>NW_027464585.1:34925000-36353336 GCF_043290135.1 Rhipicephalus microplus
TGTGGGCAAATGTTATATACGGGAGGATTTCATCCCAACTTGTCTTATCCTTGGTGACATATATCGAAAGCATATCTGCAATCGTTTCGTTAAGGCTTTGGGTTAACCCGTTAGTCTGCGGGTGGTACGCAGTTGCTGTTAGGTGCGTTGTATCACTCAGCAACATGATCTCTCGGAGCAACGGTGCCATAAAAGCAGTGCCATGATCTATGATCACGACATCGAGAGCACCGTGGCGGAGAACGATGTTCTTGATAAAAAGGTCAGCCACATTGGAAGCAGTTGCTCGCTGGGTATCTGGTAAAGTAGTTTGTGGCAACCGCAATCTATTGGTTACCAGCCGTAGACTTCGGAAATGGGCTGAGTAAATCCATCCCGACCTTTTAGAAAGGTGCGTGAGGGAGTCGGAAAAGCTGAAGCAGACCTTTTGGTTTCGACGTTGGATTTTTGTGGCGCTGGCAGGCTGTGCATGTCTTGACGTACTGCCAAACAGTTTTCGTAAGTTTCCACCGGTAGTATTTGTTCTTGATCCGCGCCAGAGTACGCGCGAAGCCAAGATGCCCTGACGATGGCTCGTCGTGACAAGCACAAAAAATATCATCGTGAAAAGCAGCAGAAACGTTGAGGAGTTACACAGTTTTTGTTGAATAAAAGCTGCGCTTGTAGAGGATGTCTTGGCGTAGACAGAAAAATGAAAAATCACGCGCAAACTGACAGGGTGTTGTGGGCGACGTCCCTGAAGGTATTCGATCAGTGTTTGTAGTTCTAAGTCTTTGCGTTGCTGCTAAGCCACGCTAAATGACGCAAGAATAGCAAGGCAACTCAAGTCTTCATCCTTGTCTTCTGCAGCGACCTCGACAGCTGTGCGGGAAAACAGTCAGCGTCGGTGTGTTTCTGGCCAGAATTGTAAACCATCGTTATATTGGATTCCTGTAACCGAAGACCCCTTCTTGCGAGACGGCCCGAAGGATTTTTCAAATTCGCTAGCCAGCAGAGAGAGTGTTGGTCACTGACGATTCGGAAGGGGCATCTATACAAGTAGGTTCTGATTGTTGTTATGGCCAATACAACCACCAGACAATCTTTTTCAGTCATCGAGTAGTTCTTCTCCGCAGAAGACAACGTGCTGCTAGCGTAGGCAATGACGCGTTCCACACCATCTTGATATTGCACGAGAATAGCTCCAAGGCCCAGGTTACTCGCGTCAGTGCGGACTTTTGTGCCTACTTCGGTGTAAAAGTGACGAAGGATCAGTGGCGTTTGTAGGTGTTGTTTAAAGTCACGGAAAGCGTCGGAATGTTTGGGGCCCAGACAAAGGCGACGTCGTTCTTGACGAGTTGTAGAGAGTCAGCGATTTTCGAAAAATTCGGCAAGAAGCGGTGGTAATAATTACAAAGGCCCAGAAATCGGCGTACATAATGCTTTGTTCTTGGTATTGGGAACAAAGCAACTGACACAACCTTCTCAGGATTGGGACGAACACCACCGCTGCTGACAATGTGGTCAAGAAATTTGAGTCCCTCATATCCAAAATAACAGTTTTCCGGTTTCACAGAGAGGCCGTCAGTGCGAATAGCCAGAAGAACCGCCTCAAGCCACTCATTGTGCTGTTCAAAAGTCGTGAAAAAACGACTACGTCGTCTAAATAAACTGAACAAGAGTGACACTTCAGATCACATAAGACTGTGTCCATCACTCGTTGGAATGTGGCTGGAGCGGAGCACAGGCCAAAAGGGAGAACTTTAAATTCATAGAGACCATCAGGTGTAATAAACGCTGTGTTTTCTCAGTCCCGTTCATCTACTTCAATCTGCCAATATCCGCTACGGATATCCATGGAAGAAAAGTGACGGGCGTGTCGCAGGCGATCCAAGGAGTCATCAATACGAGGAAGAGGATATACATCTGTTTTAGTTATCTTCAGTTTGCGGTAGTCGACGCAGAATCATAATGAACCATCTTTCTCGTTAACCAGAACAACTGTTGACGCCCAAGGACTTGTCGATGGTTGGATTATGCCGTGGTCGAGCATTTGTTTCACTTGAAGACGGATAGCATTTCTGCTGTTTCTGCGACACGCGACAAGCATGTTGGTGCACAGGTTGGACGTTGGGATCAGTGGTAATTCGGTGCTTCATTAGAGGGGTCTGCCGGACACTCGAAGTAGTGGCAAAACAGTCACTAATGAATGAGAGGAGACTAGGAGCCTTGCCTTTTTAGGTTCTTTCAACTGGCCATTCACTTAGGTGACTAGTCACGTCAGTAACAGAGCTATTCTCAGTCGAGATCATCGTAAATGAAGGGAAAGCGTCCAAATCATCCACTGCCTTCAACTAAGCTATGGTTGTGCGTTTCGCAAAATGCCTGTATTCGCCACTGAAGTTCGTAACTAAAATCGTAGTCTGGCCATTTCAGAGTTGAATGAGATTTCGAGCAATGGCGACTTCCCGATCAAGCAATATTGTCAGATTACTTTCGACGATGCCCTTAATCGACTGCTCCCGTTGACACTCAACAAGCCCCAAGATACTACTTCGAGGTGACAACGTGACGCAATCATCAACTACGCGTAAGGCTAGGCCATGATGTTCGTTCTCGATGTCGGAATATGGAGAAACACAGATAACAAAACTGACGAACAAATCACGCAGATTAATCATCGCTCAATACTCTTGCAGAAAAGCCATGCACAAAATGACCAGCCGAAAGAAATTGGTCAGTACAAGGACTGACGCTACAAAAGCCGACGCACAAAGCTCAAGCCTAGCGGTTCACTTTCCTATAGGGGATACGAGGTGTCCTCCAGCGGTGATTAGTTGAGGGCCGCCCCACATTGTCACCACTTTGTGTTGACGGGTGGCCAATGAAGCACTCACCACGCAGAAGTCAGCACCCGTGTCGATAAGCGCTGTCAGCGGATAATATTGGACGGAAGTGGTAATGGCAGCGGACGTTCTGTTGGCGGTTTCAGAAACAGGCTTTTGCGGTACGTCGTAAGGCAGCGGCGGAGGGTATTTGTCGGTTCGCGTGACAGCGGCATCACCTCCTGAGGTCGCCTTTTTCAGTTTTTCCGGAGTGGGCTTGCGCCACTGACACCAGGGAACTCAAAGGTGAGTCGGGCATGGTGCAGTGATGTGGACAAACGGGGTGATGGTGACCGTGACTGTCGTCGCGGTAAGACAAGAGCATAATGACTACCTTCCAAGTTATCAGCAATTTCTTGCGGGCGCTCACCATAGCGTGGACGACGGGCATCTGGGTGGAATCTCTGCATGCCTATTCGTCGGTAGTAACACTCGCGGTACATGTGTCCAGCTTCGCCACAATAGTATCACAAAGAACGATTGTCGGGTGCACGCCATATGGTGGACTTCCGTGGGCCAGGACGAAAATTGGCCTGAGAACGCAAACGATGGGCTGTACTTGGAAACCGTCTGGGGGTCCCAGCAGTTGGATGAGCAAAATGTGCCGTCGACAGCGTAGAGACGCGTACGGAATCCGCGTAGGAAAGCGTGGGAAGGTCTACTTGCGATGGTGGTGAGGAGTGAACGAACTGTCTGATTTTGTTATGAACGGCGTCCGTAAGAACAACGCTACTGGGAGGGGACGCTGCATGAGATTTCCGAAGTTCTTCGCGTACAACTTGCCGTATGAGCTCTGTGAAAACCTCCCTCTTATCACCTCCTGGTACAAGCGAGCACGCAGCGAACATGCCCGTCTGACGCGTATACTGCGACAACCACTGCCGCAGCATGCGCTCCACAATTGTTGCCTCACGTATGAACTCCGACAAAGTCGTAGGAGCTCTGCGCACAAGGCCTGCGAAAAGTGGCTCCTTTACGCCTCGCATTAGCAGGCGCGCTGTCTTGTCTTCTGGCATGTGGGGGTCAGTTCGTCGAAACAATCGCGATATCTCTTCGAAAAACATGACGACACTCTCGTTCGGCATTTGAAACCGCAAAGAAAGTGCCTGCTTCACTCTCTTTCCGTTCGGGGTTGCTGAGCACCTCGCAAAGCTTCCGATAGAATTCCTGCCAACTTGTGAATGAACTTTCGTGGTTCTCGTACCACACTCTTGCCGCGTCTAAGAGGCAGATGTACACCTTCTTCAACTTATGGTGATTGTCCTAGTCGTTGATGAGAGTGACCTAGTCGAAATGGTCAAGCCAGTCTTCGACATCCTCACCGACATCCCCATGGAATGGGTGGGATGTGTGAGGCGTCTTGATGACACAGGGTATGCTAGCGAATGGGTCATGCTCAGTTTGGGTTGCGAATGTGGCAAACATTGTCTGCACGGAACTTGCAAAGGGGCTGTATTGTGGTGGTATTCCTTGAAGGCGGCGGCTGCTTCGATGGATATCAGCAGACCATGGTGCACTGGCAGTGTTTGTTTCTGGTTCAGGACCAGTAGGCACAAGACATTGCAGTACCGTGCCCAGCACGTCCACCATTCTTTCGCGAGATAAAACAATAGACAGGGACTCGAAGTGGACGACTGTTTACTCAGCCACAGCAGCCATTCACTTCTCCGCTCTTCTCTTCTGCCACCAACACAGCGTGGCAATATTCAGGAGCAAATACTACAAGCTGATGCGTGACACTGTAATGGGCTCGTCTGTTCTCGTCACTGTCACGAACCCCACCATGGAGTCTTTTGAAAACCGGGGTCTCACTTCATTTGCTGCCGGGCCGAAGACTTTACTTCGATATGTGCATGCTTGTTTCTCTGTTTTGCAACGGGATGCCCTGCCACTATTCTTAGAACAGCTAAATTCTGTGGACGCCGCGATACAGTTTACCATGGAAGAAGAATCAAACGGCTGCCTTTCGCTCCTTGAGGTACTCGCGAAACGAGATAACAGGCACCTGACTTTCAGCGCCTACAGAAAAGATACACACACCGGTAGTCTTCTATGCTTCAGTTCTGTGCACCCATCCTGCAATAAACCTTCTGTTGTGTCTACACTCGTAAAGTGCGCTTGGAAGATTTGCTCTAAGGAAGAAGACGCCGTAGAAGATGTATAGATTGTTGGACGGGAGCTGGCTGCTTGCGGATACCCGGCTTTCTTCATGTAATCGGTGCAGCGACAGCTTCAGCGCCCGGCTCAAAAGCACACCATTCTTAGAAGAAAACGCGCATTGGTGCCTTACGTCTCAGGCTTCAGTGAAACCCTCGGTCGGGTTTCGTGCGGCTACAATGTCCAAGTGGCTCACGTTCCGACACAAAAGTTCAGAGGTCGTCTAACAAATGTCGAGAATAAGTTGGACAGACACGAATTTCTTGGTGTAGTATATTAAATTCCTTGCAAAGACTGTGAAGGTTTCACTGAATCCTTACGTCCCAGGCTACAGTGAAACCCTCGCTCGGGTTTTGTGCGGCTACAATGTGCAAGTGGCTCACGTTCCGACATGAAAGCACAGATGTCGTCTAATAAATGTCGAGAATAAGTTGGACAGACACGAATTTCTTGGTGTAGTATATTAAATTCTTTGCAAAGACTGTGAATACGAATATATTGGCGAGAGGGGCAATTACGAAAGAAGGCTCCGGGAACATTTTAATGGCGTACAAGAAAGTAGATTCTTATGCCCTCGCAGAGTATGACGCGTCTACTCGGCACGCTATGGACTGGGATAAAGCCTGCATCATTGCCACGGAAAGAAAGTTGTTACCACGAATTCACATGGAATCTCTGGCCATTCAACCTACTGCGCATACCTTGAACAGAAATATTGTGACAGTCACCCCTTAGTGCGTGCGATGTCTGCTACACGTGATGAAACGTGCATAAAAAGAACGCACTACGCGATTTCAGGTCACCATAGCTTGGCATACTCACTCATGAGTACACTCACTCACACTCATTCAACTCATTTGAATGTGGTGAGTATGAGTATGAGTGATTACTGATGAGTATGAGTAGGAGTGAGCAGAACGTGAGTGAGTACTTATGAGTATGAGTAGGAGTGAAAATGGACGTGGGTGTGTACTTTCAGTGTGAGTAGTAGTGAGTATGAACGTGAGTGAGTACTTTCAGTGTGCGTAGAAGTGAGTATGAACGTGAGTGGGAGCTCATGAGTGTCAGTAGGAGTGAGTATGAACGTGAATGAGTATTCTGAGTGTGAATGGGAGTGAGTATGAACGTGAGTGACTACTCTGAGTGTGAGTATAAGTGAGTATGAATGTGAGTGAGTACTCTGAGCGTGAGTAGAATTGAGTATGAACGTGAGTGAGTATTGTGAGTGTGAGTAAGAGTGACTATGAACGTGAGTGAGTACTTTGAGTGTGAGTATGAGCGAGTATGAACGTGAGTGAGTACTCATGAGTGTGAGTAGATGTGAATTTGAGCGTGAGTGAGTACTCATCAGTGTGAGTATCCGTGAGTATGAACGTGAGTGAGTATACATCAGTGTGAGTAGGAATGAGTGAGAGCTTGTGAGTGTGAGTAGGAGTGAATATGAACGTGAGTGAGTACTCTGAGTGTGAGAAATAGAGAGAATGAACGTGAGTGAGTAGGAGTTTGAACATGAGTGAGTACTGATGAGTGTTCAAATTCGTTAGTATGAACGTGAGTGAGTGTTCATGAGTGTGATTAGGAGTGAGTGAGAGCTCATGAATGTGAGTAGGAGTAAGTACGAACGTGGGTGAGTACTCATGAGTGTGAGTAGACTTGACTGCGAAGGTGAGTGAGTTGCTGTGAGTGTAAGTAGCAACGAGTAGGAACATGAGTGAGGTACTATGAGTGTGATAAATATTTGTAACCATCGCAACAGTGTCCTCAATACATTGGAAATAACGGGCACTATGGCATGCAAGCTTACTGTACGTAAAAGCCTTCAGTTAGTTTGGAAACTGGGGGAGCCATCCTACATTAGATGGGGGGGGGGGGGGGCGAGGTGACCGCGCAAAACTCGAGTTGAGGGTAGCCGTTCATTTTATTGTAATTTGAATTTTCTAGGCTGAATAACTTCGAACTGCCTGTCCCTATAGCTACCGTTCTTGCTGCACTTACCTCTTGCGCCTTCAGTCTACGCTACCCGCTGATAATACGTGTAAAACAAGGTCTTGAGAAGCCGTTTAACAAAAATGGCCGCGCTAGCCGGTTCAGAGAAAAAAATGCACTGCACAAGCGACAAAAAAAAACGCTGAAATGGCCCGCGAGAGAAAGCACATTGTGTGCGCGACGCACATTGTGCGCAGCGATTTTGCAGTTTCTATCTCTGCGTTGTTCCTCAAGTGAAGGTTGCCTTGACCGAAAACATTAAGTGATCTCTTGACCTCTCAAACGCGAAGCTGTGTGCAAACTTTGCCTTCTCGGTGCCCCATTAAGAAAAAAAAAAGGAAAGCTTGGAGGACGGATGAGCTTCGCCGTCTATAGTATAGTAGGCGATAGCGTAATCGGATCCAGTTCGCATCACCGTTTCAATCTCTACCCTCGCTTCAGTTTTCGGCGGCTTATTATGCCTTCAACAGTGCAGACACAATGTGCAATAAGCACCCAATCACCCTTGATAATTTATTCTATCATTCACATAACGCGGGCTAATACAAAAAACACACATAACGCAACTCGTTAATTACCGTTTTATTCGGCTGTCCGCGATAACCCTGCGTACGTACACTGCCAATAAACGTTAGCCGCGTCCGCAGATCCATAAGTAAGGCCCCCTGCAATCGTCAGTGCCGGCACGGAGCCAATGAAGTCTCCACGTGAGCGCGACCCACAGAGGAAGGAAAAAATCTCCGAAGACGCGCACAATTTCTCGAATGCAAAAAAACTGCCGTACGCAACGCACTCCATCTGAAGGCGAGGCAGAGAGGGGAGGCGCCGTCTCGACGGTAGCGCCGGGCCACTGAACACCTACCAGTGGCCGGGCAGCTGGGGTGGCCACGGCGCCCGCCTGTCCTGCTAGTGGAGTCAGAAGGGGTTAGAGGCAGTGGAACGAACGAAGCGGCCGAGCCGGATGGCATGGCAACGTCTTGGGTTCTGGCGGGTAATCAGCGGCGGCGGTGTAGTATACTGAAGCTGTCGAGAGCGTCTCTATTTCGCGCGCGTGCGTCGTAGCCTACGAAAGCGCGTTTTGAGTGCTTGTAACACATTACCGAGATTTTAAACGATGTCTCAGCGTCTCCTACGCGTCATGGCGCACAAATGAATGTACAGGTGCGTCGTAATTGCGCTGAGTCATTGCCTGTTTGTGGAAGCTACCGACCCTTAAAGAAAGCGACACTTGTTCAGCTCGACTGTTTATTGAGTAACCTGAGTACACGTAACGCTCCTCAATGGTAATACTCATCATGTGCCTGACAACGTCCACTGCAGGACAAAGGCCTCTCCCATGGCCCGCCACCCAACTCGGTCCTGTGGTTGCTGTGCCATTATGTACCCGCGAACTTAATAATCTCATCTACCCATCTAAATTACTCTCTCCCCCTAACCCGTTTCCTTTCTCTGGAAATCCGGTCAGTTATGCCTAATGACCAGCTGTTATCCTGCCTATGCGCTCTATGCCCGGCCCATGTCCATTTCTTCTTCTTGATTCCAACTGTGATATCCTTAACCCCGCCCCGCCGTGGTGGTCTAGTGGCTAAGGTACTCGGCTGCTGACCCGCAGGTCGCGGGTTCAAATCCCGGCTGCGGCGGCTGCATTTTCGATGGAGGCGGAAATGTTGTAGGCCCGTGTACTCAGATTTGGGTGCACGTTAAAGATCCCCAGGTGGTCGAAATTTCCGGAGCCCTGCACTACCGCGTCTCTCATTATCATATGGTGGTTTTGGGACGTTAAACCCCACAAATCAATCAATCAATCCTTAACCCCGGTTTGTTCCATGATCCACTCTTCTCTCTTCTTGACTCTTAAGGTTGCACCCACTATTTTCCTTTCCATCGCTCTCTGCGTCGTTCTCAATTCAAGCTGAACCCTCTTTGTAAGCCTCCAGGTTTCAGCTCAGTATGTAAGTACCGGTAAGATGCGGCTGTTATATACCCTCGTCTTGAGGGGATAGTGACAATCTACCAGCCATGTGCTGAGAATGCTTGCCGAATCTTCTCCACCCCACTCTTATTCTTCTAGATACTTCAGTCTCATGGCTCGGCTCCGTAGGTACTACCTGTCCTAAGTAGAAGTATATACCTTTTCCAACTTAAAGTGCACTGCCAACTATCTCGAAGCGCTGTTACTTTTGAGGTTGTTGTTCATTACTTTCGTTTTCTGTCGGTTATTTTGTAGATTCCAAGAGAAGGAAAGCGGGAAAAGGGGAGACAAAGTTTCGTGGGCAGATGAGATTAGGAAGTTTGTGGTATGAAGTGGCAGCAGCAAGCAAAGGACCGAGTTGACTGGCGGAACAGGGGAGAAGCCTCTGTCTTGCTGTGATGATGATCAGTATGTGAATGTAAAAATACGTGGGTGAGTGCGCCTGAATATGGGTAGGCGTAAGTATGAAGGTGAATTCTTATGTAGGTGCAGAGGTGAGTGAGCGCCTATGATCATGAGCAGGCAGGAGTATGAAGGTGAGTGAGTAACTATGAGTCTTAATTGAGGTGCACGAAAAATTGAAGTACAAAAAGGAGACACCTGGACACTGTGCGCTGTCTCGAGGTGTCTTCCTTTTGTACTTCAATTTTTCGTGCACCTCAGTTAAAATGAATTACCCACTCGCCCAGCAGTCCGTGTTTCTCTAAGAGTGTGAGTAGTCGTGAGTATAAACGTGAGCCATGAACAATGAGTGTAAGTAGGCGTGAGTATGAACGTGAGTGACTGTGTGTAGGCGTGAGTATGAACATGAGTGAGTACTCATCAGTGTGAGTAGTCGTGAGTATGAACGTGAGTGAGGGTCTATAAATGCTAGCTTGCGTGAGTGTGAACGTGGGTGAGTACTCACAAGTGTGAGTAGTGTTGAGTATGAAATGAGTGAGTACTCATCAGTGTGAGTTGGCGTAAGTTTGAACGTGAGTGAGTAGTCTGAGTGTGACAAAGAGTGAGTGTGACAAGGAGTGAGTATGAACGTGAGTGAGTACTCTGAGTGTGACAATGAGGGAGTATGGACGTTAGTGAGTACTCATGAGTGCGAGTAGGCGTGAGTATGAACGTGAGTGAGGGCCTATAAGTGGGAGTAGACGTGAGTATGAACGTGAGTGAGGGTGAAGGCTGAAAAAATTGTGAGTGAGGATGAGTGAGTAGTCTCTCAATGTGCCGACCTATGGAGGTCACTTTGAGCAAGGCTCCCGTGTGGGGAGCCGAAACGTCTTTAATTTAAGTGTGTTTTACAATGGTCACGTTTTTGTTACTTTGCACTATCTATCTATCTATCTATCTATCTATCTATCTATCTATCTATCTATCTATCTATCTATCTATCTATCTATCTATCTATCTATCTATCTATCTATCTATCTATCTATCTATCTATCTATCTATCTATCTATCTATCTATCTATCTATCTATCTATCTATCTATCTATCTATCTATCTATCTATCTATCTATCTATCTATCTATCTATCTATCTATCTATCTATCTATCTATCTATCTATCTATCTATCTATCTATCTATCTATAATCTTCCTTACTGCAATAACTCTTGAAGCTATCTGACACTGTGTCCTGTTATAGCACTCGTGCTTCAGAATTGTTGAAGGTTCCGCTCTTTAGAACAAATAATGGTTATTAAATATTATCGAACATTCTCGCTAGATTGCTTAACTCATACAACAGAGCAGGCAAATTTTTACCGCATTTATGATTGTCAGAACCTAAAATATTATTGCGTTGCTCTCTCTAGAGTGTAATATTGTGTGATGGTTTTTCTTATTTTTCTTGCATATAAAATGCATACCTATGTTGTTCCCGCTTTTGTTTGAGTAATGTAATTGACTTCGCTAATGTTAAACTTTGATTTTGCTTTGTTTGTTCATAGTATTACTGCGATACCTTATAGTCACTGTTTAAGTGAATTAAACCAGTGTTTATGTGCCTTACCATGTGTAGCCACACTGCACTGGGAGGTAAGGTCTCCCCATTTACCACTATGTTGCACATGTGTGTAAAAGGAAAACAATAAATCAAATCAAGTAATAGAGTCACTATCAGTTGCTGAAAATTATCTGCTCTTGAAGAAATGTGAATGAGTTTAATATTAATGGTGATTCCTGAAACCATGCAGACTATTTTGAAAGAAGTTATTTTTTTCAAGAAATGAAATTATGTTACATTATGTTCTCATGAAGCTTACATGAAAGGCTAGACAAAATTATCACATATAATTTCAAGCATTACATTAGTCACCTGATTCAGGCACAGGAACCACTTCCCCGCCTTCTGGTCCCTGGGTATCGTGGTAACTTGCAATTACTGTAGAAAAAGCTCTGAAAAATTGATTGAACAATGAACTGCCGTTTGTTCGAAAAATTGGGAGCGATTGCCTTCATGCCAGCTGCTGACTCTTTCAGTTTAAGTATGAGGTGAAAAAGCCATTATTGATCAATTGCTGGTGTATTCTTGACCCTAGTTGATCAAGTTATGAAATATTTGCTCCATGCGGGGATATTCAGAATCATCTTGAATTGGTATATGATTGGAGTTGTCAGCAGCATCTTCCTATATCCACATATATAATTTTATACAATTAAAATTATCTTCCCCAAATTAAATACGCAATTTTAAATTGGCAAATGACTTCAGATGAAAACATGCACAGATTAGTTGATTTTATAACAAAAAAAAATAAAAACACGCCTTATCTCAAGGATGCCATATTTTTGGCACACCGCTCCTTTGTTTAGAAAGCTTATAACTATAAGAATTGAATATTTGTACACTTTTAGACTTTGTCGCATGCACAGAATGAAAAAGATAAGAATACTGCTTTACGTAAACTGGCACAGAAATGTTATTCTTCTTTAGTGATTTAGATTATTATTTGCCAGCCCTGTGTAATCCGGGTGTGTAAAGAGAATTTCTTGAGATGTATGTTTTCGTGAATTCATTGAGAAAATTAAGCTCTGCACTTTGATAGGTTTTCACCCGAATAATATTCTGCCTTTCTGTAAACGTAGTCCTGTGTGGGTTTAACAAATGTCTAAGGATGTTCCAAGTTTTGCCCATTCCTACCTGGTTGTCCATGTTATTGCATTTTTGTTCCCACTGTTGTCTGCAGAGCTGCTGGTCGTACTGCTCTATATTCCTGTTCAATTTGGATATCCCCCAAAGATGTGTCCGGTTGTGTCTGTTTTTTCCGCCTTTGTTGTCGCCGTTCCTTAGCTTTCCACATGTGGAGAAGCTTATTGTCTACATTCTCTAGCCGCGCTTCCGGTGGCTTTGTTTGCGTAGGGGCTGCCACACCACTTTTCACCTTTTCGGTCAATTCCTCAATGCTTTGTGTCGCTTCATCTGGTTCTTCTCTGATGTTTCTGAACTTGTCCCAGTGGAAAGTTTTAAGTTGTTTGCCTTTTGCCTTGCGCGGCTCAACACTTACTGTTATATTAAATTTCGTATAATCACTTCCCAAGTCGTGTTGCGTATTGGTCCACTTCGTGTACATTATGTTTTTGGCTCATTTCAAATCTGGCTTAGTATCCGCGCATAAGCTAGTACCTGTTCTTGTAGAAATCGACAGATTGTTCATGAGCGTCAAGCCTTAATGTTGTGCGTCCAGCTACAAGCTTCTGTCATTCTGGGTTTAGATCCTGTATCTCCGTGCACCGCGCGGGGTGTTAAAATTGTGTCGAATCACAACCGCTTGGTCGCCCGATGTAGCTAAGGTATCGCGAAACAGTGTGCGGGAATTATGCTGTCTGAATCTAGGACTACTGTAAATATTTATTACAAAAAGATTGTTCTTCGTTTTCTCATGCAGTAAACGGAGGAAAATACAATCTATTGCCCTGATTTCTATGTCGTGTTACACCGCCGCATGTTTTTGCCTAGTCAACGTTTCTAATATTCTTGTCTCTCCACCAACGTTGCCGAATGACTTGTATTCTAAAGCTTTGGCTAGCCCATGCGTTCGTTGCACCATTATAGCATCCGGGGTGTTGATGCCATTAAGATGTGGCAAAATGTACCGTTTTTCACCGTATCCCCAACAATTCCACGTGCCAAATCGTGTAGCTATTCAGTGTGTCCATGGCTGCGTTACGGGCTCTCCATCCCTCGGTTGGCACCGACGTTCTAGCGTACGATTTGAGAAAGGTCTTAACTGGTCCCCTCCACTTGTCGACATTCCTCATATTTCTAGCTTCACGTCAAAATCAGCCAACATTTGCTACTCTTTCTGCAATATAGTCTTGCCTAGTTCCATGCTTTCTGCCTCACTGTTTGCCTCAAATCTAATTTATTGTTGTTCGAGCATATTTTGAAATTTACTTTCAGTCTGTTCGATTCTGGCTTCTATAGTGCTTGTGAATTTCTCCTGTCCTCCTTGTGCCATCGGCGCTGGTTTGGCTTTGTGTACCCCGCTTTTAAATGTGGTGTTCTCGGGTTTACGTTTATTGGGGGTGAAGGCTGCTACCTTTTCTTTCATTGCAGCGCTTTTTCCCTTTGTTATAACTCGCGGGGATTTCTCGTTGCGTGTAACCCCTCTGCTTTTCAGAAGGTCATTTTTCTCACTGAGTTTTATAACCTCATTTATAAATGCAACATTGCTCTGCCTGATCTGCACGAATCTGTTTTCTAGCGCCTTAGGACTACTTTGAGGAGCAGCACCTCGCGACGCGCGCACCTCGGAAGTTGCATCAGCCCAGATCACCTGGCATTGTCCCATGGGGCCACGGACGCCACTCGGTCCTTTTGTGCTTTGGGAGGCTCCTCCTCGATGTGCATGGGGAGACCCGGTATTGCTGGTCTTGGGACTGGACCTTCGATCTGTACCTCTACTAAAATGTTGTGGTATTGGACGTAGAACAGCCTTGTTTTTGTGCTTGAAACTTAGAAAAGACTCGCGGTCCGGATGCGTCCTTAATCCGATGTTTCCATCGTTGACTGGAGATTCCGCATCAATGGAATACTTAAAAATCGTGTTAAAATCCATGTCACGCAAGCTGCTGAATATTTAGAACTTGAGATACACATCTCTCACATCTTGCGTAGGGCAACTCATGGAGCACGTCATTATGAATAGGATAACTACCTATATCGAGGACCGGTACGCAGTCTTACTCACAATGGTAGGATTCAGGAGGAACCTCTCAACGCAGGGGGCAATGCTTTAATTAAAACATTAGTATATAAATTATCCGGGAACATCGACACACGCCATTTTAGGGTTGAACCTAAAGAAGGTCTTTGACAGCGTAACACATGTAGCGGTGCTAGGGAATGTGAGAGATCTATGACTAAGAAACCAGACGTAGGATTACGTGCGTAATTCCTGACGGATAGAAAAGCAAAGATCACAAAATGGTACCTAGCTGCGAAAGAGATACTGATGAGCAGTGCAGGTACGACGGAAGGCTCGGTAATACTACCTATGTTATTCAATCTGGTCCTAATTGGACGGCCGACCGAGCTCCATGAAATCGAGCGGCTCAGTTACAGAATCTATGCAGGCTACATCACGCTACGGGTGAGAAAACGGGAGTGGTGGGCAAATAGTGAAAACTCTTCAAACAGCAGTCGAAATGGTCTACTGATATCTTGAAGGTACTGATCTAGCTTGTTCTGCAGGAAAATCGGAGCTCTTTCTGTAGAGACCAACTCGTATAGGTCGCAAACCAAGCAACTACCGACGTGATCTCACTCACAGAGAAGAAATACAGTTAAGAACAGCCGATGGAAAAACCATACTAACTATCGACAAGATCAGGGTACTGGGTCAGCTCATCGAAGCCAAAGGTAAAAAAGGAGAAACCCTGAGATGCCTGGATGCAAATGAAGCTAAAATATTGAGACTGACTCAAAAAAACAACAACAAATAAGTACTGTGACATGAGAGAGGAAGACACGATAGGGTTGATACAGGCATTCGTCATAAACAGAGTAGTATACATAGCGCCGTACATGCATTAGCGAGTCGCGGAAACGATCAAGTTAGACTGCTTCGTTCGGAAAATATTCGAACTAGCCATAGGACTATCGATTTGTGGAAGCATGGACAAATGGCTACAATTAGGCCTGCACAATACACATGAGCTCATTGAGGTGCAACATCCGCCACAATACAAACGTCTTTTCAGAACACGAGTAGGGAGATATATCCTAGAGTGACTAGGCAGAATACAGAACGTGACGTCAAGGTGGACATCCAAAGAGAGACCAAGCAAACAATAATAAAATCCTCCATGCCAAAGAGCATGCATCCCGAACACAATAAGAAGAGATGAGAGACCTGAGTGAAGGAATGACAGAAAAAGTTCGGCACTAACAGGACACAGTTTTCGTAGTCGCTGCTCGATACACACGCAGACGAGAAATTAGGGTGACCGTAATCGACAGCAACAAAGGCTGTACGACGTGTGCAACGATGCGCACCACGAGTACCGAGACAGCGAAAGAGGTTGCCAGAGCGCTCGTAGTAGCTTAGACAAACGCCATCGTGGTAGTCAGTGACTTTAAAATGGCAGTAAGAAGCTTTGCCAATAGCCACATCTCGCCGGAGGCACTACGCATTCTACTTACAGGGTGTCAAGCACGCGAATAACATACACTCGCTCACGTCTTCGCGGAAGACATGAACAACGGGGTTGTACATGACACAGCTCGAAGGCCTACCAACCAAGCTAAACTCTCAACTGCCGGCCCAGCATCCTCCGGTAATGACGGCGCGGTAGATGAGGGGGAGTGGGAAGATAGAGTGACAAGATAAAATGACATTACAAAACACTATAGCTCACAGAGGTGCATTTTCCCGCCCTCTAACTGAAAATTAACAAAAAACAATAGTCTGTCTAATGGAAGCGTTACAAACAAGGACATATCTGAATCCTGCACTTTCGCACATTATATATTCTGATATCTACGGAATTGACAGCGCCGGCGTTGTGACTCCGGGGCTGCTTTACTTGATTGATTGATATGTGGCGTTTAACGTCTCGAATCCTTCATTTGATTATGAGAGACACCATAGTGAAGGCCTTCGGAAATTTCGACCACCTGCGGCTCTTTAACCTGCGCCCAAATCTGAGCACGTGGTCTCACAGCATTTCCGCCTCCATCGAAAATGCAAACTCCGATGCCGGTATATGATCCCACGACCTGCGGATCAGCAGCCGAGTACTTCAGCCACTAGACCACCACGACGGGGCAGAGACACGTTGCAGCATATATAATGGGAATTTGGAAGAATTAGTGCCTATAACTATTACATTGCCTCAAGTGTAGCCTTCGCTCATGCTGGGCAGCCGCAATGCTCAACCCCACGTTCGAAGATAAGATGTGGAACGTCCAGCGGGGCGAGGAAGCCACCAGAATTCAAGGACATCAGGCCGTTACCTAGGCGGCGTCATTGGGACGACCCACAAGCTCGGCGGGCTTTGAATAAAGTTCTGTCCTTATCCTTCTTGTCATTCAGAACCTTGGATTTTAACAAAGAAGAAAAACAAATACGGTCACCGAATGCTACAGGTTTGTTTACTGCATGTTCTGAATCAATTCTGGAAAGGAAATGACCTCAGTGTATCTACTCCGTAGCTAAATAGGCGACGCGACATATATATGAGATTGCTCGCATTGCCACAGGTTATTTTGTTCTTTATTTAACACAAAATTCTTTTATGCCATGGTCAAAGAATTTAGTGATGTATTTTTGACACAGAAGAAAAGTCGGAGAAATACGTGATATCAGAAGACAAGGAAAAAAATCCGTCAACAGAAGTTGAAGCCATGACTTCAGAGCCCACGACAGCACATACGAAGCACACTACCCACTGCACATCGGTAAGAAACTTTTTCCTTAATGCATGTAGAAATGCCATCAAATGTTATCCTCATGATATTCCCAACAGTTCCTACACATTTCATTGTTTGAAAATTATGCTCGCATGCACGCGTGTTCAAAACACAATTTTTCACAATCCAAAGCGTCTTCAAAAAAGTCTGGTAAAGAAAGACGTACGTCTAGAAGTGTGAGCCACTACGGAACAGGGTAAAACTTTGCTAGGCACATTGGCTTATTTTTCTCGAAGAACAGACCTTGTCGATCGAGGTGGCTCAGCATGTCTGTAAATCAAGCGGCTCCTCCATAATATATAAAAGCCCCATCGCCTAAATCATATGGCCTATTAATGTTGATGGTCTTTTTCAATGGTAGGAACCGAACACCATGATGCGTGAACGGAAATCTCCTTTAGTTGTTGTTTTAAGAAAGTCCCAGTAGTGACTTGCATCACGGCAATGAATAAAATAATGCTCGATTGTTACAGGCTTGTTGCACAGCATGCAATTTGCCCACAAGGACAAGCATATACCTTTCTCTTGAAACCACGTTGTTACAGGTAATGTAGAGGTGTGTAGCTTCAAAAAAAGAAAAAACGATTTCGCGGCTTGCGATATACCCACTTTATGTACACGGTAGAGCACATTATGAACAGTTCGAGATAAATACTGCCCTCGATAAACAGTTTCCGGAAAAAGGCTACTGTGAAGTGCAGTAGTCAATGTTTTGTACACACTGTATGGATATTATAAAGTGAATATGACCTTAGAAAACTGGTTAGTCTCTATCATTTCTTTTAAAAAAGACAATAACAGCGAGTTTTCAGCATCACTTGTCCTGACTAAAAAAACGGAGGTGGTAAGCAAAGCGGTTCCAGATAAGAGCCAGAAGAAACGGGTGACATGCATCCTTAAGGTAAAAATAACGCATCAACAGTTGTACGAACAAATGCTTAAGTCTAAGCGCACCTTCCTCAAGCGAAAAAAAAAGTCTCTTCGCACGAGGAACTTCAAATGAAGCAGAGAAATACCCTTTGAAATGCATGAATATGTATGCGAGAGCAGTGCAATACTTGTAGATTGTAGACAAGCTTTGATGCAAGCTTCAATGAAAAAAAAAACATGAAAAGGTCCTGTGCTTGCAGGGTAGTGCTTATGGTGGTCGCCGAGGGAGGACGACTTTTGCGATGGTTATCAAGATTCACACCGAGATAACACAATGAAGCTCCATTGCAACGAATATTTGCAAACACCGAGGGAGTAAGTGCTCACGTGCCCAGTAAGAATTGTTTGCTTTTATCAAAATTTCTGTTAGCTACAGAAATTTCTCCAAAACGCACAATCTATAGTGTTTGCTGCTTCCTGAACATTCGGTTCGTCTGCGCAGAAAAATTCATGCCTGAATGTGTACGACTAAACATTCCATTTCTCGGTTTCTTATTTATATCCTTTAATAGTAAAATTAAGCAGTACACCTAAACGTTTGTTTTGTTTATTTGATACTCACAGCGCCATAAGACATTATAGTGGGGGGAATGCAACATGATTACAAGACAGAACACAAGCTCAATTTGCGGCAAGTACAGTACAGCCTATCCACATAGTAGGAAGTACACTGAATAGAGAACGTAACGGACATTGACAAAATGCACAAAAAATGCCAGCGGGTAACATACAGTAAGACGAAAACAAATACAATATGTATACCGCACAAAAAGACATCCGTCATCAACTGAACAATTCAATTGACTCTAGCAAAAGAAAAAATGAATCACTACCAACAGCAACATAGATCGCTGAAGGTAATCGTTTCCACTGGGAAACCGTTTTAGGGAAAAAATAATTACTGAAAGCTGCTGTCTTACATCGGTACTCCCGCACTTTGTTAATGTGATCGACTCGTCCAGACACGTAATAAGGTGGAAAAATATAACTGTTACGAGGAATACAAGTTCGAGATAAGTATACATCACAGAAAAGCTTCAGACGCTGCTTAGCTCGGCGTGTGACCAACTGTTCCCATCCTAAAGCTTGCTTGCAGCGCGTCATGCTGAAGTTGTGGCTCTTAACAATGTTTCTCAGGACATAACGAGCGCCCATGTTTTGCACTTTTTCCAATCTAACTTTATCGAGGGCAGTGGACGGGTCCTCTACGCTACTCGCGTAATCAAGTATCGACCACACGCATGATCAAGTATCGACCGCAAGCGTACAGTAATTCCCGCGTGGACTGGGGAAACCCACGTGTGTTTCGCCGCAGGAACCACAGTGATCTACAAGCCTTAGATGTCGCATAATCAACATGACGGTTGCAACACAAAGTTGGCGTGAAAAATACGTTGAAATACCTGTACTCAGAGACTATTTTTAAGACCTTCTTGTTTATAGTATACGGAGGCGAAGCTTCATCCTTCTTTCTAGAAAACGTCATATACATTGTATTCTCCAAATTAAGGTGCATTTGCCATTTTTTACACTATTCATTTATCTTGTCCAAGTCGTCTTGAACTGCGCCCCGATCACTTTCGCAGTTTATTGCTCTATAAACGATGCAGTCATCTGCAAACATTCTCATCGAAGATTTTACGTCCAGGGTGATGTCATTAATATACATTCAAAACAATAATGTGCCCAGTGCTGACCCCTGAGGGACGCCGGACGTCACATTGGTAGTGGATGACTGTTCACCGTTCACGACGATGTACTGCTGCCTGGAACTTAAGTATTAAACAAAGCAAGTAAACAAAGCGATTCTTAGCATATCGCGAAAAATAAAAGCGAAAGCGGACACCCCTGACGTACAGATGAATTTACCTCTATTATGCCTGAAAGCATGTGATTCACAATTAATCTTGTTGTGCACTTTTTATAACATAGTGATAGGCCATGTACAGTACATGTCCTAACTGGAGATGTCCTAGCAGTCGAGACAAAAGTCATATTGTACCCTTATCAAAAGCCTTAACAAAGGTAATCTCAAGAGCTACCTGATTCATACTATCATCAATACACTCAAGCACTCATCGCGCTACATGGATATTTGCTTTATAGAGAGGCCTCATGAAACATGTTTGATGGGTGCCTAAGCATTTAGTAATCGTTGTTGGCAACCTGTTCGTTAGGATTTTCGCAAATATCCCATTATCAACCTTACACGAAGATATATACCTATATCTCGTCAATATTTTTAATACTTCACTGTCGGTAGTTTCTGGATCAAAGTAGTATGGCCTTAATGAAAGGAAGGAGGAAGTTTTTTAAAAAGTGTCTTAAGAAAGAAATGACTTCTTGAAATGTCGTGACGCTTAGGCTATCTGGGCCTGGTTTTTTTTTATTCTTTGCAACGTTCTGCTTGAAATCTTAATTTTCTTCTTAGCTATTGCTCCGTCAATGAAGAGCCGGTCATCCTCATGTAGCTTGGTATTAAACGAATGAGTCGGTGAGCTTTTTTTTTATAGTCATGCGTAAGCTCGACCATGGTTAACAGGCTTTTGTAATGATCCATGAATGCGGCTGTTATTTGCTGTGTGTCTTTGCATTCTATTTGACTCAATTTGTAATATCCGCTTGGAGAGCGTGTATCGCTTCTTCTCCCTAAAAGCTTTTTTTTGGGGTTCATCTTCAGAAAAACGAATAACACGAGAACGAATCATTGCTCCTCTATATGCTTCTGTATCATATTTTTGTGTATGCGCTCGAACTATATCCGCTGTTCTTAGCTTTCAAAAGCACATGCAACTACGAAGTAAGCCGTAAAGATAACGTTTTTCAACTTTCTTCCTTTGGGCCAGATCATATGAGGCACTAATCGCTTCGTTATTAGCTATTTCGTTGAACGTTTCCCACTGAGCGGAAACCAACAGCTGCTGATATTGCATCGCCCTATGGAGCAACTCTTTGACTATTTTAACAAAACATTCCTCATGAAAAAGCTGTATATTTAGCTTCCATAATTTCTAGTTAGGAATATTGTTGCGAACCTTTCTAGGACAATATGAGACAGCCGCTAAACAATGGTCTGAGAAAAATATATATGCTTTACAGCGTAGTTGCGAACGTGAGTCCGTAGGCTTATAAAGACAAACACGATCGAGCCGAGCATGAGAGAGCCCCCGTGAGGTAGACGCATGCTCTCCCACATCCATTAGAATATGGTAACTTAATTATTTAATTTATTTCAACATACTGCAGCTCCGCAGGGCTATCGCAGGAGTCATCATCATCATCATCATCATCATCATCATCAGCCTGACTACGTCCACTGCAGGACAAAGGCCTTTCCCATGTTCCGCCAGTTAACCCGGTCCTGTGATTTCTGCTGCCAATTTACACCCGCAAACTTCTTAATCTCGTCTGCCCACCTAACCTTCTGTCTCCCCCTAACCCGCTTCCCTTCTCTGGGAATCCAGTTAGTTACCCTTAATGACCAGCGGTTATCCTGTCTACGCGCTACATGCCCGGCCCATGTCCATTTCCTCTTCTTTATTTCAACTATGATATCCTTAACCCCCGTTTGTCCCCTAATCCACTCTGCTCTCTTCTTGACTCTTAAGGTTACACCTACCATTTTTCTTTCCATTGCTCGCTGCGTCGTCCTCAATTTAAGCTGAACCCTCTTTGTAAGTCTCCAGGTTTCTGCTCCGTAGCTAAGTACCGGCAAGATACAGCTGTTATATACCTTCCTCTTGAGGGATAGTGGCAATCTACCTGTCATAATTTGAGAGTGCTTGCCGAATGTGCTCCACCCCATTCTTATTCTTCTAGTTACTTCAATCTGGTGGTTAGGCTCTGCGGTTATTACCTGCCCTGAGTAGACATAGTCTTTTACAACTTCAAGTGCACTATTACCTATCTCTAAGCACTGCTCCTTTCCGAGGTTGTTGTACATTACCTTCGTTTTCTGCAGATTAATTTTAAGATCCACCTTTCTGCTCTCCTTGTCTAACTCCGTAATCATGAATTGCAATCGCAGGAGTAGGCAAATACATACATAGAAAAGTATATCAAGAGCGCTCTACATCAATGATTAGTAATACACAATAAATATTCATCCGGGGGGAAAGATCGAACGTAACCAGGCAAAGAATTCCACAATTCAATAGAATAAACAAAAAAACTATATTTAAACGCCATCTTACGATGAGCAAAGGTAGATATGTTTAACTCATAGTAATTTCGGGTGGTCGTTGGTCTAGCGTGTGCTATATATTTGCTGAGTAAAGGAAACCGTGGGGAATTAATTATAGTATAAAGAAACTTCAAACACTTAACGTGTCGACGGGAAGACAGACTGGTAAGCTGTAAGATAGGAAGATGGGAACTTGCTAAAAAATACCTGTCAAAGCGACGATAAATAAAGCGTACAGCTTTCTTCTGAACAGATTCTATTCTGTTGATGTCCGAAAATTTGTGGGGGTTCCACACAACAGATGCATATTCCAGTATTGGACGAACCAGTGTTTTATAAGTGAGGTGCCATATGCTAAGAGGTGCTGAACGTAAAGTGCGTTGTAGGTAGCCTAATTTTTTAAGCGCACGGTTGCACATGAGATCGATGTGTTGAGACCAAGATAAACCCTGAGTGAAAAGGAGACCTAGGTATTTGTATTGTGAAACAATTCCGAGAGGGCAACCTTTAAGCAAATAGGTAAATGGAGAGGGGGAAGAACGCTTGCAAAATGACATGGATACCGTTTTTCGGAAGTTGATTTGCATTTGCCAAGTGCCACACCATGATTGAAATAAAGCAAATAAATCGTTAAAGATGATGTGATCTTGAGCAGTTTTAATCGTATGTTACAAAACAAAATAATCAGCATACATGCGGATTTTAACAGGGACATTACTTGGCAGATCGTTAGTAAAATTAGAAATAAAAGAGGGCCTAATATTGAACCTTGAGGGACGCCAGACGTTACAGTGGAAGTAGAGGAGTGAGAAGACTTGAATTGTACGTACTGAGACCCATTGGATAGGAAAGAAGAAATCCAGTTTACCAATGCTTCGTTTTTAAGAATATCAGTGAACTTCTTTAGCAGTTTGCAATGTGAAACAGTGGCGAAAGCTTTGGAAAAGTCTATGAATATTGCGTCAATTTGATCACCAGCATCAAGAACCTGCAGGATGTCATGAGCGAATTCACTGAGCTGGGTTTTGGTACTAAAGCGGCGTCGAAAACCATGCTGGGCATCAGATGAAACATTATTGCACTCTAAAAATTCTATGATTTGCTTGAAAATTATGTGTTCGAGTATTTTACAAGGATGGGATGTGATAGAGATGGGTCTGTAGTTCAATAAGGACTGTTTTTTTCCGGATTTGAATAACGGAAGAATTTTAGCTGATTTCCACGTTTTAGGGACAACGGACGTCGAGAGAGATTTCTGAAAGATAATGGTTAAATACTGACTAGTCCATAAGGTGTACCTAATGAGGAATTCGTTGTCTATATTATCAGAACCCCCTTTCTTCTTTGGATCGAGTTTTAAATGAGATTCAGCAAACCCTGGTTTGAAACAGCAATATCGTCAATAGAACTGCGAGTATGCCCCATAAAAGGAGGAACAACGAAGTTATCAAGTGTAAAAACAGATTGAAAGTAATCATTGAATGCATCTGCAATAAGAGCTGTATCACCTGTAACTGTGCCATTTATTTCAAATGTGTCAGTGCCAGAATCCATTGGTAGGACAGATTTCCGAAATTCACGTGGATTATTTCTAAGCAAACCGGGGAGTGTAACTTGACAGTAAAAATCACGAGCCACATTTGTTTTCCTTCGACGTTCCTTTTTCAGAGCAATGAATTATGCGGCAAGAATAACATCACCAGTGCGTTTAGCATGCCGCAAATGCCCAAGTCGATGCGACAGGTGCGAAATTTCCCGTGTGATCCAAGGCAACTCCGAATTCGTATTTTTTTGTGTTTAACGGTACAAAACGCATAGAGCACTTTGAAACAAGATCACTGAAGAATTTCGTTAAAGTATCAACATCTTCGGAAATCATAATCGCTCCAAACTGGGCAAAAGAAGTGCTAAGTGTATCAATAATACCAATATCGTCAGCATGGCTCATATTGCGGAAAGTAGAATAGATGTATGGGCCTTTCGGTACAGGACATGAAATAGACGCAAAAACAACTTTATGATCCGATATGCCACCCACAACAGTGCACACATAACCATAATCGCAGACACTAGGGGTGAAGAATACAACATCTAAAATCGCCATGCCTCTTGTGGCGTCACTGACTATTTGCTTCAGGCCGGAAGTTAGTGCAAAGTTCAATGTTTCTCTGTGAGGTTGGGAAGCATGACCTAGAAGAGATAATGACGTCCAGTTTATATCGGGGACATTAAAATCACTCATACATATTAGGTTTGGCGAATGAGGAGCTATTTCTTGGACGAATGCACTCAGTGAAACCAAAGAGTCCGCGATCAGGTTAGGTGGACGGTAAAAGACACCAATAAGAAAAGTCAATGTTTCAAAGTAAACTTTACACCAAACCGATTCAGTTTGAGACGGAGCATCAAGAACAGAAAACTTTAGGTCGGAATGTAAATATAAAGGAACGCCTCCACCTCTACTATCGATTCGATCACTTCTTACGACATTGAAGCTTGGCAGCGAAATATCGGTATCACAAATTTCGTTATGAAACCAAGTTTCCGTGACACCGATGATATGAGGGAAGTAGGACAAAGTTAGAGACGAGAAATCAGAAAACGTGTTGACTAAACTTCTTGCAATGATGTTTAAAATACGGAGATTATCAGGTAAATCATGGGGGCGTCAACAAGAAGTGGGAGTAGGGGCCAAAAGAGATGCCATCACCATAGTATCACGATTACGAGACTGAAAAATAGTGTTACACTGCTCGTCCTAGTTATCGCTTATGTTATGAATGAACACGTGGTTGTAAACAATGCGCATGAAAGAGCCGTTGTTGCGATGGGTTCTGGTTGCCTCCCATAGCTTTCTTGTAATGAAACGTACGTTATCAGAATAGTCTTAGGATATGCGTTGATCGGAGCCCTTCAACTTTGATGCGTTTTTAAGAATACAAATTTTCTCACGAAAATCTAGCAGCCTTAAAATAAAAGGGTGGGTGCGGCCTGTGTGACGTCTACCTAACCTATGACACCTTTCGATTTGTGGGCAATCCATGCACAGCGTTTCCGTGAAAAAGTTTGGAACAACGTTGAACAATGCCTTATCATCATCATCTGGAGATTCAGGAATGCCGTGAAGAATCAGGTTATTACGGCGCAGTCTATTTTCTAGGTTATCGTTCCGAGCCGTGGGCGTAGACGCCTTCTTATTAAGAGAACAAACTGAGCTTTTTAAATCTTCTACCATATTTTTAGATGCATTAGACATAGTACTGGACGACTCTAGAGCGTTAAGTCGCGACTCAATAGCCTCAAAGCGCGAATTGACTGAAGAACGAAGCTCGGAATTATCCTGGGCTATTTTATTTTGCCCAGGTAGCAGGCTGGAGAACATGCTAGAAACAGAAGGTTCACTATCTATAGATACCACGTGGCTATTCACTCCACGCACATGCCCACTCGGTAACAGAGTAGATACTCCAGAGTCCGTGCCGGAATTACTAGTAGAGGTACCTTTTATACCCCTTGGCCCAGGGTTTAGCTCAACGTCTCCACTCAAGCACAGAGAACTCAAACAGTACACAATCTGGGCATAAATGGAAACATATAGAGATACAACAGTCTGTGGGCAACGCAGCAGCAGCAAGAAACGATCATTTGAACGGATAGAGTGTGCGTTGTCCAATTAACATACCTGCACAATAAAGAAGCACCGCATGAGCATTGTGTTGTCGTTGCTGCCGCCTTGCCCACTGAAGCTGCGCTGTGGCTGGGAGCCTTTTATATCCGATGCTGATGAAGTTGGGCTTGATCAAGGTTTGTTGACTCAGTTGATAGTCAGCGTAGATACTTGGGGAGAGCGCAGGCACAATAGTTGAACTAAGTCGATCTTTCGGCTACAGGACAGGAAGGGCAGACTGCATATACCTGCGGTGATCGACGTGTTGGTTTGCGCAAGTTGACGCATTCCAAACCACCGCGCCGTCCAGGCAGAGTGCCGGGGAATCAAAAAGGCTGGCCAGAAATTGCACAATAAAAAAGCACCGCATGAGCATTGTGTTATCGCGGCTGCCGCCTTGCCCACTGAAGCTGTGCTGTGGCTGGGAGCCTTTTATATCCGATGCTGATGACGTGATGAACTTGGGCTTGATCAAGGTTTGTTGACTCAGTTGATAGTCAGCGTAGATACTTGGGGACAGCGCAGGCACAATAGTTGAACTAAGTCGATCTTTCGGCTGCAGGACAGGAAGGGCAGACTGCATATACCTGCGGTGATCGGCGTGTTGGTTTGCGCAAGTTGACGCATTCCAAACCACCGCGCCGTCCAGGCAGAGTGCCGGGGAATCCACAAGGCTGGCCAGAAATTGCACAAGAAGCACCGCATGAGCATTGTGTTGTCGCTGCTGCCGCCTTGTCCACTGAAGCTGCGCTGTGGCTGGGAGCCTTTTATATCCGATGCTGATGACGTGATGAAGTTAAGCTTGATCAAGGTTTGTTGACTCAGTTGATAGTCAGCGTACATACTTGGGGACAGCGCAGGCAAAATAGTTGAACTAAGTTGATTTTTCGGCGTAGTTCATTGCAGCAAAGCGGTACTCCCACCGTACCGTTTTGTTAAATATTAGTGATCCCTAGAGTCACTAAGACGCTTAAATTTCCCTCACAGAATGAAATGTATTTGAGCGTTCAGCAACAAAGCTAAGAACAGGAAAAATATTTTTTTTCACTTTTGAGGAAGCGTAGACGCATACAAACCCCCAATTTTGAGAATGTAAAGAGGTATCGCAGGAAATAAGACGGTCTTCTCTATCTATATGCAGTGACACCAACAGTAACCCAGCTGCTTTCTAACTAATAAGTAGCAACTAACGGAAGCACCACGTGCTGACTACTGTACAGATCATAATCTGCAAAAGGTTTCTGTGCAGAGCTGGCATCTCGAGCTGATAAAACCTTAGTTTCTTGCACTGTAATAACATCAACCTCATGTTGCCTAAGCACCAGGAATAACTGCCGCTGAGGGCTTATATTTCTCAAACCACGCACGTTGATTGTTGCTACACATAAGGGGAAAGTGTGTGAAGTAGTCCTTTTGCTTACCTAATTTTTATCCCCTTTAGCCACAAGCAAAGTTCTGGCAGTGCCTCTCTTGCACGTTTTTGTGACACCTTCCCGAGAACGTTGGTACAGGTGGCGTGTTTTGCCACCCCCGAAAGACACAACACGCTGTCCACTTGAAGACGCTTGTTTTGCCTCAACTGACGCCGCCGCCCTTGCTTTGTCACCCTCCGGCGCAGGGCGCTTTCTTGTCTGGTAGCTATGCATGGCCTCTTCTCCTACTTCTTCATCAGGAAGCTTTTCCTTTGGTTTTTCCAAGCCAGATTTGCTCACCACATTTTCTTTCCTGGTGTCATCACTTGTGCCTTTAGCAGTGCTAGTCACTGCTTGGCGCGGATTCTATGGACATGTGTTCATTTTCTTTGATGCCACTCACTGCTTCTTCGGACGTGTCGACGCCTTCCGTGGCTCTTTTGTGCTAGAGAGCCAGGATGCAGCTTCCTGGCGTAGGTCGACACGCAAGCATCCGACGAATGACCGAAGCGAAAGCACTGCAACTACCTCGGTGTTTTGCATTGTCTACGAACATATCGCACTTGTTCGCAACGAAGCTGGTGACCTCAGATGGTCATAATGTGTGGTATTGAGCTTACATTGATGCCATCCTTGAGCTTTAAGACCGCATTCCACTTTATTATCATCCACTGCTTCATACCAACATAATGACATGCTTTGGCCACAAATAACACACACAAAAAATAAAGGAGCACCGAACAACAAGCACAGGCGTTGAGTGCTCCTTTACTTTGTGTGTGCGTTATTTGCGGCCAAAGCATGCCACTAAGCAAGTCTCAACTAGGCGAACAATCAGTATTGTCACCATACCAGCACTTCTCCATTTCTCTCTCTCTAAGAACTCTAGGAGGCCTTCAGCTTGAAACGTCCTACCACACGTCTAGTTTCTAAATGAGGTGTAAACCATAGCAACTTTACTTTGATATCCTTGGTATGCGGATCTATCCCCATACACCTACGCACTTTCACGCGAAGCTCGCCACGAGTTCCAAGTTTCTGCTTCGAAATTCTTTTCGCACAGGACGCCATTCATACGTGGCTCATTCGATACTGTCCCACACCTACAACGTTGGCAGTAGTAACCACTTTAAGCAAAGCATCACGAAAATCTGGGGCTTGGTTAATTCTATCACCCAAATCTGCATGGAGAAAAACGGACTTGAAAACGTCATTACGACGCCCATCGGCTTTGTTTGACTTTAACTCCGTGCTTCCCACATAGGCTCGCCCCACGAATGATGGCGGCTGGCGAAAGGGGTGACGTGATGCACGTCGCATTTCCCTCTGTTAGGCAGTGGCATCCAATAACTCCAACATGCCGCGAGTAGGTGACCTTAGCCCAAGTTCGACGTCCAACAAGTCCCACTCTTCTGGTTGTCACGTTGCTTTCTCTGGTTCCGCTCTCACCATTGACCACTACAGCTAGTACTGGCATCTAGGACTACAAGAGTTTGTTTACTGTATATTAATGGGCGTTAGTCGTCGGCATGACGATAGTTATAGCGCGAGAACAAAACGACGACGCAGAGACAAGAAGGACACGAACTTGTCTCTGTGTCGTGGTTTTGTTTTCGCGCTATGACTATCGTCATGCCATACCAACTAGCCCAAGCTGTCACATTCCTTAGTCGTCTGGTTGGAAATGTATGGCTAGTGTTGAACTCCAATGACTGAATCGGAGCAGCCGATGAACTCTGTGAGCGGGCACTCAAGTGTGGTGTAGAACAATGTCATTGAATCCGCGATCGGAACACATTTTGACCCGCCGGAGCAGTCATAGAAGAAAGAAGGAAGCGGAAGCTTTTGAGTTGCCCAGAATACCTTGCGTGTGGGCATTCCACTCCGCTGATTCTGCTGTCGAATTCTGTTGAATTCCCACTAGTGCGGGGTATTTTCATTGTCGGTGACATGATCTAAGGAACTCTTCAAGTAGAAACCGGAGCTTCCTGACTCAAACCTGTCACAAAACACGCGAGAGTAGCAGCGCCACCAAGCAGGCGAACGTGTTGAAGGGAGCGCGTCAGGCCGAGGTCCGGTCCACTCCACCTATTTCTGTGGAGCAAGTTTGTGCTCATCGGAGTCCCTCGCGCTCTTGATCTACTCCGACTCTTTCTTTAGAACGCTTGTTTTCCACGCTCACCCTGTTATTGAAACAGAATTGCTGCAAACGTTGCAGGTAAACTTGCTGCGACTCCGCAATTAGAATTCGTAAGAGTCAGTGTAAATGCATTCACGTTAAGCGGTGCTCCATAGGCGTGCGCATGAGGGTGGCAAGGGGGGGGGGGGGCGGCCGCCACTCTGAACACCTAAAATGGGGGCACGACAATGCCCTACACAATAACATAATAAGGGAGGGGGACGCTGTGACTTAGGGGAGTCACAAAGCCAGCCCCATACTTCTACCTAATATAAAGGGGGCGCTGGGCGGCTCTTTCCCCCCTCCCTCTGTAGGGGAACACTACCCACGCCCATGACTACAGCTGTGAACACGTACAGTGTGCAACATACTTTCATTCAATAATACCTAGCGAGGATTTTGGTGCTGCCATCGTGTACCTTTATGAGAATTATGGGAATTACAGAATTCCGATTGGATAGGGTTAGCTAGCAAACTGTCTACAGACTCTTTTTTTACAGTTTCGTTTTTCTCGCCGAGCGGGTAGTGGGGGCAGTGAAAAGCGTTAAAGCAGCGCCATTGTTGTTCAAAGAGGCGTAAGACCACTACGTCTGATATTTGCTGCGACGTTGAAGATTTACGAGTCGCATTCGATAATATAAACGAAGCGTCGTGCACTGACCGCTGCGCACAGATGTAGTGTCTAATTCGAGTGCACAATAGGGCATCGAGTTAATGTTTTTTCACAAGCACGCCTCGCCTAAACTTGTTTGAAATCAACTACGAAATTATTACAATGCGATGACGAAGCTAAGTAGATGCACCTTCACGCTTCGCTGACTCGACTTCACAACAAAACCAGAGATGAGTGGGGCATACGACTTGGACAGATGTGCCTAGCATCGCAGAAGATGAAACGATAAGTTTTTCTCACTTGATATTGTACTGTTATTTCCATAAATATATAATGCGTACTTGCAAGAGAAAAACAAACATGTTTGTTATAATGTGTTGTAAAAACTATTCATTAGGTCCTGATGCCGAATCTGAAATGAAATGGCAAAGCGATGCATACCCTGATGGTTGCATTTGCTCAGGTTGCAATTTTGCCGCCTGGTTACGGAAACTTTTTGCAATAAAGTTTGCATAGAAATGACTGAAGCAAGTTTCAATTTAGTCTAAGTTCATCTCGCTTTTTATAACACTCGAAAAAAAAAGCATCGCGAATATTAGGAACGCAACCCACGTGAAGCGGATCCGAAGTCTATACTTCTGATAATTTCCATGGGGGGTACAAGCGCCACTGAAGGAGCCAGCCAGCGTAGACACTAGCACCAGATTTCCCTCTAGGTATTATTCTATGAAAATATAAGGTGAGCAAGCTCTGTTATATAAGCGTACGGTAAACATTGAACAGTTTTCGTTAGGATACGTTTCACTTTGGTGTTTTACCTATTCCTCTGAGGGAGCGATGAACCATGTTTTTTCTCTGTCTCCACTTCAGTAAGCTTTCTTGTAGCAGACGTAAACAACAGGGAGAAATGAAGGCACATGTAGACAGGCAGAACACTAACATTCAACATAGTTTATTCTCAGGAACCAGAGAACATTTATGCACTTGTCTGTTGAGCCACACTCATGTGAGAACGTGAATAAACAAACAACATAAATAGTATAGGTACATGCGTACATATATGCTTTGATAATCTCATGTCTCGTCCAAATATGTTAACTCGTTTTCTGACAGAGCTATCGATGGCTGGCTGACACACATATCACGGAGTGCAACAATCTGCTTAGATTCTTTTATAAGACGAGTCATTCAACATTTGCTTTCAGGTATTGTTCTGATGCTTTCAAAGCTAGGGAAACATTGATGCTGTTTATAACGTTGCGCGAGAATCATATTTTTTTCATTTTTACTATTGAGGTCGAGCAACCTATCATTGATGCATCTGCCCAATTCTTCTACGTACTATTTACCACAAGTAGAGGGAGTGGCGTAGATGCCTGCTGTTACACAATCGACAAACTTATTTCTGTGTTTTAAATGGCAGTTCGCAACAAATTTTCCCGTGGTTTTGATTGTCTGCAAAGACTGATCAGCTTATTAGGCGCTGAGAAAAGAACATCAGTTTCACTACGCCATGCTATTTTCTTTAGGTTATGCAACAACTGGTCGATGTAAGGAATCACTATCGTTCGTTTTTTTTCAAGTTCACAAGTCTGTTGCCTGCTTTCAGGTTTACATATTTTCGCACTTAATTTAATATGCCTTCAGCGACTGACACCAAAAGCGATCTGAAATAACCATCATCCTGAAGATTCAAAGCCTGCTGGCTGAACGCTTCGCTGGCACAGTGAGCGCATGATTTTTAAGTGTGTTGGTGAAATACATTTGAAGGTATTTTATGCACGTGCTCACATGACTCTGTCTGTACAGACAAGTGCATGAATGTTCTCTGGTTTCTGAGAATAAACTATCTTGAAAGTTAGCACTCTGTCTGCCTACATGTGCCTTCATTTCTACTTGTTGTTTACGTGCGCTACAAGGAAACATACTGAAGATGAGCTACCAACAAGCCCGCATCACATCTCTCGTGATCCATCAGTATGCCTGTTTTTTTTTTCAAATGTTTTCACAATGACACTCTTTCATTCGGACTGTGGTTGTTTACTGTTTCTTATTCCTATGTTAGTTCATGCATAATGCGAACGGCATACTTCTGTTCGACGGCTGTGAAGCTGCCCAGTGCGTGAGGTGGCCAAGTTTCTCTCGAGTTGCTCAATGCAGCTTTTTTACCTTGTGATCCTCGGAATCTCGTTGTCAAGAAATTCAATATTATTTCCTTGTTGCGGGTTCGTTTGTATAGCGAGGATCGCAGGGCAACAACGCAGAGTGCAATGAGGTGTTAACCCACGGTGACCAACATCCTCTTTTCGTAGCATCCAAGTGCCACGTTACGACGGAGTTGTTTTGTCGGCGCTTTCGGGAAACGGGAGACTGCATGAACGAGTGTATTCGCAATGAACCGCAACTTCAATAATGAAAGCACAACAATGTACATCTTTGAATACCCAGTCGTAGTGTGGTCACGTCACCGATGAGGGAGAGGCCCCTGCTAGTCTAGAAGGAGTTGGGCTGGGCGGTGCGTTACTGCTCAAGTCAAGAACCAGCAAAACGCGTTCAAGACCCGGTTATTCTTGCCCAGAAATGCTCGTATTAGCACAGTTCCTGGAGCTTCATTTGCACTGAGAGAGAATGAAATCCGCTGGAGCTTCGACAGCGCACGGAGAGTAACAAGAAGTGTACAGAATCGCAATTGCGAGCTGGCGTCGACGGCACGTCGGGAAGGGCACGCACGGGGACCCGTCTGGACGGCACTCCCAAAAAAGAAGCATGTTTACGCCTGAATGACAGGTGGCGCTGTCGAACGGTCTCTAGCACGCGATCAGCGTGGATCATACGATTGGCGCGATTATCCGGATGATCTCGCCCACAGCGGATCGGGGAAAAAAGCACGGTGTGGCTCGTGCCGCCCACAGACGCTGAGGAGCTTTTGCGCCAGCGATTTTCCCTCTGCCCTAATAGCAATGTCAAGAACACCATTCAAGCTCTGTGCGGGATGAGATGCTGTTTTCGCGTAAGCTACCCTTGAACTAGCAAAACAAAAGCGTTACACACCTAAATCGGTGGTCACTGATTAAAATCTTTGACGGCCGTAGCCTGCTGGAGAGCAGTCGTGTATTAATCTAAATAAAATCGCACATCTCACGTTTCTCAAACCACACAGCACAACTGCTCAGCGAGTGTAACTTCCTCAACGATATATTACAGAGAACTAACCAGCAAAGATGCCAAGGAAGCTACAGGGAACGTTAATAATGGAGGTTGTTATGTAAATGTGAAGAAAGAAAAGAGAACGAATAGGTAACTTGCCGTTCACAGAGACCGAACCTACGACTTTCGAATAACGCGTACAATACTCTGCCGCCTCTGCTGACTGAGCTGTCTAGAATGTGTCGTTGGGCTAGTTGTTTTATACTGAAGGAATACTAAGGACGCAACCCACACACAGAGAAAGAAAATGTTGTCGCCTTTCTTTTTTGTGTCTGTTTGGGTCACGTTCTTAATATTTTTTCAACTGAGCTAAACAGTTCAGATGGCAGAGCTGTTTCTCAGCCCAATTCATATGTGCAGTTAAACGCATAAGTCAGACAAATTACTCGTGAGTCGTCTCACTGAGACTCACTAAGATCGAGAACTGAGTCTGAGTGAGTTCGGGTAAGTAATATATTCTCGAGTGTGAGTTCGACTGACGAAAAGTTTGGTGTGTCTGAATCCAAGTGAGTCCAAAGCGCAAAATATACATCCTGAGGCCGTTCCACTTTCTTTTCCTTTCAAACGTGACAGGGTCAGTCAGCGCCGCGGGTAGCCTTGACGGGCGTGTGTTGAACACTCTTTCTCTGCTCGTTATTCGTAGGCCACCGTTTTGGTCCCAGCCGGCAAGTTATTTTTTCATCCACTTTTTTCCTGCACATTTACATTATTTATTTATTTATTTGAGAATACCTCACAGGCCCCCAGAGGCATAGGTTCAGGGGGGTATACAGTACAATTCAATACATTGTAAAGGAAGATTTCCTTAGAGTACGATTACAGGGCAGTAGAATAAAATAACATAGAATAAATAACTACTAGAAACGAGAATAACAGGTAACTATACGAGGAAAAAATTATTTTTTCGCACGACTTAGGAAGTATTGCGTGGGAGCAATATAATACAAAGTACAGCCACAATACACATTATAACAGCCACCACACAATAGCTTCATTGTAAAAAGCCAAAAAAATGTGCGACAGTGGTATGAAAAGACAGACGCCATTAGTTTGAAAAGCGTCCTTAAAATAGCTAAGCAAAAAGAAGTTTCACAAATAAAAAATTTAGGATACTAAACCAAGTGTGTGGAAAAATGTTTGTTCAACTGAATACAAAAAGCGCCGTGGTCTTTAAGTGAAGCAATGTTTTCTGGCAAGCTGTTCCAGAGACGAATAGCTCGAGGTAGTGGGGAAAAATTGAATGATTGCGTCGCACCATATAGGCGGGCACTACTTCTAATATCACCTTCATAATTATTTAAGCACAATTTAGTTACCTTTCTTTTATCAACACACTAACTCGGCAATTCCACAAAGGCGACAAGTTGAAAGTTTTTATACATTCAGCACACTTTTGAATACATCATTTAAAGGCAGAAAGGACCAATAGAAGTGCTGGTATGCATTCAGAGATTTGCGGCAGGGTCACACAAGCCTACATTAGGCGTAGTAAGCTTTCGAGGATGGAAGGCGGGGCGAGCAAGCGCTTGCTTTCCTCACCCAACTTGTTTTTGGCTGAAAGAGCGTGAAGTGCGACGGAGTGATGAGTCCGCCGCCGGGTCACAAAGCATGTAAATAGGAGATACAAGAATAGAAAAACGGTTCTCAAAGCAGTGTAAGGCCCATAGTAGGCCACAAAACCAATGCAGCTGGAGAAAAATGCCGCGCAATCTCTTGCTGAAACACCAACGAAGGCATTAGCTGACTGAACCAGTTGCTTTTCTTACATCGTTAACGTGCTGGGCATGTTGTCAAGTGGCTGTGACGTGGACCAAAGTAGCAGCAGGTGATGGGTTCTAGATGAAACTATTCATTTGGCCATACTTGTGGCCCTGCAATGAAATGTCGGACTACTGCAATATACACTGCACAATGATAAAGCTGAACAGGGCGTCGGCTGTCGATTAACTGATCTGAGGCAAAGCATGGCGGCATTTACACTTGCGGCGTCGAACATTCGAGCATGAACACTAGTGGCAGCTTTTATTCTAAACCAACTCTTTTCACCTTTTTACGTCATTGTATTCCTACTTCAGTTTTCTCTTTTGTATGGCTGTTTGATCACCTTTTATTTTCTCGTATTATGATGTATGCGCATTATGATGTATGCTACTACTGCATTTCCTTGTTTACGTTGTTGATTGCCAACATCTTCTTTCAGTGTTAGTGAATATTTTAATTTGTATTTTTATTATAATGAGTCAAGTATGCTCTTACTGTGTTGATTCCTGATAAGATCGACAGTGTCAATAAATAAAAAAAAATAAACTCAGTTGTTAGTATTTGCCTGATCACGCCTAGGAAACGATCTCAGGACAATCTCAAATATTCTCAGGCATTCTGGCGCGATTAGCGCAAGGCAATATATTGACGCATGCCACCACTAAAGAATGAGCCACTGTGGCTCACACTCCTTTTGGGCTGTGATGAAAAAGAAAACAATTTTGTTGCTCTGGCTCTGGTCAACTCCTGATGATGATGATGATGATGATGCGATGTTGACGACGATGATGTTCTTGCATTTGTGGCACTCGCCCACAGAGGAAGATCAGCGAAGAACCGGGTGGCAGGATCTTTGGGTTAGTTGCTTTCGTATTTCAAAGCATCCGACGGAGTTTCCGTAAGACGCTAACGAAGTTGTAAATGCTGTGTACAAAAACGCTACATGAGATAGCGGTCATGCAATCAGATAGTCGCGGAACAAGAAATAATAGTACCAATAGACTAACAAGGTAATCTTTTTGTTTCGATTATGTACACACACACAACAGAGCGAACCTCACTGTGGCTATAACCTAACAAGTTCCCTCCAGAGCATCAAGTTTCTGCCCCGTTTATTTGTGAACCTAGCTTCTCAATTGTGTCGACAAAGTATCTTTTGCTTTGATAAGAATATCGTTGACAGAAGAAAAAGAAATTATCTATTGTTTTCATTTCCTTGCAAGAGAGACATAATGGAGATGCTGCGAGTCAAGCTTTATGTAAGTAATAATTCAAGGGTGGAATTATACAACGTTATCTGGTGATTGTATTTTCTAATTGCCTAGATACACACCACTGCTTATTCCAGTAAAATCTCAGACGTACGGATTCTTTGACTTTTTTCAATGATAATTTGTCTATTTACTTGTGCAAACAAGCATTTCTATATCTGAGGGCGGTTACGGAAGCGAAATCAGGTAAAATAGGGAAAACTGGTCCGAATAAAGATGCTTTGGCTAAACAGTCTGCCATCTCCTTTAGATAAATCTCTCAGTGGCCAGGTACCCATACCAAGTAAAATTTCTCAACATTGCTGGTAATGAACAGATGATCATATTTAATATTGTTAAATTTTTTGTGGCAGAGAGTGCAGCATACACTGAGAGAGAATGAGTAATTATGACAGCTTCAGATTAGCTTGCAGGAAGTTTGCCAAGTGCTAGAACTATGGAAAACAATTTAACCATGAATATACGAGTATAGTCTGGTAATCAGTCTTAAAAAAGTCAGTCGAGAGAAGGACAGAACATACTTAATCCTGGCTGTTAGTCTTGTTTTGCTCGCAACATTTCTGGTGGAGACGCTGGGTACGTCTACTTCAGCTGTGTCTGCCATCTTGGAGAAAGCTTCATCTGCCAGAGCCAGAAGTAGCTGCCGCCTTCGTGGGTTACCCCCAGAATTCGGTCTCTTGGCATCGACACCCAGAAATATGAAATTTACGATGACAAGCTGGGTGGTACAAACCAGCGATCCCCATAGTACTCTTCTCGCACATGTTTTTCATGCACCAAGGACACCAAAACCGTTCCGTGAAGACATCTTCGAGGATGTTTACGACTGGCTAGACCACTTTGTACAGGTGCCCAGAATCAACGAATGGGTCGATGTTCGCAAGCTGCTCCGAGTTTACTTTGACGTGAAAGATTCTGCGAAGACGTGGTACGAGAACCACAGGGCTCTTTTGCAACATGACAAGACTTTACACGACAACTCCACGACGCTTACCGTAACGCCGGAAGAGGGCTGAAAAAGCTATATCCTACAGGAACCAGTGGCCAAACGAATGGGTTTCCATGTTTGTGGACAACAAGATCCGCCTTTTCAGGCACGCAAAACCAGCCGCGTCGGAGGAAAAATGTCATGTTGGAGGAACAGAAGGTATGGCATCTGACGCGTGGTGTAAAAGAACAGCTTTTCGCTGGACTCGTGCGCAGTACACTGACGACAGACTCCGAGCTCATCAGTAAGGCAACCACGATGGAGCGTACTCTGCAGCAATGGTCACTACAGAACAAACGCCCAATCCCGGCCACCGCAGCTCCATGGGCTCTGACAGCGAGAGACAGGCCCTCGCTGACTTGCTTTGAAGTATATCGCGCGGAACAAAGTGCGACCGCTTCAGGTAGTGGAATCCCATCCACCTGTGCCAGCCGTCGCGGATATAAGCAGTCAGGAAGGCAGTCACACCACTGGTTACAATCGCACCACCAACACATGAGGCCCCTGTATGTGGTGGCATTGCGATCCCCTGCGCCACCGGCTACAGGTACCGCTATGCAGACAATGTATCACGCTATGCACCCATTCGAGGACACTGCGTTGAGTTCGCCTCTCGGCTCAAGGATTCCAAGCACACGCTCATATCTGCGCTCTGCCTAAAGACAGAGCGCTAGCAAGACAAGCACGCGGTGCATCTCAGATAAATGTCCACTCTGTTATCACTGCGGCAAAGCGGGTCACGTGTACTGGAACGGTCAGTACCACCAACTATGTCTCCGCGGCTTTCACCCTAATGCTCAATGTCCACGCTATGATGAGCACTCCCATGAAATAAAAGCCTATCTCATGAGTCAGGTAACTCCGGCTATTTGGCACAATAAGGCGAGATCACCATCGCCTCGCCGGCCTTTGTCGTCCAGCTTGCCCTCATTGTGCACCGCTCCGTTCAGGAGGCGGTCACCAAGTCTCCTCAGAGGAAACTAGGAACAGTGACTTCTGGGGCTGAAGTCGCGGTCCGGCGAACTGTCAAAGACCCTCCTTCGACGCAACGACCTGATGACGACTCACAAGAGTGGAAACTTGGGCTAGTTGGTGCGTAGTCATATTTGCAAGATGTTTCAGCGCGCGAACAAAGAAAAAAAGACAGGGTAGACAGAAAGAGCGCTGACTTCCAACTAACCTTATTTGACAGAGTGGCAAGAATATATACTGCTAAAAAGAATGATAACAGAGCATGAAGGTAAAGGCACGCCTAATCTACACATCAGTAACAAAGCACGTGTGACAGGTCCTCTGTTGCCTCAAAGCCCAGCTAGGTAATCACGTTCAGCCTGTGATAAAGCAATCGATGATGTGCTTACACATTTATCTCCTAGCAAGTGTATTTTTTCCGCTTCAATAATTTCTCGGGTAAGCTGGCCCTTGTGCCTTGCCAATATTGAGCACTGATCAAAAAGAGGGGTGCACCCACAATCTCGGCAATGAATGCCAAGATGCCCTTGTACCACATTGTGCACATTGTTTCGGTGTTCTCGCAGGCGGTCATTTATGCACCTGCCGGTTTGCTCTACATAGATGCACCCACACGTCAGTGGAATCAAGTAAACGACTCCCATTGCGCATGGGATGTAGCGTGCCCTGTGCGCGACAGAGCACGAGGCAGAATTTGCACGAGGTGCATTGACCCGTTTGCAAAGCCTCTGCAATTTTTCCGGGGCAGAAAAAACCACAAAAACGTTGGCGTCTCGAGCAATCTTTTTTTGCCTGTGTGATACGTCGTGCACGTAAGGCAGTACGACAGGCCGGCTCTTTCTGACACTGTTTCGCTTATCCGGTTAGTCGCCTCGCTTCAAGACGGTGACCAGCTTTTCCGCCACCGAAACGAGAACATGCGTGGGGTGACCAGCTTTGGTAAGCCGCTCTACTTGTAGAGCAAAGCTGTGGTGTACCTAGTGGGGGCATGACTTCTTTAAGGCATTGACAAGGCAGAGGTTGGCGATGCCCCGCTTGACCAATTTAGAGTGAGCTGAGCTGAAAGGCAGAAGGGGCTTGCCGCTTCTTGGTTCATACATTCAGCAAACATGTCGGGAGTCTAACAAAAGCTTCAAATCTAGAAACTTCAGGTTGTTATCAGTGGGTGATTCATGGGTTAGAACTAGTGGTTTCAGGCACTCTCGGAAAACAGTCAACACGTCAGAGGAAATGGTCTGAAAATTTTGTCTATCGCATTTCAACAACACAGCGCTCTTTCTGTGTACCCTGTCCTTTTTCCTTTGTTCGCGCGCTGAAACATCTTGCAAATATGGCTGATGACGACCATTCAATTTTTCAGTGCTCTTCGACACTGGTAAAAGAGACTAAAATACTGAGACATAGCAGAAACACGTGTGCTGGGGAGGCTTGGAAAGCGTTATTCATCAACATGAAAAGTGATAGCTGTGTTAGTGAGACCTCGATATCGCTCTATGGTGCAGAAACGTTCTTTTTGATGAATAAGATGCGTTAGCACGTGACGTTTCTCGACACGTTTGTGCAGCAATGCTTGGTTTCTCGATATGTAGCCGATGATCTACAGTCACTAAAAAGAGTTAGTAGTTTTCGCTCGACCTGTTCAAGTGTTTCTTCTTTGTGTTGTCATTTCATTTTTAGCACAGTTTTGCTTCATTCAAATGCTGGTAAGAGGCAAACAATCCGAAAAATCGGCGTATTGCCTTCGTGTCGGTGGGCGGCGGAAAATAGACGACGGCTGTTGTTTTCCGCAGGTTGGAACGAACTTTAAGGTTCATATTCACGTGTCCCGTGAAGAGCTCCTCGTACGTAAAACAGCACTTTTATGACCTTAGGGCTAATTAAAAGGTCTTGATAGACTGAAGTACGCATTCAAGGCGTCGGAGATGCTCGACGAAAAAGTGTGTGTGAGCGTTTGTGGAACTTGCAATACACCTGCCTACAATCTCCAATAATCTGTCATTGAGGCATCATTAGCGCAAGGTACTTTGTGCGACGGGCCGCCATCATGAAACAAAGAAATGTAAATATAGGATGAATTTGGCGTTTATGCAACGATAAAACTAAACCAAACAAACAAAAGGTTCATTCTGAAGTATAGCGAACATTGCATACTGAGGAAATGGTGCTAAAGGTGTGTCGGTTTACCTGACGAATACCCAACTTCCCTTCGGTGGTTCAGACAAATATGGCGACATGAGTTTAACACACCGGTTACACATTATTATGACTGTATTCTCCAACGTTATTGTATTTACTAGGTATACAATGCCTGAAGTCCCTGCATCAAGTCCAAAGAATCTACTGCGCTAAACGCAACAATAACCAATACCATATATAGCATTTCCTAACGAACCACAAGTACGCGTACAGAACTATAGTTTAATACATCAAATACTAGCTGAGAAATATTTACTAGACATGAAGAATTATATGAAAGACGTACTACTTGCGAAGGCTGATTCGATTGATTGATATGTGGGGTTTAAGGCCCCAAAACCACCATATGATTATGAGAGACGCTGTAGTGGTGGGCTCCGGAAAATTCCACCAACAGGGGTTCTTTAACGTGCCCCCAAATCTGAGCACATGGGCCTACAGCATTCTTGCCTTCTTCGAAAATGCATCCACCGCAACCGGCATTTTTTATCCCGCGACTTGCGTGTAATCCCCCGAGTACTTTGGCGAGTAGACCACCGCAGCAGAAATTGCTTGTGAAGGCTAGAAAGAACTATTGAGGTACTTTTTTTACACTCCTGGCAACAGCAAACTGTTTAAACAAATTTTAAGCAATGTTTCATCATAATATTTCCTTAATAAATTCAATTTGTGAATGAGCATTTAGGGTACGTGTTGTGATAATTGAAGCCATCTGAAGCAGATGACTCATCAAAGCTCACCTGGTATTGCTGCGTACCCCGGCATGACACTATTAGGCACGCGGTCGCGTGATGGCCATGGTGGTTGTATATTGACGAGGCCAAAGCAAGCATTTACTTAATAAATAATACAGGTGTGCAAAATAAGCCTGGAGTACATCGATACGACGAGCGACGCAGTAATGCCGCAATATTGCCACGTAATTTTTGCACTCACAGAAAGCACCAGATCTTAAGCAGCAAGAAACCAGAAAGAATAAAATAAAAGTACAAATGTGCTAACGACTCCCAAATTAGTATGGGAGCGATGTCAGCAAAAATTGAAAAGCTAAATTGGTTATGCTTATTCAACATATTGTCGCGAAAAGAAACGATACCTATCGAAAAAAAAACGCGTTTCCTTTATTGCCAAGTGCGTTTCAGCGCGCTGGGTGACGCTGGAAACACTGTACAATGTGTCCCAGTGTACTACAGCGCGCTGCGAGGCACTGGCACACACTGTACAGCGTGGCCAGTTTCGCCCAGTGCGCTGCAACGCACTGGGCCACACTGCACAGCGTAGCCCAGTGTCTTAAAGCGCGCTGGGAGGCACTGGGACACGCTGTAGAGCGTGGCCAGCGTCTTAAAGCGCGCTTTAAGACACTGGTCGCGATGTACAGTCTCTACTGCATACTGATAATTTTAGCGGCACGTTGGCAGAAACTAGGCGTGATCGGCGCACTTTCTGTAAGACTTCATATTGAATCGCGACATGTTTAGCGCAAAATTTACCGAATATGAAGGTATTTCCATCTATGTGCTACACATAGCATCAGTTTCCTTAGGCAATGAATGCGAGTACGCTAAAGCATTCATATGTTGATCGCGCGGGTCAGAGGCGCTGCCAGGATTTTGCTGGGGGGGACAAACGACAACTTTGTTGCTGCAGGGGCAGGGAGCAGAGAATTTACGCGTCGTGTTTTACCCATGCTTGCTTCTGAAGATGGGGGACAAAGGGGGGCATGCAAGAATTTCGGGAAAGAAGGTTTCAGCCCACCCATGGATGCCCCCCTTGGCACGGGTGCGCTTTCCTTTAAGTTTGATTGAGTTTCGTCAATGTATTTCATAAACGGCATCGATAGAACTGAAAATTCGCAACACACAATGACAGTAGTATCAGCCTGAAAATCAAGGCCAACCCACTCTAGTCGTTGCGGCTCGTACTGTAGAAAGCCGCATGTTCCCGGCAGCATTTATTCACTGCAATGCCCAGTCTTGTGGTTTTAGCTTCCGATTTGTGTAATAGAAGGGGAAAATATGATCATTATTGGGCCTGTTATGATAAAATACATTGTAACAATAACTAGACTCTAACTGAATACCTACGATATTCACAGCAAACGTGGCACAAGAAGTACGGCCCTAAGCCCAGTGTTAGTTTCGGCTAGATTGAACTGCTGCGGTTGTCATTCGTGGAACGTGAACAAGGAGTACATAAAATACTTCCGAACTATTGAGGGAAGAAATCTACAGTGCTCAGTGAGCAGTTAAGATGAACGCTGTTTTCTACATAGATATGACTAACCGCATAGCGAATCACTACGATTGCCGTAACACATCTGCAGCTACGCTAACAAGCTTTGCGGCAAAACGTGCCAGATGGATGTGATCCAAGGCAACCCGCAAAGAATGCGCTAACAGTCGCAAGTTTGGCACGAGCACGAAGATACAAAAAACTGGAATGTAAACAAGTTCAAAATATTGGATATCTGAATTACTTCTGAGATGAAGAAAAATAAGGTGATTCCCATTTTTCAGGTGTGGAGTAGTGGGCAGCGTGTCTAACTCAGAATACTTGATGTACGTGTTAAGGTAATAAACTGCGGTCATCAAATTGTGGAATAACCTGCCCTATACACTAAAATCATCATCATCTTTTCATGCATTCAAACGTGATCTTAAAAACTTCATCTTGCATAACTAGGTTGACAACGATGATTACTAAACGATTCTTGGTATCCGGGCATGAAATGGGAAAGTCTTTGCAAATTTACGTTATTGCTTTTTGGCGTGATTATGTTTTACTTATATACTCTTATTATTATTGTTCTTGTGTCGCATTCTGACTGCCTGTTTTGTTTACTTGATGTTATTTTATGTAAGTTCACTGTTTATTTTTCTTTGTGTTGCGTATTTTACGTGCTGTTTTAATTAATCATTTTATTGTTATATTTAACCGAGGGTCCCCCTGCAGTCGCTTGACTTTGGGACCCTCGTCTTCATACTACACTCTACGAATTTTGTATTTTGAATGATTGAATAAACTGAACTGAACTGAACTCGACACCGGCTAACTTAATTTTTTTTTAATTTTTCTTTTTTTTCACTGCATGCCTGTTTCAGATTTAGTTACGAGGTGCGCATGACCGGAAATTCTAAACACTATCTAAGAGCCATATTTTCGCCGATAATGGGTGTCCCAGTGTGCAGCGCCAGCATGCCTGATGCAGCGTAGCACTGTCCCAGTGCCAGCGCCACACTGGACACTGGTCCAGTAATCAGGTATGGCGCTGGGCCAGTGCCACTGGTTTTTGCAATAGGGATAGAGAGGAACTCGAAGTAAACGACTGTTTTCTCAGCCACGGCAGCCACTCACTTCTCTGTCTTATTCTGTCACCCACACAGAGTGGCATTACTCTCTCGCCAAATAAAAAAAAGAAGCACCACATGGACGCTGTAGCTCCGAAAAGCAACGAGAGGTAGAAAAAAATGGCTGTATTCATTGAGAAGAAAAAGGGCGAGATGAAAGAAGAAGCGAGAAAGATATGTACGATTGTCTTGAAGGCATGTGCCACATCACAAAGTTCGTGACTTGCAGTCAACGCGAATCTTCAGTCTTCATCTTGGAGACGTGAACCACATACGAGGAGCGTGGTCTACGAGAACGGTGCGACCTGACTGCTGGGATAACTTTGCAGTTGACTTCCCCGAGGCAATGAAGAAGTCGGTAGGATCCGAAGTGCCGACATGACAAATCTCTGAGCGCCAACGTTGACGTACGGCAGTCGTTACCCAGACTAGGTCATGTGGCTCATATAATACTGCTCTGTGGTGGGTGTTGTACCGGCGAGCATCTTGATTTTGTTGCGATAAAATGCGAAAGCGCGCAAGCTGCGGGGCGCTTTTGGCAAGCTGAACAAATACGCCTGACTTCGGTGTAATCATGTCCGGCCGAGTTGGTTGCAGCATGATGTGGAGCATGGTGGTGACGTCGCCACCGTAAACCAGACAAAAAGGAGCAAATCCAGTGATTTCCTGAAGAGCCGTGTAGTAGGGAAGCGTTATGTACGGGAGGATTTCGTCCAAATTCTCGTGATTCTTAGCGACATACATCAAAAGCATATCTGGAATTATTTTGTTAAGGCATTTGGTTAACTCGTTCGTCTGCGGAAGGTACGCAAATGCTCTTCGGCGCGTTGTACCGCTCAGCAACAGGATATCTCGGGGTAATGGCACCACAAAAGCAGTACCACGATCTCTGAAGACGACAACAGGAGCACCGTGGCGGAGAACAATGTCCTCGATAAAGAAAAGTTAGTTACATTAGAAGCAGTTGCTTGCTAGGCGGCTTGTGTTTCGCAGTATCTGGTCAAGTAGACGGTGGCCACCACGATCCAGTGGTTACCAGTCGTAAACTCCGGAAATTTATTTATTTATTTATTTTCAAATACTGCAGCCCATTACAGCGCTATTGCAGGAGTGGGGTACATTTACATGAACAAAATACACTGACTACAAGGTTGACATAAAAAATGATTTATTATAACAGTGAGTCTACAAATTACGACAACGATAATTCACGAATACTACCGGGTAAGTCATTCCACATTTTAATAACTCTAGGAAAAAAACTGTTCTCGAAAATGTTCGTGTGTGTAAAGAAAAGCTTTAGGTTGAGGCTGCGGTAACGTCTAGTTGAAAGAGTATCAGCATATGAGATGTAATCATCTGAATCATCTGAATCATCTGGCAGTCCGGCAGCAGTGCACGTTCGAACTACGCACTAAAAGATACACCTTTTTGCAGGCACTTTTTGCGAGCATCTGCGCAAGCGAGCGTCTGACATCGCCGCAAGCAAGGAAATTGACGACCCGGCAGACAACTGTCGCCCGCTCTGTGATCAAGATTGCAAGATCTTGTCATCGCAAGAATGTCGTCACCAGAGGGCAATCGTGTCCCTCTGAGATATAAAGCCTGGGAGAACATCGCATCTTCTGCAGTCCGGCAGCAGTGCACGTTGGAACTACGCACTAAAAGATACACCTTTTTTGCAGGCACTTCTTGCGAGCATCTGCGCAAGCGAGCATCTGACATCGCCGCAAGCAAGGAAATTGACGACCCGGCAGACAACTGTCGCCCGCTCTGTGATCAAGATTGCAAGATCTAGTCACCGCAAGAACGTCGTCACCAGAGGGCAATCGTGTCCCTCTGAGATATAAAGCCTGCGGGAACATCGCATCTTCTGCAGTCCGGCAGCAGTGCACGTTGGAACTACGCACTAAAAGATACACCTTTTTTGCAGGCACTTCTTGCGAGCATCTGCGCAAGCGAGCGTCTGACATCGCCGCAAGCAAGGAAATTGACGACCCGGCAGACAACTGTCGCCCGCTCTGTGATCAAGATTGCAAGATCTTGTCATCGCAAGAATGTCGTCACCAGAGGGCAATCGTGTCCCTCTGAGATATAAAGCCTGCGGGAACATCGCATCTTCTGCAGTCCGGCAGCAGTGCACGTTGGAACTACGCACTAAAAGATACACCTTTTTTGCAGGCACTTCTTGCGAGCATCTGCGCAAGCGAGCATCTGACATCGCCGCAAGCAAGGAAATTGACGACCCGGCAGACAACTGTCGCCCGCTCTGTGATCAAGATTGCAAGATCTTGTCATCGCAAGAATGTCGTCACCAGAGGGCAATCGTGTCCCTCTGAGATATAAAGCCTGGGAGAACATCGCATCTTCTGCAGTCCGGCAGCAGTGCACGTTGGAACTACGCACTAAAAGATACACCTTTTTTGCAGGCACTTCTTGCGAGCATCTGCGCAAGCGAGCATCTGACATCGCCGCAAGCAAGGAAATTGACGACCCGGCAGACAACTGTCGCCCGCTCTGTGATCAAGATTGCAAGATCTTGTCATCGCAAGAATGTCGTCACCAGAGGGCAATCGTGTCCCTCTGAGATATAAAGCCTGCGGGAACATCGCATCTTCTGCAGTCCGGCAGCAGTGCACGTTGGAACTACGCACTAAAAGATACACCTTTTTTGCAGGCACTTCTTGCGAGCATCTGCGCAAGCGAGCATCTGACATCGCCGCAAGCAAGGAAATTGACGACCCGGCAGACAACTGTCGCCCGCTCTGTGATCAAGATTGCAAGATCTTGTCATCGCAAGAATGTCGTCACCAGAGGGCAATCGTGTCCCTCTGAGATATAAAGCCTGGGGGAACATCGCATCTTCTGCAGTCCGGCAGCAGTGCACGTTGGAACTACGCACTAAAAGATACACCTTTTTGCAGGTGAGATAAACGTACACGCCAATATTGTAGCCGCTATTTTTTTCTTATCTTTGTGCACTGCCGCCAGACATAGTTCATTGTTTGTTGGCCCCTTTACAGCCACGCACCATATCATTGTTCATATCTGTAGTCCATTAAAATGGCGCTCTTTGGCCATCAATACTCATCATCATCATCATAGTTCATTGTTTTTTGTTTTTTTATTGATTACAGCTATGTCTGAGTGCATTGCATATATTTTGTTCCCACCCTACGATGGCGAAGGATTCGCGTGACACGGCATACGCCATCGACGGCTTACGCCGCGAATTAAGAAAAGAGCTCCGAGAGATTAAGGACAGTTTGAAAGAAGTAAAGAACCTCAAAGAGGGCCTTAGTCAGATACTGAAAGAAAACGAGGAGCTAAAAGTGGAAAATTCCAGACTGCGGAGCAGGGTCGAAGAGGTCGAGCAGTACCAACGTTCCAATAACTTGGAAATCAAGAGTGTTCCTGCTGATATAGAACCATTCGAGGCTGTTAATAGGAGTTATTGTGCATGGAGAAGTTTCTGAGGATGATGTTGACACATACCATAGAGTGCCCACTTCTCGGCATGATGTAAGCAACGTAGTTGTTCGCTTTGTGAGAAGAACTAAACGGAATGCCTTGCTAAGCAAGGCAATGAAAGCTAAAATTGACAGTGGGGCACTGGGAAGTCAAGTGTCATCCCCAGTGTACGTTAATGAACACTTGACAAGGAATGGCAAACGACTGCTTGGGGCAGTTATACAACGCAAAAGGGAGATGAAGTGGAAGTTTGTCTGGACAACAAATGGGAAGGTATTCGCCCGTCGAAACGAAAGTTCGCAGGTGCTCAGAATAGTCACAACCAACGATCTAAGTAAAATGACAGCAGAGGCTGTAAGTGACAGTACAGCTGTCGCAGATTAAATTAATGACAACTGTATTAAGGGTTATTATGTTGGCGAAACACTACTGAAATGGCAAAAGTGTGCTATTATGAGATTGACTCTTTCAATTCACTGCTGCACGACGCTCACAAGCGATTAACATTGTTTCATGTGAACATACGCAGCCTACGTAATAAAAAAGATCAGCGGGATGACTACTTCTCTCAGCTTTCTTTTGCTTTTGATGTACTTATGTTTTCGAAAACCTGGCTAACGAGTGGTGAAGATCCTCCTTAATTTTAAGGTTATACTTATAATGACCTTGTGCGTACTGAAGGACGAGGAGGTGGTGTGGCCATTTACGTCAAGGATACAATTAACCATGAACTTATTCCTCAATTTTCCAGTGTGAACAAAAACATTGAATGCTTAATGATGCGCTTGCCTAGGGCACTTATAACCGTTGTCTACAGGCCACCCACAGGTAGCAAGCCAGCATTTCTGGAGTTGATTGAAAATGTGCTTAATTATTCCTGCCATTCGGGTTTAGATTTCGCGATCATGGGTGACGTCGACGTTGATACGCTTTCACTGGATGCCTCAGCTCGACAGCTAACAGAGGTTGTGAACTACTTCGCTTGTGAAAACTTTATCACAAAGGCCACGCCAGTGACGGCTGAAACGTCAACTCTGCTTGATATCTGCATCACGAACGTATGCTCTTTATCGTGTGTCGCTGGGACACTTTCTTTAGAAATAAGCGATCATCTGCCCACTTTTTAGCCTTTTTTATATCACGTGATCGCTATCAAGCTAATAATAATGAAAAGGTGGTATTTCGTAAAATCAATGACCATACGCTGGAGGTATTTTGTCAACGAATTATTGAAGAGGACTGGGAGCGTGTGCTTCAGGTAGCAGACCAAAACGATGCATATGAGATATTCTTTGGAAAACTAGAACAATGTTACGATATTACGTTTCCGAAGGTTATGAAGGAACAACAGAGCAAACAATAAGAAAACCTTGGATTTCAAATGCCTTGCATAAAAAAAATGAAGAAGAAACACCGCATGTTTCATGCATTTGTGAAGTCCCACGACATGAATATGCTGAAGGAATACAAGAAGTACAGAAATCAACTTAATTATGAGTTGAAACAGGCCAAAATAAACTATTACGCAGATGTTTTCAGCAGAATAAGCAATGACCCAAGAGAAAACTGGGATGAGGTCAGAAACCTGCTGGGCCACAAACCTCGCAGCACTGTAACTTCCATAGACACAGAAGCGGGTGTCCTTAGTGATGTTAATGCAGCAACAGCATTCAACAATTATTTCGTAACATGCTGTGACACCCAAAATGACACTGATAGTGAGGTCCTACATCTGTTGTCAAATAGCTATAGTATTCCCAATACAATTGTGTTAACCCCTGTCACATGCACCTACGTTGAAAAAAAGCATTAGGAAAATAAAAAACAAATGTGCAGCAGGGTACGACGAAATAAAACCTGTGCCAATAAAATACGTGGCTGATGAGTTATCTGCTCCCTTAGCGTATATCATCAAGCTTTCTTTCTCCACGGGCATTTTCCCAGATAAGCTGAAAATTGCTCGCGTATGTCCGATCTTTAAAGGCGGCAATCCGAAACACATGACCAACTATCGGCCCATATCAGTGCTACCTGTTCTTTCGAAAGTTTACGAAAGTACATTGAAGAAGCGGCTCCAGAATTTTTTTTGATAAATACACTGTTATAAATAATGCTCAATTTGGCTTCCAAAAACAAAAAAATAAGTCTGCAGAGCTTGCATTACTTCAAATAAAAGATCACATAATACAGAATTTTGAGAAAAAATTATATACAGTTGGGCTATTCATAGATCTGCGCAAAGCGTTTGATACCGTATGTCATGACATCCTCTTGCATAAATTAAGCTCATGTGGTATAAGAGGAATTGCACACGACCTATTGAAAAGCTATTTAGCAAATCGACGCCATTTTGTGAGCATAAATAACGTGGAATTAGACTACGTTGTGGTCGAGAAAGGAGTGCCACAGGGATTCATTCTGGGTCCCCTCCTATGTATAATTTATATCAATGATCTTTGCCACACATTCCAGATTGCTCCAAACTAGTAATGTTCGTGGACGACTCAAACATTTTTTTCGAGGGTTCTTCACTTGTCGACCTTGAAGAGAACGTGAATGCTTTTTTGAATCGACTCTCGTCATGGTTAAAACCTAATAAATTGTACTTTTTTTTCTGAGGTGAGGTATTCTTTATTTATTTATCGTGAATACATTGAAAGGCTGACGACAAAAGCTGCATACAAGCAGCTTGACAGGCCCGTCAGCCCAATTCAAACGTCAGCAGCAGACGGCAGATATGCACTTAAACACAAATAAGACCAAGTACATTCTGTTTGCGCCCGTGAATAAACCAAGAAATTTTAATATGACTATTACCTACCAGGGACACATATTAGAACAAGTTAACAGCCAAAAGTTCCTAGGTGTCTGGTTTCAAGAAGACCTATCTTGGAATGAGCACATAGAGAAGTTAAAGTCAGAACTAAGTAAAAGTATTGGCTGCTTATACAGGTTAAATTCTCTCATACCACTGTGGCTAAAAAACATCCGTTATTATACTCTCTTCTACTCACGACTTTCTTACTGCGCTCTTGTGTGGGGGACATAGGTCGGCACTTTGAGAGACTACTCACTCATACTCACTCACCACAATTTTTTCAGCTTTCACCCTCACTCACGTTCATGCTCACGTCTACTCCCACTCATAGGCCCTCACTCACGTTCATACTCACGCCCACTCGCACTCATGAGTACTCCCTAACGTTCATACTCCCTCCTTGTCACACTCAGAGTACTCACTCACGTTCATACTCACTCCATCTCACACTCAAAATACTCACTCACGTTCATACTCACGCCTACCCACACTCACTCCTACTCACTCATGTTCATACTCACCCCTTCTCACACTCAAAGTACTCACTCACGTTCATATACGCTCCTTGTCACACTCAGAGTACTCACTCACGTTCATACTCACTCCTACTCACACTCATGAGTACTCACTCACGTTCAAACTCACTTCTACTCACACCGAAAGTACTCAATCACGTTCATACTCACTCTTACTCATACTCATGAGTACTCACTCACGTTCATACTCACTTATACTCATACCCAGAGTACTCACTCATGTTCATACTCACTCCTACTCACACTCATGAGTACTCACTCACTTTCAAACTTACGCCAACTCACACGCTAGGCCCTCGCTCACGTTCATACTCACGACTACTCACACTGATGAGTACTCACTCACTTCATACTCACGACTACTCACACTTGTGAGTACTCACTCACGTTCATACTCACGCCAGCTAGCACTCGTAGGCCCTCACTCACGTTCATACTCACGACTACTCACACTAATAAGTACTCACTCATGTTCATAATCACGCCTTACTCACAGTCAGTCACGTTCATACTCACGCCTACTCGCACTCATTGTTCATGGCTCACGTTCATACTCACGACTACTCACACTTTTAGAGAAACACGGACCGCTGGGCGAGTTAGTAATTCATTTTAATTGAGGTGCGCGAAAAATTGAAGTACAAAAGGAAGAGACCTCGAGACAGTGCGCCGTGTCCAGGTGTCTCCTTTTTGTACTTCAATTTTTCGTGCACCTCAATTAAGACTCATAGTTACTCACTCACCTTCATACTCCTGCCTGCTCATGATCATAGGCGCTCACTCACCTCTGCACCTACATAAGAATTCACCTTCATACTTACGCCTACCCATATTCAGGCGCACTCACCCACGTATTTTTACATTCACATACTCATCATCATCACAGCAGGACAGAGGCTTCTCCCCTGTTCCGCCAGTAAACTCGGTCCTTTGCTTGCTGTTGCCACTTCATACCACAAACTTCCTAATCTCATCTGCCCACGAAACTTTGTCTCCCCTTTTCCCGCTTTCCTTCTCTTGGAATCTACAAAATAACCGACAGAAAACGAAAGTAATGAACAACAACCTCGAAAGAAAACAGCGCTTCGACGTAGGTGGCAGTGCACTTGAAGTTAGAAAAGGTATATACGTCTACCTAGGACAGGTAGTACCTATGAAGCCGAGCCATGAGACTGAAGTATCTAGAAGAATAAGAGTGGGGTGGAGAAGATTCGGCAAGCATTCTCAGCTCATGGCTGGTAGATTGTCACTGTCCCTCAAGACAAAGGTATATAACAGCTGCATCTTGCTGGTACTTACCTACTGAGCAGAAACCTCGAGGCTTACAAAGAGGGTTTAGCTTAAATTGAGGACGATGCAGAGAGCGATGGAAAGGAAAATAGTGGGTGTAACCTTAAGAGTCAAGAAGAGAGCAGAGTGGATCAGGGAACAAATCGGGGTTAAGGATATCATAATTGAAATCAAGAAGAAGAAATGGACATGGGCCGGGCATGTAGAGCGTAGGCCGGATAACAGCTGGTCATTAGGCATAACTGACCGGATTTCCAGAGAAAGCAAACGGGTTAGGGGGAGACAGTAAGTTAGGTGGGTAGATGAGATTATGAAGTTCGCGGGTACATTTTGCCAGCAGCAAGCACAGGACCGAGTTGAGTGGCGGATCATGAGAGAGGCCTTTGTCCTGCAGTGGACGTTGTCAGGCCGATGATGAGTATTAACATTGAGGTAGCGTAACGTGTACTCAGGTTACTCAATCAACAATCGAGCTGAACAATTGTCGCTTTCTTTAAGGGTCAGTAGGTTCCACAAACAGGCAATAATTCAGCGCAAATACGACGCACCTGCACAATCATTTGTGTGCCATGACGCGTAGGAGACGCTGAGACATCGTTTAGAATCTCGGTATTGTGTTACAAGCACTCAAAACGCGCTTTCGTAGGCTACGACGCACGCGCTCGAAATAGAGACGCTCTCGACAGCTTCAGTATACTACACGGCCGCCGCTGATTACCCGCGAGAACCCAAGACGTTGCCATGCCATCCGGCTCGGCCGCTTCGTTCGTTTCACTGCCTCTAACCCGTTCTGACTCCACTAGCAGGACCGGCGGGCGCCGTGGCCACCCCAGCCGCCCGGCCACTGGTAGGTGTTCAGTGGCCCGGCGCTACCGTCGAGACGGCGCCTCCCCTCTCTGCCTCGCCTTCAGATGGAGTGCGTTGCGTACGGCAGTTTTTTTTGCATTCGAGAAATTGTGCGCGTCTTCGAAGATGTTTTCCTTCCTCTGTGGGTCGCGCTCACGTGGAGACTTCGTTGGCTCCGTGCCGGCACTGATGATTGCAGGGGGCCTTATTTATGGATCTGCGGACGCGGTTAACGTTCATTGGCAGTGTACGTACGCAGGGTTATCGCGGACAGCCGAATAAAACGGTAATTAACGAGTTGCGTTATGTGTGTTTTTGTATTACCCCGCGTTATGTGAATGATAGAATAAATTATCAAGGGTGATTGGGTGCCTATTGCACATTGTGTCTGCACTGTTGAAGGCATAATAAGCCGCCGAAAACTGAAGCGAGGGTAGAGAATGAAACGGAGATGCGAACAGGGTCCGAATACGCTATCGCATACTGTACTATTGACGGCAAAGCTCAACCGTCCTCCAAGCTTTCCTTTTTTTTTAATGGGCCACTGAGAAGGCGAAGTTTGCACACAGCTTCGCGTTTGAGAGGTCATGAGATCACTTATGGTTTTCGTTCAAGGCAACCTTCACTTGAGGAACAACGCAGAGATAAAACTGCAAAATCGCTGCGCACGATGTGCGTCGCGCACACAATGTGCTTTCTCTCGCGGGCCATTCCAGCGTTTTTTTTTTGTCGCTTGTGCCGTGCATTTCTTTTTTTAAACAGGCTCGCGCGGCCATTTTTGTTAAACGGCTTCTCAAGACTTTGTTTTACATGTATTATCAGCGGATTGCGTAGACTGAAGGCGCAAGAGGTAACTGCAGCAAGAACGGTAGCTATAGGGACAGGCAGTTCAAAGTTATTCAGCCTAGAAAATTCAAAGTACAATAAAATGAACGGCTACCATTAACTCGACTTTTGCGCAGTCACATAGTCCCCCCCCCCCCCCCCTTTATCTGATGTAGGATGGCTCCCCCAGTTTCCAAACTAACTGAAGGTTTTTACATACAGTAAGCTTGCATGCCATAGTGCCTGTTATTTCCAATGTATTGAGGACGCTGTTGCGATGGTTACAAATATTTATCACACTCATAGTAACTCACTCATGTTCCTACTCGTTGCTACTTACACTCACGGCAACTCACTCACCTTCGCAGTCAAGTCTACTCTCACTCATGAGTACTCACCCACGTTCGTACTTACTCCTACTCACATTCATGAGCCCTCACTCACTCCTAATCACACTCATGAATTCTCACTCGCGTTCATACTAACGAATACGAACACTCATCAGTACTCACTCATGTTCAAACTCCTACTCAATCACGTTCATACTCTCTCCTTCTCACACTCAGAGTACTCACTCACGTTCATACTCACTCCTACTCACACTCACAAGCTCTCACTCATTCCTACTCACACTGATGAATACTCACTCACGTTCATACTCACGGATACTCACACTGATGAGTACTCACTCACGTTCAAATTCACATCTACTCACTCTTATGAGTACTCACTCACGTTCATACTCCCTCATACTTACACTCAAAGTACTCACTCACGTTCATACTCACTCTTACTCACACTCACAATACTCACTCACGTTCATACTCAATTCTACTCACGCTCAGAGTACTCACTCACATTCATACTCACTTATACTCACATTCAGAGTAGTCACTCACGTTCATACTCACTCCTATTCACACTCAGAATACTCATTCACGTTCATACTCACTCCTACTGACACTCATGAGCCCCCACTCACGTTCATACTCACTTCTACTCACACTGAAAGTACTCACTCACGTTCATACTCACTTCTACTCACACTGAAAGTACTCACTCATGTCCATTCTCACTCCTACTCATACTCATAAGTACTCACTCACGTTCTACTCACTCCTACTTATAATCATCAGTACTCACTCATACTCACACCCACCACATTCAAATGAGTATGAATGAGTGTGAGTGAGTGTACTCATGAGTGAGTATGCCGAGCTATGGTGGGGGACTACAACACTAACAAACTATTCTAATTTGGTTATTCTGCAAAAAGAGGGTTCTGAGAATCTTTGAAGACTTTCGTGGCCCTATACGTGACTTGCGGACAGAACCGCTATTTTCGAAATATCGCATGCTCAAAGCAAGCCAGATTTACTATTTTAAGTTATTTCAGTACATAAAACGCAATAGACTCTATCATTATCTGGATTTTTGTGGTTCTCTGTACGATTTCCGTACTTACGCTAGAAAGACTCCGAAGACTCGAATGATTTACGGACGGCAACACTCATATTTTCAGATACCCAGGTTTTTAAACAAAATCGACTGCCTCCTAGATATAAATTGTACAGTTTCGAAGCATACGATCAGGATGGTACTGATCGAGAACAACATTGAATTTTCTTGACTATCTTTCTATGTGTCCTCTTTGCCTAAGTTGTATCTGATGCTTTTTATGCGTGTGTTCTTTTCCTAAGCTTCCATGTGTATATTGTTATTTTTGTATATCTCTTGCAATAGCGATGAGAAATTGCAACTTATATCTATTGGTATTAAAAAAATAAGATGGTTATGTATATTTCTGTTTACTATAAATAACACTTTATTACTGTTGTATGTGTTACAGTATTTGCACATGTACCTTATGTATTTTTGTATATTTTTGTAATTTTTCTGTACCCTGCAAAATTCTTATGTCAGCCTGCCTGCCTCACTGTATTTGGAGCAAAGGCCCTTTGTCATGCTTTAAGCCTTTTGCCTTCGCTCCATTTTCTGTACTGGCACAGAAAGAAACAAATAAATAAATAAATAAATAAATAAAGAAAGAAAGAAAGAAAGAAGATAGTGGACAAGATGAGTGAAGAAATGAATGCAATAGCTTCAAAGAATCGGTATCCCGTCTGGTGGATAGGAGATGGAGTTTCAAGGAAGTTATTGCTGATGAAGGTGAAACGTAATGATCGTAGCGATGGCAAATGAAACGAACCGCCTTACTTTGAAAAGATTCAATTTTGTTGACGTCGCATGTTATATACGGGTTCCAGACACATGAAGCATATTCTAGTATAGGAAGTATGAGCGTTTTGTACAACAGTAACTTGGTGCATTTCGGAGATTTAGATGACGTACGACGCAGGAAACCTAATTTTTTCAGTGCTTTGGATGTGATGTAATCAATATGCCGCGACCAATAGAAGTTGTGTGATAAGATAACCCGAAGGTGTTTATACTCTTGTGCCCGGGGAATTATTGTGTTCTCGGAAGTGTAATCATGCAGCAACGGAGATGGCTGTTAGTGAATGATACCACTACAGTTTTCTGAAAGTTAATGCGCATCTGCCAAAGCCTGAACCATGTGCAACAGCTGGTGAAGCAATCCTGAAGTAAGGCATGATCGCTAGGAGAAGAAATTACTTGATATAAGACGATGTCGTCGGCATAAATATGGACCTGAGACTTCAAATTGTTCGGAAGGTCATTTATAAATAATAAAAATAATAAAAATCCTAGAACGAATCCCTGTGGAACACCCGAAGTTACATCGACAGTTGAGGACGAAGTGGAAAGGAATGACACATATTGAGATCGAGATTTAGGAAGCTAGCTATCCAGTTGGTTAATCGAGGGTTGTTTAAAATAGCATCAATTTTACTTAGCAGGTTATTGTGTATAACGGTCTCGAAGGCCTTGAAAAAGTCTATGAATAACGCGTCAATTTGATTGCCAATGTCAAGATTGCTGGATATGTCATGCGCAAATTCGACCAGTTGTGTTAGTGTGCTGAAACCACGACGAAAGCCATGTTGAATGTTCGAGAGTAGGTTATTTGACTCAAGATATTCCGTTATGTGATTGTGAATGACATGCTCAAGCAGTTTACCGGAATTTGAAGTAAGTGATATCGGTCTGTAGTTGGACAGGAGTTGCTTGTTACTAGACTTATGCAAGGGCAAGACTTTGGCTAGTTTCCAGGACTGGGGGACAGTGCTTGAAAATACGGATTTTTGAAAAATGATTGACAAATAACGTGCACACCACAGAGAGTATCGTACGAGATAGCTGTTTGGAATGTCGTCGGGACCAGTGCACTTTTTTGTGTCTAACTTAAGTATCATGTTAAGGATGCGATTCTCGTTAATCAACACATCATCAATAGTGAGCTTAGGATTAGGGCTTCTGAATACTGGAAAAGAACTGTTGTCATGCCTGTATACAGACTGAAAGTAGACATTGAAAGCATTAGCTATTTCAAGTGGGTCTGAAATAGCCTTACCGTCTAGCATAAACGATATGGTATCAATTCTAGATAGTGATATGGAAGTCCAAAATTTGCGTGGGTTGGATTGAAGTAATCTTGGAAGCTCAACTTGAAAATAAAACTCTTTAGCTTTTTGCAATTCGGTACGTAGTTGCAGCACGGTAATAATAAATCGAACGATACTTCCAGGATTTTGCGTCTTTTTTTTGGCGCCGCAAACGACGAACGCGACGTGATGTATGCAGTAGAGTGCGATTCATCCAAGAAATTTTGGGATTTGATTTTTTAGACTCAAGGGGGACAAATCTGTCAATGCATAGTTGAACTATGCGCTCAAATTTTTCAACCAGTTTATCGACGTTTTCGTCTTTGCGAAGACCAAGCGCTTGAAAAGAATCAAAATTAAATGCAAGGGTGTCCGTTATTGACGTGTCATCAGCACGAGAAAAGTCAGGGAAATGAGTAGTATTGGGCTGTACTTTAGTCATTGGAGAGGGAATTGAAACGAACACAGCTTTGTGGTCAAAAATTCTATCGATTACTTCGCACTGAAAACCAGTTTCAACTAGATGAGAACTTAAGAAGACCAGATCAAGGACAGATGTGTTTCGGGTAGGTGTTTGCATGATTTGAGTAAGACCAAGGGATAATGAAAGAGATAAAAGTTCCCTACAAATGGCCAGATCATGGCCGGTGCTACACAGAGTTCGCCAATATATATCCGGAGCATTGAAATCCCCCATGAACATAATCTCCGAGGTGCCGAAGTCCTGTTCGTTTATGAACAAGCTAAGCTTTTCTAAAGTTTTTATTGGAGAACCAGCTGCTCTATAGCACGCACCAACAATCATAGACAGCCCTTTTAAACATAGCTTACACCAAGTAACTTCGACTCAGTAAATCCATCCCAACCTTTTGAAAAGGTGCATGAGGAGATCGTTAAGGCTGAAGTAGATCGGCTGCTTTCGTCGTTGAATTTTCGCGGCGCCGGTAAGCTGTGCTTGTCTTGACGTATTGCCAGACGGTTTTTGTAAGTTTCCGCCAATAGTATTTATCTTTATTCCGCGCCAGAGTACGCGCGAAGCCAGCATGCCCTGACGATGAGTCGTCGTGACAAGCACGAAAAATAGTGGAGAGCAGCAGGAACAACGAAAAAAATAAGCATTTTTTGTTGGATGAAAGGTGCGCTATTAGAGGATGCCTTGGCGTAGATGGAAAGATGACAACTCACGCACAAACTGACGTCAGGGTTGTAGTCGACATCCCTCAAGGTATTCGATCAGTGGTTGTAGTCTTCGCGCTGCTGCTCAGCCATGTTTAATGAGGCTAGAATAGCATGAAAACTGAAGTCTTCATTCTTGTTTTCTGCAGTATCGATGGCTGTGCTGGAAGAACAGTCAGCGTCGGTGTGTTACTGGCCAGACTTCTGAACCATCGTTATATAAATTTACTGTCCCCGAAGGCTCCAACTTGCGAGACGGCACGAAGGATCTTTCAGATTCGCTAGCCAACAGAGAGAGTGGTGGTCACTAATGATTTGGAAGGGGCGTCCATACAAGTAGAACCTGAATTTCAGTATGGTCCATACAAGCGCCAGATACTTTTTATCACCCGTCAAGTAGTTCTTCACCCCTGATGACAACGTGCAGCTAGCGTGGGCGATGACGCGTTCCACGCAATCTTTATAATGCACGAGAATAGTTACGAGGCCAAAGTTAGCCCGTCAGTGCGGAATCAGTGTCTGCTTTGCTGTGGATGTTACGAAAGATCGGCAGCGTTTTTAGGCGTTGTTGAAGGTCGTGGAAAGCGTCAGATTGTTTTGGACCCCAGGTCAAGGCTACGTCGTCCTTTACGAGTTTTTGAAGAGGGTCATCGATTTTTGAGAAATTCGGCATGATGCGGTGGTAACAAGCACAAAGACCTGAAAACGGCGTACATCGTGCTTTGTCATCGGGATCAGGAACAAAGCAACTACCATAGCATTCTCAGGGTCACAGCAAACACCACTGCTGCTGACAATATTGCCACAGGCACGGAACGAGGTTAAGCCATGCCAATGCGAGTAGGTGCCATTTTGAGAAAAAAAAAGAGGGCTGTTTGTTGTGCTCGTGGTCTAACGTTCGGTTCGGCTGGACTTCAAGTGCTGCTGCTCCTGTGAACAGACGTTGGGGTTTTTCTGCAATCACGTGGCATTTTCTGTTGGAGTTGCTGGGTAGTGTTGTATGTACTGAAATCAGCAGCAAGATCTCGACACTAGTCGCGACTTTGAAGAACCAGCTGAACTACGGTGTAGCAGGTGACAACTAGGCCTACCACCTGAATTCAAACCGCTTAAACAACTAGGCCGTATTATGGCTAGTGCGAGAACGCAAACCCAAGCGACATTGATTCTGCCTGCTTCATGGTTCTTCAACGCCTCGCGAACCCCGAAGACATTCTACGGTGACTCTTATCAGGACGTCGACGACTGGCTTGATGACTGAAACTGTTGCACCAGCATCTATGAGTGGAACGAGCAACGAAAGCTTCTGGAATGTCTACTTTTATATCGAAGACTGCACGCACTTGGTTCCAAAATCATAAAGCCGCTGTGACAACCTGGACAGAAATTTGCAACCAGTTGCAGAATACCTTCCGAAGCTCTGACTGAAAGGAGCAAGCGGAACGGTTTCTTAAATCACGAAATCAGCGTACGAACCGGAGTGTTGCCATATTCATTGAGGACATGTTGCGGCTGTTCAGGCGAGCTGACTACTCAATGACGGAATAGAAGAAGGTGCCTCTCCTGATGCGGGGAATGAAAGAGCAGTTGTTCGCTGGACTAGTGCGCAAGCCCCCCAGCACTGTAGAGGATTTCCTCCGCGAAGCCACGACAATGGAGAGAATGCTAAGGCAGCGTTTGTATCAGTATGAACGTCATAGCAGTCTTTCATCAGTGTCATCGGCCCTGCCAACACCTGACGTCACGACTATAAGAGACCTGACGGAGCTCGTGCACAGTATTGTGCGCGAGGAGCTGCAAAAGCTGCACGTGGTGTCTTCTTAGCCCCATGTTGCTACTCTAACGGATGTCGTTCGAGAAAAGGTCCGGCAGCTGGTGCACCCCATGACGACCCTGCGTCCAGCCAAGGTCCAACTCATGATAGTTCCACGTCCAGCAAAAGCTTCGCTGTTAACGTACGCGGAAGCATTACGCACTCCTACACTGGCTGTTGGCTGTCCGTCCCATTCATCCACCCTGCAGACGGCGCCCTTATTCTACTAAGGACCACCGCAGTAGGGCAACCCACTTCTTACACGGAAATCCAATGTATGGCGTGCTCCCGACAACCGACCTCTCTGTTATCAGTGTGGTGAACCAGGTCACATTTACCGTGATTGCGCATACATGCAAATGAGTGTTCCAGGCTTTTGTACGGATGCTCGTCAACCCCGATATGGTGAGAGGCCCCGTGCTATCGCGGATACTTGGCAAGACAGCAGTCCCCAACCCTTCCACGTCGCCAATCCTTCTCACCTCTCTACGGTGCTCCACGTCAACTGGCCAACAATTGACCTTTGTGGACGTCCTTGCAAGAAGATCGCCTAGATCCACGAGCCCGCGCCAGATGAATGGATGGATGGATGGATGGATGAATGGATGGATGGTTGGATGGATGGATGAATATGGCTGTTCCCACTAACTGCTCTGGTAGATACGCGTGCCGATTATTCCGTTGTAAGCGCTGACCTCGCTGCACAGCTAAGAAAGGTAATGACACCTTGGGGACATGGAAGCAACCTCCGGCCTGCGGGAGGCCACCCATTGGCACCGCTGGGAATATGCACTGCCTGGCTCCAAATTTGTGAGTCGACATACATTGCTTCCTTCGTCGTAATGCGCGATGCTCCCAAAACCTAATTCTCGGAATGGATTTAGATTAGATTAGTGGGGTTTAACGTCCCAAAGCCACCATATGATTATGAGAGACGCCGTAGTGGAGGGCTCCGGAAATTTTAACCACCTGGGGTTCTTTAACGTGCACCCAAATCTGAGCACACGGGCCAACGACATTTCCGCCTTCATCGAAAATGCAGCCGCCGCAGCCGGGATTTGAACCCACGACCTGCGGGTCAGCAGCCGAGTACCTCAGCTACTATACCACCGCGGCGAGGCGGAATGGATTTCCTCCGCGAGCATGGAGCCGGTATTAACTTTCGTGACTTGCTCATAACGTTCTCTAGCGACCATACAGGCTGACAAAAGGATGCAGTTGCGCAGACCAAAAAACTTCGAATTGCTGACGACACCATCGCACTTCCGCCGCGAGCCGGTATGTTGGTAACTGTAGAGAGCGACTGTGACCACAAGAGTAGTGGCATCGCGGAAACTAACCTCTCGGTGCTCTTGGCTCAGCAGATTTGTGTCACGCGTGCTATTGTCCAACTGAAACATCGGAGGAGTCGGCTTCTGATCACGAATTTTGGCGGCCAGTACACACGCTTGGCAAAGCGAACAGTGACCGTGAAGTTTGAAGCCATTGATAACGAAGAATGGTCCACTGTCGCTCCGATTGCCACTGCTGCCGTAGGTGACACTGCATTAGACAGTACAGTTGACGTGAATTGCTAGCTATACTCTGCGCAGCAGCAGTAGATACGCATGATTTTACGTACGAATAGTGACTGCTTTCCGTTTACCTCCAAAATCAAGCAGACCCCAACCGTGAAGCACCGAAATATAACGCACCCTATCGAACGGCCTGTATGACAGCACGCCTGCCGCGTGTCGCAAAAAGAACAAAGGGAATAAGTGCTTTGTACCAGCAACGTTCCAACGTTCCAAAGGATGATGGGCACCGTCCTGGCCGGTCTGAAATGGGAATCCTGCCTTGTCTTATTAGAAGACGTCATTGTTTTTTCCAAAACTTTTGAGCAACATTTACAACGACTTCAGTCCGTCTCCATCGCTATTTGATCCGCAGGTCTATCACTACAACCCGAGAAGTGTCATTTCGGCTACGAAGAACTGCAGTTCCTCGGGCACCATGTCAGTCACGATGGCCTTCGACCAGACCTAGAAAAGACCATGGCCGTTGCTGCATTTCCTCCACCTTCGAACAAACGGGATTTGCGGCCATGTTTGGTTCTCTTCGGCTTCTACAGGCACTTTGTGCAGTGCTTTGCTAACATCGCTGAACACTTTACCCACTTAACGAAGGAGAATACTGCTTTTGAATAGGGTCCAGAACAGAGAGCCGCTTTTTCCAAGCTTCAACAGCGCCTTCAGAGTGAACCATTACTGGGGCACTTTCATGAAGATGCCGCCAACGAACTTCACACTGATGCAAGCAACATCGGTCTCTGTGCAGTGCTCGTCCAGTGGCAAGACCGCACCGAACGTACCATCGCTTATGCTAGTCGCATTTTGTCATCGGCGGATAATAACTACTGGACCACGGAGAAAAAATGCTTCGCTAATATTTGGGCGATATCAAAGTTCCAACCATATCTGTATGGCCACCCATTCAGAGTAGTTACGGACAATCATGCCCTCTGTTCGCTGGCCAATCTCAAGAACCCTTCAGGGCACCTCGCGAGGTGGAGCTTGTGCCTTCAAGAATTTGAGGTTACAGTCGTCTACAAGTCGGGCTGCTTGCACACTGATGCTGATAGCTTTTCGCACGCTCCCCTAACTATGACATCGAGCGATTATGATACCGATGCTCATTTTCTTTGTGCAATCAGTTAGTTTGACTTGGCTCAAAACAGTGGAATAATATAGAGATCCGACAACTTATCAAATACCTTCAAGGTCACAGCTCGAGTCCACCATCAGCATTCGCACGTTTAGAGTCATTTTGTCTCCGCAACGACATCGTCTACAAAAAGAGCTTCGAACCTTATGCGACTGAATGCGTCCTCGTCGTTCCACCAGGGCTACGTGCTGACATTTTATCTGCATGCCACGACAAGCCGTCCTCCGGCCACCTAGGATTCGCACGTGCCCTTGCCCGTATTCGGACTCAGTACTGCTGGTTAAAGCTCACCTAGGATGTCAAGCATTACGTTAAAACCTGCAATAATTGCCAGGGCCGTAAAGCCCCACCTGTGCGCCCTGCTGATTTATTGCAGCCTGTTGCACCGCCATCGCAACCGCTTGAACGAATCGGCATGAACTTGCTTGGGCCCTTCCCGAATTCACATCAAGGCAACTGCTTGATCGTACTCGCTACTGACTATTTAACAAGGTACTGCGAAACAATAGGCCTACATACGAGGCACCGCCAAAGAGATTGCGTATTTTTTTACCAACAACATCATCCTCTGCCATGGAGCGCCAACAGTTGTTATCACTGACCGTGGCACTGTCTTTCCAGCCCAATAGATTCAAGACGTCATGAGACTTAGTGGAACAGCTCATCGCAAAACGACCGCATACGAAGCACAAACCAATGGTTTGACGGAGAGATCAAACAAGACGCTCGCTGACATGCTATCTATGTACGTCGACCGTGATCAGAAAAACTGGGATGAAATTTTGCCATCCGTAACGTTCGCTTACAACACTGCGGTTCAAGAGACTACGGGTTTCACTCCTTTCCGGTTGCTTCACGGCCGAGAAGCAATTACGATGCTCGATGCCATGCTCTTGCCTGACATGACTGATATTCCTACTGATGTGAACGACTTTATCCAGCTCGCCGACGCGGCCCGCCTGCGTCGGATCCGAAAACAACAACGCATCGACTCGCAGAGGTACAACATCTGTCATCGCCATGTTATTTAGATACCCGGTAAACTGGTGTGGCTGCGGATCCTCGTTCGCCGATGCTGCTGCTCGGAAAAGTTACTTCACCGCTACTTCGGTTCTTGTAGAGTACTAGGCGCCTCACAGATGTCAACTACAAAATTCTTCTTGAAGACACACCTCGGCGATCTCAATGTTCCCAGCAGGCGGACATTGTCCATGTGTCACGGATGAATCCACACTACCCCTGAGCCATCTGGCACTGCTTCCGTATGCGTCTTTGTGCGCGTACGCGAATACTTTGGCATTGAGCATCAGAGCGGTGCTTTTTTTTGGAAGCGGGTAATGCCACTGGTATGGAACGAAATTGATCTATGCCAATGTGAGTATCTGCCATTTTGTTAAAAAGGACAGAACTGTTTGTTCTGTTTGAGGTCTAACGTTCGGTTTGGCTCAACGTCCTGTGCTGCTGCTCCTGTGAACAGACGTTGTGGTGTTTCTGTAATCACGTGAAAATATGGTCAAGAAATGTGGGTTCCTCATATCTAAAATAACACATTTATGGTTTCAGAGACAGGCCGCCAGTGCGAATAGCCAGAAGAACTGCCTCAAGCCGCTATATGTGCTGTTCGAAGATCGCAGAAAAAACTACGACGTGTTCTAAACACACTAAACACGAGTGCCACTTTAAGTTATATAAAACTGTTCATCATATTTGTTAAATGTGGCAGGAGCGGTGCACGAGGCTGTGGGCAACTGTGGGCGCAGGTTAGCCAGATTAGGACAGAGGACGTTCGTGGACAACGAGAGACTTTTATATACACGACGATGGACAAAGGGATACACACAACATAAACTCACACAGATATACACGCGCTCACGGTCCTACGCGAAGGGAGTTATTGTTCTTGTTCGTTCACTCACATTCTACTCTTGGGGCGTGAACGTTGCGGTTGACCTTGAGCTCTCTGGTAGTCAGGACGCGCGATGCCTTGTGCTTGCGGAGTTCGTACCGAGGCGGGGCCCGGTCTAGAAGATAACCGCCAGGGGTATCCCAGTACGGTGGTCAACGCCTGGGCTTGCCACCGAGAACAGCGTGTCGCCGACTGCCGCGAACAGACCTGGGACAGTGTCTCGCTCCGAGACCAGAACAGCAGCTCGTCGTGACGAACGCCGCTTCAGACCAACGTGGGTTGAGGTGGGGCGATGCCCAGTCCAGGACGCACCTGAAGACTTCAACGCCGAGACGAGGCCCGGACACGGAGGGTCAGAACGAGCAGCCGGGGCGTGGCCCGAACTTGTCCTTGCTCTCTGCTCTCTGTGGTTAGCTGAGCTGACCCCGTGGCTCGGGAGCTTTTCACGTGGTACGCGTACGAGTACGCGCATAGGCGCGCTCATAGTTTTACCGCTATCACCATCATGATTATTCCAGCGCACCCTGAAATGCTAAATCGGCCCCGCACACCGATTTTCTACGTCAAAGCATGACGCACACTCTCCAGGGCAGCATTTTTTTACCACATCTTCCCCCAGTTCAAGAACAGCGAAACGATGGGGTAAAAAGGGTAGGCATGTTCATAGAGTAGACTGGAATGTCCAAGTGTCTCGCCGGCACCCTAGGGCACTGTAATATACACTCAAAGATTTACCGGCATAAAAGCGTGCTTTGGCAGCGGTATTTTTTATCATCGCCCATCCACATCGACGGATGACAGTGAAAAAAAAAATAAATAATAATAAAAAAGGCAAAAATATGTGACAAGATTGTGCCACACCTAAAAGAATCTGTACACTTTTCAAGTGTAACTCGACTTCATGTGCCTTGAAATAGCATTTCAGCTCTTAGGTTGCCATATTAAAAGCGTACAGCTGGTTTCACTTAGCTGACAATTATTTTCGGTGACTGTGATTGTTCGTGGACCCAGGAACTCGGACGCGCAGAGCCGTGACCGTGAACACAGAAAATACATTATCAAGTGAGACGGAGCACAACTGAAAGACATAGACAACTGACACAATACGCATAAACTGAACACATTCAACGATGATAATGTTTTGTCTTTGACGATGTACCAAGGGCGTCCACACACAGAATGCACGGCACCGCACGCTTGTGACCCGATACCTAGGCCAACGACCACTCACTCATGCCGTTGCGGCGAACACAGGCACCGGCAGCACGATGAATTCGTCGAGTCAAGCTTGGAAGCATCGACGCCCAGTAAGTCGGGCAAACATTATGTCAGCGCGGGGAATTGGTTCCGCATGCAGTTCGAAGTCCATTGTCGTGTCGCAGTTCAGTTCAGGATCGGTCAACCAGGTTTGTATTCTTTCTCCTTTTCTTCCATGTACTAGCGCAAAACCAGAGCTCTTTCTTCCTATGTGCTTCTGTGTACCGCGGTGGCTTCCTGATGTTTACGTAGATATAACAATGTTCGATCCAAAACTCGGGGTCTGAGTGCCAGGCTACGTAGTCCAAAGCACGCCACATCTTTTGGTTGTCTTGAAGTTGGTGCGCCTCTGCACGGTACGGAGTACCATATTGTGGGCTCACAGCGTTCCTACCTCCACTACTACCTTTGGAGTTCCGGCCCCTCTTGCTCGAATTATGATCATCTTCTGGCTCTATTTTAGGGTTTGTCCTTGCCACTCGCTTTTCGTTGGGCTCCGAAGCAAGAGTCTCAGATACGCATGACGTGCTCTTTCTTTGGCCGAGAGGTTTCACCTGACCACTGCAGAGGCCATGCTGCTCCATACTTCTGTCACCTTCAATGCCATCACGTATATGCTTAACACATTCACTTGCAGATCGTGTACACAGAGCTACATCATCATGTTCTCCGACATACACTTTTTCGAGTGTGTCTGACAGACTTGTGTCAACATTATAGATAACTATCTCATCCTTGAGATTATTGACTTGGTTCTCTTCATTAACCTCCTTAAGCGCTAACCTATTTGAAATCTCTCGGATTTCCAAAATAGCTGTGCTGATCTCAGACAACAGCTTCTCTCCTTCCTGTCGCAAACGAACGCGCTCATTGTCATTTTTGCACATGTACCGCAGTTCGAAATCAATTCTCTTTTGTTCCTCATCAAGGTCTTCTTGCAACATTCGCTCTAAGTCGGCGCAAGACCACCCGACCTCCTCTCCAATACAAAGCAGTCTTTGCACGTTTACAGGCATCCTGTGTGCGACCAATTCTCGCCTGAAAGATGTTGAGTGCCGATCCTGGCAAGGCCCATGTCCGTTCCGATCGCGTGCAATTTCTCTAAATCCATCGGTTCGCCCCGCCCGTCTGGCTCTCGGCAAGAAGGTAAGGCCGATCTATCCTAGCAGGCTCGCCAAAATTTGTGTGCAACTGTGGGCGCAGGTTAGCCAGATTAGGACAGAGGACGTTCGTGGACAACGAGAGACTTTTATATACACGAAGACGGACAAAGGGATACACACAACATAAACTCACACAGATATACACGCGCTCACGGTCCTACGCGAAGGGAGTTATTGTTCTTGTTCGTTCACTCACATTCTACTCTTGGGGCGTGAACGTTGCGGTTGACCTTGAGCTCTCTGGTAGTCAGGAGGCGCGATGCCTTGTGCTTGCGGAGTTTGTACCGAGGCGGGGCCCGGTCTAGAAGATAACCGCCAGGGGCATCCCAGTACGGTGGTCAACGCCTGGGCTTGCCACCGAGAACAGCGTGTCGCCGACAGCCGCGAACAGACCTGGGACAGCGTCTCGCTCCGAGACCAGAACAACAGCTCGTCGTGACGAACGCCGCTTCAGACCAACGTGGGTTGAGGTGGGGCGATGCCCAGTCCAGGACGCACCAGAAGACTTCAACGCCGAGACGAGGCCCGGACACGGAGGGTCAGAACGAGCAGCCGGGGCGTGGCCCGAACTTGTCCTTGCTCTCTGCTCTCTGTGGTTAGCCGAGCTGACCCCGTGGCTCGGGAGCTTTTCACGTGGTACGCGTACGAGCACGCGCATAGGCGCGCTCATAGTTTTACCGCTATCACCATCATGATTATTCCAGCGGACTCTGAAATGCTAAATCGGCCCCGCACACCGATTTTCTACGTCAAAGCATGACGCACACTCTCCAGGGCAGCATTTTTTTACCACAGAGGCAAAACGGGAAAACTTTGAATTCATGGGACCGTCGGGTGTAATTAACGTTGTTTTTTCGGTCCCGTTCATCTACCTAAATCTGCTGATATCCGCTACGATAATCCATGGAAGAAAAGTAGCGGGCGTGTCGCAACCGAACCAAGGTGTCATCAATGTGAGGATAAGGATATATGTTTTTTCGTTAGTTTGCTCAGTTTGCGGTAGTCTACACAGAATCGTAGAGTTAAGTTCTATTTCAAATGCGCCCCACTTCTTAGCGAACTTCGGCGACTTTCATCGTATCTATCTATCTATCATGCATGAATATATATATATATATATATATATATATATATATATATATATATATATATATATATATATATATTACCCATGTATCAATGTATCAATGCTACCACTGCCGCTGGTTTTGGTTGCCTACAGTTGAGCGCAAGTGCACCTTCCACTCTTGCGGCTTGACTCGACTCTTGTCTCCAGAAAAGTGCCACCACTAAGCCCCTTGGCGACGTGGGTCTTCGCGTGCTTTATGACCGACAGACAGCCGCTGTTCCGCCAATTCAGTGCCACCACTTCCGTCATAACGTGGATTCATCATTAGTGGGGTGGCCAGCAATATGGAGGTATTCGGCGAACGCACCAAGTTCGAACCCAACACCCCCCCCTCCAACTGTGTTGCACTGTATTTATGACATGTCACAGAAACACAACGGCGCTTACACATGTTCACTGGCTTGATACGTGAAGAACCAATCGCCAATATACCCCTTTGACTTTGTAGCGCGCCTACATTGACAAAGCATACACCCCCTTACCTCGCTGTCTCTTCTTTGTGTTCTCTTTTTGTGTACAATTTCCAAGCTATACTTCTGCAGTGCCAACGCCCAGCGTGTGAGGCTCGAGCTCTGCGGAGTGGTTAGAGTAAGAAATTTGAGTGGGGTATGATCAATAATCACCTTAGACTTAGCGCCAAACAGCCAAGCGTCCAACTTCTCTAGTGGCCAAATGATTGCATGAGCTTCTTTTTTTATTGCGGCCCATCGGGTCATAGATAGGCTAAGCTTCTTGTGGTCAGAAAAGCAATAGGGCGCTCCTTGCCCTCCCGATCCTTCTGCGGCAGGCACGCATCAATGGCATAATCAGATGCATCTGTGGCGAGGATAAATTTCTTCCTCGGATCTTGGGCCTGCAATGCCGACGTCTGCACTAGACAGTTTTTCATTTTGTGAAAAGCTTCTTGCACCTCTGTATTCCAAGGTAATTTCTGCAGAATACGTCAGCCAGTTAGGTTGGTCAGAGGTTTAAGAACATTGAAGTACTTGGGCACATAGTCCTTTTAATGGTTGGCAAGCCATAGGATACTACGAAATTGTCCCTTTGTTTTGGCAGCCGGAATCTGCTTTATCGCGCGGGCCTTCTCTGGGTCGGCACCAAGCCCCAACAATTTTACTTCTATTCGTTCAAAACGAAAGTTGCTTACATTGAGCGTCAACGCCCTGTTTATTGTTTTGACCTCGCTAAAGATTGTATAATTGATCTAACGGCTCTTAACACCCCCACTACTGCTTGGGCCCAATTTCGGCGTGCATTATGAATAAATAAATAAATAAATAAATAAAAGAAATACACCCTTCTTTCACCAATGACGCAAGCAGCTTGTCCAAATGTTGCAGGGTGCTCGTCCAATCCTGTCGACTGCGCCAGTTAAGTTACGTTTTTAATAATCACTCGCCTCGCTGGTTGCACGACAATTGCTGCTGTGTCCAAAGAAAGTGAGTATGATATTTATCAGCTGCTGACACCTTGAGGGAAGGCCCACTTGGACATCATTTCGATAGAGAGGTTTACTAGTTTCTCCTGTTCTCGCAACAGATGCGGATGCCGCCATCCTTCTTTGATACGCATACGAGTGGATCAGCGTGCGGACTTTCAACCGGGTATACCAATCCCCCCGCTCTAGCTCATTCACCTGCCTCTCTACTTCGTGGACCAGTGCCACTGGCACCCTGTAAGCGTATGCACGTCTCGGTTGCTCTCTTTCTTTGATTTTTATTTTGTGCATTCCCACTTTGCAGGTACCGGGTTCGTTTGCGAATACCCTCAAATGCATCGCAATGAAGTCTCGCAGCTTTTCTCTTTGTGTGGACTCTAGATGGGCTAATTCAACAAGCTGCTGCATTGCCTGCGCCTCTGGCCTGAAGGGTGGGACCAGAACATCTCTAAATTCTTGATCGCCCTTGAACATCACTCCTACTGCACTTACTCGCGTCTGATATGGGCGAAGCTTGTTAGCGTGAATGTTTCTGCGCGAGCTGTCATTGAGCTCGTCTAAACAACTGTACGGCCGCAGTTTTTCGGCCACAGTGATCGGTCTCTTCCATTTTGCCACTACCCCCCCCCCCCCCATTTGCTTCTCGAGTCATCGAACTTGGTCCCGTGCGACGAACTCTTTGCCCGTAGACCTCAATTTATAGCGTTCTACGTACTCCTTTTTACCGACTTCCCACTGTCGGGCGGCTTCTTCACTAGATTCTTTCAAACTATTTCAAAGCTTCGCAAAATATTCCGCTGCTTGCACACCCAGTGATTCCGGAAGTTCGCTGTCTCCTCAACAAGTCTTTTTGACAATGGCTAGGGGCCCGTTTGACACCCGCCCGTACATGCGCTCGAACGGTGACCGGCCTGTAGTCGCAAGTGGAACCTCACAATAGGCCCATAACAAAAACAGAATCATTCTAGCCAGTCGCGTTAATGTTCGCTATGTTCGCTATTCTTTTGAACGTGCAATTCCAGCGCTCCACAAAGCCGTTGCTTTGCGTATGATCAGGTGTGGGAAACCTTGGTGTTGCTTTCAGTTTTTGCAATATCTCCTGCGTCCATTTTGACGTAAAACTGGTGCCCTGATCTGAGCACATTGTCTCTGGCACTCTATGTTAAAAAAATATTGGCTGTAGCACGTCCCATGCAGCCATTGCTATTAGTTAATAAGGGTATAACACTTCTGGCCATATGGTGTGTAAGCCTATGACACCAAGAGCGTAGCGGTGACCTCTAGCCGAACGGGTTACCACAGCATCAATGCAGTCTATGTTTCGCCTGTTTCGCCATGTTTGGCAGTCCATGTTTCGCCAATGTAGTCCAAACATCACCTTTGAAAACATCGCCTCGGAAATGGCGCGCCGGGCCTGGCAAAGGGCATTATTGAAACCCTATCTATCTGCCTCGTCGGGGATTTCACGTGGCATTCATGGCGCGATCTACACTACTCGTTTAGGTAGCGTGACATCTGCGCCCAGTAAAATGAGATTGTCTCTCGTTGTAGTGTTTTCCGCTCTCTTAAATGACCTGCCCATGGTGAAAAGTGAGCCATTTTCAGCACTTCTTTGTGCTTGTGCGATGGTAGCATTAGGTGTTTGCAGGTGTGACCTGTGAGGTGTTACTGATGATATAATAGTAATCTTGAACTATCTTACCCAGGGTTCCAACTTTCGCATGCACCCAAGCAACTCGAAAGGCTGAGCCTGCTTCCTGAGCCTCACGAAACTCCACTCCTTTGATTCTGACCGCCTCAGAAACTTCCCTGTTCATCTCTGTGGTTATGACGCATGCATTCACCTGTTACTTTTCGCATGCCTCTTCCGTCAGCTCTACCATGTATCCTCGACTGCTGAACACTCCTCTGACTCTACGTCCCATTTAACTTTTTCCTCGAGAAGCTGTGCGTAATCGTTAGGCGTGATCAGCGCGTCTGTGTCGTTTAGCAGCTAATCTGTGATTGTACAAAACATGGCCGACTATACCACCTCAGACATCGCGTAAGGACTTGCTTCAGTAGCTGTGACTGGCACGTAAGCCAACTCTGTGGTTACCTGTTGCCCGAACGCTCCCGTCAACAAGTACTGCTGACTAGGCGAGCTGGTGCATCATAAAATGATATTGCTTTTGCGCAGCTCAGTTTGAGCGTTAATGAAAGATACTATGCAGTTAAGAAGGGAAAGAATTGGCAGCATAACCACGGAGTGAATTATGCAGAGTGGGGCGAAGCATTCGTCCGTTCATTCGTTCTTGCTTCCGTCTGTCCATGCGTCCACCTGTGTGACCTTTCATGCGTCCACCCGCCTGTCCTTGCGTGCACCTGTTCGTGCGTCCGTCCCTGCGTTTGTCCATTCATCCGCCCCTGTGTCTGTTTATGCATCCATCAATGCATCTGTCTGTGGGTCCGTTCGTCTATCTATTCAACACTCCAAAACCATCATCTCGTATCTTTTCATCATATATTCCCCATATACGAGCCCCACCATCCAGCGGACATTCCAAGGAATTAACAAGAGGTGGCACACGCACACTTTCTTATGGCTTGCGCTTCGGGTTTACTTTCCACCTTTAAGCACCTCGAGTTTATGGTATGTACTAGTTCCCTGTATTAATGGCACTGCGGCCCAACGCTCGCTAAACATTTCTAAAACGAAGGGGGTTACGCCCTGCGAGTATAACGTAGCAACCTTTTCCTGTCAGATAGTGCTCAATGTACATGCCAATGGCTGCTAATTGGGATTACAGCGTGCGCGTTAACTAAAAGCCGAATGCTCATGTCTCTTATTTCCCATTAACAGGCATTGGCATGTACATTGAGCACTATTTTTTGTTGTTCAACAACGCACAGAAGAAATCTCCCACCGGCACCACCTTGGAGGTCAAAATGTTATACTTGCTACACACTACGACGGCTACGGGGGACGAACGAGTGCCGTTATAAGGATCTTCGCCCGCAAAACACACGAAAGTGTGAGTGCTATCTTCAAGCTTTTGTAACTTTATCTGTGACCTCGTATCGTTGTACTGATGTACTACTGCCTTTTTAATCCCGCTAACTTCTGCTCCTGAGTCTACCACGGCGTTTAAAGATCAACCTAAGCTCTTAATTGTAACCATTTTGAGAGCGGTTCGTTTCTGCTCTTTGCACTGCCACAACTTGTCTGTTAGTACTATTCCTGACTTCAACGCAAAAGTCGTCAATCTCGTGACCATTGAATCGTTTTGTTGTCGTACTGCTGACCTAGTGCCTTGCCTTGCTTCTAATCTTTTTGTGGGGCCATTCCGTGCAGTGCGGTCCATTCCATTGCACTGACAACATCGCCTTTTCTATTTGCCGTCCACGTGTGTTTCTACGAATGCTTTAGCTTTCTTTTGCCACTCCTCGGCATTCGCCTTGTTTTGCCTTAAACTTTTCACTCTCCTCGAAGCTCTCCGTGAACCTAGCCACCCCGCTGGGTAGCAAAAAGGCCTTTTCTTGACCACAAACAACATGCGCTCTCGCTTCCGGGCTCAAACATTCCTTCAAGCTGTCCGTGACAAGCTGCTTGAGTTACTCGAATGCACCTACCTTTGAACTATGGACATAATAGTGGAAATACTTACCAAGGTGCATGGTAAACTGATCACAGAACTCAATTTCTCTCTTTTTCAATCCTGCAAATAGCCTTTTGTGCTCCACCACCGAGAGCCTGAGGCCCTCCAAAATGCTCGACTTAAGCTGAACGAAAGTTTTTTGCTCATCTGCAGTCAGCCTGGACAGCAGCCCACGCGCCCTTTCACTCAACTGTGGTAAGATTAGCCCGGCCCATCATTTGCTTGGAACTTCATACGACTCGAGTGTTTCTTCAAGATCTTTGAAGGCCCCGCCATGGCGGTCTCGTGGCTAAGGTACTCGGCTGCTGACCCGCAGGTAGCGGGCTCGAATCCCGGCGGCGGCGGCTGCATTTCCGATGGAGGCGGAAATGTTGTAGGCCCGTGTGCTCAAATTTGGGTGCACGTTAAAGAACCCCAGGTGGTCGAAGTTTCCAGAGTCCTCCACTACGGCGTCTGTTATAATCATATGGTGGTTTTCGGACGTTAAACCCCACATATAACATCCTCGAAGCACATTGGCGCAAGTGCCTCTTGGTTCGGCATTGGTGCCAGTACACTTATTAGGAAGCTAGCAAACTTCAGCCGCGTATCTTCCTGTAACCTTCAGCCAGCCGATGCGCTTTCACCACCCTTGTAAGACTCTGCACCATAACGGGCTCGTAGCCGCTGGCTTTCCAGCATCAAGCGCTGCTTCTGCGTTTACGCCTCAGCACATTTCAATTGCTGCTGTAGCAGCGCTAGCTGCTGTTCCGGCGTCGTATCTGACGCATTACCATGACCCCTCATACCACTGTCAGCGACTCCCAATGCTTGCAAGTTTTCTGCCCCGTTCATTTCTGAGTTGTCTCTTTCTCTGTCTCGCAAGTTGTAACGCTTTGTCTTAGCCAACGCCCAACAGGAAATCAGGAGGTAACCAGTAACCTTGCAGGGCGCTCTTCCTCCTTGGAGTCCAGTGGACTAGCCTTGCTTCGTTGATGCCACAACGTAGTAGTCAGTTGGAGGTGGTTGTCGTCAGTCTCGATCGATGACGCTCCCCGCTGTCCTTCACAGTTCAGACATGCAGATCCTGCTCGACTGCGCCAGTCAGGTTCCGTTTTTGGTCTTCCGCTCGCTTCGCTGGTTGTGCGACATTTGCTGCTGCCGTGAAGGAAGCCGAAGACGAGATTTTTCATATGCTGGTACCTTGAGGAAAGGACAACTTGGACATTATTTTGATAGAGAACTTTATTCGTTATCCCCTCACCCCACATTAAAAATTTTTACTATCCAAATGGAACACAATAATGTCTGTCTCATTGACTCCTGGTTGTCTGCCGTTGAATGTGCCAGACACAGAGTCTTTCCTCCTCGGATCCTCGTCACAGAACCACCACCTCTTGTCACCGTTCGACTTCGTTCCCTGCGGTTCCTGGAACATTCGGCGTTTTGCGTCGACGAGCCATGGGAAGGCACCTCCAGGATACGTGCCTGCAACGCTGGGCTGACAGGCCATCAGTATACTTGGCCCGTGCACTAATGCCGCCACTACCGCTGGTTTCGGTCGTCTACAGCTAAGCACAAGTGAACTTTCCGCTCTCTCAGCAATAATCAGCTTTTGTCTCCAGAAAGTTGCCAGTACTAAGCCCCTTGGCGACGTGGGTGTTCGCGTCTTTTATGACCGTCAGACAGCCGCCGTTCTGCCAATTCAGTGACACTGTTCTTTCATGACGTGGGCTCACGGTCATTGGGGTGGGTAAGATGATGAAGGTATTCGTCGACCGCACCAAGTTCGAACACAACACGTAGGGAACCATCTTTCTTTTTCAAGAGAACAAGTGGTGATGCCCAAGCAATGATTAAATTATGACGTCGTCGAGCGTTTATTTCTCTTCATGACAGATGGCATTATGCTCCTTCTGCGACACGCGGTAAGCGTGTTGGGGCACGGGTTGGACGTTGGGCTCAATAATGATTTCTTGCTTTATTAGAAGGGTCTGCTTGACTTTCGACATTGTGGCAAGATAGTCAGTCAATATAAATGAGAGGGGACTGAGGAGTCTTGCCCTCTTAGGTTGTTCTCACTGGCGATTGACGTTCAGGCGACTAGTCACATCATAATCGCAGATGTTATCAGTTGAGATCGTCGTAATCAAAGGGAAGGCGTGCAAATCATCCAATGCCTACAAGTAAGCTATGGTGGTGCGTTTCGCGAAATGTCTGTATTCGCCCCCTGAACCCCGCAGGGGCGCCTGCGCAAGTAGGCGTTTGGTGTGTTGCGACACCACGGACCCGAGCTAACGGGGGAGTTTCTACTCCCTCCCACGCCTCGCCGTGCGTGGCTTTGACGTGTCCGGGGAAAAGGGGATCCTGGGGGTTGAGCCGACGCCGGGTGATTGGACCTTTAAGGCCCCCCGGCAGAGGCAACACACCCCTTTGGCCCTGGCTTCACGTAGACGGCACCCCCGGATTGGCCCGCCCGGGGGGAATCGGCAGTTGCCTTTTCCTGTCTCCACCTCACATCTTCGTCTTATCTCTCACTTTAAATCTTTCCTGTCCTCTACTCACTTCCATTGACTTCCGTGTTTCCTGGCGGCAAGGGTTAACCCTGTGTGGCTATCCTACCTTGGATACACCATATTCGGTTATAGTGGTGGCGTACAGCTGGCGTCTGCGGGGCCTGTACTTACAGACCCTGCAGCGTCCCCTTGTTGGACTCCATGGTGGGTGGCTGGCGCCGCTGCCGAAAGTTAGCATTTACATATGGCTTGTTCCTTCCCCCCACTCCCTGATCGCCCTCAGAAAAGAGGGCGCACCGATGAAGTTTTCCAGTTTTTTGGTAACCAGAAAGTATTTTTTCCCCGATTCCATGTTATCCACGCTGACACACCCGGCAAATAAGTGCGAACACTTTCACCTTTTCTAGTATCAAAGTCTTTGACGGAAATCTTTGGCCCAGGATATAAAGCTTCGAGAATGGCAAGTGGTGACCTCCTGTTGGAGCTCCGCGAGCAGAAACAATATGAAAAATTGCCTAACCTAGTGAAATTTGGAGATACCAAATTAATAGTAACTCCACACCGAACCATGAACACCACCCGTGGCGTTGTCTCAGATGATGACCTGTTAGGGCTGACGGAGGCTGAACTCCTGGAGGGTTTCAGCGAACAGAATGTCATAAACGTAAAACGAATTAGCATGATGCGTGATGGCAAAGAAGTTCAGACTAAACACCTGATACTTACCTTCAATTCAAGTGTACTGCCCGACTCCGTTGAGGCTGGGTATATCAAGCTTCGTGTGAGGCCATATATACCAAACCCCCTCCGATGTTTCAAATGCCAGCGGTTCGGCCACAGTTCACAGAACTGCCGAGGCCGCCTAACTTGCGCCAAATGCAGTGCTGAAGAGCACACATCAGATGCCTGTGAAAACTTTCTTCACTGTGCGAACTGTAATGGGAAACATGCCGCATACTCGCGGTCATGCCCATGCTGGAAAAAGGAAAAGGAAATTGTCACAATTAAGGTAAAACAAAACATTTCATTTAAGGAGGCACGAAGGCAGGTATCCTGCCTACCAGAAACTAGCTTTGCCGAAGTGGCGCGTCAGGGGGCAGCGCCACGACGGCCCCTGGCGCCTGTCTGGCACACGCGTAGTGAGCCAGCGGTGACGCCATTCGCCCCCTCGGCGGTTGCAGCCAGTGCTGCTCCGCCATCCAAGAAAGACCCACCAACCTCCGGGCTGGGGGCCGCGAAGGTCTCGTATTTTGAGGCGAGGCCCTTAAAACAAATGCAGCGCTCGCAAGAGCGCCTGTCCAGCGCCTCGCAAGATGCAATGGACACAACACCGAGCGTGAGGGCGCAGCCAGCGCCTAAGGCTCATGTTCGCTTTCATTTCAATGCTCGTAGTATGCAGAAACATTACGACGACATTCAAAATCTTCTCTCTACAATCACAAAGCCCTTTCCCATCATTTCTATCACCGAAACTTGGCTTTCAGACGCTGATAAAAATCTTTTCGGCTTCCCCAACTACTCATCTGAATACGCACACAGGCCATCAAGCAATCATGGTGGAGCAGCCATCTATGTATTATCAAACCTGGCGTTCAAACGACGGCATGACCTTGCACTAAATTTACCTAACTGTGAAGCTGTATGGGTAGAATTTGATCATTTGTTGCTTAACATCGACAACAAAAATTTTATTTTGGGTTGTATTTATTGTTCACCCTCTACCTCAATTACCGATTTTTGCAACGCTTTAGACAATGTGCTTGAATCAATATCGCCAGAAAATAAAAATATAGTTATCGTTGGTGACATGAATATCAACCTGCTTGATACCGCGTCCGCTAACTTCACGACATATTTTAGCTGCTATCACAGTTATGGTTTTGAATGCCTAATTACTCAAGCAACACGTCTTTCTCGTGACGGCGGATGCTCACTAATTGATCAAGCGCTATCAAACCTTCTGGTCGCTCCTGAAGCAGGCATTCTTACCAGTGATATCACCGACCATTATCCCATTATTCTTAAAACTATTTCAACTCCTATTTGTCGTTCCGCATGCTTTCATAAACTTGTTTTGGATAAGGAAGCACTTATCGAGAACATTATGAAATCAGACTGGCTTGCTGTAAGGGAAACCAACGCCCCTCAAGAAGCATTCTCGCGCTTTTTTTCTTTACTTTTACATTACTTCCATTCCCATTCGCATAAGAAAAAATGCAAAAAGACCATTGCGTCACCTCAAAACCCATGGCTAACTGATAAATTACTTAAAGTAATGCGCAGACTCGAGAATATTTACAAAAAAAACCAAGAAACAGCCTTTCAATGTTAAGCTAAGAGCAAGGTACAAGAAATACTGTAACAATCTCTGTGCGTACTTAAAAAGAGCAAAAAGAAAATACCTCGAACAGAAAATATTCGAATGTGGAAGTAACTCTGATAAAAAATGGAAATTAGTAAATTCCTTTCTAAATACAAACGGCGACCGAGGAATCATTACTTCAATAATTCATAACGGCATTGTGCACTGAAATCCACGTGACATTGCTGATACATTTAGTGACTTCTTTTTTTCGAACAATCTGCCATCGGACCAAGTTTTAGATTACGAATTCACTCGCTTACCCCAGTCCTTCTATTTGTTCCCCACTTCTGCCGATGAAGTAACCGCGGTAATTCGGAATCTAAAAACCACTAGCGCTGGTCTAGACGACATCAGTCCATTACACATAAAGCTGATTGCTCTATGTATATCTGACATTCTTGCACATGTCATTATTCTAATATTTAAAAAGGGGACTTTTCCTCGCGAACTTAAGCGTGCTAGAGTTACCCCAGTATTTAAAGAAGGAGACCGATCATTGGTAACGAACTACCGGCCTATATGTGTGCTCCCGTTCCTCAGCAATGTAATTGAGAAATTATTTGAAAAGCGCCTAACTAATTACTTTCGAAAGTTTAGCATTCTTACTGATTTTCAGTTTGGTTTTCGAACAGGATGTTCTACTGATCTCGCTTTATTATATCTTACTGAATTTCTAAAGCAGGCGATTGACGATGGCAGTTTAGCTGGATCTGTTTTTGTTGACCTAACAAAAGCCTTTGATACTATTAACCATCAGATACTCTTAATAAAACTGGAAGCAATGGGAATATGTGGTCCTGCTCTGTTATTTATTCGCAGTTATCTCCTTAATCGAAACCAAACGGTCAGTATTTCCGGTACCTACTCCAAACAAACAACAACGAACATAGGAGTACCACAAGGGTCCATTCTGGGCCCACTTTTGTTTTTAATCTACATCAACGATCTACCTAATTTTATCATACACTGTAAATATTTGCTCTACGCTGATGATACGACCATTTTTAGTTCCGATAATAGCATAGACTGTCTAATAAATAAGCTGAGCACAGATCTTCGCAATATACTACACTGGTGTAAGCTAAACAAATTACAGTTCAATCCTCAAAAAACCCATTTCATTCTCTTTTCATCACATCAGCGATCGCTAGTAACGGATCCCTCAATTAGTATCCCAAATCATTCGACCCACGCTAGTAATGATTGTGTTATCTTGGGCGTCAAACTAGATAGAAACTTAAAATTCCACTCTCATATTTTAGATGTCAAGAAAAAGCTGTCTTATGGTATACGCATCCTCATTCGGTCTCGCCCTTTTTTTTTCACGTTCCGTTCTCTTGTCACTATACTACGCATTTATTCATTCTCACATCAACTACTGTATAACTACCTGGGGCACTACCTACAACACTCACCTCGCACCGTTACAGACTGTTCAAAACAAAGCAATTAAAATAGTCACTTCTAGTTCACATTACACCGATTCAAAACAACTATTCTACAGCTACAACATCCTTACAGTGCGCGATATGGTTAAATATAATCTAGTCATATGTTTATCCAAGCATATCAATGAGCTACTTCCCATTTCCATCATCCCATCCTCCTCACTTCTCAATACCAACAACACTAGATTTGCTTACCACAAAAACTTCATCTTACCGAAAGCACGGACTAACTATGGCAAACAAACCGCTCATTTTAGCTCACTTTCCATATGGAATTCACTTCCATCCATCTTAAAAGTAATGAATCCACATTCGTTTGTAAAAGAATTAAAAAAGATCTTTGTCAACCAATACAACACGTAGCACTTCATTCTCATAACCCCTTAAGCATGCTCTCACACATGTATGTATGTGTGTATATATGTGTGTGTGTAAATATATATGTTTATATGTATGTGTATATATATGTATGTGTGTATATATGTGTGTATATATTTATATATATTTTTTCTTTTTTCTCTTTACATCTCGTGCTTACATGGTTTCTTTATATTATGAAATGTGCTTGATCACCCATATAATTATGATTATTGGAATTTTTCCCTTCCTGTCGAAGCTATGTTTTATTTGTTTTTATGTTCATCATGCACAGGAGGTCCCAATTCAGTCTCCGACTATGGGACCTCCTTCTGTATACTGTCTGTAATGACCTTACTTCATAGTAACAATAAAATTTGATTCTGATTCTGATTATGAAGGATCGGCGCGACTCCGTCGACCGATCCAAAAAAGAAAAATATCGTGTCATGACCCCTGGAAAGGGTCCGTGAGCTAACTTTCCATCCTTGAGCACACAGCACAAAACACATCTAAAATGGATACACAGATATTACAATGAAATGTGAGAGGACTTCTCCCTAACCTCGATGATATTAGAGAACTTCTTAATAAACATACTCCAAAGGTGCTGTGTGTTCAGGAGACACATCTCAAGTCCACACAAACAAACTTTCTAAAGCATTATGCCATCTTCCGCAAAGACCGTGACGACGCTGCCGCTTCGTCGGGCGGTGTCGCTATAATAGTTGATAAATGTGTTGTCTGTAAGCAATTAAACCTCCGAACTTCTCTTGAGGCAGTTGCTGTTCGAGCAGTGCTGTTCGGGAAGCTACTAACAATTACCTCTATTTACATACCCCCGTGCTATCAATTTTCAAAGACACAATTTCAAAGCTTCATTGATGAACTTCCTCCGCCATATATAGTCGTTGGCGATATAAATGCACATAATCCCCTATGGGGCGACTCCCGTTTAGATGCGCGAGGACGCCTAATAGAACACTTTCTGTTTTCGTCAGGTGCATGTCTACTAAACAAAAAAGAACCAACGTCTTATAGCACTACACATAACACAGACTCTTCTATAGACTTGAGTATTGTCTCGAGTGCTCTAATTCCATATCTGGACTAGTTCGTTCTCAAGAACCCCTTTGGCAGTGACCACTTCCCGATTATGTTAAAGTTAACAAAAGAAGATACATGCTCGCCTGACTTTCCTCGCTGGAACACCAAGTCAGCCAAGTGGGAATAATTTCGAGAAATTACATTTTTAGACGGAGATGAGATTGCTGATTTTACTATAGACTATGCTGTAGCATACCTAACAGGTTTTATTATTGACGCTGCAGTGAAATGTATCAAGCAGACTAACGGAATGACCAATAAACGTCGCATTCCATGGTGGAACGACGATTGTCGGAAAGCGCACAATAGACAAAATAAAGCCTGGAAACTACTCCGAAATTACCCAACGGCTGAAAACCTCAACAATTTCAAACAGGTTAAGTCCCAAGCCAGAAGAACGCGTCGCCTTGCAAAGAAAGAAAGTTGGGATAGGTACATCTCCGGTATATATTCTTACACCGACGAAACGAAGGTTTGGAATAGGGTAAAGAAGTTAATGGGTCGGGAGTCACACCCCCTACCTTTGGTAAGTAGCCGAGGGGAGAGCCTGGAGGAGCAGGCGGACTGCCTAGGCGAACACTTTGAATACGTCTCGAGTGCATCGCACTACAGAGAAACGTTCTTAAGATTCAAAGAACGCGTAGAGCGGCAACCCCTTAAATCTAAACGTCCCTCCAGGGAGGCTTACAACTGCCCATTTTCATTAGCTGAACTTAAGGCATCTCTTGCGTACTGCAACAACTCGGCGCCAGGTGACGATCGTATAACGTACGAAATGATCAAGTATCTTCACCCAGAAGCACTAAAAACGCTCCTAAGCCTCTTCAATACCATGTGGGAAGCTGGATATATTCCATTGTCATGGAAAGAAGCGATAGTCATCCCGGTACTTAAACAAGGCAAAGACCAGTCCTTGGCCGCCAGCTACAGGCCAATAGCGCTAACAAGCTGTTTGTGCAAACTATATGATAAATGTTAAACCGGCGCTTAGCCCACTTCCAAGAAAGTAACAGTATACTAGACCCCCTTCAGGGTGGTTTCAGAGAGGGGGAGGTCGACAATAGACCACCTTGTTCGCATAGAGACATACATCAGAGATGCATTTATTCATAGGCAGTTTGTACTTTCGGTATTCTTAGACCTGGAGAATGCGTACGATACCACATGGCGATTCGGGATTCTACGCGATCTTGCCGCCATGGGCATCCATGGGAACATGCTAAACACAATTGAAAGTTTTCTGTCTAACCGAACCTTTCGCGTAAAAGTGGAAAATGCTCTCTCTAGATCATTTACCCAAGAAACTGGTGTTCCGCAAGGGGGCGTGCTTAGTTGCACACTCTTTTTTGTAAAAATGAACTCCCTGCAGTCAGTCATTCCAAGCGCGATGTTTTATTCTGTGTATGTTGATGATGTGCAGATGAGTATCAAATCATGCAATATGTCTATCTGCGAACGACAAGTGCAGCTTGGAATGATTAAATCCTCTAAATGGTCTGATGTGAATGGTTTTAAAATAAACACCCAGAAAAGTACTTGCGTACTCTTCTCCAACAAACGAGGGGTAATGCCACTTCCAAATATTACGATCAAGGGAGACCAACTCTCTGTGAGCAGCGAGCATAAATTCCTAGGAACCACTTTAGATTCTAAGCTCACGTTTATTCCCCGTATTAAACATGTAAAAATGAAATGTCTGAAAGCGATGAACCTCCTAAAGCTCCTATCACGTACAACATGGGGTAGTGACCGGAAGTGTATCTTAAACTTGTACAAAAGCCTTGTTTGGTCGCGCCTTGATTATGCCTCTATAATTTATCATTCCGCAACGCCAAGTGCTTTGAAAATCCTAGACCCCGTTCACCATCTGGGTATCCGACTGGCAACCGGTGATTTCAAGACAAGTCTGATACAGAGTCTCTATGTAGAGTCGAATCAGTGGTCACTTCACCTACAGCGACACTATAGCAGTTTCACTTATTTTATAAAGGTACGCGCAAACATAAATCATCCTTTTTATTCAGCTATAAACGATATGACCGCTGCCACCCTCTACCATAATCGACCCGCAGCGAGAAAGCCGTTCTTTTTGCGTGTGAGAAGCTTAAGTGAGGAAATGGGTGTTCCGCTGCTAGAACTTTGTCCTATGCCCACAACAAAACATTTACCGTCGTGGCAGTGGCAGCTCATACATTGTGACACTTCCTTTGCCGAGATCACTAAACATGCACCAGAAGCACATATTAAAATGCATTTCCGACAACTTCAATCCATTTACTCATGCGTAGAGTTTTATACTGATGCTTCTAAGTCGCATGCAGGGGTGACTTATGCAGCTGTCGGACCATCGTTCTCGGAATCCGGTGTGCTGCACCCGGAAACAAGTATATTTACGGCTGAGGGATATGCACTATTGTCGGCTGTGAAGCATATACGGCAATCAAACATAAAAAATTCTATTATATTCACAGACTCGTTAAGCGTCGTAAATGCATTAAGATCCCTTTTCAGATTCAGAAATCCAGTAATAATTGAGCTGTATTCCGTTCTGTGTACAGCGTATATGTCCAATCAGCATGTTACTATTTGCTGGGTTCCTGGCCATAGAAGCATCGAGGGCAATGTGTTAGCTGACCAAATGGCCACCTCATATATATTGCGCGCTATTAACCCCACCGCTACTGTCCCTGCAACAGACCTAAAATCCTTCATACGTAAGAAACTACGAAACCACTGGCAACGCTTGTGGGACACAGAAATAAATAATAAGCTTCACTTGATTAAGCCGCGGTTAGGTTACTGGCCCTCCGCTACAAGAACACGGCGAACTGATGTCCTATTCTGTCGCCTCAAAATTGGACACACTTATGGCCCCCATAGCTTTCTGCTGACTGGCGATGAACCTCCTACTTGTGGTAGATGTGGTGAGAGGCTAACTGTCCTCCACGTCCTCCTGGAGTGTCCTTAAGCTGAAAGTGAGAGAAAGAAATATTTTGCTTTAGCATACCGCTATAATCTTCCTCTACATCCGATTATGTTTCTCGGTGAAGAGCCGCTTTTTGATGCAAAATCAGTTTTAAGCTTTTTAAATAATGTAGTAATGAATGTTTTTAGCCCAAAATTGAATGTTTTAGCCCAAGAGGTTCACAGCGCATCTTCTGTTCAGAGGATGCCGTGGTGATAGCAGCTTTTAATGAGCCCAGACCTCCATGCTCTTGTTTTAAGGGCTCTGTCGAGGCACTGGTGCTCCATGCCAAGTATTTATTTCACATACATATCACTTTTAAACCATTTTATGTTTCCATAGCACACATCATTGGTCATTGCCATAATTTTACTATCTATATATATTTTTACACACCTACAGTGACTGTTTTTAGGCCCATTTACAGCCACGTCACATCTGTTTTATCTACACTGCACATCGCACAGTTCATTATCATCGCTCTGGCACTGTTTGGCCACATCTGGCCCTTGCGCCAATAAACTCCACTAATCATCAATCATCATCGCCCCCTGAATTGCGTAACTAAAAGCATAGTCTGGTCATTTCGGAGTTGAGCGAGACTTAGAGCAATGGCATCTTCCTCATCAAGCTATCATGTGAGGTTATCTGCAGCAATGCGCGTAATTGACTGTCTTTGCGAACGCTCAACAAGGACGAAGACACTATACTGCGAGACGGCATTGTGACGGAATTATCAACTACAGGTAAGGCCATGCGACAATGTTCATTCTCGATTTCGGAATCTGGAGAAACACAGTTAGCGAAACTGACGAACAAATCTCGCATATTAATTATCGCTCCATACTGTTAAGAAAAATTCATGCCCAAAATTGACCGGCCAAAGACAGTTAGGCAGTACAAGGAATGATGCTACAAAAGCCGACACACAAATCTCAAGCCTGGCAGTGAAACTTTATATAAGAGATACGAGGCGTCCTCCAGCGGTGATTAGTTGAGGGCCGTCCCACGTTGTCAGCAACTCGTGTAGATGGGTGGGCAATAAATCATTCATCACGAAGTAATCAGCTCCTGTGTCGACAAGCACTGTCACCGGATAACAGTCGATGGAAACATCAGGCAGCGGACAGGCTTTAGCGGTACGTCGTAAGCCAGTGGCGTAGGGTATTTGTCGGTTCGTATGAGAGTGGTGACGTAGCCTCCGGAGGTCGTTCTTTTCAGTTTCCCCGGCGTGGGCTTGCGAAACTGACACCAGAGGACCTAAAAGCTGCTCTGGCGCGGTGCGTTGGTGCGGACAGACAGCCGTTACTGTCGTCGTGGCGGGACAGGAGCATGATGGCTACCTTTCAATTTCTTGCGGTTTATCACCATAGCGTGGACAACTGGACTCTGGGCGGAATCCGCTTAAGCCTATTCGTCGGTAGTAACAGTCGCGATACATGTGTACAACTTCGCCACGATGGTAACACAAAGGGTGATTCTCGGGTGCACACCAGACGGTGGGCGTCCGCGAGCCAGGACGAAATTGGCCTGCAAAGTCGGCAATGTGCCGTCGACGGCGTAGAGATGCGTGGGGCATCCGCGTAGGAAAAGGTGGGAGGTTCGAATTGCGATCGTGGTGAGGAATGGCAAACTGCCTGATTTCGTTACGAACGATGTCCATAAGAGCAGCGATACTCGATGGGGACGCTGCATGAGATTTCTAAAGTTCTTCGTGCACAACCCTCCATATGAGTTCTGTGAGGACCTTTTATCACCTCCTGGTACAAGTGAGTACGCAGAGTATGCAGCGGCCACACGTCTGACGCTCATAGTGTGACGACCGCTGTCAAAGAATGTGCTTCACAATTGTGGCCTTACGTATGAACACCGACACCGTCGTAGGAGGGTGACGCACAAGGCCCACGCTACGTTGGTGGCTGAAAAGAGAGCGAAGTAGTGAGTGACTGCGGTGGCTGAGAAAGAAGTCATTCACTTCGAATTCCGGTCATTTCTTCTCGCGACAGACTGGCACACGACGTGGGTACTGTACTGCTACGTGTTATGCCTGCTGATTCCGAACCAATAGCAACTACTGCCAGTGCACCAGGGTCTGCTCACATCAATCAAAGCAGCCACTGTTTGTTTGTTTGTTTGTATCCTCTAATCCATGGCTCGTACCCACTCTGGAGGATTGGCCAAAAGAACATATAGTCTCATATGGACGATAACTGCATTATTGCTTACAACAAAAAAAGGGGGGGGGAGTTGTATAGTGAAGACAGTATGTTAAAAAAAGAAAGAAACCAAAGATTTAGATAGTGAGAAAAAAGAATCAACAACAAAGTAGACACTAATAGCTACAACTTGATTTTGGGAGCCGACCAGACAGCTGGTTTTGCCATACACGATTAATTTGGTATGTCACGGATTTATCCAGAATTGAAAATCACTTTTCGACCCGTTTTCTTGGGTATCTGTTAACGTGGGCTTTATGTTGAAAAACGTTTAGAGTCTTGAATAAAATTACACACCGCATCAAATGCATCTCTGTGGCAATTTCCCAAAACAGAGGCACCAAAACTTAGAACATTTTCTGTGGTTAAATTTAAACCTAGCTTCACAATTGAAGTGTCTACAAGTCGTTTCCTAATTAATGCATAGTTACGACTTGAGCCAAAATAATGTTCAATAGTTTCTGATTCTTCGCAGAACGGGCAAAAGGGGGAAAGTGCCAGATCAGCTGTGTGTAAATAAAAATTTAATGGGAGGACATGGCACCGGAATCTGGAGATTATAATTTCAAGTTTTTTACACGGACTCTACTGGACTTTCCATGGAAATTTGAGGTGCTGATAATCTGTCCATTGTGTGATATTTTCTAAACTATCTGTAAAAATAGCGAATTTCCTATATCTAACCCTTGATAAGTATTCTAACTCGGGAAGTACTGAAATTACTGGTCCATCGAGTGATGCTCGTGCCAAAGCATCTGCCAAATCATTTAATTGTAATCCGCAGTGACCTGGGACCCACACTAATTTTAGCTCTTCGTAAAATTCCTACGACCGAGACCAGTGCAATCATCCTAACAGACTCACTTTCTGTGTGTGCAGCTCTGACAACCTCTGAACAATCTCGTGCCCTAGCAGCGTTCCACACATTAGCACCGCCACATTTAAAACTTCTCAAATTAGCAGCCACTCACTTCTTCGCTCTTTTCTTCGGCCCCCGTATACAGCATGGCAATATTATTCGGAATCAGACTGCACAGAAATAGCAAGTGTACGTGCAAATACCGTATTCGAACAAGCACAACGATGGAGTTCGTCAATTTTTAGGGGTGAAGCTCTGAAGGGCAATTTCGTCAGCGCGCGAATACAAGAAAAAGGACCAAGTACACAGAAAGAGCACGGACTTCTAAATATATATATATATATATATATATATGTGTGTGTGTGTGTGTGTGTGTGTGTGTGTGTGTGTGTGTGTGTGTGTGTGAGTCGAAAAGTATGATAAAAAAGGAAGCAAAAAGACAAGCCCCATCAATGTATCAGTATAGTGAAAGTACGTGTGACGGGCCCTCAAATGCTCTGAAGCACGGCCAGGTAATCAAGTTCATGCTGTGATAACGTAACTGCTGGAGAGTTAAAGCAGTTTTTACCTAGTAAGTGAATTGTATGCGATTCAATAATGTCGCAGGCATGCTGAGACAAATCGAAGAGGGTGTCCAACTACAGAGTCCCGATAATTGATGTCAGGATGCCCTTGTAACGCACTGTGCACGTTATTTAGTTGCTCTTGGAGGCGGTCGTTTGCGGACCTGTCGGTTTTGCGAACATAGGCCTTCCCTCACATCAGTGGATTTGAGTATACGACTCATTCTGCGTATGTTGTAGGCCCGTGTACTCACATTTGGGTGCACGTTAAAGAACCCCAGGTGGTCTAAATTTCCGGAGCCCTCCACTACAGCGTCTCTCATAATCATATAGTCGTTTTGGGACGTTAAACCCCACATATCAAATCAATCGACTCATTCTGCGTATTGCACGTAGTCGGGGGCAACAGCGCAGGGGCAGAGATTACGCGAGCTATGTTTACGCGCTTGCATAGTATTTGAAAATTATCAGGCGCGATAAAAAAACTCATGTGAGCGTTAGCATCCTAGGTAAGCTTTAAAATATGTGCGAAACCCTGTGCACATAAGGTTTTAGAACAAACCGCTCTATTCTAAGAATAAATTCGTTTATGTATATATTTGTATGCATTACATTAAGCACCACACTTTCCTAGGCTATCGGTAATCTTTCTGTTAAACCTCCATCATTCCAAATCTGAACAGTAAATTTTAAAACCACTCGATTCTTGGCCAATCCCCCACAGTGGGTATGCGCCACTAACAATAGGAGAACAACAACAACAACAACAACAACAACAACAACAACCGACTCTTTTGGACGCTGCTGCGCTTTTCAGCCTTGTCGGTTTGTCTGCATGACAGCCACCACCTTTTTGGCCACCGAAAAAAAGAACATGGGCGGAATAACTAGCACTTGTCAGAGAATTTACTTGTAGAGCGAAACTTCGATGCACTTTGAAGCATGGTGGTGGTGGTGGTGGTGGTGGTGGTGGTGGTGTGGCATTAGGCGGGGTTAGCCTGACCTGCATGGCCGGCAATTGTTCCGCCTGAGCGTCTCCGGAATTTGCAAAATGTCACCACGTGTCAGACAGCCCAGTGTCTCGAAGAAGACTAATAAAATTCGTTGCACGTTCCTCCTAGTTGCAGTCATTGATAACATTAGGCAATACTCATTAGTCCACACTCATTTTAGAATTATGAGCGTTTCAAAGGCGCAATGGAATGTGTTACAGCAGCCTGGTAAAATAACTCAAGTTTTATTTGAAGGCAATCTCGGCGTAAGGGGACGACAAAAATGCTTACAGCTAAGCGGATTATGTATTGAGTCTTGTTTGACACATGAAAACAAAGAAGATACTAAGGTTTGTCAGCACTTGTGCGTTTCGTACGAGTAGAAATGAACTGAGAGAGACGGCGTGGTAAAAGGCAGACGACGTTTATGACAGAACACGGAAAATAAGCATAGAAAACACTGATATACAAAAGGTACATGCAATGCAATAGCTAAAGCCAAACTTGATTTATAAAGTTGGCAGCATATCCACGGAGTGAATGATGGAGACTGGGGCGAAGCATTCATCCGTCCATTCGTTCTTGCGTCCGTCTGTGTCACCACCCATGCGTCCATCCGCCCGTTCATGCGTGCGTCTGTTCGTGCATCCATCACTGCGTTCGTCCGTGCATCCGCCCCTGGGTCCGTTCATGCGTCCATCCATGTATCAGTCTGTGTGTCTGTTCGTCCATCTATTCAACACTCCAAGTACCACCATCTCGCATCTTCTCATCATATATTCCCCATATATAGAATGTGGGAATCGAGAGCGCCCTCGTGCCTGGCGCCTCGTTCGCCGCTGCCGCACGCGCGCTGGTGGCGTAGCCCGGGCGCGCATAAGCGCCGGAATCCGCCAAGATGGCTGCCAGGGCGCCTCTTGGTCTGGGCCAGTCAACCGTCGGCTTCTTCCGGCGCTAGCTTGTCCGGGCATGCTACGCTGGTGCGCTGCGAGGGCCTACGTCACAACGCAGCGCTATTTCCCATTGGGCGCGCGTGACATCCTCCTCTCCTACGAGCTGTGTTGTGCCCGACGATTCGCTCGTCGCGGCACATCCTCTCAGGCCTCCACGAGAGGTTGACGCGCTGCTTAGCAGGCGGCTTCTCGTTCGAGCGTTTGACTTGGGTCTTGCGCGGGAGTCGTAGCGCCCTAGGCAAGCGTACTTGCTCGGTCTTGCGGTGTTCTCTATACGGCCTGCAAGCCCGTGAGTGTCGCACTGTGCTGCATCTTGGGTTACCCGTTGTTGTTGTTATCCTGCCTCGTGCGTGGTTTCTGCGCCGTGCCGGAGAAAATGACGAACCCGGCCGCAACGTCTTCGCACGCAGCAGCAGTGGAGGACGTCGCATCCCTACACGGTTGCGCATAGTAGGTAAGCCTTATGCAAACCTATCTCCACATAACTGGCGCCCAACTTGGTTTCGGCATGGCTTCAGAGCAGACCCCTTCGAGGCGCTCGTTCCTGTTCAATCCTGTGGCGACAGACTTGCTCTCGTTCGAGGCGGACGACTGCAACAGCATGGGATACGGCGCTCTCGGCGACCCACTGCTTTCGTTCACCGGGAGAGATCCCTTTTCCGGGGCCCCCAACGGTGATTCGACTCGTTTGAACGAGTACCACAGTCCTAGCCAAGCCAGTAACGGGCTGTATCAGCTGTTCGAGACTCACGCACTTACGGGCCCGTCCCCAGCGCAGTCTCCGCTCGCTGGCCTTTCCCCGTCTGCAGCACGGTTGACAGCTCGAATCGCCGCACCCAGTCCTTCTTACCGGGGGCACTCAGGTGTTGGCGGGAACGCGCTTCCTGACCCGTCGTCGTCGCGAGCGCAAAGGGTTGACGATGTCGTTCGCGAGCCTGCTCACTTAACCGACAACGTCGCCGCGTTCACCGACGCTCGCTGGCCTGAGACTCGCGTGGGTGATGCTTTCGACGGACGTGGGTCACCGTGCTCCGCTGTACACCCGTTTGCCAGTCGCGTGAGGCCTCAAGCACCAGTCGCAGCGCAAACCCTACCCTCCTCCATGCCGTATACTGGCCTTTTTCGGTCGGACGCGCATAATGGGGAACAGGCGTGCGCACCTGTTACGGCCGCGCCAACCTCGGAGCAATCACCGCTGCACGCAACTGTGGCGCAACTCCTAAACGTTCTGTTGGAAGCGGTGCACTCGCAGCCTTGTTCTTTAAAAGGAGACCCCGAGTCCCCTCAGCCAAGCGTTACGAGTAGCTTAAGGGTACCTCTGCCTGAGTACAGTGGTTATTCGGACCGCAACAGTGCCACAGAGTACCTCAAAGCGCTGTACCGCTATCAGCAGGCTACGCGGCTGAGCGACAGCGTTATGCTTGGCTCTGTTTTGCCCGTGTCGCGGACAGCCCAAGCGGCGAGGTGGTACCGGCTCGTCGGCCACCAAGCTCGCTCGATGGAAAAGTTTAGGGCGCTCTTCGGTAGCGAATTCCTTCCTCCTGAATACGAGCGCCGCATGCGTCGCGAGTTAGAGCTTCGCACACAGCATCCCGACGAATCTCTTCTCGAGTACGTTCGGGCTTTGCAGGAGCTCTACCTCCTCGCCGATCCTACGGCATCAGACGCCGAGAAGGTGGAGCGAGTCATACGCCAGGCTCATCCAACCTTCGCCGCTGACCTTCGGAGCGCCCGTTATCGTGACCTAAACGAGCTGGCATCCGATGCGAAGCGTATTGAGGGCGACATTCTGGCGGTGGCGGCGAGCCTATCGCCTGCCACCACCGCCATCCGCGTCTCTCGAGCCTCGTTGGGCGTGGGCTGGTTGTGACTCGTCACACTGGGGATCGCCGAACCATGAGGCGGCCTCTGCCGTGAGAGACTGAGACGCGCTCGACGTGTCGAACCGCGCTCTGGACCCGTACTCGTACGCGCGGGCGGCCACCGTTGCCCGGCAGCGTGAACAAGAACGGAAGCCCCGTGCTCCAGTGCACGAGGGGATATCCGATCGCGGAGCCCCCACTGTGGCTAGCGAACGGACACCTCGTAGCTCTGAAAGATCGCCAAAATTCCCCCCCCCCCTGTTTGAGGAAAAGCCCTGGTCTGCTTTCGTTGCCGTGAGCGTGGTCACACCGCGCGTGAGTGCAACGCGCCCCAACCGACACAAGGGCCTCCTCGGCCATCAGGAAACGAGGTGAGCTGTCGGTGAGTTCCCCCTTGCCGGCGGCTGCAGCAGTAAGAGAGCACGGGAGTGTAACACAACCTCTGGCACCGATGACGTGTCGCGCTGGACATGACATTCCAGCCACGCCGGTGCCGTTCATCGGCCTTACGATCGCTGGTCGAGAGTTTGCGGCGTTGCTGAATAGCGGGGCTTCAATCTCGCTGTTCGGCGAAGAGGTTAGGGCTCATTTGCGCGACCTCTCTGTCCGCATTCGAGATTGCGACACTGCCTTCCACCTCGCCAGCGGTACCGCCACCTCGTGCGGCGCTGCGCGGTTGGTTGTGCGTTGGGAGAATCGCGCATACCGACAGCGTTTTGTGCATCTCCCTGGTGTTTCCGTGCCTGTGATTCTCGGTCGCGACTTTCTCGCACGCACAGGTATCGTGATTGACGTCGCAAGCGGAGGCTACAGGGACGGCCCTTCCGGCGCCCTACGGCCTTTCGCTGCACCTCCCGTGGTCTCGGCTGCCAGTAAGTCACCGGACACCACGCGGAAGAAGGAGAAAAGGAGACCAAGCGTTGCCCCCGCGGCCTGCGTCTCCCCCTCCGACGCTAAGACTGGTCCTTTGGCCGGCGCGGCGGAAAACGGTCCGTGCGTACGGCTTTCCCTCGAGCATAATGCTGGTCGCGGTGAACGAGATCTCGGCTATGCCGGTGACGCCCCCGCTAAGCAGCAACTCGAATGGCTTGCTGCCGCCTTTGCAGGACAGCTTGTCGAAATGCCAGAAAGCACGCCTGTCGTCGCTGTTGACACGTTTCAGCGATACGTTCACGGAACGCGCTGGTTGCACCTCTCTGGTGAGGCACCGGATTGACACAGGTGACGCACAACCGTGGAAATGCAATCCTCGCCCCGTTAGTGCGGAAAAGAGGAAAGCAATTGAGCAGGCACTGGATGAGTTGATTGAGACCGGAGTTGTCCAACGCTCAAACAGTCCTTGGGGTTCACCGGTGGTAATGGTCCCCAAAAGAGACGGCTCTTACCGGCTCTGTGTTGACTACCGCCGGCTGAACGAAGTCATGAGGAAGGATGCTTATCCTATGCCTAACGTTGACTCGATCGTGGCTGCTCTAGGCGGTGCTTGCTACTTCAGCCCCTTGGATGCTAGCCGCGGTTTACTACAGGTTCAGATGGAGCAGGCTGACGCGGAGAAAACTGTGTTCACCTCTCACAGAGGTTTGTACTAGTTCACCCGCATGCCGTTTGGCTGTTCTGGAGCTGCAGCTACGTTCCAGAGATCGATAGACCACGTTCTAGGGGACGCTAAACGGCAACACGCCATGGCGTACCTCGACGACATCGTCATCTTCTCTCGAACGTTCGAGGAACACCTTCACCACTTGGAGGATGTCCTCGGGAGGTTGCGTGCCGCCGGGTTGACGTTGAACCCGAAGAAAGCTCATATAGCTGAGACTCGCATCTCACTATTAGGCTTTACCATTCAGAGTGGTCGTGTTCTGCCATGCGAGCAGAAGGTACGTGCCATTGTGGAGTACCCGACGCCGGCAAACATTCAGGGCCTGAGGTGCTTTTTTGGCATGGTGAACTACTATCGACAGTTCATCCCAAACTGTGCGGCCCTCCAAGCGCCCTTGACTGCACTCTTGAAAAATTTGGCACGATGGAGCTGGGGGCCAGAACAAGAGCGAGCCTTCAAGGCGCTTTCCGAAGCTCTAGTGGCCACATCCGAGTTAAAGCTGCCCGACCTGAACAGAGAGTTCGTTGTGCAAGCGAACGCGAGCGACCTGGGTCTCGGCGCGGTACTCCTTCAGGAGCACGATGGCGTCCTCCGGCCAGTCGCCTTTGCGAGCCGGTCACTTGACGCCGCCGAGCGTAACTATAGCGTCACAGAAAGGGAATGTCTCGCTATAGTTTTTGCTCTCCGGAAGTTCGACTGCTATGTCGACGGCGTGCCATTCGTGGTGGAAACGGACCACATGGCACTCACCTGGCTTAAGCGCTTGCACGAGCCCTCGGGCCGCCTCGCGCGCTGGGCGTTGACCGTGCAGCGGTACAACTTTGTTGTGTGCTACCGAAAAGGGAGTTCGAACGTCGTGGCTGACGCTTTGTCGCGTTCCCCCGTTTTGGCATCCGGCACTAGTGTCCGCCACTCCCGAGAGCAGTCGCATCAAGTAGACCCCGGGCCCTCTGGCTCCAAAAGGTCGAAAGGCGCGAATCCCGACGCCGAAGTGACTTTCGAGGCTACAGCCTTGGGTGAGGACGCATACCTGGTAGACCTTGTCACGTCTACCGGTATCGTCTTTAGCAGAGAGGAGCTGCTCAAGGCACAGCAGGATGATCCGTTTTGTCAACACATCGTTGACGAGCTCAAAGAGCTGAGCTCCCAAGCGGAGCGTGGTGGTCAAGCCGCTTGGCGCGAACAGACAGCTGGTATTGCTGTCGGCGCCGAGTGCTGTACGCAGGCTGGTATTGCTGCGGCCAAGTTGGACTCGTACCTGCTTGATGCCGACAGCGTTCTCCTGCGCTACGTCCCATCTGAAGAAGCTCCCCAGGAGTCTGTCAAGGTGGTGATACCCCGCAGTCTAAGGAAAGCCACCCTAGGTTATTTCCACGACTCGCGGTTGGCTGGACACGCGAGTGGCCTTGAGACTTTTCAGAAGTTGTGCCGCTCCGCAACCTTGCCTGGCATGACGCGCGACACCCTTCACTACGCCCGCTCATGCCGCACGTGCCAATGCGTGAAGCCTCGCGGGGGCAAGCTTCTCGGGCTCATGCAGCCGATCGACAGCCAACAGCCTTGGCAGGTCGCGGCCTGTGACATTATGGGACCCTTCCCAAGAAGCCGGAGAGGCCTTGTTTTTCTCCTGGCTGTCACAGATAAGTTCACGAAGTGGGTCGAACTGTTTCCTTCTCGAAAGTTAATGGCACGCGTAATCTGGCACAAGTTGACCGAGGTCTTTACCCGCTTTGGCTTTCCGGCGGAGTTGATCATGGACAATGGGTCCTATTTCATGGCCAAGGTGTTTGTGGATGCGTGTGCTGCCTTTGGCGTTAAGCACCACAAAAAAACTACGTATTACCCACAGGCCAACCCGACCAAGCGGATCAACCGGAACCTCAAGCCCTTGCTGACAGTCTTTGCGCAGCAACACAGGGATTGTGATGCTTGTCTTAACGAGATCGGCTTCTTGCGGTCTATGCTCAATCGCTCTACAGGGTACACGCCCGCTTTCCTCAACTTTGGGAAAGAGCTGCCTAACCCCATGAACCGCGTCCTACGAGGCGGAGGCGGGGCAAGCGCCGCGAAGGTCTGCCCGTCTGGCTACGCGGCGGAACTGCGCTCACGGATGGACGCGGCCCTCGACTCTGGCGCGTTCCAACCTGGCAAAAGCACGAGCTGGTCAGATGGCTCAATACGACCGGTCGCATTAGGATGTCCGTTACGATGTCGGTGATCTCGTCCTTAGGCGCAATCACGTCTTGAGTGACGCCGCCAAAGGCATCTCGGCCTCCCTTTCGGCCAAGTGGTTGGGCTCATACCAAGTGCACACCAAAGTGTCGCCCTTGTATACAAGCTGGCTGACTCCCAAGGGAGACCAGTCGGCGGTCCAGTTAACGTCTCCGACATCAAACCTTTCGTTGCCCGCAGCAACGACTTCGGGGAGGGGGAGGCAGTCACCAACCGCAGGGAAACCGAATTAGGCTGGTTCCAAACCACGCCACTGCTACAACCTGCGAAAGCGTACTTAGGCTGGTTTTCGCCCCTGGCTTGTAGCGGGACGTTATCCCCTCCATGTAAGGGAGCGGAGATTTATAGCTGCTGTGCGAGAGCCTATCCAGCAGCAACACTAACGGCTACCTGGCGAGCTTTCTCCCTGGTAACACCATTACACGTGCTGCGCGCGGAATATCCACCCGGTTCCCAGCGCTCCCGGCTGCTCGAGAGAGAAAAGCCCTTTCCCCGGTGGCTCACTCTCTCACTGGGTATCTTCCGCGTAGTCGGCGGGAGAAGGGAAGCGCGTGCCCTATTGGCTCTCGCAACCTTCAATCCGACCGAGTAGGCTCTCTTTATTGGGCCAGCCTGTCGCGCCTCCGGGGCCGCACCTTCAGTGCATTTCTGCTTTCCATCGACAACCCAGCACTCGTGATGTCCTCCTTGATGGCCCGTTCCTCCAAGAAAAAAAAAACCGGGAGACCAGCCGCGTGTTGGGTCATTCCTCAGGCACCGGCTGCGTCCCTGCCGCCTCCGTCGAATGCTTCCCCGGCCCCGGCTAACAAGACACCACCTCGTCGTGAAGTCGCTACGTGGACGTTCCAACAAGGCACTGAGGCCCCAGTCACCTTCGTGTCGACTCGTCGCTGGTCCAAGCAACGCAATGTCTGGGTGGGGTGAGACCCCGAGTCTGTCCCGCGTCCTTTCCGGGGACACACCCTTTCGGATCTGCTCGACGCTTCCGGAGGTGCCTCGATGCCGCCTGTTCCTGCGGCCTCCTACTGCGAAGCTTGCGGTGTCCTGCTGGTACACGAGGCTACCCACCTTCGTTCGCGGGTTCACCGAACGAAGTTCGGTGGTGCCCCGGCGGTCCTGTCCACTCCGGCGGTGCCGCCTGGCCAGGGCCTTCAACCTGCCCTGTTGACCGACTCCGTTCAGGCGGTCGTGGTGGCGCTCGTCATGGACTCATCATTCAAGTCAGCCATCGCTGCTGCGGTGTTTGCCGCCCTCCCGCGGCCCCTGGTTCCTGCTGAGACGCCGCCGAACGAAGACACCGGGGCCCCCGTCGATCTCGTGGACGGCACTGAGCTGGACGTAAGTTGTTTCGAATAAAGGTGTCGGTGGATGCTTTTATTACGGCGTCTTTAGGGCGGCCTCGGTCTTAGGAGGGGGGGATGTGGGAATCGAGAGCGCCCTCCTGTCTGGCGCGTCGTTCCCAGCTGCCGCACGCGCGCCGGCGGGTTGCCCGGGCGCGCATAAGCGCCGGAATCCGCCAAGATGGCTGCCAGGGTGCCTCTTGGTCTGGGCCAGTCAACCGCCGGCTTATTCCCGCGCTGGCATGTCCGGGCACGCTACGCTGGTGCACTGCGCGGGCCTACGTCACAACGCAGCGCCATTTCCCATTGGGCGCGCGTCACATCCTCCTATCCTACGAGCTGTGTAGCGCCCGACGATTCCCTCGTCGCGGCAGATGCTCTCCACGAGAGGTCTCCACGAGAGGTTAACGCGCTGCTTAGCAGGCGGCTTATCGTTCGAGCGTTCGACTTCGGCCCTTGTGCGGGAGTCATAGCGCCCTAGACAAGCGTACTTGCTCGGTCTTGCGGAGTTCTCTATACGGCATGCAAGCCCGTGAGTGTCGCACTGTGCTGCATTTTACGTTAATAAACCCGTTGTTGTGGTTATCCTGCCTCGTGCGTGATTTCTGCGCCATGCCGGAGAAAACGACGAACCCGGCCGCAGTGTCTTCGCACGCAGCGGCAGTGGAGGACGTCGCATCCATACACGGTTGCGCATAGTAGGTAAGCCTTGTGCAAACCTATCTCCACAAGAAGCACCACCATCCAGCGGACATTCCAAGGACTAAACGAGAGGTGGCACACGCACACTTTTTACGGCTTGCGCTTCGGGTTTACTTCCCACCTTTAACCACCTCGAGTTCATGGTATACACTTGTTCACTGTATTCATGGCACAGCGGCCCAACGCTCGCTAAACATTTCTAAAACCAAGGAGGTTATTCCCAGCGAGTATAACGTAGCAACCTTTTCCTGTCAGATAGTGCTCAATGTACATGCCTAAGGCTGCTAATGGGAAATGAGAGACCAGAGAATTCGGCTTTTACTTTCTTACGGCATGCGCTTCGTATCTACTTCCCACCTTTAACCACCTCGAGTTAATTCATGGTATATGCTAGTTCATTTTATACATGGCACTGCAGCTCAACGCTCGCTAAACATTTCTAAAACTAAGGAGGTTACACGCAGCGAGTATAACGTAGCAACACTTTCTTTTTTTGATAGTGCTCAATATGCATGCCAATGGCTGCTAATGGGAATCGCAGCGTGCGTGTTAACTGCAAGCCGAATGCCCCTGTCTCTCATTCCTCATTAGCAGCCATTTGCATGTACATTGAGCACTATTTTTTATTGTTCAACAACGCACAGAAGAAATCTCTCACCGGCACCACTTCGGAGGTCAAAATGTTATACTTGTTACATACTACAGCGACTACGAGGGACGAATGTGTGTCGCTATAAGGAGCTTCGTCCCTAAAAATGACCGATTAAACTTCAAGTAAGAGCGTTCGAGAACCTGAAGGCCATATCGGTGGTACGACAGACGCCGATGAGGTGCAGGACAGGAGGTGGTGGCGACGTCGCTTGGCGACGTGGGTGTGACCACGAAGTAGTCAACCCTCATTGGACACGTGATGCTCGGCGCAACCATGATCATTAGCCAGGCTACGTCGGTCGCTGTGCCACACGGCTGACGACAGAGACGTCTCATCGAGATCCGCGATGCCGTCGGCAAGGAAGAGAACAGCAGGCCAGGGCACGCCCAGGATGCTGTACTCGTGTCAGCAACACCACCCCGGCTGGTGGTTGGACGGCAGTAGCGTGGACAGCCGCGTTCCCTGACAGGAACCTGCATCGCCTGCGTCTGACGCTTCGGCCCACTGGGAGGGAGACGTTTGAGCATTTCGTATAATAGACGGTCGGAGCCTGGGGTGGTTCTCTTACAGCAGTTTAACGATGCTTCTAACCCAGCTAAGACAAAGGTTCCTTGTATGCCTCATTGTTTGTGGATTTGCCTCCTATTTTCTGTTTTTGGTATTCTTGCTTTGTATCGTTGCAACGCTGGACTGTAATGGCATGAGCTGAATACCTGTTTGAAGTGTGCACCGAGAGAGTTCGCTCGGTCTTCCAAACCATTGTTTTTTGTGCTTACTAGAGGAAGAGGATGTGGTTCTTGTCCGACTACCCTGCCGACCATGCTCCGGCCTTTTGCTTCACCTGTATATGAGTTGATTCCAGATAATTCCTTCTGCCAGCTCTCCTTCCTGGCCTGTCGACTCGTTCTCCTGGCTTGCGACCTTATGTTCTAAATTTGACAAGATTTTCGACGGTCGGTAAGTTCCGAAGCAGACTCATTGCTTTGTTTTATTGTTTGCAAACATTGCGGCACTAACTGTTCCGCCAGGGGACTCGTCGTTTTTCGCCCAATCCAGATGTTTGCGGAATGCACTTAGCTGCAGCTTCAATAAGAAAAGCAGTAAAGTATTGTACAGAAGCTAGAACCGTATATGTCCATCCAACGCTAGCTAGCAGCCTTGTAAAACTGGTCCCAATAGGCCCTTTCTATCAGCCGTTTGGAAACCTGTGGAGGACATTCATTCGGTACTGCCGAGCTCAGAACTCCAGGATAGTAGTCGCTTCTAAAAGGATTATAAATGACTTTCGAGTGAAGTAGAGAAAGAAGCGATGGAGACAAAGTGCTTAGGTCGATTAACGAGTAGCTATCTTTAGCGAGGCTGTAATATGTTGCCTTTTTCCTATTGAGAAAACATGCGCCAGAGAAGAAAACAAACTGTTCAATCAGACGACCTCATGCATCGCAGCGCGAGTCACCCCACGGACTGCTATGTGCGTTAAAATCTCTAAGGAAAACATACGGTTCTGGAAAATAATCAATTTCCGCCGGGAATCTTTGTTTATTAAGTTGGTGATGAGCAGTTATATAAATAAAGCAAAGTGTGACAAGTATGTTAGAGATAACAGCTCGGACGGCTACTGCCTCAAGAGACGTCTGAAGTGGTAAATGTGAACAGGCAGTTCCTGGATCCACAACAATGGCTACCCCACCGGATGATGCCACTGCATCATTTCGATCTTTTGGAAACATGACGTATAGCGTAGAAAGTTTGTGTGTTTTGGTTTCCAGTGTGCGTCTTGTGCACAGAGCACTTTTGGCGTATGTTTGTGTGAAAGTGCTGGAATAACGTCAAGGTTTTTGAGCACTCCATTGGCGTTCCCCTGTTACAATCGTGTCATTTTTAAGCTGTGTGGTGCTTTGTGTACAAAAGTCTTGTCTTAGGCTACAGGGTCTTTAGGAGGCCCTGTAATGTGGAGTATTTCTTTTTCGTGCCCTCCAAAGAGCTGCGCCTCTCCTTCGGCGTCTCGGGCGCCGGAGGAGTGGGACTTGTATTCATTGCCTCTTGTAAGCTGGCGGATGGTGCCTGCTCGACAGACTTATTCACGGTGCTTTTTGGCCTCACTGTGTTTGCAGTGGCCCAGGGTCAGGCAGACTGGGGAGTCTGCTGGCCCTGTTTGTTAGGTGGTGGAGCAGTACTGGCTGCTCGAACCGGGGCCACTTGTGGGGTGCCCGCAGTCTCACTCTGTGCTACTGTGGCGGGCACGGTAAGATGCTGCGCGACACCCCGGCGCATCACATCGGCGAAAGAGAAACTGGACTGGAAGGAGAACCATTTACGTGCTTCTTGAAAAAAACAGATTGAACTTCACTTTAATTTCAAGGACTTGTTTTTTCTTTCTTCCAAATTGGTCGCAATCTCGAGTAGGCAGCACGGTCTCCTTCACAGTTCGCAGAGCATGAAGTTGTTGAGGTAAACGTATCCGATGTGTGCTCGTTGAATGCACCATTCGCGCAAGTAATGCGCCCTCTGCAGCTTTGTGGCCCATGTCCAAAACGCTGGCACTTGAAACATCTGCGAGGGTTTCGCACATAAGGCCTTACGTGGATCTTGCAGTAGCCAGTTTCAATTGAATCAGGTAAGTCACTGGTACCAAAGGTAATGATTGTGTGTTTTGTGGTTGTTTTCTTTTTGGCTCGTCGTATAATTATTCTTTGGACCTTGACTACATTTTGGCTTTGCCAGCCTTCCAATAATTCACTTTCGGACAGTGCGAGCAGGTCTTAATGAGAAACCGCACCACGCACTGTATTTATTGACCTGTTGGCCTAAATTGTCCTAAACGGCATATCAACTTTGTGCGTTTATCAATGTAAAAACGCGCAAAGTTGACCTTCCGGCTTGCTCAGTTGTGACAGAAAATGGTACTTGGCAGGTGCAAGTGAGTCGCTATTTGTTGAAAAATTTAAATACCTTAGCGTTTGTAGATCCTTTCGCAACAAAAAGCTCCTGTGACGTCATAGCTTTCTTGAAATGCAGAAGTGACATCGGTTATCTTTTTTCGATTGACGTTGAGGATCTTCTTTATTCAGTGCCTCATAATGAACTTTTATCCTACGTAAGGGACTGTATCGAGGAACATGGGGGCACAACATTCATCAATACTTCTGGCGTATCCGCTTCCAACTTCATGCCACTTTCAGAGCTTTACCTGCGTAGCACCTTTGTCTCTTTTAATAATGGTTTGTTAATTCAAAGAAAATGTATTTGTATTTGCTCCTGCGTTGCGCTCTTTTTAGTAGCATTTTTGGCGTCTATTGGTCGTGCTTTAGCAAATGCCACTGCTCCAGGAAAAGTCCCTAAGGTTTTGAGATATGTGGACGATTTCCTCGTGGTGTTAACTTCTACTAACCGTGTAACGCACTCTAGCGAGGTAGATTTGGTTTTGAGCCTGTTCTGACAACAAGAAAAAGACTTGCTTTTTACCACTTAACCGCCCATGACGAAAGCTTGCAGATTTTACATGTTAACCTGACACAGGGCGAGCGTTATTTCTGTTGCGAGTTCAGCCCTAGAACGAGAGAAGGATTTCTTTCATATGATTCTGCACATTCAAAAGTGGTGAAGAGGTCTATAGCTGCTACGTGTTTTTGTTTTGCGCTGTCGAAGTCGTGCCAGCACACAGTGTGTGATAGTATTTCCTGTCAGTTATTGCAGCTCACTGCAGCCGGGTTTCCTTATTCGGTCTTAGTCAGTGTGTCTGAAACATTGCTTCAGAGGCTGAAAGGGGAACGCAGGAGGCCATAGCCATTGCAAGGACAGAGGTAAAGACCGCATGTTGTACTATACATGCACGAAACTTTCCACATTTGAAAAAGGTTGCAAATAGGCATCATGTGCTGGTGGTTTTCTCTGCTCCAAATAAGCTTTTACGGCTCTGGGCCCGAATTTTTTCGAAAAGTGCCTAGAGGTGTGGAATGAGAAGCGTGAAGAGCCCTTCCTGCGTGGGGCCGTGGGCACTGTTTATAAAATACCCCTGAGCTGTGGCAAGGCCTATATAGGTCAGACAGGGTGCTGTAGAAATGACAGTTTAAGAGAACATTATTTATCAATTTGGAATAGAACAGGCTCTCATTTGCCCTTCCACTGTGCTTCGTGTGGCTGCACGCCGAAGTTCGATCGCACACGACTTCTTAGAAGGAGCTGGGATGCAGTGGCGCGGGAGTTACTCGAAGCCTTTTACATAATGAAAAAAGTGCCTTGTGCGTCAGCGTGCCTTCAGTTTTCCTGCATAATAGTGAATTCCAACTGTTGGATCTATATGTACTTTAAAAGGTTGCTACGAAGTGTCTGTCAGTCCTTTTTTGCTGTTTTTTTCCCTCGCATTTTTTTGTGCAGGTTTGGGTGTGTTTTTTTTGTCGACGTCCTTACATCAGGCATTTCTGTTTGTCGCTGGTTCCGAGATATCATGGTTGCAATAATCGTTTATTACATCATCAAAACGTTCATGCCTGCACGCGCGGTGAATGAAATGTTCTGCGCCTGTCCTCCAAGAGCTTATATATTGTGAATGCTTTATGAAAATAAACTTCGTTGTGAGTTAGCGCTTTTCTTCTCTCTTCTCGTTCTTTTCATTGGTAAACTTGCGCCACTTGATGTGCGAATCGGGAGCGCCCTCCTACCTGGCGCCTCGTTCCCCAGCTCCCGCGCGCGCGCCGACAGCGTAGCCCGGGCGCGCATAAGCACCGGCATCCGCCAAGTTGACTGCCAGGGTGCTTCTTGGTCTGGGCGAGTCGACCGTCGGCTCCTTCCCGCGCTGGCATGTCTGGGCACGATACGCTGGCGCGCTGCGCGGGCCTACGTCACAACGCAGCGCCATTTCCCTTTGGGCGTGCGTGACATCCTCCTCTCCTACGAGCTATGTTGTGCCCGACGATTCGCTCGTCGTGGCAGATGCTCGATTCGCTCGCAGGATTTCAAGCTGGACGGTTGTGCCCTCGCGATCTCCGGCATCAGCGTAGCTCCCGCCGACTGGTTCGCCCTCCGCGGTCTCCTGACGCCGTGCAGCTCTCGCATTGTGGCGCCCCGCCCTTGGACTGCTTCGACTGGATCCCCACTTTCCTATCTCCTTCTTTTTTCTCTCGCTTGGCTGTCTTCTTCTCCGTCTATTTTCCTTCTATTCTTTTTATCCCTCTTTCCCCCCACCTCTATAAGGCACTGCGCCGTGTCGCCTGAAGGCAGACAGAAATTAGGTGCCTTTTTCCTCTTCATTCTAACCACTACCACCACCAACAGATGCTCTCAGGCCTTCACGAGGGGTTGACGTGCTGCTAAGCAGGCGGCTTCTCGTTCGTGCGTTCGTCTTCGGCCCTTGTGCGGGAGTCGTCGCGCCCTAGGCAAGCGTACTTGCTCCGTCTTGCGGAGTTCCCTATACGGCCTGCAAGCCCGTGAGTGACGCACTGTGCTGCATCTTGGGTTAATAAACCCGTTGTTGTTGTTATCCTGCCTCGTGCGTGGTTTCTGCACCGTGCCGGGGAAATCGACGAACCCGGCCGCAGTGTCTTCGCACGCAGCGGCAGTGGAGGACGTCGCATCCCTGCACGGTTGCGCTTAGTAGGTAAGCCTTGTGCAAATTTATCTCCACAATATTTCAACTTAATTTTCGTTGCTCTGGTTCAGGTGAACTCCGGGCTGTAGGTCTTGTTTTGCTCGTGACAATACAGGTGGGTACGTGTACTTCCGCTGTGACGGCCATCTTGGAGACAGCTACATCTCCCTGAGCAAGAAGCAGCCGCCACCTGCGTGAGTTACCCCCGGAAGTTGGTCCCTTGGCATCAACGCCCAGAAAGATGGCAACTCCGACGACAAGCCAGGCAGTCGAAACTAGCGATGCCCATGGTTCTCTTCTCGTGCATGTTTTCAATCGTCACAGAAACCGAAGCCGTTTCATGTAGACATCTTCGAGGGTGTTGATGACTGGCTCGACCACTTTGATCGGGTTGCCAGTATCAACGAATGGAACGATGTTCGCAAGCTGCCCCGCAGGCGCGTCTGCGCAAGTAATCATTTGGTGTGTAGCGACACTGTGCACACGAGCTAACGGGGGATGGGAGGGGGCTAGCCGTGCGTGTTTTTGCCGTTTCCGGGGAAAAATGAATCCTGGAAATCGAGCCGACGCCGGGTTATAGGACCTTTAAAAAGGAGATTTATTAAGCAGAAAGATTGATGCTTGAAAGGCTTAGAAGGCGATGCACCAGCGGCGATTTCCGAGCTCGAGCCGCTGCTGCACGCTCGATGCTGCTGCCGCTGCGCCGGAGTACTTCCTCTTCTTTACATTGGCCCCACGGAGAAAAAAGGAGCCAACTTGGCGACTTCGACCTGTGCAGGCGGCGTTGAGCCGTGGTACTACTTGAGCCTCTGGATGTGTACAACCTCGTGATTGTGACGTCGCCAGTCTGATGGTGGCGTAAGAGGCTCAATGATGTAGTTTACTGGCGAAGTTTGTTCGAGAATACGATATGGCCCATCGTACTTTGGCAGAAGTTTGGGAGAGAGCCCAGGTGTGCGATGCGGCACCGACAGGCACGCAAGAGCACCCGGAAGAAAAACGGGAGTTGAGGTCTGGGTATGATGAATTGCTTTTTGCCTGTTTTGGTCATCGCAGGTAAAGCGACGAGCTAACTGGCGGCATTATTCTGCATGTCTGGTGGCGTCCAAGATCGGTAGGCACTCGGACGCGTCCGGTCGATAGGGCAGATTGGTGTCATTGATGTGGGAGGGGTGACGGCCGTAGAGAAGCCTGTTGTCGCTTGCGTTGCCGTATTATAGGCGTATGTAATGAATGGGAGGACTAAGTCCCAGTTAGAGTTATCAGGCGTCACATACATAGATAGCATGTCACCGAGAGTACGGTTGAAGCGCTCGGTAGCCCCATTGGTTTGAGGGTGGTAAGCGGTACATGTGCGATGTACAATAGCACACTCAGCGAGTAATTTTTCAATGACCTCGGACAAGAAGGCGCGGCTGCGGTCACTGAGGAGTTCTTGAGGGCTTCCATGACGCAACACAAAATGACGCAGTAGGAAAGCGGCAGCCTCCTGTGCTGTAGCCATTTGAAGAGCAGCGGTCTCAGCATAGCGCGTTAGGTGGCCGATAGCAACTATTATCCACCTGTTGCCAGTCGGAGTCAATGGAAGTGGCCCTTAAATATCTGTTCCAACCCGTTCGAAGGGTCGGGAAGGGCATGGTAAAGGCTGCAGTTCACCGGCGGAGGCGTGTGGTGGAGATTTTTGGCGCTGAAATTCGGCACAAGAGTGAAGGAAGTTGCGGACGAAGGTATACCTACCACGCCAGTAGTAGCGATGTCGAAGCCTTTCGTAGGTCTTGAAGACTCCTGCGTGGCCACTTTGTGGGTCAGCGTGGAAAGAGGAACAAATCTGCTACCTCAGGGTTTGTGGAACGGCTAGCAGCCACTTGCTTCCCTCTGGTGCGTAGTTGCGTCGATAGAGAAGCGTGTCATGTATCGAGAAGTGTGGAACTTGGCGCCGGAGCGTTCGCGTCTTTGGGAGTTCAGAAGTGTCGGAGAGATGATTGAGGAGAGACGCAGTCCATGGGTCACTGCGCTGTTCGATAGCAATGGTGTCAAAGTCAAGCGATAGCAATGTGGAATCGCAAGCGGAGTCAGCTGTGGCATTCTGGGACAGGGGGGAAAGGGAAAGGGCGTCGGCATCAGCATGCTTCCGTCCTGACCGATAAATCCTGCGTATGTCATAATCTTGAATTTTCAACGCCCAGCGAGCGAGGCGGCCAGATGGGTCTTTTAACGTCGAAAGCCAGCACAGCGCGTGGTGGTCGGTCACGACGTCAAAAGAATGACCATATAGATATGGGAGAAACTTTCCAAGGGCCCACACAATGGCCAAGCACTCCTTTTCTGTGACGCTGTAGTTGCTCTCAGCCTTGGTAAGTGTGCGACTAGCGTGTGCCACAACGTATTCCTGATGCTGCGGTTTACGTTGTGCGAGCACAGCACCCAGGCCTACACCACTGGCGTCGGTGTGGATTTCAGTTGGAGATTCAGGGTCGAAATGAAGTAGAATGGGTGGCGTCGTGAGAAGCCATCGCAAGGTGGTGTAAGCCTCGTCACAGGCAGGGGACCACAATAAGAGGTCTTTACAGTTGCTGAGAAGTTGCGTGAGAGGTGATATAGTAGACGCGAAGTTTCGGACGAATCGCCGGAAATACGAATACAAGCCGATGAAACTTCGAAGTTCTTAGATGGTGGCAGGTTTAGGAAACGCCGTAACAGCTCGCAATTTCTCGGGATCCGGGAGAATGCCTTCCTTGGAAGCAACGTGGCCCGAAATGTTTAGTTGACGCATGGCAAATCGACATTTTTTTAGGTTTAATTGCAAACCGGCGTTAGTTAAGCAATTAAGGACGTGCTGAAGGCGACGTAAGTGTGTGTCAAAGTTAGGGGCGAAGACCACGATATCATCGAGATAACATAAGCATATCTTCCATTTTAGTGCACGCAGGATGTTGTACATCAATCGTTCGAACGTTGCAGGTGCATTGCATAGTGCGAAGGGCATGGCGGTGAATTCATATAAGCTGTCTGGCATGACAAAAGCGGTTTTGGGGCGATCGGCCTCCGTCATAGGCACCTGCCAGTAGCCTGACCGCAAGTCTAACGAGGAAAAGAACTCGGCACCCTGTAAACTGTCCAAAGCACCGTCAATGCGCGGTAGTGGATAGACATCCTTCAGCGTGATCTCGTTCAATCGCCGGAGATCGACACAAAAACGAATAGAACCGTCTTTCTTTTGACGAGGACCACCAGAGACGCCCATGGGCTCTGTGAAGGTCAAATGACGCCTGTGCGAAGCATGTAGTCTACTTGGTCAGCAATGACGCGGCGTTCTGTAGCGGACACGCGATATGGTCGTTGTCGCAGCGGTGAGTGGGACCCGGTGTCGATGTGGTGTTCTACTGCTAAGGCATGGCCGAGAGATGTTTGTTCAACGTCGAAAGAATGGCGGTAGCTCACAAGAATGGTGAGGAGTGGTGAACGCTGCGAAGATGTCAAATCTGCAGCGATGAATGGTTGAAATATGTTCGCCGACGTTGAGTCAACCACTGAGACGACAGCCAGTTCACAGACGAAGGTAGAAGGCACCTCATCGGGGACGGATATAATTCTGGAAGAACTGATCGTCTCGACGTGGCCAAGACACTCGTGACAAAGTAGAGATAAAGACGACGACTTATGATTATAAATTGGCATTGTGGTTGAGACCTCTACAAGATCAAGAGTAGCAAAAGGCAGGGGGAGGGCTCTTCGGGCGACGAATATTGGAAATGGTGTGAAGAAGACCGTGCCGTCGGATATGGCGCTGCATGAAACTGGCACGAACGCAAAAGAGCATAGAGAGATGTAGGTGTCATCGCTAACGACAAGTTTAGCGGCAAACTGGGTGTCGACGGACGCTTGGTCATGCAGTGAGCAAAATTCGACCTCAGCCCTAGCACAGTCGATTACGGCGTTATGACGCGACAAAAAGTCCCATCCTAAGATAATATTATGCGAGCACGATGAAAGAACCATGAACTCTATCGTATACAGAACGTCCTGAATTGTCACGCGGGCTGTACATACTGCGGTCGGTTGAACAGGTTGAGCACTGGCTGTGCGAAGCGATAATCCGGAGAAAGGCGTCGTAACTTTACGAATTGAGCGGCAATATCCAGCATCTATAACAGAAACAGCTGCACCGGTATCTACAAGAGCGACAGTAGGGATAATTTCGACGAACACATCAATAACATTGGTAGGTGACAAATCAGGACTTGGACAAACCGAAACTTGCGCAGTTCTTGCCTCAGGAACTGCGTCGCCCAGTTTTCCTCCTCGTTAGGCGCGGGCCGTCGACGCATAGGAGAAGGCGAGTGGTGGCGGGGAGAGGGCGAGCGAAGACGTCCCGACCAAGGGCGGTGGTCGTCCTGGTAGCGGGCTGGCATTGGAGTGGAGGAACCGTATCGCGCGTTGGAGTCAAGCGGGATGAGAGGCCCACGGCGGTTCTCATTGGTGATATGCGTCCGGTGGCGGCAATACCTTGCGACGTGTCCGGGGTATCGACAAGCGTAACATATCGGGCGATTGTCGAGGGTGCGCCACGGGTTGGTGGTGTTAGTGCTGGTCCTGTGAACGGGAGCTGGGGGATAGCTCGCGCGAGGCTGGAACGAAGGTGTAGGCGCCTTGCAAGTTGGCATGGCTGCAGCCGCGGCGTAGGTGAGAGGCGCAGCCACAAGATTAGGCTCGCGAGCAGCTGGTAAGGCCTCGGCGACCTCTCCTTGAATGACGCCACGTAGAGACGATGGTAAAGTTGTGGTAGGTTCTAGTGTGAGAGGCATCAAGGAAAGCTGTCATGCCACTTCCTCGCGGACAAATGCTTTTATTTCGGCTATTAGTGACGCTTGGTCATGAGCACTGATCATACTAGACAGCGATGCCATATCATGCGCTGGAGGACGTCTTGTCAGAGCTCGCTGCTTCCGCAATTCATCGTAGCTTTGGCAGAGGCTAATTACGTCGTTAACAGTGGTCCGGCTTTTCGCCAAGAGCATTTGAAAAGCTTCGTCGTCAATCCCTTTGAGCATGTGCTTACATTTTTCAGCTTCCGTCACTGCGGCGTTCACGCGTCCGCACAAATCGACGATGTCTTCTATGTAACTTGTAAAGGTTTCACCCGTTTCTTGTGCGCGTGTGCGTAAACGTTGCTCGGCACGAAGTTTTCGGACGGCAGGTCGATCAAAGTCTGCTACGATCGACGTTTTAAATTGCGGCCACGTTCGGATGTCTGCCTCGTGGTTTCTAAGCCAAAGGCTGGCTACACCCGCGAGGTAAAACGACACGCGTGTCAACTTGTCCGCGTCCGTCTATCTGTTTAATGCGCTCACCCGTTAGAAAGTCGAGAGCCAATCTTCAACGTCGTTGTCATCTGTTCCACTGAAGATTGGAGGCTCCCGCTGAAGAACACTGCCTGGACAGGTGGCCGGAAGAGATGGAAGCGTCTGCTGATCGGCTTCCAGCATAGCAGAAGGTAGCCGTCGAGAACGGAGTTCCAGGATGGTAGCGGGAAGGCGTAAAGAACAGTACACGGCATGGTTCCACCAATTATAAAGATTTATTAAGCAGAGAGGTTGATGCTTGAAAGGCTTGGAAGGCGATTCACCAGCCGCAATTTCGAGCTCGAGCCGCTGCTGCACGCTCGATGCTGCTGCCTCTGCGCCGGAGTACTTCCTCTTCTTTACACCTTTAAGGCTCCCCCCTCCCGGCGGAGGCCACCCACCCCTTTGGCCCCGGCTTCACGTGAACGGCACTCTGGGCTGACCCACCCAGGGGAAATTGGCAGTCGCCTTTTCCTGCCTCTCTCTTTTACATCTTTGTATTTTTGTTCTCTTTAAATCTGTCCTGTCTTCTTCTCTTTCTTATTTACTTCATTATTTCCTGGCGGCTAGGGTTAACCTTGTGTGGCTACCCAACCTGGGGTAAACCATATTCGGTTATAGCAATGGCTTACTGCTGGCGTAGGGCAGACTTGTTCACATGATCTGCTGCGTCCCCTTGTTGGGTTCCGTGGTGGGTGGTAGGCGCCGCTGCCGAAGAAGCCATTTTTCATGGGACCTCAGAACCCTCCTGTAACCGACCGTGCTCTGAAAAGTGTACGCACCGATGCATCCTCTTTGTTTTTTGCCCAAAACATTAAAACTTTCCCATGATACCATGTTCTTCACTGTCAAGAAATATCAGCTAAAGCCAGAGTAGTATCACCTTCTCCCATGGCCAAGTGCTTAAAAGACACCATTGAGACCGGCTATAAGGCCACAAAGATGGCAAGTGGGGATATTTTCCTCAAAATAGAAAACAAAGAACAGTACAACAAACCATCACACCTCGTAGTGTTTGGCAATACCCCTGTATCAGTTACTGCACATCGCACTCTGAACACCATGAAGGGCGTAGTATCTGATTAAGACCTTATGACACTAAGTGAAGAGGAACTCTTGGACGGATGAAAGGACCAAGTCTTAACACAAGTGCAGCGCATTGAAATCAGATGCAACAACACTGAAAGCGCAATAAAGCACCTAATACTTGCTTTCAATTCAAGCATTCTACCCCAGACACTCAAAACCGGCTACGTAAAACTTCGTGGTCGTCCGTACGCTCCTATTCCGAGACGTTGCTTTAAATGCCAGCGATTCGGACACGGATCTCAGACCTGCCGAGGTCAGCATACATGTGGTAAATGTTGCATAACTGGTCACGGTAATGATGAGTTCGAATATGATGAGGTTCACTGTGCAAACTGCAAAGGCAGCTGTGATGGTTAAGGACGTTCGTCACTATGCTTGTCTATAGCGGACGAGAAAGGATTAACATCTTGATGCGAACAAAGGAAGCTTTATATTGCCCACCAGAGAGGAAATGTCAGGTGAAAATAAAACTATATATTCAACCCTACACGCCAAGCATCACGCCACCTGCACGAGAGTCAGACCTCTATTATGCGGAGAGCTCGCGGCTACGCTTACTCAGTGTCCAGCGCGTATAGTTCTCGGTTCGTAAGCAGAAACCGCTGCCTCACAGTTTGGGCCCCCGTCGTCCCGACATGATGCGGTCGTCAATGTGCGCGAGGGCAAAGGTGGCACGGCTGGAACGGCTGACGGCACACGTATGCGCTACCGTGTGCAGCGCCGTTGAGTCGGGCGTCGTGCCAACCCAGCAGTCGGGGTCGCAACTCCTGAGATCCAGGGTCAGGCCACGGCTCACGAGGACCACGCCCGGTAAGCCTCGCCCACGAAACTGCTCCCGGCCACTGCACCCAGGCAGGAGCCGTTCAGCAGGTCTCGGCTTTGGACCTTGTACAGGCCGACGGACTCGACCCCGAACAGGCACACCGGAGCTCGACCTGGCCGACACGTACGGGTCCCACCTCCAGCTCAGGAACGCTGCCAGGAACTCGTCCTCTCGAGCGGCGCACCCCTTCGTCTGCCTTCGTGGTCCTCCGTGCACACGCCCGCATCTCGCCTGGCAGAACGTCTCGCTCGTCCCTTGCCGATGTTCGACACTCTGGTGACACCGGCGCTTGATGGCATGGCTGCGACTACTGAGCAGTCAACCCGCATCGGAGACGCGATGCTCCATGCGGGGAACGGCCAGCCCGTCCAGCGAAGAGCGTGCGCCGAGACGCGATGCTCAGTGCAACCGTGACCATTAGCCAGGCCACGTTCATCGCTGTGCCGAACGGCTGATCGTGGAGACGCCTCACTGAGATCCGCGATGCCCTCGGCAAGGAAGAGAACAGCAGGCGAGGCTGCGCCCCGAGATGCAGTACTCGTGCCGGCAATGCCGCCCCAGCTGATGGTTGGACGGCAGCAGCGTGGACGGCCGCGTTCCCTGGCCGGAACCTGGATCGCCTGCGTCCGACGCTTCGGCCCGCTGTCTCCCGTCTGCCGCTGCTCCGGCTCGTCCCCAGCCACAAAGTCTGCTGCCACGTAATGATCACACGTGGCCCAATCGTGGCACGCCACTTCTATGGGCCGCCGCTAGTCATCAGCTGATTGGCGCACATTTGCCTCGTAATTGCACGTGCCTTGTCCCGCACCTTCGTCGTTGTCGTTTTTTTCTCGAATCCTCACAGCAGCCATGCCGCATACTCCAGAGCGTGCCCAGCCTAGAAAAGAGAAAAAGAAATTATCACCATAAAAGTTAACAAAAATATAACGTTACGTGAAGCACGACAGCGAGTCTCACCTTCTTTCACACTAAGAACTTCTTTCGCTGAAGTGGTGCAAAGAGGGGCGGCGCCACAATGGCCCCTGGCGGTTACCCGGACGACGCCCAGCGTGCCCAGGTCAAAGCCACCTGCCCCTCTGGTGGGAGCAGTCAATGCTGCCCAGCCCACAGCCAACCAGTCCCCACGGGTGGCCTCTACAAGCCCTGGCAGCAGCCAGAGCAATGGGGAGACTAAGGAAGCCCCAACCACCTTTTGCCCGGTGAGGGCGAAGACTTCGTCGACTGAGGCGAAGTCTAAGCGACAGACGGATCGCTCTTTGAAGCGGGTGTTCAGTGCCTCACAGGAGGCTATGGACACCACTTCTAGTCAAGTGGCGCCAGTAGGGGCAAAGGAGCGGCGACCTCTTGTCGACCGCTTCAAAAACGACAAACCACCAATTAGAGGGCCTCACAAAGGCCTTGTAAAATGAACCAATCTCAATTTTTACACACAGCACTTTTTTAATAATGGATCGAATCATTCAGTGGAATGTTCGAAGGCTACTCAGAAATCTGGATGATGTTCAAGAACTTCTCAGTAAGTTCATTTCAAAAGTGCTGTGTGTGCAGAAACACACAAAATTCCTAAATAGAGCCACTTTCTGCGCCAATACACTACTTTCCGGAAGGACCATTAAGAGGCTGCCGTATCATCTCGCGGAGTAGCCATTAGAGCTGATAGAAGTGGGGCATGCCAGCACATGAAGCTCCAGACAGCCCTTGAGGCAGTTGCCATTCGAGCTTTACTTTTTAGCAAACTCATCACGTTATGCTCTCTGTACATACCACCTTACTATCAGCTTGAAAGGCGCGACTTGGTATCATTAATAGATGAACTCTCAGAACCCTTTTTGATTTTATGTTACATTAACGCACACAGTGCCCTGTGGGGTGGTTCTCACTGTGACGCTCGAGGACGTCTCATTGAACAGCTTCTTTGTTTGTCTAAGTTATGTCTCTTAAATGCAAAGAAGCCTACGTTTTTTATCCTCGCAAACAATTCATACTCCTTGATAGATCTTAGCATTTCATCACCATCACTTTTAGTCAATTTTAAATGGAATGGCCTTAAAAACCCCTACGGGAGTGACCACTTCCCGATCATCGTGAGCGTGCCAAACAAAGGGCAACCATTTTCGCAGGATCCGAGGTGGAAGCTTGACTCAGCTGATTGGGAACATTATTAAACTCTTACACCCATGACGTGGACTGAGTTGTCTGCTCTGACCATAGATGACCCTGTCGCGTATTTCACAGCTTTTATTCTTGATGCCACATCTAAGTACATTTTTAAAACGAGCGGAATGAGTTCTAAACGGCGAGTCTTATGGCGAAATGATGCCTGTAGAAAAGCTCGGTTGATTTAAAACAAAGCGTGAATGTTGCTCTGTAGTTTTGCAACAGTAGAAAACCTGGAAAATTTTAAGCAGGTCAAATCGCAGGCAAGGAGAACACGCAGACAAGCCAGACGAGAGAGCTGGACAAAGTTCATCACGAGCATCAACTCGTACAAAGATGAAAGAAAAGTGAGGAACAAAGACCAGAAAATTAAAAAGCAACAAACTTATTCTCTTCCATTAGTAAATATTCTCGGAGAAAGCTTGAAGGACCAAGCAAACTTTATTGGTGCACCTTTCGAAATTATATCAATCAGCACACGCTACTCTGACGCCTTCCAAAAATAAAAAGCACAGTTGGAAAATCAGAAACTAGAAAGGAAGTCTAAAAAATCGAGGCTTATATTGAGCCATTCTGCTTAGCAGAATTGCAAACAGCACTGAACTGTTGCAACACATCTTGTCCAGGTCCCGACACCCTAAAGTATAAGATGCTGAAGCAACTACCCTCCGAAACACAAAAACTCTCCTTTCCCTTTACAATGTTATCCGGTTTTTTAGTGTGATCCCCTCTTCTTGAAAGGAAGCTGTGATAATTCTGATTTTGAAGCAGGGTAAGGATTCATCGTCTGCATCGAAAACAGGCCTATAGCATTAACCAGTTGCATCTGTAAAGTTTTGGAAAAAAACGAATAATTTCCACCTACTCCACTTCCTAGAATCAAATAAACTGCTAGACCCATACAAGTGTGAGTTTAGAAAAGGCCGATTTATTACCGATCATCCCATACGGATTGACACACGCATACGTGAAGCCTTTGTCCATAACCAGTTTTTTCTATCTGAATTCTTCGACATGAAAAAGGCCTATGATACAGTGTGGAGGTTTGGGATATTTAGAGACCTCTCGCAAATGGGCATACGTGGTAATATGTTCAATATCATCGAAAGTTACCTGTCTGATGGCATATTCTGAGTTCGAGAGGGCAATGTCTTGAATCGAACATTTGTACAGAAAACCGGAGTACCACAGGATGGGGTACTGAGCTGTCCGCTGTTTATTATAAAAATGAACTTTCTTCGTCAGCACATTCCTTATAACATATTTTATTCCACATCTGTTGATGACATCCAGACAGCTTTTTAATCTTGTTTCCTCGGCATCTGTGAGCAACCGGTCCAGCTTGCTATAAATGAAGTGTTCAAGTAGGCAGGTGAAAACGGGTTCAAAGGCAACCCACAAAAAAGCACATGTGTCCTGTTCAAACGGAAAAAAGGCTTACACCCTGATCCTCAGATTGTCACGAAAGACGAACGTCTGCACGTAAGCACAGAACATAAGCTCCTAGGTATAATCTTGCATGCAAAACTACATTCGTATGATACATCCAACACCTTGAAAATAAATGCATGAAAACAATGAATACTCTGAAGTTAGCGTCGAGCACCTCCTGGGGCAACGAGAGAAAGTGCCCCATGAATCTGTACAAAAGCCTGGTACGTTCACGTCTTGACTATGGGGCAGTAGTATATCGTTCAGCCTCGCCAAGCACAATGATGATTCTGGATCCTGTACATCATTTGGGCATCCGCCTCTCTACAGGTGCATATCGAACGAGCCATGTAGAGAGCCTTTACGCTGAGTCGGGTGAGTGGTCACTCTCCCTGCAGAGGTCCTACATGTATTTTATTTACTTTCTGAAAGTGAACAGCGATAAGGAACACCCTATGCATTCCATAATAATTGATATGTCTCGTTCTGCACTTTTTGGAAACCGCCCCTTGATGAGGCAGCATTACTCACTTCGTGTGAGGGGCCTAGCCGAGATAACAGGTGTGCCGCTTTTTGAACAGTGTCTCGTAGCTCCTGCTGCACACCTACCACCGCGGCAGTGGCAGGTAATAAAATGTGGTGCATCCTTCGCGGAAGTGACGAAGCATGCACCTATTGCACATTTACACACATACTTCATGGAGTCTAAGGACAAATACGCTTGCGCTGAAATTTTTACAGATGACACCAAGTCTCCCACTTCTGTGTCCTATGCAGCTGTAGGGTCAATCTTTTCAGCTTCCGGTATTCTGCATTCACAAACAAGCATTTTCACCGCAGGAGATCTTGCGCAATTTGTGGCTGCCAAACATATTAGGGAAATAAAAATAGAACTCGTGGTTATATACACGGACTCTGAGTGTTGTAATAGCGTTGAAAACAATAAAAAACACAAAAATCTTGTGCTTGTATCGCTTTACTCGCTTTTATGCACAATCTATGCACTCATACGGCATGTTGTGGTGTGCTGGGTGCCAGGGAACCGCGAGATTGCTGGAAACGTGGCCATAAACTAGCTAGCTGTATCCGCGCACGAGAACGCTGCCACCAACCAATCCTTGACTGTCCCTGCACTTGGCATGAAGCACTTCCTAAAACAAGGCCTCAGAGCTTATTGGTTGCGCCTGTGGGATAGGCAGACTGAAAATAAACTACATATTATCAAACCCACACTTGAAAGTTGGCCACCAGTGTCTAAATCACGCTACGGACAAGTAACACTTACCAGGCTACAAAGAGGACACACACACAGCACACATTCATATCTTCTGTCTAGTGGTGAACAGCCTAGCTGTGACAGATGTGGTGAACCACTTGCCTTTCTCCACATCCTTGTCATGTGCAGCGAGTTGGAGGGTATCAGAAAAAAACATTTTTCTCTGCCCTATCGACAGCAGCTACCACTGCACCCTTCTATGTTTATCGGTAGGGATGCACTGTTTAAAAAAATTACTGGTGGAATTTTTAGAAGAAGTACATGGTTTTGCCACTCTATTTCGAGGTGACCCATAGCACGGCCTCAATCCGGAGGTGGCTGTTTTGGTGGCTGCATAGACAGCATTCTGCCTCGCAGCTCTTGTGTTCAAGGCACTGATGAGGCAAATGTGCTAAATACTATGTCAGTACCAAAGTTTTCCTTAATCTTTTACTATAAGTATTGCCATTTGGTTTTAGTAAGTCATTTCACCTCACTCACATGGTTTTAATATACTATGTTTTATCCGCCTTAAGGCGAGCAATTTTAGGCCCTTATACAGCCCTGTAGCATCATCTTAGTTGATATACTTCACATGTCAGTGTTACACTGCAAATCATTGCCACTCTTCCATCTTTTCCATGGCGCTTATGGCCAAGATATGCCCCTTGCGCCATCAAAACCTACATATCACCAAAATATGTTCGCAAGCTTCGCCGAGTTTACTTTTACTTGGAGAATTTTCCGAAGGCGTGGTACGAAAACCACGAGGGCTCCTTTGTAACCTGGCAAGAGTTTAGCCGACAGCTCCGTGACGCCTATCGCAACACCGAGAGGGAACAGAGGGCTGAACAGGCCATATCCTGCAGAAAATAGTGGCCGAACGAACGAGTATCCATGTTTGTCGCGGACATGCTTCGGCTCTTCAAGCGCGCGGACCCTGCCAGAACAGCTTTTCGCTGGGCTCGTGCGCAATCGAGTGACGACAGTCACCCAGTTCATCAGTGAAGCAACCACGATGGTACTTACTCTGCAGGAGTGGTCCTCACAATACGCATGCTTTATCTGCATGCTCTGTCCGCATGCTTTATGCTCTATCAGCTCTGACAGCGAGAGACAGGCCTTTGCAGGCTTCATTCGAAGTATCGTTCGGGATAGATTGCGACAGCTTCAGGCAGTAAGATCACATCCACCTGTGTCAGCTCTCGTGGATGTAATCAGACGTGGATGTAAGCAGGCCATTACACCCCTAGCCCCAATCGCACCACTAATTCCCGAGGCCTTAGTCCCGACATACGTAGCGGCAATGCGTTCAATTCCTTGGTCATTCAAAACCCGACTACAGTCGCGGACGTTGTTGCGACGTGCCAACGCCTAGAGGAACTTGAATCCTAATGGTTACCAACGGACAGCGCTAAAAAAACACCACCACGACTGATGCCTCATTGCGTGCCATCATCCGGGCGATTATACGGGAAGAGCTGCAATCTTTCGGCCTCTCAATGACACCGAGTCCACCTCTCCCATCCAACACTGTTTTGCGCGACGTTATCAAAGAGGAGTTAGCGTCCATGACTGGGCCAGCGTATGTAGACTCTCCAGCACCTCCACCCCAGCCGACGTACACACAAGTCATCGCTGGATCACCACCCGTCGTACAACCGATGCCCGCACACTCGACGCCTGTCCCGCTGGCTTCGTTGACTCCGAGTGCGCCTAGCCAACCCTTTCACCCACCGTGGCGGCCACCTCGTCCAATCTGTTATTACTGCGGCTATCGGGGCCACATTGCACGCGTCTGTCAAAAGTGTCAGCAGGATGAACGACGTGGATTTGACACCTACGGACGAGATGATGGAACAATTTGGTACGCTTTCCAACGTCGTCCTTATGATCCGCCGCTACGTCGCTCACTGTCTCCAACTGCGACATCTGAGCCAACCAGTTCTTACCGCTCTACTAGACTCCGCTCACCCTCACCCCTCCGCCGCTCCACGTCTCCATTGCGACCTGTCTCGCAATTCACCAACCAACGCCCGGAAAAGTAAACTCTGCAGCTTTTGGAGGAAAAGCTGCATCGAATGAAAAGACAGAAATTCCTCCAGTGCGTCCATATAATACGATATCTGTTTTAGTAGAAGGTGTGTACGTGGACGCTTTAATAGACACTGGTGCTTGTTTGTGATTGATCGTTCTTTGTGCTCACGTTTGCGAAAAGTCACCACCCCTTATGATGGACCTACACTGCACGCTGCTCAAGGGGACGCCATTAGACCTGCCGCTATGTGCACCGCTCGTGTTTTCATAGCTGGTCTTCTTCATTTTGTGCAATTTGCTATGCTGAGTTCGTGTGCCCACCAGCTTATATTAGGCTGGGATTTTCTGTCTACGGCGAACGCTTCCATCTGCTGTCGAGAAAATGTTGTTCATATGATGGAAAATGACTATGCCCTGTATGCGAATGACAAGCCCGTTCGCTTGCTCGCTGCTGAAGATACCGAGCTACCACCTGGTCATCAGCGGATGGTTGCCATCACTTCTAATGTGATCGACTCTTTTGACGTGTTTGTCCAACCATCTGCACGCTGTCTCGCAAGAGGTATAGCCCTTGCTTCAGATCTAGCGCGGTTCCACAATGGCTCCGGACTTCTCTATACTACAAACCAGACTTCTGAGAATTCTCATTCTAAAGGCACCACAATGGCTTGCGTTTCTGAATTTCAACCTGTCTCTGTTGTCCCGCTTATGCCAGCGTGTTCTGACCTTCCTTCTATTGGACGTTCATCAAGCGTTTCTGTTCTTGCTGCGAATATTAGTCCAGAACTGACCTCTTCACAGACAGATGAGTTTCTTGCCTTGCTACAAAAGCATAGGAGATTGTTTGATGCCCATTCCTCATCTCTGGGACAGACACCCATTATTAGGCATCGTATCCAGACCGATGGCACTTCCATCGTACGCCGTCGACCATATCGCGTCTCTTCGTCCGAGCGTGAGATCATTGAACAAAATGTAGCCGATATGCTGCAACGGAACATTATAAGTCCCTCCGCGAGTCTTTCGTCATTCCCTGTTGTTTTAGTAAGGAAAAAAGATGGCTCCGTGTGATTTTGCGTGGACTACAGAGCGCTTAATAAGATTACCCACAAGGATGTTTACCCCATGCCACGCATAGACGATGCTTTGGATTCACTGCAAGGTGCTGAGTACTTCTCAAGCCTAGACCTGCGTTCAGGTTACTGGCAAATACCCATGCACGAGGATGACAAAGAAAAGACAGCGTTTTCAACACCAGATGGGCTGTACGAGTTCAACGTCATGCCATTCGGCCTTTGCAATGCTCCAGCAACATTCGAGCGGATGATCGACACTGTTTTACGAGGCTTGAAGTGGAAGACTTGCTTGTGCTATTTAGACGATATCGTTATTTTCTCGTCAACCTTCCCTCAGCACTTGCAACGACTGGACAAAGTTCTTACGTGCCTTGCAAACGCAGGCCTTTAGCTGAACTCCAAGAAGTGCCGTTTTGCAAGCAAGACGATTAAAGTGTTAGGCCACATCGTAAGCAAGGACGGTATTCGTCCCGATCCTGACAAGATTTCCGCTGCCCAACACTTCCCGCGTCCTGAAAAAGCCAAAGATTTGCACAGTTTCCTCGACCTCGCTTCTTATTTTCACCGATTCATTCGAGACTTTGCCTCAATAGCTTCACCATTCCACATGTTGCTCGGATCAGGCGTCACCTTTGTGTGGTCTCCTGAATGTGAAGCAGCGTTTGCCCAATTGAAGTATGCACTCACGTCCGAACCAGTCCTCTGCCATTTCGACGAAACCACGCCTACGCTCCTGCATACAGACGCTAGTGGTCGAGGCATTGGTGGAATTCTCCTACAGCGAGACATCTTCACGTGAGAAAGTCGTCGCATACGTGAGCCGTGCACTGACCCCTGCCGAAAAGAATTATACCATCACCGAACAGGAGTGCCTAGCGGTCGTATAGTCGATACAAAAGTTTCGACCTTACCTCCACGGCCGCCACTTTACTGTGGTTACGGACCATCACGCCTTGTGCTGGCTCTCCACAATCAAGAACTTGTCCGGCCGCCTTGGTCGCTGGATTCTTCGCTTACAAGAATACGACTTCACGATGACATACAAGTCGGAAAACAAGCATCAAGACGCCGACGCATTTTCGCGTTGCCCGCTCTCTTCGGAGCCATTTAACAAACCCGCCACTGCCACACTCGAGAAGCTTTCGGCCGTCTCTTCCCTACATGTTTCGTCATTAGCTACTGTGGACCCAACTTCTCCAAGCGAGTGTGGTTTGTTCTTATCTCACCAACGTGCTGACGCTTACTGTCGCCGCATCATGGACCGTCTTGGCGGGACTTGCCGGCCCCCTAACGCCCGTCTTCGCCGACAGCTGACGCAATTCAAGCTCAACAACCACGTCCTGTACCGTCATATTTACCACCCTGATGGTCAACGCTGGGTGCCCGTTCTACCTCGGTCTCTTCACGCTCAAGTCCTCAAGACATATCACAACATGTCTGCTGGACACATGGGCTTCCAGAAAACGTATGACCGCATAAGATGTCAGTACTACTGGCCGGGCTTGTCTACCTGTGTCGCGAAGTACGTTGCCTCATGCGCCCTTTGTCAGCGTCGAAAGCTACCTACATTAACTCGAAGTGGACAATTACAACCGCTCCCGTGTCCTCCCCTGCAAACATTCGAGGTAGTTGGCATTGACCTGTATGGTCCGCTTCCTATGACTGTCATGGGCAATCGATGGATAGGTACAGCTGTCGACCACCTGACCCGCTACGCCGAAACAGCTCCCGTGCCTTCTGCATCAGCTTCGGAAGTGGCCGACTTCATCCTTCGAGCAATAATCCTTCGACACGGAGCTCCTCGTGTAATCCTGAGCGACCGTGGAAGAGTATTTCTTTCAGAACTCGTTGAAGACGTGCTCAAGGCATCAGGCACTACACACAAAACAAGCTCCAGTTACCATGCTCAGACGAACGGCCTGACTTTCATCGTACACTGTCAAATATGATAGCGATGTATATCGAACCCGACCACAGAAACTAGGACACCATTTTGCCATTTGTCACTCGCCATTCTACCTCGTCCACGGTCGCTTCCCTTCTTCTTTCCTCGATGTTTCGTTCTTCTCTGCGCCTGTCAAACCATGTTCATTGTCAAGTGAAGAATACGTGTCTCGTCTACTTCATTGCCGCCAGCTGACTCGCCTCAACATTGAAGCCAAGCAACAGGATCGCAAGCTTGAATATGATGCCTCTCATCGTGCCGTGTCTTTCAGCCCTGGCGACGAAGTCCTCCTTCTTACACCCATTCGCAATTCCGGACTGTGCGAGAAGTTTCAATTACGTTTTATTGGCCCCTACACTCTCTTGGAGCAAACGTCTCCTGTGAATTGTCGTGTGGCACTAGTTCTTCTTCCGACGGACCGCCGCTACAGGGCAGCAGAAATAGTCCACGCATCACCCTTGAAGCCTTTCATACGGCGTTCATCTTCGCTTTAAACTGCGGCCAAGAACTGCGGTCAGGATGACCGCTTTCACGTGGGGGTGAAATTAGTGTAGGCATTCATTAAGCACATCTACTTTCTTTACACATATTCATCATCATGAGTGGTCGTCATCTTCATTTGCTGTGGGGACTTGGCTTGTCAGAGTTCTGTGCCTTGGGCGTGGTCGCTTCATCGTGTCTTCTGGGCCTAATAGATAAATTAATCATAGCGGGAGATTTTAATATGCCAAATATGAATTGGGAAACGTTTATATCAGACCCATGTCAAGCTGCGGATACTCAAATATCCGATATCATGTTTCAATATGATTTGACGCAAATAGTCACCGACCCTACCAGAATAGATCAGGGGACGAAATCTATCCTAGATATATATCTTGTAAGTGGCAATATAAAAGAAAGCATGTTGTGCAGCGTCACAAATGGCATATCGGATCACAAGGCTGTGGTACTAAAGCTAAAGGGAGTTGAACTTAGTCAACAGAGGATGGTGAAGAAATTTCCCAATTTTTCAAAAGCAGATGATGAATCTATAATTGATGTTCTGGCCTTTGAATATGATCATTTCAATGTAAGTAATCGTAGCGTTGAAGATCTGTGGCTTTGCTTTAAGAGAATGATTGAAGATTGTGTGCAGCGTTTTATCCCTTTAATTACAAAGAAAGTAGAGAATCACAATCCCTGGATAACAAGAGAGACGTTACAGCTGAAGCGAAAGTTGAAACGGTTAAAAAAAAGGTCGAACAAGGCTAGCAGTCCTAATTTAAAAACAACTATTTGCAATATACGTGAAGAAATTAAAGAAAAATCTTTTCGTGACAAAGAAAAGTATTTTAACGAAAAATTGCCGTCATTTATTAAAACGTGTCCAAGAAAATTTTGGAAAGAGGTCACTCCGGGCACGTGCTCTACCGATGTATTTCTTTTAGATGGAAAATTAGAGAGTGATGAAAAAGCTGTCTGTACGGCCTTTAATAACTATTTCAACAGCGTCTATACAAAAGATAATAATCATCTCCCACCTTTCGATGCGAACCTACCACCAATATCAGATGTCACTATTTCTGAAGAGGGTATCTTTAATTTATTGCTAAATCTGGATGTCAAGAAATCTGTTGGACCAGATGAGATACCGAATGCCTTCTTAAAACGGTACGCAGAGTGGTGCGCGAAATATTTGTGTGTGTTATATACTAGGTCTTTGAACGAAGGTGTACTCCCTGAGGACTGGAAGATTGCCCGAATTAAGCCTCTACACAAAGCAGGTGATAAAACTCAAATAAAGAATTATCGACCAGTTTCGTTAACCTCTACAGCTTGTAAAATTCTCGAGCACATAATTCACAAACAGATTGTTACATTTCTTGATGAACACAAAGTACTAACAAAAGCGCAGCATGGATTTAGACGTGGATATTCTACCACTACACAGCTGGTTGAAACCATCCATGATTTTGCTACCGCACTAAATGAAGGTGAACAGCTAGATGCCATTTTTATGGACTTCCAAAAGGCCTTTGATAAAGTTTCACATAAAAAATTACTCCATAAATTGCAATATATCTTGAAAAATCCGAAACTTATAGTATGGATACGAGCGTATCTTGAAAACAGGCAACAATTTGTTTCATTTAATGACAGTTGTTCCAGCAAACTACCTGTGGATTCCGGCGTACCTCAGGGCTCGGTCCTCGGACCTCTTTTTTTTCTATTATATATAAATGATATAATGAATGACCTTTCTGTAAGTGTAAAACTTTATGCTGATGATTGTGTATTATACATGAAGGTATCAACTGCTGGAGATCAGATAAGGCTCAATAATCAATTCAACAAGGTCGTCTCTTGGTGCCAGGAATGGCAAATGTCAATTAATTACAACAAAACTGTTTATATAAAAATAACACTAAAGAAAAATCCTTTATGTTATCAGTACGGCACAATTAGCGTCAATCTTACAGAAGTTGTAGAATACAAGTACCTTGGAGTATGGATAACTAATGATCTAAACTGGAACAAACACGTCGATATAACTACAGGTAAATGTCTACGGAAACTTTTTTTTCTAAAGCGATCCTTAAAATATTCTACCCCGTCTGTACGCATGTTGGCATATAAAACACTCATTCGTCCAATGTTGGAATATGCTGTAATAATATGGGATCCATTCACTAAACGTAACATTAATCAATTAGAAAAAGTGCAGAACAAGGGCTTACGTTTTATTTATAACTCCTACGGTAGAACATCCGTATCTGAATTATTGGTAAAAAGCGGTCTGCAACCCGTTGTGGACAGAAACCGCACTTGCCGGCTTAAGTTTTTCTATCAATTAATAAATGGTCATTTAAATGTTGACAATGCAGGCATTCTTCGGTATTCTTCCGGTTACGCAACTCGCAAGCGACATAGTAAAACGATAACTCCTTTACCTTCACGGATTAACTGCCACAAGTATTCGTTCTTCCCTAGAACTATTAATGACTGGAATAGCCTGACAAATGATGTCGTTTTACAGAAGAAACTGTCATTGTTTGAAAACAGCATCGCCTAAACCATCACTACACATTGCATTGTATTATTTGTTTTATTGTAATTATTGTGTTAGTCTATAACCCGTATTCTACGTGTTACGTTATTATGTGTTATGTTACTCGAAAAATTTGTTGAAATAAGCGTTTGTGAACCTTCGCCTTGTATATTCAAATCGTACGATTTATTGTGTTTTCATTATTTTTTTGTATGTACCGATTCTCGAACATTTTTTTTCCCACCCTGCCATGATCTTTCAGCTGAAGGATCGCAGTATTTATAAATAAATAAAAAAAATAAATAATAAAGGTTGCCTTCACCGTTACATCACAATATAGATATATATATATATGAAGGCCAGACTCTAGGCCGAAACGTCGAAATAAACCACGTTGTGACCGCTCACGGAGGATCTACTAGAATATATATATATATGTATATATATATATATATATAGCGAAAAGAGCGTGTTCGGGATCAGCTGTACAGCAAGACGCCTGCTTCGTTGTCGTCCCGAAAACCACGTGCCAGGCCAGCTGGAATCTTCAAGACATTCCTATCATCGTTTTTTCCCTCTAAACACTTGTCGCTTGCCCCTCCTTATAGGAGCATCGCCCCGATGCTGATTCAGACCCGCAGTATGTTTTTTAACGTGCAGTCAGTCACTAACATACGGCTTCATACAAATTACATGCACAAGTTCAGGCTGGTGCTGGCGACGCCTTGGAGTCGTGACTGTCGGAGACGACCTCGTAGGTGACGTCACTTAGCTGGCGCAATACTCGGTATGGCCCAAAATATCGCCTTAGCAGCTTCTCGGACAGTCGACGTTTTCGTACGGGTGTCCAAACCCACACACTCTTGCCGATTTTGTACGTTACAGTTCTATGGCGAGCATTAGGGGCCTGCGTCGTAGTCTTGTCGCGGGCGGATTCGTAAGCCGGCGAGCTGCCTAGCTTCTTCCGCGCATTCAGTGAACACGTCAGCGCCTGTGTCGGTAGCGTCCCATTCATGTGGCAACATCGCATCCAGCATTGTACCTACCTCCCATCCGTGAACCAAGCTGAATGGAGTCATGCGAGTTGTTTCTTGTTTAGCCGTATTGTATGTGAACGTGATACAGGGTAAAATTTTGTCCCAATTCTTATGTTTGACATCCACGTACATCGACAGCATGTCTTCAATCGTCTTAGTCCATTCGTTTGTGGGTGGCACGCAGTGGTCTAACGGTGAGTCGTTCCACTAAGCATCAGGACGTGGTCTAAAATAGCTGCTGTAAATGCTGTTCCGTGGTCTGTTATCATAATAGTCGGGGCACCAAGGCGTAGCACAATATCTTATATGAAAAATCTCGCCACTTCTGCGGCGGTGCTCTTTTGGATAGTTCGTGTTTCGGCATACCTAGTTAGGTAGTCTGTTGCGACTATAACCCAGCGATTCCCTGCAGTAGAAGTAGGAAGGGGTCCCAAAATGTCCATTCCTATCTGGTCAAACGGTGTACGTGGAACCTGAACTGGTTGCAGCTGACCGGCGAATCTCTTTGGAGGTGACTTGCTTAGCTGGCAATCGAGGCAAGTGTGAATGTGGTGCTTGACGGCTGTTGTGAGTTGTGGCCAGTAGTATGCCTGCTATACTCTTGCCAATGTGCGAGTGTAGCCTAAATGGCCAGACGTCGGCTTGTTGTGGCATGCTTGCAGCACTTCAGTTCGAAGGGGTGCAGGAATAACGAGCAAATAGGGAGCTCCGATGGATGAAATTTTTTTTTCTAGAGGACGCCATTGCATAAGCAAAACGATTATAATGCCCTTGCAAAGACTCTGGGTGCTCTCGAAGAATGTCCGTCCACGTAATTAATCAAATCAAGCAATTCAGGGTCGCCTAGTTGTTGTTGGGCAATCGTGAACGCGTCGAGAACACCAAGGAAGGCCATATCGTCGTTTTCAGAAAGAGAGGCTGACGGTACTGGTGATTGAGACAGGCAGTAGGCGTCGGTATGGCGCTTCCCAGACTTGTGTATGACCGTCATATCGAACTCTTGTAAACTCAGACGACACCGCGCAAATTGGCCGGTTGGATCTCTTAAATTAGTCAACCAACAGAGTGAATTATGGTAACTTATACCTTTGAAAGGGTAGCCATACAAATACGGGAGAATTTTCATAACTGCCCAGACCACGGCGAAGCATTCTTTTTCAGTTGTTGAATAATTAGCCTCAGCGCGTGTTAGCGTCCTGCTTGCGTAGGCGATCACTCGTTTCGTGTCTTCTTGCCACTGCACAAGCAGAGCTCCGAGGCCAACATTGCTTGCGTCAGTGTGAAGCATTGTTGGCGCTTGCTCGTCGAAGTGAGCAAACACTGGAGGTGTTTCAAGACGTTGGCGGAGGTCAATAAACGCTGCTTGATGTTCTTCGTTCCACTCAAAGGCGGCATCGTCTCTAGTGAGGCGAGTTAACGGCGACACGATCCGTGCGAAGTCGGCGATGAACCGGCGATAGTAGGCGCCTAGGCCCAGAAAGCGCCTGACAGCTTTCTTAACGTGCGGTTCTGGGAACTGTGCCACGGCCGCAAGTTTTTCGGGATGAAGCCGAACGCCGGTGCAGCTGACGACATGACCAAGAAACAACAGTTCTTCAAAACAAAAGTGGCATTTCTCTGGTTGCAATTTGAGGCCCGCGGAGCGTATGGCTCGTAAAACCATTTCTAGCCTTTTGAGATGCTCGTCAAAAGTTGGGGAAAACACTATGACGTCGTCTAGATAAATGAAACAGGTGTTTCATTTCAACCCTCGAAGTACAGTGTCCATGAGCCTTTCAAAAGTAGTGGGCGCTGAGCACAGACCAAAAGGTAGAACTTTAATTTTATATAAACCATCCGGCATCACAAAAGCGGTTTTTTTCCAGATCTCTTGGGTCTACCTCGATCTGCCAATATCCGCTTCTGAGGTCCATTGAAGAAAAGTAGCGAGCGTTTCGAAGCCTATCGAGGGAGTCATCAATACGTGGAAACGGATACACATCTTTATTAGTCACTTGATTCAGCTTCCTGTAGTCCAACGCAGGGTACCGTCCGTTTTCTTAACTAATACTACAGGCGATTCTCCCGAGCTCTGTAATGGGTGAATCACATCATCTTCAAACATTTTAGTGACTTGTTGCTGTATCGCTTCCCATTTCCTTGGAGCCACACGATAAAGATTTTTGTGTAGAGGCCTTGCTGCAACGTGGGTAATTATTCGATGCTTTGTTATCGGCGTTCGACCGACCCGTCATGTCGATGAAAAGCAGTCCTGGAATTCAGCTAGCAGCTCAAGAAGTCTCGTTCATTCGTCCCTTGACAACGTAGTACCAACGTCAAGGTTAGGTACTGATTCTTCTTGAGGTGCTTCGTCTAGGGCCGATAAACCGCCTTGGATTTCTGCAGTATTGTCAAAGTAATCGATGGCTGTACCCTTCGGGAGGTGTCGGCGCTCAGCACTGAAGTTAGTGAGCAGTAAGTTTGTACGTCTCGCAGTGACAGTGAATAGACCTCGAGCAACTGAAACACCGTGGCTAAATATCAGCGACCTTATTTGGTCGGCAATACCGTCGTCGTCAAACGGCTAATCCCCTGCCACCGAAACAAGCGTGCATGATCGTGGCTGGACGACCACATCGCTATCCGTGAGACGCAAAGGCCCTGAACGAGACCAATGTCTCGGCTCTGAACAATCGACTAAAGCAGGGCTGTTGTTGCGAAACGTAATGACACTGTCAGGGACGTTGATGACGGTGCCATGTTCTCTCAAGAAATCTATTCTGATAATCAGGTCTTTACAGCATGAAGCGAGAACGACGAACGTCACCACGAAAGTAGAGCCACCGATGTCGAGCCTTGCTGTGCACATTCCGACAGGCATCAGTAATTGGCCGCCTGCTGTCCTTAAGTGAGGTCCCGTCCATGCTGTCTGTACTTTCTTGAGGTGTACGGCAAGGTCATCACTGATAATAGAGAAGTCAGCCCCAGTGTCGACTAAAGCTTTGACTTGCTGTCCGTCCACAAGAACGGTAAGGCCTGGGGTCACAGTTTCGTCGGTATTACGTCTTGTCAGCTTTACAGCATCCTGAGGTGGGAGTTATGGGGGCTTTTTTTCTTCGTCTTAAGAGCCTGGAACCTTACCCACTGGGGTCGCTGCCTTCAGTTTCCCCGGTGTGGGCTGAGTGACCTCGCTCCTCTGGTGTCGGCAAAAGTGCAGCGCTGCAACGAAGGTGACTGGGCAGAAGATGGAGGGCGTAGTCGATGTCGGAGTCCCGGCTCGTAATGAGTTGTAATCTCGTCATCATTGTTACGGCAGCCGTCGAATGGGGGTCGACGTACCAGATGTCTTTGAGAACCGACATCGCCACGGCGGGATACGTAGTCGTTGGCATGTCAGTTGTGAAACCGGGGCCTAAGAGGGCGAAACGGATCGGTGCGGTGCCAGCAATAGTGGGCTATGTAGCCCATACCTCCGCAGTTGAAACAGAGTGAACACCTGTCGGCAGTGCGCCAGGTGTCTGTTCGGCGAAGCTATGGATGCCGTGACGACTCCTCACGTGACGAAGGCTATGGCAGGCCAGAAGACGACTGGTCGTATGAGGGCTGGATGGGTGGGCGCCACGATGTCTCCCCCTGTGTTGGTGACCAAGTAATGGTTGCAGGTGGTGGGTAGTATGAACGCGGAGCGAGTGGGGAGCTTCGGAGGGCGGTGGCGTACGTCATGGGACGTTGCTCAGGGGCAGGATCAGCTGTCGAGAATGCTTGGCGGATTTCGTCGCGGACGACTTGAGCGACAGATGTCGTGGGTGTATCCACTACCGGAGTCCGCCACCTTTGCAGTTCTTCACGAACAATCTCTCTAACCATGTCTCGCAAGGAGCTATGACTGTCAAACGTCACAGCGGTGGCCTGAATTTGGGGGGTGCTGCACAAGTGGTCATATTGCTGGCAGCGCTGGTGAAGTGCCCGCTCAATAACTGACGCTTCTTTGATGAAGATTTCTACAGTGCTTGGTGGGTTGAGCAGAAGTCCGGCGAACAGCTGCTATTTCACGCCACGCATGAGGTAGCGCAACCTCCTATTTCTGGTCATCCGCGGGTCAGCCCTCCAAAATAAACGCGTCATGCCTTCGGTGAACATGGCGACTGTTTCTTTAGGTTTTTGGACCCTTAGCTCTAGCAGTTGGTAGGCACGGTCACGTCTGTCAACAGTGGCAAAAATGTCAGCCATCTGCAGGTCAAAGTCAGTTCTTGTGGACAGGCTGCCTTCTCTGTTCTCGTACGAAGTACGATTGCTGTCATGAAGATAGAAGTAGGCCCGGTCGATCTTTTTCTGAGCATACCACTGGTTGATCTTCGCAACATGTTCATAGTGATCTAACCAGTCTTCTACACCTTCGTGCGCGCCACCACCAATGCGTTCAGGCTCCAGCAATTGAAACAACGTTACCTGTGGTGGAGCGGGAGGACTTGTGCCGAAAAGTACAGGCTGAGGGCTGGTGTTAGCCTTTTCTAGATGTCTTGTAGAGGGCTTCTGCGAGGGGCTGATGTCTGGAGGAAGACCTCATAGCCGACGACTGAATCGATGGACAGGGGTTGCAATAGGCACGTCCGGGCAGGATGAACGGCTCCCACTAGGGGTGTGAAGCATCGGGCAGCGTCGCGGCCCAGCTCTTCCACCAGTGTCGCAGTGCAACGTGAACAAAAGATGACAGCAGCTTACAGCAGCGAAAAGAGCATGTTGAGAATCAGCTGTACTGCTGCTGCTGATGATGATGATTCCACAGCCATGGCTCGTACCCACTTAGGGAGATCAGCCAAAAATCGGTGACTTAACTCAGTAAGATTTTTTAAATATCAAAACCACCCGCCGGAAAAAAGAAAGAAAAAAGAAAAGACACTCTAGGCAGAACAAAAGGAGTGCAATAGTTGTTTGTCACTCGTTCAGATAAGACAATTATTCATTACCTTGAATAGGAATCAGCATGGTTAAACAATTCTCTTGTGTATGTTGGAATTTTTTTATTGCACAAATAATAATCACGCAATTAAAGTTTAATTCTTTTACTTTCATTAAAGTACTTGCAAACTGCATAGAAAACGTTCTCGTGGCCGAAGCCCAGATCGTAAGCACCGGAGGAAAGTATGTTTTCTATAGTGAAATTCAGCCCCAGGCTAGCGAATGGGAGGACTAAGAGTGTTTTCCTGAGCCATTTGTACCGGCGACATGATAAAAAATAGTGTTCCATTGTTTCCAATTCTTAACAAAAGTTGCATAGTGGTGATATCACCAGACCAGCCCTATGTGAATAGAAAATTAACGGGGGGACATGACATCGAAATCTGGTTATTATAGTTTCCAACTGTCTGTAGCTGTACAGCAAGATGTTTGCTTCATTGTCGTCCCGAAAACCGCCTGACCCACTATTTGAAATCTACAAAACATTCCTATCATTCAGAAATGCCTTTATTTTCCAACGAAATTGTTGGGGGTCCTTCAGGCGAAAAGCTGCATAGTACAGCTTGAATGTGCCTGAAAGCCCTCACATGGCAGCAGTAACACTAAAACCAACATAAATACTGATTTCTAGCCTATATTCAAATATAATACACCATTTTAATTGAAGCTAGGAATTTGCAACTTGTTAAATACCACTAGTGATTTCCTACGTACACATAGTACTTAAATATAACACAGAATTGTAATACATATGTGAGAAGAGATGTGAGAATACATTGTGATACATCAGAAACAATAGCATCTACAACACTAAGAAAAGCACTGCTATAAACATGACTATGATGCACAATATGATGACACTTTGTATATTGAAACACTGAGCGCGAAGTAGATAATACAACAGAAAATGCAAAAATGTAATAACGATGTCCTTTATATGTTCATTCCGATTTACAATAATATTCTCTAATTTGTTTGCGAGTCAAAGTATTTGGATTAAATCTTTCCCCTTCCACTTTATTTAAAAATGAAGGTAGGCTATGTGGTAGTGACTGCATAAAATTGATTGATTTGTGGGGTTTAACGTCGCAAAACCACCATATGATTATGAGAGACGCCGTAGTGGAGGGCTCCGGAAATTTAGACCACCTGGGGTTCTTTAACGTGCACCCAAATCTGAGCACACGGGCCTACAACATTTCCGCCTCCATCGGAAATGCAGCCGCCGCAGCCGGGATTTGAACCCGCGACCTGCGGGTCAGCAGCCGAGTACCTTAGCCACTAGACCACCACGGCGGGGCAACTGCATAAAATAATTGTGCGTCAAATGGGTACTAAACACCTGTCTCGGCTACGAGTGCGCGAGTCACTTTTTGTATTGGAGTCGTGACGTATGTTTTAGGAAGGATTTGATATTGTCGGAGCCGAAACAAAATGAATATTAAAGTCGGTATTCATAAAAACTTGTTGCACGTATTATATTATGTTTTTGAAAACGTTGCGCGCTAGGATGAAAATAGGTTACATTGGCTATTTGTCGAAGCACGTGTTTTTGAAGTTGAAGAAGTGTACGAATATTTGCTTTCGTGGTGGCGGCCCACACAAGCGCACAATAGTGAAGATGCGATTCAAACAAGGCGTAATAAATTTGCAACTTCACCTTCTTAGGAAACAAATGCTGGCAGCGATACAGCACACCAGCGGCAGATGACAACGGTTTTGAGATTTGTTCAACGTGATCGGTTCAATTCATGTGTTCTGAAAACGTAACACCTAACACTTTGTATTTCCTCAAAATTTCAATGGGAGCACCGTCCAAGAATAATTCTTGATTAAAACAAGATTGGCTGCCTCTTGCCCTGAACAATATGGCCTTCGATTTGGAGCCGTAAATATTTAGAGCATTATTACGAGACCACGCTGGCAGATGAGAAAGAATATTGCGAGATTTCTGCGACAGATCACCTAGTTTATGGCCAGAGACAAACAAACTTGTATCATCAGCGTACAGCACAACGGATGCATCACTAAGAATTTCAGCAATTTCATTTACATAGACATTAAATAAGTTCGGTTCCAATACGCTACCCTGCGGTACTCCCGATTTAATTTCGCGATACGAAGAGCACAAATTTTCAATAGCAACGCACTGAGTCTGCCCGGAGAGATATGATCGAAACAACAAATTTGCCACGCCCGAATACCGTAGCTGTCTAGCTTTCTAAATAAATATTTATGATTTAAAAAATCGAATGCCTTGCTATAGTCAATAAATATACATAAAGTTAGTTTTCCCGCACCAATCTTATCAATTATTAGCTCCATTTGACATAACAATGCCATCTCTACCGTCCTGCCTCGGCGGAATTCGTTCTGACAGTCCGAAAGAATGCTATTCTTTAAAAAAAAGTCATTGATTCTTGCTGAGATCACCTTCTCTAAACCCTTAAAGAAGGTGGACAGAATAGAAAATGGCCTAGAGTTTCCTAAGTCATTTCGATTACCACCTTTAAAAATCACTGAAACCCTGGCTGTCTTCATAGCACTTGGAAAATGGCCAGTTTCTAGAACAAGATTAAACACAATTGATTGATTGATTAATATGTGGGCTTTAACGTCCCAAAACCACCATTTGATAATGAGAGACGCCGTAGTGGAGGGCTCAGGAAATTTTGACCACCTGGGGTTCTTTAACGTGCACCCAAATGTGAGTAAGATTACACACAAATGCAAGGTGTATTGTGATGACGTCAATTTAAATTTTATTGGTCTGACTTGAATGCCATCTGCATCAACAGCATTGCTGTTTTTTAGGCCCAAAAAGTACGATAAACCTCAGTGTCATCAGTGGGCTCGAAAAAGATGCTTTGCATACATCTGTTAACAGCTGTGCCAGTGACCGCGCTATCCGATGACGACATCAGGTTCACGAAGTGATTATTGAAGCGTTCAGTTAAAGCGACGCCTGTCACCTTTTCATTGTTTATGGTGACTTAATGGAAAGACTGTTTAACATTTTTTGTCTTATGGCATCGTTGATAATTTTTCACGTTTTTTCTGGATTTTTTCTCTGTACCGAAGCAAAAAGGGTTTCATAATAATGGGCTTTAGCCTTTCGCAGTTCTTTGCTTATTGCATTTCGTAACTTCTTAAATGTAACGAGATCGCTTTCTTCACGCGTGCTTAAAAATCTATTGAATAACCTATTTTTCTTACTTATCATCGTAACGTGTTGAGGCTGCACCCAAGGCTTTCTAATACGTTTCTTTACTTTGCTTTTTTGAGTGGAAAAGATAAATTGTAAATATGAGTGAAAATTGACAGGAATTCGCCGTATGCCTCACTAGCAGCTTTTTTGTTATATGAAGAGGACCAGTCTGTGCGCAGTGCAAGTGCGCGAAAATGTTGCATATTTCTCTTAGATAGACATCTATAACGGAACGTGGCATCAGACAAGCATTTTTTATTAACATAAAATGAGCATACTACGTATACTGGGCAGTGGTCGCTGATATATTAGCTGATGGTCCCGGCTGTATAAATCTGTGTACCAGCATTAACTATGAAATTATCGAGGGCCGATTGACAAGATGCTGTCACACGAGTAGGTGTTGTGATAACGCTACAGAAACCGAGTGAATCTATAAGGTTAAAGTTGCACGGGTCGCAGTGCCATCATCGAGCATGTTAACGTTGAAATCGCCACCAAGAAGAACTTTATACTTGTGAGAAGAAGCCTGCTCTCAAAGTTGTTCAGTGAATTTCAAGAAATTAGACACGTTGCCAGTAGGTAGTCGGTAAATCACGACAAACTGAATGTTGTCCGATTTGACGCTGAGCACTTCAAAATGGGTTGTGGTGCAGGGGAATTCCTCAAGCACATCGCAATGTATGCCGCACTTAACATGCAGTGCAACTCCACATCCACGTTTTCCGGCGCGATTACCAAAGAAGTGGCTATACCCATCTATGATAAGCATTTCACTGTGTTCTTGATACCATGTTTCGGAGAACAAAGTAACGCCAAATGAAAAAGTAAACTCGGTAAGAAACATTGCTAGGATATCTTGCTTATGAGCGAGGGAACGTGAGTTCACATGAAAGCAGGAATATTTCTCACGTGTGAAGGCAGGATTATTTAAGATGGCAGGCTAAATTCTCAATACATTGTGCAGTCAAAAGAAACATGGAAACTTTAAGATTTCGTATACAGTATTCTACGCGATCTTTTGAAGTTCAGCCTCCGAAGCAATATGGATTACACTGCTAGCCTCAGTTTTGCGCGCAAGTACCTTTCCGTTTTGCGTCCCGACAAAGCGCCATTGATATTCACGCTTTCTTGCCAAGGCAAGTGAAAGAAGACGCTTCAACGCCAGGCAGAGATGCTCAATAACAAATACTCTGGCATCATCAGGAATTCCAACCTGGTTATTTCGCACCCTGGCCTTCCGCGCCTTCTCAAGGACAGTGTCCTTTTTTGTACGCTCTTGAACTGAACAATTATGTTAGACTTTCCAGCTTCTCGGGTGGGCACACCGTGACAAACTTCAATATCAAAAGGTGCTATGGGCTCACGAAGAACATCACCAATTTTTCCAACGAGTCCTGCAACACATTCGTTTTCCTGTTGTATGAGCCCTTTAATTTCTACGTTTGACTTTCGCGAGTATTGCTCAGATTGAACAACTCTCTTCTAAAGTTTCTGAATAAATTTATCATTCTCTTAGCACTTAGCACGTAGCTGTTCATTAGCTCTCCTCAAGGCTTCCCTTTCCTCTGTGGCCTTCCTAAGGCGCTTTTTCATGTCCTCGAACTCATCGCTCAGAAACTTGACACTGTCTGTTATAAACTTCATTTCAGTATGAAGTTCCCGTATTTTGGATCGGCTTTCTCTTTCATTCGTAGGCTTCGTCATGTCTTTCAAAATGAAGAATAGCGGAATAGTCGAAATGAAGAATAGTAATCATCAATCTTTTTCCTCTAAACCCGTGTCAATATATATATATATATATATATATATATATATATATATATATATATGTATATATATATTGTGATGAGCGAGACAGAGAACAAGAGACAACACCCGATACTGGGCCAGCTGTTCTTATTCTGCTTCGTCCTTCTCTTCTTTGCCCTAGCTACCCGCGCGTAGAAGCGCCAGTGTCTTTCTTGGTCATAAAACTCGGCCATGACTGCACGCGCGCGGAGCTGGCGGCAAAGTTTCTGGTGGGCAGGCTTGGCTGCATCACGGTGGTCAGCCCGGACCACAATGCAAGATGGAGCGACGGTCTGGGGAAACCGTCTTTGGTGGACGGCACTGGCTGCCTCGAGCCGGTCGCTCTTTTGCACGCCACGATGTCTCTAGAAAAAGTGCTGTGGACTCAGGCGGCCGGCACTGGCTGCCCCATTGCGGCCGACGTTCTCGGCCATGCTGCGATTTGGTCCGGGTATCTGCCAGAAGTAGATCTAGTGGTCGATATTGGCTGCATCTCGGAGGTTGGCCTTGACCACGCTGGAACTGGGTGCCGGAGTCTGCCACAAGTCTATCGGGAGGTCGAGACTGGCTGCATCGTTTTGGTCGGTCTCGGCCATGCAGAGGCTCTCTGTGGGAAGCAGCCAAACATGCACCTGACAGCGCGCTTCGCACGGGCCGCCAAATCAGCGGCTGACGTAAAATGCCGGACGAGGGTTGCCGAAAGCGTATCCCAAAAGACGCGCTAGGTGCCTTGACTTGTGTCGAGAGTGGCTACGCAACTTCTGTGATGTGTGGCAGAAAAGACAATTCACGGCCGGTCTTGCAATCTGCGGCAGGACATTCTGTGAAGCTGTCATCATATTGGCTGCATCAGTGGGGTCCCTCTCGTGGACGCGATGACTCGCCTTGCGGGGCTGTTGAACACTATGTTCGGTGACCATGGATATCTCGTGGCGCTCGCAGCAAGCTTAGCAGGCAATTCCATTGGTACAGTTTGGGGCACTGGTCTCCATTGCCGTCGGCGTTCTCGACAGGCTGCGATGCCCAGGCATCATGATTTGACGCAGGAGCCTCTGCGCCGCCATCTCTGTCTCTTCTTGTTACAGAGGGTCCAGAGGGTCCAGCTACCCTGTGCCCCTTTGTATCTCCCCCAACGAAAAAGAACGGGGTGGCCGATGACTGACATGAATTTGGGTCTGGTACCAGCGATGAGTCTGGAAGCTCATGTGGAGAACTGGAGTGCTCAGCTGGAGCCTCGAGATGGAACCCTTCTTGAACTCCATCATCGGGACTCGTAAGGCTGGACTAGTTGGTGGAAGGGAGATCGGAGAGCGTCCGGCCGAAGGCAGCTATGAGCTTGGAGCTCCACTGCACCCAAGACTGCTGCTTGAAGCCTTCTTACCGGTGCCACGCCGCTGAACCTTCCCGAAGACAGTCTACAGCCACGGTCCATTTTTGATTTTCTGTCCAGGCCTCACGCATTGCTATCGCGTTGACGGTTGCCACCCAGCTGTCGGTGTCGTTGCGGACCCCGTGGAATTGCGGTAGTTCGCAGACGGCTGGTGATTGTGAGGTGGAAGGTGGCAACGCAGAGATCACCGACGCGAAGCAGTCGAGCTGGTGTGAGAGCTCGATCAGAGAAGACCGAAGCTCCCTGCATTGCTCCGGTGTGCTTTCCTCAAGGTCGTATGAGGCGGCTACATTCAACACTGCGTTAATGTCCCACAATGCTGGCAACATTGTAGGAGCTCGCTCGGCGATCAACGCTGTCAGTTTGCTAGTCTCGACGTGGAGTAGCGCGATGGTACGCCGCAGGTCCGCGGTGCTGTTTTGGGCGTTAAGCCTGAAGAGTCAGTGGTCGTGCTCTTTGAGTAAGTAGCCATTGCGGCACTCACCCCGGTAAGGTCGACGAGCAGGGAAGCCTGGACGGCGTTCCCTGGCAGCTCGTTTGTTGAAAGAGTACCGCAACGGGAATGTAGGCCATGAGAAACGTGAGCGGCATTCCCAAAGGACAGGAGCCGGTTCGGATCCCTGCCGTAAAACGGTGGCAGGGTTTCAATGAGGTCATGGCCTAGAACCAGAGGGAACACCTGGACACCATCCACAGGTGGTCTGAAGGGTGGCTGAAGTGGCGGGTGGGACCCCATCGCTAAGGAAGCGTGGACGGCGTTCCTTGATGGAGAAGCCCGTGTTGCCGACGAACCACGAAGACACGTACCGGTCAATTTCTGCAGAGGGTTCACTTGTCGGCTTGCGCTGACGGCAGAATCCATAGCCAAGGACGCGTGGATGGCGTCTCTTTAAAATGGTACCGGTAATGTGTACTGCAGCCGGCGAGGAGGCCTTGACGCCGTCCCCGAACGGTGGTGGCAGAGGCAGCAGGTGAACAGCTGCCGAGGAGGCCTCGACGCCGTCCTCAAGGGGCGCTTATCGCAGCTGTCCTGGATGACGAAGTCGGTGCGTAAGCCTTCTTCTTCGTCGACTGCGCCATTGTGATGAGCGAGACAGAGAACAACAAACAACACCCGATCCTGGGCCTGCTGTTCTTATTCTGCTTCGTCCTTCTCTTGTTTGCTCTAGCTACCCGCGCGCCGAAGCGCCAGCGTCTTTCTTGGTCATGACAATATATATATATATATATATATATATATATATATATATATATATATATATATATATATATATATATATATATACATATATATATATATATATATATATATATATATATATATATATATATATATAAGATACACATAGATATATATATCTATGGGCACAAGAATCGGACCAAACTACGCAAACATATTTATGGGACTCCTTGAAAACAAATTTCTTGCAAATTGTGAATATAAGCCATTTTACTATAAGCGGTTCATTGACGACATTTTCCTAATCTTGCACCATATTGAATCGCAACTTCTTTCTTTCATAGCAGATCTTAACAACGCCCATCCGGCGATTTTTTTTCGCACTCATATTCACCTGTGAACATAAACTTCCTTGATGCCATGGTCACTCTACGTAACGGTAAGCTGATAACTAATCTTTACAGAAAACCCACAGATAGGCAGCAATATCTTCACTTTAGCAGTAGTCACGTGAAACACAACAAAACTAGTATTCCCTACAGCCAAGCAGTCCGTTTTAAAAGAATATGCTCTGATAGCAGCGAATTTTCCCGCCACTGCGAACAACTTCGGAGCGCGCTGGAAAAACAGAGCTATCCGGCCAGCATAATCACAGACGCCATCAAACGTGCAGAAGAGCTTGACCGTTCAGACCTGCTGAGTACTAACAAAAGACCCAAAGACTGTTCGCGGACTAATCTAACTTTGACACATGCGGCCTCAGCTCCAAATGTTAACCATATCTTAAAGAAACATTTCAACATATTAATACAGAGCGAGCGGCTCAAAGGAATCTTTACAGAACAACCACGCGTGGTGTACCGGCGGTCGCGGAACCTTCGTGATTTAATAACCTCATCTAAAACCACGTGTTCACATCATGAAGGCTGTCATCCCTGCAACAAACCACGTTGCAAAGTGTGCGCGCACATGACGACATCAAAAACAGTTTTAAGTGCATCGTCCAGTTTTTATTTAAAGAGAAATGGCAACTACACGTGTGATAGTATAAACGTCATCTATCTTCTCGAGTGTTCAACATGCGGAGCTCAGTACATAGGTCAAACAGAGACAAGTTTCAATATTCGTTTTAATAATCACCGTGCACATGACGTAAGCCTCCCTAATCTACCGCTGTCGAAGCACGTCAGTATGCGTGGCCATGGTTTCGACAAAATTAGGGCCACTATTATTCAGTCCGGTTTCAAGACAAATCACGATAGGGAAGTGAGGGAATCCTTCTTGATCCATAAATTTAACACCATTCGTTCAGGTATCAACGAAAACGTAGGAAAGCTCACCTGCCTCGCACTATAACAACACGACTTGTAGGATTAGTAAAATATTTAAGTAAATATTTTAGTGTATATTAAAATGTATATTAGTCAACCGTGGTTTCTTTAGTTCAGAGCTCTTTTGCATGTCCTGCCAACCATACTGTGCCCCGCGTGTCGATGCGCAAGGAAATTTGACTTGTATATTCATGCACCCGTCACATGTCAGTCATGTCAACACAAGGTTCTGACAGATTACCATTTTTTTACTTTGATTGTCCTAGCTGCTATACCGAGAGTTCATCACGTGAGCCTATAAAAGCGGCTGCATTGTATCATACCTACTTACTCTGACGAAGGCCGAAACGTTAGTAAATGCGATCCTTTTCTTATGCGCTGTCTGCAAGTTCATTCAATATAGAAAATACCCGGACCTGTCATGCCTTCCCTTCAAGTTCTATATATATATATATATATATATATATATATATATATATATATATATATATATATATATATATATTTATTGTGATCAGTGAGACAGAGAACAAGAGACAACACCCGATCCTGGGCCAGGTGTTATTCTGACTTCGTTCTGCTCTTCTTTTCTCTAGCTACACTCGCGCCGAAGCGCCAGCGCCTTTCTTGGTCATGACACTCGGCCAAGACTGCGCGCGCGCCAAGCTGGCGGCAAAGTTTTTGGTGGGCGGGCTTGGCTGCATCGTGGTGGTCAGCCCGGACCACAATGCAACATGGAGCGACGGCATGGGGGAAGCGTTTCTGGTGGATGGCACTGGCTGCCTCGAGCTGGTCGCTCTTTTGCACACCACGGTGCCTCTTGAAAAAGTGCTGTCAACTCAGGCAGCCAGCACTTGCTGCCCCGTTGCGGTTGACGCTCTCGGCCATGCTGCGATTTCGTCCGGGTATCTGTCAAAAGTAGATCTGGTGGACGATAGTGGCTGCATCTCGGAGGTCAGCCTTGACCACGCTGGAACTGGGTGCCGGAGTCTGCCACAAGTCTATCGGGAGTTTGAGACTGGCTGCATCGTTTTGGTCGGTCTTGGCCAGGCAGAGGCTCCTGTTAGAAGCAGCCAAACATGCACTTGACAGCGCGCTTCAGACGGGCCGCAAAATCAGCGGGTGACGTAAAATGCCTGACAAGTGTTGCCGAAAGCGTATCCCAAAAGACGCGCTAGGTGCCTTGACTGGTGTCGAGAGTGGGTACGCAACTTCTGAGATGTTTGGCAGAAAACATAAATCACGGCCGGTCTTGCAATCTGCGGCAGGACATTCTGTGAAGCTTTCATCATATTGGCTGCGTCTGTGGGGTCCCTCTCGTGGACGCGATGACTCGCCTTGCAGGGCTGTCGAAAACCCTGGTCGGTGACCATGGCTATCTCGTGGCGCTCGCACCACGCTTAGCAGGCAATTCTATTGGTACAGTTTGGGGCACTGGTCTTCATTGCCGTCGGCGTTCTGTACAGGCTGCGATGCCCGGGCATCATGATTTGACGCAGGAGTCTCTGCGCTGCCATCTCTGTCTCTTATTATTACAGATGGTCCAGAGGGTCCAGGCATTTCATGCCCCTCTGTATTTCCCCCCACGAAAGAGGATGGGGTGGTCGATGGCTGACACGAATTTGGGTCCGTTACCAGCGATGAGTCTTGAAGCTCATGTGGAGAACTGGAGTGCTCAGCTGGAGCCTCGAAACGGAACCCTTCTTGAACTCCATCCTCGGTACCGGTCAGGTTGGACTGGGTGGTGGAAGGGAGATTGGAGAGTGTCCGGCCGAAGGCAGCTATGAGCTTGAAGCTCCACTCCGCCCATGACTGCTGCTTCGAACCTTCATACCGGTGCCACGCCACTGCACCTTCGCGAAGACGGTCTACAGCCACGGTAAATTTCTGAGATTCTGTCCATGCCTCGCGCATTGCTATCGCGTTGACGGTTGCCACCCAGCTGTCGGCGTCGTTCTGGACCCCGTGCAATTCCGGTAGTTCGCAGACGGCTAGTGATTGTGAGGTGGCAGGTGGACGCGGAGATCACCGACGCGAAGCAGTCGAGCTGGTGTGACAGCTCGATCAGGGAAGACCGAAGCTCCCTGCGTTGCTCCGGTGTGCTTGCCTCATTGTCGTATGAGGCAGCTACATTCAACACTGCGTTAATGTCACACAATGCTGGCAGCATTGTAGGAGCTCACTTGGCGATCAACGCTGTCAGTTTGTTAGTCTCGACGCGTAGTAGCGCGATGGTACGCCGCAGGTCCGCGGCGCTGTCGGGCGTTAAGCCCGAAGCGTCAATGATCGTGGTGTTTGAGTGAGAAGCAATTTCAGCACTAATATCGGTGCGGGTGACGAGCAGGGAAGCCTGGATGGCGTTCCGTGGCAGCTCGTTTGTTGAAAGAGTGCGGAAACGGGAATGTAGGCCATAGGAAGCGTGAGCGGCATTCCCAAAAGACAGGATCCGGTGCGGATCCCTAGCGTGAAACGGTGGCAGGGTGTCAATAAGGTCATGCCCTACAACACCAGCGGAGGCCTGGACGCCGTCCACTGGTGGTCTGAAGGGTAGCTGAAGCGGCCGTTTGGACTCCATTGCCAAGGAAGCATGAACGACGTTCCTTGACGGAAAAGCCCGCGATGCTGACGAACCATTCTTTTCAGCAGCCTTCTTACCGAAAACAGCCGCCGATTGGAACCACCTTCCCTCTTCCGTTGTAGCAATAACAGACCCTTTGTTATTCAAGACTGCAATTTCTCAGCAATGTTTGTAACTATACGCAGTTTCCATTATCTATCTTTGTCTTGTATGTGCTTGAATTCTTATACATTTTTAGTTGACTTATGTTGCCTTCCTGATTTGCGCATCTGATACTTGTTTCTTTATTTTGTCTTTTTTTCTTGTGTGTTATATATGTTGTACCCACCCCCTCTGTAATGCCATACGGGCCCTGAGGGTATTATAATAAATACATAAACCACGAAGACACGTAACGGTGGCTTCCCGCAGAAGGTTCACTTGTCGGCTTGCGCTAACGGCTGTCCTGGATGACGAAGCCAGGACGTAAGACTTCTTCGTCGACTGCGCCATTGTGATGATCGAGACAGAGAACAAGAGACAACACCTGATCCTTGGCTAGCTGTTCTTATTCTGACTTCGTTCTTCTCTTCTTTTCTCTTGCTACCCGCGCGCCGAAGCGCCAGCGTCTTTCTTGGTCATGACACTATATATATATATATATATATATATATATATATATATATATATATATATATATATATATATGTATATATATATATATATATATATATATATATATATATTGAGAGAGAGAGAGAGAGGTATTGTACGTCGAGAAAGGTTCAAACACAGCTTGGCAAAAGGTGCTTTATGAGGCAAGTTTTGCTTCCGGCGAGCAGCATGCGTGAGTTACTACTACAGCCACCAATCATCATCACCTTCTTCAGTAACAGCAGAGCGTCCGTTATTCAAATTAATTTCAATTAATTCCCATGAAATAAGGAGTCGTCCTGGCGACCTATGGACAAGTAAACATGGGAGGGTCACAGCAGGGCTTCAGTCTCGATACGTGAAAAATTTCCTGGCCACGACGACGTTGGTCAGAAGATGGTTCCAGCGGCTCGATGAGGTCATTCACCGCTGAAGTTTTTTGTAGTATACGATATCGGCCTTGATACTTGGGGACCAAGTTGGTAGAAAGGCCAGGTGTAGCAGAAGAGACATGCAGCCAGACGAGTGAACCTGGGTCGTAGGAAGTAGTGTTAATTGAGGCGTTATGGTGTTGCTTTTGGCGTCCTTGGTCTTGGGTTGTGAATAATCTTGCTAGTTGGCGGCAATCTTCAGCGTATATAGCGGCTTGAGACAGAGTAGTGGACTCTGAGGAGTCAGGTCTGTACGAAAGAATCATTTCCATAGTGCGAGCTGGGGTTCCCATCAACCTAGGACTTTGCAATCGGACGCTACCCAGCACCTCCACCACTTAACATAGAGGTGTTGTACGTCGAGAAAGGTTCAAACGCAGCTTGGCGAAAGGTGCTCTATGAGGCAAGTCTGGATACCGGCGAGTGGCGTGCGCGAGCTACTACTACAGACGCCGATCATCATGGCGTCTTCTTCGGTAGCAGCAGAGCGTCCGCTGTTCAAATTCATAACAATATATATATATATATATATATATATATATATATATATATGTATATGAACTTGAAGGGAAGGCCCTCTCTTTCTCTTTATATATATATATATATATATATATATATATAAAGAGAAAGGGAGGGAAATAGATATGTATATTGTAATCGTGAGGATTAGGTACTGTCAGATCTTATGAAAGACGGAGGACAGATTGTGTTGCAAAACGAGCCATCCTGTGTACGAGGTGTCTCTTCACGGAAAGAGTACCAAAACCTTAGAAGAATGCTAACAACTCTATACATAAGAAAGAAGAAGAAAGAAACAAGGACTTGAAAAATTACAGGCCAATTAGCTTGCTCTTAGTAGTATACAACCTGTTTAAAAAGGAAATTGCTAACAGATTGAAGACAATGTTAGAACTCAGTCAACCAAAGGAACAACCACGATTTCGAGCAGGCTACTCAACATTCTAACACATTCATACTATAAATTCAGTAGTGGCGTAGCCAAGAGGTGACGCACCGGACACAACGCCCCCCCCCCCTCCAGAAATGTTTTTCGCCATAGCATAGAGAGCAAAAAAATGGCCATTTTAAAGGGGTCCACCTCACGAAATAAAATCGCCTTCCCCCCTTCCCTCGAGAAAAATTTCTGGCTACGCGCCTGCAATCAGATAATTGAGAAATGTTCAGAATGCAGCCACCAACTATACATGGCTATCAGAGATGATGAGAAGGCATTTGGCTCAGTAAAAATATCAGCAGTCATGCTGACACTGCAGCATCAAGGTGTCGACAAATCTGAAGGGAACGCCCCGCCGTGGTGGTCTAGTGGCTAAGGTACTCGGCTGCTGACCCGCAGGGCGCGGGTTCGAATCTCGGCTGCGGCGGCTGCATTTCCGTTGGAGGCGGAAATGTTGTAGGCCCGTGTGCTCAGATTTGGGTTCACGTTAAAGAACCCCAGGTGGTCTAAATTTCCGGAGCCCTCCACTACGGCGTCTCTCATACTCATATGGTGGTTTTAGGACGTTAAACCCCACATATCAATCAATCAATCTGAAGGGAACAACCTGGAAGAAATATAAGGAGGTTGAACTGTCACCATAGTGCTCAAAATAGAAAGCGACAAAATACCAATCGAAAAGGGTGGGATATATTCAGGGTGAAAAGTGCAATAGCCTCAGACGGGCTGGCCGACGTTTTGATAGGAGGATCCATCTTCGTCAAACGCGCCTTGTAATCCTTGCCTTGTTAGTGTTAAGGGGGTTACTAGCGATGCCACATCATGGCGATGGCAGGTGTCCCTGCTGGCCATCGCAGTTTAAAAAAAATCTATATAGCAGAGGAGTGCAGTCCTCGCTTCATTTCAAGTTAGGTAGTAGGGATTTAAAGTGTTCTCTGAGGGTGGAAAAAAGAGGGGGAAAAGAACGTGTTTTCATCTCTAGGCTCTGTTGCGAACGACGGACCGATCCCGCCGAAGTCACCACTGTTGCGAAAGACGGGGACGCCAACACGGCCTCGAAGGCGCCACTGCTTTCAACTCCGCCGGGAAGGTCACCAGCCATTTGGTAGCGTATGTTTCTCAGCTCGCGACTGCTTCTGCGCAGAGCTGATAAGACGAGCGGACGAGACGACGGTGAGTTAAACAAGGTTTATGTACAGCATATATACAGAGGCGTTACAATTTCGGCACTGGGGCCGACAGAGACTCGAAGAGCCGAGCTCTCCTCTCTAACACATAGATCAGCCTTTCGCCTAAGACCGCTGACTCATACACATGTCGGCTCTCCGACATGGGGACTCCTCTCTCAGGACCGCCGATCGCGACGCGCCGCAGGGCTTCTTTTATTTACACCGGGTCCAACCAAAATGTCCAATCAGAAGCGCCGCTGGTCGTCAGGGCAGATTCCCCCAATGGGGCCGCCGCGCCATGCGTCAGACCACCAGGCACGAGGACGCCGGCTCGCTGTCACGTGCGCAGCTGACTCAATGCACGTGGGCCAGAGAAGCGCCGCGCGTGTTCACGCCGTTGAGAGGTTCGCGTCAGGCGGACTGCGGGCTGGCCTTGACCCAGATTGCCTTTTTCAGAGGCACGGACGTTTGACGAGGACTCGCTGGCATAACAGCACCCCCGCCGCCAGACAATGCACCGGAAAGACGAGCTGCTTCCACGGGGCTCGGATGTCAGGTGCGCTCGTTCGCCAGGTCCCTCCAGGTTCGCCTCCAGGGCCATGGGGAGAATACAGCTCCAGACTGTTCCGGGAACACGTCCCATTTTTGACGACGGATCCCAGCTCCACTAGCTTGTCGCCACAACTTGTCGACCAGCTTCACTCGTCTCTTCTGACCATCTTCGGTTTCAGCACTTGTCGATGGTTCTGCAACTTGCCAAGAACGGATCGACAACAGACAACACACGACACGAGCAAGTGCCCTCGGTCACCCGACAGAACACCAGACAGAGTATAGTACAACATATACCTATCTACGTGTCTATCGGAATTTTGTTCCCTCTACATCAAGAGGCACATGTGGGACACAAGACTCTTAAAATGACAACTCAATTTTTTTTCCCACGTACAACAACGTAACGAATTAGAATACCACAATGTTGGCCCCTTGAGATCACTCTGAACGAGAGCGCTCAGGCCAGGTCGTGATGAGGTCAAAATTTTGCCCCGAATCGCCAGCCAGAAACCGAAAGGTTTAGAAGGTACTAGCTAGAACGCACTGCTCAATGCACCTCCATTAGCGTTTAGCTTTCCCCCTTTTTTTTGTTTTAGCGAGCGTCAAAGTTGCGCTGTGGAGCAACGTGCTCCACCTCAGTAACCGGCCACTTTTAGGCGACGATACCTATGCGGCACCAAGAGCGGCTCACACCTTCGACGTTGCACAGGGGAACAACGATACGGCTTGCTACGGATTGACTCCTCACCGCTTAGCTCGATATCGTGTTCGATCCCCCTCGTGTTTCCGGGGCGGTCCAAAAACACGTCTTCAAACTCGGAACCAACCTTTCTCAGGTCCTCTTTCTCAGGTCCTCCTTCACTTAAACTAGGCTCTAGGTTTATCTCCTTCCAGATTGCTTTCAATCCCCCCTCGATTACCTCACAAGAACTCCAAATTTCTGCTCCCTCTTCCTCTGAAGCCTTTAACAGCTGATTTACGACCGCTTTCAAATTGTAAATTTTGTCCGGCCACCTTCCTAATTTCAATTCATAATTTGTATCGCAAGGCTTCGATAATACTTTGGCGGGCCCTTCCCAATCAACCTCAAGCCTGTTCTTTTTGAACGGCTGCAGCAGCATTACCTGACTCCCTACTTCAAAAGCACGCTTCTTCACCGATTCCTCGTAGTGCTCCTTCGACAGCACTTTTGCCGCGTTTTTCTGGCTTTCCACTCGCGCTTCAATTTGGCTTTCCACTAGCGCTTCAATCTGGCTTTCCACTAGCGTTTCAACCTGGCTTTCCACTAGCGCTTCAATCGAGAGATCCTCACGCTGCTCCCGAATGAGCGTCTCTCGATCAACTCTCGGCAGCTCGCTCCAACTTTCCGCTACAGGCGAGAGCGTTGCAACCCTCTCGCTCTGACTCAATGGCGCCATGTCGTCTCCCCTTTCTACGGAAACTGCGCCGGTCGGTTCGGCGACGGGCCGCTCGCGTGACTGCTCACATGACTCATGCGAAAACTTTCCTTTCTGGGGTTCCGTTGACCCGCCGACAAGGTCACTTGAGAGTTCATCGCATGGAACCAGGTCAAGCTTCCGCGAAAGCTTTCGCGCTTGCGATCGCGTGAGGGCCATGCACGCAAAGTTGGGGAAGAACGATTTGCCCTGCTCTTTGAGAAGCTGCTCCGAGTTGTTGGAGAAAAGATAAGGAAAACGATCATTTAGCGCGGCAGACACAGCTGCTTCGGTGCGAAGCTTACCGAACGGGCCTTCAATGACAACCGTGGCGATTGGTAAGCGAACACTCTGCACCTCGGCGACTTGCCTGATCCACGCGCATTCTCCTGTGAAGTTATCCGGAGACACCAATGAAGGATGGACAACGTCCATGGTTGCCGCTGAGTCTCTAAGTGCTCGGCACGTTTTCTCATTGACCCTAATTTCTTGGAGATACAGCTCCAACAACCGCATGTTTTTTCCTGATTCTCGGACTGTTGCGAAGGCAAATTTTTCCTGACAGTTTCTCGCGATGTGTCCTTCCTTTTTGCAGTTGTAGCAGATTAGCGGTTTCCGTTTGTTTTCCGATTCAAATGCTTGTGTGGTAGAAACCTCACTCGATTTCTCCGCTTCTGTTTGCGCTTCCCCTACACTGTCCTTCGTAAGAGACGGGTCCTTTTTGAAATTACGGTGCGGAACGGGTTTCCGTTGATCAGGTTTCCTTGAAAAGCCCTCTTTCCTTTCATCCTTTTCAATGCGCGCTGCCCTGCTATGCAACTTTCGGCGAGTATAATACTCCTCAGCTAACTCAGCTGCCTTGTTTAACTGTACGTCCCCAAGTCTGTCCTGCAGCCAAAGTTTGACATCCTCCTCGATGCAGCGGTAGAATTGCTCCAATGCAACGCATTCCACCACTTTATCGCGGTCGTCATAAACACCTTCGCCCTTGAGCCATTCAATCAAATCGGCTTTAAGACGAAACGCGAAGTCAACGTGTGACTCATTCCCCTTTTCAGCATACCGGAACCTTTGCCTGAAAGCCTCGGGTGACAACTTATAACGTATCAAGAGCACTTCCTTAACCTCGTCATAGCTCTCAAACGCTTCCCTCGACAAGCAAGTTATCGCGTCGGACACTTCGCCGGGAAGAAGAGCTAGCAGGTTCCGCGCCCAAAGAGACCGCTCCAAAGCGTTTCGCTCACAGACGTGTTCAAACTTGACGAGATACTTCGCCATGTCCTCGCCTACTACGAACGGTGGCAGTTGGTCCCGAATTCTAAAACCGCTGACCTGAATCGTCGGAGAAGCTACGCTAGGCGCCTGCGAACACTGTAGGATTGCCAATTCTAGTCGTTTCAACTCTAGGCGCTCTTGTCTCTCGGCCTCCTCGCGCTCGCGACGTTCGCGCCTTTCAACTTCTTCACGTTCGCGAACTTCTCGCCTTTCAGCCTCCTCGCGGCGTGCTTTGATCTCCACCCAGGCCTCATCGACTTCCTCAGCCGACACTCCCTCATCCTTCATGATCTCAAGGATCGCTTGCTTTCGTTTCGCACGGCCCAAAGTAATGCCGAGTTCCTCACAAATTTCGATGAGTTCCTTCACTTTAAGGTTCTCCATCGTTCACACTAGCCTCTTGCTGTTTGCCCCTGTTAAGAATTTACTTGCCGTACCCACTATAAGTCAACTAGCAAGACGCGCAAGCAATTTTTCACTCTCCCGTGTTTACCCCCTCCGCATTAACTTTGGTTTCAAAGCACTTCCGACTTGGCTTGAAACGATCAAAGCTCACTCGAATGCTTCACACAGCCCTTCTCTAAACTACTACAACCTGAGCTAGAGTAGTCTGGTGAACTGAGGGGAAAACATCAGGCACTCACCGCATCGATGTCGCTGACGCCGGCCGATCCCGCAGCTGCCAACCACTGTTGCGAAGCCACCTCCGAATCTCACCGCTGACCTCCACTGTTGCGAACGACGGACCGATCCCGCCGAAGTCACCACTGTTGCGAAAGACGGGGACGCCAACACGGCCTCGAAGGCGCCACTGCTTTCAACTCCGCCGGGAAGGTCACCAGCCGTTTGGTAGCGTATGTTTCTCAGCTCGCGACTGCTTCTGCGCAGAGCTGATAAGACGAGCGGACGAGACGACGGTGAGTTAAACAAGGTTTATGTACAGCATATATACAGAGGCGTTACAATTTCGGCACTGGGGCCGACAGAGACTCGAAGAGCCGAGCTCTCCTCTCTAACACATAGATCACCCTTTCGCCTAAGACCGCTGACTCATACACATGTCGGCTCTCCGACACGGGTGCTCCTCTCTCAGGACCGCCGATCGCGACACGCCGCAGGGCTTCTTTTATTTACACCGGGTCCAACCAAAATGTCCAATCAGAAGCGCCGCTGGTCGTCAGGGCAGATTCCCCCAATGGGGCCGCCGCGCCATGCGTCAGACCACCAGGCACGAGGACGCCGGCTCGCTGTCACGTGCGCAGCTGACTCAATGCACGTGGGCCAGAGAAGCGCCGCGCGTGTTCACGCCGTTGAGAGGTTCGCGTCAGGCGGACTGCGGGCTGGCCTTGACCCAGATTGCCTTTTTCAGAGGCACGGACGTTTGACGAGGACTCGCTGGCATAACAGCTCCCAGCTTGAAACGAGAAGAGTATAAGACAAAAAAACTACAAAAACTACAATCTCCCTAAGGCTATTTACCGCATGTTTAGAAGAGGTTTTCAGAGGCCTAAAATGGGAGCATTTAGGATTAAGTGTAGTGACCTGCGCTTAGTGACCTGCGATTCATTGATAAATTTGCATTCCTCAGTATCTCAGGGGCGAATTGCACCTAATGAATCATTTCCTCATGGAACAATCATTTCCTCATGAAACCTCATGGAACACTTAACAAAGGCCCTCAGCCAGGGGGAGCAAAAAAGTACGTTTTCAAATTATTCTGCTGAAAACGAAAGTAATGTACAAAAACCTCGAAGGAGTACAGTGTTTTGAGATAGGTAATAATACACCTGAAGTTGTAAAAGACTATGTTTACTTACGACTAGTAAAAACCGCGGAGCCAGACCTTGAGATTGAAGTAACTGGAAAAATAAGAATAGGGTAGAGCTCATTCGGCAAGTACTCTTAAATTATGAATGGAAGATCACCGCTATTATTCAATAAGAAGGTATAGACGGTTTGAGATCGCAAGTGCTGTACCCCAGGAAACTGCTGGTCACCTCACTTACCAGCTCCTGACGTCAAAAATAAAATCATGTTTTCAAGGTCCTTTGAACAGAAATATTTTTTTCTTTTTAGTTCTTCAGATAAAAGGTACGCGTGTAAAGTTCAAGAAACACTCGCATAATATTATGGATCTCAAAAGAACCTTTATTTGAATATACTTTGCTAAAAACTGAAAGGAAGTGTAGAAGATAAGCGGCATATTTTCTAAAACTCTTCTTGGCCACCGATGCTCTTAAGGCACATCGGTGAACAAAACGGGATGTCATCAAGGGGATATGTTTTTCAACAGGGAAAGGGTCTATATAAAAGCTGCATCTTGCCGGTACTTATCTACGGAGCAGAAGCATGGAGGCTAACAAAGAGGGTTCAGCTGAAATTGAGAACGACGCAGCATGCGATGGAAATGAAAGTGATAGGTGTAACCATAAGAGAATAGAAGAAAGGAGAGTGCATGAGAGTACAAGTCGGGTTTAAGCATATCAAGGTTTAAATAAAGAAGAAGAAACGGACATGGGCCGGGTGTGTAGCGCGTAGGCAGGATTACCGCTAATCATTAGGGAACTGACTGGATTCAAAGAGAAGGCAAGGGGCCCGCTATGGGGAGACAGAAAACAAGTTAAGCAGATGAAATGAGGACGTTTTGTGGGTATAAAGTGGCAACAGAGAGCACTGAATTGAGTTGACTGGCTGAACATGGGAGATGCCTTTGCGTTGCAGTGGACGTAGTCCGGATGATGACGATGATGACGATTAAAATGAGCAAGAAAAGAGACAGCATCCCTTCTCTGGAGCCGCTGTTGTTATTCTGCCTCGTCTTCTTCCTCTACCTCACTTAGCTGCCGAAGCACCAGCGTCTTGCTAGGTCGTGACACTCAGACATGTCTGAGAGCGCGCTGTTGCCCCTGAGAGTCCAGGCCGAACGTCATTGCCTCTGCAAAGGCGCCCCGTCACGGTAGTCTAGTGGCTAAGGTACTCGGCTGCTGAACCGCGGGTCGCGGCATCGAATCTCGGCTGTGGCGGCTGCATTTCCGATGGAGGCGGAAATGTTGTAGGCCCATGTGCTCAGATTTGCGTGCACGTCGAAAAGCCCCAGGTGGCCTAATCATATGGTGGTTTTGGGACGTTCAACCCCACATATCAATCAATTTCTGCAAAAGCAATCGGCGCGATCTAGTCTGGCGAGTCTTACGCAACGCATGGCAACATCACTACTTGTCCTTGGGTGCAACCTAATACAGCGGCTCTGCATTGGAGGATCATCACGCCACCCAGCGGCGAGTCCCAATTTGAGGAAGCTAACGCCACCAGCGCCGGTTACGATTGGATGTTTGCGTTGTAAGGCATAACGTGGGGCCTATAAAAAACCAAGCGGCACGTCGACAAGCAGGCGACGTATGCGTCAGAGAGATATCTCGGCTCTTCGAATCCCTAAGCTGTCGGCTCCAGTGCCGAATATGTTACGCCTGTTTCTATGCTGTATATAAATGTTGCCCTAACTCATGGTCGTCTTGTCCGCTCGTCTATCAGCTCTGCGCAGAAGCAGTCGCGAGCTGAGAAACAAATGCTACCAAACAACTGATGACCTTGGCGGCCCGTGACCTCGGCGCACTACACAACAGTGTTGGCGGCGGTGTGAGTCAGTCGTAAAAGTGGTGGTAGTGGTGGGATCAGCCGGTGTCAGCGATACCGATGCGGTGATTTCTTGATGTTTTCCCCTCAGTTCATCAGACAACTCTAGCACAGGTTATAGTAGTGTAGACCAGAGGTGTGTGAAAGAATAGGGAGTCAGCTTTGACTGTTTCAAGCCATCCCGCCGCGGTGGTCCAGTGGCTAAGGTACTCGGCTGCTGACCCGCAGGTCGCGGGTTCATATCCCGGCTGCGGCGGCTGCATTTCCGATGGAGGCGGAAATGATGTAGGCCCGTGTGCTCAGACTTGGATGCACGTTAAAGAAACCAAGGTGGTCGAAATTTCCGGAGCCCTCCACTACGGCGTCTCTCATAATCATATGGTGGTTTTGGGACGTTAAACCCCACATATCATTATCTTGTTTCAAGCCAAGTCAGAGCGCTTTGAAACTAAAAGTAACGTGGAGAGTGTAAACACGGCAGTGTTCTAAATTGCTTGCCCGACTTGCTAGTCGACTTATAGTGGGTGCGGTAAGTAAATTTTTAGCAGGGGCAAACAGGAAGAGGCTAGTGGGAACGATCGAGAACCTACTAGGAAAGTAAATCATCGAAATTTGTGAGGAACTTGGCCTTACTTTGCGCCATGCGCCACAAAAGCAAGCGATCTTTGAGATCACGAAGCATGAAGGAGTGACGGCTTAGGAAGCCGATGACGTCTGGGTAGATATGAAGGCACTCCACGAGGAGGTCGAAAGGTGAGAAGTTGGTGAACGTGAAGAAGCTGAAAGGCGCGAACGTCGCGAGCGTGAGGAGGCCGAGAGACAGGAGCGCGTTGAGTTGAAACGAATAGAGGTGGCAATCCCACAGTGTTTGCAGGCGCCTAGCGTAGCTCCTGCTACGGTTCAGGTTAGCGGGCAAGCCACCGTTTGTAGTAGGCGAGGACATTGCGAAGTATCTCGTCAAGTTAACACGTCTGTTGAGTGGAATGCGTTGGAGCGGTCTCTTTGGGCGCAGAACCTCTTAGCTCTACTTCGCGGCGAAGAGTCCGATGTGATGACATGCTTGTACAGGGAAGCGTGTCAGAGCTATGACAACGTCAAGGAAACGCTCTTGATACCTTACAAGTTCTCACCCGCGTCTTTCTGGCAAAAGTTCCAATACGCAAAAAAGGGCAATGTGTAACACATTGTAAAAGAACTTGTTGGGCAAGCTGGTAGAGCATTTCGAAAAGTTGATTCGAGCGCAAAAACTTGACACGATCACTCACACACGCCCACGACCATGCATCAAACACACACAGCGCTCACTTCCAACTCATTTATTTATAGCTCGAAGGCTTGAATATATACAGGACACACTGTGCGCACACACACCATAAAAGGCTGACAGCATACATTATCAAACGTACAGTTAATCAATTTCATAGCCTCAGAGTGATAAACTGAAGTTCGCTTGGTAACAACGAAATTGAAGGGGCGCTTACACAGTGATCTTCATTTTTTTTTCAATTAAAAAGGTCTCTAACACTTTTCGTGCAGTTTTACTTGCGCTTCTGCCTGAATCTTCGTCTCAGAAAATCGTGCGTCACAACCTCACGAGATGACATGAGAACCAGGTGCGCATACTTGTGATCTCTTTTTGTTAATTTTCAAGCGTGTTCCCTTAATCGGTCACTAATACACCGTTCGGTTTGGCCAATGTTCACTTTTCCGCAGGATCAGGGTATGGACTACACAACCTCATGGAACACTTAACAAAGGCCCTCTCATGTGTCTTCTGGCAGCCGATTTTTTCTGGTGCGGAGAACACCATCGGTATCCCATGCCTGGCCGCGACTTTCTTGAGGTTGTGCGAGACCTTATGAATATTAGGCACAACTTGTGGCCAAATCCTTAAGGGCTGGGTAGCAGTCATCGCTTACCGTGTTCCACGTTTGAACTTCTGCAGAAGTGATTCAGCAACGGCCGTAATGACCGATCGAGGGAACCCAGCAGCCTCTAGTCGGCTCGCCTGATTGAGAAAACTAAGTTTCATGCTGTGTGGGTACGACCTCTTTAGTGCTGATTCCAAGCAAAGAGACGCAACGCCCCTCTTCACAATCTTGGAAGGGGTAGAATTCAACGGCAACAGCTGCTTCTTAGCACGAGGATGATAAGAACAGCAAAGATGCCCATCGTTCCACGTGAGGCTTAAGTCTAAAAACTGCAGACAAACTTCTTGGGGCAATTCAACCGTAAAAGAAAGCCCTTGTCCTAGTCCTATAAAAACGTTTAAAATAAAATCAGGGGATGTAAGGCCGCCCTGCTTATCTAAAATATTTAAAAATTCGTCAACGTACCTAAAAACCTTTAATTATACCTAAAAACCTCCTGCACAAAAGGTACCTAAAAAAACGTACCTAAAAACCTCCTGCATAGAAAACAATGGTGACGTCGATTTTATTAATGGCACGGGCGTTAATGTAGACAATTTTTTATTGCTTTTAGAATTTTTTTTTTCAATGCAACATTTATTATGTTTGACGAAAAGCCATTTCTTCAGCGGCAAGGAATCTGCATTGGTTCCTGTGTCGCACCAGTCCTTTGCGATATTTCTTTAGTGGATGCAGGCAGGGATTTGCACAATGTTTTTAAAGGGAAGGGGGGAGGTTCTAAGGGTTTTTAGGTACGTTGACGATATTTTATTTCTTTTAGATAAGCAGAGCGACCTTACATCCCCTGATTTTATTTTAAACGCTTTATATGACTAGGACGAGGGCTTTCTTTTACTGTTGATTTGCCTCAAGAAGCTTGTCTGCAGTTTTTAGACTTAAGCCTCACGTGGAACGATGAGCATCCTTGCTGGTCTTATCATCCTCGTGTTCAGAAGCAGCTTTTGCCGTACGATTCTGCCCACTCTAAGATCGTGAAGAGGGACGTTGCGTCTTTTTGCTTGGAATCAGCGCTAAAGAGGTCTTGCCCACACAGCATCAAACTTAGTTTTCTCTATCAGGTGAGCCGACTAGAGGCTGCTGGGTTCCCTCGATCGGTCATTACGGCCGTTGCTGAATCACTTCTGCAGAAGTTTAGACGTGGAACACCGGAAGCGATGACTGCTACCCAGCCCTTAAGGATTAGGCCACAAGTTGTGCGATATATCCATAAGGTCTCGCACGACCTCAAGAAAGTCGCGGCCAGGCACATCGTACCAATGATATTTTCCGCACCAGAAAAAATCGGAAGGCTGTGCCAACGTGTGTGCGATAGGAAGAAGCGCGGCGGCCAAAAGAAACATGAGAGGGCCTTTGTTAAGTGTTCCATGGGGGTTGTGTACTCCATACCCTTATCCTGCGGAAAAGTGAACATTGGCCAAACAGAACGGTGTAATAATTACCGATTATGGGAACACTCCCAAAAATTAACAAAAAGAGATAAGTATGCACACCTGGTTGCGCATGTCATCTCGTGTGGTTGTGACGCATGATTTTCTGAGACGAAGATTCTAGGTAGAAGAGCAAGTAAAACTGCACGAAAAGTGTTAGAGACCTTTTTAATTGAAAAAAAATGAAGATCACTGTGTAAGCGCCTCTTCAATTTTGTTGTTACCAAGCGAACTTAAGTTTATCGCTCTGAGGCTATGAAATTTATTAACTGTACCAGAGTCCTTCAATGCTTTTCTGGTCACGAAACTCCGCCCGAAGGTTGATATAGGGACCAAATCTGTCGCTAGAGGCGCCACCCGTCGTATGGGGGCCACAAGCCGCCGCCACTGCTGGGCTTGTATGCGCACTGCGGCCGACGTTCCGACGCGATTATGTGCGTGCTGTTCTTCCTGTTACCTTTTTTTAAACGTCTCTGAACGCATCAATGCCACCAGATAAATAAGTTGAAACGGGATCCAGTGTCGACGACGAATGAGAGCTGTTTACTTTGGAACGCACGCGTAGTTTACTTGGAAGTGCGGGCCCACCTTATAAACAGCAGCGCATTAAAAGTGTTCTCACACCGCGTGATAACGCATTGTGTCAATAATTGTCTCATAGCCCAATTATATGCATACTTACGATGCCTCGAAGCGGTACTTGCGAGCTATAGCTCGCAAGTGTTGAAAGACGATGCTCATGCTCCATGCTCTTGATGCGAGCAGCTACTGCTTGATCTGCTCGACAACATGTTTGTATATGCGCCCGGCCAAAGGGCGATTATGTTTATGCGGTAGGTGAGCTTTATATTCTGGTAGGACCGCTAATAGGGGGAGGAAGGTGAACGAAACGAAACACGACTGGGTAGTACAGGAGCAATCACATTGGTTTATATCCGGCTCGCCTCTCGCTCGCTACTACCCAAGTATTCAAATGAACTGAATGGTTGAGCCAGAAATTTTATTCCAGACCTTTCAATTGAGTTTATACCCAAATGCGCAGTTCTTTTGGACACACGTTTGTGAGCGCCGATCGCTTTTTTGACGCGGGGACTTTCGATGCCGAGGGCTTTCGCGACTGCTCTAAACGTGCCCAACATTTGATTGATCACTTCTTTCCACGCAGTTTACACGGGACACCCGCCGCTTGACCTTTCCTTGTGTTTACTGTTTAGGGCATTATTATTTACCGGCTGACAACCCATGATTTCTCCGGGAACGGAAGTACAGCAGCCTAATCTGGAAGTTCCTTTTGATGCCAGTGCTAGCCGCTTGGCCGCCTCTGCCACTAGCGAGGTACCTCATCACACATTTGTTTTTATTTTTTGGGTGGGAGGGGGGAAGGGTGGTTATGATTTAAGGCATGCAATAAATCTTAAATTTGGTGCTAATGATACGCCGCCTAGTAGTCAGGTGTGTACTTATGAATGGGAGATTTACATATGGTGCATGTAATGGGGAGAATGTTGGAAAACATTTATTTACACAAATTACACTGAGAACAACACTTTGGAGAAGAAAAGCACTAGAAACTATTGCACCTGTTCTGAGCAATGTTACACAATCTGTGACTCTACTGTACAATGTGTATTTCGTTTCATTAACAGCTGCACTCTGCCTTAGCTCACTGCCTAAAATAAACTGTATTTGAATATACACTATTTACACTATATGCAGATAAATATGAATAGTACGAAAATATTACAGTGTAATGTATACAAGATATACAACACTATATACAAATGGGAAGGCGTGCTCACATACACAGCCATTATGCTTAACACTGCGGCTTCCGCCCACCACTTGCAGGCCATGAACGCGGTTTCGGCTTTGTCAGGTACGCCGGGAGCCCGTCAAAAATTCTTGGAACGGCGTTCGTGCGAAGCCTCGGTCTCTCTCGCTGAAGCGACACGACCACCCCGTTCACGATGTGCTCGTCCGTTCTCACAACGTCGCTAGCATCAAAATGCTTTTCGCACACCCGAACGTTCTTATTTTCGAAGCTGAAACCGCCACCTTTCAACCGCGGTATAGCTCGCTTCCATTTCTCTCGGAGTTCGGCGCTACTTGGGAAACAGAAGAGCGACGCCTTTTCTTTGTTGCTTCGGTATCCGGAGCTGCAACCCGTCACACAGCACGTCTTAGGCATTGTTCATTCGAATTTTCATGCCGTCCACCTTGAGCACGCTGCACTGGCACATGAAGTTCGCGTTTCGCTGATGCAGAAACCACGAGCTGCCACCACACAACGCCGTCGGGATGCCGCCGCGGCCAGTTCGTTCCGCCGGGCGCAGCGGGGCGATGGCCCCCCTAGGACGGCTTGCGTCGCGTAGCGGCCGCTCTTGGCACCATATCAAGCTCTCCCATAGAGTGACGGAGAAGTTTCGTGACCAGAACGGTATTAAGGGACTGTGACTGTACGTTTGATAATGTATGCTGTTGGCCTTTATAATGTGTGTGCGCACAATGGGTCCTGTATATATTCAAGCCTTCGAGCTATGAATAAATCAGTTGGAAGTGAACGCTGTGTGTGTTTGATGCATGGGTGTGTGTGTGTGTGTGTGTGTGTGTGTGAGTGATCGTGTCAAGTTTTCGCGCTCGAATTACCTTTTCGAAAGTGTTACACGTTGACTTCGCCTTTCGTCTTAAAGCCGATTTATTTGATTGAATCAAGACAATGATGTTTATGACGATCGCGATAAGGTTGTAGAATGCATTGCGTTGGAGCAATTCTGCCGCTGCATCGAGGATGACTTCAAGCTTTGGCTGCAGGACAAACTTGGCGAAGTGCAGCTAAACAAGGCAGCATAGGTAGCTGAGCAGTGTTATACTCGCCAAAAAATGCATAGCTGGGTAGTGCGCGCTGAAAAAGTCGAACAGACAGAGAGCTTTTCAAAGAAAGCTCATAAACGGAAACCCACTCAGCACCACAATTTTAGAAAGGACCCGTTTCTTAGGAAGGACACGGTTGGGTAAGGACACTCGGAAGCGGAAAAATTGAATGAGGTTCCTATACAGCGCACAAATACCACACGAGCTTTGACTCACGAAAAGCGCTAATCTGCTACGACTGCGGAAAGAAAGGGCACATCGCGGTAAACTGTAAAGAGAAGTTTGCTTTCACAACATTCCGAGAATCAGAAAAGAACATGAGTTGTGAGAGCCGTACTCCAAAAAATATTGCGAATGGGAAAACGTATTGAGCATATCGAGACTCAGGGGCAACCAGGGATGTTGTCCATCCTTCGTTTGTGTCTCCGGACGACTTTACAGGAGAATGCGTGTGGATCGGGCAAGTCACCGAGGAGCAGAGCGGCTTACTAATCGCTAAGGTTGTCATTGATGGCCAGTTCGGTAATCTACGCAGCGTAGCGGTTGTGTCTGCCACGGTTCCCGATCGTTTTCCTTATCTTTTTTGAATTCCTGAGCAGTTTCTCAAAGAGCAGGGTAAATCGTTTTGCTCTAACTTAACGTACATGATCCTCAGGCGATCGCAAGCGTTCAAGCTTTCGCAGGAACTTGATCTGGTTCATTGTAGTGAAACACCAGATCTGCGTGACCTTGGTAGCGAGTCGACGAAACCTAAGACGGGAAATTATCCCGGTGAATCGCTCGAGCAGTCACTCGAGCAGCCATCGCCGAAATAACTGGCGGTGTCCCTGTTGTCGGAAGAGACGACATGGAGCCATTGATTGAGAGCGAGATGGGTACAACGCTCTCGCCTCTGGCAAAAAGTTAGAGTGACCTGTCGAGGGTTGATCAAGAAAGGCTCATTCGAGAGCAGCGTGAGGACCTCTCGATTAAAGCGCTAATGAAACTGTAAATTGGCAAAAAAGAAAAAGAATGTTTCTTTTTTTTTAGAAGCCCTAGCTCCTGTATCGGAGCTACACAAATATGCAAGGTCGCCAGTATGAGCAGCTCTGCGTGCCACAAAAGTGTCGTCCCCCAGTAACAACTGGCACATTGAAACGCGTGGGCAGGGCATCTCGGCATAAAGAAGAATGACTTAGAGTTTCCTTCAGTTTTATTGGCCGAAATGCTGGAAGGATATCGAAGACTTTGTACGCTCACGTGACACATGTCAGACAGCGGGCAAATTCACGAATAAGAGAAAGGCACCCATGAAGGTTCTGCCAATTTTCACAGAACGTTTTCGGCGCCTAGTAATTGATACTAGGCGCCGAAAGGGCCATTGGCAGTGTCAAGGCAAGGTTGTCAGAAAGTTCCGACGGTCCTCTGCGTAGCCCCGAAATTTCCAGGAGTGATACCACTTAAGGAACTTAATTTTCCTCGTGTCGCGGATGCTGTGCGCTCTATATACGCACGTGTCGAATTTCCTTCTGAAATTTAATGCGACAGCAGAAGTGTCTTCACCAGCTGCCTTACCTCTACCTTTTTGAATAAATATGGAGTGAAAGTAGTGCACAGATTATCTATCTATTACCCGCAATCTAAGCAGGTAGAGCGTATGCATTCTGTTCTGAAACGAATGGAAAGAACTGATTGCTACGAACACAAATGCGACTAGGAAGCGTGTATTCCGCTCGCTAAGTTTGCTTTGAGATCAGCTACTCATAAAGGCATTGGTTTTAGCCCTGCAGAGCTTGTGTAATGCAGAATTTAGAAAATGTCGTTGCGAATGCTAAGTTAGTACTGGGAGAGATATAATGCAAACCATAACGTAATTGTGTATGTTCTTGACCTCCTTGAGGCTTGGAAAAACGAAAAATCTTGAGGAAAGCCACATATGAAGGCTTCACAAGTGTTGTCGAAGGAGTACTACGACTAATCGGTGAAGAAACGCAACTTTGAATTAGGTAGCCAGGTAATGCCGCGGCGGCTGTCCAAAAATAACAAGCTTGAGGTTCATTGGAAAAGCCCCGCCAAAATAATAACGAAGCATTCTTATACCAATTATGAAGGGATATTAGGAAGGTGGCCGAACAAAGTTTTCCATAGCAACCTATTGAAACCATACGTTCAACGCCATTCGGTCGTAAATCTGCTTTTTAATGCTTCGGAGGAAGAGAGAGCCGTAATTTTGACCTCTAGTGAAGTAATAGAAAGACGATCAGAAGTAGTTTTGGAGCATTTGCACCTAGCGCTTAGGTGAAGTGACGTCCAGAAGGAGGACGTAAGAAGAATTGTTTCCGAGTTTAAAGACATGTTTTAGGACCGTCCCGCAAACACGACGTTGATTGAACACGATCTTGAGCTAGCTTGTAAAGAACCAATCCGTAGCAAGCTATAAGAATGTTCTCCTGTGCAAAGGCAGATCATGAAAGTGGAGATCGAGAGTCATAGTACCGGGTGAGAGTTACGATATAACCCATTTAATATTGGTTTAAATTCCGAGAAAAGCTCCGAGGCCATACAGCGGTTATCGGCGCCTTAACGCCATATCACGAGCCCAAGTTTACCCGATATCGAATCTAGAGGAGGGGGCAGAAACGGTGCGCAGTCTAGTTATATTTGTACGTTATACCTCGTGCGAGGGTATTGGCAACTCCCCCTTATGGAACGCGCTAGCCGCTATTCCGCATTTGTTTCTCTGTTCGAAATGTTTCGTCCACTTACGCTGAGCTTTGGATTGAAATTACGCCCTTTTATTTTTCAGGCTTAATGGGCCACGTTCATAATGGCCTCTCTGAGTTGGCTCTGCCGTATCTTGACGAGTTCACCATTTTCTCAAAGAGCTGGGATGAACATGTCTAGCATTTACTAGTTGTGCTCAAAAGGTTGAAAGAAGCTGGTCCTACCATAAAACCTACTAAATGCCATCAAGGGTGCGGTGAGGTGGTTACCTGGGACACGTTGTGGGGCGTGGCCGGCATAGACCTTCAGAAATTAAGGTAGCCGCCGTCGTGAACATTCACGACAAACTACTAAGTTTAAAGTAAGGATATTCTTGGGCCAAACTGGATACAATTACCATTACGTGCAAAACTACTCTAGCATTGCCAGCCCTCTAACTAACCCACTTCGAAAGTCCGAGCAGGTTAAAGTGCTATAGGACTCTGAAAAGTAGACTACGCTTTGCAAGCAGAAACAGGCTTCAAGCGAAAAGCCCGTTTTCATAGCACCCGAATTCTCTAAGAGCTTTGTCATTCAATGCGGCGTGAGCGATCGCGGCATGGCACCCATATTGTGCAAGGAAGGCAGCGTTGGTAACGAAAGGTTCGTTTTGTAATTAAGTCAGAAACTGAGCTGCAGGGAAGAGACATACAGTTTCTCTGAAAAGAAATGCACTTGCCTTGTGTGGGCTATTCAAAAACTAGCCTGTTATGTTTCCAATTCGAGGTTTGTGGTCGAAACGAACCACTGTCTTTTAACCGGGTTAAATACCATGTCCCCTAAAGTGGCCGCTTACTGAGGTGGAGCATGATACTCCAACAGTACAACTTAGACCTTCGCTACAAAAGGAACGCTAAACGTTAATGCAAACGCACTGAGATGTGCGTTTTAGCTAGTACCTTCTCCATCTTTTGGTCTTTAGCTGGCAAGTCAGGGTGAATGTTTGTCCTTATCACGGCCTTAGCCAAGCGCTCTCATCCAGAGTGGTCTCAAGAGGCGTACTTTATGTTGTATTCTATTTCATTACGTTGTTGTACGTGTAAAAACTTGAGTTCTCGTTTTATGAGTCTCGTGCCCCACATGTAAAAAGAACGAAATTCCGATAGACACGTAGCTAAGTATATACTGTTCTTTGTTTTTGTCTGATTTTCTGTCGGGTAAGTGAGGGCACTTGCTTGTTTCGTGTGTTGTCTATTGTCGAACCATTCTTGACAAATTGCATAACCATCAATAAGTGCTGATATAAAAAGTCGTCAGTAAAGGCGAACGAAGCTAGCAGACAGGTTTTGGCGACAGGCCAGTGAAGCTGGGATCCGTCCTCAAAAATGGGATGCGTTGATGGACCTGAGCTTGGAGCTACATCCTCCCCCAAGGCCCTGGAGGCGAACCTGGAGGGACCTGGCGAATGGGCGCACCCGACATTCGAGCCATGTGGAAGCAGCTTGTCTTTCCGGGGCAATGTCTGGCGCCGGGGGTGATGTTGCGCCGGAGAGTCGAGACCAAACGTCATTGTCTCTACAAAGACAATCTGTGTCAGTGTCAGCGAGCGAGCGTGCCTGACGCCATCAACTCAACTACGTCACCAAATGGTGGCGCCAGTCTGTTTTAAGCGACGCACAGTGACCTTCCTCAGACAACGGGTACGATAGCAGCCCGATGAAGCAATCGGCGCCATCCAGTCTGGTGAATATTACGCAATGCGTTGCGACATCACTCGTCTTGAGTGCAGCGGCTCCGGATTGGAGAATCAAGACGCCACCTACGGCGGGTGCCACTTTGACAAAGCAAACGCCTACCAGCGGCAGTTCAAATCGGACGTTGGTGACGTAAGGCATAACCCCGGAGCCTACAAAAAAACCAAGCAGCACGTCGACAAGTAGCCGACGTATGCGCCAGAGAGACACCAAGGCTCTTTGAATCCCTAAAATGTCCGTGCCAGTGCCGAATATAGAACGCCTCTATTTCTATGATGTATATAATTCTTGCTTTAGCTCACTATCGTCTTGCCAGCTTGTCTATCAGCTTTGCGCCGAAGCATTCGCGAGCTGATAAACGCACGCTACAAAATGGCTGGTGACTTTGGCGGCCCGTGACCTGGGCACAGTAGGCAACAGTGTCAGCAGTGGTGTGAGTCATAACAGTGCAAAGCTGATGGCAATGTTTTTTTGTGTGGGCTTAGTTGCATCGTGATGGTAGGCCCGGACCACAGTGCAGCATGTAGTGAAAATCTTAGGGAAGCGACTCTGGTGTACAACACTGGCTGCCCCACGCAGGTTAATTTGGGCCAAGAAGAAGTGCCATAGCAGCTGTCAGAGAATATTCTGGTGGTCGGCTTGTGCAGTGTCGCTAAGAAAATGGCCGGGACAGCACGCGAGGAGGCAAGGTGCGTGCGTAATTTCTTGGTGTTTATTTTCTTCCACATCCGCATGATCACAGTCACCGGAGGAGTGGTTGGGACATTTTGCTGCGGAAAGATTCTTTCGTGCCCACGGTGAAACTAAGAAGCGCCTTTCTTTCGCCCCCTCCTCTTTGTCAGTAATGAAGTGCGTACGATTTGTTGTTATATGAACGTCTGGTGGCCGCGGAGCTGGTCAACCGGGCACACTGGGCACCATCAATGAGGGGTGCAGCGCGGGGTGCTCGGGAACAGTTGACATCATGTCAATACCCGATGGTATTATCGAGTGGACAACACTCCCACGCTTGGTCCGGACTTTTCCGCTCAGCATCAGCGTGTTGGGCACGTTGAGCTCCATTTCTTTGATTCCCCGCACGCCATCTCTGATGTCCTAATATTCACAAGGTCTGCACTGACCATTTGAGGCTGCTTCTGCGTTTTTCCGACTTCAATTGCTAAATTTTTTTGTTAACCAGCACGGGCTGGCCATCGACGCAAGCGTCCACTGAATGTGCTTGAAATCGCGGATTTAGTTCCGACGAGCCTGCGAAGACATTGCCGAAGGTAAATAAAACGTCTACCTTCTTAAGTGGTAACATGTCAACCACGAGAGGAACCATCACGTCCTTCCCCCGTGGGAGGTGGTATTGGAGCCGGCGTTACCAACTGCTGTGGATGAAAACTAATCCCGGTTTTTCGCGATACGGTTCCGCTATCGAAATACGGTGTAGTGTCACAACACTTCAAGAGTTCTTTGGTTGTACGAAAAGAGAGTAAGAAGATCTCTGTTGACCTGCGTTTACTGTGGCAGTATGGAAGAGCTGGCTTTCCTTAGATTGAACTTCGGTAAAACACCTATCGGGTTCGTTCGTTGCGTCATAGTGAAGCTGGCCGAAAGTATCAATTATGGCTCCACGCCAATCCGGCAATGTCTATAACTTGACACCTTCGCTGCGGGTCGAAGATGGTCTATGGCAACAAACTGTTTATGAAAGTCCGGACAGGCATGGCGTGAGCCGAGCACGTTTACCACCTCTAAATGCGCATCGGCGTCGTTCTGCGAGCCGGAGAATTATGAAGAACCCGAAATAGCTGGAGGTGGTAAGGTGACAGAGCAGAAGCCGGAGCTCAACGACGCCGATTGGTTGAATGGTTGCGTCAGCTCCCATGCCATGATCACTCGCGTCGAACTGAATGACAAAGCCTTTCAAAAATCGGGTTCCATGAGAACAGGCTTTACGCTTGAGGCCTGTTTCAGCTCGCAAACGCATCCTATTTTTTGACTTCTATACCATTTTAACCTGCTCGGACTTTCAAAGCGCGTCAATTAGAGGGCTTGCAATGCTAGAGTAGTTTTTCACCTTATTCTGATAGTACCCAGCGAGGCCTAAGAATGCCCATATCTCAGATTTTGTGGTTGGTCGCGGATATTTCACGGTGGCGGCTACCATGATTTCTAAATTCTACGCTAGCCACACCCCACAACATGTCCCAAGTAAGACATCTCGGCGAATCCTAGGTAATATTTATTAGGTTTTGCAATAAGGCCCCCTTCTTTCAACCTGTTGAGCACAATTCGTAAATGCTCGGCATGTTCTTTCCCAGCTCTTTGAGAAGATGGCAACATTGCCATGATACGGCATAGCGAACTCGGAGAGGCCATTAAGAACGCGGTACATTAAGCCGCAAAAACAAAAGGGCACATTTTTTAAACCAAAGCTCAGCTTAAGTGGACGATACCTTCGGAATGGAGAAATGAAAGTGGCTTTGTGGCTAGCGCACTTCGCAAGGGAGACTTGCAATACCCGAGCACGAGGTCTATACCACGTGCTACACCTCGTGCTCGGGTAAAATTTTGTGGCTACACAGAGGGGCCATGAACACGTACCGACAACCTTGCCTCTACTCTGACAATGGCCCGATGATATCAATAACTAGGAGCCGAAAATTTTCTGTAAGAGTTCGCAGAAGCTTCATATGTGCCTCCCACTTGTCCGTGGATTTCTTCGCTCTCTGACAAGTGTCGCATGCACGTACAAAGTCTCCGATATCATTCCAGCATTTCGGCAATTAAAAAAAAAACTGAAGGGAAACTCTAGCCTTGCTCTTCTTAATGCCAAGATGCCCCGTCCATGCGTTTTCATGCGCCAGTTCTAATAGTTGGCGACGATACTTTTGTGGCACCAAGAGCTATTCATACCTACTTGTGACCATGCACACTTCTGTAGCTCCAAATACAGGGGCCCTGCCTTCTAAAAAAAACATTATTTTTCTTTGTTCCCAATTTTACGCTTTCTATTAGCGCTTTAATAGAGAGGTCCTCACGCTGATCTCGAATGAGTGTTTTTCGATAAACCGTCGACAAATCACTCCATCTTTCCGCTATAGGTGAGAGCGTTGCACCCATCTCGCTCTCACACAATGGCACCTTGTCGACTTCTACACCTAGAAAGAGAGCGCCATTCGCTTCGGTGAGGGGCCGCTCGACTGACTGCTTGAATGACTCACCCGGATAGTTTCCTCTCTGTGATTCCGTCGAATCGCGGCCAAGGTCACGCAAATCAGCCACATTGGCAGGTGGTGTTTCACTACATTCAACAAGATCAAATTCTTTCAAAAGCTTCTGCGCTTGCGACCACGTGAGGGACATTTACGTTAAGTCGGAGAACAACGATTTACCCTGCTCTTTGAGAAGCTGCTCAGAGTTATTTAAAAAAGATAAGAAAAACGATCGGGAAGCACGGTAGACACAGCTGCTTCGGTGCGAAGCTTACCAATTAGGCCCTCATTGGCAACCGTAGCGATTGGTAAACAAGCATTTTGCTCCTCGGCGACTTACCCGATTCATGTGCATTCTCCTGTAAATCATCCGGAGAGACAAACAAAGTATGGGCAACATCCATGGTAGCCGCTGAGTCTCGATTTGCTCAACACGTTTTGCCATCCACAGCAGTCTCCTGAAGGTACAGCTTTAACAACCGCATGTTCCTTTCCGATTCCCGATTTGTTGAGAAAGCAAAGGTTTGTTTACAGTTCACCGCGACGTGCTCTTCCTGTTTACAGTTGTAGGAGATTATCCGCTTCCGTGACTCAAACTCCCGTGTGGTATCAGTGCGATGTTAAGGATCTTCCCACGATTTCTGTGCTTCCGTTTGCCCTACCCCTAGAGCCTCCTTCGTAAGAGACAGGCCCTTTGTGTAAAACAGTGCTGAGTGGGTTTCTTTTCATCAGGTTTCTTTGAAAAGCATTCTTTCTGTTCAACCATTTCAACGCACACTGCACTGCTATGCCATTTTCGGTGAGAATACTACTCCTCTGCTAACTCTGCTGCCCCGTTTAGCAGAACTTTGCCAAGTTTGCCCTGAAGCAAAAGCTTGACGTCATCCTCAATACAGCGGTAGAATTGCTCCAACGCAATGCATTCTACCACTTTATTGCGATGGTCACAAGCATCTTCGCATTTGAATCATTCAAATAAATCAGCTTTAGGACGAAACGCGAAGTCAACGTGTCGCTCATCGGGCTTCTTCGCATACCGGAACCTTTACTTGAAAGCCTCGGGTAACAACTTATAACGTATCGAGAGCACTCCCTTAAGCACGTCATAGCTCAAAACGCTTCCTGTGACAAGCACCTTATTACGTAGGGCAATTCACCGTTAAGTAGAGCTAACAGGTTCTGCACCAAAAGAGACCGCTTCAAGGTATTTTGCTTACATATGTTGAAGCTGGATGAGATACTTTGCAATGTCCTCACTTATTTTGAACGGTGGCAGTAGTTCTTCAATTTGGTGTGCTCAGATTTAGGTGCACGTTAAAGAACCCCAGGTGGTCTAAATTTCCGGAGCCCTCCACTACGGCGTCTCTAATAATCATATAGTGGTTTCGGGACGTTAAACCCCACATGTCAATCAATGGTTCTTCAATTTGATGCCCACTGACGTGAAATATCGCAGAAGCTACGCTAGGAATCTGCGAACACTGTAGGATAGCCAATTTTATTTGTTTCAACTCAAGGCACTCTTTTATCTCAGCCTCCTCACGCTCACGATGTTCGCACCTTCCTCTTCTTCACGTTCCCCAACTTCTCGCCTTTCGGCCTCCTCTCGGAGTGCTTTGATATCCGCCACGACGTCATCGACTTCATAAGCCGTCACTCATTCATCCTTCGTGATCTCAGCGATCGCTTGCTTTCGTTTCGCATGGCTTGCTTTCGTTTCGTAAGGCCGAGTTCCTCACCGATTTCGATGACTTACCTCACTATTAGTTTCTCCATTGATCACACTACACTAGCCTCTTGCTGTTCGCCCCTGTTAAGAATTCACTTGCCACACCCACTATAAGTCGACTAGCGAGACGCGCAAGCAATTTTGAACACTGTTATGTTTGCTCCCTTCCCATTACCTTTGGTTTCAAAGCGCTCCGACTTCGCTTGACACAATCAAGGCGCACTCACAAATGGTTCTCACAGCCATGCTCTACACTACTGTAACCTGTCCTAGAGTTGTCTGGTGAACTGAGGGGAAAACATCGGGCACTTACCACATCGATATCGCTCACGCCGGCCGATCCCACCGCTGCCACTCTATTTACGACTCGCACCACCACCGACGCTGTTCGGTAGTGCGCTGAGGTTACGAGCCGCCAAGGTCAAAAGCCGTTTGGTAGTGTGTGTTTCTCAGCCCATGACTGCTTCTGCGCAGAGCTGATAGACGAGATGACAAGACGACGGTGAGTTAAGGCAAGATTTATATACAACAAAGAAATAGAGGCGTTACATATTTGGCACTGGGGCAGACAGCTTCAGGACTTGAAGAGCCGAGATGCGCCGCTTGGCTTTTTTATAGGCCCCGGCTTATATCTTACGGCGCCAACGTCCAGTCGAAACAGTTGCTGGTGGCGTCAGCTTCCTTAAATCGGGATTCGCTGCTGAGTTCTGGGATGAAACTCCAATCAGAAGCCGCTGCGCTGGGTTGTACCCAAAGACGAATGATGTCATCCAATGCTCTAAGACTTGCCAGCCTAGATGGCGCCGATATCTTCATCAGGCTGCTATCCGGTTCGTGGGCGGAGGGAGCTCACCACGCTTTGCGTAACACAGACTGGCACCACCGCTTGATCATGTCGTTAAGTTGATGGTGTCAAGCGGGTCACTCGCAGGCCTTGACACAGATTGCCTTTGCTGAGGCAATGACGTTCAGTATAGGCTCTGAGATGTATCAGCAGCCACCGCTTGATAACGTGAATGAGTTGATGGCGTCAGGCGGGCTTGCTCGCAGGTCTTGACACACATTGACTTTGAAGAGGCGACGTTCATTCTGGACTACCAGGTGCAGCGTGCTCACAGGCATGACCGAATGTCATGACCTACCAAGACGCTGAGCATGGGCAGCTAAGCGAGGTAGAGAAGACGAGGCAGAATAACAGCAGCTGGCCCAGAGATTAGATGTTGTCTCTTTTCTCGCTCATTGCAATCATCATCATCATAAGCCTGACAACGTCCAGTGCAAGGCAAAGGCCTCTCACATTTTTCTCCAGTCAACTCGATCGACTGCTCGCTGTTGCCACTTTAAACCCACAAACCAGCCTAATCTCATATGCCTAACTAATTTGCTGTCTTCCTCTAGCAACCTTGCCTTCTCTGGGAATCCATTCAGTTACCTTCATCAATTAGCGATTATCCTTCCTGCGCGTGACATGTCCGGCCCATGTTCATTCTTTCCTCTTTATTTGTACTATGATATGCTTAACCCCGGCTTGTAGCCTGATCCACTCTCCTTTCTATTATTTGGAATATACACCTAGTATTTCTCTTTCCGTCGCATGCTGCATCGTCCTCGATTTCAGCTGAACCCTTTTTTAAGCGGCCCGGATTCTGCTTCGTAGATGAGTACCGGCAACATACAGCTATTATATAGATCTTTTCACAATTTAAAAACACAGCCCCTTGGTGACGTCCGGTTTTGTCCGCCGATTCTGCTTTATAGAATCGGTGTGCAAAAATAGTTTTCGAAAATATGCCACTTATTTTCTATACTTCTTCCCCTTTTTTAGCAAAATATAGCAAATAAACGTTTCTTGAGCTACATAAAAATATAAGATGCCCCTGAGCTTTACGAACGTTCCTTTTATAAATAAATAGAAAGAAGAGACATTTCTCACATTTAAAAGGAGCTTGAGAACTTGCTTGCAGTTTCGACGTCAGGAGCTGGTAAATGAGGTGACAATATGTTTCCAGGGATACATCACTTGTGATCCTAAACCGTCTATACCTTCTTATTGAGGAATAGTGGAAGTCTCTCAGTCATGATTTGACAGTACTTACTGAAGAGCACTACCCATTCTTATTCTTCTAGTTCCGTCTATCTCGTGGTTTGGCTCCGTGGTTATAACTTGACCCAAGTTAACGTATTCGTTTACATCTTCAAGTGAAAAATAACCTATCTCAAGGCGCTGTTCTCTTCCGACGGTTTTGTACGTTGCTTTCGTTTCCTGCAGAATAATTTATGACACACCTCTCTGCTGTAAATGGCTTATTCAATAATCCCTAGCTGCAATTAGTTTCATGAGATACTGAGGAATGCATTGTAATCGACGAAGCGCAAGTCGCTAAAGTACTCTTCACTCACTCTTATCTGTTGCTCCTCCCATTTAAGGCCTCTGAAAACCTCCTGTAGGCACGCGATAAATAGAATTGGGCAGATTGTACTTGTTCTTGTTATTGTTTCCTTGATTCAAGATGGGTGCTGAGAGATGAAAACGCGTTTTTTCTTTCTTTTTTTTCACCCTTCGGGAACATTTTGAATCACTACCACCTAACTTGAAATGAAGCAAGGGCTGCTTTCCTTTGCTATATAGGGTTTTTTCCCAGACCGTGATGGCCAGCAGGGAAACACGCCATCACCAGGAGATGACGCCGCTACTAACCCTTTTAAAACTAACACGGCAAGGCTGACAAGGCATGTTTGACAAATATGGGTCCTCCCATCGAAACGTTAGCCAGCCTATTCGAGGTAATTCCACTGTTCATCCTGAATATCCCCCTCTTTGCGATTGGTATTCTGTCGCATTCTCTATTGATCACCATGGTGACAGTTCCTCCTCTGTAAATTTCTTCAAGGTTGCTTATTTCAGTATTGTCGATGCCCTGATTCTGCAGTGTCAGCATGACTGCTGATATTTGTACTGAATAACATGCATTCTCGTAATCTATGAAGGCTATGTATAGTGGTCGGCTGCATTCTGAGCATTTTTGTTTACCTGATTGCAGGTGCTTGCCAAAAAGTTTTCACTAGTAAAGGGCGGGGGCGCCATTATAAATTCGGAAGGTACATCCCTTCAAAATGGTCATTTTTCGCTCCCTATGCTATGGCGAAAAACTTTTAGGGGAGGGGGGGTCGTGCCCGGTGTGCCGCCTCTTGTCTACGCCCTTGCCTGATTGATAGCATAACTATGATCGATTGTTGAGTAGCCTGTTCAAAATCCTGGTTGTTCCTTTCGTTGACTGAGTGTCATTGTCTTGGTGTTAGTAATTTCCTTTCTAAATAGCTTGTATACGACTAAGAGCAAGCTGATTGGCCTGTAATTCGTCAGGTACCTGTCAATTCTATTGGTATGTATTAGGATAATGTTATTCTTTGAAGATGCTGGTACCCTCCCCATCAGGAGACATTTCGTAAACAGAATCGCTAGTTTCTCCAACACAATCTGACGTCCGTCTTTCATGAGATGTGACATTACCTAATCCTCACAATTACAATATACATCTATCTCTCAATATATATATATATATATATATATATATATATATATATATATATATATATATATATATATATATATATATATATATATATATAGCTTAGGGCTGAATAAATGCTGTCTCATCCCAGACGTCTTAATATAAATAAATAGATAAATAAATAAAGTATTATAAATTTATATAACAAGGACAGAAGTGTATACTTAAGGGCTTGTTTTTACTTGTTTTACACAGAATTATTGAGATCTAACAGACAATATTGCCAAGGACAGTATAGGGGAATATATTATACCGAATTGTAAGGTAAATATGAAGAAAAAAAGCCGGTGAAAAAATAAATTGCCATGGGCAGAATCCAAACGTGCGACCTTCGATTGAGGCGCTCGATGCCCTACTACTGAGCTACCACAGCAGCTATCCCCACAGCCTCTTCATTGGGTTTATAAGTGAATTTAAACGTGGGAGTGTCAGTCAGCGCCACCAGAAGCCATGGCAGCGAGTGGGGTACACTCTTTTGAGCCTCTTTGGCGTCACGTAGCACGTGAGCTCATTACAAGCAGGCAGCTGACCAATAGTCCCTCGTATACAACCTAAAGGCACTAAGTCTGCCAGTATGGGACCCTCGTTAATGAATTAAGGAATAAAGTTTATACTTAAGGGCTCGTTTTTTCGTGTTTTTACACAGAAATATTGAGATCTAACAGACAATAATGCCAAGGAAAGTATAGAGGAAGATATGAGACTGAATTGTAAGGTATGAAGAAAGAAAAGTGGGTGAAAAGATAACTTGCCCCGTGGGCAGCATCCAACCCTTGACCTTCGAATGACGCGTTCGATGCTCTACCACTGAGCTACTACGGCAGCTATCTCCCCAGCCACTTTATTGGGTTTATTGGGTTTATATGTGAATATAACGTATATATATATATATATATATATATATATATATATATATATATATATATATATATATATATATATATATATATATATATATATATATATATATATATATATATATATGTTATGACGTCTGAGTTGAGACAGCATTTATTCAGCCCAAGGGCTCAGCAGCGCATGGGCAGTCTGAGACAGAGCGTGCACACACCCGATGATGATTGTGGTGACACCCAGTGAAGATGAAGACAGAGACCCAGACAGATGATGATGATTATGATAATTCATTTATGAAAAGAAGCGCATGACCAATGCCCACACTAATGCCCCCCCCCCCATTGAAGCGGCCAACCTGGCCGTAGCAGGTCAATGTGGCAGGGAACGTCACCTGAAAGGCTTCATGCGAGACGCGTGGACGATCTCTGCGGTGCGGCGACGGCAGTCTGTTGGGACGAAATGTGGTGTCACACGATAACTAATGGGAGAAGTCTGCTCGATAACTATGTAAGGCACATTGAAGTGTGACTGAAACTTGTCACATAGACTAGGTGTACGAATAGTGTGAATAGAAGCAACTCGTCCGCACGTCGGGATATTACAAGGCGATGGCATGTGTCATAAATGACTTTTCGATCTTGATATCGCGTTTCCGTGTCGATGCTAGCATGATCGCAACACCGGGCTAGTCTTGACTTGTATTCCTCGCTGGAAGAAGGTGACGAGTTGATGTCGTTGTTGAAAGAAGAAACGTCGAGGAAACAAGTAGGGGAACGTCCATAAACGAAGTAGAACGGTGAATAACCGGTGTTGCGCTGAACAGCCGTGTTGTAGGAAAAGGTGAGAAATGGCAGAAGACTAACTCAGTTTTTGTGGTCTGGATTGATGTAGAAGACTATCACATCGGCAAGAGTACGGTAAAACCTCTCGGTGAGACCGTTGGTCGTAAGGTGGTAGCTTGAGGCTGTCTTGTGTGTTATCCCAAAGGTGCGATACTTCATTTAGCACTTCTGACAGGAACACTTTTCCCCGGTCGCTCAGCAATATACGAGGGGCGCCGTGGCGCAGATTGATGGAGCGCAGAACGAAGTCGGCAACTTCCGAAGAAGAAGCAGTTGATACGGACGTTGTCTCCGCGTAGCGTCTCAAGTGCTGGCGGTCACTATCCATCGTTTCAGTAGATGTGACGAGAAGAGAGCCATAAAGGTCGACACCTACTATCTCAAATGATGTTGTGGGGCAAGAAATTGGCTGCAGAGGCTCGGCCGGTGCAGTTTTCTGGATTTTACGACGCTGGCACGGGACCATAGAACTGACGTAGCGCGCGAAGCTAGTAGAAATACCAGTCCAGTAGAAGCGATTTCGAATGCGGTCGTAAGTTTATTGAATACCAAGATGTATGGCAATCACGTCGTCGTCGAAGACTTTAAGCATATAAGGTCAAAGAGAGCATGGTAGCACGGGAACCCTGCGTTGACCATCTGGGTGGTAGATGTGACAATACAGAACTCCATTCTCCAGCTTGAATCGCAACAGTAGACGACGATGTCGCGTGTTAGGTGGATGAGAAGCTCTTGAGAGCTAGTCCATAACACGCCTATACTAGGGTTCAGACAACTGGCAGGAGTCAAATGTGTGCTTGTCCCCCAAGAATAGCTTGTCCATCGTGAACTTACTTACAGCGCAACACCAGAAAAAATACAGAACAAGGAAGGAGCAAAAGAGCAAAAAAAAGACAGCGCCGTCTTTTCCTTCTCTTCTGCTTCTTCCATGTCCTGTATTTTTTCTGGTGTTGCGCTCTAACTAAGTTCATGACGGATGTTAATCAACTGGCCCAACTTACCGTCTTACTACAATAGCTGGTCTATTGAGGCGAGCGCGGGCGCTGCAGCAGAAGTGATGGCTGAATTTCGACCGATGCTGAGCTGGGTATTTGGTAGCGGGCAGCACGAAACAGTGTCGGCGTCTTGCTGTTCTCTACCTGACTTGTAAGTGATATCCAAGCCCTACTCGTCTAAACGTAGAATCTAGCGATCCAAGCGTCCAGACAAGTTCTTGAGTGTAGAAAGGCAGCATAGGGCGTGGTGGTCCGTAATGATCCTAAAATGACGGCCGTGGAAATAGGGGCGGAACTTTTGCAATGACCAGACCGCAGCCAAGCACTCCTGCTCAATTATGGTATAGTTCTTCTCGTGTAATGTCCCGGATGACGTCACGCAGATGGCCATGGGACGTGGAGTGGTGGTCGCAAAAGTGCGGTTAGAGATGAACGGAGCACAGCGAATCAAAGCGCTGGCATGTCGCAACGACGTCAGCGATGGTAGCTGGATCTTGCGCTGCGAGAGCTGTAAAAGCAACATGTCCAATGCCTTTCAAGATGTGACCTACTTTGTTCGATTCTGGCACAGCTGAAGTGGCACGCCGGCACAGTGGAAGAACATCCTCATTGTAGGAAGTGTAAGATTCGCCGGGATGTTGTCGGTGACTATCGAGGGTCCTCTTCGCGATGGCGGAACGAATGACTGGTTTCCCAAAAACACGTCAACGCTGGTGCTGGAAGGTCCCCCAGTCGGGTAAGTCCATGACGTGGTTAGAATACCATATCTTCGCCACACCGGTCAAGTAGAAAGAGACGTAACGGACCTTGGCGCTACCGTCCCAAAGATTAGCAACACTAACGCGGCTGTACTCATCGAGCCAGTCCCCCAAGTCTTCCCCGTGAAGGCCGGCGAAGAGGGGGGATCACACCGGTGCCTGGGTACATAAACAGGAGGCGTGGCTGAAGACAGCGGGGAAGACATGGCAGCAGCGACGGCAGCAGCACCGACAGGCTCATTCTGTGACATGCTGCCAGACAGTAGGGGCAATCGGTGGCCTCAACGCCGCTCCAGGGTGTCGATCGAAGTGGGAGAGGACCGAGTACCGAAAATTCACCTCCACCACGTAAGACATCTGGGTCGAGACAGCGTTTAGTCGGCCCAAGGGCTCAGCAGCGAACGGGCAGTCTGAGACAGAGCGTGCACACACCCGATGATGATCATGGTGACACCCAGTGAAATCGAGGAGAGACACACTGACGGATGATGATGATTATGATAATGCATATATGTGACGCCATTGATGACTGGGAGACGTGGCCTGGCTCATACGCCATGTTTATTCCATTCTGCACTTCTTCCATCTCTGTTTCTACCAACTATCGCTTCATACGTCACATGATTCCCCCTTCTCCTGAAAGAAGGCATGGATTACGAACAAGAAAAAGTAAACAAGGCAAGGTTGAGAAGTCACAAATGTCAAAATGCACAATTGTTTTCATGTCCCAGTGGTGTTCCGTAAACTCGCAAAACTTCAGAAAAGAGTCCAACAGTACATTGAATGGGGGAGTTCTGGTGGGGGAGGTTGGCTGTGGCGTTTTGGAGAAGGTAACAGCGTCTTGCAAAACTGCATTGACGATGACATGACTTGAGCACCTGCGAAAAACGAACAAGGTTGGAAGTCTTTGGAGCACTTGAAGGTCGAATGTCGTAGGCGCTTAATCTTCTGTCGTACGCGCTGAATTCTGTGTCGCGGCTGAGACAGAATTAGTGCTTGCAGCCTGCGTGTACAAGAACTGAAGTTCAAAGAATTATGTCTATGTTCGTGCGTTGTACAAATTATAGCGTTCAGTCTCTTTCGTAGTTTTCTGTGGCGTTGGCTCCGTTGTCGAGAACTAATCGGATGGTGTCTGAATCTTTGCTTGGTAAAACTGGTGACTTCTTGTCTTGTTCGGTGTTTCCTGAGGTTTCGGAGCTGTAATCTTAGGCACAGTCTTGATATTTTGTGCCAAATGCGTTTCCTGCGCCGATCCCTTATGCAAAGTTGCCTCACTTCTTGAATTTGTTTTAAGAGGCTTGCTTTGCGTCATCGTCCTTGTTGGTGTGTCCGTTGGAGTGTCTGCGATTCACGGACTTGCTTTTGGTGGCGTTGCTGACGTTGCTGTGGACCGTATATTGGTGGCCGACCTTTTTGAACATCGCTCTGGTTTTCATGACAACCTGATGGGGTCTCCAGTCAGCTGCTAGTAGTCTGTGAGCTGTTGTCATGCAGTTCAGGCAATGAAGATGATGCTTCAGAGTTGATAGAAAGTTATTCAGAGGCTTTTTCTACACTGTTCACTACGAGAGGCTCTTTCACATGGCAACGTGTGACGTTCGAAGCGTCTGAGCCTTCGGTGTTGCTTCGACTGTCGAGTATGCACCGGACGGCGATGCATGAACCCGTGCGGAAGGAACATGGCTCGACTGGGTATTTTCTCGGTGTGTCAACTCGTCTATTGTGAACATGGTGTCCGTATGAGGCAAACGGTGTGCGTCAGGAGCGCTTGAAGAGCCGCGTGATGGAAAACCGGGTGGCGGACCACGCATGCGAGACGAAAAATGAAGTGCATGAGGTGGGTAAGCAACGTCTCGTGTCATGTGCTGGAGCGACGACATTGAAAATACTGGCTTTTGTGAAGAGAAACATGATAAAAAGCTACGTTCCTTGAGAAATAAGCGTGGACTGTGACGGCCGAGTTTGGTTGTACAGAGATGGTCGGTAATGAGGAAGTCCTTGTCGTAGTCGTCAAAACGAGCAATCATCTCTTCTCTGATCTTTTGCCATGTGTCGTCGTTTTCGAATATGTATGTCAGGTAAAACCTAAATGCCTCACCGGAGATGTAGTCAGTGAAGTTGGTGATCATTTCCCATTCCGACCATGATGCAGCGGTGGCGTGGAGCTCGAAGAGGTTGAACCAGTAATCTACGGGTCCATCGTCCGCTGATCCGGTGTACTTGGGGATGTCAAGGTCAGCAGATGGTTCTGACATGATGCTGGCCGATGCGTAATACTAGGTGCTTGTACGGTCGTCCATGTGTGGTCATTGTGCCTTGCGGAGAACTGCATAGACGATGAGCGACTGATGAAGAGGCTAACAGGTCGACTCGTGTGGCGCGATGATGAATTGAGACGTGGCCTTCCTCATACGCCATGTTTATTACATTCTGCACTTCTTCTTTCTCTGCTTCTACCAACCATCGCTTCATACGTCACATATATGAAAAGAAGCGCATGACGAATGCTCACAATATATATATCGTAGGTATTCATTAAGCCCATATACTTTCTTCACACATGTTCATCATCATGAGTGGTCGTCATCTTCTTCTACTGTGGGAACTTGGCTTGCCTGGGTTCTGCACCTTGGATGTGGTCGCTTCATTGTGTCTTCTTTGCCTAGTAAAGGTTGCCTTCACTGTTTGATTACGATATATATATATATATATATATATATATATATATATATATATATATATCGTCCAGTATATCCTCCGTGAGCGGTGTCACAACGTGGTTTATTTCGACGTTTCGGCCTAGAGTCTGGCCTTCCTCAGGATTAAAGGTACAGTTTGTTGGTGCTCATCTTTATACAATCTCAAATAAGAGGGAAAGGAAAGAGGAAAAATACAGAAAAAAAGAAAAAAAGAGAAAAAGCAAAGAAAGAAAAAAAAGAAAAAGAATATAAGGGGGACTTCTCTCGCGTGCCCCCCTTCACCTCTTCCTTCCACACCCCTCTTCATCTCTCTCCCCTTTCTCCCCTTCACCTTTCTGATGTCAGTGGTCTGTGTATGCTTCCTTTCACTAATGCATTCTTCCCAACTAGACGGCGCCTCCTGGCACTGGCGGTTTGGTGTGGGGCAAAAAAGAGCTTTTTTAGGAAGTTCTAAGCCTTTACCTACTCGGAGACCCGTCAATATTTCGTCGTTGAAATAGGGGTGCCGCGTATTGTGGAAGAGGCTGGTAAGCGGGCATTTTAGAAAATTTTAAGCCTTTAACTACTCGGCGCCCCGTCAACATTTCGTCGTAGAAAGAGGGGTGCCGCGTATTGCGGCAGAGGCTGGTAAGCGGGCGCAATGCGAATTCTTTGCCCGCTTCAGGATTACGCGTGCAGTGGCGGCCTCCCGGCTGTGCACAGGCTTGATGTGGGGCATCTCATGCATGGCACAATTGATTGGGTAGTAAAATAAAACAAAAAACAAACGACAGCTTCACTTAAGAAGAGTAGTTACACTTAGAATTGTTTTGAATCGTCCAGTGCCCTTCGCAGCTGCAGTGCCGTGAACCCAGTTACAATTTTCATTATTGCCGTTATTGTTTTGTAATGCTTTATTGCTGAGGTGTACCAGGATTTTCATTTATTCCTCAATCGAGGGTGTTAAATTGGCGGATAAGGTATGACTTTCGTTGTTCAAGTCCTCGATTTGATTTAAATCCCGTCTCTAAGAGCGTTACTGATAGTTTGTCGAATGCATGGTCGGGAAGATTGAGATGTTTTAATAGAGGTAGACTTGGGGCTGATTTCGCATGGGCTCTGTGATTATTGAAGCGAATCCTAAATGGTGTTTCTGTTTGTCCGACGTGCTGCATACCACACACGTCGCATTCGAGTAAGTATACCACATTAGAGGAATCGCATACTATATTTTCTCGTATGTTAATCGAAAACTTGGATTGTGTGCTGGTTGCTTTGTGTGTTTCTCGCATCGCCTTACATACAAGACATCTAGGCTTTAAACAAGGTCGGCATGAATTATTGGGGGGTGATGTGTTAATTTCAGAGTCGACAAGTGTGTCTTTGAGGTTACGTGGTCGTCGGTAATCGACGCCTGGAGCGGATGGGAATGCGCGTTTCAGACGTTCACTTTGTTCCGGAATGTTGTAATGTCGTTCAAGGGTTTTGTTCACATTGGGGAAAATTGTGCTGTAAGTCAAGCAGAGGTTTGTTCGTTGTGGGTCTTCTTGCGGTGGTCGCTTCATAAGTAAGTCTTCACGCTTTAGTTTTCTCGCTTTTTGAACAGCGCCATCATTTACATGTGGGGAGTAGTTTTGTTTCTCGAGCATAAGTTTTAGCCTCTGTGAGCTCGTGTCAAAGCCAGCGTCTCTAGAGCAGATTCGCTTTAAACCAGTGAGCCTGGCTGTATGGAATACTGTTTTTACAGTGGCGTGGGTGATCGCTTTGGTAATGGAGGTATTGTTGTCGATCCGTTGGTTTGCGATATAGGGTTGTAGAGAGCTTCTCTTCTTCTATCGTTATGGTAAAATCAAGAAAATTTACGGTTACTTGCGAGTATGTGTGTGTGAAGTGTATGTTTGGATGTGCCGCATTGTAAGTGTCGATAAAGCTGAGAGGTTCGTCTTCGCTGTCCACAATTCAAGTTTTCGATTAACATACGAGGAAACCTAACATGCGATTCCTTTAATGTGGTATACCTACTCGAGTGCAACGTGTGTGGTATGCAGCACATCGGACAAACAGAAACACCATTTAGGATTTGGTTCAATAATCACAGAGCCCATGCGAAATCAGCCCCAAGTCTACCTCTATCAAAGCATCTCAATCTTCCCGACCACGCATTCAATAAAATATCAGTGACGCTCTTAGAGACGGTATTTAGGTCAAATAGAGAACGTGGACAACAAGAGTTATACCTTATCCACCGATTTAACACCCTCCATAGAGGAATAAATGAGAATCCTGGTACACTTGCAGCAATAAAGCATTTGAAAGCAATAACGGCAATAATGAAAATAGTAACTGAGTTCACGGCACTGCAGCTGCGAAGGGCACTGGACCACTCAAAACAATTTTAAGTGAAACTACTCTTCCTAAGTGCAGCTGTCGTGTGTTTTCTGTTTTATTTTACTACCCAATCAATTGTGCCATGCATGACATGCCCAACAGCAACCCTGTGCACAGGCGAGAGGTCCCCACTGAACGCGTAATCCAGAAGCGGGCGAGGAATTCGAATTGCGACCGCTTACCGGCCTCTGCCGCAATACGCGGCACCTCTATTTCTACGACGAAACGTTGATGGGGCGCGGAGTAGTTAAAGGCTTAAAACTTCCTAAAAAAGCTCTTTTTTGCCCCACACCAAACCGCCAGTGCCAGGAGGCGCCGTCTGGTGGGAAAGAATGCGTTAGTAAAAGGAAGCATACACAGACCGCTGACATCAGAAAGGTGAAGGGGAGAAAGGGGAGAGAGATGAAGGGGGAAGTGGAAGGAAGAGTGGAAAGGGGGCACCCGAGGGGAGTTCACCTTATATTCATTTTCTAATTTTCTTTTTTGCTTGTTTTTCTTTTTTCTTTTTTTCTGTCTTTTTTCTCTTTCCTTTCTTTCTGATTTGAGATTGTATAAAGCTCAGCACCAACAAACTGTACCTTTAATTCTGATGAAGGCCAGACACTAGGCCGAAACGTCGAAATAAACCATGTTGTGACCGCTCACGGAGAATGTACTGGTATATATGCTACGCTACGGCCACTCAACCACCATGCCTGCCTACACAAGACCGGCCACAGGCGCACCTCCAGTCGAGCAGGTCTCACGGAAAATCCCAAACATGCACCAACATCAGCCATCATCGGAAACTCGCAAACAAGGTATTTACATCGGCATTTCAACCCGCATGAGAAGACGACACCTGCGATCATTTTAATCCCGCGGAGCCTCCACATTCGACATCGAGAAATAGCTTGCCGGCATACCACGATCTGTGACCACGCTCGTTTTTCACGTCGGTACGAGCGAGCAGGCGTGGTACGGACTAGAGGAGTCGCTACGCCGCCTTCGCCGCCTAGTGAACAGCACGCTTCGGACACGCCAGGAACTCAAAAGGCTCGTTGTTTCATGCGTGCTGCCCCGTTACCTCAACCTACACCTGGAACGATCGAACGAACAATTCGTGCACCGCTTCAAGCGGGACGCTCGTCAATTCAACGAGACAGTCAAGGCCTACTGCTGAAGACCCGACAAGGTGTCATACATCGACTACCGATTCGAGCAGTTGCCACTAAGACGCTTTCTTGCTGCGGATGGGCTTCATCCGAGTTTTATGGGTGTCGCTTTGATTGCGAAAATCCTCAAGAGTGCACTCGGTCGCGGAGACTTCGAAGCTACCACGGGGTGGTCGACTCAACCAGCAGCTCCCATCAATATTCGTTCAACACAACAAGACACCAACGACAAGAACTCTGCATATCTACATACACCAGGAGCCCCACACCCACCCATCATCACAGACGAGTTCCTGACGATTGGCGAAACTGTGACCCCCGTGAGCCACAAGCACCCGCTCACCATCATCAACAGCGCACCACTACTAGGGGGGGAAGTCTGCTGAACAGCCAACACGCGTCCCTCCATTGCGGATGTCGAGACCAAAAGCACAACTCGACAGCACCACTACCCCACTCCTAAAAGGGAAGCCGGCCGAACCACGAAACGGCGTTCCCCTATAGCGGACCCCGGAACTGCTATGAACACGTTCGCCAGGAGCCCAACGCCTAAATCCTCCCTACAACGACGAAGGCCTGCCGCACATAACTACAACCTGCGCACCTCATCAGTGCCATCCCCGCACCCAAAAGAAGATTGACTTCTGAAATGTAAGTCCAGCTCATCGCTTCCCAGTTGCAGTGCCACTTTCCTTAAAGTACGAAAACTTGCTGACTAACGAGTTAGACATAAAATGCATAAATCAACATTGCAAGTGTACCTACGTGCTAGAATAGCCCCCAAGGGTATGACACTGTCCCTCACACCAGCCGTTACAAATCTAGATGAACATGACCAAATAACTTGGAAAAACGTCCTCCTTGCGTCATCTCCTAATTTAAAAGAAATAGCTCTCAATCAAAGTGATAAGCAGGTAAAAAAAACTGGTCGCTATGACCATCACCATTCTCCGCCACAACACTTTATAGGACGAAGAAATCACCCGATTAACAGAATTTGAACAGAATAAATACCAAGCCATTATGACCAGGAAAATTCGTAAACTCAAAAGAGACCATGTGCCCAAACCCACGTTCCCTGATATAGTTCCTTATCACTACAGCACCACCGCCCAGGAAACCACTAACGGTACAAACTAGCACCCATCTAGGACACACCCTGTGACACTGTGGTTGGAAACCTATCGGACACGAGCTTGTCACCTGACGAAAAAAAACTGCTATCTAAGGGACAAAGCTTCTGCCCGACCACAAAATTTTCGGTGAATTCCACTTGCTCCGAGACCTCGACAACTTCGCTCGAAGCTTAAGGTTGCGCGAATATTCCTTGTACAGGCCTTCTAACCACGAAACGATTCACCGTCGTAAATCAAATGATTGGACACCGAACAGTAATCGAGACAAGTGCTTGGACCTTTATATGATCGCAGTACAGAAAGGTATAGTACACGAACTCCACAGACAGAAAGGAAACCGAGAAAACATGACAAAATCTGAAAAAATAAGTATGAGAAATTTGGCATATAGGACAGACATAACAATGAAACCCGCTGACAAAGGAGGAGCAATTGTAGTCCTTAATACAACCAACTACTTACAAGAAGCATAACCCCAACTAGGCGACTCAAGATTTTACGAACGCCTCCAAGGTGATCCGACAGACGAATACAAACGTATCATATCAACAGAACTAAAGAAACTGTTGGATGCAGAAAAAATAACCAACACTGACCAGAAACTGATGCGAGCAGCATACTCTCGTCCAGGTCGCTTCTACATCCTCCCAATATATATATATATATATATATATATGATTATATATATATATATATATATATATATATATATATATATATATATATATATATATATATATATATATATATATATATTGTTGGCATTTACTATACGCATCCTCTTCACCGGTACATTATCATAATTATCATGTGTGGATCATGCATCCTCATCGTTGTCGCGTAGCATCATCCTCTTGGCTCATTCATCGTAGCTGTCGGCTGCTGGTTCCTCGGGTCTAATAAAGGTAATCCAAACCAAGACTTCATACGTGGTGGAGCGTGCTGTTAGATCCCCCACCATCCTTTCGACCACTCTACCTCCTAGAGCTACGTTCAGGTCGCCTTTTGGGCCAGGTGTTCGGAAATATGTCGCACCAAGATGAGGCCGGTGCTGCAGCCGTTCCCACTTCACCACCGCGCGCCGCACCTTCTCACGTCATCAACAGCCTCCAGCGTGAGCCCCATCCCTTTGTGGGTATGCGCGGGGAAGATGTGGAGGAATGGCTGGACAATTTCGAACGTGTCGGCGCTGCTAACCGGTGGGATAGCACCTACAAACTCGCTCACGTGTCATTCTACCTCACGGGTGTCACAAAGACGTGGTTCCTGAAGCACTTCATCGACATCCCCGACTGATCAGCCTTCAAAGATCAGCTTCGCCATGTCTTTGGCACACCGGCTGTTCGTTCGGCTCTCGCAAAGAAAGCTCTTGCGACTCGGAAACAGCCCATCGGGGAGTCGTATACATCCTACATCAAGGATGTTCTTTCACTTTGCCGCCGGGTTGACACACCAATGACAGAATCAGACAAGGTGCGCCAGCTTCTTAAGGGAATTGCACCCGTCGCATTCAATGCCCTGGCAATCCAAAATCCTGCTACCGTTGCGGACGTTGCGACAACCTGTCAGCGCCCCGAAGAACTTGAGTCTATGCGCCTACAACCAGACAGTTACGCGGCCCGTATTACGACTGATCCAAACCTTCGAGACACGATAAGGGCGATTATACGCTAAGAATTAGAATCAATGGGATTCACACTACGTTCAGTGTGTCCCATTCAGTCTTCTTTAACGTCATTGCGGGATTTCATCAGGTAAGAGCTCACGTGCATGACTCACATGGGCAACCTGCAGCCCACTGTCTCTCGTACTCTCCCATCGCTTTGCACACCGCCACCGCGCCACCAGGCACCGTCAGCTCGACGTTCCCGCTACAAACGTACGCGTCGGTTGCTGCCGCACCTCCCACAAGCTTTCCCACGAGCTTTTAATCACCACCGCCAGAGCCGTCATCTGTCCCTCTGACTGCTCTCTCTCCCGGTGCCGTTAGCGCAAGCTACTACCCTCCTTATCGATCGACTTGGCCTAGGTGCTATTATTGCGGCTATCGTGGTCACATTTCACGCTTTTGCCGCACGCGCCAGCAAGACGAGCACCGAGGGTATGACATACGCGAACGGGACTATACCGCAGGATCCTTGTACCAGGGCCGCCGTTATTCTTCACCGCCGCATCGGCCTCCATCTCCGCCAGCATCGGATGAACTGCGCAGTATTCACCGATCAACCCGACGCCATTCACCGTCGCCCTACCGTCGCTCCTCCTCTCCTCTTCAGCCTACTTCCCTTACTTCTGATCAGCGTCCGGAAAACTAAGCGATGCAGTTTTTGGAGGACAAACTGCATTCCAACACAGGACTCCAATTCCTCCAGCGCGCCCCTACAATATGATTGTGGTCACAGTTGAGGGAGTGGACGTTGATGCTTTCGTGGACACTGGGGCTGCGTTTTCTGTTATTCGTGCTGATTTGTGTGCCCGTCTTCGAAAAGTCACGACGCCTTATGATGAACCGACACTGGTTACAGCCCAGGGAACAATGATTCGTCCTTCCGCTCTCTGTACTGCCCGTGTAATATTCGACGAAATTCTTCATCATATAGAATTTGCTGTGCTATCCCCGTGCTCCCATGAACTCATTTTAGGCTGGGACTTTCTTTCCTCTGCTTCTGCGGCTATTTGTTGTGCTCAACGTGCGTCCATCTTACTGACATGAACCACTTGCTCAACGACGAAACCTACAGGCCACTTCGACTCATCGCTGCTGTAGACATCGAGCTACCACCAAATGAACATCAATTAGTCATATGATTGATTGATTTGTGGGGTTTAACATCCCAAAAGCACTTTATGATTATGAGAGGCGGCGTAGTGGAGGGCTCCGGAAATTTCGACTACCTGGGGTTCTTTAACGTGCACCCAAATCTGAGTACACCGGCCTACAACATTTCCGCCTCCATCGGAAATGCAGCCGCCACAGCCGGGATTTGATTTCGCGACCTGCGGGTCAGCAGCCGAGTACCTTAGCCACTGGACCACCATGGCGGGGCATCAATTAGTCACAGTTTTGTCCAACGACGTCAACTGCGGTGACAATTTGGTCACTCCATCACCGAGTTGCCTTAATAAAGGCATAGCTCTCGCACCAAGTGTGGCTCGCTTCAACAACGGATCAACTGTCCTCGCTGCTACCAACACCACACAAGATAAAATTTTACTGCCACGGGGCACTACTGTCGCCTGCGTTGCCGATCTGGAGCCTGTGTGCGTTGTGTCTCTTACCCCTGTCTTCTCTAAAGGCCATCCTGCAGATCATGCTGCTTACTCGGCCTTTACAGCCGCCATCAGCGAAGACTTGACAGACTCACAGAAGCAGGAGCTGCTTGATTTGTTGGGAAAGCATGCAAACTCCTTTGACTTTCATTCATCCACCCTGGGCCAGACAACCGCTACAGCACTTCGTATTCAGACCGACGGAACATCCATTATGCATCGCCGACCATAACGCGTCTCTCTAGCCGAACAAAAAATCATTGAAGAAAACGTAAACGATATGCTCCAACAGGAGATTATCCGACCCTCAACCAGTCCATGGTCGTCGCCTATGTTTCTGGTGCGTAAAAAAGACGTTTACGTACGATTTTGTGTCGATTACTGAGCACTCAATAAGATCACTAGGAAAGACGTCTACCCCATGCCACGCATCGACGAGGCCCTAGAATCCTTACCGGGTGCTGAATACTTTTCGAGCCTCGACTTGCGTTCCGGCTATTGGTAAACCCCCATGCACGAAGATGATAAAGAAAAAAAAACTGCGTTTGCAACCCCGGATGGCCTATACGAATTCAAAGTCATGCGGTTCGGTCTATGCAATGCGCCCACAACTTTTGAGCACTTGATTGACACCGTGCTGCGTGGCCTGAAATGGAAGATGTGCCTATGTTACCTCGATGACATTGTGTCTTTTCATCGACGTTTCCTCAACATCTGCAACACTTGGACAAGGTCCTGACATGTCTTGCGGGCGCTGGTCTTTAAATTACCACAAAAAGTGGCATTTGGCCAGCAGATCTATTAAGGTACTCGGTTATGTTGTGAGCAAGGACGGAATTCATCCAGGCCCCGCCGCGGTGGTCTAGTGGCTAAGGTACTCGGCTGCTGACCCGCAGGTCGCGGGTTCGATTCCCGGCTGCGGCGGCTGCATTTCCGATGGAGGCGGAAATGTTGTAGGCCCGTGTGCTCAGATTTGGGTGCACGTTAAAGAACCCCAGGTGGTCGAAATTTCCGGAGCCCTCCACTATGGCGTCTCTCATAATCATATATGGTGGTTTTGGGACGTTAAACCTCACAAATCAATCATCGGAATTCATCCAGACCGTGATAAAACTGCTGCAGTGCTTCGCTTCCCTCGCCCTGACAAACCGAAATATTTGCGAAGTTTCCTTGGTCTCGCCTCTTACTTTCGGCGACTCATACAAAAATTTGCCTCCATAGCCGCACCACTTCATAAGCTACTTGCTTCCGGTATGCCCTTTCAGTGGTCTCAGGAATGTGAATCGGCTTTCGACAGGTTGAAGAGTGCCCTCACGACCGACCCTGTACTTATTCATTTTCACGATGATGCACCAACCTTCCTGCACACAAACGCTAGCGGCTGCGGTTTAGGAGCCATGCTTTTGCAACGCGACAATTCTTCGTGAGAGCGAGTCGTTGCATACGCCAACCGCGTCCTCTCCACAGCCGAGAGGAACTACACGATCACTGAGCAGGAGTGCCTCACCATCTTTTGGTCAGTACAGAAATTTCGTCCATATCTGCATGGCCGCCATTTCACCATTGTGACCTACCACAAAGCTTTATGTTGGCTTTCAACCCTCAAGAACTTGTCGGGACGCCTCGGACGCTGGATTCTACGCCTCCAAAAATATGATTTTGAGATCGTATACAAGTGTGGCAGGGAGCATAGTGACGCCGATGCTCTTTCTCGCTGCTCACTACCAGCGACTCCACTCGGGGTTTCCGCCATCATTTTGCAAAACACGCCCTCGGAGTCCACGTCTACGGCGGTTACCTCTCTCGCCTCTATGGACCAGCTGCCTTTGGACTACACCCACGATTTTCCTTCTCGACAGTTGGCTGACCTATACTGTCGACGTATTATAGCCTACCTCACTGGCAGTTCCCGTCCACCTAATGCAAGGCTCCGTCTCCAACTCTCGCAATTTAAGCTGGACAACTCGGTACTATACCGCAAAATTTACCATCCTGATGGTCAGCGCTGGATTCCCGTTCTACCCACATTGCTTCGGTCCGAAATCCTCAGAGCGCTTGACTGGTATCAGCCTCTTCCACTGACCTGATGGCATCGTGTACCGGTGTGGGTACTGAGAGCAGCAGTGGCGTGTCGCACCTGCGTCTGACGTCATTCGTAGGACAGGCGGAGAAGCTTTCTGCCACGCGGCCGGATGGCTCCGAGGAACTTTGGAGGTGTTGCTCCACTTCAGCTCGGTGTGCAAATGGGGTTGCGTCGGTGAAGGGCAATGCAGCACAGTCAATATGATTCTCTGCGGCTGCTTCGTTGGAGCAACGCCCTTCAAAAGGTCCGACTTCGGTAGCGGCGTCTGGCTGCAGTGAACGTGTTTCGGGTAGTGGCCGCTGGCCGCAATGAACTTGCTTCGGGAACTTCTCGTGTGGTAAGCTGCAGCGCATAGCTGCAGCCTTGAGGTGGAAAGCCTCTGGAGCTTGCTCCTCGATACCGGCCAGGTTGGACGGGTGGTGGTGGAGAGGTGGTAAGGATTACGACCGAAGGCAGCTATGAGCTTGCAGCTCCACTCTGCCCATGACTGCTGCTTCCAGCCTTCATACCGCTGCCACGCCACTGCACCTTCCCGAAGACGGTCTACAGCCACGGTCCATTTCTGAGATTCTGTCCAGGCCTCGCGCATTGCTAGAGCGTTGACGGTTGCCACCCAGCTGTCGGTGTCGTTCCGGACCCCGTCGAATTCCGGCAGTTCGTAGGTGGACGGCGATGGTAGGGCGGCACGCGAGAATGCGGATATCACTGAGGCAACGCCGTCGAGCTGGTCTGAGAGCTGCAGGAGGGTGCCCCAAGGCTGCCTGCGTTGCTCCAAGCGGCTTGCCTCAAGGTCGTGCGAGGCAGCTACGTCCAACACGGCGTTAGTGGCACGCAATTCTGGCAACAATGAAGGAGCTCGCTCGGAGATTGACGCTGTCAGTTCGTCAGTCTTCAAGCGGAGTAGCGCGATGGTACACAGCAGGGTTCGCGGCGCTTTCATGTGTGAAGTCCGAAGCATTGGTGATCGCGGTCTTCGAATGAGTAGCGGTTGCAGCACTCACGCCGGTGAGGTTGACGAGCAGAGAAGCCTGGACGGCGTTCCCTGGCCGCTCGCATGTTGAAAGAGTGCGGCAACAGGAACGTTGGCCATGGGAAGCGTGAGCGGCATTCCCAAAGGACAGGAGCCGGTGCGGATCCCTGCCGTGAAATGGTGGCAGGGTGTCAATAAGGTCATGTCCTACAACCCCAGGGGAGGCCTGGACGCCGTCCACAGGTGGTTTGAAGGGTAGCTGAAACGGCGGGTGGGACCCCATTGCCAAGGAAGCGTGAACGGCGTTCCTCGATAGAGGAGCCCGCACTGCCGACGAACCACGAAGGCACGTAGCGGTTCCCGCAGCTTCCCGCAGAGGGTTCACTTGTCGGCTTGCGCTGACGGCAGAATCCGTAGCCAAGGTTGCGTGGACGGCGTCCCTTGTGAGATGGTACCGGTAACGGGTACTGCAGCCACCGAGGAGGCCTTGACGCCCCGAACGGTGGTGGCAGTGGCGGCAGGTGAACAGCTGCCAAGGAGGCCTTGACGCCATCCTCAAGCGGCGCTTATCGCAGCTGTCCCAGATGACGAAGCCGGGATGTAAGCTTTCTTCTTCGCCGACTGTGCCATTGTAAAGGAGAAAAAAGAGACAACACCCGATTCTGGGCCAGCTGTTCTTATTCTGTACTTCGTCTTCCTCCTCCTTGCTCTAGCTATCCGCGCACCGAAGCGCCAGCGTCTTTCTCGGTCGTGACGCTATATATATATATATATATATATATATATATATATATATATATATATATATATATATATATATATATATATATATATATATGCTGAATAGCGGCAATGGCTTTCGCACGCGGCCAGCGCAAAGAAGAGAAAGACGAAGGAAGCTAAGAACAACTGGCCCAGCAAACGCGTGTTGTTTCTTATTTCTCCCTCACAATGGCGCAGTTGTCGAAAGGCTTTGGCGAATCTCAGCTGCCCGCTTGAAGTCATGCGTGTTGCCAAGAAAAAGCGTCATGCGTCCTCGCTGACTGAAATCGCAAAGTCACTGCCGTGGCAAGCGTCGATTCCTCCACTAGCGGACGGCGTCCAGACCTTCATTGTTGTTCCGAAAAAGCTGTCCGGCGACGCGACACTACGCGGCAACCTTGCGCAAAGGCTCCTCATGTCCAGGGACGGTGTACATGCCTCCTTCACCCCCGATATCCTGTCGGCGCTTCAAGCACCGTCCGCGGGCGGCGTCCAGGCCTCATCGACGCTCAAAATCCCTTCATTACCACTGCAATACAACTTCCCGACACGACGTCACACGGGGTTCAATGCCTGGCAACACCGGAAATTTTCCCAATAGTATAGTGTTACGAGTGACAGTGTTCAATTAAAGATGAGGTGAAATGGCGTTGTTATAGAGCAGCGTACTTCTGAGACAGGCCTAGAGCGCTTCACCCAACCACACAGTCCAAGCGCCGCTCCACTACTCATCTTCTTCTTCCACGCCCCGTAGACTCGCGCATCTTTGTTTCATTTCCCCCGGCGGCAGACGAAGCTCGCGGAGCGAGTTAAGTAGGCCTATAATTGTACTGTTTGAGGCGGGCTACGTGAACAATTTGCGTAGTGCGCGAACGCCGGTTATTGGATGTGACTTGGGCGACAACGTAATTCACGTCACTGAGACGAGTGACTATCTCGAATGGGCCGGAATAGTTTGCTAGAAACTTCCGGTACAATCCTTTTCGACGAACAGGAGTCTACAGCCACACCTAGTCACCAGGAGAAAACTCTACGGGGATATGCTTGGCATCGCAGCGACTCTTGCTGTGTTTTTGCGAAGGCAATGTTCAAAGGCGCGTTAGTTGACGTGCTTCTTCAGAGCGACACAACGTCTGAGCGATGGACAGATCTTCCTGATGCGAGAAAGGTAATAGAGTGTCCAGAAAACTCTGTGAATTTCGTGCGTAAAGCAGAAAGAAGGGCGAATGTCCAGTAACTTCATGCTTGGCGGTGTTATACGTGTAAGTAACAAACGGTAAGATGGCGTCACAGTTACTGTGGTCAGCATCAACGTACACAGATAGCATATTCGTGAGAGTTCGATTTGTTCTCTCAGTGAGACCGTTAGTTTGCGGATAGTAAGGGGTGGAGTGGCGATACGAGGAGCCACAGAGGCGCAAAATTTCTTCAACCACATCGGCAATAAATTGTCATCCACGGTCACTGATGACAACCCGTGGAGCACCATGACGCAGTATGATCCGTTGTAACAGAAAAGATGAAACAGCGGCGGCTGTGGCCGATGTCAGTGCGTCCGTTTCTGTATAACGCGTTAAATAATCCACGCACACTATAACATATAGGTGGCCCTATGGGATCTTAGGAAGGGGTCCGAGCAAGTCGATGCCGGCTTATTCAAAAGGGGATGTCGGTGAAGGGCTGGGCTGCAAATAACCTGCCGGGGCGGTGGTGGATCGCTTGTGGCGCTGAAATTTAGCGCAGCTGGCGACGTACTGTTTTGTGGTCTTCCACATTTTCGGCCAGTAGAACCTCTCACGTAGTCGATGTAGCGTACGTGAAAAACCGAGATGACCGGATCTTATGTCATCGTGCACAGAACGAAGGACGACCTGGCGTAGGCTTTCCGGCACCACTAGTAGCAACGGAAGGCCATCTGCTGAATAGTTTCTTTTACACAGCAAGCCATTTGAAATTTTAAAGTGCTTGTCAACGGAGTTATGTGCAGCTTCGAGCAAGGGTTTCAGAGTAGAGTCGCGCTGCTGCTCACGTTTAAAGTTGTTGGTATCTGGGAAGTCGGACGAGACAGAAACTAAATAGTCATCAATGTCATCGTCGTCAGCGTTGGTGTGTGCTGAAGGAAGGCGGGATAAGCAGTCGGCATCTGTGTGACATCGTCCGCTCTTATAGGTAACAGAAAAGCTGTACTCTTGGAGGCACGACGCCCAACGAGCCAGCCGGCCAAACGGGTCACGAAGTCCCACAAGCCAGTATAGTGAGTGGTGATCGGTCACTATTGTGAACTCGCGGCCATGTAGATACGGTCGGAACTTCTAAATGGCGAAGACGGCTGCTAAGCACTCGAGCTCGGTGACGGTGTAGTTCTTCTCTGCTCGGGTCAGTGTTCGACTGGCATAAGCTACGACGTGCTGACGGCTGTTGCAGGGTTGGACCAGCACAGCACCAACGCCTAGCCCACGAGCATCAGTATGAAGTTCAGTCAAAGCATCAGAATCAAAATGCTTTAGGATGGGTCCTGAAGTCAATAAAAACTTCAGCTGTTGAAATGCAGCCTCACATTTACCATCCCACAAGTACGGTTTGTCTTTATAAAGAAGGGACGTCAGTGGGGAGGCAAGTTGTGCGAAGTTCTCAATAAATCGGCGGAAATATGAACACAGACCCACAAAACTTCGCAGGTCCTTCACTGTTCATGGTGGTTCAAAGTTGCGAACCACTGTGGTCTTCTGTGGGTCTGGTCGCACACCTTCTTTATCCACGAGAAAGTCTAATACGAGGGCTTGACGTTCCCCAAAATGACACATTTTTGAGTTTAAAACAAGGTCAGCTTCGCGTAAGCATTCAAATACAAGCGACAAGCGGTGGTTATGCTCTTGAAAAGTCTTGCCGTAAATAATCACGTCATCTAAATAGTACATGCAAGTTTTCCAACTTAGTCCACGGAGTACTGTATTCATAAATCTCTCGAATGTCGCTGGAACATTGCACAAACCAAATGGCATAACGTTAAACTCAAAGAGACCGTCTGGTGTTACAAAGGCCGTCTTCTCTTCATCTGAGGGATGCATAGGAATTTCCCAATACCCAGAACGCAAGTCAACAGAAGAAAAATAAGAGGCAGAATGCAGGTAGTCCACGGCGTCATCTATACGTGGCAAAGGGTAGACGTCTTTTTTTGTGATGGCATTTAGGCGACGATAGTCTACGCAGAATCTCCATGAATTATCCTTTTTCTTGACTAGAATGACAGGAGCTGCCCATGGGCTACACTGTTCTTGTATGACGCCCTTCTTTTGCATGTCTTCAACTTGCTCAGCGATGGCTTTCCTTTCAGAAGGCGATACACGATAGGGCTTCTGGCGTATTGGTGGTGCTTGGCCTGTATAGATGCGGTTTTGCGTACGTGAAGACGGTGGCGTAACGGTAGACGTCTCGTCTTGGGCAAAGTCAGAGACTGAGGCGTAGCGTGCGATCACCTCCTGCAGCAGCGACCGTTCAGTTGATGGTAGTGTTTTGTTAATCATACGGTCAATGCTGGCAGAATAGTCGCGGTACGAGTTGGTGTGGGGTTTCCTTACATTCACCGACAGTTGGAGTGACCGTATGGTAAGAGTACTTTGCTCTTGAAAGCTTGCCAATTTAAGTCCTGCAGGCAGATATATGGGCTGCGCGGGAACGTTCACAGTCTACAATTCAGCACAACCATCGACGGTGAGGACGAGGCAACGAGGCACAATAACGTTTTTCTTAAGTGCGTTACTGAATTTCGCCTCGGCTTAACCGCAGTAAGAACCCGCACAAGGACGCGAAGAGTTTACACGCACAAACATTGCGGTATGCGGGGCCAAGCAGACGTCTTCAGACACGGAAAACTCTTCCAAGCAGTCTTCAACTGTATCAACACGGGAAGAAAAAATAATCCCACCACTACCACAATCTAGAGTTGCACCACATTCCCGCAAAAAATCTATACCTAGAATGACGTCGTGGGTCGCTCGTGCAAGCACCGTTAGTTCAGCTTAAACGTTTGATTTCCTACAGAAAGTAAAACAAAACAAACTCCAACCGGACTCAACGTTTCTTCCTCTACGCTGCGGAACGTAGCACTCCGATTCCAAGCAAACATTACTTTCGTCCCAAGGCGATTTTGTAAAAAGACATGCTCATTATCGAAACGGCAGCACCGGTATCAACTAGTGCAACAGTACTCACACTGTCTACAAAAACACTCACTTTGTTCTCAACCATTACAACACAAGGGGGTCTTGCGGAAGATGATTTTGCGGCTTCGCCCCCATTGATCGCACCAGTTAGTTTCCCAGTGGTGGTGGCGTCCCCGAGCGGCGACGCGGAGACGGGGATCTCTGTTGGCGTGCGGGTGGTGGGTAACGCTGCGGTCGGAGCAAGGCGGGTGAGCACGTGCTGCGTGTTGCCGTTGCAAAGAGCCCTGAAATGGTCGAGACTCGCCAGCAGGTACATAGGGCGTGTACACGTGGAATCGCGGAGCTCACTGCTGGCGACGGTAGCAGTACCTAGCGATGTGTCCAGGTAGCCCGCAGTTGTAGCAAGTACGAGTGTCATGTCTCCATTCCATCGCCACAATTTCGACCAATACTGCATCTCCAATGGACGCCATCTACACCTCCTTGGTCTTGCATTCTACCATCTCGAAGACCGGAGTGGCAGTCACTGTATCTTCCATGGATACCGGCGCTGTGGCTCCTATCGACTCATCCGACAGCGCCGCGGAGCTGGAGTACGCCATCACACAATTCCGCGTCACGACTGACACCTTGCTGGAGTCCAGTACCAAGCTGCCACCAGCCACATTGCCGATTTGTGCGCACTAGATGTCTTGTTGATTGCAGCCGCATCGCAAAAACTTGAGGGCAGCCCACCCGAGAAGAGATGGAAGCTCTGGTATTCGCTCATGGCGCTTTCACAGCAACTGGGCTGATTGGTGCCTACATTCTCTTGCGTTTCAGCAACTCTGTTATCAATGCCGGCTGGCTGTGAGCTGCCGCCATTTCGTGCCTTTGAAGACGACACCGGTGATTGGGTCGCTACCGTCGACGCTCTCGGAGCTCGCAAGTTATGGAGAGAACAACAGATGTGATGCATAGCCATCAACCACTTTCGATATCTGGCCGTGGCGTGGCATAGGTACGAAGGAATGGGGCACTAATCGCGGATAGAAACGTGGAATGGTGCTGAGCTGATTGCTGCTTTTGGCCACACTCCCTTTCACCTATTTGCCGACACTCAGTCCAACGTGGCTGGTGCCAAGAATGGAGCTCAGAAGACGTTTGATCTGGAGGCTGCAGCTCTTAGCTGCAGTTCAACACTTGAACTTGAGCACTCTTCATCGGTATCCGACGGAAGTACATCAAAGCTACCAACCAAACCCGAAGGAGACCCTCGTGAAAGGTGCCTGTCTGAGCCTGCATCGGCTGACAACCATACCGACATTGTACTTGCGCATTGTAACGTGCCAATGACATGGCGTTGGAACGTCATACGGGAGACGCCGAAGCTGGCTGTAAGGTGGGCTTCGTGATTTAGATGTAGGATTGCATTTCAGGACTCATTTCCCGGACTTCCGTGTCAGAGACATCAAGGCAGTCATTGGTAGAGACATGGCCATTCATAGCAAGAAACAACAATCTTGCGAATAAAACAGACACAAAACCCGAGACGCTGCCCAGTATTTCCCAGTCACAAATCCCATCGCGTGTGAAAGAAAACAAGAGAAAGCACCGGGAAGCTACGCCACTTGGTGTTTCTCTTCAAAAACTTTCGCGGCGACCTTCTTCGGGCATACTGTGTCTACCGCTTACTCCACGGGACAGAAGAAGCCAGATGTCTGGATGTATTTTTGGGAGCCAACTACCGAAAGTCGCTTCGTCCACGAGGCCGTCCTACGCGATGCAGCCAGTCTCTTCCTCCAGGTATACGCCTGGCAGATGACTGAACCAAATCGCAGCGTCATAGAGGACTGGGGGCCAGAACAATTCAGGAAATGTGGACCACCTGAATATGTGGCATGTCAACAGGTGAGCTCGCGACGTACCAGTGATCGCCCACCACAACTTCCCAAGCTCGACCCTTCAGAGACAATTTCGGCAGTTGCGCACACTCGCACTTATGGCTGAGTGTAATGAAGAAAAGCAGCGATGAAGCTTCGGCTCTCGCACTCGGCCAGTGCGAAGGAGAGTAACAACAACCAACCCAGCAAATAGGTGTTGTGTATCACTTCTTCGTCACAATATTTATTTATTTATTTACTTATTTATTTATTTATTTATTTATTTATTTATTTATTTATAAGACGTGACACGACTTTTCGCGAGTGTAAGACACCGAGGAAGACGGACCGCAGCTCGCACTGCGGGCAAGCCAGTCCTCGTCATCATCTTCTGTACGCAGAATGTTTCACCCTTCATGCGCTAGCTACTTAGCATTACCCTCGGCTTGGTGCAATTGGTCTTCAGGTGCAGGGTGGTGTGGTTTCAACCTTCTGACGAGGACAACTTCACTGGGGGCTCTTGCAGCCAGGTTAGTCTCGGAGGCTGCAACAGCCTTATAGGTAACGCCATTTAGCCGTCGTATGATACTGCAAAACCCTTTGTATCGGGATAACTTCTATAATCCAACATCACGAACTGTGCACCAGAAAATAACTAGACAACAAATTGAGAAGTGAACGCTGACATGCTTCCTGTCGTACAGAGGCTTCTGGATTGTTTGTGAAGCCAACAGCCTAGAGCAGCAGATGTGTCGTGCATGCCATGCACGTCACGTGTGTATTCACTTGGCGGAGACGCAGTAGTCGGCAGTAAGCTATCCAACATTACGGTCAAAAACATCCATACAGTATAATAAAACGTGAACAATCTGCGGTATTATCACGGAATAAATTATTGGCGAACGCCACGTGAGGTTGCACTAGATCCATCTGACAATCTGGTGGTCAGCTGGCACATACATCGAGAGAATGTTCATCAGGGTTCAATTTAAGTGTTCGGTGAGGACATTTATTTAGGATAGTAGGAATTGGTCAATTTTCACAGCAGTGAGGAAGATCAGGAAAAGTTGTCGAGTACGCATAACCAAACCGCACGGCCATGATCGGTGAGCAATTGAAGAGTAGCTCGATAGTGTAGAATTGCATCGTTGAATAAAAAGCCCGTCACGTCAGTAGCAGTGCTGGTGGGGAGCGCTGTAGTGATGGCATACCTGGTTGCACGTTCTCTAGCAACGGCGACCCGCTTGTTCCCAGAGTTTGATTCAGAAAACGGTTCAAGAAGGTCTACACTAGAATGGAACAAAAGTTCAATAGGGATAGAGGTTGGGTGAAGCAGTCCGCCAGGGGGCGCGGCAGGTCGCTTTCGTCGTTGACATTATCAAAGGCGGGTACGTAACGTCGAACGGGCTGGGTGCGACCATGTCACAAGAAGCGGCAGCGGACGCGGTCGTACTTGTGAGGTAGGCCCAAGTGGGCAGCAGTTCGTCGTGAAGCTTATACGCAACCGTTGAACGCATATGTTTAGGCAGGACGGGAAGTAGCTCAGAGCCATCTGGTTGGACGCAAGCAGGGTACAGCGTGCCATTTGAGAGAACGAACATGCCGAATAATGCGTCGTTAGGGTGAAATTCGAGACGGTCAGTGAGTGACTAGAGGAAACATATCGACGCTGTTCGTCAGCAATTCAAAGAAATCTAAACACGGACATGACGCTGGGTCTAGTCTCAACGACTGAACCATCTAGTTGGTCGACAGGGCAGTGGGACAAGCAATCGGTGTACACACGGAGGCGTCCCAACTTGTAGGCAACTGTGTAGGAGTACCACGGAAGACGGTGTGCCCAACGACCAAGTCGTTCAGTAAGGTCCTCAAGGATGAACGCCAATAAAGAGGATGATGACCTGTTACGACAAAAAATGGGGGTCATAAAAGGGAAGACATAATTTCGAAACAACTTAGACTAGGGCAAGGCATTCCCGTTTGGTTATAGAGTAGTTGCGCTCAGACTTCGAAAGAAGGCGACTTGCATATGCAATTACACGATAAGAGCCTTGCTGAGTTTGGGCCAGAACTGCGCCGATGTCGTGACCGCTGGTGTCTGTGTGGACTTTTGTAAGACTATCTGAGTCAAAATGTGCAAGTGTCGGTGGTGTCGTTAGAATGGTGATTAGGGAAGAGAAAGCGTCAGCTCGAAGAGGACCTCAACAAAACGGGAAGTCATGTGTGAGGAAGTCAGTTAGTGGGCGTGCGAGGGCCGCAAACTCTTTCATGAACCGACAAAAGTAACAGCACAGGCCCACGTAGCTGTTGACACCGGGATAAAGTGCTTAACGGAAAATTTCCTTACTGTGCGTACTTTTCCCGGGTCTAGTCCCACACCGGAAGCGTCAATAAGGTAGACCAACATAGTATATTGACGAGAACCGATGTGGAACGTCGAGAAATTAAGCTGAAAGCCGCCTCGCTGGAATCTAGATAGAATCGTTTAAAGACGCTCAAGGTCTGTGGCGAAGGTTGTTGAGAAGATTACCACGCTATTTAAGTAACACAAGCACGTTGCCCATTTCGATCCTGGACGCAGCGTGTTCATCGTTCTATCGAAGGTTGCTGGGATGCTGCATAGGCCGAACGGCATGACCTTGAACTTGTCATGGCAACGCGTATGGCTTGAGTCGTACAAGGCGGCGTGATCTACTGCAAACATTTGCGTAGAGGTGCTCTCAAAATCGATAAGTGGGTGCTCGTGTAAGAAAAGGTTGTTTAAGTTTCAGTTTATTGAGTGTATTTGGGTGGGGAGTTGCATGAAGGGATAGGTATACTGACAGAGGACTCTCAGTGTAAACACTGCAATCGGACTTCTTGTTATAAAATACACAAAGACAAAACAAAAAACAGGAGCAGGATCGCGTAAAAGAAGCATGAATATGGTGTGAACATTGAAGTGTTAACGTTGTCGACCTGTACTTCAAGGAGACTGTGGGGTGTGGGCAGCCTAAGCAGAGGATTTTCAGGCGTCGATGGTGTTGCAGTTTCACCTCTACTAGCTGCGGTACCTTTTTTCCTGCTGCGAGCGTCGAGAGAAGCTTGGCGAGGGAAAGTGGCAAGGCTGTGGAGAGCGGAATCAGCGACGTTGTGGTGGCGGGAAGCAAGAGTAGTGGTGAACGGGTGAAAGGGTGTCAGTGGGGAGATGCTCATAAGGAGGTGGCAAGTAGATATGGGCGCGTGAAGCGAATGAACACCTAGAAGTCGTACGTGTGCTCAGATTTGGGTGCACGTTAAAGAACCCCAGGCGGTCAAAATTTCCGGATCTCTCCGCTACGACGTCTCTCATAATCATATGGTGGTTTTGGGACGTTAAATCCCGCATATCTTCATCTTAGAAGTCGTAGGGCACATGTTTGTAGGGTAGCTTTGGCGTGGTGGGTTGTATCAGCGGCGATGCCAATAACGAGAAACATATTCAGGTTAATGACCTGGCTATGCGCTAGCTGCGCAGGAGAATCTATATGTATATATATATATATATATATATATATATATATATATATATATATATATATATATATATATATATATATATATATATATATATATATATATATATATATAGTCTAATAGATCCTCCGTGAGCGGTCACAACGTGGTTTATTTCGACGTTTCGGCCTAGAGTCTGGCCTTCATCAGGAATAAAGATACAGTTTGTCGGTGCTCAGCTTTATACAATCTCAAATCAGAGGGCAAGGAAAGAGGGAAAAAAAGGAAAGAAAAAAAGAAAAAAGAGAAAAATAATATACGGTGGACGCCCCTCGGGTGCCCCCCTTCCACTTTTCCCTCCACTTCCCCCCCCATCTCACTCCCCCCTCTCCCCTTCACCTTTCTGATGTCAGCGGTCTGTGTATGTTTCCGTTCACTAGCGAATTCCTCCCGGTCAGACGGCCCCTCCTGGCACTGGCGGTTCGGTGTGGGGCATAAAAGAGCTTTTTAGGAAGTCCTAAGCCTTTAACTACTCGGGGTCCCGTAAACAATTCGTCGTAGAAGGACGGGGGCCGCGTATTGTGGCAGAGGCTGGTCAGCGGGCATTTTAGGAAGTTCTAAGCCTTTAACTACTCCGCACCCTGTCAACATTTCGTCGTAAAAATAGGGGTGCCCCGTATTGCGGTAGGCTGTGCAAGCGCGTGCAATGCGAATTCCTGGCCCGCTTCTAAATTACGCGTGTCGTGGGGGCCTCCCGGCTGTGCACATGGTTGCTGTTGGGCATCTCGTGCATGGCACAATTGATTGGGTAGTAAAATAAAACAGAAAACAGACGACAGCTGCACTTAGGAAGAGTAGTTACACTTGGAATTGTTTTAGGTTGTCCACTGCCCTTCGCAGCTGCAGTGCCGTGAACTCAGTTACTATTTTCATTGTTGCCGTTATTGTTTTTTAATGCTTTAATTGCTGCAAGTGTACCAGGATTCTCATTTATTCCTCTATCGAGGGTGTTAAATCGGTGGATAAGGTATGACTCTCGTTGTTCAAGTTCTCGATTTGATTTAAATCCCGTCTCTCAGAGCGTTACTGATAGGTTGTCGAATGCATGGTCGGGAAGATTGAGATGTTTTGATAGAGGTAGACTTGGGGCTGATTTCGCATGGGCTCTGTGATTATTGAAGCGAATCATAAATGGTGTTTCTGTTTGTCCGATGTACTGCATACCACACACGTTGCATTCGAGTACCGGATGTGGACGGATATATATATATATATATATATATATATATACACATATATATATATATATATATATATATATATATATATATATACTTATAGTGGGAGTAATAATTCAATGGGCCAGTTAGTCTTCGTGAAGGTATGGGATATGATTAAACGGGAGCGTTGTCAACAAGGATAAATATATTTATTTCCCAACAGTTTCGGGAGGGGTCCTTCCTTCATCAGGGGATGAGTTATACTAACATGAACTTCGAAACTTCGTTGCTGCCGCGTCCCTCTCACCTTGAAAGATGTTTGCGAGAGCGAGAGAGAACTAAAGAAAGAAAGAAAGTAAAAAAGAAAAAAGAAAAAAAGAAAAAAGGAAGACAAAAGACGAAAAGAAAAAAAGAAAAAGAAAGAAAGTAAAAAAGAGAAAGAAGCAACGTCAACACTGAAAACGAAATCAAATGTCCGTGTACGTCCACATCCGGTTCTTGTCCCGTGCTGGTCAGTTCTCGACGTTTGTCGGGTCACCCAAGATTGTCGCCCCGGTGGCTGGAGGGGTCCGTGACGGCGTGCGCAAGGAAAGGGTTTTCCCTTAATGGGTTGGTCGGCTCTTTACCTTTCATCCTCATCCGTTTTCCTTCAATGGTCATCAAGTGGTAGGCGAACATAAACACTTTGTATGTGAATGTGAAAAAAAAAGACAAAGAAGAGAAAAAAGGAAAGAGAAAGAGAAAACAACAAAAAACAAGAAATGACGGTGTACACGTACGAGTCAGTCAGAAAAAAAAACAAGCATGGTCTCCAGCTATCAATCTTTGTCACCAATTTGCTCCTGGCTTACTTCTCGGAGGCAGGAGAGTCTTCCGGGGTCCTCGTTGATGCCGGCTACTAATGTTCCTAATTTGAAAAAAATATGCTTCACGCTGTTCGCGCTCGCGCCTTTTTGAGAAACCGGACTGCAAAAGAGTTACGCTGATATTTTCAAAACTGTGGTTTGGCAGGCGCCGATGTCTAGATAAAGGTAGCTTCGGCAGTGAAGTGGCGTAATATCGGTGATTAATGAACCGCAGCCGACATGGCGTGTCTGTTTGGCCGATATATTCTTGTCCGCAGATGTTGCAATGTAGCATGTATATTACGTTACTAGAGTCACAATTAAGGCTTTCAGTTATGCAGAATTTGAAATCCGAGAAGTTCGCTTTGCATTCACGTGTTGTGACCATCTGTGGGCATACCTTGCATCGAGCTTTTCCGCAGGGATGGCACCCTGATTGAATTTTGGGCGTGTTTCTTTTTGCTCTGACAGGAATGTCCTTCAGGAATTTATCCCTACGGTAAACTACATGAGGTGGCTTCGCGAAAATACAAGTTAGTCATTTGCTTTGCCTGATTATGTTGAAATGGCGGGAATGTATGTTGTTGATTCGTGGCGCTGATGAGGAGTAAGTTAGTACAAGGTTCGTTTGTGAAGTCGTTTTAGATACTCTGTTTGGTTCCTTAATTATATCATTCCTGTTCACGTTGCGAGCACGTAGTATGGCATCGTCAATATTGTCGTCCGGATAATTTTGTTTCAATAAGGAATGTTTTAGGTGTTCTGCGTGTCTGCAGAATTCCCGCATAGAGGTGCATATTTCCCGTCAATTAATTCACGCACAAAATTTCCAAAACTAGCAATACCTTCTTGGACGTCGCTGTCACGGTCAAAAATGACCGCTTGTACCACAACCTAAGGACAACCCGTACCACAGGCTTACTTTGAGGAGAAAAATGGGAACTCGAAACTACAGTGCAATCTTAATCAAAACACCCTTAATCTCGAATATGATGCTGACACTCCCGTGCCACGTGATAGCCAAGAGCAGCCAAAAACTTGTGACAAAAATGTCCTCAATCTGTCCAACACAATGCTCACACCCGCTCAGATTCAACTATTGTCGAGAGGCTTAACCATTTGTCCATCATCCGGTAGATTCGATGAATTTGAACTGTACCAAGACCTCGATAACTATGCGCGTAATCTCCGCCTCCGTGAATACTTTCATGATCGCAAGGACTGCACGGACGAGAATAGATTGATTCTGGTGACAAATCATGGTGTCCAGGTGAGCAGAGAGACAAACACCTCGATATGTATATATCAGCAGTGTAAAAAGGTATCATCAGAGCGTATGAAAAAAATCGCCCATCTCTAAACAACATATCAAAGTCAGAACGAAGGGCACTCGATGAACTACGAAAAAACACTGAAAGTACCATCAAACCGGCTGATAAAGGGGGCTCCATAGTAATTCTAAACACGTCGGACTACTTAAAGGAAGGGGAACGACAACTATCAGCCACAAAATTCTACAATGAACTTGCAACAGACCCGACTCCCGAATTTGAAACGGAGATGAAAGTAACCCTAAAGAATCTCCGCCGGGACGAGAAAATTACCGGCAAAACGTTAAAAGCAATGTTACCGGCCCATTCTGCTCCTGGTCGATTCTATTTGCTCCCCAAAATACACAAGGCAGGCATTCCGGGACGTCCGATGGTATCTAGTAACAGCACATCAACAGAAAATATATCAGGATTTATTGATTCCTTAATAAAAAACATCCCCCCAAATTTTCCCTATTACCTAAAGGACACAAACCACTTCATCTGCGAAACTTGAAGTTACGACATCCCAGGCGGTAGTTTTCTGGTAACCATGGACGTCTGCTCACTGTACACCAACATACCCCACCATGATGGGATAGCGGCTATGGTTTCTGAATATGTAAAATGTGACTCATCAACTAGTGTTAGTGGCGAGGTACTGTTTACACTTCTTGAACTTGTACTAAATAAAACCACTTTGAGTTCAATGGCAAGCATTTCCTTCAGGTCAGTGACACTGCAATGAGCACGAAAATGGCCCCATACTTCGCGAGCACCTTCATGGCTTCACTTTAAATTCCATTCATTGAGGGACGCACCATCAAACTTTTCTATTACTGAAGATACTTAGACGATATTTTTATGATATGGCACCACTATGAGAGAAGTCTTTTCCGCTTCATAGAGGATTTTAACAAGTGCCACTTCAAGTGCCATTTCAAGAGCAATAATATTACTTTTTGTGTGAGGATCCCAGACAGTGCAGGCGTATTCCAGTCGTGGTCTAATTATGAATGTATAGGCGAGTAGCTTAACGTTTCTTGGGGCCTTTCTAAGCTTATGTCTAATGAAGCAAAGTTTTCGGAATGAAGCTGCACATGTGTTTGTTACGTGTTTGTTCCAGCTCAAGTTATTTGTTATAGTGACGCCAAGATATTTATATTCTGATACTTGTTCTAACGGTTGTGACGGAAGATTGTAAGGGAAGGACAGCTTATTCTTTTTGTTAGTTATGTTCATAAAAACAGATTTTTTGGCATTGAGCTTCATTCCCCATTTTTCGCACCACGCCTGAACATATAAGGCTTGTGTTTAGCATTTGTTGGTCTTCAGGGCATGTTATTTTGTTGTATAGAATACAGTCATCGCCAAATAATTTAATTTTCACGTGATCACTAATAAGGGATACAAGATCGTTAATATAAATTAGAAATAATAACGGGCCTAATACGCTGCCTTGTGGAACACCCGAAAGAACAGGAAGCCGAGTAGAGGAATGATCATCGATGCAAACATATTGGAAGCGGTTCGACAAGTAGGAACAGATCCAATTGGTTACAAAAGCTGGAAGACCTATCACTTTTAACTTGTGCATTAAATGAACATGGGAAGATAAATGAAAGGCTTTTTGGAAGTCTAGAAAAATAACATCAACTTGACCAGTTTTATCAAGAACGCTAGCAAAGTCTTGAACAATAGAAGTGAGTTGCGTGACCGAGGAAAATCTTTTTCTGAAGCCGTGTTGACAGTCAGATAATAACATGTTTCTGTTTAAAAAATTTATAATGTAGTCGGCTATAATGTGTTCTAGAAGTTTACAACATGAAGAAGTCAGAGAGATTGGACGGTAATTAGTAAACAGCGTCTCGTCGCCTTTTCTAAATACTGGAACTATGCGGGCTAATTTCCAATCCTCAGGTACAACACCAGACAAAAGAGATGCTCGAAAAATGATTACTAAAAATTGGGATATGATTTCAGCATAGCGGCGCAAAAAAATATTCGGAATGCCACGAGGACCGGTTGACGCTTTCGTTTTGAGGTTCAACAACATGGAAAATACGCCAGGCTGTGAGACAATATCAGCTTCGCTTGTGAAAGGTAATACGGAGCAAGGAATTGCATCATCAGATTTAAGAAAAATGCTATGAAAATACTTATTGAAGTTTTCAGCAATGCTATGCTTATAATGATGGCGATAGCCTCATGTAGCATTGGTTGAATTGTTTTTTTTTCTTTTTGCGCAGGAAAGTCCAAAATTTATGCGGAGCGGAGCGAATAAAGTCTGGCAGGGTCTGTTCAAAATAACGTCGCCTTGCGCACACCACGGCATCTTTGAGGTTAGACTGTGCAACACCGATAATACTCGGACAGGCAGCTTTACGCTTCAAACGCTTGACTTTTCTTCAAACGCTTGACTAGCTCTTCAAGATCACCGGGTTCATTGAGGGAGGTATTGAAACGAAAGAGGCAGATGCGTACGAACATCAAGACACTGAATCTTAGCATGCCAACACCTCGTGCACCCAATCGCCGACGACGGGACTGGAACTGGCGATTAATGAACTTGTTTATTATGGAGGTACAACGATTCAGCAGAGGCCCGCCGTCTCTGCCTCTACGGGTTGTTCGGAGCACACGTCTATTACGTCGAACATGGTTTCTCAGCACTCCCGCTGCGCCGCTTCCTGGCTGCTGACGGCTTACATGCAAACTTTGAGGGAGTCGCGCTGCTGGCACAGCACACGAGGGTGCAGCTGCGATGGACGTCGGCGGCATGGAGATCGGCGGCGATCGCTTGCACGGACAACTCCAGTGCCAAGCCCCCCAACAACAAGGAGCCGAGCGACACACAGAGCCATCCGGGGCTCAGCAGGGACGATGTCGCCACTACCACCTGCGAGGCCAGCGAGCCAGCGAGTCCCACCAGTGAGTCAGAGATCGGCGGCAACTGTTTGCACGGCCAACTCCAGTGCCAAACCCACTCAACAATAGGGATGCGAGGGACACAAAGAGCCGTCCAGGATCCCAGCAGTGATGACGTCGCCACTCCCACCAGCGAGGCCTTATAACACCAGGCGGACGAATGCGGTGAAGACCAAGGCGGCGGCTTCCAAATGACACGGGGAAACAAAAGGTACGGGCAGTCTTAAACACGCATGGTCCGATTCATTTCTATCGATTAGGAAAATCATTGAAAAACGCATGCAATACGGAAGACATGCGGAACAACTAACGAAATATCTATTTTACGAAATTGTACCTAAGGGCCTCCGCCTAGCCTGCAACCCCTCAATGCCTACACTAAGTGAAGCAGAAATGGGAAAGTGGAAAAAAATATTACTAGAAGCGTCCTTGCAACTGACCCGGGTCACTGCGGACCATAGTGAGCGTAAGGCCGCCGAATGCAGTGTCACGGAGGCCACGCAGAAATTGATATCTAATCTCGGAGAGCACGAGGAAAGAGAACTGGAAAGATGTGAACTAAAAAAGAGAGGCGAACTTTCAGTAGTAATAGATAGAAAATTCAATCGGGACTGCAGAAGCTCCACTGCTCTGCAAAAGGAAAATAGGAATGAGGCCGTAAAAGAACCACGCGTACCACAACCTAACTTTGAGGAGAAAAATGGGAACTCGAAACTACCAAGTGCAATCCTAATCAAAAGACCCTTACTCTCGAGTATGACGCTGACACTCCCGTGCCACGTGATAGCCAAGAGCAGTCAAAAACTTATCAGAAAAATGTCCTCAATCTGTCCAACACAACGCTCTACCCGCTCAGCTTCAACTTTGGTCGAGAGGCTTAACCTTTTGTCCATCATCCGGTAGATTAAAGTAATTTGAACTGTACCAAGACTTCGATAACTTTGCGCGTAATCTCCGCCTCCGTGAATTCTTTCATGATCGCAAGGACTGTACGGACGAGAATATATTGATTGGTGGTGACAAATCATGGTGTCCAGGTGAGCAGAGGGACAAACACCTCAATATGTATATATCAGCAGTGTAAAAAGGTATCATCAGAGCGTATGAAAAAAATCACCCATCTGGAAACAACATATAAAAGTCAGAATGAAGGGCACTTGATGAACTACGAAAAAACACAGAAATTACCATCAAACCGGCTGATAAAGGGGGCTGCATAGTAATTCTAAACACGTCAGACTACTTAAAGGAAGGGGACAACAACTATCAGACACAAAATTCTACAAAGAACTTCCAACGAACCCGACTCCTGAATTTGAAAGAGAGGTAAAAGTAACCCTAAATAATATCCGCCGGGACGAGAAAATTACCGGAAATGTTAAAAGCAATGTTACCGGCCCATTCTGTTCCCGGTAGATTCTATTTGCTCCCCAAAATACACAAGGCAGGCAATCCGGGACATCCGATAGTATCCAGTAACAGCACATCAACAGAACATATTGCCACGTTCCATTTCCCAAGTTTTTGTTATCGTCCCAAAACACCACACGATTCTCAGCGCAAACCACGCCTGCAGTTTTCCAGAAGGTTTCGGACTGTAGTAGATCATTTCGATAAGATCGCGCCCACTGTGCGAACGGTACAGATTGTTCTGGAACCTACGCCACCGCCAGCGATAACGCTAGAACATTCCATGGCAAGAGTATAAATGCCAACGCGCTTCGCCACTTGTCAGTAGTTGTTGATCGAAGGCCGACGCTCTGTTCGCCGCTATCAGTCCGAGACTGCTATCTGTGCGAGACTGCTGCTGTAATTGGACTTTCCTTTTACCGGGCACAGGTTCGCCCAAAAAAACAGTTAAATCCCAACACGAAGTCTCCTGTCTTCGGGCACGTCACGACCCCGTGACATCTGGTGGAGGTGCTGCTTCGTTCATGTACCGGACGCCCCCGTCAAGCCGTGAACCCAGCCCACGTCGCGGAGAAGATACGGACGCCAACCAGGAGCAGCGTACAAGCCGCCGACAGCAAGGGCTACCACCGGAGTACGGGCTTCTGCAAGACAAGGCGCGGAAGACCAAGGCCATGACCGCGACTGCAGCGACAATGACAACCGCAGCGTCCAAGCCCACGATGGTCATGCATCAACCCAGGGAACCACCAATTTTCCATGGGTGATCGTTTGAAGACCCGGAGTCCTGGCTAGAAACATACGACCGTGTGGCCGCCCTCAACCACTGGGACCATGACGAAAAGCTGCGTCGTGTGTTCTTCTATTTGGAAGACACCGCAAGGACCTGGCTCGAAAATCGGGAGTCCACGCTCCGAACGTGGGATGTTTTCTGCGGTGCATTCCTGCAAACGTTCGCGAGCATCGCTCGCAAAGAAAGGGCCGCTGCTTTATTAGAGACCCGGGTTCAGCTACCAAATGAAAATGTCACCATTTTCACAGAAGAAATGACCCGACTATTCCGTCACGCTGACCCAGACATGCCTGAGGAGAAAAAAGTTCGTTTCCTCATGCGAGGGGTCAAACAGGAGCTCTTTGCGGGACTGATGAGAAACCCACCGAAAACCGTCCAAGAATTTGTAGCCGAAGCGACCACCATCGAAAAAACCCTGGACATGCGCACCAGACATTATAATCGTCGCCTGACTCCAGAATGCGCTGCTGCTCAAGCCAGTGACTCCGACAACCTGCGTGAAACGATCCGAGTGATCGTGCGGGAAGAGCTGCGCAAACTGTTGCCTTCGGCGCAACCTCAAGTGGATTCGATCGCCGACATTGTGCGAGAAGTTCGGCAATCGCTTCAAATTCCCCAAACACTGCTGCCCGAGCCAGAAACTATGAGCTACGCCGCTGCAGTGCGCCACAACGCTCCTCCCCGTCCACGCCGAAACGCCGCCCCGTCACACTTCCGTCGCCAGACACCACCACCGCCACCACCCCCACCGACGACCTACCGTTCGCCAGCGGGCCAGCGCAGTGCGCCGAGGAAAATCGACGTTTGGCGCACCCCTGACCACCGCCCACTGTGCTACCACTGCGGCGAGGCCGGGCACACCTACCGCCGTTGCCAGTACCGACAGATGGGACTGCGTGGCTTCGCCGTCGATGCACCACGTCCGCAGCCAGGGGAACGGCCACGTGACATCGCCGACAACCTGACAGGAACTCAATGGACACCACGAAGTCCTTCCCGTTCGCCGTCGCCCAGCCGCCGCATGTCACCGCACCCCCGGCAGTACTCCGGCCCAACGCGAGGCCGGTTTCCTAGCCCGTATCCGGGAAACTAAGGGCATCAACCGGTGGAGGTGCGGTTGCTGTGCGACGAACTACCGAAGATCCTCCGACGACGACGACGACGCCGCGACGGAGCTTTCCGAACACAACGCCAACCAGGCAAAGCCCTGACAGCGAAAGCTCACTTACCGAAGGTGGCCTGACGACGCAACATGGAGCTGCGGAACAAGCCGACGCTAAGTTCTTCGTCGAAAATATCGTCCTATGTCACGGCGCTCCGGAGGTCCTTATCACCGACAGAGGATCGGCATTCACTGCCGACTTAACTCAAGCGATCTTGGCATACAGCCTAACAAACCACCGCCGGACGACAGCGTACCACCCACAGACCAACGGCCTCACCGAGCGGCTTAACAAGACGATCGCCGACATGCTGTCAATGTACGTCGATGTCGAACACAAGACGTGGGACGCCATTCTTCCGTAAGTGACCTTCGCATGCAACACGGCGGTGCAGGAGACGACGCAGATATCTCCATACAAATTGGTCTACGGAAGGAGCCCGGCAACGACGCTCGATGCCATGTTACCCAACGTCACCGACAAAGAAAGCCTCGATGTGAGCGAGTACCTTCAACGTGCCGAAGAAGCCCGACAACTTGCGCGTCTCCGTATCAAAAATCAACAGACGACAGACAGCCACCGTTACAACCTTCGACGACGTTTCGTGGAATACCAGCCCGGTGAACGTTTTGGTTGTGGACGCCGATACGCCGACGTGGACTAAGTGAAAAGCTTCTGCGACGCTACTTCGGACCGTACAGGGTGGTTCGACGTTTCGGCCCACTTGATTACGAGGTTGTCCCCGACGGCATCACGAACTCTCAACGACGCCGATCGCGACCTGAAGTTGTGCATGTCGCGCGCCTCAAGCCGTTTCCTGCGCGTTAACAAACTGAAACAGTGTTTTTTGTATGATTGTTTCATCGTAATTTATTCATTGTACTTTCTTGCATGATTATTGTACCTTCATCTTTAGTTAAAGCATCGGGACGATGCCTTTTTTTTCAGAGGGGGGCAATGCCACGTTCCATTTCCCATGTTTTCGTTACCCTCCCAAAACACCACACGATTCTGAGCGCAAACCGCGCCTGCAGTTTTCCAGAAGGTTCCGGACTGTAGTAGATCATTTCGATAAGATCGCGCCCACTGTGCGAACGGTACAGATTGTTCTGGAACCTACGCCACCGCCAGCAATAACGCTAGAACATTCGACGGCAAGAGTATAAATGCCGACGCGCTTCGCCGCTTGCCAGTAGTTGTTGATCAAAGGCCGACGCTGCGTTCGCCGCTATCAGTCCGAGACTGCTATCTGTGCAAGACTGCTGCTGTAATTAGACTTTCCCTTTACCGGGCGCAGGTTCGCCCAAATAAACAGTTAAATCCCAACACGAAGTTTTCTGTCTTTGGCCACGTCACGACCCCGTGACAATATCAGAATTCACCAGTTCCTTATTAAAAAACATCCTCCCCAAATTTCTCCTATTACCTAAAGGACACAAACCACTTCATCTGCGAAACTTCAAGTCACGTCATCCCAGGCGGTAGTTTTCTGGTAACCATGGACGTCTGCTGACTGTACACCAACATACCCCACCATGATGGAATAGCGGCTATGGTTTCTGAATATGTAAAATGTGACTCATCAACTAGTGTTAGTGGCGAGGTACTTTTTACACTTCTTGAACTTGTACTAAATTATAACCACTTTGAGTTCAATGGCAAGCATTTCCTTTAGGTCAGTGGCACTGCAATGGGCACGAAAATGGCCCCATACTTCGCGAGCACATTTATGGCTTCACTTGAAATCCCATTTATTGAGGGACGCACCTTGAAACCTTTCTATTACCGTAGATACTTAGACGATATTTTTATGATATGGAACCACGATAAGGGAAGTCTTTTCCGCTTCATAGAGGATTTTAAGAAGTGCCACCCGTCAATTAAATTCACACACAAAATTTCCGAAACTAACATTAACTTCTTGGACGTCACCGTCATGGTCAAAAATGACCACTTGTCAACAAACCTTTACAAAAGCCTACAGACCGTCAAATGTACCTACATTTTCACAGCAGCCACACAAAGCATTGCAAAACGGGTATTCCATATTCCGAGGCCTACCGGTACCGAAGAATACACACCGATATGCGGGAATTTGACAGACACGCAGAATACCTAAAGCATTGTTTATTGAAACAAATTATCCGGAAGACAATATTGACGATGCCATATTACGTGCTCGCAACGTGAACAGGAATGGTATAATTAAAGGACCGAACAGGGTATCTAAAACGACTACCCAGACGAACCTTGTATTAACTTACTCCTCATCAGCGCCACAAATCAACAACATACTTTCCCGCCATTTCAACATAATCAGGCAATGCAAAAGACTAACTTCTATTTTCGCGAAGCCACCTCACGTGGTGTAGCGCAGGGATAAAAATCTGAAGGACATTCTTGTCAGAGCAAAAAAAAAAACACCCCCAAAATTCAATCAGGGTGCTATCTCTGCGGAAAAGCTCGATGCAAGGTTTGCCCACAGCTGGTCACAACACGTGAATCCAAAGCGAACTTCTCGGGTTTCAAATTCTGCATAACTGAAAGCCTTAATTGTGACTCCAGTAACGTAATATACGTGTTGCATTGCAACATCTGCGGACAAGAATATATCGGCCAAACAGACACGCCATTTCGGCTGCGTTTCGATAATCACCGGTATCACGCCACTTCACTGCCGAAGCTACCTTTTTCTAGACATCTGCGCCTGCCAAACCACAGTTTTGAAAATATCAGCGTAACTCTTTTGCACGCCGGTTTCTCAAACAGGCGCGAGCGCGAACAGCGTGAGGCATATTTTTCTCAAATTTCGAACATTAGTAGCCAGCATCAACGAGGACCCCGGAAGACTCTCCCGCCTCCGAGAAGTAAGCCAGGAGCAAATTGGTGACAAAGATTGATAGCTGGAGACCATGCTTGTTTTTTTTTGACTGACTCGTACGTGTACACTGTCCTTTCTTGTTTTTTGTTGTTTTCTCTTCCCCTTTCCTTTTTTTCCCTTTTTTCTCTTAGTCTTTTTTCACATGCACATACAAAGTGTTTATGTTCGCCTACCACTTGATGACCACTGAAGGGAAACGGATGAAGATGAAAGGTAAAGAGCCGACCTACCCAATATGGGGAAACCCTTTCCTTGCGCATGCTGTCACGGACCCCTCCCGCCACCGTGGCGACAATCTTGGGCGGCCCGACACACGTCGAGAACTGACCAGAACGGGATAAGAACCGGATGTGGACGTACACGAACATTTGGTTTCGTTCTCAGTGTTGACAGTGGTTCTTTTTCTTTCTTACTTTCTTTCTTTTTTTCTTTTCGTCATTTTTATTCCCTTTTCTTCTTTTTTTCTTTCTTTCTTTTTTTACTTCTCTCTCACTCTCGCAAACATCTTTCAAGGCGAGAGGGACGCGGCAGCAACGAAGTTTGGAAGTTCATGTTAGTATAGCTCATCCCCTGATGAAGAGAGGACCCCTCCCGACACTTTTGGGAAATAAATATATTTATCCTTGTTGACAATGCTCCCGTTGTGCCATATCTCATACCTTCACGAATACTAACTGGCCCATTGAATTATTACTCCCACTGACCTGAACCATGGCGGCCAGTACATCATTAACGGAGCGTTTGTTGCGGAGATATCCAAATTACCCTACGAAGTGTGCCGTAATCGGGGACTCAATCTTGCGGTACGTCCACACGCACTTCAGCCCGAACGACTCAACGACACTGTGCTTCATCTCCTATGGCGGTGCTATGTTTCCGGATATTCCGGCGCTACTTGAGTACCTACCTTATCGGGTGGACACGTTGTTTCTGCATGTGGGCACGGCGAACATCCTGAAGACTAGCTCTTCAAGATCACTGAATTCATTGAGGGACGTATTGGAACGAATGAGGCAGATGCGTACAAACATCAAGACACTGCATCTTAGCCTGCCAACACCTCGTGCGCCCAATCGTCGACGGTGGGACTCGAACTGGCGATGAATGAATCGGTTTAATATAGAGGTACAACGATTCAGCAGAGAGGCCCACCATCTGGGCCACTACGGGTTCTTGGGAGCAGGTGTCTATTACGTCGAACATGGTTCCTCAACACTCCCGCTGTGCCGCTTCCTGGCTGCTGACGGCTTACATGCAAGCTTCGAGGGAGGCGCGCTGCTGGCACAGCACACGAGGGTGCAGCCGCGATGGACGTCGGCGGCATGGAGAGCAGCGGCAATCGCTTGCACGGACAACTCCAGTGCCAAGCCGCCTCAACAACAAGGACCCGAGCGACACACAGAGCCATCCTGGGCTCAGCAGGGACGATGTCGCCACTACCACCTGCGAGGCCAGTTAGCCAGCGAGTCCCACCAGTGAGTCAGAGATCGGCGGCAACTGCTTGCACGGCCAACTCCAGTGCCAAATCCACTCAACTACAGGGATGCGAGGGACACTAAGAGCCGTCCAGGGTCCCAGCAGTGACGACGTCGCCACTCCCACCAGCGAGGCCTTATAACACCAGGCGGACAAATGCGGTAAAGACCAAGACGGCGGCTTACAAATGACACGGGGAAACAAAAGGTACGGGCAGTCTTAAACACGCATGGTCCGATTCATTTCTATCGATTAGGAAAATCATTGAAAAACGGATGCAATACGAAAGACACGCGGAACAACTAACGAAATATCTATTTTACGAAATTGTACTTAAGGGCCTCCGCCTAGCCGGCAACCCCTCAATGCCTACACTAAGTGAAGCAGAAATGGGGAAGTAGGAAAAAATATTACTAGAAGCGTCCTTGCAACTGACCCGGGTCATTGCGGACCATAGTGAGCGTAAGGCCGCCGAATACAGTGTCATGGAGGCCACGCAGAAATTGATATCTAATCTCGGAGAGCATGAGGAAAGAGAACTGGAAAGATATGAACTAAAAAAGAGAGGCGAAATTTCAATAGTAATAGATAGAAAATTCAATCGGGACTGCAGAAGCTCCACTGCTCTGCAACAGGAAAATAGGAATGAGGCCGTAAAAGAACCACCCGTACCACAACCTAACTTTGAGGAGAAAAATGGGAACTCGAAACTACAGTGCAATCCTAATCAAAACACCCTTGCTCTCGAGTATGACGCTGACACTCCCGTGCCACGTGATAGCCAAGAGCAGTCAAAAACTTATGAGAAAAATGTCCTCAATTTGTCGAACACAACGCTCTACCCGCTCAGCTTCAACTTTGGTCGAGAGGCTTAACCTTTTGTCCATCATCCGGTAGATTAAGGTAATTTGAACTGTACCAAGACCTCAATAACTTTGCGCGTAATCTCCCCCTCCGTGAATACTTTCATGATCGCAAGGACTGTACGGACGAGAATAGATTGATTGGTGGTGATAAATCATGGTGTCCAGGTGAGCAGAGGGACAAACACCTCGATATGTATATATCAGTAGTTCAAAAAGATATCATAAGAGCGTATAAAAAAAATCGGCCATCTCGAAACAACATATCAAAGTCAGAATGAAGGGCACTCGATGAACTACAAAAAAACACAGAAATCACCATCGAACCGGCTGATAAAAGGGGCTGCATAGTAATTCTAAACACGTCAGACTACTTAAAGGAAGGGGACAACAACTATCAGACACAAAATTCTACAAAGAACTTCCAACGAACCCGACTCCCGAATTTGAAAGAGAGGTAAAAATAACCCTAAATATTATCCGCCGGGACGAGAAAATTACCCGCAAAATGTTAAAAGCAATGTTACCGGCCCATTCTGTTCCCGGTCGATTCTATTTGCTCCCCAAAATACACAAGGCAGGCAATCCGGGACATGATAGTATCCAGTAACAGCACATCAATAGAACATATATTGCCACGTTCCATTTCCCTTGTTTTCGTTATCGTCCCAAAACACCACACGATTCTCAGCGCAAACCGCGCCTGCAGTTTTCCAGAAGGTTCCGGACTGTAGTAGATCATTTCGATAAGATCACGCCCGCTGTGCGAACGGTACAGATTGTTCTGGAACCTACGCCACCGCCAGCAATAACGCTAGAACATCCGACGGCAAGAGTATAAATGCCGACGCGCTTCGCCGCTTGCCAGTAGTTGTTGATCGAAGGCCGACGCTGCGTTCGCCGCTATCAGTCCGAGACTGCTATCTGTGCAAGACTGCTGCTGTAATTGGACTTTCCCTTTACCGGGCGCAGGTTCGCCCAAATAAACATTTAAATCCCAACACGAAGTTTTCTGTCTTTGGCCACGTCACGACCCCGTGACAATATCAGAATTCACCAATTCTTTAATAAAAAACATCCTCCCTAAATTTCTCCTATCACCTAAAGGACACAAACCACTTCATCTGCGAAACTTCAAGTCACGACATCACAGGCGGTAGTTTTCTGGTTACCATGGACGTCTGCTCGCTGTACACTAACATACCCCACCATGATGGAATAGCGGCTATGGTTTCTGAATATGTGAAATGTGACTCATCAACTAGTGTTAGTGGCGAGGTACTGTTTACACTTCTTGAACTTGTACTAAATTATAACCACTTTGAGTTCAATGGCAAGCATTTCCTTCAGGTCAGTGGCACTGCAATAGGCACGAAAATGGCCCCGTACTTCACGAGCACCTTTGTGGCTTTACTTGAAATCCCATTCATTGAGGGACGCACCTTGAAACCTTTCTATTACAGAAGATACTTAGACGATATTTTTATGATATGCAACCACGATGAGGGAAGTCTTTTCCGCTTCATAGAGGAATTTAACAAGTGCCACCCGTCAATTAAATTCACACACAAAATTTCCGAAACTAGCATTAACTTCTTGGACGTCACTGTCACGGTCAAAAATGGCCGCTTGTCAACAAACCTTTACAAAAGTCTACAGACCGTCAAATGTACCTACATTTCCACAGCAGCCACCCAAAGCATTGCAAAGCGGGTATTCCATATTCTCAGGCCTACCGATACCGTAGAATATGCACCGATATGCGGGAATTTGACAGACACGCAGAACACTTAAAGCATTCTCGTTGAAACAAAATTATCCGGAAGACATTATTGACGATGCCATACTACGTGGTCGCAACGTGAACAGGAATGATATAATTATGGGAACAAACAGAGTATCTAAAACGACTTGCCAAACGAACCTTGTACTAACTTACTCTTCATCAGCGCCATGAATCAACAACATACTTTCCCGCCACTTCAACATAATGAGGCAAAGCAAATGACTAACTTCTATTTGCGTGAAGCCACCTCACGTGGTGTATCGCAGGAATAAATATCTGACGGACATTCTTGTCAGAGTGAAAACAAACACCCCGAAAAGTCAATCAAGGTGCCATCCTTGCGGAAAAGCTCGATGCAAGGTATGCCCACAGATGATCACAACACGTGAATGCAAAGCGAACTTCTCGGATTTCAAATTCAGCATAACTGAAAGCCTTAATTGTGTCTCCAGTAACATGCTACAATGCAACATCTGTGGACAAGAGTATATCGGCCAAACAGACACGCCATTTCGGCTGCGTTTCAATAATCACCGGTATCACGCCACTTCACTTCCGAAGCTACCTTTATCTAGACATATGCGCCTGCCATACCACAGTTTTGAACAGCGTAACTCTTTTGCAGTCCGGTTTCTCAAACAGGCGCGAGCGCGAACAGCGTGAGGCATATTTTATTTTCAAATTTCGAAGATTAGTAGCCGGCATCAACGAGGACCACGGAAGACTCTCCTGCCTCCGAGAAATAAGCCAGGAGGAAATTGGTGACAAGGATTGATAGCTTGAGATCATGCTTGTTTTTTTCTGACTGACTCGTACGTGTACGCTGTGCTTTCTTGTTTTTTGTTGTTGTTTCCTTCTCCTTTTTTCTTTTTTCTCTTCTTTCTCTTTTTTTTCACATGCATATACAAAGTGTTTAGGTTCGCCTACCACTTGATGACCATTAAAGGGAAACGGACGAAGATGAAAGGTAAAGAGTCGACCGACCCATTAAGGGGAAACCCTTTCCTTATGCACGCCGTCACGAATCCCTCCCGTCACCGCGGTGACAATCTTGGGTGGCCCACACACGTTGAGAACTGACCAGCACGGGATAAGAACCGGATGTGGACGTACACGCACATTTGGTTTCGTTCTCAGTGTTGACAGTGGTTCTTCCTCTTTTTTACTTTCTTTCTTTCCGTTGTTTTTCTTTTTTTCTGTTCGTCTTTCTTTTCTCTTTTCTTCTTCTTTTCTTTTTTTCTTTCCTTTTTTAGTTCTCTCTCTTTCTCGCAAACATCTTGCAAGGCGAGAGGGACGCGGCAGCAACGAAGTTTGGAAGTTCATGTTAGTATAACTCATTCCCTGATGAAGGGAGGACCCCTCCCGAAACTGTAGGGAAATAAATATATTTATCCTTGTTAACAATGCTCCCGTTGTGCCATATCCCATACCTTCACAATATATATATATATATATATATATATATATACACATATATATATATATATATATATATATATACATATATATATATATATATATATATTGATATATATATATACATATATATATATATATATATATATATATATATATATATATATATATATATATATATATATGTATTGTGCCACGTTCTTTTCCTAAAAAGTTGTAATCACCCCGTTTCACTACGTTCAGCGCCAAGCGCGTCTACGATGTTCGAAAAGCTTCGAGGCTGTAGTACATGGTTGTGTTAAGATTAGGCCCACATCGTGAACAGTACTGATTATTCTGGAACCCGAGTTTCCGCTAGCGTTGACGCTGAAACATTCGATGGCAAGTGTATAAATGCCAACGTGCTTCCCGCTTGTCAGTTGATCGACGGCTGACGCTCTGCCCACCGCTATTAGTGCTTGGCTGTAATCTTACTTTTTATTTGTTGGCCACAACTTAGACCTGAATAAACCATTTATTATTCGACCTACTGTCAGCTCCTTTCATCGTTTTCAAGACCACATGACATCTGGTGCAGGGGCTTCCTGATCCATGCCCCTTTGCAGACGGGAGCCAAGACCACGTCGTAGAGAAGGTACCGACGCCAACCACGACCGGCAAGTCAGCCGTAGGCAACAAGGTCTACCATCGGAGCACAGGCTTTTACTCAACAAGACTCGCATGTCCACCATGACGAATACTGCTACAACGATGACTGCCGTTGCGCCACTGCCTGCGGCTATTGGGATGCACCCACCTGGAGAGCACCGAGCTTGCATGGAGCACCTAATGAAACCCAGAAACTTGGATAGAGACATACGACCGAGTCGCCTCTTTGAACATCTGGGACACCGAAGCGAATCTACATCGCGTATACTTCTATCTAGAAGACGCCGCAAAGACGTGGTTCGAGAAATGGGAGTGCACGCTGCGAAGCTGTTGATGTCTTTCGGGTGAAGGTTTTCCGCGCGTTCACGAGCGTCACTCGCAAGGAACGTGCTGCGACTATCTTGGAGACGCGAGTGCAACTTCCCAACGAGAACGTCAGAATCTTCGTCGTGGAGATGACCCGGTTGTTCCACCACGCTGATTCCGCTACGCTGACTCCACTATGACCGAGGGCAAGAAGGTCTGATTCCTTATGCGAGGTATTAAAGAATAGTTCGTTGCGCAGCTTGTGCGAAACCCGCCGAAGACAGTCGAAGAACTACTCCCCGAGGCTACCACAATCTAGAAGGCATTGGAATTGCGCAGAAGGCAGTATGCCCGCCATTCTTCCGCAGTACGCTACTCCGAAGCTAATGCTCTAAGCAACGATGACTTCCACGAGAGAATCCGAGCAAATGTGTGGGAAGAGCTGCGCAAGCTATTGCATTCACCACAGCCTAAAGTTAATTCCATCGCCGACATTGTGTGAGAAGAAGTTCGGCAATCGCATCGAATTACCGTAACCTAGGCGGGGCCATTCGCCCACCGCACCTACTCACCGGACTCAGAATAAGTTCTTTCTTCAACGGCCCGAGCCGGAAGCTATGAGCTACGCCACTGCAGGGCAACTCAACGTTCCTTCCTGCCCACGTCAGGACACTGCCCTATTTCATTTCCCCCGTCAGACACCATCGCCGCCGCCATCATTGACGTCCTGTCGGCCTCGTATAGGCCAGCGCAACGCTCCTAGGAAGACTGATGTCTGGCGCGCCCCTGTCCACCCACAACTGTGCTACCACTGTGGCGCACGTACCGCCGCAGCCAGTACCGTTAGATGGGTCTACGTAGTTTCGCCATCGAAGCTCCGCGTCCACAGCAGGATGAAAGACCACATAAAATTGCTGTATATCTCGCCAGAACGCACAGGATACCCCGAAGAAATTCTCGTTCACTTTCACCCGGCCGCTAAGTGTTGCCGCATTGTCGTTAGTACACGGGCCTAAGCCAAGGCCGGCCAATTAGCCCGTATCAGAAAAACAAAGGGCAGCGACCGATGGAGGCGTGGTTGCTGCACGACGATCTGCCGAAGATCCTCCGCTGACGACGACGACGCCATGGCAAAACCTCAAGAATCCGCCGTTGCCTCAACGTAGTCCCGACGTTGAAACTTCGCGCTCAGAAAAGTTCTGATTACGCAACGTCGAAACAGTGCTGCAAAGCGTCGTAGCCGTGATTATACGCCGCGAGCCAACCGCAACGCCAGGTGACGAACTACCGACCTCGACATTCTCATCGATGGCCACAGCGTCACAGCTCTCGTCGACACCGAAGCCGACCATTCCGTCATCAGTTCTATGTCCTTGTAGCGAAGGCAAGCCGTGATTTTTGTGACGAGGTTTATTAGGTGGGTATTTTTCGTGACGATAATTGCGAGGAGCTCGTGGAGCTTGAAAGCGGAGGTCGTTGAGTCAGCCAGAAGGGCTTCGAGCATCAAAATGGCTGTCCGATACAAGGCATGCTGTACTCTGAGTTGATCCTTTGTCGTAGTAGAAGGCCAGGTGACCGGGTGAGTCTCGGCACCAGAACGAAATATGAGAAACGAAAAAGGCGACCCGGAAGCGATAGTCTGGCTACGTCGAAGGTTATGGAATCAACTGAGCGAGCCAGCACGCTTTCTTCCTTCTTTACAACAGAAGCATTGCCCTGAATGTGCCGAAAGAGGAAGTTACCGTCTCTCTTCGCTCAAGCGTCATCATTTCCGTCACCACTCTGAAACCAGAATACTTCGAAGGCGTCATTGAAAGCAATCAGCACCCCAAATGCAATATTTGTGTTGCAAGTGGAATCATTGAGCTACGGTGACAAAAACAACAATAATGCTCACGAATTTCAACGAGTACAAACACGTGAACAAAGGTACAACGGTCGGCTACTTGGACCAAAATATGAAAGCCAACAACGCTTTCGCCCTCGCGTTTCTACAGAACGTAGTTCATAAAACTCAAGGCCATGCTCCTGCATGCTCAAGGCCATGCTCCTGCATTACAAAGACTGCTTTTTGTTGTTGTTGAAAAATCGCCTGACCGCGTCTTGAAACTTCTCATATTAACATAGGTAAACGCCAGACCACAACGGCAGAGCCCCTACAGAGTTTTGACGTGAGAACGTGAAGCAGTTAAAAACAAGCCGATGAAATGCTATGCGACGACATCATCCAACCGTCTAAAAGACTATGGAGGTCACCCGTACGAGGTGTTAGTGAAAAAGAAGGACGGAACACTACGTTTCTGCGTCTATTTTCGCCACCTCAACAAATTCACAGAAAAATATTTTTATATACGGATAGACGACGGATACGGATAGACGACGCCCTGAATCAACTCCACAACACGAAGTACTTTTCGTCGATGAACCTTTAGGCTGGCTACTGGCAAATTGAAGTCGACAAGAGAGATCGAGAAAAAACGGCATTTATAACACCAGACAGCCTTTTTCGAGTTCAAGATTATGCCGTTTGGTCTTTGCTCAGCACCGGCGAATTTTTAACGCGTTCTGGACACATTTCTGGCAAGATTGAAGAGGAAAACTTGTCTCGTTTACTTAGACGACGGCGTCATGTTTTTTTTTAAGTTTCAACGAGCATCTTCGGCGCCTTGAAACTGTACCTCAAGCCATCAAGACTTGCGGACTTGTCTGGAATCTACAAATATGCTGCTTCCCGTACGAGAAACTTTTGTTCTTCGGCTACGTGATAAGAAATTCCGGATTAAGACCTCATCCGCAGAATACAGCCACCATCGCTGAATTTCCGCCACCTACCGACAAGAAGGCTGTGCGTCGATTTCTCGGCCTGTGCGCCTATTACTGGCGCTTCATCGGAAACTTTGCCCGCATTGCCGAATCCCTCACTAACCTTACGAGAACAGACGCCACGCTCAAGTGAGAAACCCCAAAGAAGGAAGCATTTGGGGAACTAAAACGACGTCTGCAGATGCCTCCAATATCCGCGCATTGGGACAAGAACGCCGAAACAGAAATGCACATGTACTGACGCAAGCAGCGTAGGACTCGGTGCCGTCCTTTTGCAGAGGACTGATTGACTGGAAAGGGTTATTATATACGCAAGTCTGTCGCTATCTAAGGCTGAAAGCAATTATTCCACAACAGAAAAAGGGTTCTTTACTATTGTCACAATGCAGAAACAGTAGCAGTTGAATACCGGACAACTCGCTTTAATTGTACCAGAACACTGGCAAACTGATCGGATGAGAACCTCGTCTTCCTCTCTCACTGCGCGTGCTCTTCGTTGTTCTCTTGGTGCTGCATATTCAATGCCACAATTGCTCCCCTCCAGAGAGCAGCGTCCTGATACTCTTCTACAAAAGACGGTGCAGTAGATGTATGGTGCAAATCAGTCCGAATAATAGGGCTTCATTCGCACTACGTGCACGATTTCTGGTTTTTGCTGGTGAGTTCTTGAGGGACTGTCAGGAACGACCACGTAGCAAGGTCACTCAGGCGTTGTAAAACTATGTAGCCGCTTGTTGATTGTCGCCCCATGTGAACGAAACGCCTTCTTTTGTGAGTCGTGTTAACGGTGAGACTATGTAGGAGAAATGGGCAATAAACCTTGGATAGTATGCGCATACCCCAAGGAAGCGTATGATTGCTTTCTTCTCTGTTGGCACTGGAATTTTTCTGACGGCCACAATCTTATCGGGATCAGGTCGAACACCTTCATGGCTCACGACATGGCCTAAATATTGGAGCTCCATGAAAGCGAAATGACAATTCTTGGGTTTGAGTGTCAGTCCAACAGACCTGATTGATTGATATGTGGGGTTTAACGTCCCAAAACCACTATATGATTATGAGAGACGCCGTAGTGGAGGGCTCCAGAAATTTCGACCACCTGGGGTTCTTTAACGTGCACCCAAATCTGAGCACACGGGCCTACAACATTTCCGCCTCCATCAGAAATGCAGCCGCTGCAGCCGGGATTTGAACCCGCGACGTGCGGGTCAGCAGCCGAGTACCTTAGCCACTAGATCGCCGCGGCGGGGCGTCCGGCAGACCTTATTGCCCTGAAAACCGATAGCAGCCTGCTCAGAGGTTCCTCAAATGTTTTTGAAAAAACAATGACGTCGTCCAGATAAACCAAACATGTCTGCCACCTTAGGCCTGACAGAACGGCATCCCTTAGTTTCTGAAAGGTTGCGGGGGCTGAGCACAGTCCGAAGGGCAAGACTTTAAATTCATAAAGCCGGTCAGGCGTTATAAAAGCCGTTTTTTCTCTATCTTGTTCGTTGACCTCAATTTTCAAATAACCACTTTTGAGGTCCATTGACGAGAGTAGCGTGCATACCTCAGCCTGTTGAGTGAATCATTGATGCGCGGTAAAGGGTACACGTCTTTCTTTGTTACAAGTTTCAGCTTGCGGTAGTCGACACAAAATCGCAAGCTTCCGTTTTTCTTTTTAGCCAGCACTACCGGCGATGCCCAAGGGCTTCTTGACGGCTGGATGACGTTATCATGGAGCATTTTTTTCACTTGTTTGTGGATTGCTTCACGCTCTTCCGGTGCTACGCGGTATGGGTTCTGTCGTTTTGGACTTGCCGTCTCCTCGGTTATTACCTGGTGCTTCGTCAGTGGCGTTTGACTGACCCTCGAGGTCGATGAAAAACAGTCTTTGAACTGGTGAAGAAGGTCTACTAGACGCTGTCTTCGCGCTGGTGATAACTTCATGCTTACGCCAATGGGTGGTGGGGCTGACGTGGCTTGCGGCTGGTCCTGTTCCACTGCACAGCACTCGCGAATTTCGGTGATCTCGTCGAAGTAGGCTACTGTAGTGTATTGTGTAATGTGTCGTCTCTCGTTGACAAAATTCTTCAACAAAACCTACGCTTCACCGCACACAACATGGACGATACTACTGCAATTGCAAGACCACGAGAGAGTAGAAGCCTCATTACTTGTTCAGCAATTCCTTCTCCAGTATGCTGCGCGCCTTACGTGGCCGAAGCAAAGCGGCACAATAACGAAGGTACGATCACATCGTCAATGACTCGCAGGGATTTTCGGCGTAGCGCTGCGCTTTGATCCACTGAAAAGGTCAGTACACTATCTGGTATATTGATGATGGCACCATATTCACGCAAGAAATTCATGCCTAGGATTGTCTGTTGGCAACACTCGGAAACAATAACTAAAGTTGCGACGAAGGATGCATCCCCTATCTTCATTGCGGTGCAATTTCCGGTAGGTGGGATTAGCTGCCCTTTAGCCCCTCTAATATGCGGTCCTGTCCATTTTATTCTAACCTTCCTGAGCTTGTCTGCCAGACTCTCACCTATCATTGAGAAGTCCACGAAAGTGTCGACCAATGACATAACGTCATGTCCGTCAATAGTAATTGCAACATCGGCAGTTACAACCCCATTTTTCGTCGAATCATTGAAAAGGTGTCTCTCTTCGCTCGGCAGCATTGGGGGATTTTCAGCACTTTGACGATTCGCAACCTTCCCCCTTGAGGTCGCTGCTTTTAGTTTTCGCGGCGTGGCTTAGGAGATCTCTCTCTTGGCATGTCAGTAGTGCTCCGTCTAGAAGATGGAGAATAACGCCCAGGAGAGGGTGAGCGCGATCGAAACCCAGGAGGAACATCCCACGGGGTCATGACACTTGTGTCGACGTCAGGTGTTTCGTTGAAATGGCGCCGAGGAATAATGGAAGGAAACCACTGGTACCCTGCGACGCGATACGGACAATAGCGAATGATGCGGCCTGCGTCCCCAAAATGAAAGCACAGGGGCCTACGGTCAGGTGTACGCCAGATGTCAGTTCGGCGAAGTGGTGGCCGCCTCGGTGTCGAAGTTTCTCTGTAGTACCAAGGCGCTGTCGGCGGATGTTGCTGGTGGTACTGATGCGGTGTCGTCACGTTCGATGGCTGTCGGCGGAATATGTCTGCATAGCTTGCTCTGGAGGTGCTCGTGCTCGGCTCAGGTAGCGAGAGAGCTTGTCTGATCTCCTGGCTCCCAACTTCTGTTACTGCGGCAATTGCGCAGTCATTCGGTTTGGCGACGAGCTTGTTCACCTCTTCTTTACAATTTTTCGTATCAATTGGCGCTAAGAACCTTCGTCGGTTGTCGTTGCTGTGGTCTTGCCTGCCGCGCTGATCGGTGCATTGTGGGCTGGGCGGTCATACTACCGGTAGCGTAGATGCAGCGCGCGTTCGAGAGATGTCGCCCCCTTGGAGAATTCATCAACACTTGTAGGTGAGTTTTATACGATACCAGGGAATAACTGCTCCTTAACGCACCTTTTTAAAGGCTAACCTTTTTGGCTTCGCACATATTGGCATCTGCTCCACGAAACAGCCACACCATGTCCTCAACAAACCTCGTAACGCATTCATTAGGTGTCTGAATCCGTGGCTTGAGGATACGCTGTGCGATTTCTCGTATTTCGATGCTCGCGAACGTATCGAGAAACTTCTGCCGGAACTCGTCCCAAGACGACCACACGCAATTCGTAAACCATGTTCAAGCTCCATCTTGAAGCGGAAAATACACGTAGCCCAACTTATGCGTGGTGTTCCACCCGTTAACATTCGCTGTGTGCTCAAATTTCTCGAGCCAGTCATGTGCATCCTCTTCTGTGTTTCCGTGGACGTCAACCGGAATTCGAGGGTTCAAAACGGTCCCCTGTGTCGTGCTTGGGCTGGACATGTTGGGGACAGTGCTTCCAGGCGCTGTCGTGCTTTCTGGCATGGTCACGCTTTCTGGCAATGGACCAAACTTCGGGCTTAGGCCTGACAGGCGGCCGCTGTTGCGGTGAACGGGGGTGTCAATGCGTGGAAGTCTTCCTGGACTGGATGCGGGGATGTTGTCAGGCGCCCCGAACGTGTACCCAGCACCTGCACCAGTGTCACAATGTAGAAAGAGCAGCAGTTGAATACCGGACAACTCGCTATACTTGTACCAGAACACTGGCAAACTGATCGGATGAGAGCCTCCTTTTTCTCTCTCGCTGCTCGTGCTTTTCGTTGTTCTCTTGGTGCTGCACAATCAATGCGGCACTATCATCTGGGTGACGTCCGAGTTTCGTCCTTACCTCTGCTACAGGCTCTTCAAAGCTTTCAGTGATCCCATTGCGTTGTGTTGGCTAGCTAATTTGAAGAACCCTCCAGGTCGCCTCGCGCGATGGAGCCTGAGACTTCAAGAGCATGACATTACCGTCATTTGCAAGTCTGGCAGAAAAAAACTACGACGCTGTCTGCCTGTCACGAGCTCCCGCCAACCTAACGCCGCTCGAAGACCTGAATGACGACTACTTCTTGCGACCAAACACTGCCGACGACTTCGCTGAACGCCAGCAGGCTGATCTGGAACTTACGGGCCTAATCAAATACCTTGAGGGCAGGACCTCCGGTGTTCCAAAGGCATTAAAACGGGCACTTACAACATTTTCACTGCGAAACGACCTTCTACAAAAGAACTTCTCGCTGCTTTGAGCCAAGTGCCTTCCTGTGTTGCCTGCAGCTCTGCGACCAGAACTGCTTCAGGCTCTACACGATTATCCAACGGCAGGGCACTTTGGTACTTCGTGCACGCTTGCGAGGTTACAAGAAAGGTACTACTGGCCGCGCCTCATCGCCGACGTCGTGCGCCACGGGAGGACATGCGTACACTGTCAGCGACGCAAAACACCACCGACAAGGTCAGGAGGCTTTATTCAGCTGATCGAACCACTTCGCCGGCCCTTCCAACAAATCGGGATGGCCGACGTCGGATTCGGGAGACAAATGAATCGTCGTGGCTAGCAACTACCCGAATCGCAACGCCTAACCAAAGGCCCTACCCAAAGGTAGCGCTAGAAAGGTAGCCAAGTTCTTTGTGAAGAATATCGTCCTTCGTCATGGTGTCCCAGATGTTGTCATCACCGATAGAGGTATGGCCTTTACTACTGACTTGACTCAAGCGATCTTGACAAGCTAGACAAGCCATCGCCACACTACCACCTTCCACTCACAGACAAATGGTCTCACCGAGTGTCTCAACAACACAATCGTGACATGTTGGCCAGGTACGCTCAAGACTAACAGAAGGCGTGGGATGCCAGTCTTTCGTATGTAACCTTCGCATACAACACCAACGTACAAGAAACGACGCAGATGATGCCGTACAAGTTGTTATACGGAATGAACCCGACAACGATGCTCGACGCCATGCTTCCAAACGACGCTAATGGAGAAAACCTCGACGCCACCGTCTACTTTCAGCGCGCGGAAGAACCTCGTTAACTCACCCGCCTACGCATCAAGAATCAGCAGGCGGCTGACAGCCGCTGTTACAATCTTAGATGAAGCTTTGTGGAGTAGCAGTCCGGTGACCGTGTCTGGGTATGGACAATGATACGCCGACGTGCACTCAGTGAAAAACTTCAACGACGGAACTTCGGACCGTACCGAGTAGTTCGACGTCCCGGACTGCTGGACTACGAGGTTGTTCCCGACGGCATTACTAACTACCGACGGTGCCATGCTGGACCTGAAGGCGTCCATCAAGTGTGCTTCAATCCATTTCATGCGCGAACCTGAGGACTGTATTTTGTTCTTGTTGTGCTTTCTTGCTTGTATTTATTGGTTTTGTCTTTACTATGTACCTTTGTTTTTTGTTAAAGCATCAGGACGATGCCTTTTTCAGATGTGGTCAAGGTCACGTTCTTTTCTTCATGTTTGGTTATATCACTTCGTTACACTCGTTCAGCGCAAACCCCAATACGGTGTTTGAAAAGCTTCGAGGATGTAGTAGATTGTGGTGTTAAGATTACGCTTACATCGTGAACACTACAGATTATTCTGGAATCTACATCGCCGCTAGCGACAACGCTAAAACTTTCAATAAAGTGTATAAATGCCGACGTGCTTCACCGCTGGTCAGTTGATTGACGGCTGACGCTCTGCCCACCACTATCAATGCCAGTGCCTCGCTGTAATCTCACTTTTCATTTACTGACAAGTTTGCCCCGAATATACCATTAACACTTTGACCTCCTGCCTGCTCTATTCGTAGTTTTCACGACACCGTGACACAATCTCTCTCTCTCTCTCTCTCTCTCTCTCTCTCTATATATATATATATATATATATATATATATATATATATATATATATATATATATATATATATATATATATATTGCCACCAGCACGTAGTGGGCCGACAGCAAGAGCGGCTCTCAATCTGGTAGAAAAAGAAGATCGCGTGCCTTCTTCTCTGCTCGAGAGCCAGCCACGACTGACGCATCGTCCTAGAGCTAGCTACCTGGTCATTCAATAAATCCCCCAGTACTTGTGACTCATCGTGACAAACTGGTGGAAGGTGCGGGGTAGTCTCACGGATGCTGCAGACCCCCCCAGGAAGCCGTAATACGAGTCCAGTGCCAGTCAATACTCCCGTGCATCGTACCGGCCGTCGAATCAGGGCATTGCCTCCGGAAGTCAACGATACTGCTCCCACCACGTCAACAAACATGACCAGCACTTCGGTACAAACCTTGCCAACCGGCACGGGAAGCACGTCGTCGAACCGCTATACGTTGGAAAGCCCACGGGCACCGACGACGTTCCGTGGTACGGAGCGCGAAGACGTTGAGGACTGGTTGGCGGACTTCGAGCGCGTAGCCAACTTGAATCAGTGGGACGACGTGGCGAAACTGGGTCGTGTCTACTTCTATCTCGAAGACGGGGCTCACACGTAGTATCAAAATCGACAGGAGCAGCTGACGACGTGGCCCGAATTCTCTCGTAGACTTCTGCAGACATATGCCAGCGCTGACCGCCAAGAAAGAGCTGAACGAGCTATTCTTGCCCGCGTCCAGTCGCCAAACGAAACTGTGACCGCGTACGTCGAAGGCATGACGCGTCTCTTCCGACGGGCAGATTCAAAAATGACGGAGGACAAGAAGTTGCGTCACTTGATGCGCGGTGTCAAGGACCAGCTTTTCGCCGGCCTCGTGCGAAGCCCTCCGAAGACGGTCGCGGAGTTCTTGTCTGAAGCCGTGACAATGGTAAACAATACTGCAGCAGCGATCAAACCTATACGACAGGCAAGTCAGTGGCATGTCCACTGCTGACATTTTCGCCGCTGCTGGGACCAGCAATGACTCCTTACGTGAACTCATCCGTAATATCGTACGTGAAGAGTTGCAAAAGGCTGGTGTAACACCTCATCCTACGGTAAGCTCTATTGCAACTGTGATCAAGAATGAGCTGCACCAGGCCCTCCGGGACACCTTGCCTCCTGATGCAGCTGCGTCAGCTCTTGCCGACTACCACCGTGGGACAACCTACGCGGAAGCCTCGAAACGCCCTGCTGCATCGCCGCCATTGTTCGTTCATCCTGTCCCTGCAGTTTCACTCGAGTCAGCGCAGCAAATACCATACTACGAAGGCACGCACACGCCACCGCCCCTGCCCTTAGTCCGTGGTGCTTCTGTCGCCCATCGTTCGGTGCAACCAGTCCAGTACATCGACGGTCGCCACTCGTCTCCTCGGAAGTCTGATGTCTGGCGCACACCCGATCATCGACCTCTATGCTTTCACTGCAGAGAAGCTGATCACTTGTACCGCCAGTGCCCTTATCGCCGTCTTGGGCTTCGCGACTTCTCTGCGTACTCGCCGCCACCCCGTTACGGTCAGAGACCACGCGACATCGAAAACTACCTCTCCCAGCAGCATGCATCACCGTCTGCGGGGCGCCAGTCGCGCTCGCCATCACCGAGGCGATTTTCATCAACGCTCCAGCGGTATTCTACCACACGATCTCCCAGCCCCCGCCGGAAAAACTAGCCGAAGCGACCTCTGGGGGCGGGGTCGCTGCACGTCGAAGCGCTGAAGACCTCCTATTGACGCAGAACCGTACAGAAACTGGTCCGACATCACCTGCTGCTGCAAAGGATAGCCGGCTTTCATTCGACAACGCAGTAACAATTGATGGTTGTGTAGTTAATGTGTTAGTGGACACCGGCGCAGACTATTCTATACTGCGCGGGAAACTGACAACGCAGCTAAAGAAAGTAATCACGCCGTGGCATAGCTCGCAGATTCGGACAGCTGGTGGCCATGTCGTTACTCCACTGGGCACCTGCACAACTAGAGTACAGATTCAAGGGTACACATTTGTAGCAAGCTGCCTTGTTCTACGTGAATGCTCCCGTGACGTCATTCTGGGAGTTGATTTTCTACAGGAAAATGGAGCTATCATTGATCTGCAAGAGCGCCGCGTCACGTTCTCAGCCCAGCGAGCAATCAACGTGCAGGATGACGGAATGCGTGTCGACGTACTCCGTATTTCTGAACAGAGCGTGACGCTTCCTCCCCGAGCCAGTGTTCTAGTCGACGTAACATGCTGTGGTATGAGCGATGGTGATGTGGTGGCCGAGACAAATTTTGAACACCTCCTGCAGCAAGGCATATGTATAGCGAGAAGTGTAATACACGATCGTGACGGCCGATCTGAATTGCTCGTTACCAACTTTAGCAACGAGCATCGACACCTTTTCCGTGGCACTTCGATAGCGTTTGCCCACGAAGTAGCAAACGTAACCAACTTTCTCACGTCAGAAATAGTGGATAACACAGACACATCAATGAGTAACATTAACATCAATCCTGATCTGTCCACCGATAACCAGACTGCGCTGCGAGCGCTCTTGTTCGAGTACAGGTCTTGCTTCGCAAGTTGCTCAAAAATCCGCCAGACGTCCATCACTCAACACAGGATCATCACGTACGAGGACGCACGCCCAATACACCAGCACCCCTACGGTGTGTCGGCTAAAGAATGTGAAGCGATACGTACGCCAGTTCGCGAGATGCTTGACGATGGCGTTATCGAACCATGCAACAGCCCGTGGTCATCTCCAGTCGTGCTTGTCAAAAAGAAGGACGGGTCGCTACGCTTCTGTGCCGATTACCGAAAGCTTAACAATGTGACCAAAAAGGATGTGTACCCGCTACCGCGTATCGACGATTCGCTAGAGAGACTTCGTCGTGCCCATTATTTCACTTCTCTCGATCTCAAAAGCGGGTACTGGCAAATCGAGGTAGACCAGCGAGACCGCGAAAAGACAGCCTTCGTGACTCCAGACGGCCTATACCAATTTCGAGTACTCCCTTTCGGCTTGTGTTCAGCGCCGGCAACTTTCCAGCGAATGATGGACACTGTCCTCACAGGGCTGAAGTGCCAGACTTGTCTTGTCTACCTTGATGATGTGGTGGTCTTCTCTGCCACATTCGAGCAGCACCTTGAGCGCCTGCGCAGCGTGCTGGAGACTATCCGATCGGCGGACCTCACATTAAAACCACAGAAGTGCCACTTCGGCTATAAAAAACTAAAATTTCTTGGACATGTAGTTAGCGCCGAAGGAATCCGTCCCGATCCGGACAAGCTTGCCGCTGTTGCCGAATTACCAGTTCCTGTCGATAAGAAAGCCGTCCGGCACTTTCTTGGTTTGTGCGCCTACTATCGCCGATTCATTCATGGCTTTTCACAGATAGCAGAACCTCTGACTCGTCTCACAAGGAACGACACGTCGTTTGTCTGGGAAAACGAGCAACAAGCAGCTTTTGATGAGCTGCGACAGCGCATGCAATCAGCGCCCGTTCTCGCTCATTTCGACGATGATGCTGACACGGAGGTCCCTACCGACGCTAGTAACATTGGGCTCGGTGCAGTGCTCGTTCAGCGTCAAGAGGACATCGAAAGAGTGATAGCCTACGCCAGCCGCTCTCTATCCCGTATCGAGGCAAATTATTCCACTACGGAGAAAGAGTGCCTCGCAGTCGTGTGGGCAGTCACCAAGTTCCGCCCGTACCTTTATGGTCGTCCCTTCAAAATAGTGACGGACCACCACGCCCTCTGCTGGTCGGCAAGCCTGCGCGACCCTTCAGGACGGCTATCACGGTGGAGCTTGCGGCTGCAGGAATTTGACGTCACCATCGTCCATAAGTCTGACCGTAAGCATGAAGACGCTGACACACTGTCACGTGCACCCCTTCATATCGTCAGTCAGGAAGCAGAGGAAGACGAAGGCTTCCTGGGCGCCATTAGCTCATCAGACTTGAGTAAACGGCAGTGGGATGACGCAGAGATTCGTCCGATCATCGATCATATAGAGGGCTAGGACACAATCATACAACGTCATTTATTCCACTCGTTGCCGTCGTTCTGCCTTCGAGATGGTGTGCTGTACAAGAAGAACGCTCGTTCGAACAACCGTGTCTACCACCTGGTGGTTCCTCGAAACATGTGAGACGACGTCCTCTTCGCTTGCCATGACGAACCCTCATCCGGTCATCTGGGCTACTCACGGACACTTGCCAGAGTGAGTGAGAAGTACTATTGGCCAGGACTTTCGGCAAGCGTCAAGAAGTACGTCAAGAGCTGTCGGGATGTCAGCGCCGAAAGCAACCATCTGTTAAGCCAGCTGGTTTGCTTCTGCCCATTGAAGCAGCTTGCACGCCATTCGACCAAGTCGGCATGGACATTCTCGGGCCATTTCCCCTGTCTGTGGACAGCAACAAATGGGTGATCATCGCGACCGACTATTTGACACGCTACGCTGAAACCCAGGCGATCCCACGAGCCACGGCTTCTGAGGTAGCACAATTTTTCATGCGCCACATCGTGTTATGACACGGTGCTCCTTCCAGTGTAATAACGGACAGAGGGACGGCATTCACGGCGCAGCTTACGGACGAAGTTTTCAAACTGAGCAACACCAGACACCGAAGGACAACTGCGCACCACCCTCAAACCAACGGACTTACCGAGCGACTGAATAAGACCCTCGCAGACATGATCTCAATGTACATCGACGTACAGCACAAAACAAGGGACCAGATCTTACCTTACCAGATCTTACCTTCACGTATAATACCCCCTTGCAAGAGACCAAGCGATTCACGCCATTTCGGCTTCTCTACGGCCGCGAAGGGCAGAACATGCTAGACTCTATGCTACCGTGTCAAGAAGAAGACAAGTTGGCAACTGACGCCGAAGAACTCGCAGAGCGTGCTGAGGAAGCCCGGCAACTCGCGCGACTGCACATCGGCCAGCAACAGCAGGCAGACGCACGACGCTATAATACCCGCCATACAGAAGTGTTTTACAGCCTCGGAGATCAAGTTTGGGTGTGGACGCCCACCCGCCGCCGTGGCCTTAGTGAAAAGTTGCTGAGCCGGTACTTTGGCCCATATAAAGTGTTACGCCTTGTCAGTGACGTGAACTACGAAGTGGTTCCGGGCTCAACACCCCATTCACGGAGCCGGACACGGCTGAGGCCGGACGTCGTTCACGTGTTGCGCATGAAACCATTTATTGCGCGTTGCTCGTAACTTTTCCTTTACCGTACAGCATTCTTTGTGTTGTTTTGTTTATTTGTGTGAACTTGCTTTCTCGTTCATTGGCGTTTCTTATATTGGCACGCTCTTCAATTTTTACTTTCACTTTATCCGAATTTCAAATTTCTTTTTCACGTGCCTATGTAGTAGCATCGCGGTCATGCTATGTACTTTTTTTTCCTCCTTTTGGAACTTGTTTTTTTTTCTTTTCGGAAGGGGGGATAATGCCAGCAGCACGTAGTGGGCCGACAGCAAGAGCGGCTCTCAATCTGGAGGAAAAAAAGATCGCGTGCCTTCTTCTCTGCTCGAGAGCCAGGCACGACTGACGCATCGTCCTAGAGCTAGCTACCCGGTCATTCAATAAATCCCCCAGTACTTGTGACTCATTGTGACAAAATATATTGATGTACTAGACAGAGAACAAGAGACAACACCCGATCCTGGGCCAGCTGTTCTTATTCTGCTTCTTCTTCCTCACTCGCCTAGAATGCGCGTCTGTGCCAGAGTGCCAGTTTCGGTCTTCGTCGTCACACTCGGCCATGACTGCAAGCATTGTCGATGGGCAACACGACAATGTTCATGTGGGTGAGGCTAGCTGCAGCAGTTGACATTGCTTCAGGTGGGCGGGGTTGGCTGCAGCGTCATGGTCAGCACCGACCACGCAGGAAGTTTGTCGAAATTGGCTCCGGTAGCCGACACTGGCTATGTCACCCGGGTCGTTCGCCATGTCGTGGTGGGGACTGCGTCCTGGTTGGTCCCTTTGTTGATGACTCCGCGGGACGACATTGACTGTCGCGTGTCAGTCTACAGCCTCGGCCACACTGCGACTTTTCAGAGAAAGTAGTTCGACTCCAGTTTTTCTTTGGTGGACCGAGCAGGCATTCTCGTGGTAGAAGTTTCCTGCGGTGGTGTGGTTTTCTTAAAGATGGTTCTGGCGGGCGGCCCCCACTGGATCGACATGGTCGCAGGTTAATCACAGAACGCTTGCCTTTGTCCCACCACATTTTAGAAAACAGGGCAGGAAATGGTGGATCCGGCAACGAAACGAGTAGCACCTTATGCAGCCGTCTGGGCAATTTTCTGCGGATCGCGAGATGTTTTTCGGTGCGATTAGACATCTGCACGAACTTGGGGTGAAGTCCTCGTGCTGACCCGTGGCGTGGCTCCTGCACCGTGACTGGCGAAATCCGTGAATTCCGCAGCGTTGTCGCTATGGGGCTCCCGGACGCTGTAAAGTCAGCGATTCTTGAAGCCACGCTGCGTACTGGCGGGAGATCCTCGACGGAAGCTGTTCCAAAAATTGGAGACTGTACTGATTAAGGCAGTGCATGCGTCACACGCATATCCTCTTCCGTCAGGCCAGATCGGATGTCATTAGACTCAGCAGGAAGACCTGTCTCATTAGGTGGTAGAATGTCCAGTAGGATGGGGGCCGGTGCCTCTATGTCGACCGGACGACCTGCGTTGGGGCCTCTTTCGGAGCGTTGCGCAAAGCTTGCCATCAGGCACCATCGGGCCGGTGCTCCTCAGGAGCTCTAAATACGACAGCAGAAACGCCTGTGAAAGGCAGAGTTACACGATCGTGATTGTTCCCTACATCTTGGTCACCGAGAGATGACAGGATGGTAGGGGCTGGAATCGCATCCTCTAGGTCGGGCTTTTCCCGAGTTCTGTCCTGAGAGAAGGTCGAGTTACATGAACAGGTAGCACAGGGAATTGGACCGAAAGCAGCTATGAGCTTGATGCCCCACTCCGCCCATGACTACTGCTTCCAACCTTCATACCGGTGCCACGCCGCTGCACCTTCCCGAAGACGGTCTATGGTCACATACCATTTCTGAGATTCCGTCCAGGCCTCACGCATTGCTATCGCGTTGACGGTTACCACCCAGCTGTCAGCGTCTTTCCAGACCCCGTGGAATTCTGGTAGTTCGCAGACGGCTGGTGATTGTGAGGTGGCAGGTGGCAACGCAGAGATCACCGACGCGAAGCAGTCGAGCTGGTCTGAGAGCTCGATCAGAGAATACCGAAGCTCCCTGCGTTTCTCTGGTGTGCTTGCCTCAAGGTCGTATGAGGCAGCTACATCCAACACTGCGTTATTGTCACACAATGCTGGCAACATTGTAGGAGCTCGCTCGGCGATCAACGCTGTCAGTTTGTTCGTCTCGGCGCGGAGCAGTGCGATGGTACGCCGCAGCTCCACGGCACCATCGCACGAGGCTTCTGAACCGCTTTAGTTTGCGTCCGTGAAGTACGTGGTTCTAGTAGTACTCACGGTGGTGACACGCACGTCCAAGGAAGCAAGAACATCGTTTCTTGGCGGCTGATGTGTTGGAAGAGTACCGGACAGGGAATGCAGGCCGTGGAAATCTTGAACAGCATTCCCAAAGGACAGGAGCCCGTGCGTATTATGGCCGCGAAGTGGTAGCGTAGTGTCCATTGGGTGATGCCCTGGTACCACAGAGGAGGCGTGGACACCGTCCACTGATGGTCCGATGGGCAGTTGAAGCGGTGGCCGGGTTGTTGACTCCATCGCCAAAGAAGCGTGAACAGCGTTCCTGGAAGGAGAAGCGCGCACTGCCGACGAACCACGAAGACACGTACCGGTGGTTTCCCGCAGAGGGTTCACTTTTCGGCTTGCGCTGACGGCAAAATCCATAGCCAAGGACGCGTGGACGGCGTCCCTTGTGTACTGCAGCCGCCGAGGAGGACTTGACGCCGTCCCCGAACGGTGGTGGCAGTGGCGGCAGGTGAACAGCTGCCGAGGAAGCCTTGACGCCGTGCTCAAGCGGTGCTTGTCACGGCTATCCTGGATGACGAAGCCGGGACATAACATTTCTTCTTCATCGGCTGCGCCATTGTGATGAGCGAGAGAGAGAACAAGAGACAACACCCGATCCTGGGCCAGCTGTCCTTATTCTGTCTTCTTCTTCCTCTACCTTCTTTTAGCTGCCCACGCGCCCAAGCACCAGCGTCTTTCTTAGTAATGACTATATATATATATATATATATATATATATATATATATATATATATATATATATATATATATATATATATATATATATATATATATATATATATATATATATATATGTTGTGTCACGGGCTCGTGAAAACGAAGGGAGTGGGCCGTAGGTCGAAGTATAAATGGTTTATTTGGGCCGAACTTGCCGCCAAGAAATGAAAATTGAGATTACAACCAGACACTGGCACTGATAGTGGCTGGAAGAGCGTCAGCCGTCGATCAACCGACAACCGGCGAAGCGCGTCGGCATTTATATACTTGCTATCGAAAGTTCTATAGCATTCATCGAGCCAGACTCTGGCTGAAACATTGAAACAAACCAACCACGTTGTGACTGCTCACGTAGTATCTACTAAACTACTCGCAACGCTACGGCCACTCAGCCACCTTGCCTTCATATATATATATATATATATATATATATTGAAATAACTTGAAGATAGCACATAAGAAAAGGATCGTATTCACTAACGTTTCGGCCGTGACACGGCCTTCGTCAGAATAAGTAGGTATGATACAATGCAGCCGCTTTTATAGGCTCACGTGATGAACTCTCGGTATTGCAGCTAGGACAATCAAAGTAAAAAATGGTAATCTGTCAGGACCTTGTGTTGACATGACTGACATGTGACGGGTGCATGAATATAAAAGTTTCAAATTTCATTGCGCATCGACACGTGGGGCACAGTATGGTTGGCAGGACATGTAAAAGAGCTCAGAAGTAAAGAAACCACGGTTGACTAATATACAATTTAATATACACTAAAATATTTTACTAATCTAAGAAGTCGTGTTGTTATAGTGCGAGGCAGGTGAGCTTTCCTACGTTTTCATTGATACCTGAACGAATGGTGTTAAATTTGTGGATCAAGAAGGATTCCCTCACTTCCCTATCGTGATTTGTCTTAAAACCGGACTGAATAATCGTCGCCCTAATTTTGTCGAAACCATGGCCAGGCATACTGACGTGCTTCGACAGCGGTAGATTAGGGAGGCTTACGGCATGTGCACGGTGATTATTAAAACGAATTCTGAAACTTGTCTCTGTTTGACCTATGTACTGAGCACCGCAAGTTGAACACTCGAGAAGATAGATGACGTTGATACTATCACACGTGTAGTTCCCATTTATCTTTAAAGAAAAACTGGACGATGTACTTGAAACTGTTTTAGATGTCGTCATGTGCGCGCACCAGCATCTAAACATGGGCGCTGCGATTGCGTTCCTCGAAGAAACGCAAGAAGCGAGTCAAGTGATCGCGGTCGCCACCTTTGAACACGCACGTGCAAATGCTTCCAGGCTGCCACATCCTTTCGACGTGAACCTGGCGCTGTCGCAAGAAAATTGGGACAGATTACTGGAGTTGCTCGGTCGCAACAGCGAGTGTTTTTCCTCGAACTCGAAGTTACGTCATACACCTTTGGCGAAGCACCGGATAATAACCGAAGATGGAGCCCGACCTACCAGACAGTCACCGTACCGCGTTTCTTCAAACGAGCTTGAAGCCATCCGGACTCAAGTAGATGACATGCTCAGCGACGACATAATACAGCCATCGAAAAGTCCGTGGGCTGTGCCGTTTGTACTCGTGAAGAAAAAAGATGGCACTTTAAGATTCTGCGTTGACTACCGGAGACTAAACAAAATCACCAAAAAGGACGTGTACCCCCTGCCACGAATCGACGACGCTCTCAACCACCTCTGCCACGCCAAGTACTTCTCATCCATGGATCTGAAGACCGGCTACTGGCAAATTGAAGTGGGCGAGAGAGACCGAGAGAAGACTGCATTTATAACCCCGCATGGTCTATACGAGTTCAAGGTGATGCCGTTTGGGCTGTACACGGCGCCCGCAACGTTTCAGAGAGTCATGGACACTGTGCTAGCAGGCTTGAAGTGGCACACTTGCCTCGTATACCTTGACGACGTTGTCGTACTCGCCCGGACTTTCGACGAACACCTCACAAGGTTGGAATCTGTACTCGAGGCCATTCGTACGTCGGGGTTAACGCTGAAGCCTGAGAAGTGCCGTTTCGTGGTTTTGAGAAGTTAAACCCCACATATCAATCAATCAAGTGCCGTTTCGCGTACGAGGAACTCAAGTTCTTGGGTCACGTCCTTAAAGCTGCGGGAGTCCTACCTGACCCGGCAAAAACATCAGCCATTGCGAACTTCCCAAGGCCGAAAGATAAGAAGGGTGTGCGAAGGTTTCTCGGACTGTGCGCATACTACCGGCGCTTCGTCGCAAACTTCGCACGCATTGCAGAGCCACTCACACGGCTGACGAAAGAAAGCACCCCTTTCAGCTGGGAAAACGACCAAGAAAAGGCATTCTGCGAGCTGCAAATACGCCTGAAAAACCCGCCCGTGCTCGCTCATTTCGACGAAAACGCCGAAACGGAAATGCACACGGACGCCAGCGATATCGGTTTGGGCGCCGTCCTCGTCCAAAAGCAAAGCAGTTACGAAAAGGTAATTGCCTATGCAAGCTGTGGTCTGTCGAAGGAGGAGAGAAACTACTCTGCCTCCGAGAAAGAGTGCCTTGCTATCATATGGGCCATTTCAAAATTTCGCCCATACGTCTATAGTAGACCGTTTAAGGTTGCGACAGACCATCATGCGCTGTGCTGGCTCGCCAATTTGAAGGACCCCTCAGGCCGCCTTGGGCGGTGGAGCTTGCGCCTGCAAGAGTTCGACGTTACAATATTCTACAAATCCGGCTGCAAACACTCCGACGCCGACTGCCTGTCCCGTGCCCCCGTCGACCCACCACCACAGGACTCCGATGAAGACAGCGCGTTCTTCGGAGTTGTGACAGAGAGCGACCTAGCCGCCCAGCAGCGTGCAGACCCTGACATCCGCGCCATGATCGACTACGTCGAAGGACGCAACGTCGCCGTGCCTAGGGAGTTCAAGCGCAACTTACCAGCGTTCAGCCTCAAAAACTCCATCCTAGTGAAGAAGAATTTCAACCCCGGAACGAGAACAAATTATCTACTTGTCATCCCCGCAGACCTTCTTGACAAAATTTTGAAAGCGTGCCACGACGACCCGTCTTCCGGACATCTCGGAACAGCTCGCACGATTACAAAAATCAAGGCGAAATACTTCTGGCCCCACCTTACATCCGATGTCACCCACTATGTCCGGAGCTGCAGTGACTGCCAGTGACGAAAAACACCACCGACGAGACCCGCCGGACTTCTGCGGCCGATCGCCGTCCCAACGAGGCCCTTCCAACAGATCGGAATGGACCTTCTGGGCCCGTTCCCTACATCCCGATCCGCGAACAAATGGATTGTCGTAGCGACAGACTCCATGACGCGCTACGCAGAGACCACCGCTCTTCCTAAGGGAACTGCACAAGAAGTTGCAAAGTTCTTTATTAACCAAATTGTGCTGCGACATGGAGCCCCTGAGGTCCTAATCACGGACCGCGGAACGACTTTCACTGCGGAGCTCATGCAAGGAATCTTACGCTACAGCAACACAGATCACCGAAGAACGACGGCGTACCACCCCCAAACGAACGGCCTTACGGAACGGCTGAATAAAACAATCGCGGATATGCTGTCTATGTACGTCGACGTTGAACATAAGACGTGGGACGAAGTCCTTCCGCACGTCACGTTTGCGTACAACACGGCTATCCAAGAAACCACGCAGATGACACCGTTCGAGCTTGTCTACGGAAAACGGCCGACTACGATGCTCGACGCCATGCTTCCGCACATGAAGACGACGACCTCAACGCCGACATCCAAGGATACCTCCAACGTGCGGAGGAGGCCCGCCAGCTCGCTCGAGCTCGTATAACGGACCAGCAACGGGTGGATGCCGGACGCTACAATCTCCGACGCCGAGACGCCGAGTACCATCCTGGAGATCGTGTGTGGGTTTGGACACCCATTCGACGACGTGGACTCAGTGAGAAACTTCTACGACGCTATTTCGGACCCTGCCGGATTCTACGACGTGTTGGCGAACTAACGTACGAAGTGATCCCCGATGGTGACTCCCGTACATCACGACGACGCACGCGGCCCGAAATCGTCCATGTGGTTCGCTTAAAACCTTTCTACGGACGATGACGACCATTTATTTTAATTTTTTTGGACTGTCCCTTATGTTAGCATCGGGTCGATGCTCTTAGAGGGGGGGAATGCCGCGAACCATGCATTGGGTTTGTTTATTTGTGTTTTGTTTTTTTTCGGCCTGGCTGTGCCGGCCTGTGCTATCACTGTTTTCACAGCGTTTCAAACAAACGCTATCACAGCGTTTCGAACAAACGCTATCTAACAGCGCTTCGAGCATTCCGAATCACTGTTTTCACAGCGTTTCGAACAAACGCTATCACAGCGTTTCGAACAAACGCTATCACGGCGTTCTCGATACAATTCGACTATTCGAGAAACCCTCGCGCCGAGGGATATAAATTCCCGCACAGCCGATGCCGCGACATTCGATCGACGACGCTCACTATAGCGTGCCCGTCGTTTCGCCGGCCGCTGCTTCGCCGCCTGTGTATTCTTTCAGTTCTTAGGGGAGCACATGTTTGCTCCAATAAGCTTGTTTTCTCTATAGACAACTGTGCCGTCCTTTGCTGCGTGACTATATATATATATATATATATATATATATATATATATATATATATATATATATATATATATATATATATATATATATATATATATATATATATATTGCCACGTTCCATTTCCAGCGTTTTTGTTATCGTCCCGAAGCACAACACGATTCTCAGCGCAAACCGCGCCTGCAGTTTTCTAGAAGGTTCCGGACTGTAAGATCATTTCGACAAGATCACGCCCACTGTGCGAACGGTACAGATTGTTCTGGAACCTACGCCACCGCCAGCGATAACGCTAGAACATTCGACGGCAAGAGTATAAATGCCGACGCGCTTCGCCGCTTGTCAGTTGTTGATCGAAGGCCGACGCTCCGTTCGCCGCTATCAGTCCGAGACTGCTATCTGTGCGAGACTGCTGCTGTAATTGGACTTTCCTTCTACCGGGCACAGGTTCACCCAAATAAAGAGCTAAATCCCAACACGAAGTCTCCTGTCTTCGGCCACGTCACGACCCCGTGACATCTGGTGGAGGTGCTGCTTCGTTCATGTACCGGACGCCCCCGTCAAGCCGTGAACCCAGCCCACGTCGCGGAGAAGACACCGACGCCAACCAGGAGCAGCGAACAAGCCGCCGACAGCAAGGGCTACCACCGGAGTACGGGCTTCTAGAAGACAAGGCGTGGAAGACCAAGGCCATGACCGCGACTGCAGCGACAATGACAACCGCAGCATCCCAGCCCACGATGGTCATGCATCAACCCAGGGAACCACCAATTTTTCATGGGTCATCGTTCGAAGACCCTGAGTCCTGGCTAGAAACATACGACCGTGTAGCCGCCCTCAACCATTGGGACCATGACGAAAAGCTGCGTCGTGTGTACTTCTATTTGGAAGACACCGCAAGGACCTGGCGCGAAAATCGGGAGTCCACGCTCCGAACGTGGGATATTTTCTGCGGCGCATTCCTACAAACATTCGCGAGCGTCGCTCGCAAAGAGAGGGCCGCTGCTTTATTAGAGACCCGGGTTCAGCTACCAAATAAAAATGTCGCCATTTTCACAGAAGAAATGACCCGACTATTTCGTCACGCTGACCCAGACATGTCTGAGGAGAAAAAAGTCCGTTTCCTCATGCGAGGGGTCAAACAGGAGTTCTTCGCGGGACTGATGAGAAACCCACCGAAAACCGTCCAAGAATTTGTAGCCGAAGTGACCACTATCGAAAAGACACTGGACATGCGCACTAGACAGTATAATCGTCACCTGACTGCAGACTGCGCTGCTGCTCAAGTCAGTAACTCCGGAGACCTGCGTGAAACGATCCGAGCGATCATGCGGGAAGAGATGCGCAAGCTGTTGCCTTCGGCGCAGCCTCAAGTGGATTCAATCGCCGACATTGTGCGAGAAGAAGTTCGGCAATCGCTTCAACTTCCCCACGCACCGCTGCCCGAGCCGGAAGCTATGAGCTACGCCGCTGCACTGCGCCACAACGCTCCTCCCCGTCCTCGCCAAAACGCCACCCCGTCGCACTTTCGTCGACAGACGCCACCGTCGCCACCACCCCCACCGACGTCATACCGTCCGCCAGCGGCCCAGCGCAGTGCACCGAGGAAGACTGACGTCTGGCGCACCCCTGACCATCGCCCGCTCTGCTACCACTGCGGCGAGGCCGGACACACATACCGCCGTTGCCAGTACCGACAGATGGGACTGCGTGGCTTCGCCGTCAATGCACCGCGTCCACAGCCAGGAGAACGACCACGTGACATCACCGACTACCTGACAGGAACTCGGTGGACACCACGAAGCTCTTCGCGTTCCCCGTCGCCCAGCCGCCGCACGTCACCGCACCACCGGCAGTACTCTGGCCCTACGCGGGGCCGGTCTCCTAGCCCGTATCCGGGAAACTAAGGGCAGCAACCGGTGGAGGTGCGGTTGCGGTGCGACGAACTACCGAAGATCCTCCGACGACGAAGACGCCGCGACGGAGCTTTCTGAACACGACGCCAACCAGGCAAAACCCTGACGGCGAAAGCTCACTTACCGAAGGTGGCCTGACGACGCAACATGGAAGCAACGGAACAAGCCGACGCAGCCGTGACCCGACGCCACGCCCTAACTGTAATGCGAGACGGCGAACTAGCGACCTCGACGTTCTTATCGACGGCCACAGTGTGACCGCTCTCGTCGATACTGGAGCCGACTATTCTGTCATCAGTGGGTCGTTCGCCGCGAAGTTAAAGAAAGTTAGGACAGCTTGGAAAGGCCCTGAAATCCGCACAGCTGGAGGTCATCTCGTAACGCCTGCAAGAATCTGCGCAGCGAGAGTCACCATTAACGGCCGTATTTATCCTACAGACTTCGTAGTCCTACAGCGTTGCTCGAGAGATGTCATCGTTGGCATGGACTTCTTATGCCTCCATGGTGCTGTCATCAACCTAAAAACAAAGTCGATAACGTTATCCACAGAAGAAGCTCTACCGCCACGCATGCCGTCAGGACACCATGCCTTGAATGTGCTGGAAGAGCAAGTCACCATTCCGCCTCGCTCAAGCGTCATGATTTCAGTCGGCGCTCCTAATTCACCTGACTTGGAAGGCGTCGTTGAAGGCAGTCAGCATCTGCTGGTCACCCGAAATATTTGCGTCGCAAAAGGAATTGCAGAGCTGCGGGGAGGCAAACAACGGTTATGCTCACGAATTTCAGCAATGAGTACAAACTAGTGAACAAAGGAACAACGGTCGCATACATCGAAGAAATTGTCGAAGCCACCAGTGCTTTCGCCCTCGCCGATTCTGCGGAACCTGCTCAGAGGAACCAAGCCCCTCCCATAGCTTTCGACGTCAATCCCAGACTTCCGAACGATAAGCAAGAAGCATCGCATCATAACTGAAGAAAATGCCAGACCACTCCGTCAGAGTCCGTACAGGGTTTCGACGCGAGAACGTGAAGCCATGAAGAGACAAGTTGATGAAATCCTGCGGGATGACATTATCCAGCCGTCCAAGAGTACATGGGCATCCCCCGTGGTGTTAGTGAAGAAAAAAGATGGGACCCTACGTTTCTGCGTCGATTATCGCCGCCTGAACAAAATCACAAGAAAGGACGTGTATCCTCTCCAACGAATAGACGACGCACTTGATCGGCTCCATAACGCCAAGTACTTTTCGTCAATGGACCTCAAGACTGGCTATTGGCAAATCGAAGTCGACGAAAGAGACCGAGAGAAGACGGCGTTTATAACACCAGACGGCCTCTTCGAGTTTAAGGTGATGCCCTTCGGCCTTTGCTCAGCGCCTGCAACTTTTCAACGCGTTATGGATACAGTATTGGCAGGATTGAAGTGGCAGACTTGCCTTGTGTACTTGGACGACGTCGTCGTGTTTTCCTCGAGTTTCGACGAGCATCTTCGGCGCCTTGAAGCTGTACTTCAAGCCATCAAGACTTCCGGACTCACACTGAAGCCAGAGAAGTGCAGGTTTACGTATGAGGAGCTCTTGTTTCTGGGGCACGTCATCAGCAAGTCTGGAGTTCGTCCCGATCCACGGAAAAGAGCCGCCATCGCCGACTTCCCGCCACCCACTGACAAGAAAGCCGTGCGCCGATTTCTGGGCCTGTGCGCCTATTATAGGCGGTTCGTGAAAAACTTCGCCCGCATCGCCGATCCTCTCACTAATCTTACCAAGGCCGACGTGGAGCTCAAGTGGGAAACACCACAGGAACACGCTTTCCAGGAGCTTAAACATCGCCTCCAGACGCCTCCGTTACTTGCCCATTTCGACGAATTCGCCGAGACAGAAATACATATTAACGCAAGCAGCGTAGGTCTTGGCGCCGTTCTTGTGCAGAGGGCTGACGGACTTGAAAGGGTTATTAGTTACGCCAGTTGATCGCTATCCAAAGCAGAAACAAATTATTCCACAACAGAAAAGGAGTGCCTCGCCATCATCTGGGCTACGTCGAAATTTTGCCCCTACCTCTACGGCAGGCCCTTCAAAGTTGTGAGCGACCACCACGCCTTGTGTTGGCTAGCCACCTTGAAGGACCCTTCAGGTCGCCTCGCACGATGGAGCCTGAGACTTCAAGATTATGACATTACTGTCATTTACAAGTCCGGCAAAAAACACTCCGACGCCGACTGTCTCTCTCGTGCGCCTGTCGACCAACCGCTACCCGACGACCCGGATGACGACTACTTTTTGGGAACGATAACTACCGACGACTTCGCTGAACGACAGCGGGCCGACCCGGAACTTAAGGCCCTAATAGAATACCTCGAAGGCAGGACCGCCGAAGTCCCAAAGGTATTCAAGCGCGCACTTTCGTCGTTCTTTCTACGAAACGGTCTTCTACAAAAGAAAAACTTTTCACCGCTTCGAGCTAAGTACCTCCTTGTGGTGCCTTCAGCACTGCGACCAGAACTCCTGCAGGCCCTGCACGACGATCCGACGGCAGGGCACCTCGGTGTTTCTCGCACGCTCGCGAGGATACAAGAAAGGTACTACTGGCCACGTCTTGCCACCGACGTCACTCGTTATGTGAGGACATGCCGGGACTGTCAGCGACGCAAGACACCGCCGAGAAGGCCAGCGGGACTTTTGCAGCCAATTGATCCACCTTGCCGACCTTTCCAGCAGATCGGCGTGGACCTACTGGGGCCGTTCCCGACGTCGGCTTTCAGAAACAAGTGGATCGTGGTAGCTACCGACTACCTCACCCGCTACGCCAAGACAAAAGCCCTGCCAAAAGGCAGTGCATCCGAGGTAGCCAAGTTCTTCGTCGAAAATATCGTCCTACGTCACGGCGCCCCGGAGGTCCTTATCACCGACAGAGGAACGGCATTCACTGCCGACCTAACTCAAGCGATCTTGGCATACAGCCAAACAAACCACCGCCGGACGACAGCGTACCACCCACAGACCAACGGCTTCACCGAGCGGCTTAACAAGACGATCGCCGACATGCTGTCAATGTACGTCGATGTCGAACACAAGACGTGGGACGCCATTCTTCCGTATGTGACCTTCGCATACAACACGGCGGTGCAGGAGACGACGCAGATATCTCCATACAAATTGGTCTACGGAAGGAGCCCGGCAACGACGCTCGATGCCATGTTACCCAACGTCACCGACGAAGAAAACCTTGATGTAAGCGAGTACCTTCAACGCGCCGAGAAGCCCGACAACTTGCGCGTCTCCGTATCAAGAATCAACAGACGACCGACATCCACCATTACAATCTTCGACGACGCTTCGTGGAATACCAGCCCGGTGAACGTGTTTGGGTGTGGACGCCGATACGCCGACGTGGACTAAGTGAAAAGCTTCTGCGACGGTACTTCGGACCCTACAGGGTGGTTCGACGTCTCGGCCCACTTGATTACGAGGTTGTCCCCGACGGCATCACGAACTCTCAACGACGCCGATCGCGACCTGAAGTCGTCCATGTCGCGCGCCTCAAGCCGTTTTATGCGCGTTAACAAACTGAAACAGTGTTTTTTTGTATTATTGTTGTATCGTAATTTATTCATTGTACTTTCTTGCATTATTATTGTACCTTCATCTTTAGTTAAAGCATCGGGACGATGCCTTTTTTCAGAGGGTGGCAATGCCACGTTCCATTTTCAGCGTTTTTGTTATCGTCCCGAAGCACAACACGATTCTAAGCGCAAACCGCGCCTGCAGTTTTCTAGAAGGTTACGGACTGTAGTAGATCATTTAGACAAGATTACGCCCACTGTGCGAACGGTACAGATTGTTCTGGAACCTACGCCACCGCCAGCGATAACGCTAGAACATTCGACGGCAAGAGTATAAATGCCGACGCGCTTCGCCGCTTGTCAGTTGTTGATCGAAGTCCGACGCTCCGTTCGCCGCTATCAGTCCGAGACTGCTATCTGTGCGAGACTGCTGCTGTAATTGGACTTTCCTTCTACCGGGCACAGGTTCGCCCAAATAAAGAGTTAAATCCCAACACGAAGTCTCCTGTCTTCGGCCACGTCACGACCCCGTGACAATATATATATATATATATATATATATATATAATCAGAGTTTCTTCTAAATTTCTTCGCTTAGATCCTTCGAAGAAGGCTGGTCCACCAGCCAAAACCGAAACTGTTACGAATAAATAAATATTTCGTTGTTGTGTTTCCTTTACTGCACAATTCTCGTAGTATATATATATATATATATATATATATATATATATATATATATATATATATATATATATATATATATGACGTATGAAGCGATGGTCGGTAGAGGCAGAGAAGGAAGCAGTGAGAGTAGAATAAACATGGCGTATGAGCCAGGCCACGTCTCTCATTCATCATAGCGTCACACAAGTCGACAGGATGAAGACCTGGGAGCCGCTTCATCAGTCGCACATCATTGACAAGGTTTTCCGCAAGACACTCTGACCATAAGTTAACTAACAAACTAGCATCTAGCAGTAAACAACGACCAGCACCATGACCGAACCATCGACTGACCTTCCCGTCCGTAAGTACACCGGAGCAGCGGACGATGGACCTGTACAGGACTGGTTCGACCTGTTCGAGCTCCACGCAACCGCTGCATCATGGTCGGAACGGGAGATGGTCATCAACTTTACTGACTACATCTCAGGTGAGGCATTCAAATTTTACCTCACCCACATCTTCGAGAACGATGAGTCTTGGAAAAAGATCAAAGACGAAATGATCACCCGTTTCAAAGAATACGATGAAGGCTGGTCCGTACTTCATCAGCGGAAGGCTTTTCAACTCGCCCGTCACAGTTATGCGAAGTTTTCCCGCAGTAAGCCTATTTTGCAAACGAGACTTCAGAGAAAATATACCACCCTTGTACCATCATATGACTCTTCCGAAAAAATATCACGCATTCGAACACCGACTGGTAACTTTCACGTCGCAACAGACAAGGTACAGCCTCCGTATACCGAGGGCAATCTAGACCATTTCGGCAAAAGACTAAACCTAAAGCCGGCTTTCACAAGAACAATGAAATCGGCATTTTCAACGTGTTCACTGCACCACAACAATTCACATTTTACTGAATCACCCGAATCCCTTGATGCTTCGTGTCACACACAAGGCCCAGACGGTTTCGAGCGTGCGACGGAATTTACGCGTGACGAGCTGGTGTATCCTCACAATACCAGCCCATACCCTGACGTTCCGGACCAGGGTCGTTCGACAGACATTCTCAGCCTAATCACGCTGCAAAACGAAAAACATACGCCATCAGAACCTCTCGAAGCCAATTCTGTTGTGCTCTCATCGTCAAGTGATAACACACATGTGAGTCAAAGCACTGCAGGAGTTTTGAATCCACCAACGCCCGGGCATTGTCAACTGACAGAAGCATTTACAATCAATGATGACTCACAATCATCTTGGGAGCTTTCTCATCAGTCTGTCACGAAGCTTTCATCGCAAGACAAGCCCAGCAGTACAGTATCGACTACCGACTATCTACTGATCACATCACCATGCAAAGAAAAGCAGACTCATGTTCCTGAAAGAGGCCCATCTGACGAACTTTCACAAGAAGACAAGCAATTTCAACAGAGGCAACTCCACGAACTCCAAGAACTGCAACGGCTACTCGAACAAGAACAACGATCAAGTGAAACCTCCTAACGAGTACACTTGTGGCTGAAAGATCATCAGAGACAAGATCAATTAAAGAAGCAAAGACGAAGTCGATGCCTAAGCCATCTTCGCAGAAAGCAACGTCGACAAAGTTTCCTGCACCAGTTCTCAACGCCGTGTCTACGATTCAACAAACTGAGAGAAGACCACAGAAAGCTACGAAAGAGACGTGCAGCTACCACGTGTACAATAAAGGAACAAAGGCATCATATCATCAGCTTCGGTTCTCGCACATGCAGGCTGCAAGCACTCGTTCCGTCTCAGCCACGACACAGAAAGCAGCGTCTACGACGGAGAACTTCGTGCCTACGACATCCGACTCTCAAATGCTACAAGTACTTCAACCCTTGTTCATTCATGACGAGAATCGCTGTGTCATCAGTAATTTCGACGTTCAAGGTGTGCTCCAGTTGGCCAGAACGCAACAGTGAACCTCGCCCACCAGAGTTGTCATAAATTTCATCGGACTGCTCAATCGGCCTTGAAGATTTAGTGGGATTGTGAAACTCTGTCTGGATGTGAAACTGTGAACTTGGGCATTGTTTTGTTCATTTACTTCTTTTTTTTGTTATAGTTTGTAACCAGTGCCAGCTTTCGGGGGTAGGGGCAATCGTGTAACGTATGAAGCGATGGTTGGTAGAGGCGGAGAAGGAAGAAGTGAGAGTAGAATAAACATGGCGTATCAGGCCACGTCTCCCATTCATCATAGCGTCACATATATACATATATATATATATACATATATATATATGAGTATGCAGCTGCTTTTACGGGCAGGCATGATCATGTGAGTACAAAACACGTGCTGTCAGCATATGAGGGTAAAAAAAACTTCATAACAGACGCGACAACAGTAAAAAGCATTAGAAAAATGTAATACAGTTGACTGTATTACATTATTACTGGATAAGCTGCTGACTTCCAGGTCATTGGATCGCATCCCGGCCGCGGCGAATGCATTTCCGGAATCCAGGCCGCGGCGGCTGCAGGCGGAATCGTTTAGGCACGTATGCTCAGATTTGGGTGCACGTTAAAGAACCCCAGGTGATCAAAATTTCCGGAGCCCGCCACTACGGTGTCTCTGATAAACATATGTTGGTTTTGCACCATTAAACCCCCCATATCAATCAATGAATCAACGTGTCGCATATACTCAGAAAGCATTACAACCTACAAGGGCTTTTTCACTCAACCACCAAGAGTTGTGTATCGGAAATCAAGGAACTTGCGCGACAATGTAACTTCTTAGACAAGACTCATTGGTCCTGTTGGTTGTCACCCCTGTGAGAAACTTCGATGTAAAGGCTGTGTGCACATGACCACTGCGACTGTTGCTAGAAGCACAGCATCTAACTTTTAACTTAAGATTAATGGGGATTTCAACTGCGATAGCCGCAACATGTATAACTTATATGAATGCTCAACCTGCCACATGCAATACATCGGTCAAACCGAGACATCCTTTCGTATCAATTTCAACAAACACAAATCACACGTAAACAGTTTTCTACATTTCTCAATGTCCAAGCATCTTTATCTACCGGGTCATTCGTTTGTCAAGTTTATGGCGACGCTATTAGAATCAGGCTTCAAATCACACCATGATCACGCAATTCGAGAATCTTTCTTGATCCACAAATTCAATAGTGTGTTACCTGGCAATAACGAATATTTAATCAAAGTGTCATGCGTTTCTACGATACCTTGACATCCACAATTTTGCGAAATATTTAAAGAAGCGTCCCTAACATATACTCTTTCCTAAAAGTTATCACGTATATTTTTTTGTTTTTCATACGTGATCATTCTTGTCAAAGGTCTTTATTACAAATGCCTTTTTACATGTCCATGATCTAGTCTTTTGTATTAAATTTCTTTCTAATGCTTATTTTAGCGTTTTCGCGGCTTTTTAAAAAAGTTTCTTGACGCTGTTATGCTGATCTCGGGTGTTTTGTGCTGACGGGTTAATGCTTGCCCATAAAAGCGACCACATACTCGCATTTCTGTTCATCCTTGCGAAAGCCGTGCCACGGCCGAAACTTAGAGTAAAAAAGTATCCAATTTTCGTATGTGTGCTTCTTTATTTCTAGACTATACGCGCACCGAACCCACAGAACTTAGCTGTATCATATATATACAGCACTCTTGTAACGGGCCGGCTGTTCTATTATAATTTTGTTGCCCTCGTCATCCGTTAGCCGAACGTGCGCCAATGCAGCAACACCTCTCTCGCTCCTGCACCCTGATATTATATATATATATATATATATATATATATATATATATATATATATATATATATATATATATATATATATATATATATTAGTGATCATCATTCTATGTCACGCGGGCTGAGTCTTTGGCTCGTGCGTCTGGATTGAAAATATAACCTCGTTACTACCGTATCAGACGTGTTCTCATAAGTGGTGGAGAGTGCTTTGGTTCCTACGTCCTGCTGCTCTACCCGTCACCCCTGTAGCTACGGTCTGGTCGACAATTGTGCCCTCAAGCCACAGCGATGGCAGAACCCAAGGCGCCCGCTGCTGCAACCACTCCTTCTCAGCCCCTTAGGCTTCACCACACCATGAGTACCTCTCACCGAGACCCTCCGGCATTTTCTGGCCTTCGCGGCGCAGACGTCGAAGAATGGCTGGACAGTTATGATCGAACCAGCGTGTGTAGTTATAGGGACGAGGTGCGCAAACTGCGCTACGTTCCTTTTTACCTCGATGGCTTCGCTAAAACCTGGTATTACAACCACGAGAGCACCTTCTCCAATCGGTCGGCCATCACGCGGTATTTCCGTCAGGTATTCCGCACCTCTGCAGGAAGCTCTGCGGTAGCGAAAAAGAAGCTCGCAACCCGCATCCAGGCGGACGACAAATCATATACGTCCTACATTGAAGATCATCTGGCTTTCTGTCGCCGAGCACAAAATGACATGACGGAGGCAGGGCACATCCGACAACTACTGAAGGTTATCAACTCTTTGGCCTTCAATGCTCTCGTTATCCGGAATCCAACTACCTTCCGGGACGTCACCACTACATGCCAACGCCTGAACACGCTTTATTCCATGCGCCTTCTACACGCCTCCTGCGATCAAATCAAATCAAATCATTTTATTTTCCCAGAAAGAAACAGGTTCTGGAGAGGTTCACTGGCTAAAAGCTGTTTATGGACAGCTTGACGAGGCCAGTGAACCCTATATAAGGCAGGTGGGACAATTACAAAAGATGTGTGTAACAATAAAGACCATAAGCTAACATAAAAATACCAAAATACGGTGTAATAAAAACATATATATACATTCCTACGAAACATCCTGATACCAGCATAGCACAGAAGATTACATGGACGCGAGCAAAAAAAACAAAAGAGAAAAAACAAAGAAAAAAAACAAAAGAAAAATCCAGCAACCATAACACCAATATGGCCAAAAAAATAAAATAATAAAAATGATGAAAATATCAGGGAAGATGCATACAAATTTGATCCTTGTGTATGTGCTGCATCATACAATGTACATATATCAGACAAACAAAATTATACAGACTGAATTATATCATATAACCTATTCGGTACAGCATGGATGCACACACTGAAAGAAAAATGAATTGGTACTATCGTACAGACAGCACATTTTACAACGTGAAAAAAGTTAGCCCATATTTACAAAAAAGGATCGTTGTTCTTTTAATGAGAAACTGTTTACATGACTGTATTTATTGAGAATCATTGGTAAATTGTATTGCAATGCTTGAGATTTATAATTATTGCGAAACCTCGGAACAAACCAAACAGCACTGCTTCTTGTTCCTAACAAAATATTTTTTGCAGTTAGACATGCGGTATTTTTAATGAATTGTTTAAACGAAATGGAAGAGAAATAGTAGGATCGCAGAATGCGAAAGATATACATATATTCCACTTTAATAATACCATAGTCCCGACACGCAAGTTGTGTTGATGACAAATAATTTAAATTAGCGACATGTCTAATAATTTTTTTCTGCATGGTCTGAAGTTTCATTATGTTCGTTTTAGTCGTGGTTGCCCACACCAAACTGCAGTAATTTATGTGCGAAAGAAAAAGAGCATGGTATATTTGCAGTTTCACCTTTGCGGGTAAGATATATCTACAACGAGCTAGCACACCAACTACACTAGAGGCTTTTTTGCAGATGTCAACGACGTGTTGGTTCCAGCTGAGGTTTGATGAAAACGTGACGCCAAGAATTTTATGTTCATCCACAAAACGAATGTGTTCACCTGCGTAAACTAACGCTTGTGTTGATGAAAATATTTTGTTTTTAGCTCGGAATACGATGGCTTTTGTTTTCAGTGGATTAATTTTCAATAAATTTTTGCTAGACCACAAGAAAAGCTTGTTCAATAGCTTATTACACCGGATAATTAGCTCATTTGCGTCAGGGCCTGAAAAAAGTAAGTTCGTGTCATCAGCATATATAACAAAGCTCACACTGGGATCAATATCCACGATGTCATTTATGTAAGCATTGAATAATAGCGGCCCCAGTACGCTTCCCTGGGGCACACCATTTAGAACAGGTAAATATGATGACGTATGAGTGCTTAACTGTACGCGTTGCTGTCTATTTTGCAAGTATGACTTTATCAACTGAAGTGACGTGCCACGGATGCCGTATGATTCAAGCTTAAGCAGTAAAATGGTATGATTAATGCAATCGAAGGCCTTGCTGAAATCAAGAAAAACAGCTAACGTGAAAAGATTTCGTTCAAAATTTTGCAGTATCATTTCCTTAAGTGTTAATAGGGCCGTCTCCGTTGACCTTCCTTTCCTAAAACCAAACTGAAAGTCAGTGATTATATTTCTGGAGCAGAAGAAGGCAGATATACGCGTATAGATTAACTTTTCTAATCCTTTAGAAAACACAGGAATAATAGATATAGGTCTATAATTAGTCACCAGGTTACTGTCACCACCCTTGAACAACACAGTCACTCTGCTTCTTTTCATATCTTCTGGAAAAACACCCGACTCAAGTATCAAATTGAAAATGTGGCTGAGCGCTGGAGTAATGCAATCTAAGACATATTTTATAGGTTTTATTTGAATGTTGTCAATGTCTAGTGCCTTACTGTTCTTTAGGTTCATGAATGTCGTGTAAATTTCTCGTTCATCTGTTGGTGCTAGAAAAATACTGTCGGGGCGTTTATTTCCTGGTGTAGCCCTGGAAGAGTTTGCCTGCAAAGGCACGTTTGCTGATACACCCACATTGACAAAATGATTATTCAAGTGATCCGCAAGTTCTTTACCAGCGAGCTCGACATTGTCAACGGTAATCTTAGCTGGTGCGCAGTCCCGCTTACCGCGACCAAGCACATCATTAATTAAGCGCCAAACAACATCAGGTGATTGCTGGGTGCTTTCAGCAAACATTTTCTCGTAGTAAGTTACCTTAGCTCGCTTAAGCTCCCGATTCAGCTTGTTACGTGTTTTTTTAAACTCTGCCAGATCTGTCAGTACTCTTGATTTCAAGAATAAGTTGTAAAGTTTATTCTTAAGTCGTATCATACTAGCAAGAGAGGGGGTCACCCAGGGTTTACGTATTTTTTTCGATAGTTTAACTTGCTTGAATGGGAAGTGTTTTACGTATATACGTACAAAGGCAGCAAGAAATTTTCGATAGGCTTCGTCTGCAGAAGTTAAGTTGAAAAGAAAAGACCAGTCATATTCACTAATATCCTTCTTAAAAGATTCCAAACTGTGGTTTGTCACAGTTTGTATTGTATATGGTTCACGATACATCTCCTTAATATGCGGCTTGTGGGAATAACACATAAATACCGGGCAATGATCACTTATATCTGATGAAACTGTTCCGCACTGAAATACACTGGCTTCGATATTTGTTATTAGTAAGTCAAGGCACGAGACAGATAATGGTGTAACACGTGTAGCTGTGGAAATAACATTCCTAAAACCGGCACATTGAAGCATGTTAAAAAAATTCGTAGTAATAGGGTTATCATTCAAGATATTGATATTGAAATCACCACCACATACTAGTGTAAAATTATTGGATGATACGTAATGCAGAAATTTATCAAAAAAGCTTTGAAAGCTCAAAATATTGCCCCCTGGAGGACGATACACAGCAGCTATCATGTCTGAATTGTGTCTGAGTGCCAATACTTCGTAGTCCTCACACGTGACACAAAAATCTGATACTAAATTATACTTCCAGCGACCGTCTACGTGAATAGCAACGCCTCCACCACGCCTGTTACGACGGTCAAGGAAAAATGCTTCATATCCATTAAACTTCTGCCGGCAGCTTGCGCCGTCATACCATGTTTCAGTCATCATGATGACTTGAAACTTGAAGTGGAAATCATTGAGAAGGTAGTGTATGACGTCACTCTTAGACTCTGCAGATCGAGCATTGAAATGTAACACAGTCGAATGGAATCTGTTTTGAGCACTAAGCAAATGAGGCAATACGAACTCGTGGTATTCCATCTTTCTTGGACCAAACAGTGAGCCCTTACGAACTAGTAGTTATCTTAGATGAAGAACTTTCATCATGAATCTGAATTACAGCTGAAAGCTCGCTCTGCCTCGCGAAAATCTTGCCATTCGCTGTCCACACAGATTTCCAGTTGCATTCATGTTTTTTTCTTATTGCCATTCCAAGTAGCCGTTTCAATGTCGGGCAAAGGTGCTCATTGATGTATATCGGTGTCGAGATATCTAGTCCCACGTCTTTGTTTGTTAGTCGAGCCTTCTTTGCTTTCCTCAGAGTTGCATCACGCTTCGCTCTTGATTTGAATTGTACAACGATGTTGGATCGCTCAGGGTTTCGCGTAGGCACTCTGTGACAAGATTCTATGTCAGCTTCTGTGATTTGCTCATTAATGGCACTTCCGATCATTGACAAGATATGCGGCACGCTTTCATTTTCTTTTCTAGCAACGCCCTGAATTTCTAGATTGACATTGCGAGAGTACTGCTCGGCAAGCAGAAGTCGCCTTTCCATGTCAGCACCTCTAGACTCCAAAGCTGTGCACTTAGCCCGAAGAAGCTCATTTTGTTTTTCTTGTTCAACATTTACCGAGAGCGCAGTGCTCAGCTTTTGCTTCAGTTCCAGAATCGTTTGGTGAGCAAATTCAATGCTGTTAGTCATATTCCGCTGCTCAGTTCTTAATTCTCGAATTTCCGTTCGAAGATCCCGTTCTATCATGTCTTTATACTTTGCAAGCTCTTGTTTGAATTCCGCCCGTAGTTCTTCCTTAAGCTTTAACAGTTCCTTTGCCATAGTTCAACAACAACAGTATGCGCTTACGCGTTCGTTACAAAAGAAAAAGTCACCAATTTCACAAGCTTGGCAGTGACGACGAGAAGGAAAAAAAAAGAGAAAAAAAAAGCTACAATGTTCAACCACTAACCTGCAGCAAAAAGGCAGCAAGGATTAGGCGATATCGAAGCGTGTTCGTCGCCACTGCCAAGTGAAAGCCGTCCGCAGCCGACGTAGCCTTTTATCGATGTCTCCGCTGTCCCGTGATGCTGCAGTGCCGCCGGAAACAGCTGACGGTAGCACCTCCTGGTCGCAGTTTTCTTGGGCCAGCTGATCACGTGTGCACGTGCGATGATCTGCGCCGATTCCAGTGCGAAGTGCAGCTGTGCAGAAGCAGCGATCTGCAGCAAAAAGGCAGCAAGGATTAGGCGATATCGAAGCGTGTTCGTCGCCACTGCCAAGTGGCGACGAACACGCTTTACCAGCGAGCATGAATTGCGAGCCCTTATCCGCACAATTGTCAGAGAGTATTGCGACGGCCTTATTCCAGGCAACCAAAGTATTGCGTCTGTCCGCCCACCTCCTCCGAACCTGCGAGAGATTATCAAGGATAAACTGGCATCAATGACAAGCGCTGCGCATGCCCCGTCTCTTGTGCGCTTTCCAACGCCTTCGTACGCAGAAGTTGCATCACGGGCTCTGCACAAGTTCTAACCATGCCTGCGGATGTCGGATGCGACCATTTGGCTGCAATGGCAACGCAAGTGACAAGGCCACCCCACTATTCTACATGGCGTCTTCAGGGCCCCGTCTGCTTCTACTGTGGCATAAGGTTCCATATATCCCGTTTCTGCCGCTACCGTCAGCAGGATGAACGACGTGGTTATCCAGCTTACAAAAGAGACTGCCCTGAGACCCGATGAATACGATCCCGTACCGTATCCGTCCACATCCCGTTGGTCGCCCTCCCCTCCACGCTCTCAAGCTGGACCTCATCCTTCCCTGTCATCTCGCCGCCGTTCTGCATCACTGTTTCGGCGTACGCCTACACCCAAGCGTCCTGCGCCGATCTCTCTGGACTCGAAAAACTAGAAGGTGCAGTTTTTGGAGGGAAAACTGCTTGTTGTCGAAACGTTCCAACTCCTCCGTTTCACCAGCTAATTTATTGCCTGTTTGTGTGGAAGCTGTTTTTGTTGATGCTCTTATAGACACTGGAGCCATCACTTCGGTAATTGATCGTGAATTGAATTTTCGCCTGCGTAAATTGCAAACTCCTTATCCCGGTACCATGTTATGCGGCATTATTGACAGTTCGATTTGCCCGACCGGATTGTTTACCGCTCGTTATCTCATTGATGGAATCTGTCATCACATGGAATCGGCTGTGCTGTCTTCGTGCGCTCAACAAATAATCTTAAGCTGGGACTTCTTGTCAGCTGCGTCTGCTGTAATTTCGTGGGGTCAACCTCTCATTCGTATTACGGACAATGAGCTTTCTTCTGCTGCCGACCTTTTGTCGCCCAACCTTGTCACAGCTGCGGATTTCCTCCTGCCTTCTGGACAAGAACGTGTTGTTACGATCAAGTCACGAGACATTCTAGATGGTGACGCTGTGGTTATTCCTTGCCAGCGCTGTATTTTTTGAGGGATCACCATCGCATCTTGTTTAGTGTGGTTCTAACGTGGTCATGGAAGCATCACCGCCTGCAACACAACGCCAGAACCACTACTTCTGCCAGAGGGGACCACTGTTGTAAGCTTTACCGAAGAAGTCCCAGTTTGTGTCGTCACTGGTTCTTTTGCTTCGTCATTTTTAAAGTGTATGCCAGCTGAAGATTCATCTTCTGCTCTCAAGGCCACTTTGTGTGAACATCTCAACCCAACCCAAACTGAGGCCTTGCTAGAATTATTATTCAAGCACAAAACTTGCTTTGACGTTTGTTCCGAAGGTCTGGGTCAAATGACAGTGGCCGCTCATCATATCCACATCGACGGATCCCATGTCATTCGCCGCTGCCCTTACCGTATGTCGGCGTCTGAACACAAGTTTATAGAAGAACAAGTCAACGACATGCTCGCGCACAACGTCATCAGGCCTTCGACAAGTGCATGGTCTTCTTTTTTCGTACTAGTAAAAAACTGGATGGCTTGGTTAGGTTTTGCATTGATTACAGATCACTCAACAAAATTACTCGTAAGGACGTCTACCCAATGCCTTGCATTAAGGACGTTCTTGATGCTTAACAAGGTGCTGAGTACTTTTCAAGTTTCGACTTGCACTCTGGCTAATGGCAGATTCTGATGCACGAGTCTGATAAAGGGAACACTGCGTTCGCTACGCCAGATGGGCTCTTTGAATTAAATGTGAGGCCTTTTGGCCTATGCAACGCCCCAGCCACATTTGAACGAATGATAAACACGGTGCTGCGGGGATTAAAATCGAAGACGTGCGTTTGCTACCTGGAAGACATAGTCATCTGTTCGTCCAGCCTCTCACAGCACCTAGACAAAGTCCTCACGTGTTTAGCTAAGGCCAGTCTCCCGCTCAACACTAAGAATTGTTGGTTTGCCAGTCACAGCATCAAGGTGGTAGGTCACGTCGCCAGTTAACATGGCGTTGAGCCCGATGCTGACAAGGTTGCCGTGGTACTGCACTTTCCTACACCAACCACACCCAGAGACCTCCACAGCTTTCTTGGCTTGGCGTCTCATTTCCGCCGCTTTGTGCGTGATTTCGCTACTATTGCGGTTCCTCTGAACAAACTTGTGACCACGAGTGCACCTTTTGGTCGGACGACTGCGAAGCCACTTTTCACGCCTTCAAGAGATGCCTCGCATCACAGCCAGTGCTTCACCATTTCGACCCTGCAGCACCCACTCTGCTACACACTGACGCAAGTGGACTTATCATTGGTGCTGCCCTTCTTCAGTGGAACGACGCTCTCGAAGAACAAGTCATGGCCTGCGCGAGCCGTACTCTTTCATCTGCTGAGCGAAATTACAGCATCACTGAGCAAGAATGTCTCGCCATCATGTGGCCTGTACAAAAGTTTCGCCTTTATTTGTACGGCCGGCATTTTAAACTTGTAACTGACCATCATGCTCTGTGTTGGTTATCGTCTATCAAAAATTGTCGGGACGCCTTGGCCGTTGGATACTACGATTGCTAGAGTTTGACTACAGCGTCACATATAGGTCGGGTCGACAGCACTAAGACGCCGACGCTTTGTCACGTTGCCCGCTCTCGCAAAGCGCCGAACAGTCACCTTCCATCTGTTCGTCACCGCCCACCAAAGTGACCAAGCAGACAGCTGCTAGTTCGAAAGAGTTCGTTGCCTCGGCAGACCTTCTTTCGTCCACAGATCTCGCCTCGCTCCAACATGCCGATACCTACTGCCGCCCAATCATCGATCGGCTTCCTGGCTTATCGCGTGCTCCAAACAGCCGCCTAAGATGACAACTTGCCCGCTTCAACATGGAACACTGTGTCGGCAAATTTACCATCCTCTCGGTAACCAATGCGTTCCCGTCATTCCTCACTTACTTCGTCTGGAAGTCTAAAAGGCGTTTCATGAAGACACGACAGCTGGCCACTTAGGGTTCCACAAGACTTATGACCGCCTCAAGACTCGCCTGCTTTTGGCCAGGCCTCTCCACTTCTGTCGCCAAGTACGTCGATTCCTGCGTGTCATGCCAGCACCGAAAACGTACCACGTCTCTTCCCACGGGACCATTGCAACCACTTCCATGCCCATCCGCTCTGTTTGAATTTGTGAACATAGACTTATACGGACCTCTTCCGCTTACGCCAGCTGGTCACTGTTGGATTGTTACAACCGTGGACCACCTTACTCGCTACGCAGAGACGGCAGCTCTTCCGTCTTGTGCTACCTCTGAAGTCGTCGATTTTTTTTCCTTCATGCCAATAATTTATGACATGGGGCACCACGTGTGCTTCTTAGTGATCGTGGCAATACATTTCTTTCACATGTTCTTGCTGAAGTCCTCCAGGCCTCTAACACCATCCACAAGACCACATCAGCGTATCACCCAGAAACCAATGGTCTGGCTGAGTGTTTTTACGGAACTTTGTCCGACATGACCTCCATGTACGTTCAACCAGATGACAAAAACTGGGACACTATACTTCTTTTCGTCACGCTCGCACATAATACTGCCATACAGCGTACGACAAATTACAGCCCCTTTTTTCTAGTTTATGGCCGTGTACAGACTTTTGTTCTGGACACCACCTTTTTGTCCACATCTTCCGTTCCATCTTCATCTATCCCGGAAGAGTTCACCACTCGCGTCGCCCGCTGCCGTGAAATCACCCGCGCCAACACTGCCACCATTCAGGAGAAGAGAAAAATCGACATTGATGCAAAGCGTCGAGTTGTTCTGTTCCGCACAGGCGACGAAGTCCTTTTGTGGACACCTGTTCGTGCACCTGGGCTCTACGAAAAATTCCTTCCCCGATATGTAGGTCCATACACCGTCCTAGAACGAACATCCGAAGTCAACTATCGCGTTGCTCCTGTCAACGCGGCTCCTGACCGCCATCGCCACCACACCGAGATCGCCCACGTATTTCGACTCAAACCATATATTCGGCGTTCCAACCCTTTCTAATTTGCTGCCCTCTTTCGCGAAGGGGAAGAATGGTTTGCTTGCTTGCTTGTTCCTTTCTTTTGTGGCTCTCACCCACTAAGGGGGATTGGCCAAGAAGCCGGTGGTTAATGGAAGTAAATACCTATAGATTTTCTAGATTAGGGGAACACAGTGATCATTACTGTGTTTTGACTGTGAAATCAATTTGGCGCAATGTCAGAAAAAAAAGAAAAAAGGGGGGGGGGAGAAATAATAGAATTTGTTGAATATCTGTGGTGGAATCGTTATATGAAATTCTCCTGAAAGTTGAATTATTGCAGTGTATCAGCTACCTAATAAGTGGTAGTGTGACTAGTAAAATTTGAGAGCTGATCGCTGACTCAACAAGGTAATCTTCTTGTGTTATATATGAATTCGCAGAGAGTCCCGCAGATGTTCCTGTCGCTGTGTCCCAATGAAGTGGCCCCAAAAGACAAAATATTGGGAGTATTAAAGGGATAATGGTGTGAGCAATGAGTATGTACTTCATCTTCATCTGTAGAACAAAACCATTGTAGTGATCATCATCGTATGTCTGTCACGTGGGCTGGGTCTCTTTGGCTTGTGCATCTGGATTGAAAACCCGTACCAGACATGGTTTTATTATAAATATATATATACATATATACATATATAAATATATATATATATATATATATAATGCCACGTTCCATTTCCCAAGTTTTCGTTATCGTCCCAAAACACCAAACGATTCTCAGCGCAAACCACGCCTGCAGTTTTCGAGAAGGTTCCGGACTGTAGTAGATCATTTTGATAAGATCACGCCCACTGTGCGAACGGTACAGATTGTTCCGGAATCTACGCCACCGCCAGCGATAACGCTAGAACATTCGATGGCAAGAGTATAAATTCCGACGCGCTTCGCCGCTTGTCAGTTGTTCAACGAAGGCCGACGCTCGGTTCGCCGCTATAAGTCCGAGACTGCTATCTCTGCAAGACTGCTGCTGTAATCGGACTTTCCGTTTACTGGGCACAGGTTCGCCCAAATAAACAGTTAAATCCGAACACGAAGTTTCCTGTCTTCGGCCACGTCACGATCCCGTGACAATATATATATATATATATATACATATATATGAGAAATAAAGGAGCACACCTACGAAAATTTTATAGTTGTTTACGTTTCGGCCGTGGTACGGCCTTCGTCAGGATTACCAGAAATACGAGTATGTGGCCGCTTGTATGGGCAGGCATGAACACGTCAGGGCAAAACACGTGCGATCAGCATGTGGGCGTCACAAAAATTCTTTAAAACAGCTGTGACTACGCCAAAAAACATTAAAAACTGTTATACAATTGATAAGATTATGGGCATGCAAAAAGGCATTTGTAACATTCACCATTGACGAAGAGGATCCCGCATGAAAAAAATATATATGTGATAACCTTTAGAAAGTATAGAATAAGTTAGGGATGCTTCTTTAAATATTTCGCAAAATTGCGGACGTCAGGGCATCGTAGAAAGGCATGACACTTTGCCTACGCATTCGTTAATGCCAGATAACAAACTATTCAACTTGTTAATCAAGAATGATTCTCGAACTTCGCGATCATGGTGCGATTTAAAGCCTGATTCTAATAGTGTCACCATAATCTTGTCAAATGAATGACCTGGTAGATGAAAATGTTTGGACAATGGAAGATGTGGCAAACTGTTTACGTGGGATTTGTGGTTGTTGAAACGGATGCGATAGAATGTCTCGGTTTGACCGATGTATTGCAAGTGGCCGATTGAGGATTCAACTAAGTAAGTGACGTTGCTGCTATCGCAGTTTAAGTCCCCTTTAATCCTAAGTGAAAAGTTTGATGCCGTGCTTTTAGCAACAGTCGCAGTGGTCATGCGCGCACAAACTTTGCATAACGGTTTTTGACAGGGGTGACTACCAACAGGAGCAATGAATCTCGTCTCGCAAGAAGTTACCATGTCGCGCAAGTTTATTGATCTACCATATACAACCCGCGCTGATTCAGTGAAGATGTCATTAAGCCGATCGCTCTGTGTCAGTAAGTTGTAATGCTTTCTGAGTGTATGCGACACGTTAGGAATAGATGCAGAATACGTTAGAAGGAGGTTGATTCGGGAAGGTGGCGCTAATCACTTGTCCTTACTGATGAGCTCTTTCCGATGGAGACATTTGGCCCGCTGGAGAGCGTCGTCAATTATTTCTGAAGGATATTGTGTTTCTGTAATACTTTACGGAGCTGGTCTAATTTGCGAGTGAATTCCCTGTTGTCCGAACAAATCCCTAAAAACGAATAGCTTGGCTATAGGGGATTCTTGTTTTGCAGTGTTTGACATGGCTACTTTTAAAATGAAGATATCTTCGTCGGTCAGTGGGCTTCCTGTATAGGTTTGTCATTAGTTTACTATTGCTTAAAGCTACATTGACGTCAAGAAAGTTTATGGTGACTGGTGATTAAGAGAGGGAAAAGGAGATGGGTGGTTCTACTTTGTTGAAATCTGCTATGAAAGAATGTAATGCGGCTTCGCCATGGTGCCAAATTAAGAAAATGTCGTCAATGAAGCGTTTGTAATAAAGTGGTTTAAGGTCACGAGTGGCGAGAAAGTTATTTTTTAGAAGGCCCATGAAGATAATCGCACAATGGGAACCTATTTTTGTGCCCATCGAGGTGGCGCTGGTTTCAACATGATGTTCACCGTTAAATTCAAAGTTGTTAAGCTCGAGTATCAGTGATGAAACAGTGCCCAAGGCGGAACCGTCAATGAGTTTGTCATTTACCGAGTCATTGTGTGCTTGGAGTACAGAACGACTTCCGTCCGCATGGGGTATATTTGTGTACAGTGACACCACATCTAGTGTGACCAGAAAAGCCTCACTCGGAACACGCGTATATACAATGTCACGCAGAAAGTGATTAGTGTCCTTGACATATGAAGAAAAGATAGGAGGAAAGGAACTAGTTACGCTGTCTGTATATCCAGACAGGCTTTCCGTGATGGTTGCTATTCCTGAAATTATAGGCCGGCCTGTATTGTTTCGTTTATGAATCTTAGGAAGCAGATAAAATCTACCAGCTACTGGACTCAAGGCAAATAAGGATTTAAGCGCAGTTTCTGGAATTTAATTTTTTCTTACAAGCTCTTTTAATGTTTATTTTACTTTGGTCTTGAATTTCTCGGTTGGGTCGTAGCTCAAATGTCTGTAAAATGTGTGGCCATTTATTTGCCCGTGGACCTCGCGAAGGTAATCAGCCTTGTTCATCATTATGATTGCTTCACCTTTATCAGCCGGTTTGATGACGATGTCGTCTCGGGAAACCAGGGTCTGGATCGCTTGTTGTTCTTTGTCGCTTAGGTTGTGGTGAAACGGCGATTGCTTTTTGTATGTTTGAGCACATCTCGCTGCACTGCTCGGATATAAATATCGAGAGATTTATCCCTTTAGATTATCCCACTGTTTGTTGGAATTCATTGTATCCTCCAGTGGCAGGACAAAAGTTCAAACCACGGGAAAGAACGCTCAATTCTTCAGCCGTTAACATGGCACTAGAAATATATACAATATTTTCAGCTTCTGTGGAGAATGAATGCACTGAAGACGTTGCATCATCAGGAGTGCTGATGCTATGCAAATGTTATTGCGCATCAACATTTTATATTTTTTGTCGCTGAGCTCTCGAATCTTTTCTTGCCTGTAGTTATCAAGCGACACTCTTTCAACGGCAGTGAAATTCCGCGTAGCAAGAAGGTGGTTCTCTTTGTTCCTCAGCTGTTTTCCGGATGACTCATAATGGTTATTGACAATGCGCGTGAGGTCTAGAGACGCTTGTTTGAGTGTGTTTTCCCACCCGGAGAGATTATTGCTAGTCCTGTCAGACGTAGCAGGCCTTAAGTTAAGGCTTAAACCTTTATGTGCTGTTGATGTAGCAATATACATTTTTAAGGTGGAAGCATGCAGGTCGCAGCAAACACACTTTTTGATTACTTTTCTAAGCTTCAAAAAATGCACAGAGGCATCCTCAAAGGGAGTCTTACCCCGGCTAGCTGGTAGTCATTCGGTTGCTTCTCAGGTCGCTTGCTTCTGAATTGGTACTTTGACTGGGACGAAGTGGCACCACTGGGAGGCGGAGAAGCGGCTGGTGTCGCCTTGCTGCTCAGTGGATTGTTCGTAACCCTGTAAAAAGACCCTTTTTTGTCTGTCATCATCGTGATCATTGTCCTTGCTGGTGTCTTGTTTCTCGTTGTCAGGCTGGTCGTTGCGTTGGTTGAAAGTACACAGCTTGGCGATGTCTTTTTGGTTGGCATGAACTCATTCACTGCATCTGTCGCCGTGGCCTTGTTCTCAGAAGCCCTGCTGGTCGATGGCCGCCTTGTCCTTGGCTTGCTTGTCGCTGCCCTGCTTCCATGTGTGTTGTTTGCTGTTGTCGCACTTGACTGGCCTGTCGCTGAGCGAATTTTTATCGCTTCGATACCACTTGGTGGCAATCTCGCAGAGGGTGTAGCCACTTTCTCAGATGACAGAAGGCTGTCGTGAAAACGAGCTTTCGTGGCGCGAGGCACATTACAAATAGTTCCTCTGCTTGTGTAGTCTTCCTAAGCAGCCGATGACGTATCATGGGGATTTTTGAAGCACAACTGTCTAAAGTGACAGGCGAGTAGCGCGAAGCCCTCGACGCATTGGTGGAGACCGTCACTTGCGAGTGCGCGAGATGGCGGGAGCCATTGAAATCCATGATCGACGTGAAATACCAGCTTTGAACGTTGGCCAAAGTTCTGAAGGAGCTGACTCCGAAGGAGCTGATCCTCCGCAGAAGCTGGAAATACAGTAAACATTTCTAGTGCCACGTTATCGGCTGAAGAATTGAGCGTTCTTTCCCGTGGTTTGAACTTTTCTCCTGCCAATAGAGGATACAATGAATTCCAACTAATCAGTGACTTACACAATTTAGAAAGAAGCATGAGTTTACGCGTGTATTTTCATAATCGGCCTCAATCTATCTAAAAACCCCGCCGCGGTGGTCTAGTGGCTAGGTACTCGGCTACTGACCCGCAGGTCGCGGGTTCGTATCCCGGCTGCGGCGGCTGCATTTCTGATGGAGGCGGAAATGTTGGAGGCCCGTGTGCTCAGATTTGGGTGCACGTTAAAGAACCCCAGGTGGTCGAAGCTTTCGTAGCCCTCCACTATGGCGTCTCTCATAATCATGTGGTGGTTTTGGGACGTTAAACCCCACATATCAATCATCAATCCATCTATCAAAACAGCATTTTTTTTCTAAGCACTGGAATCCCCCTTTTCAAAGGAATAAATGTCATGATATTTATATCCGAGTAGTGCAGCGAGATGTACTCAAAGCATACAAATAGCAATCGCTGTTTCACCGCAACCTAAGTGACAAAGAAAAACAAGCGATCCAGACATTGGCTTCTCGAGACGACATTGTCATCAAACCGGCTGGTAACCGTGGAGCAATTGTAATAATGGATAAGGCTGATTACCATCGTGAGGCCCACAGGCAATTAAATGACCATACATTTTACAGACATTTGAGCGACGACCCAACCGAAAAATTCAAGACCAAAGTAAAATAAACTTTAAAAGAGCTTGTAAGAAAAAAGTAAATTCCAGAAACTGCGCTTAAATCTTTATTTCCCCTGAGTCCAGCAGCTGGTAGATTTTATCTGCTTCCTAAGATTCATAAACGAAACAATACCGGCCGGCCTATAATTTCAGGAATACGAACCATCACGGAAAGCCTGTCTGGATATACAGACAGCGTAATTAGTTCCTTTCCTCCTAACTTTTCTTCATATGTCAAGGACACTAATCACTTTCTGCGTGACATTGTAAATACGCGTGTTCCGAGTGAGGCTCTTCTGGTCACACTAGATGTGGTGTCACTGTACACAAATATACCCCATGCGGACGGAATTCGTTCTGTACTCCAAGCACACAATGACTCGGTAAATGACAAACTCATTGACAGTTCCGCCTTGGGCACTGTTTCAGCACTGATACTCGAGCTTAACAACTTTGAATTTAACGGTGAACATTATGTTGAAACCAGCGCCACCTCAATGGGCACAAAAATAGGTTCCCATTGTGCGATTATCTTCATGGGCCTTCTAAAAAATAACTTTCTCGCCACTCGTGACCTCAAACCACTTTATTACAAACGCTTCATTGACGACATTTTCTTAATTTGGCACCATGGAGAAGCGGCATTACATTCTTTCATAGCAGATTTCAACAAAGTAGAACCACCCATCTCCTTTTCCCTTTATAAATCACCAGTCACCATAAACTTTCTTGACGTCAATGTAGCTTTAAGCAATGGTAAATTAATGACAAACCTATACAGGAAGCCCACTGACCGACAAAGATATGTTCATTCTAAAAGGTAGCCATCTGAAACACTGCAAGACAAGTATCCCCTATAGCCAAGCTTTCCGTTTTTAAGGAATTTGTTCGGACAACAGGAAATTCACTCGCAACTGTGACCAGCTCCGTAGAGTATTACCGAACAACAATAACCTTCACAAATAATTGACGACGCCCTCCAGCGGGCCAAATGTCCCGATCGGAGAGAGCTCATCAGTAAGGACAAGTGATTAGCGCCACCTTCCCGAATCAACCTCCTTCTAACGTATTCTGCATCTATTGCTAACGTGCCGCATACACTCAGAAAGCATTACAACTTACTAACACAGAGCGATCGGGTTAGGACATCTTCACTGAATTAGCGCGGGTTGTATATGGAAGATCAATAAACTTGCGCGACATGGTAACTTCTTCCAAGACTAGATTCATTGCTCCTGTTGGTTGCCACCCCTGTAAAAAACCGCGATGTAAAGTTTGTGCGCACAAGACTACTGCGACTGTCGCTAAAAGCATGTCGTCTATCTTTTCAGTTAGGATTTAAGGGGACTTGAAGTGCGATTGCAGCAAGATAATTTACTTACTTGAATGCTCAACCTGCCACATGCAATACATCGGTCAAACCAAGACATCCTTTCGCATTCATTTCAACAGCCACAAATGATACGTAAACAGTTTGTCACATCTGCTATTGTCCAAGCGTTTTCTTCTACTAGGTCATTGGTTTGATAAGATTGTGGTGACACATTTAGAATCAGGCTTTAAATCGCACCATGCATGATCGCGAAATTCGAGAATCGTTCTCGATTCACATGTTCGATAGTTTGTTATCCGGTATAATGATTGCGTAGGCAAAGTGTCGTGCCTTTCTACGATGCCTTGATGTCCGCAATATTGCGAAATATTTAAAGAAGCATCCCTAACGTATCCTATACTTCCTAAAGGTTATCACATATATATATTTTTTTCATGCGCGATCCTCGTCGTCAATGATGAATGTTGCAAATGCCTTTTTACATGCCGATAATCTTGTCTATTGTATTACATCTTTAATAGTGTTTTAGTGTAGTCACGGCTGTTTCAAAGAATTTTTGTGACGTTTACATGCTGATCGCACGTGTTTTGTACTGAAGTGGTCATGCCTGCCCATAAAAGTGGCCACATACTCGTATTTCTGCTAATCTTGGCAAAGGCCGTGCGACGGCCGAAACGTAGAGTAAACAACTATGAAATTTTCGTAAGTGTGCTCCTCTATTTATTAATTACTTAATTATATTTGCACCGGAGCCACAGAATTTCTTTTCGGAATCATATATATATATATATATTTAAATATATATATATGCACCCTACCGCCAAAACCAGCGCCACTGGGTACCAGCGTCCAGCGACATGCGTGATTATTGGCCCAGTATGAATGGATGGATGGATGGATATGGCTGTGCGCTCTAGATTGAGCGGGGGCTAGCGCAACCAAGCCGTAATATTTAATGAACCAAAAACTAGATTTTTTTCCTTCCTTTAAATAGTCAGGTTTAAATGGCGCTGCGCCTCCCAGCCAGGTACTGGGACGCTGGAGTGGAAGCGTCCCATTACTCTGCGCAAAATGGCTTCACAGGGTTAAAACGGGAGTGCCCATTTGCCATGAATATATATATATATATATATATATATATATATATATATATATATATATATATATATATATATATATATATATATATATATATATATATATATATATATATATATACATACAAGTAAAATAGCGCGCATTCGTATTGAAATAAAAAAAAGTTAAAAAATAAACAAAAACGCCTTCTGACGGTATTTGAACTGGCCACCTCGTGATTCTTAACCAAGTACGCTACCTACTACACCACGCCAAAACACGTGTGTGTGATTGTAAAATCGCTATTTATCCGAAGAACGCACAGTTCTACTTCAAGTTGATAAGTCGCGCAGTCAAGAGTGACACGATATTCCTTTAAAAATAGCAATTGCATCTTGATTCCACAGTGACGAATGGTTTCCGGGCACCGAATGCCGTGCGGATATGAGCATGAGTGCAAATTTATTTGAAGCATCCACATCTGAACTCAAAAAAATCTCAAACTGACGGGAGGAGCAGCCACAGATTGTCAGCTGTTGCTGCCGATATTTTTTTTTCTTTGATAGTCGGTTCTCGCACTTGCTACTGGTCAACATGTACAGATGCTTTAAATGTCTTGTTCGGTAGATATCCATGCACGTGAGTGAATATTGAGGTGTTTTTTTTTCGCGCAAGCGACGATGTTGCAGTACACATCCAGCGTGCCAGATTACAAATTTGCAGTTATATCGATACCTGCTACTAAGGAAGGGCCGACGAAAATACTAATTCAATCCACTGAAAAAGTATGCCAGTGTGTTAGTTCACTAAGGCTTACCAAATTACCAACTCAAAATTGCGTGTTCGTACATGCGAGTCAGAAAAGTTCCGGCTTCTGCACTGAGAAGGAAGCTTTCGGTGACAGCCTACGCTGCTGAAAGCACAACACATCGATCGTCGCCGCTCCTTGTGCGGGCACCGCACACGCGGATAAATGGTTGATTTAGGCTCAGGGATGTCTTAACTGTACTTTACAGCCATTCTTGCACTTTAGATTTGCGCCTTTCAAAGTAAAAAGCGCCGGCAGCATGTACACCGACGCGGCCGGCACGATAGGCCTCGCTGAGACGGGGCACTGGGTAAGGCTGCTCTCGAAGAAGCTGAGTTGCGATGAAGTTTCCACATTTAAGCTTTGCAACATTTATAACTGTTACATAAACTGTACCTGAAATAAGTGGAAGGTCAATCAATGCCAGAAATGCATTCACGAAAGTGGCGATACCGAGCGACAGCCGTTTTTCTTGCCTCTGCTGGCAGTATACAGCTTGCGTGCCAGTGTACAGATGTATGCAGTTATATCAATACCAATATTTCAAAAACACCCCTAGAAATACGAATGAAATCAGCTAGAAACGTAGGCCACGGAGTAAGCTCACGAAGGCGTACCAAATTACCATGAAAATTGCGTGTAGGTACATATCAGTCAGAGAAGTACCGGCTAAGTGCGGCCGGCAGCTTTCGGTCACAGCCTGCGCAGCAGAACGCGCCACGTTTGATTGTCAGGGCTCCTTGTACATACATCGACACAAAACAAAATAGTTAATTTAGGTTCATGGATGTCTAAACTATACTTTACAGTTGTTCTCTCTTTAAAGTTGTGTGCACACGAATCAAGAAGCGCCGCTAACATATATACGAACGTGACCGGCATGACAGGTTTAATGCTCGCTGGGCCGGGCACTTGGTAAGACCGCTATCGGCGCGGTGAGTTGGGATGGTTAAAGATGCTGCAGTTCAGCTTCAGAACATTTCTGACACTTACCTGAAGTAAATAAAATGATAAGCATGTCCAGACATACATTTACGCGGTGTGGCGGAATCAAACGACCGCTTTTATGTCGCCTCCACTGGGAAACCTTGAGAAGCGATCGAGAGAGCTCATTTACGTTTCGTCAACCTTGCTGCAAAAACAATTGATTGATTGATATGTGGGGTTTAACGTCCCGAAACCACCATATGATTATGAGAGACGCCGTAGTGCAGGGCTCCGGAAATTTAGACCACCTGGGGTTCTTTAACGTGCACCCAAATCTGGGCACACGGGCCTACAACATTTCCGCTTCCGTCGGAAATGCAGCCGCCGCCACCGGGATTTGAACCCGCGACCTGCGGGTCAGCAGCCGAGTATCTTAGCCACTAGACCACCGCGGCGGGGCTGCAAAAACATTTTCCTGTTTCTGTTAGGAGTGGCATACCGCTCATGGCTTACAAACACTGAAACTTGGAATCGTTACAGCAATACACGGATGATGCGAATGTGGCCGGTATACGCGGTGGCATATGCGAAAAAGGTGCATTATATTTGCTGCGATACGTACGTGCGCCGCAAAAATTACGTATGATCGTTATCTGTTAGGGTAGCATCTCTCCGTGCCGTCGAATCCAGCATTTTATATTAAACGACACCGAAACATACCAATGCACATGCTACAATACCCTGCATGCGGCGCTGATAGAAACAGTGCGTGCTCCATTATTAACCACTGCTTGCCAGTGTGAATTCCAGCGCTTCGCAGCGCGCACCAGCATCAAAGCGGTTGAGCCAGCGCCCCTACCAGTGCGACACAGCTTTTTTCCAGTGCACCCAGCGAAGTGCCAGTGAATTATTATTTATTATTACGTTATGTTTTATTGGCGCAAGGGCATCTAAGGCCAAAGAGCGCCAGTACAAATGTTTCATTTCGGTTATTGGTTTAAAAATTAAAACAAATGATTAAAACATGATTAAAAATTAACAAATATCTCCGAACCACTTAAAACGCAGTACATTTAAAAGAATGTCACTTTGTTTAAAAAAGGAATGTCACTTTGCTAAAACCTTCATTTTGTTGGCTGAAGTCTGTGCTGAAAAATTTGTCTGCAAGGCCCAAGACCCTCGCAGCTGAAGTCCTTGCCTGAGCAAGAACTGCGAAGGCTCAGACATACTTTTTATGCACCAGGGGGTACCTCACACTTGAGGCGCAGCCTGGTGCCTAGGATGGAATGATATCATTGTTAACAATTTCACTTTCCCAAGATAATGAAGAAGCCTCTTAAGGTCAACCACTGCATCAAGTGATAAAAACAGCGCTGGATGAAGTGGGATATGATATCGATAGAGCTCCCTGAAATGGGTCAGTCGTGCTTTGTGAAGCATAGGACATTGTATGAGGTCATACACAACGGTTAGACCCCCTCCACAGTGTATACATGTAGGTGGATCAGTGCCAGTCAAAAGGTGTTTATGTGTGGCATAAGTGTGGCCTATTCTGAGTCGTGTTAGAGCGACTTCGGCGAACCTGTTGAGTTTTTGGGGGATAACTTTTCTCAGCTGGGGTTTCACAAGGTGGAGTTTGTTGTCGACTTCTCTGTCCCATTCAGCTTGCCAGTGGTTGCGTAGACCTCTACGTACAACAGGTTTTAGATCTACACCCGGAACAGAGGTTATATCTATGGTTTGCCGACCAGCGGCTTCTCGTGCATTCTTGTCCACTATTTCATTGCCCGCAATTCCAGAATGACCTGGAACCCAGCAAATAACAATAGAAAGTTTTAAGTTGTAGGCTGCATAGATTTCATTAAGGAGCTTGTTGAAAGTAGGGTTCTTGCTGTACTTGCCACAAGACAGGGCCCTGACAACACTTAAAGAATCTGTGTACACTATAGACTTTTGTATCTTGTGTTGTTTAATGTTTGTATAATAAGCAGGATACCATAGGCTTCCGCTGTGAAAATGCTGGTATGTGTATGCATGGTTCTGGTGTCCGAGAACTTTTGTCCATAGGCTGCACAAGATACAGATGTTTGAGATTTTGAGCCATCAGAGAAGAACGCGGTTGAACGATATTTGTTTTCAAGGGCCAAGAAATGTTGTTCAATAAGTGCACTTGGACAATTTTCCTTTATGATGTCTTTGAGAGACCAGTCACAAGTAACTGGACATTGATGCCAGGGAGGGATGTGTTCGACATGGTCACTTTCCTCCAAGTCATTGAAGAAAATTGCAAGTTTTTCTACTGCAGGTCTTATTGCCAATGGAAACGGTGGGGCGATAGACGGACGGTTTAGGTATAACTGGGTAGTAGACACATCGTTCATAAGTGTTTTACATGGGTGCTGCTTCAGAGACATGATCTTAACTGCATAGTTGACTCCTAGATACGTGCGCTGATAGTCTAGTGGCCACTGATCTGACTGCATAAAGGCTTTGAATAGGGCTGGTACGGAAGGCACCAACTGCCAGCCGGATACCTAGGTGGTATACAGGGTCCAACATTTTCAGTGCTGTCCTTGAAACTGACTGATATACTATGCATCCGTAGTCTATACGTGACAGAACCAGGCTTCGAAACAGAGATATGAGACAGTGCATGTCTGTCCCCCACGACTGATGCGACAAAATCTTTAAAAGGTTCATGGTCTTGAGACATTTCAACTTCAGCTGTTTTATGTGCTGGATGAAGGTGAGTTTGGAATCAAAAAATACACCGAGGAATTTTTGTTCTATCGCGATGACTATATTTTGTCCATTCATTAGTATGCAGGGGTCAGGATGCATACCTCGTCGTCTCGAGAACAGCACACTAGTAGTCTTGTCAGTGTTAAACTTAAAACCATTCTCGTCAGCCCATTTTGCAAGTCGGTTAACACCTACCTGTATCTGGCGTTCGCATACAGTCAAGTTACACGATTTGAAACTAATTTGAATGTCGTCCACGTACAGAGAGTACGATATCGCAGGTGGAATAACAGAGCGAAGAGAGTTCATTTTAACTATAAATAGTGTGCAGCTTAATACTCCTCCCTGCGGCACTCCATTTTCTTGGATAAATGTGCGCGATAACACAGTACCTATTCTTACACGGAACTTCCTTTCAGACAGGTAATCTTTTGAGATGGTAATCAACCTGCCACATATACCGAAAGACAGTAGATCTTGCAAGATTCCATATCGTCAGGCAGTATCATATGCCTTCTCAAGATCGAAGAAAACAGAGTATTGATTATGTACAAACGCGTCACGTATATACGACTCGAGGAGGACAAGATTGTCAGTTGTAGATCTAGCTGTACGGAAACCAGACTGGCACGGGTCCAATATGCCATTGTATTCCAAGTAATAGACCAAGCGGCGGTTAATCATTTTTTCAAACACTTTGAGTAGGCAGCTTGTGAGGGCGATAGGCCTGTAACTATTTACCGAAGAGGGATCTTTGCCCTGTTTAAGGATTGGTAGTACTACTGCCTCTTTCCAAGCAGAGGGTATTTTGCCGGTACTGAAAATCTTGTTGTAAAGTGCTAAAAGGCAGTTCAGGGTTTCATAAGGGAGATTTCTGATCATTTCATAAGTAATCGTATCGGAACCAGGAGCAGAACTTCCACAGGAACCAAGGGCGAGCTTCAGTTCGTATACTGTTAGTGGTTTATTGTATCCGTCTGATCAAGCTTTGTTCCGGCACAGAGGTACACTTTCAGCTATGCTTTTGTGGCGTAAGAACTTAGTGGTATAGTTTTCTGAGCTTGACATTTCCTCGAAATGTTCGCCAAGAGCGTTTGCCTGTTCTTCTATTGTATCCCCGCAGTCATTCACCAAAGGGAAGGGATTTGGGCCTTGTCCTTTAAGTTTATGCACCCTATTATAAACCTTGCTGACGTCTGTGTAGGAGTTTATTGAGAATATATAGCGTGTCCAGCTTTCCCGTTTGGCTATACGGCGAACACGCCTTCCATTCGCTTTGCAACTTTTAAAGGTTATCAAGTTTTCTGCTGTTGGGTAGCGAGAAAAAACCCTCCAAGCTTTGTTTTGCCGTTTTTTAGCAATTTCACACTCCCGATTCTACCATGGCTTTGCGTTAACCTTATCATTCCTGGACTGCGGTATGCACTTTTTTGCACAAATAAGAACATATTCCGAAATATAGTTGGCCATCTCTTCTACTCCCAAATGGTCTACCTCTTCGAGGTGTAGTGTACATAGCTGTCTGAATTTCACCCAGTTTGCAACATGAAAGTTCCACTTTTTGGGATAAGACGGCCGGTCATCCCGTTGTTTTGTAACTAAAAGAGTTGGAAAATGGTCACTTCCATATGGATTATTCATATCTTTCCAATCTAAGTAAGGTAGGAGTGACGGTGACCCAATGGCTAAATCTATGCATGAATATGTATTGTGTGTGGTACTGAAGTATGTTGGCTCTGCCTTATTGAGCAGACAGGCTCCAGATGCGAGAAGAAAGTTTTCTATTGCACGACCTCTCGCATCACATTTGGTATCACCCCATAGCAAACTGTGAGCATTCAAATCTCCAATTAACACATATGGTTCTGGAAGCTGATCAATAAGCTTTTCGAACTCTGTTTTATTGAATGGTTCGTCAGGGGCTATGTAGATCGAGCAGATAGATATAAGGCGGTTGAATAGAATAGCGCGAACAGCCACAACCTCAAGAGAGCTTTGTAGAACAATGTTCTGGCATGCTACGCTTCTTTGTGCAATGATGGCCACACCTCTAGAAGAGAAATTGCCACCATTTCGATCTTTACGAAAAGCCACATATTGATTTAGGAAATTCACATGAGTCGACTTTAAATGGGTTTCTTGAACACAGAACACTTTTGGCTGATAGTCATTAAGCAAGTCTTTGATATCATTTAGGTTATCAAATAGGCCTCTGGTATTCCACTGTAGTATTCGTGTGTCCATTTTACTTGTGTTTTGTGTTCTGTGCTCAAGGATAGAAAGTAAGCTCACCGACACTTTCCAGGGGCCGTGACACGAGATTTTTCTTTTTTCGATCGGTCGACAGAGTCGCGCCGATTCTTAGGCGCTGGCTGGGCCCTCACGCTCAGAGTTGTGTCCATTGCCTCTAGCGAGGCACTGGACAAGCGCTCTTGCGAGCGCTGCAGTTGTTTTGAGGGCCTCGCCTCTAAAGACAAGGCCTTCGCAGCCCCCAGCCCGGAGGTTGGTGGGTCCTTCTTCGATGGCGGAGCAGCACTGGCTGCAACCGCCGTGGGGGCGGATGGCGTCACCGCTGGCTCACTACGCGTGTGCAAGACAGGCGCCGGGGGCCGTCGTGGCGCTGCCCCCTGACGCGCCACTTCGGCAAAGCTGGTTTCTGGCAGGTAGGACACCTGCCTTCGTGCCTCCCTAAATGAAATGTTTTGTTTTACTTTAATCGTGACAATTTCCTTTTCTTTTTTCCAGCTGGGGCATGACCGTGAGTATGCGGCATGCTCCCCGTTACAGTTCACACAGTGAGGAGAGTTTTCACAAGCATCAGATGTGTGTTCATCAGCACTGCATTTCGCACAAGTTAGGCAGCCTCGGCAGTTCTGAGAACTGTGGCCAAATCGCTGGCATTTAAAACATCTGAGAGGGTTCGGTATATATGGCCTCACTCGAAGCTTGATGTACCCTGCCTCAACGGAGTCGGGCAGTACACTTGAATTGAAAGTAAGTATCAGGTGCTTAGTCTGGATTTCTTTGCCATCGCGCCTCATCCTAATTCGTTTCACGTTGATGACATTCTGTTCGCTAAAACCCTCTATGAGTTAAGCTTCCGTCAGCCCTAACAGGTCGTCATCTGAAACAACGCCACGGGTGGTGTTCATGGTTCGGTGTAGGGTTACTATTAATTTGGTATCTCCAAATGTCACTAGATTAGACAATTTTTCATACTGTTTCTGGTCGCGGAGCTCCAACAGGAGGTCACCACTTGCCATTCTCGATGCTTTATATCCTGGGCCAAAGATTTCTGTCAAAGACTTCAAAACAAGAAAAGGTGAAATAGTTCTCACTGGTTTGCCGGGTGTGTCAGCGTGGATAACGTGGAATCGGGGAAAGGATACTCTCTGGTGACCAAAAAACTGGAATACTTCATCGGTGCGCCCTCTTTTCTGAGGGCGATCAGGGAGTGGGGGGAAAGAATAAGCCATAAGAAAAGGTTTATTTTCGGCAGCGGCGCCAGCCACCCACCATGGAGTCCTACAAGGGGACACTGCAGGGTCTGTAAGCACAGGACCTGCAGACGCCAGCTGTACACCACCACTATAACCGAATATGGTGTATCCAAGGTAGGATAGCCACACAGGGTTAACCCTTGCCGCCAGGAAACACGGAAGTCAACGAAAGAGAGTAGAGGACAGGACAGATTTAAAGTCAGAGAAAAGACGAAGACGTGAAGGCGAGACAGGAAAAGGCGACTGCTGATTCCCCCCGGGCGGGTCAATCCGGGGGTGCCGTCTACGTGAAGCCGGGGCCAAAGGGGTGTGTTGCCTCTTCCGGGGGGCCTTAAAGGTCCAATCACCCAGCGTCGGCTCATTCCCCAGGATCCCCTTTTCCCCGGACACGGCAAAGCCACGCACGGCTAGGCGTGGGAGGGAGTCAAAACTCCCCCGTTAGCTCGGGTCCGTGGTGTCGCTACACACCAAACGCCTACTTGCGCAGGCGCCCCTGCGGGGGTACCAGTGAATCCAAGGAAGGACTTGTAGTGCTGCCTTGGATTTGGGTCCGACTGCAATTACCGGCTGGTGTGCATCGACGGCCTGACGACGTCATTTGGCGCGACACGGCCCATTTCTGGAAGTCAAAGCATATTCCTTCCCACGCACGGACGTCAGTGCTGCTCCCGCCATCTGTGAACAGCGGACGCAGCTCCCAAATCTTATCTTCGGTGGTTGGTGGGCGTGGAGCTGCTCACTTTGGCAGCGGCGGCGGCGGCTGACGGACGCAGGCTAACAGCGCTCGTCTGTTTTTCAGTTGGCGACCGGCATTTCGACGTTCCACTTGTCGTGCTGTCTTGGATTCGGGCCCGACTGCAATTACCGGCTGGCGTGCATCGACGGTCTGACGACGTCATTTGGCGCGACACGGCCCATTTCTGGAAGTCAAAGCATACCCTTATAAATGAGCCTCTCAATACGAAACCTTCTAGGGGCAAATTAACTACAAAGATTGACTATGAGTTACTACGAGACAAAATAAGTCAAATTGATTACTGCGCTATGTATGACGAGGATGTAAATACAGAATACAGTAATTTCATAAGCTCTTTTAAAAATGCTGTGTCACTAAGCACCACCACAACTAGTAGCAAGTAGCCAAGCCACTCTGCCCTTGGATGACACCTAGTATTCTAGAAATACTGAAACAAAAAGACCATTGGTAGCAAAAGTGGAAGCAGCAGAGAACCAATACCTACTACTTATATCCATTCAAATGCTATAGGAATAAGTCAGTCACCCTAATGAGGAAACGAAAAAAAGAATACTATGCTAAGCTTATCGAAGAGGCTGGAGGCAACACTAAGTGAATTTGGGAAATAGCAAAATCCGCAGTTGGTCTTGACTCAGATAAACGTGTACTGCCTGACAATATAACTCAAGACACGGTGGATCGCTTTAACAAGTATTTTGCAGACGTCGGGCGTGCTTTGGCTGCTCAGTTTCCTGACACTATAGACTACACGCGTCCCATTAGACCAGTTTCAGATAGTTTTGCCATATTTGAGATAGAAATGTCCCATATCATGTCAATAGTAAAAAACACTGGACGCCAATAAAGCGGCTGGGCTCGACGCTATTACAGTTAAAATATTAAAAAATAACATAGACAGTCTTGCAGACCATTTGCTGCACATGTTTCAACACTGGCAGGACTGTGGTATATATCCAAATGAGCTTAAGTTGGGCAAAGTCGTCCCTGTATACAAAGATGGAGACCGATCAAGTGCATCAAATTACAGACCAATATGTGTGTTAAGTGTAATTATTCCAATTTTTGAAAAAATTCTATCAGTGCAGATAACATCATTTGCATCCAAACATAATATAATTTGCTCAAACTAGCATGGTTTTCGAGCACACAGATCTACATCTACTGCAGTTTTCGTATTAACCCAACAAGTTAACAGAGCCTTGAACAACAGTAAGATAGCCGTCGTAGTTTTTTTAGACATAAGAAAAGCTTTCGATTCCGTCAATCACAACATCATGTTAAGTAAGCTTCATGACTACGGTTTTCGAGGCAAAATTCACCAGCTTCTCAAATCATACCTATCCGACCGCCAGCAACGCGTAGTGATGAATGGTGTCGAGTACTCTACTCAATCAATAGTCTCTGGGGTACCACAAGGCTCAGTTATTGGACCCACTCTTTTTTCCCTGTACGTTAACGATTTTTCCTCCATCCTACTATATTCAGAAGCTTTAATGTACGCAGACAATACGGCACTAATCTTTGTTGGTGACAGCTTAAGAGACATCGAAGATAAAATTAACGAAGAGTTACAGAGAGTACAAGTGTGGTTTAAACGAAACCACCTAAATATCAACACAGAGAAAACTAAATACATGGTCTTTCACTCTAGGAAAAAAAGAACTCGACTTTGCAGGTTTCAACTTGGTTTTAGATACGGCACTGCTACAGTCAGTAGCCTCGTTTAAGTACTTAGGGGTCATGTTTGACTCGGACATGAACTGGAAATCGCATATAGAAAAGACATGCTCCAAGCTAGCATATGGGTGTCACACGCTACTAAAAGCCCGTGAATGTTTGCATCGATTTTGCGCATCTTATATTTTGCATTCGTTCACAGTCACTTGAGCTACTGTATAGCATCGTGGGGCAGTACATATAAAACTCATTTGAAATGTATTAGCCGCCTGCAAAAGAGGGCAGTCCAGATTATTACATACTCGAACAGGACGGATACTGCAAAACCACTGTTTCAAAAGATGCGTTTACTTCCACTGGACTCTGTTCACGTGTTTAGTGTTGCTGATATAGTGCATGGAATAATAAAACGTGATGACCCTTTCCCATTAAGCACCTTTACGTTACCCGCGCTCTGTACAAGAGCTGCAGCGAATCACTGTTTTAATTTACCGGTAGCCAGAAATGCTTACGGTCGAAGGCTCATAGAATTTCACGGCGCTCTCATATGGAATGCGATACCGACTGATGTGAAAGAGGCTAGAAATTTTGCATTGGCCATGAAGCATGCACTTCATGCGAACTTTCTAAGTATTACGTCTGCATAGTCATTTAGTATTATTATTACTATTATGATTAGTAATATTCTAGTGCTATTATTATTCTGTGCTATATGTAGATATGTGCTGCGCTATGTTTCTTTGTATAGTTCAATCATGTGTTTTTTTGCTTTTTTTCAATTTTAAATATTGTATTCAGTTTGATGTTCTTTGTCGCTGTGTAACCGCTTGCGCAAGTATGTAGGTATGTCACACAATTCGTCCCTCTACTAGCCAGTTAGGCTAAGGGACCAAACAAGTGTTTGCGAAGTTTTTCGTTACATGAATGTGAAAGTTACGATAAAAAAAATACAAGCGTGTAGCAGTGCCAGAAAACGAACTAGTATCACGCTGTTATTTCAATAGTATATATATATATATATATATATATATATATATATATATATATATATATATATATATATATATATATATATATATATATATATATATTTATTAGGAATTAGTCATACGCGTCGTCTAATCACATGTCCATACTCATCATCGTCAGTCTGACCAGTGTTGTGGGGAAGAGGCTCGGCGAGTAAAATAAGTGTCTTGCAGCCGAAACCTTGTCCCACAATATCCCAACATTATTATTTGTGCTGCATGCACCAGATAATCTATTATGTGTTTGTAGAGATCTGAGAGACGGGAACTTGGTTTCCGGGGAGAAAATATTATCTCATACAATCATAACATTGCAGTTACAGCACCTTTCTTATGTTCTCATTTGTACTTTGTAGTTTCTTTTAATAAAGATTATCTCGTGTAAGTGAAACCTAAGCCAATGCACAATAAAGAAGGCGGATGGGTCTGAGAGAAAAGTATATTGAGATCTTCTTGGCCGTAAGCTATGAATTGTTCGAATTGCTTGTACTGTCACAATGCGAACTTCACAAAGTAGTGTAGGATGGCTCGCTTCCTGATAAAGTACACAGATAGCCACAAATCTGCGGAACTCCAGACAAATCTGAAGTGCTTTTCGCTCCGAGACAACCAGAGGTATTGTTTTATAAGCAGGGCCACCGGAAAATAGTATGCATCTGAATTCCAGGATCAGGCACACGTACATTTTGTATAAATTATCAAGGTGTGCCTCCGTAACCCGTATTTACGGGTACACAGGTTGTGCAATAAACCTGAGGCCTGTTGTGCCTTGGCAGCTATATACGCTATGTGTGGACTCCAGTTCAGCTTTTCATTATAAGCGATTTTAAAATATTTCATAGGGTCTACTAGTTAAAGGGGTTCCTCTTTATACAGTAATCAAATTTAAGTTGCGTCTTCATACATAAACAACAAGAGTGCACTTTTGCAGACAACCGACAATGAGATCGACTGCAGCTAAATTTTGAAAATAATAATGAATCTCTGTACTTTAGGTTGTAGTCAATAAAACGCTTACAAACTTGATGTTTAGAAAAAGTACTACGCGACGTAGTATATATTACGCATTGACAAACAGAGAGGAAGGAGAGAAAGAGAGAATCTAAGTACAACGAGACTTAGAAAGATCTAGAGATGAGTTTTTCCGTCGCGCTGTGATGAATGAATGGCCTTTGCTGCGACCAAAAGAAAATGTTGATAACGTTGCTTCTCTACATGCGTATTTCATGTTCAGTTCAGTTCAGTTCAGTTTTATTTCCTTAAAGGCCCCCATTCAGGGGGTGTTACATAAGGGGTGGGATTACAATTCAAAACAGCGGAGATTCAATTAACATTGCAAACAAACAAAAAATTGAATTAACATGGCAGATGATCGGTGAGGCGTTCCAGGAAGGTAGATGATGAGGCAATTGTGACAATGTCGTAGGGCAGGCCGTTCCAGTCTGAAGCTGCTCTGAGGAAAAACGATGCAGCAAACGTAGTGGTGCGTGATGGCGGGCGGGCAACTTGAAGTGAATGACTGGTGCGGTGGGAAATGCGTGAGGCGGCTGTTATATAAGGAGCTTGATTGAGTGAAGAATAAAAAAACTTATGATAAAGAGTTAGGCTAGCGATGCGGCGACGATGAGAAAGGAGTGATAGGCCAGATTCATGTTTCAATGGTGAAATGCTGATGTCATATGAATATGAGGAATGGATGAAACGGGTGGCCCGATTTTGAACACCTTCCAAGGCAGTGATTAGGTATGCTTGATGGGGGCTCCAGATGGCAGATGCGTATTCTAATTTTGGTCTTATAAGCGATTTATACGCGAGTAATCTAACATGTGGTGGGGAAAGGCGAAGGTGGCGTTTAAGAAAACCCAGTGTTTTGTTCGATGCTGAAATGATGTTTGTAATATGGGCGCGCCATGATAAATTAGAACAAAGGGTGACTCCTAGATATTTATACGATTCTACTAATTCGATACATGATGTAGAAATAGAATACTGAAAGCGAGAGGGATTGTGACGACGAGAGAAGGACAAGAGTTTGCATTTAGTGGGGTTGAGAGTCATTAGCCAAATATTACACCAGTTTATTATATTGTTAAGGTTGCTCTGAAGGATGTGATGGTCATGACAATTAGTAATAGTATGATAGATTACGCAATCGTCAGCGAACATGCGAATGTTACAGGAAACATGCAATGGTAAGTCATTAATATATATTAGGAATAGGAGAGGACCGAGAACAGACCCTCGTGGGACGCCTGAGGTGACTGGGAGTGGTTTAGACAGGTGGCCGTTAAGATAGACAGATTGCGAGCGGTTAGTTAGAAACTCCTCAAGCCACCTGAAGATGTTAGGATGCAAGTTTAGTTTTGAAAGTTTCAGTAACAGACGGTGGTGAGGAACCTTGTCGAAAGCTTTTGCAAAATCAAGGAATATTGAGTCGGTTTGGATATTACAGTCGAGATTAGTCTGTAGGTCATGAACGAATTGTGCTAATTGGGTTTCGCAAGAAAGGCCCTTTCGAAATCCGTGCTGTGAAGGATGAAAAAATTCGTTGGAGTCCAAAAAATTGAAGATTTGTGAGTAGATGACGTGTTCCATGATCTTACAAGGCACGCTGGTTAATGAAATGGGGCGGTAGTTCAAGGGTGAGTTTCTGTTACCTGATTTGTAGACTGGAACGACCTTGCCCGTTTTCCAATCATCCGGCATGATTCCTGAGGTGAGTGACTGTGAGAAGATAAGACATAAGTATGCTGCGCAAGTCGATTTCACATTCTTGAGGAGTTTCGAGTTGATGGAATCCATACCAGCTGATGAAGAAAGTTTTAATTTGTGGATTATAGATGAAATGCCTTCTTCGAAGAAGGTGACAGCAGGCATGAAGGTTTCTACGCTAAATGATGGCGACTGTGAGGGCATGTCAAGTTCAGTAGTGAAGACAGATGCAAATGCTTCGTTGAATATTTCTGCGCAATCATGGTCAGTCACTGTCTCGTGTGAATCATTCGTTAGTTTAATATCGGAAGGATGTGTGGGGTTTAGAACTTGCCAGAATTGCTTGGGGTTCCTGATTAAGAGATTAGGTAAGTCTATATGGTAAAACGAGTATTTAGCTTTACGAACAGATAGCAAATATGATTTTTCAGCTTCGATGTATTTTTGCCATGCAGTAGGCTTGCCGTTGCGTTTGGCGGTACGAAAAAGTCGTTTCTTTTTGTTTTCAAGTTTTTTTAAATGCCGAGAAAACCATGGTTTATTGCGGTTAGTTTGAAAAGTAATCTTCGGGATAAACATATCAGAGAGGTGATTTACTTTGTCCTTAAAGATCAACCAGTTGTCATGAACTGAGCGCGTGTGAAATGTAGATTCATACTGATTAAAAGAGTTACTGAGATCTTCAGATATTGCACTATAGTTACCCTTATCATAAAGAACAATTGTTTTATTAGTCGTCTGTTTTTTGGTCGAGGTAAATGAAAATAAAGCATGTATGACCTTGTGGTCGCTGATCTCAGGAAGGTAAGTAATAGATAATAGGTTCTCGGGGGTATTGGTTAATATCAGGTCGAGAATATTTGCTGATCCTCGTGTGACACGGGTTGGTTGGGCGACTAATTGTGTAAGGTTAAAGTTGAGACATACATCGAGGAAGTTTTTCGCCTCTGCGTGACATGATAATGTAGAAGTAACTATGTTTTGCCAGTCAATATTAGGGTAGTTAAAATCACCGAACAGAAGAATGCGAGCCTTTGGGTAAGCGGAAGTAAGTTTTTGAATGGAATTGTTCAGATGACATGGAAAATTTGGATCCGTTTGCGGGGGCCTGTAGCAGACGCCAAGTAGGACAGTTACGGTGTTAGTACGACAAATTAGCCACAGGGATTCGGTATCGGAATCGACGTTAACAACGGAGCAAGATAGGCCCCGATGAACTGCGATAAGTACTCCGCCCCCCCGTGAGCCATTTCGGTCATTTCGGTACACGTGGAAGTCCTGTAAGTCAGTTAATATTTCCGCATCCGTTATATCGCTGGTAAGCCACGTTTCTGTTAATACGAGTATGTTGCTTTTTGATGACGAGATAATGTTGGATATGAGTTCACGTTTTGGAAGAAGGCTACGTATGTTAGTGAATATTACGGAAAACGAGAGAACATGACATGGGGAAGCCGTTTGGCGTTTTATTGCTCTTTGTTGGCGGGGTAACCGCTATGCAATTTCCTTAACCATGTGTGATGATGCGTCAAATATATAGCGCTTCGACCCGACGTGCAGTGTTTTGAACCGCAAGGAGAACTTGTCCGAACGTGCTTTTGCAAATGCAAGTAATTGCTTGCGCGCATATTGAACGGGGCGGGAAAAGTCCTCCCCGATGCTGTAGTTAGTGTTCTTCAGTTTCCTGCCGTTTGATAAAAGTGCATCTCTGGTTTTGTATGATAAAAATTTCACAATTATGGGACGATTTCGGTTTAGTGAATGAATACCGAGACGATGTGCGCGTTCTATGTCGTTAGGCTGCACTGTTAGTCCAAGGTTATTGTTGCAGATATCGATTATCATTTTTTCAGATTCAGCCCACGTTTCATTCCTAGTGGTGTCAGGGATGCCGTAGAATAGAAGGTTATTCCGGCGCGACCTGTTTTCAGCGTCATCCAGGGAAGTTTCTAGCTCTTGAATTTTTTTAGTCATGTTGATTACGTTAGCCTGTGTTTTTTCGATATCATTTCTGAGGGGAAGAAGAGTTTGGTAATGTGTTTCGAGATCGCCCATTCGTTTGTTTAAGTCTGTTATTCTTTTATCCGTTGTGCTTAGTTGAGATTTCAAACTCTGAACTTCGGCAATCAGCTGGGCCTGGCCGGCACTTAGCTTTTGTAGCTCAGTAAGAATAGCAGCGTTTCCGTTAGGGCCAGGATTAGTTTCGACGTCACCCGATAAGATCAGCAACGAGTGAATCATATGAGCACACTCAACAGCAATAGCAATACAGCAGTGGGGGCTCGGGAACTGCACCAGGAAGTAATTACTCGACTTTTTAGCGAAGAGGACATACGATTTACTAACCTGTATTGCAAAGGTAAGTGGATTAGATGGCTGCATTGTGGTGCAGTCACCGAGCCCACGAAGTGGCGTCAGCGGGTGATGTTCCTTTATACTTGATGATGCTGTGGTTGATGACGATGCGGCCTTCCATAGCACGGTGATTTCCGGTGATAGTAGTTCCTCCGACGTAATATCCGGTGGGGACGAGCAGTTGGTGCGTAGTAGGCGGCAGGAGCCTGGCTCGCTTTCGGAGCCCGGCAGCACCAACATAGATGACGCCCCCGAGGATAGGCCTATCATGTTCGACAGCTGCAGGCTGGCAAACACAAGTATGGTCGTCTGCATTGCAAAGGTAAGTGGATTAGATGGCTGCATTGTGGTGCAGTCACCGAGCCCACGAAGTGGCGTCAGCGGGTGATGTTCCTTTATACTTGATGATGCTGTGGTTGATGACGATGCGGCCTTCCATAGCACGGTGATTTCCGGTGATAGTAGTTCCTCCGACGTAATATCCGGTGGGGACGAGCAGTTGGTGCGTAGTAGGCGGCAGGAGCCTGGCTCGCTTTCGGAGCCCGGCAGCACCAACATAGATGACGCCCCCGAGGATAGGCCTATCATGTTCGACAGCTGCAGGCTGGCAAACACAAGTATGGTCGTCTGCATTGCAAAGGTAAGTGGATTAGATGGCTGCATTGTGGTGCAGTCACCGAGCCCACCCGGTGAAAAGATAATATAACAAGCCGTTACATAGAAAGCCATTGCCCCCTTTCATGTTGTATTTTCTAGTCTAAATTTGTATAATCAGCTAACCTTATTTAACTGCACAATTTTACCCTTGAAAGTTGTGTCAGCCCAGAGGGTACCAAGCAGTACCGAGCAACCAACCATTACCGTCACCACGAAGTCCCACCCTACTTACACAGGGCCATGGTGACGACGTAGTGCCCGAGGCAAGTCTGTCTCATCGAGCTGATAGGATCGGTGGAAAGAGAGGTTCATAGCCCGGCGCTGCGCTTCACCCGATCCCGTCTGGAGTTGCAGCGAGAGAAGAGAGCCGTTGATAAAGCATGACGGCCTACGCGAGCATTGGATGCCTGAATATATGTACTCTCCTTCGGCACACATGTGCCTTCAAACGAGCGATTGCGTGCGCTGCCATCTCCGCAACCATTTCTCGGGAAGTAAAATTGCTTATTTTTGGTGACATTCGGCTGGGGGGGGGCTACCACAAAAAAAAGAAAGATCAAGTACGTCTTCCTCATAGACCGTCCGCTACCAGCTATAATATTCTTTTCTGCATGCTGTGAAATATTAGTGATTCTCTTTGCTTTGGATGCAGGTTTAAATGCACCTTTTGTACTCAGGTGGACACTGTGACATTGAAAGCTTTTTTGAGGCGTTCAAGTAATCCGCGTCGCGCAACCAGTCCTGCCAGTCTTCGTGTCGTAGGGGCACCTCTGTTGATGAATCCTGTGGCACGCTGCGTCGTAGAAACGGTGGATGTCAACACCAACTTCCTCAATGACGCGCAAGCATCTATATGGCGGATGCCGGAAGTGCGTTTCGAAGAAAAGAAAGCACACAACTTGCTGCAGAAGAGCTCTACAAGGCAGCATTCTAATTAAAGAGCTCAGTACCGTGTCTTGCGTTCATTTTACTCTACAATTAATAGTGTGTACCGCCGCTACTCCATATGATAGTGTCCTAATAAAGCGCAGTTTTAGTATTGTATATCCTTCTTGGTTACACACCTCAAGCTTGAACTTCGTCATTGTGTAAGTGCACTTAGGCACCACATGGTCAGCTGATAAAATTTGAATAGCAAGGAAAAGACAAAACAGCGAAATCGAAAGGACAGTTCTTTCCTGCTAAAAACATTTGCCATGTGTCCCAGCTGATATTAGCCAAGCTGTACAAGAAATAAAAAGAAATAACGACGTTAAGAACAGTTTTACAGAGAAGTACTAGAGAATAACAGACACACAGTGCTATTTAAAACTCCGAAAAGTGCAGCATGTACTGGCAACAGTGCCCGAAAAAACAAAGATGGCTATGCTTAACAGGGCCAACATGGCATTTTCGCTTGGCGCTTTGTTGAAGTTTCTTGATTGTAGCGTCGGATTATGTTTCTTCGTTAAAGGCGAAAGGGTGCTCACCGCAGGCTGCCTCATCGGCATAAAGATATTTAGTGGCGACACAGCGTAAATGGTTGTCCGCGCGAACATCTAGCATGCTTGGCGAGCCGCAGCATCAGACTCTTTTCAAGTTGACAAACCTCTCTAGTGAGCCCGAGGTTGAAAGAGGCCACCGTTCATGTATAGCGGGCCTCTTCGAAAGGTGCTAGCACTTTTTCGCAGCGCTGCTACACTGCTAAAGGCAAGAACTTAGCAGTTTTCGAAGTAACTAGGCTGTAACTTGTGCTCCCGACTGCATTGAGTTCCGCTGTTCCTTCAAAATCAGAATACGCATACCATTAACTTGATTAGAGAATGAAGCTATGCTTGGGCCAGTGTACCTTGAGATAAGGGGAATTGTAGTTCAAATTGTAGAAGTGCTCCTTTCTTTTCGCCCGCCCATCCACGTTACTTGCTTTCTAATTAATAAGGTCATGCACAGCCGAACATTGACTTGTACATGCTGGCAGTAGTTGACATTCAAAGCAGATTATAACGTTCGAACACTGACAGAGACAGAAGATTTTTTCTTCTTTCTATTTTCCCGTCACCTCACCAAAACAGTTCTTCGTTGTCTTTGGGTCGCAACATTTTCCCTGGCTTCGTTCCTTCGCTGGATATAGGAAATCACACTGCTGATGCAGCTATTTCTGTGACACCATCTTCGGTTATGTCCCCAATGTTCTACAATATTCCGCATTTTGTAGCTGTTTGGTCACCTTAAATGGTCCCAAGAGTTTCGCACTATGGCTCTCATGACATTTTTTTATGCAAACTTAATCACCTAGAGTAATAATAGGAATCTTATTCTAATGGCGCTTATCAAATGTTTGTTGAAGTGACTACTCCGTGTATTTTCTTTGGCTCTCTGCGGTCTTCTTGGTTTCTCCAAGTGGTAGTGGCTCTTTTGATTTCTAGTGTATCGTCGGCAGGCAGATACGCCAGTTCACCAAATGCGGCTTTCTGAGGACTGTATGCCAAAGCACCTGTGTGGGATCGAATGTGATGTGACACTACTGCTTGTAGGCAACATTCTCACCCTCCTGAGAATCCCATTTACATGCTTATGTATTGTTTTATGTCTAGTATGACCCATGCTGCGAGTCCGTTGGCTGAAGAACAGTATGGGGCCGTAAACTTCAGGGTGATGTTCTTCTGTTCTGTCCACTTAGCAAGTTCCTGGCTCCTGAAGGCCTACCCACTATCAAACCAAATCAATTTACTCCCATGAAAATGTCTCTGTTCAGTAGCACTATGATGGTTTACGCATTCTTCATTACAGGCTTGGCTGCAACGATTCTCAAGCACTCGTCCATTATCACTAAGAAAGACTGAGTTTTTCTTACGCCTTCGCTTTTATCCTTTAGCTCAGTGAAGTCAACATGACTAGTTTGAATGAGTGATGAATGAATTGATAATAAGGATATTTGTTTATTGATTAGCTTAAAAAGATAAGTGGCGAGATTGAATTTTACAAGAAAGGCAACTTCGGGAATTTCATTTTATTGTAGCAACTGTTTAGCATTGCGGGCGGGTGAACTAAACGTGATTAATTGAAATGCCTGGTTCTGAGTGATATGTAGTGGTTTTTAAGGGAGTGGTGTACGTGTTACCCCATGAGTAATTGATGTGCGAGTGCAGTAATTGATGTGCGAGTGCACAAACGGGAAATAAAGTAAGAGCAAGACCAGACGTGAAAGAAAATGAACGTGCTCCGATGAGGATACGTATATGCTGAGATAACTTCTTTTGAAGATGCGTGACGTTGTTTTGAATTTTCAAGTGATGGTCAGTATTTACGCTTAAGTAAACACATTCTTCACTTGCCGGTAATGCGTGGTTATCAGTGAAAATGGGTGGAAAGCAAAATGGTGATGTATTTTGTGATGAGAACAAAAAAAATAGTATTAGAGGGATGTTGTGTTTTGCCGCTCATAAGTTGATCGTGCGGATGGGACAGCACCAGAAGCTATGTTATTCAAAGCTTCTTTCTCGGGTCTCTCTCGGCAAGGTCGCAAATTGCTTCCTTTGAGCATGGAACGACAGCGCGGGAAGCTACGTTATACAAAGCTTCTTTCTCTACTCTCTCTCGGTATGCCCGTTTAACTGTACACCACTTATCCTCTGGAATGCAAACTACGTCCGTCTCTTCTGCTGCTGGGGACAAACACACAATGTGAAACGAACCCGTTCTGCTAACCGGCTTGGAATGTTTGTGGTTTAGAGACAAGTCGCCGCTGCCGGGGGCAAACGCACAATGGGATTAAGCGACCCCGTCCTGCCTCCGCAGCCGGGCGCGAGCTCAGTGGAAGTAGGCGACACGCTTTGCCCTGGCGATCGGCTCAAAGTCGCAGCGATGCACGACCCGAACACATGGAAAGCGGAGAAAGTCAAAGGCCGATTGCTACCTGCGGGGGCAATTACGTTCCGCGCGCAATCATTCAATTTCCGGCTTTGGAGGTTCGTCTCGGCTCGCTGGGTATGGGAAAAGGGCATGAATGTACCGGGTCTACAATGCCGATATCTCCCGAGTGTTAGAATTCCTGAGCGCGCGGGAGGTGGAGAGAGAGAGACATGATGGGAAAGAGTACCAAAACGCCTGTTTAAACTGTAGAAGTGCTGCTGTCGAGAGTAAGGTCAGCCCAGTAGGGAGTGACTTAATCTGAGTGGAAACAGATTGGATGAGAGAATGTTGAGGCGGACCAGCAGTGGCCCCCTCCCCTTTTTCTTTGTTACCGCAAGATGCTTAAGACTGGGGGGAATCCGTTTCTCTTCAGTCGAGGCTGCAATCACTTAACTGATAGATCAGTACGACTGCGTACGATGCAACTTTTGTCTGGGCCGTAACCACTTGGTGGTCGAACAGTGAGACTAAGTACGTTGTATGTAGTAACAGTGTTCTAGGCTCTAACTTAAGAAAAGTTAAGTAGAAGAGTAAGACGCTATTGATGTCTGTGTTATCTTGAGTGTGCTTCGGCAAGATGTACATATGACTGTAAATATTTCGCTGTAATATACCTTCAAGTTTTCATTACCTCCAACCTGCCCCCTGCTTCATCGACGCCGATCATCCCCTTGACGGGACTTCAATCCATATCAAGGAGATCAACGAACGAGAAGGAAAACTTAACTGGCGCAGTCGATAGGGATCGGCGAGCTCTGCAGCACCATACACTGGACCAGCGCTGAGAGGACCGAGGGGCAAGGCATCCAAAAGCCACCAGCGGCAAAGTCGAGACGCTCCCACAGCAGCCAACTCCGGCACCGTGGAGGAGATCCGGGAACGACAGGGCATACAGCAAAGGGTGAGCAGGATTTCTTGCGTTCTTCTCTAGTTGGCATGGCAGTTTATGTGTAGAGCACATGGTGAGAACACGCGGGGGCACTAAAACTATGGAGTCTATAGAAGATGAGGGTACGAGTGCGGCAGATGTGAATCGGAGTCGAGAACCATCTAATGATGGTATTCAAAATTCTGATCAGTCAAATGAGGCGACAGTGCTTACTCAGAGGCAAGAATCGATGCAGCAGGCATCTCAGGTTTTGCTGGAATCGAGCGAGGCGAGAACGCTCGAGCTTGAAATTCAAAAGCTCAATCTTCAGATTCAGTACGAAAAGCTATTGCAGGCTAGAATGAACGCGGAACGTCTCAATGGCACGTTGTCCAACTCTGGGTCGGAGACGGGTGATCAGAGGCGCCGGGGTTTTGGTTCTGTTCAGCAATGTGCAAAAGTGCTAAAAGGGTTCCGCCTGCCGAGTGACGCGGATGTCCCATTATGGTTTGAGGAAGTAGAAAAACGTTTTGCTACTTACCAGGTACCACAGGAGAGCCGCGCGCATTTGGTTATGCCAGCGCTAACTGAGCGAGTCCGTTACCTACTGCGTAACCTCAACCCTCAAGAGAGTGCAGATTATGAGTCAGTTAAAGCAGCAGTGCTGACGGAACTGAAGCTTTCTCCGGCAGAGTACCTGCAGAGGTTCGAAAGAGCAGTAAAGCGTAAGGAAGAGACGTGGCCGCAGTTCGCGTCCCGCGTGAAAACTTATTTCTCATACTACCTCCAAGTGAGAGAAGCCGACACGATAGAAGTGATGACAGAACTCATGGTTGCTGACCGCATAAAATCGGGCCTTAGTACGGAGGGTCTTGAGTATGTGAGATTAAGAGAAGGCGAGGGATGGCTTAGGCCAACTGAGATCGCGAAAGTGCTCCAAACTTTCGAACAAGCGAAAGGGAAAGGGCGTGCTTCAAAGCAAGCAACTGTAGAAATGGGGCAGAAGCCGGCGACACGAAATGAGAAAGGGGCTCTGAAATGCCACTTATGTCACGGCTCAGGCCATTTCGCTAAAGAGTGCCCGAAGGCTAGTGATAAGGAGAACAACCCCAAGAAGGCTACCGAGCCAAAGCGGAAGGTTCAAAAGGTAACGTTATCCCACGAGACGGATACTGGAATACCTACTGGAGTACTGAGCGCAGAGGTGAAATCTCTGAAACACGAGGGTGAAGGCACAGATAAACTGCAATTAATTCCTGTATCATGTGCAGGCATATCCGCAGATGCGATTTTGGATACGGGGTGTGAGATAACCGTCATCCGGGAGAGTCTGCTTCCGCGAAGTGTTGTAGAGCCGTCTGGCACGGTAAGATTGGTGTCCGCTTTCGGTAAAACTATCGAGCCAAAGGTAGCTACGTTACCGGTCAAATTAAATAGCCCGCGAGAGGTTACAGAGCCTCAGAACGTCGACCTACTCTGCGCGTTAACTGATGAGCTCGTCGAGGGCACAGATTGTTTGTTGACCAAGGACGATTGGAAACTTTTGTTGAAGGCCAGCAGCCCTCTGGCATCCTGTCGAGCACCGGCCGAGCCTGCTCACGAGGCGGAACAAGCAGTAGAGAAACAAAAGGTAGTTGCCTGCAATCTTACCTTGGAGGAGAAAGATGATTCCGGAGAAGAGGCGCAAACTGATAAAGAAAGGGAGGCGTCAATAGGCCAAAGAGTAGAGTTCCGCAATGTGCAGTTGGGCGACACTACGCTAAAGAAATGTTGGGAAGATGCGCGTGGTGGGAAATCCGGCATGTTCATTTCAGACGGACTACTATACCACTGCGACTCAATAGCAGGCACTCGAGTGAGTCAGCTAGTTGTCCCCAAAGATAAGCGCACTGAGGTGATGCACTTAGCACACGAGTCACTCTGCGGGGGGCACCTAGGGTCAAAGAAAACAAGAGCTCGCATCAGGTATAATTTTTTTTGGCCGGGTATGGCGAAGGAGATATTAGAGCATTGTCGTTCGTGCCATGAATGTCAAATTCGTTCAGACAAGCCTCGCACGGATAAAGTGCCTATAACTCCGCTCACTAGACCCGAGCACCCTTTCCAAGTTGTCAATGTAGATGTGATCGGACCCCTAGACACACCGTCAGCGGGAGGGCATAAGTACGCGCTGTGCTTAGTGGATCTTTGCACGAGGTGGCCAGAGGTGATCCCACTGCGCTCTTTGACAGCTAAGGCGACTTGTGATGCACTGATTGAGATATTCAGTCGCACAGGCGTTCCGGAGATGATCTGCTCCGATCAGGGCACTAATTTCAAATCGCAGCTCACGCAAATGATGCTGGAGAAATTGGGTTGCATGCCAAGATTTTCAACCCCAGAACACCCAGAAAAGATAGCAGCAATTAAGAACTTGGGACCACCGCGCACCAAGAAGGAACTACGCAGCCGGTTAGGACTTTGCGGCTACTATCGAGAGTACGTCCGAGGTTATGCAGAGGTGACGAGCCTGCTCACGCTGTTAACAAAGAAAGCGGTACCTAATAAGATACCCTGGCCGGAGGAAGCTCAGGCGGCATTTGAGACTCTCAAACGATCTTTGTGCGAGGCCATGGCGCTAAACACCTCTGAGCCATCTCAGCCCTACTGGCTTTTCACAGACGCATCAGCTACGGCGGCGGGAGCATGTTTGGCACAAATGTCAGCCGAGGGAGAAGAGCAGCCTATCGCCTTTGCAAGCCACCGCTTCTCAACGACCCAGATGCGTTGGTCGACAATTGAGAGGGAAGTGTTCGCAATAATATGAGCCTTAAAGAAGTTTGACTACTGGCTTTTCGGTGCCATAGTAAACGTCGTTTCCGACCACAATCCGCTGTCGTACCTTACAACTTCGACTCCGCACGGGGCGAAATTAACAAGATGGGCGCTGGCTTTACAGCGATATCATGTGTCGGTACAACGTCAGAAAGGAGTATGTAACGGTAATGCGGATGCGTTATCTAGGCTTCAGAATAGTTCATGGAAGCCATCAGAATAACAGTGCCATGCCAACTGGGGGGGGGGGGGGGCGTGAATGTTCCTGCCCACGTGCTGCTGTATATTGTGGACTGTGTGATTGACAATTCAAGAAACCGACACTAGTGATCTCACTGCTTGAAGCAGCAATGCTGTACTTGATTGTTTAGCATGTATTTGTTTTCGTTTAGCGTATTCTCCTGTAGTGTTGACTTGCAATTGTGTTTGATGCTTGTGTACAACTGTTGTGTGGTTAGAAAATCCAGTGACTTAATCGCGGCAGTGCTTTATCGTATCACTGAGCGTAAGACAGCCCAGTATACTCTTTAGGGGGGACGTGTTGTGTTTTGCCGCTCATAAGTTGATCGTGCAGATGGGACAGCACCAGAAGCTACGTTATACAAAGATTCTTTCTCGACTCTCTCTCGGTATGCCCGTTTAACTGTACACCACTTATCCTCTGGAATGCAAACTACGTCCGTCTCCTCCGCTGCTGGGGACAAACACACAATGGGAAACGAACCCACTCTGCTAACCGGCTTGGAATGTTTGTGGTTTAGAGACAAGTCGCCGCTGCCGGGGGCAAACGCACAATGGGATTAAGCGACCCCGTCCTGCCTCCGCAGCCGGGCGCGAGCTCAGTGGAAGTAGGCGACACGCTTTGCCCTGGCGATCGGCTCAAAGTCGCAGCGATGCACGACCCGAACACATGGAAAGCGGAGAAAGTCAAAGGCCGATTGCTACCTGCGGGGGCAATTACGTTCCGCGCGCAATCATTCAATTTCCGGCTTTGGAGGTTCGTCTCGGCTCGCTGGGTATGGGAAAAGGGCATGAATGTACCGGGTCTACAATGCCGATATCTCCCGAGCGTTAGAATTCCTGAGCGCGCGGGAGGTGGAGAGAGAGAGAAATGATGGGAAAGAGTACAAAAACGCCTGTTTAAACTGTAGAAGTGCTGCTGTCGAGAGTAAGGTCAGCCCAGTAGGGAGTGACTTAATCTGAGTGGAAACAGATTGGATGAGAGAATGTTGAGGCGGACCAGCAGTGGCCCCCTCCCCTTTTTCTTTGTTACCGCAAGATGCTTAAGACTGGGGGGAATCCGTTTCTCTTCAGTCGAGGCTGCAATCACTTAACTGATAGATCAGTACGACTGCGTACGATGCAACTTTTGTCTGGGCCGTAACCACTTGGTGGTCGAACAGTGAGACTAAGTACGTTGTATGTAGTAACAGTGTTCTAGGCTCTAACTTAAGAAAAGTTAAGTAGAAGAGTAAGACGCTATTGATGTCTGTGTTATCTTGAGTGTGCTTCGGCAAGATGTACATATGACTGTAAATATTTCGCTGTAATATACCTTCAAGTTTTCATTACCTCCAACCTGCCCCCTGCTTCATCGACGCCGATCATCCCCTTGACGGGGCTTCAATCCATATCAAGGAGATCAACGAACGAGAAGGAAAACTTAACTAGGGATTAAAAGTAAGTCTATTATTTTCACACCAACTTAACAAGCTGTAAAGGTAAGCTGGATTACTAATACTGATAGGTCTTCATTGGAAGTATTAATTGTGGTGTCATCAGAATAGAGTATGCACTTAGAGAAAGTAAAACAATAAGGCAGGTCGCTATTATAAATTAACAAGGGGCCCAATATTGACCCTTGCAGCACACATAGATAAGTAATTTTAGGTTTAGAATAAGCATGGCATATACTAACAACTTGATACCTGTCTCGTAAGTATACACCTAGCCGCAGCAAAGAAGGACCAGTTATGCCAATTAAGTCTAGTTTAATATAAATCATTTCATGATCGATGGTATTGAATGCCCGGGTAAAGTCTACGAATAAAGAACCTGCAAGTTTGCCGTCATCAATTGCTTTCTTTAGTTGGTCAGTAAAAGATATAAGTGCTAAGTCAGTAGAATAACCCGATATAAATCCAAACTGGCTGTTGAAAGTATAATAAATTTGTTTAAATTTAACAACTGTTTCCTAAATATTTTTTCAGTGATCTAGCTAAAAAGGTGAAACACAGTCCGGTCCCAACTAATAATTACTTTAACATGACAGCCTCTAACTCAGGCACCGAATCTCCCCTTCACCAAGGGCCACCAACGGCTTACTTATACACCTTTCCCCCTCCCTTTCAATGAAAAAAGCCTCCATCACTTCCCTAGTGCACTTGTCCCGAATGGCCAAACAAAGAAGTGGCTTTATCTGCCATAGGTTGTCAGCCACACTCCCCACAATGTGCTGACAAGTGCAACCCGCCAGAAGCCGTTAAATATGTTAAGTGTTCTCTTAGTCTCACTTTAATGCACCACCCGGTTTGACCTATATAAACTCCTCTGCATGACAATGTAAACACATATACAACACGCGATTTACACTGAAATTATCTATTTTTTCTCTTTTCCAGACAGAACGAGGAGGTCTTTCGTAAACCCGAACATCTTTTATGCACGCGGGCGCAGATCGAGGACAACTTCTTGGTAGCGGACATCAATACACGTACCCCAGACCTACTGGCCACATTTTTCAAGCATTGTGAAAACTTTTGCATGCAGGGTACCACAACCGGTTTCTTTTCATTGCGCACGCGCTCTGTTCTCCTCTGCGTATCACGTACTCTTTTGACCAGCTTGATTAGCTTTTGACAACTCCTCAAGATTTCCGCATCAGGGTAGCCCACCAACTTCAGCCTCCCAACCTGGCTCATGAAACTTTCTTTCAACGCATGCGTGCACGTTTTGAGGAGCGCAGGCCGCAGCGCAGTACAAGTAATGCCGGACTTGACTATTTTAAAACGGCCTGAGGTGAATGGCAAGATACCCTTTACTGATCGGGACTTGTACCCTCAAGCAAATATTTATTGTGAAACCGCAGTCTAATGTCTAGAAACTGAAGCTCCCCTTTTTCAGGCAGTTCGTAGGTGAGCCTTAGCCCATGGCCACATTCCTTAAACATGTTTTAAATGTCAGCTCTCATGCTATGCTGGCTGTTGGTTTAAATTACAATAAAAATCATCAACATACCAAAAAATGTGGCAGGACATATTGATCATTTTATCGGCAACAGACTTGTCGACTTGTCCCAGCATAATATTACTTAAAATTGTTGCCACCCTGGATTTCATGCGAACACCAGATTTCTGCACATAGAAGCCCCTTTCCACTCTACACACATTGACAGCAAGTAAAACGTCAGCACTTCTAGAAAGCCTTTCAAGCAAACACCACAGCTGTTAACAAACTTAACTTCAATATTGTCTTCAACCACACATGATTTAACACTCCGCAGAAGTTCAACATGCGGTAAGGAGTAAAACATGTCCTCAAAGTCAATGCTTAAAGCCGGGTTAATATTTTTGAGAAAATCTACTACGGCTTCAGAGCCCTTTCCTACAAAAGGGTCAAGTACATTGAGGGCTTCCAGGTGCATCTGCAAGTAAGTCTACATCTCAGGCAGCCAAGTTTCTTTTTCTGACATAATGGCTCTGAACAGCAAATTGAATTTATAGGTTTTCACTGAAAAAACAACTTGAAAGTTGAATTCTTTTGCCTTTTTTACTCAACTGACTAAACCGGGCAGATTCCTATCTTACAGCACAGCAATAACCTGCTGTTTCACTTTTCCTGTTTTAACGTCCACTCTTTTAAAACTCTTCAATACGGCTGTCTCAGATTTTACATTGAAAACGCCCTCTTTCATGACGACAAACATTCCTTCTTTATCCGACAAACAAACCCTAAGCGTATTCACCTCCGAAAGTTCTACGACCTACTTGTCAAGGAAGAGCCTTCGCCTAGCCAATGACGTTTGAGTGCACACATCTATACAATCAGACACGCACCTTATCTGCTCACCTTCAGGCACATACCCGGAAATGTTCCTTGAAAAAGCTACCTTTTCCGCCGGTGGAACGGTAGGTTCAAACACGAACTCGGGTCCCAGTATTAAAACCTTGTTAACGTCCAGCGGGATAGAACAATCACCAAGAAGGCGCACTTCACCTTGGGACAGTCTTTTCTTTTTCCTGGTTGGAAGAGTTGATCGCACCATGCCCCAAAGGAACTCGGTGATTCCCTTGGCCGTCTTCCTCCATTCTTTCAGGCAAAGCTGTTGCCTGTATGTTGGCTCAGTGGAGCAGGCCGCCACCAAACAGTATTGGAAACAACGTACTTGCTTCGTCTGTCCTTGTCTATATTTTTGCGCTGTTTTTACATCCCAAACATGAATCACCAACTAGCGCAACTTTCGGTATTAGGGCGCATAAAGTTTGCTGTGCAGGTGGATTGGCTTCAGAAAATAAAAAAATCCCCAAAAGCATCTGCAATCTCAAGTGGCGTAATATAAGTATTACCATCATAGGATATTTGTGATATCTTTTCGGTTGCTTGTTTCCTATTCAGAAATGAATTCACTATCTCCCCTTTTATTACACCAGGACCACATATAGGTATCTTTTCCTCGTAATATTTGGCTTTAGTTTCTTTAGGTCAATCAGACAGCGAGTTGGTTAATTTCTTGTAGCGCGCATGTAAATTTATAGTTTATATTGAATGACAGTCTTTTTGTTTTTAGAAAGATTTTCGCGTGTGCACATCGCTTTAAGGAGATTATCAGTGACCCAAGGGTTTTGAGGAGATGCCGCTTTCTTTTTGCAGTGGTGCATCTGGAAGCACGAGTGATAATGTGATAATAATTTGTCAGAAATTGTGAGTAAGCTTACTATGAATCATTAGTGTCAAGAACAAAAAAAAAAAGCAGTCAGCATTGGAAACAGATTTTAAGAATTATGCTTTGCAAAAACGAGTTTCGTGCAGCAATCTGAATATGAATAGGGGACAGATGTAGCGCACAAAAAGACGAAGAAGTGGTCCTTAATGTCCTTTTCAAGAACTACCTCAGGTGGATACAGAAAATTCGACAATGCATGATCGATCAGAGTGCTGGAACCACCGGGAACAAAGCGAGTAGGGACGCTACTAAGGCATTCGTAACCAAAACTATGAAAACAGTATGAATAACCAACAGAGCTCACAGATGAATCTAACGGGTTATATATACAACACTCATAATTATAACATTTTTATTCCTTGCAGATAGCTTTGTCATCAATGTTTCGAAAAACACAAAAGTGAGATCCAGAGGAAGAAGGTGATCAGTTAACGTTATCGAAAATGAAATTTGTGTTATCTATGTTCGGAAAGTTATGATCGAATGCAAACGAAGCTGATTTGCAATTCTCAGTATTCAGCGTGAAATAGTATCTGCGTTTGTACGGTATATCAGGCGAAATGTAGATAGAAGCTCCACCTTGATTACTTGATAGATGGTGGGCGTATTCAAGTTTGTACGAAGTTAAACAATATAAGTTCTTATCAACGTCACTAAGCCAGGTTTCCGAGACAGCAATTATTGAAAATGTAAAAGAAAAGGTAGAAAGCAGATTATGAAAGTAATAGTAATGTTTACGCAGGCTACGTGCATTGAAATGAATAAAAGTACAATTACTATTCCTGAAAAATTTGTTTAACTCGCTCGTCGTGTAATATAAAGCCATGATGAAAGGAGGAGAGTAAAGCAGGCAAAAATTTAAATCGAATTAGTTAAATACCGTGAGGTCCAATTCCTCGGCTTTGCGGTACACATTCGTTTTCTCAGCTTTCCCAGCTTTGATTTGGCCGTCGCTTATCCACAGAAATTGCCATTTGTGCCTTTTTTCAATGCCAGTGCTTTCGAGAAGAGCGCCTTGTTTCGCGGCATCAAGTGCTCATTCACATAGACAGCACTGTCAGCCGAAGCTTTCACACCAATGCCGCTTAGGTGAAGCTTCGCTTCATGTGCCTTACTGACGAATTCGTCTTTTTTTGCTCGTGAACACAACCGAACTACGATATTTTTGTTCTCTTGAACTTTAGTGGGGACTCGGTGAGCGACATCAAAATCATTCGTCGTTATCAGGCACCCAATTTCTGTGCCAATGGTTTGCAAGATTGCGATGCAGTCCTCCCCTTGGGTGCAGGGAAACGCCCTTGACCTCAACATTGTTCATTCTAGAGAATTGTTAGAGCTCGGCCACCCTTAACAACAGCAATTTGTTTTCTGATATGATCTTTTTATTATCTGTTGTGAGCTTCAGTTTTTCATCACGCAGTTTTCCAATGATTTTATTTAAGACAGCCATACTTGTTTCCAAGTTTTCTACTTGCTTCATTAGCTCAACCGCATCAAGACCAGAGGACTTAAGCTTTAGCAAAAATTTACCGAGAATTTCGTTAGTGAGTTCGCTGCTTTCATTTTCTAATTTAGCCTCAAGTGCACATAACGGCTTGGCAAGTTCTGCTTTTTACGGCATTTTGCAAGGAAAATAGAAACCAGACAAGTGTACAAGCAAAGGTACAGGAAGAAGAAGTAGTGGCGACAACGAACAAGTGAATTAATGGGTAAAGTTTCACAGAACTAACCTGCATGGTGAGTGAGTGAGTAAAAAATTTATTGACATTTTCCGGTGGTATTTAGCACGCGGGGGCTACAAGCACCCCAGCCTAGGTTATGTCCTCGAGTCTCTGGGCATGGGCTGCTTCTTGGGCGTGCAACACTGCCCAAAGTTGATCGGCAAGGTCGCGGCTGAGCAGAGCCGCCTCTCATCGTGCCTCGTAATTCAAGACTGCCATGTCTACGTGGTTCACAGGGGACTGATGCACGCTCCCGGTACACTTCCACAGCATGTGCTGCAGCGTCGCTCTTTCTCCACATGCTTTACAGTCGTTGGTTGTATAGGTGTGTAGGTAAAAAAATGCAGGATCACGGGTTTTGGTACGTGTGAATATGTAATAGTCTCCAGGCAACTTCCTGCTTCTTGTTTAGTTTTTCGTGTGGTGGTAGATATTTGCATCTGTTCAGTCAGTAGTGTTGAGTAATGTCTCTGAAAGTTGTCATATTGTTACGTAAAAATGACACGAGGCGTGTCTATTTAAAATATATATTCAAACTGATGCGTATGGCGTCGACTAAGATGGAAGACAGCACGCACAACCGACAGACCACTTCCTCGTTGTTGTCTTCTGACCACTGATATGTCAGCTACGTTGCATTACCCCCCCCCCCCCCCCGGCGGTAAAAGCGCCGTCTCGGTGCACATTATCTACGCTCTTCAGTAGGCAGGTGGTAAGGTTGTAGCCTGCTGACGTGCACAACATCACTGGGTGTGGTTGCAGGCAGGCTTGTGGTCTCAGATGCAGGAATGATTTCATAGGTGACGTCGGTTACCTGGCGGATGTTACGGTAAGTACCCTTGTAGCGAGACAACAACTTCTCGGATAAGCCAAAGCCAACTCGACGAACTGGGCACCACAGGAGAACAAGAGAACCGGGTGAGAAGTGAACGTCAGCATGCCGGCTGTCGTAGATGGCTTTCTGGGTGGCTTGCGAAGCCGAAAGCCTAGAGCGGGCGATCTGACGTGCGTGGTCGGCACGAGCAATAGCGTCGCGTGCATATTCGGTTGACGGCGTTGTAGTGGTTGGAAGTAGGGTGTCGAGTGGTAACTTCGGATCACGGCCATAAAGCAAATAAAAGGGTGAATAACCAGTAGTGTCGTGGCGTGAAGAATTGTACGCGAAGGTCACGTGAGGTAGCGCCAGGTCCCAGTCATGGTAGTCGGAGGACACATACATCGCGAGCATGTCCGTTAGGGTACAATTTAGCCGTTCGGTTAGGCCATTTGTTTGGGGATGATAGGAAGTGGTCAGCTTGTGGTGCGTCGAGAAAGAGTGCAGAAGATCGTCGATTACACGGGACAAAAATGCGCGGCCGCGATCCGTGAGTAATTGGCGAGGAGCGCCATGGTGTAGGATGACGTCGTGGAGCAAAAAATCCGCAACGTCAGTAGCGGTGCTGGTGGGGAGCGCTCGAGTGATGGCATACCTAGTCGCGTAGCCTATAGCAGCAATGACCCACTTGTTGCCCGATTTTGACTCGGGAAAAGGACCGAGAAGATCTATACCAACACGGAAGAAAGGTTCGGTTGGGATGGAGATTGGTTGAAGACCGGGGGCGCAGTAGGTCGCTTCCTACGTTGGCATTTATCGCAGGAGGACACGTAACGGCGAACGGACCGGTTGAGACCGCGCCAAAAGAAGCGGCGACGCACGCGGTCGTACGTCCAAGATACACCCAGATGACCAGCAGTTAGTTCATCGTGAAGCTCGTGCAGCACGGTTGAACGCAAATTTTTCGGCACGACAAGAAGGAGCTCAGGGCCATCTGGCTGGAGGCTACGACGGTACAGCATGCCGTTCAGGAGGACGTACATGCGAAGTGACGTGTCGTTCGGAGCAGATTCGAGACGGTCAATAAGTTGTCGCAGAGAAGCATCACGACGTTGTTCATCACCAATCTGAAGAAACTGGGACATTGACATGACGCTGAGGCTATGCTCGATGTCTGGTTGGTCGGGCTGATCAACAGGGTAGCGGGATAAGCAATCGGCGTCCATATGGAGACGTCCAGATGGAGACGTCCAGATGGAGACGTCCAGACTTATAAGCAACCGAGTAGGAATACTCCTGTAGGCGTAATGCCCAATGACCAAGTCGTCCAGTGGGGTCCTTCAGAGAAGAAAGCCAACACAGCGCGTGATGGTCTGTGATGACACGGAAAGGGCGGCCATACAAGTAAGGGTGGAATTTAGAAACCGCCGAATCAAGAGCGAGACATTCCCGTTCTGTTATAGAATAATTACGTTCAGGCTTAGAAAGCAGACGGCTTGCGTGCGCGATTACACGGTCGTTGCCCCGCTGAATTTGCGCCAAAACTGCACCAAATCCGTGACTACTCGCGTCTGTTCGCACTTCTGTAGGAGCATCAGGGTTGAAATGTGCAAGAATAGAAGGTGTCGTTAGAGCGGTGATTAGCTGAGAGAAGGCGTCAGCTTGAGGAGTGCCCCAAAGAAATGGGACGTCTTGTTTGAGAAGGTAGGTGAGTGGCCGGGCGAGTGCCGCAAACGTTTTCACGAACCGGCGAAAGTAGGAGCAGAGGCCCACAAAACTGCGAACATCATGGACAGAGCGTGGGACGGGGAAGTTTGTTACAGCGCGTACTTTTGCCGGGTCTGGCCGTACGCCGGCGGCGTAAACAAGGTGACCCAATACGGTAATCTGACGAAGACCGAAGTGGCACTTGGAGGAATTGAGCTGCAGGCCGGCCCGTCGAAATATGGATACAATGGTCGAAAGGCGTTTAAGGTGGGTCGCAAAGGTAGGTGAGAAAATGATCACGTCGTCCAGGTAACACAAACATGTCGACCATTTACATCCTTGTAAGAGCGTGTCCATCATTCTCTCGAAGGTCGCTGGCGCGTTGCAGAGCCCGAATGGCATGACCTTGAATTGGTAATGACCGTCAGGGGTAACGAAGCCGGTCTTTCCTCGATCCATGTCATCTACAGCAATTTGCCAGTAGCCCGATCGGAGGTCGAGAGCTGAAAAGAAGGTGGCGCCATGGAGGCAATCAAGGGCATTGTCAATGCGTGGTAGAGGGTACACGTCTTTTTTGGTAATTTTGTTGAGGAGGCGATAATCAAGGCAAAAACGCCATGAGCCGTCTTTATTTTTTACTAATACCACGGGAGATTCCCAAGGGCTCGTTGATGGTTCGATTACGTTTGTCGTAAGCATTTTGGCCACTTCTTTCTGAATCGCTTCTCGCTCGGACGCTGACACGCGGTACGGCTGACGGTGAATGGGCGCAGAGTCACCAGTGTTGGTTCGGTGAGTGACACTTTTAGTCTGGCCCAAGGGACGATCGTCGGTGTCGAAAATGTCACTGTATGAGGCCAAAACTTGGCAGAGAGCGTCGGCCTGATGAGGCGACAGCTCCGATCCAATCATGTTTCAAAAAATACCATCGTCTGAGCTGGGTGACCGTGAGACTGCGATTTGATCAAGAGCAGATACAGCGACAACACTGACATCGTCCTCTGTTATGGCAGTTAGCTTGGCTAGAGACATCTGGCAGGGCAACACTTGAGATTGAAACCAAAGTTAAGGAGCGGAAGTAACACACAGTTATCCGCTATGGTCGCGATGGTATAGGGCACAGTAACACTGCGCGTCAGCCGAACGTCAGTAATTGGCGTAACGATATAATCACCGTAAGGAACGGGAGGGGTCGATGACAAAGACACGTACCTGACGGCTCGAGTTGGCAGGCGAACGAAAGTGGTTGGGCTCAAGCGGCTGGTGGGCTTTGCAGAGTAGTCGGCAAAGATTGGTAGATCAAGGCTGAGGGTACCAGACGAACAATCAATTAAGGCCGAGTGTGCCGTAAGAAAATCAAGGTCAAGTATGAGGTCATGAGGGCCGCAGGCTAGCACGGCAAAAAGGACCACGGCGTGACGACCAGCAATGCTGACACGAGCAGTGCACATTCCGATTACTGGTACAGTACCGTCATCGGCAACACGTATTGCCTGCGTCGTAGATGGCGTCATAAATTTTTGTAAGCGGCAGCGTAGAGAAGCACTCATAATAGATAGGTGCGCACCTGTGGCAATGAAAGTAGTCCCAGGAACATGGTCGACTTCTACTTCAAGCAGGCTATGGTGCGTTGAAAGCGTCAGTAAAGGATTTTGGGCCGTCACTGGTATTGCAGCTTCACCTCTATAAGCTGCAAGATCTAGTTTTCCTGCTGTGGTCGTTCAGAGAAGCTCGGCGAGGAAAGGCGCCGAGGCGGCGGAGAGCGGGATTGGCGACGTAGCGGCGACGGGGAGCGAGAGCTGCGGCGACCGGACGAAGGGGCGTCAGGGTAGCGGCGGCCGGGTAAAGGGGCGTCAGTGAAAGGCTCGTAAGATGACGACGAATAGAAATTAAAGGGTGCGGCAACTGAACGTCGAGGGGTCGTCGGATGCATGAGCGCCGAGGTAGAGAAAGTCTGACGTGGTTGATTTGACCGACGGCGGCGGCAATAGCAAGAAACGTGCCCAGGCTGGTGGCAGGAAAAACAAATAGGCCGGTCGTCGGGTGTTCGCCATTCCGAAGAGTTATGGAAGGGCATTGTTGGAGGTGAACGGCGAGCGTGTCCCCGGGAGTAGGGCGGGACTTCAGGGCGAGTCAAGGGACATGCTGATTGAAGGCCGAGGTTCGCAAACGCCTGCCTCACCACAGCTTGTATTAACGCCACTGACGGATGTTGTTGGTCAGAGGCGAGCGTTGCGAAAACGGGTGGCTGAAGAGGAGCCGGACAGGCGACTTCGATTTCCTGACGAACAATGCGTATGACGTTGTCATACGTGGGGGACTGGCGGGCGGTTTCACACGATGAGGTTGCGGTCATGTTGGGCAGCCGGGTTACTCGCTGAGTAATACGGCGGCTCTTGGCTTTTTCGAACCGCCGGCACTCTTTAATGATGGCCTCTACGGTGGCAACGTTGTTGTAAACTAAAAGATTAAATGCGTCGTCTGCTATGCCTTTCAGCACATGGGCCACTTTCTCAGACTCACTCATGTGCTTGCAATCTGGCGGCATAGGGCGATGACGTCGTGAATGTACGCGATGTACGACTCCGTCGGCGTCTGTGCACGAGCCGCCAGTTGATTTTGCGCGGCGATCTGCCGCCCAACAATGTCCCCAAAAAGGTCGCGGATCTTCTCTTTAAGGGAGTCCCAGCTCGTAATCTCCGCTTCGTGCGTCTCGAACCACACTCGCGGTGGGCCATCGAGATAAAAAAAAGCACATTGGCAAGCATAAGAGTCGGGTCCCACCTAGAGCTTGCGCCAACCCGTTCATACTGGTTGATCCATTTGTCGACGTCAACGCCATCCTGACCGGAAAATATACCGGGATCACGAGCAGGAGGTAAAACGACGTATGTAGAAGTCACGTTAGGGGCAGGTGGTGAAGATGATAGTTGTTCAACCTGTGACATGGTTGGACCTATGATGATGCGGCCGTTGCGGAGCTTCGTGATGGAGACGGGAAAGTACCCAGCACGTCCACCACAAAGGTGTTACGTAAAAATGACACGAGGCGTGTCTATTTAAAATCTGTATTCAAACTGATGCGTATGGCGTCGACTAAGATGGAAGACAGCACGCACAACCGACAGACCACTTCCTCGTTGTCGTCTTCTGACCACTGATATGTGAGCTACGTAGCAATATTGCCACGTTTCATTTCCCAAGTTTTTGTTATCGTCCCAAAACACCACACGATTCTCAGCGCGAACCGCGCCTGCAGTTTTTTAGAAGGTTCCGGACTGTAGAAGATCATTTCGATAAGATCACGCCCACTGTGCGAACGGTACAGATTGTTCTGGAAGCTACGCCACCGCCAGCGATAACGCTAGAACACTCAACGGCAAGAGTATAAATGCCGACGCGCTTCGCCGCTTCTCAGTTGTTGATCGAAGGCCGACGCTGAGTTCGCCGCTATCAGTCCGAGACTGCTATCTGTGCGAGACTGCTGCTGTAATTGGACTTTCCTTCTACCGGGCACAGGTTCGCCCAAATAAAGAGTTAAATCCCAACATGAAGTTTCCTGTCTTCGGCCGCGTCACGACCCCGTGACATCTGGTGGAGGTGCTGCTTCGTTCATGTACCGGACGCCCCCGTCAAGCCGGAAACCCAGCCCCCGTCGCGAAGAAGATACCGACGCCAACCAAGAGCAGCGAACGAGCCGCCGACAGCAAGGTCTCCCACCGGAGTACGGCCTTCTACAAGGCAAGGCGCGGAAGACCAAGACCATGACCTCGACTGCAGCGACAATGACAACCGGAGCGTCCCAGCCCACGATCGTCATTCATCAACCCAGGGAACCGCCAACGTTCCATGGCTCATCGTTTGAAGACCCGGAAACCTGGCTAGAAACATACGACCGTGTGGCCGTCCTCAACCACTGGGACAACGAAGAAAAGCTCCGTCGTGTGTACTTCTACCTGGAAGACACCGCAAGGACCTGGCTAGAGAATCGGGAGTCCACGCTCCGAACCTGGGATGTCTTCTGCGGAGCATTTCTGCAAACGTTCGCGAGCGTCGCTCGCAAAGAGAGGGCCGCTGCTCTACTCGAGACCCGGGTTCAGCTACCAAATGAAAAGGTTGGAATTTTCACAGAGGAGATGACCCGCCTATTCCGTCACGCTGACCCAGACATGCCGGAGGAAAAGAAAGTTCGTTTCCTCATGCGAGGGGTCAAACAAGAGCTCTTCGCGGGACTAATGAGGAATCCACCGAACACCGTCCAAGAATTTGTATCTGAGGCGACCACCATCGAAAAAACGCTGGACATGCGCACCAGACAGTATAATCGACGCCTGACTCCAGAATGCGCTGCTGCTCAAGCCAGTGACTCCGACGACATGCGTGAAACGATCCGAGTGATCGTGCGGGAAGAGCTGCGCAAACTGTTGCCTTCGGCGCAGCCTCAAGTGGATTCGATCGCCGACGTTGTGCGAGAAGAAGTCCGGCAATCGCTTCGAATTCCCGAAACACCGCCGCCCGAGCCAGAAACTATGAGCTACGCCACTGCAGTGCGCCACAACGCTCCTCCCCGTACACGCCAAAACGCCGCCCCGTCGCACTTCCGTCGCCAGCCGACACCGCTGCCACCACCCCCACCGACGTTTTACCGTTCCCCAGCGGGCCAGCGCAGTGCACCGAGAAAAACGGACGTTTGGCGTGCACCTGACAACCGCCCGCTCTGCTACCACTGCGGCGAGGCCGGGCACACATACCGCCGTTGCCAGTACCGACAGATGGGACTGCGTGGCTTCTCCGTCAATGCACCGCGTCCACAGCCAGGAGAACGACCACGTGACATCGCCGACTACCTGGCAGGAACTCGGTGGACACCACGAAGCCCTTCGCGTTCGCCGTCACCCAGCCGCCGCACGTCACCGCACCACCGGCAGTACTCTGGCCCAACGCGGGGCCGGTCTCCTAGCCCGTATCCGGGAAACTAAGGGCAGCAACCGGTGGAGGTGCGGTTGCTGTGCGACGAACTACCGAAGATCCTCCGACGACGACGACGCCGCGACAGAGCTTTCCGAACACAACGCCAAACAGGCAGAGCCCTGACGGCGAAAGCTCAATTACTGAAGGTGGCCTGACGACGCAACAGGGAAGCAGCGGAACAAGCCGACGCAGCTGTGACCCGACGCCACACCCTAACTGTAATGCGAGACGGCGAACTAGCGACCTCGACGTTCTTATCGACGGCCACAGTGTGACCGCTCTCGTCGATACTGGAGCCGACTATTCTGTCATCAGTGGGTTGTTCGCCGTGAAGTTAAAGAAAGTTAGGACAGCTTGGAAAGGCCCTGAAATCAGCACAGCCGGAGGTCATCTCGTAACGCCTGCAGGAATCTGCACAGCGAGAGTCACCATTAACGGCCGTATTTATCCTACAGACTTCGTAGTCCTACAGCGTTGCTCGAGAGATGTCATTCTTGGCAGGGACTTCTTTTGCCTCCATGGTGCTGTCATCAACCTAAAAACAAAGTCGATAACGTTATCCACAGAAGAAGCACTACCGCCGCGCACGCCGTTAGGACACCATGCCTTGAATGTGCTGGAAGAACAAGTCACAATTCCGCCTCGCTCAAGCGTCATTATTTCAGTCGGCGCTCCTCAATCAACTGACTTGGAAGGCGTCGTTGAAGGCAGTCAGCATCTGTTGGTCACCCGAAATATTTGCGTCGCAAGAGGAATTGCAGAGCTGCGGGGAGGCAAAGCAACGGTTATGCTCACGAATTTCAGCAATGAGTACAAACATGTGAACAAAGGAACAACGGTCGCATACATGGAAGAAATTGTCGAAGCCACCAGTGCTTTCGCCCTCACCGATTCTGCGGAACCTGCTCAGAGGAACCAAGCCTCTCCCATAGCTTTCGACGTCAATCCCAGACTTCCGAACGATAAGCAAGAACAGCTCAAGGCCCTGCTCCTGCAATACGAAGATTGCTTTTCGTCGTCATCGAAGACGCGAGAACGTGAGGCCATGAAGAGACAAATTGATGAAATGCTGCGGGATGACATTATCCAGCCGTCCAAGAGTCCATGGGCATCCCCCGTGGTGTTAGTGAAGAAAAAGGATGGGACCCTACGTTTCTGCGTCCATTATCGCCGCCTGAAGAAAATCACAAGAAAGGACGTGTATCCTCTCCCACGAATAGACGATGCACTTGATCGGCTCCATAACGCCAAGTACTTTTCATCAATGGACCTCAAGACTGGCTATTGGCGAATCCAAGTCGACGAAAGAGACCAAGAGAAGACGGCGTTTATAACACCGGACGGCCTTTTCGAGCTTAAGGTGATGCCCTTCGGCCTTTGCTCAGCGCCTGCAACTTTTCAACGCGTTATGGATACAGTACTGGCAGGATTGAAGTGGCAGACTTGCCTTGTGTACTTGGACGACGTCATCGTGTTTTCCTCGAGTTTCGACGAGCATCTTCGGTGCCTTGAAGCTGTACTTCAAGCCATCAAGACTTCCGGACTCACACTGAAGCCAGAAAAGTGCAGATTCGCGTATGAGGAGCTCTTGTTTCTGGGGCACGTTATCAGCAAGTCTGGAGTTCGTCCCGATCCACGGAAAACAGCCGCCATCGCCGGCTTCCCGCCGCCCACTGACAAGAAAGCCGTGTGCCGATTTCTGGGCCTGTGTGCCTATTATAGGCGGTTCGTGAAAAACTTCGCCCACATCGCCGATCCTCTCACTAACCTTACCAAGGCCGACGTGGAGTTTAAGTGGGAAACGCCGCAGGAACACGCTTTCCATTAGCTTAAACATCGCCTCCAGACGCCTCCGTTACTTGCCCATTTCAACGAATTCGCCGAAACAGAAATACATACTGACGCCAGCAGCGTAGGTCTTGGTGCCGTTCTTGTGCAGAGGGCTGACGGACTTGAAAGGGTTATTAGTTACGCCAGCCGATCACTATCTAAAGGAGAAGCAAATTATTCCAAAACAGAAAAGGAGTGCCTCGCCATCATCTGGGCTACGTCAAAATTTCGCCCCTACCTCTACGGCAGGCCCTTCAAAGTTGTGAGCGATCACCACGCATTGTGTTGGCTAGCCACCTTGAAGGACCCTTCAGGTCGCCTCGCACGATGGAGCCTGAGACTTCAAGAATATGACATTACTGTCATTTACAAGTCCGGCAAAAAAGACTCCGACGCCGACTGTCTCTCTCGTGCGCCTGTAGACCAACCGCTACCCGACGACCCGGATGACGACTACTTCTTAGGAACGATAACTACCGACGACTTCGCTGAACGACAGAGGGCCGACCCAGAACTTAAGGCCCTAATAGAATACCTCGAAGGCCGGACCGCCGAAGTTCCAAAGGTATTCAAGCGCGCACTTGCGTCGTTCTTTCTACGAAACGGTCTTCTACAAAAGAAAAACTTTTCACCGCTTCGAGCTAAGTACCTCCTAGTGGTGCCTTCAGCTCTGCGACCAGAACTCCTGCAGGCCCTGCACGACGATCCGACGGCAGGGCACCTCGGTGTTTCTCGCACGCTCGCGAGGATACAAGAAAGGTACTACTGGCCACGTCTTACCACCGACGTCACTCGTTATGTGAGAACATGCCGGGACTGTCAGCGACGCAAGACACCGCCGACAAGGACAGCGGGACTTCTGCAGCCAATTGATCCACCTTGCCGACCTTTCCAGCAGATTGGTATGGACCTACTGGGGCCGTTCCCGACGTCGGCTTTCGGAAACAAGTGGATCGTGGTAGCTACCGACTACCTCACCCGCTACGCCGAGACAAAAGCCCTGCCAAAAGGCAGTGCATCTGAGGTAGCTAAGTTCTTCGTCGAAAATATCGTCCTACGTCACGGCGCCCCGGAGGTCCTTATCACCGACAGAGGAACGGCATTCACTGCCGACTTAACTCAAGCGATCTTGGCATGCAGCAAAACAAACCACCGCCGGACGACAGCGTACCACCCACAGACCAACGGCCTCACCGAGCGGCTTAACAAGGCGACCGCCGACATGCTGTCGATGTACGTCGATTGCGAACACAAAACGTGGGACGCCATTCTTCCGTATGTGACCTTCGCATACAACACGGCGGTGCAGGAGACGACGCAGATATCTCCATACAAATTGGTCTACGGAAGGAGTCCGGCAACGACGCTCGATGCCATGTTACCCAACGTCACCGACGAAGAAAACCTCGATGTGAGCGAGTACCTTCAACGCGCCGAAGAAGCCCGACAACTTGCGCGTTTCCGTATCTAAAATCAACAGACGACCGACAGCCACCGTTGCAACCTTCGACGACGCTTCGTGGAATACCAGCCCGGTGAACGTGTTTGGGTGTGGACGCCGATACGCCGACGTGGACTAAGTGAAAAGCTTCTGCGACGGTACTTCAGACCTTACAGGGTGGTTCGACGTCTCGGCCCACTTGATTACGAGGTTGTCCCCGACGGCATCACGAACTCTCAACGACGCCGATCGCGACCTGAAGTCGTACATGTCGCGCGGGTCAAGCCGTTTCATGCGCGTTAACAAACTGAACCAGTGTTTTTTTGTATTATTGTTGTATCGGAATTTATTCATTGTATTTTCTTGCATTATTATTGTACTTTCATCTTTAGTTAAAGCATCGGGACGATGCCTTTTTTCAGAGGGGGGCAATGCCACGTTCCATTTCCCAAGTTTTTGTTATCGTCCCAAAACAGCACACGATTCTCAGCGCAAACCGCGCCTGTAGTTTTCTAGAAGGTTCCGGACTGTAGTAGATCATTTCGATAAGATCACGCCCACTGTGCGAACGGTACAGATTGTTCTGGAAGCTACGCCACCGCCAGCGATAACGCTAGAACATTCGACGGCAAGAGTATAAATGCCGACGCGCTTCGCCGCTTGTCAGTTGTTGATCGAAGGCCGACGCTGAGTTCGCCGCTATCAGTCCGAGACTGCTATCTGCGCAAGACTGCTGCTGTAATTAGACTTTCCCTTTACCGGGCACAGGTTCGCCCAAATAAACAGTTAAATCCCAACACGAAGTTTCCTGTCTTCGGCCGCGTCACGACCCCGTGACAATATGATCCCCCCACTTCGACTGCCGCACTGTTATCGATGTCTGCGAGACATAGGGGCTGCTAGCAGGCGCACAGCTTGGCGTGCAAGGCCTCGAGCCGTGGCGTGGGCCGTCGCGTTACCCGTCAGTGGAGGATCTGTGTGGGCGGGGTTCATAGTAAAAAACTTTTGTTTTTGTGGCAATTATTGCCTTCGTGAATTTTGAGAATGTGTGCTGCTTCGCGGGAGATCCGGCGGCTAGGGCAGTTGCCTAGGGCCTGAGAGTCACATATTAACATATTGGCGTCCGTGGTAGCTATCGCGAGGGCTATCGCTGCTTCTTCGGCCACCTCTGTTTCTTCTGTGCGTATTGTAGCGCTCGCAATGTAAGTTCCTGCGTAATTCGTGATCACTACGGCGAAACTGCGTTGCCGCTCGTAACGGCCCGCGTCTGCATAAACGGTGTCTTTACTGTTGCCGAATTTCTTTTCCAGATTTTGCGCGTGTATGTTGCCCCGACCGATGTGATGAGGGGGATGAGTAGGATATTCCTGGGTAGCGGCTGAACGACAATTCGCTCGCGAATATATCTTGCTATTCCGACGTTTTTGCCACGCTGCGTATGGTAGTATTCCCAGTCTCTGAAGAATTTGTTGACCGGTTCTGGTTCTCGCCAAACATCGTACTGGGCGATGCTGTGCGCTTCGATTAGTTCAACTAAGGTATTGTGCAACTCCAGCTCGAGAAATGCTTGCGTGCTAATATTTATTAGTAAGTCTATTGCGCGTTTGTACGCCTTGCGGGTGAGAGGGCCTAGCTTGGTTCGTTTCGTCGCCTGCCACTTAACGTAGGAGGGACGTACATTATTTGGCTCATTACGAAAGCATGTACCAGACGGATGGTATTGCTTTCTTTTATTCTGCTATGGTGATTTGTTATCCGCTGCAGAAACCGGAGCGTTTCATTGTCAGTACCGTCCACTCTGCGTGTGGTTTCACCATTGTGGCCATCGGCCGGCAGGTGCAAGCCCAGTACTCGAATGTTATTAACTTGTGGGATGACGGAGCCGTCCGATGTTACTACTTTAATATCTCCGTCTGCACGATCGCTAGATGAATCGGCGTACTTGGATTTACGGCCCTTGCATGTGGGTCTGTAGAAAAGGAGCTCCGACTTAGCCGCGGAACGATTGAGGTCCGTGTTGTGAAGGTAGTCCTGGACTACGTCGACCGCCTCCTGCAATGTTTGCTCGATATGTCCACTATTCTGCTCGGCAACCCAGAGTATGATATCATCGGCATATAAGCTGTGGTGGAGGCCTTCTATCTCAGCCAATTTTCGTGGTAGCACGACAAGGACAAGGTTGAAAAGTATTGGCGAAATACGGAGCCCTGCGGCATGCCCGTGCCGCCCAAGTCTATATCTTGCGATTCTAGTCCGCCGATCGCTAAGCGGTCCCGGCAACCTGTAAGGAAATCCCGTACGTAGTAGTTCGTTCTTTCGCCCAGTCTCAACGCACGTATGCTTTCAAGTACTGTGGCGTGATTGACGTTGTCGAACGCTTTCTTGTAGTCAAGCCCAAGTATTCCTTTGTGGATCGCGTGGTATTGTGTAAGATATCGTGCTTGAGTTGAAGCATAACGTCCTGAGTGGGAAGGTTACGACGGAACCCCAGTATCATGTGGGGGAGCATGTCTAGGTCCTCGAGGTAGTTGGTAAGACGAGCGAGAACCACGTGTTTCAGGACCTTACCAATGCAGGAAGTCAGAGATATCGGTCGAAGATTGTCAATCTCTACAAGTTTGCCTGGTTTGGGGATCATAACTATGCGCGCAGTTTTCCACGAGCTCGGTGTAGCGCCCGCTTTCCAGCACTCGTTAATGTAAGCTGTAAATTCATTTATCGAATCATCGTCCTAGTTACGTAATGTTTTGTTTTTATCCTGTCTGGGCCTGACTCCGATTTCGTGTTGATATTATGTAGTACTGCCCTCCCCTCCGCCACCTTTAAGTCCTCGTCTATCTCCGTGGTACTCTCTCTATCCTGTCCGTATGCCGGGTGCACGATAGGGGTTGAGGACGTGAAGTAACGGCTACGCACGTCATCCGAAAAAATCTGCAGACGCGCCTTCCTACTCGTGCAGTAACCTCTTTAGCTTATGTGCGTGCGCTGTTTTGGTTTCTTCCAGATCGAAGAGATGTCGGAGAAGATGCCAAGTCTTGGCCAAGCCCAACTCGTTTTCCATCCCGTTACACGGCTCCTCCTATAGTGCTCTGCATACTTGTAAGTCATGCTCTTCTGTATTCCAGCTTAGCCGTGCAATGTGTCTGCGTAGCGTTTGTTGTAGTGTTGACGCTTCCACCTGACTTGCGGGCTGCGTTCGGCTTCCCACATGTGTAGGAGCTCCCTGTCTATTACATTTAGCTCTGCTTCCGGCGGAACTTCTCGCGCTGCCGCTTTTACATCGCCCCTGAGCGTCACGGTTCAGCTCTCGATATCCTCGATAGTTGCACTGCCACGTTTCTGCTCTTCCGGGCTTTGCGAAACGCGTCCCAATCTCCTAGCCGGTGATGCTTGCCCTCGTCGGTATGCCGATGAAGGTGGTGGTAAGGTCCAACGTCAACCTGGATCTCAATGACTCAGTGATCTCCACCCAGGTCCTTCTGCATATTTTGTCATTGCATGCTAACCAAGTTCTTAATAAACGTGAGGTCGGGTGAAGAATACCCACATATGCTGTTGCCCCTGCTCGTGGGCGCAGAAGGGTCTGTTATAAGCTCTAGCCACTCATTCTGCATATCTTCCTAAAAGCGCTTACCCTTTGGCGTTTCGTATCCGTACCTCCAAGCCGCGTGATGCGCGTAGAAGTCACCCGCGATGAGCAAGAGCCCGTCACCAGCTGATTCGCGCGCCTTTCGCAGTAACGTGCTAAAACAATGTTTGGCTTTAGGTCGGCTATATACGTTCAATATAAACATGCCAGAACCTGACCTTTTTGATGGAATGAGTTGTACGAGTACGTGCGGTATGCTCACTTTTGTAAGTTCGCCTTGCACCACGGTGAGGTTGCGTCGCACTAGCGTTGCAGCAACTGGCAGGGCTCCCGCGTTCACAGCCTCATCTATAGCTTTGTTTCCCGCCAGCTTGACCGGGTCATTTGTTTTCTGAAAAAGGATAACATTTGGTTGTTCCCGGATTCGTAAAATTGTTGGAGATGTGTTCGTAAGCTCCTTAACTCATTGCAGTTCCTTTGCCAGATTGTAAGCGTGTTCCGTGTGTTATGCTGTCGTGGGCGTTGTGTTTGAGAGGTTTCGTGTGGATCTATGTTGACTGTACGTGCTTTTACTTGCCGTCCAAGTGGTCCTGCGTCTCGTCATCAGACATTGGCCTAAAGCAAGGTTTCCCGGTATTCCACACGGGACGACCCACACTGGAAGACGCATTTCTATATCGCCCATGCGTGCTTGCAGCGTCGCGAGCATCTGTGTGAGCCGAGGTATCACATCACTCAACTGTTCAGTTTGCGCGGTTTGTTGAGCTATTGCGCTCTGAAGTTGCATGGTTTGCTGCATTTGTTAAGCCATTATTGCGTTTAACTCACCGTCGAGTCTGTCGACTCGCTCGCAGAGTTTCTCCACGCGTTTTTGTGATTTGACAAGCTCAGCCTTTTCTGGGTCTAACGCTTGACGTTTAGAGCGTGCGGAGTGCGAATCTTGCACGTCCATAGCTTCTTGCGTGCTCTAGACGGTATGACCAGCCACGTTGGCGGCAACGGGTATAGGAAGAGGGGAAGGTAAGAGACTGTGGAGGCCTCCCCCTTTACCGTGGCATTTTCGTTTCTTTACTCATCATTTTCTGGCGAAGTTTTTTTTATTAAGGACTCGAATTCATCTGGTCGTTTCTTTATTGATAACCAGCACGTGCAGAAAAAGTGCCTGAGATCATATTCCGGATGCACCGTTTCTGCCACCAGTGAAGTCTCGTTGATGGCCCTGCTTCTATGATCGGTGATACACGAAGTGTGCAGTTCCAATCTGCTTGAATTATATTCTGTGTACGCAACCCTATTTGAATATATATAGAGATATGTTTTTGTAGGATGGGCCATTTTATTGCGCACCGAGTATTTCTGTTTCAAGATCTTGTTTATTATGCTTCACATTAGCCTGTGATATTTCAGTTTTCGTGCATACCGCAGATCCGATGTATCCGGATGGAAGGGAGCAACGTCAAGCCGCGAAAGTGTGGCTTTTTTCCTGCCTATTCAGCCATGTATTTTTTATGCATGTCTGAAATAAAGACTCTGACTCAGAATATATTTCATACATTACCCACGAAGGAAGAAGAAGTTTGCGAAGAGTCTTACGTGCTCGCGTCAGCTCCCGTATTTTTCTAACCTTTCTACCATTCCGTCGTCGAGTGTTGATGTTAACTTGTGTACACCTTTTCCTCAAAGTTGTAAGGACCGTGCGGGTATTGTCTTTTACCACAGTGAGTGATCTTCGGTCATTTTATGAACATCTGTGGGCCTCCACCATACCTTGGCCAAGCCCATCTGGGTCGCGAAGCTGGTCTAAAGAGCAGCTCGGCGCCACACATCCACTGCCATGATGGAGTATTAAGTATATTGAGCAAATATTTCCCCACAAGAAGTCCCTCAAGACTAGGGATATAAAACTGCGGCTGCCAGAAGAGCTTGTGCCAAGTTTCGGGCATCTCACCCTAACGCAGCGGCAACACATTCAGAGTCCTGTAGCCGAAAGTCAAGAGGTGCAATGCTGAAGTACAAAATTATCAAGGCAAGCTGCACGCCGAAAGAAGACGATAAGTTTGTCATTAGAGCAAGAGGTGGGCTTAATATTTTCAAATTGGCGCTGCTGCTGTGGCTGACGCTACAGTTGCAGCTACAGGTATAGGCGAGGACAAGCTGGCACAAGATACTTTGTGCCCAACCTTTGTGCGCAAAGCATCATGGTGGCCAACACGCCTAGATGGGAATTTGCGATAGGTACGCCAGCATTAAGCAAATCTGCATCTCGGGCAAGGTACACGAGCTCTATGAATATGAGACTACCCCGCGCTCGACGTGCAAAAGGGTCATACGTGGCATATCACAGCACGCACGACCCAGCGATGCTCGATGGCAAGATCGTAAACAAGAAGTATTCTCTCGTGCTAGTAGCTAAAAAATTACTCAGATCGAGACTGTCGCCTTCGTCTTTGACAGACACCAAATATCGAGTTTTGTCAGGCGCGCAACGCTTCTGATGGAGTGTTTTCTCCATCGAAAGCAAGTGGACGCATGCCACGCATGCAAAAGACTCGGGAATCGTGTCGAAGTCTGTCTAACAGTAAACGACGCCACCTGTCGAGGATGTAGTCTTCCGAATCTCCCAAAGCAGCATCATTGCACTCCAAAATGCAAGTTCTGTGCTGGTTCGCACCATACTGCCAGTAAAAAATGCGCACATAGTCTCAAGACTCTGTACTTTGTTTGACGACGACGCTTCGAGCGGGTCCGACAGCAACAGCAGCTCTCTCTGGTGTTGACCATTTTATCTTACGCTTCAAAAACCCCCTCTATATCAAGACGTAGGCAAAAAGACTCGCGCCCGAAACGTCACTCCATCAGCCGACAGCGCTGCAGAAACTGCTCTGCCTGAAGGTCACTACCCACATCGCCTTCTCCAGCACACTCCCAACCAGCAGCCGCTCGTCATTCTACACCAGCAAACGATCGTCCCGCAGACCAAGATCAAATACACCCTCCAGTTGTAAAATCCTCTCTGACGTGGGCCGATAGGGCCTGTGACAACCAAACTCAGGCGTCTAACTCCCAAGACTCGCACGACTTGCGTCTCATGAACTAGCTCGAAGAGCTTAGGCGTACGAATAACAGCCTTCGGAGTATATGGATACGGATATGAATATAGCTGCACCACTCACGCTTTCGATGTTTCTCTCTGCGCGTACTGCTCCGATCAACCACAAGCGAACCACTATCTTAAATACAGCCCGACGACTTAAGAGCTCAGCTTTGGCGCACGGTGAACCTTCGTTTAACTGCTTGCCATGGTATTCAAGAAACACAGACCCCAACGGCGGAAACCAACAAGTGTGCCTCGCAGCTGAAGTCGGCCGCTGTTCATTGCCGGTCAATGAACCGTGTTCTCATCGCACAGAGGCTTTCAGCCTACAAATAGGGTGGAACTTCACTCGGCGCTTGGGGCGTGGAACCAGTGTAATTATGACTGCACCACTCACGCTTGCTGCGTTCTTTCTGCCGGTTAATAAGTACGATTTGTATAGCGGCTACTTGGTATATTCCCTACCGGTTTCACACCAAGTGGCATTTTCACGTGTCACTGTTCATTCGCTACTCGATGTCCGTGTGTACCGAAAGCGACGTCATTTTGTGCTCCTTCGCCGCATTGTATTCTACTCGCTCTTGCTGTTTTTGTACGGGGACGTCGAAATAAGCTTGTGTTCATCAGACGCAATCCTGCTGAAACATTTAGTGGTCAGCAGGAGATAAAGGAAAAACTTAGCGCCATTGAGCAGTCACAAGCTGAAACTAAATCAAAAATGGCTAGCCTAACTACACGCATAACGAACTTGGAATCAGCTATTGTTAAGGTTGACCAAAATAAAAGGTTCCGTTTTACAGTGTGAAAAAACCCGTGAAAAATCAGGATACGCGAATACACTCTCTTAACCAAAAGTAAATGAAGTTGAAAACCGTAGTGGTTGATGTAATTTATTGTTTTTTGGTATGGAGGATGCAGACAAGAGAGAATGATATCACACATTAGAAAAAAAAATTGTTTGAGATAGGTTCTTCCACTCTGAGATGCAAAAATATTGCAGTCGAAAGGGCGCACTGCTTGGGCATGTTCGCTGCGAACCGACATCGACCAGTTATCGTAGTTTTGCCTCATTCTAAGATATGGAGGCTGTTCTTTGAAACACGAATAAACAAAAGGGCTCCATGATAAGCATTTTGGGAGATTTTCGTGCTACTGTTGCACTGAAAAGAAAGCAGTTGCTTGAATACTGTAAGGTAAATAAATGAGCAAGCGATAAAGTTCTGCTAATTTCGATCCCCTGTATTTAATGGTGTCAAGTATATAATTGACGAATCGCAAGGCCAAGTAAGGCGTCCTGACTGACTACGGTCGACAAATAGGTCTCTGCTTTCAGTGTTGATTGTAAACTGCCGAAGCATTAGGAATAAAACGGATAAGTTTGCTGCTATTCTAGACATGACTCTGCCGTCTTCGGTGCTGGAAACGTAATTCTGGCTGGATGAAACTATCAGTGATACTCAAAGTGATATTCAAAGTTCTTTGGATGAATATTACGTTGTTATCGAAACTTTAGCGGTAACCTAAAATGCACATAAATTATGGGACATATTTAAACAAAAACTTCTCGATTTACGAGATCGATATGTGTCGTCATGGCTAATGAAACCACGACGCAAGAGATCTAAGCAATAGTGCACAAGGAAAGTGCGGAGCCTAGCCAGAAAACGAGCAACCACTCACACTGCTTACAGAAAAACACCATCATCGCACTTGAGCAAACGACTCTAGCTAATAACCAAGCAGATGAAAAGTGTGGTAAACATAAAGAAAAACAACTTCTTCGGTTTATTTCAAATAAAGTTTCAAAGAAGTCTTAAAAAACTATTGCGGATGGTCAAATTGAACGGCAAGGATGCAGTGTACATTCCTTCACTCGAACTTGACGGAAACTTAGTTCATAGTGACATTGAAAAGGCTACACATCTTAATGTTTTAGCTCTGTTTTCGCTGGCCGTTCAAATGTCAGTGCCAGTTTGACAAAATCCTCTACAAGTGGAGAGGAAATGAAGGACACTGTTTTTGGTCTGCGGGGCATCCATAGAAAAATTATGTGCCTCAAAGGCCACTGGCCTGGATATCCTACAATCTGCTTTACTTTCTTATGTACATATTCGGTGTGAAAATATTTGCTTGTTATGTTTTCAAAGTCACTGAGTGAAAGTGCCTTGCCAGATCATTGGAAAATTGCTAACGTTGTGCTTGTGTCCGGCCTGCGCAACATCGCGTCAAGTTACCGGCCAATCTCACTTACTTGCATCAGCTCTAAAATCATGGGACATGTCGTTTTTACAAACATTACGAATCCCTTGAATAATTATTTCTTATTTTCACGTCAGCAACATGGTTTTCGACCTGGGTATTTTTGTGTCACAGTGTGTTTTGCCGTCGTGGCCGTCGAATAAACTGGGTTCCGAGGCGCCCTAAGAAGGACGTCCACACACTTTCAAGATCAGGAAAGGACTGCCTGACCCCCATTTTCTTATATCACGTTTCTCGAGCGCCTCCAAGCTCGGTGCCGACCTACTTTGTTTTCCTCGCGCAAAGCCACAAGACTTGCACCGAGCGTCGTCTGCTATCGCATTGGGTTTCTCCATGTGAGCAAGGGGGCTCACATATGTTCCTAATTTTTCATTATGCACATGCCCGGGTTTGGAAACTAGTCGTCCCAACTTTATGCACAAAACACTAAGGCAAGCATCACTAAACTAACTTAAACAGGCCTATCTGTAACTATTTACAAAAATCAACAAAACAATTTCAGTGCACTCTCAGGCACAAAAAACTATATAAACGCACCAACAACTATTTACACTGCACGTCACCCATGTACACTTTAGTCCGAAGCATTGGGTTGCTCCATGTGAGCAATGGCGCTCACATATGGTCTTAATTTTTTATTATGCACAATGTCACTTCTCATGTTGTCCACGAGTGCGATCTCATGGTTCACGGGAAAGTTTTTGTTCACTATATTGGGAGGTCCGGTGTACGATGTAGTTGTTTTCCCACCAGACGTTGGAACCTTGAGGAGAACGTTCTTGCGGTTCTTGTGAAAGTGCCACTTCTGTATTTCTTGCGCTAGTCGGATGTGCGTGGCTGCGAGCTCCCTGGCTTTTAGTAGTTGTTCACGCACTACCGTCAAATAGCTTCAATCTTCTTTGAGCTCTTCAAGCTTTCGGCAGCTGTACACTACATCTAATGGTAGCACCGGATCCCTACTGTAGACCAGGAAGAAGGGAGTTTGGCGAACCGTGTCTTGGTACCCGGTGTTGTAACAGAATACAATATAAGGGAGGACATCGGCCCATTTTTTCTCCGACGGTAGTCATGGCAATCATCTGCCTGATTGTCCTATTGGCTTTTTCGCGTAAGCCGTTTGCTGCGGGGTGATATACGGTAGTGGCAGCATGTCTGATGCCCCGATGTTTGAGGTATGCTTCAGTAGAGCACGCCATCATTTGAGTACCACGGTCTGTGATAACTGTGGCGGGGCATCTATGCTTTAAGATGATCCGTCGTTCGACAAAATTCTGGACGTTTGCGGCCTCAATGTTCCGGAGTGGTTATGCCTGCACAAACTTTGTGAGCTAATCAATGGCTACAGTGATGTACTTGTAACCTCTTGAAGTTTTGAATGGCCCTATTATATCTATTCTAACTGTGTGAAACGGGCTGTGAACTTCTATTGGCTGTATAGATCATAAGGCGCCGATGTAGACATCTTCATCCTCTGAAAAAGGTCACATGACGCGCGTACCTTCTGACATCTGCATAGAGCTTCGGCCAGTAATACTTGAAACTAAGGGGATGGAATGTTCGCCTGATGCCCCTGTGGCCACCGTATCGTCCTTTATGCATTTCATGGAGTGCCTCAGCGTGTCGATGTGCGGAAAGGCAGGGGATAAATTGATTGCTGACTGGGCCTTGTTCTCTTTTGTACAACACGTCATTATGCATGATGAACGTCTTGGGCACGTGTTTTTGTCGCTTTTTTGTGCCCTACGCACCCTTAAGCATAACCAGGACTTTAGCGCAAAATGCATCCTGACGCTTCTCCCTACCCATGTTGTCACATAATTGCAATGATGAATATGATACTGCAAGAATTGGTTCAGCATCATCAACAATGGGGTGATTCCTGGAAAGACAATCTGGTGCGCTGTGCGGAATTCCTGATTAATAGATTTCACCGAAGTCGAATTCCTGCAGAATCGGTGGTCAACGAACAAGGCGTTGGTTTCCTTTCTTGTGACACACGACCCAGCACAGTGAGTGGTGGTCGCTGACCAATTAAAATTTTTGGCCAATCAGGTATGGCCGTAGCTCTTCTAATGCCCATTTCACTGCAAGAGCTTCCAGTTCTGTCGAAGAATAATCAAACTGTGCGCCTTTGTGAGATCGACTCAAGTATAGCAGTGGACAATGTCGTCGCTCTTCATTTTCTTGCAGCAATAGACCACCCAAGCCGACCCGAGATGCATCTGTGTGTACTTGGACACCAAACTGGTTTTTCTGAAAATCGCTTAAGGACAGGTGGCTGGCACAACGCGTGTTCTAATGCCTCAATTGTCACTTGCTGATCTTCTTCCCAAGAAAAAAGTTGCGTTTTTTCTTAGCAGTGATGGAAGACGTGCTGCGATAACGCTGTAATTCGGGATAAACTTCCTGAAGTATGATGTGAGCCCAATGAATGGTTGTAGCTGCTGTACATTTCGAGGAGGCCGGAAAGCCTGAACCACTGCCAGCTTCAATGGGTCGAGAGATACACCGTCTTTTGTGACAACGTGTCGAAGGTAATCAATGGCAAAACAAAAAAAAGAAACACTTCTGTGGCTTGAACTTGAAGGCTGCTATTGCGAACCTCGTAATTATGTTCTGAAGGTGCAAAACATGTTCTTCAAATGTCCGGCTGAAGACTACGCAGTCATCCATATACACAAAGCCATTGTCGTATTTACTACCGTCAATGATCGTATCCACGGCTCGCTGACTTGAGAATGGGGCACCTTCAAGGCCAAATGGCATCCGAAGGAATTCGTAAAGACCCTACGGCGTGGCGAAAGCAGTCTTCTGTATGTCCTCTGGATGCGTGGCGATCTGATAAAATCCAGACACCAAGTACATAAAAGAAAAGTACTTGCTTCTGGTGAGTGCCTGCAGCGCATCTTCAATTCTTGAAAAAGGGGACACAATGTCCTCAGTGACGGCGTTGAGACGTCGATAATCAACGCACATGCGCGTCGTCCCGTCTTTCGTTGCTACAAGGAAACGGGGTACGCCCAAGGACTCCGAGAAGGTCGCAATATATTGACATCAATCAGTTCCATGATCATACTTTTGACGAGATCACCCTGTGCTGGTTACAATCTGCGAGGACGTTGCGATATTAGCTTTGCGTTTCCAGTTAGAATGCAATCTCGCTCAACTGTGCAGGAGCCTACATCTGTACTTGACTGTGCAAAGCAAACTGAACGTTGCACCAACAAATCCTTCACGACCTCGCTGGAAGATAACCTTGTTCCAATATTAAAGCTGACACCTCCTATTCTGATTGTACGGTGCTGCGGATCGACGACCGTATGATCTGGTAGCGCATCAGGGTCCACAGGCAAAGGAAGGCATGACATTTGGAGGATCTGTTAGCAGTGCTCTTCAGAAAGTTCAATATCCTCAATTCTGTTTGCTTCTTCAATTAGGCAAATCGTCATTTCATAAGGAAGCAAGGCGGCTGGAGAAGAGCCATTCGTGGCCAAAACGTTTGTTGTATTTTGCGATGCAGCTGTTACCATGAACTCCACTATGACTGAACAGCGGTCGTACAAGAGCTTTGTCCCGGCGATGACCATCAAATTATTTCATTATCCGACACACGATGCTACACCACAAGAACTAACTTCCGTGATAATGCTGGCAGTGGTTGCTCCCTAACCAGGAAGATTTTGCGTATCCTTTTTGGGACCGAAACCGCGATGCTCTCCGAGCCCCAGCTTATGACGGCCCTTGAAACCCGCAAGAAATCACCCTCTAGCAGTATTCTTTCGTGATGCAACTTGGTATCAACAACAAAGTCATGCTGCAGTGTTTGGTCGTCCACTGTCACCACAGCACTTACATGACCTAAATTTTGTAGCTGTTGACCGGTTGCTCCTGCCAAACGTAGGAACGAAGGCCTTATGCTTATTTCGAGTTTGTCACCATTATTGCCGTAATCAAGCTTTCGACAGCTCCAGAATCCAAGATGGCTTTAATTGTTTGTCCGTTGATAGTGACAGGAACAGAAAAAGCACCTGCATCACAGACACATGACACCTGCTCAATTACTGGCCACTGCTCGCGGGCATCAGCGTCACCAGCTGTTCGTTTCCCCGCTCTTGTGAGCTGGAAGATTCTAAATCTTCCTGCCACTTAAAAAATTTTGCAGTTTGCGCTAGACGACACTGCGTGACAAAATGGTCACTTGTGGAGCAGTTAAAGCACAGTTTACGAACTCTCAAGGCATTTCCTTGCGACCTTTGAAAAACACACGTTGCGGAATGAGTCGATTGCCGCGACGGTGACGGCTTCGCTTTCGTATTCCCCTTCACCTTTCCCTCAGTTTCTTCATCATCTCAGGAACTGCTGGACTCTATGCTGTGCACGCGTTGACGATGGCGCATAGATTTCCGAGGCGAACGTTTGCCATAACGCGGCATTCGCTGGATGGGGTTGTGCATGGCGTTCCGCGTTCTTCCACAGCCAAAATTCGAATGCTTTCTTCCGTATTCCTGATCTCGTCAAAGCGCAGAAAAGAGCTTATCAGATCGTCTGGCCGCTTAAATGTTTTGTCAAAAAAGTGCTTCTTTGCCTTGGTTGACAAAGTAGTCATGATAACTTGGCACTTTTCCTGTTGTAGTACAGGATAGTTGCACTGCTCCATCAGGTCAAGCTTTCGGTATGCGAAGTCTGTACATGACTCGCCTGTGCGTTGCGTTGCGCCGAACAATCGCTGCTTAGATGTTACATCGCAGTCCATGTTATAACATCGGCAGAACGCTGCCTTCATGTCAGCCTAAGTACTGATACACACTCATTTGACGCATCAATGTAAAGTCTTTAGCTGGGAGCCTTGAAATAATGAATGGTATGACAACCTCATTGGAAACGCAGAAGGTTCTAAACCAATAGTCAACTTGGTGAAACCAAACGTTTAGATCTTTCCTGAGATGCGGTAAGGAGCTCGCCGCGAAACACGAAAGTCTTTCGCGAGCGTCTCCACTGTTAGACTTGCACACGGGAGTGTCGCTTCTGGCTTGTCTTTGTTGCTTCCTCGAGCCGCGAGTCCGGTTTCTCAAACAGGCGCGAGCGTGAACAGCGTGAGGCATATTTTATTTTCAAATTTAGAACATTAGTAGCCGGCTTCAACGAGGACCCCGGAAGACTCTTCTGCCTCCGAGAAGTAAGCAAAGGGGAAATTGGTGATAAAGATTCATAGCTGGAGACCATGCTTGTTTTTCTGACTGATTCGTACGTGTACACTGTCCTTTCTCTCTTTTTTTTTGCACATGCACATACAGAGTCTTTATGCTCGCCTACCACTTGACGGCCATTGAGGGGAAACGGGCGATGATGAAAAGTGAAAAGCTGACCGACCCATTAAGGGGAAACTCTTTCCTCACGCACGCCATTGCGGACCCCTCCCGCCACCACGGCGACAATCTTGGGTAGCCTGACATAGGTCGAGAACTGGTCAGCACGGGATGAGAACCCAATGTGGACTTGCACCAACATTTGGATGTGCATATTGTGGTTTCGTGCTCAGCGTTGACAGCGGGTTTTTTTCTTTTTTCTTTTTCTTCTTTTTTTCTTTTTTACTTCTTTCTCACTCTCGCAAACATCTTTCCGGGCGAGAGGGACATCGCAGCAATGTTAGTGTAACTCATCCCCTGAAGAAGGGAGGACCCCTCCCGAAACTGTTGGTGGGAAATAAATATATTTATCCAAGTTGACAACGCTCCTGTTGTGCCATATCCCATATATATATATATATATATATATATATATATATATATATATATATATATATATATATATTTATATATATATATAAGGCAAAGAAGTGTATGTTTAAGGGCTCGTTTTTTCGTGTTTTGACACTATAAGGAAATGTTACAGACAGTAATGCAAAGTAGGCGCTGTTTATCTGAGGGTGACAGGGTTGAGCAAATGTTGACAAAGTTGTCGAGGCTTAGATGGTCGCGTCGTCCGGTTGCAAAGCGAAGCAATATCTGGCTTGGTCCACGTCGTCGTAGTAGGCAATCGCGGTGCCCTTCTGGATGTGACGACGCTCGTTGCTGAAGTTGGTGATGAGCACTTCTGCCCACCCATCAATTAGTGCCAGAACGCCTCTCGCTATTGAAACACCTTGCGTAAGCAATAGCGTGTCTATTCGCTCCGCTATCACCTCATTACGGCACGGCCCTTCACATAACACCGAAACAAGGCAGCAAGAACTCGGCAGGAGCATCACATCATCGGCTACACGTAAACGTTACAGTTGTTCTTCAGTGGTGGCGTTAACGTAAGGATGGGCGGAAAAGGTGACGATACGTTCCGGAATGTTGATGATGGCACTGTACTCTCGCAGGAAATCCATACCCAAAATCAACTCTTTACAACAGTCCGGTAAAATGAAAAAAGGGGCGACGAAGCTGGAATCACCGGTTACGAGCCGAGTGGTGCATTTACCGGTTGGCGCATTAGCTGTCCACCAGCACTCCTTATGCTCGGCCCACTCCACGGCGTCTTGACCTTCTTAAGCCGGTCGGCGAGCTCTTGTCTCATAATAGAGAAGTCAGCACCAGTGTCAACCAATGGTGTTACGTGGTGTCCATCTATAATAACGCTGAGGTCGGCACGTACAAATTCATTGGCATTAATACTCGTGGTTGTCGTCGCCTTCGTCATCACCATCGTCCCGTCGTCTTTGTGTAGAGGCAAGGGGGTCCTTTTGGCGTTTCGGTGATTGGCAACCTTGCCCCCGGACGTCGCGACAGTTAGTTTCCCTGGGACGGGCTTGCGGAGTGGTTTTTGACGGCGTCAGCGTAGCTTTGGCGGTTCGGGGAGGTGTGACCTCGTGCAGGTGAGGGAGACCGCCAGCGACGACTTGGTGAAGACACTTGGTTGATCGGCAGATGATCAGCATCATGGTCACGAGGGTCTTCAAAATAAAATGAAGTGGGCCGAGAAAAGTTTCCAAACCGGGCTTCTCGATGACGGCAGTAGCGCGAGATGTGGCCTGGTTTGCCACAGTGGAAACAAAGGGGTCGACTGTCGGCAGTGCGCCACAAGTCGGTCCGACGTACTGGTGGTCGCCACACAGGTTCCCGCTGCCACCACGGCAAGGTAACAGGCCATGGCGGAAGGGGAGCTTCTTCTGGGGCAGGCGGATGACGGCGGACGGCATCAGCATAGGTCAGTGGACGTGGTTCGGGTGGTGCTGCCGGTGAAGCAAAGGCTTGCCGTAGTTCCTGGCGCACGATTTCCGCAACAGAAGCAACTGGGGGCTCGGTAGACGGAAGGCCGAGGGCCCGCAGCTCTTTCCGCAGGATTTGCCTAATCATTTGGCGTAAAGAGTTTTCGGAAACAGCAGCGTTTTGAGCGGCGGCACCAACAGGCGTTTGGTCGGGCAGGCGGTCAAAGTGGCGGCATCGTTGCCGGAGCACCCGCTCGATGACAGTCACCTCTTTGATGAATTCATCCACTGTTGTTGGCGGATTTCGTATAAGGCCGGCGAAAAGCGGTTCCCTAACTCCCCGCATCAGGAGACGAACTTTCCTTGCCTCGGGCATGTCAGGGTCAGCGCGGCGAAATAGACGGGCCATATCCTCAGCGAACATGGTGACGCTTTTGTTCGGCTTATGCATGCAGGCTTCAATCATCTGTTGTGTGAGATCCCGCCGGTCCGCACTCAGGAACGTCTCGAGAAGCTTTTGGCGGAAATTGTCGCAGGTTTGGAAAGTAGGCTCCCTGTTCTCGTACCATGTGTGAGCGCTATTTTCCATTGCGAAGTAGGCATGGCCAAGCTTTTTTTGAACGCTCCAACAATTCACCACAGCGGTCCGCTCGAACTGGTCGAGCCAGTCCTCGACATCTTCATACGGTTCTCCACGGAAGACTTCGGGAACACGAGGAGTCTCAAAAGTTACCTGGTAAGAATGAGCCGTCTGGGCCGGAGGGAGATTCGCAGACGTTGAAGGGGCTGCCATGTCGGTAACAGGAGATGCCTTCAAGAGTTCTGGACTTAGGCCTAGTAGGCGCCGGCTGAATCGGTGTACTGGAGAGTCGTAACAAGATGTTGAGGCTCCGGACTGGGTGTACGGTCCCAAACAACGCTTTCTTGCATCAGGTTGCAGGCCCCAGCACCTCCACCAGTGTCGCAACGTGAAGACAGAGGTCGTCATTGAAGACGCCGAGAAAACAGCGGTCTTTTGATTAACCACGCGCGCCAGAGAGTTCCTCGTCTTTATCGTGTTTGCGTTCTGCATAAAAGCGTGCAGATGCGCGTATGCGCTGTCGCCTTCGTCTTTTTCGCGGGACGCACGTGACAATATCAATATACATGCATGAAGCAATATGAACACTCTTGGCTGAACCTTGCAAGAGACACCCAGCTGAGCTCTCTCGAGCAATGCTCGTCGACTAGGCGGCTGTTTGCATCCCATAAGAGCACGGTAACACCCCTAAGTGCACTGTAAGGAACGCGCCCCAGCGTGCCAGTGACACCTGGTTCGCGTCGCACACGAACGCTGTCACATGCAGTCGGCGTTTCAGAAGAAGCGCGTGCACCCACAGAGGGAAATAAAAACTTTGCAGATCCCACGTATGGAATTGATAATTCGGGAAACACGAATGAGAAATGTTGATATGTCACTTTAGAGAGAGAGATAAAGATGCAAGGAAAGGCAGGGAGGTTAACCAGACGCAGATCCGGTTTGCTACCCTGCACTGGGGAAGAGATGAAGGGGAAAAAAGAGGTTGCAGAGAGATAAGAACGTACACACAATTACGAGCACACTCGAGGGAGCACACACAGTCTACAGGCGGTCGCTCAGGTTTGTTGACATTAAGTAAAGTAGGAGTGCTTTTGTCGCTTTCTGCGCAACTGAGGCAGATGCCCAAGGTCCTAGAATCTTCTGCATACAAAATAGTCTGGAATTACGTTGATTTTAAACCATCCGGAGCTGGCATCGCTGTGTGTCGTAGCAAGCGCAGCTGCACAGGACGTGTTCAATGGTCTCTTCTGCTCCGCAGTAGTCGCATGTAGAGGTGTCTTCCATACCAATGCGAAAGGAGTACACCTTTGTGAATGCAACACCCAACCAAAGGCAGCATAACAGTGTTGCATCGGAGCGGGAAAGCTGTGTCGGTAGCTGTATCTTAAGCGAAGGATCTAGTTCATATAATTGGCACCTTTGGAAGCTGGTAGACGATCAGAATGTGCGTGTAAGATCTCGAGTCAGCAGGTAAAGTTGTCTTGCTGCATCATTCCTTGATAGAGGAATCGGGACCACACGGGTTCCTTCATGGGCTGAGCGGGCTGCATCATCGGCTAATTGATTTCCCGTAATACCGATATGTCCAGGCATCCATTGATATATAATATCACGCCCTCATGCTAGAGCTTCATGATGGCAATGTCTTATTTCATGTACCAATTGTTCATGATTCTTCCTACGCATGGCAGAGTGCAAACTCTGAAGCGCTGCCTTCGAATCACAGAATATGACCTAATTTCCTGGACGTTCTTTGACGGGTTACTGCAAAGTGGCCCTTATAGTAGCAAACTCTGATGCCGTGGATGTAGTCATAAGCGACAACTTAAATTTCATTGTCATTGCTGCAGCCGGAATGACAGCGGCACCTGATGAGCTGCTGGCCGAGACGGACCCATCAGTGTATATCTGCGTTCGGTCCAACTCATGTAATAATAGCATTATTGCTTGCTTCAATGCTACCCTGGATTGATTGCTTTGCTTTTCGACACCCGGAATTTCTAGACGTACATGCGGCTGGTCGAGGCACCACAAAGGACATGCCATTCTCGTAGCTCGCATATATCCTGATGGAATGCTGTTTAGGTGCTTGGCTATGACGTCTGAAAATGTACCATGTGGTCTTCCAGAGGGTAGAAGGGCCAAGTGGTGATCAGGGACACGGCTTGCATGTAGAATGTGCGCTTGGAGGCAATCCACAACTCTATATGCCCCGACCGGATGGTCTTTGGCGAGCGCGATTGCGGCATGAGTAGAAGCGCATCGGGGCAGTCCTAGGCAGATACGCAGAGCCTGACCCTGCAAACTCTTCAATGAATGAGTAATGGATTTGCAAGTGTTAGTCAGTACCGGCAAGCTGTAGCGCAATATACCCAGAAATAGGGCCCTGTACAGCTGTAGCATAGAGGCCACAGATGTTTCCCATGCTTTCCCGCACATGAATTTCATTATATGCACAACAGATAGCAGTGTCTTCTTCAAGTACGCACAATGCGGGCTCCACGATAGACTTCTGTCGATTATTATGCCCAGGAAACGATGTATCCGTGCATATTTCACACTCCGCCCATTGATGTAAACAAGGTATGGCGTCATTGGTCTGCGTGTACACGCTATCAACGCGCACTTCACAGTTGATATAGTTAGGCCTTGTTTCTGAAGGTAGGCTGTTGTGAGGGTTGCTGCCCACTGTATTAGTGCACGCACCTGAGGGCGAGTTACTGCAGCACTCGAGAGGCAAATATCATCGGCGTATATGGATAGGCACACCGACGTTGGCAGAACCTTCGCCAGAGCAATGAGGGCAACATTGAACAATTTGGGGCTTAAAACACCTACCTGAGGTACTGCGCGGTAGGTGTAGTGTTTAGCAGTTTTACCCTCATCTCTTCGCACAAAGAAACCTCTGCCAGTTATATAATCTTTTGAAACATTCGTCCACCAATGCCCATTGCTGTGAGAGAAGGGAGGATGGCATCGTGAGCTACGCTATCACATGCACCCTTCACGTCAAGAAAGTGTGCCACTGATATACGCTTGCGACTTTTTTCTTGCTGAACGATTGTCGATAAGTCGAGGACACGGTCGATGAAGGAGCGGCCCCGACGAAAGCCTGCCATGCAGGAAGGGTGTTTGGTGTATCGTTCCAAGTATCATTAGAGACGAAATAGACCCATTCTTTCGATCACTTTTCCAAAGCAGCTTGCGAGGGCAATAGGGCGATACGCTGTCAAGTCCAATGGTGATTTTCCCGATTTCAGAAGTGGTATTAATCGACTTATTTTCCATTCTCGGGGAACACTGCCACTGAGCCATGAGTTGTTAAAGCATGTTAAAAGTTCTCTTCCGGCTTTTTGTCCAAGGTGTCCCAACGCACTATAAGTAATACCATCAGGACCTGGCGATGACATGCGCTTAGAAGCAACTAACGCACCTTCCAGTTCTTCCATGGTGAATGGAGTGTCAATTTCTGGTAATCGCGTCTCAGGAATGATCGCGGCGTTGATGCTCTCGTTCATAATATTTCCGGCAACTCTCGTGCAAAATTCTTCAGCCACTTCGAGTTCTGTTTTTCCATGATGGAGTGCCAAAGCTTTAAGAGGGTGTCGTTGTTGCGGAGAGAAGCGAAGACCACGAACTGTTCTCCATATATATGACAGTGGTTCATGAGGGTCTAGAGATTCGCAAAATGCTTTGCAGCGTTCGCTCTCCAGCTTGTAAATGCGTCGTTGAATCTTTTTCTGGAGCCGTCTTGCTTCCCTCAGGTCGTAAATTGATCTTGTGAGTCTGTATCGTCGTTCACGACGCCTTCGTAGAGCTCGTAGTTTTTCTAGTGCGATGTCGAACTGTGTTATTTTAGACAAAAATGGTAATTTTATTTGGACGCTCGCATAGCTTCCGCGATAGTATTTTCCAGGCTGCAGGCAATGCCAAGAACATCGACCAGTCAGTGCTAATTACAACACCGGAACAGAAATTTTTGATGATACCATCGATCTTCAGGTAGGTAGGTATGTGATCACTCCCATGAGTCTCAAAATTGCAAAACCATTTAACTTTGTGAGAGAAGCACCATGACACAAATGTCAGGTCATGCAACTGCTATACGTGAGACCCCGCAGATATGTTGGGGTACCATCGTTTATGATGGAAAGGTAGTAGTCGGAAGCGAATGTAACAAGGTTCCGGCCCCTGTAACTCATCTATAGTGCCCTCAAAGCTTGTGATGGGCGTTGAAGTCACCGGTGATGATCCAAGGCCCATCGGTCCTCATTAGGATGTCTTTTAATCTGTCGCAGTCAAATCACGATGACGGAGATATATATCCACCAATCAGCGTGAACTAAACTGTATTCTTCTCTACACGAAGACACACGTACTGATCGTCGTCATTTGAACTTATTGGGCGCGAAAGATACGTCAAGTCCGTGCGCATGTAAACAATTACTCTGCTTCGTTCTTCGCAAGCAGCGGAACAAATGCTTCATACCCAGACAATTTATAAGGCGTTGATACGTTTGGTTCACATATGACAAGTATAGGGAATTGATTGGCCCGAACAAATTGGCGAAAGTCCGAGATACGGGACTTCATGCCTCTGGCATTTCACTGAAAAATCGACGCACTTCTAACTTCAGTGCGGAAGATGAGGTTTTGTTGAGCCATTGTGCTTATACGACATCAGCAAGAACTGGATTCGGTGCATCCAGTATTTGCAGTGCCCTCCTAGCAGGCGCAGATTTTATGTTGCTCATGTCGGCGATCGTCTTGTTAAGCCGCTCGGTGAGGCCGTTGGTCTGTGGGTGGTACGCTGTCGTCCGGGGGGGTTTGTCTGGCTGTATGCTTAGACCGCTTGAGTTAAGTAGGCAGTAAACGCCGTTCCTTTGTCGGTGATAAGGACCTCCGGGGCGCCGTGACGTAGGATGATATTTTCGACGAAGAACTTAGCTACCTCAGATGCACTGCCTTTTGGCAGGGCTTTTGTCTCGGCGTAGCGGGTGAGGTAGTCGGTAGCTACCACGATCCACTTGTTTCCGAAAGCCGACGTCGGGAACGGCCCCAGTAGGTCCATACCAATCTGCTGGAAAGGTCGGCAAGGTGGATCAATTGGCTGCAGAAGTCCCGCTGTCCTTGTCGGCGGTGTCTTGCGTCGCTGACAGTCCCGGCATGTTCTCACATAACGAGTGACGTCGGTGGTAAGACGTGGCCAGTAGTACCTTTCTTGTATCCTCGCGAGCGTGCGAGAAACACCGAGGTGCCCTGCCGTCGGATCGTCGTGCAGGGCCTGCAGGAGTTCTGGTCGCAGAGCTTAAGGCACCACAAGGACGTACTTAGCTCGAAGCGGTGAAAAGTTTTTCTTTTGTAGAAGACCGTTTCCCAGGAAAAACAACGCAAGTGCGCTCTTGAATACCTTCGGGACTTCGGCGGACCTGCCTTCGAGGTATTCTATTAGGGCCTTAAGTTCCGGGTCGGCCCGCTGTCGTTCAGCGATGTCGTCGGTAGTTATCGTTCCCAAGGAGTAGTCGTCATCCGGGTCGTCCGGTGGTGGTTGGTCGACAGGCGCACGAGAGAGACAGTCGGCGTCGGAGTGTTTCTTGCCGGACTTGTAAATGACAGTAATGTCATATTCTTGAAGTCTCACGCTCCATCGTGCGAGGCTACCTGAAGGGTCCTTCAAGGTGGCTAACCAACGCAAGGCGTGGTGGTCACTCACAACTTTCAAGGGCCTGCCGTAGAGGTAGGGGCGAAATTTCGACGTAGCCCAGATGATGCCGAGGCACTCTTTTCCTGTAGTTGAATAATTGACTCTACTTTGGATACCGATGGGCTGGCGTAACTAATTACCCTTTCAAGTCCATCAGCCCTCTGCACAACAACGGCACCAAGGCCTACGCTGCATGCGTCAGTGTGTATTTCTGTCTCGGCGAATTCGTGGAAATGGGCAAGTAACGGTGGCGTCTGGAGGCGATGTTTAAGCGACTGGAAAGCGTGTTCCTGCGGCGTTTCCCACATGAACTCCACGTCGGCCATGGTAAGCTTAGTGAGTGGATCGGTGATACGGGCGAAGTTTTTCACGAACCGCCTATAATAGGCGCACAGGCCCAGAATTCGGCGCATCACCTTCTTGTCAGTGGGCGGCGGGATGTCGGCGATGGGGGCTGGTTTCCGTGAATCGGGACGAACTCCAGACTTGCTAATCACGTGCCCCAGAAACAAAAGCTCCTCGTACGCAAATCTGCACTTTTCTGGCTTCAGTGTGAGTCCGGACGTCTTGACGGCTTGAAGTACAGCTTCAAGGCGCTGAAGATGCTTTTAGAAACTCGAGAAAAACACGACGACGTCGAAGTACACAAGGCAAGTCTGCCACTTCAATCCTGCAGGTACTGTATCCATAACGCGTTGAAAAGTTGCAGGCGCTGAGCAAAGACCAAATGGCATCACCCTAAACCCGAAGAGCCCGTCCGGTGTTAGAAACATCGTCTTGTCTTGAGGTCCATTGACGAAAAGTACTTGGCGTTATGGAGCCGATCAAGTGCGTCGTCTATTGGTGGGAGAGGATACACGTCCTTTTTTGTGATTTTGTTCAGGCGGCGATAATGGACGCAGAAACGTAGGTTCTCATCTTTTTTCTTCACTAAGACCACGGGGATGCCCATGGACTCTTGGGCGACTGGATAATGTGATCCCGCAGCATTTTATCAACTTGTCTCCTTATGGCCTCACGTTCTCGCGTCGAAACCCTGTACGGACTCTGACGGAGTGGTCTGGCATTTTCTTTGGTTAGGATGCGATGTTTTATGATTGGGTCTGCCAAATTTTTGATGACGACGAAAAGCAATCTTCGTATTGCAGGAGCAGGGCCATGAGCTGTTCTTGCTTATGGTTCGAAAGTCTGGGATTGACAACGAAAGCTATGGGAGGGGCTTGGTTCTTCTGAGCAGGTTCCGCAGAATCGAAGAGGGCGAAAGCATTGATGAATTCGACAATTTCTTTGATGTATGCGACCGTTGTTACTTTGTTAACATGTCTGTTCTCATTGCTGAAATTCGTGAGCACAACCGTTCCTTTGTCTCCCCGCAGCTCTGCGATTCTTCTTGCGACGCAAATATTTCGGGTGACCAACAGATGCGGACTGCCTTCAACGACGCCTTCAAAGCCATGTGATTTAGGAATGACGCTTGAGCGAGGCGGAATGGTGACTTGTTCTTCCAGCGCATTCAAGGCATGGTTTCCTGACGGCGTGAGTGGCGGTAGTGCTTCTTTTGTGGATAACGTTATCGACTTTGGTTTTAGGTTGATGACAGCACCATGGAGACATAAGAAGTCCATGCCAAGGATGACATTTCTCGAGCAACGCTGTAGGACTTCGAAGTATGTAGGAAAAATACGGCCGCAAATGGTGACTCCCGCTGTGCAGATTCCTGCAGGCGTTACGAGATGACCTCCGGCTGTGCGGAATTCAGGGCCTTCCCAAGCTGTCCTAACTTTTTTTAACTTCGCGGCAAACGACCCACTGAGGACGGAGTATTCGGCTCCAGTATCGACGAGAGCGGTCACACTGTGGCCGTCGATAAGAACGTCGAGGTCACTAGTTCGCCTTCTCGCATTACAGTTAGGGCGTGGCGTCGGGTAACGGCTGCGTCGGCTTGTTCCGCTGCTTCCATGTTGCGTCGTCAGGTCACCTTCGGTAAGTGAGGTTTCATCATCAGAGCTTTGCCTGGTGTGTTCGGAAAGCTCCGTCGCAGCGTCGTCGTCGTCGTCTGATCTTCGGTAGTTCGTCGCACAGCAACCACACCTCCATCGGTTGCTGCCCTTGGTTTCCCGGATACGGGCTAAGAGACCGGCCCCGCGTTGGGCCAAAGAACTGCCGGTGGTGCGGTGACGTGCGGCGGTGGGGCGACGGCGAACAGGAAGGGCTTCGTGGTGTCCACTGAGTTCCTGTCAGGTAGTCAGCGATGTCACGTGGCCGTTCACCTGGCTGTAGACGCGGTGGATTGACGGCGAAGCCACGCAGTTCCATATGTCGGTATTGGCAATGGTGGTATGTGTGTCTGGCCCCGCGGCAGTGGTAGCAGAGCGGGTGGTGGTCAGGGGTGCGCCAGACGTCAGTCTTTCTCGGCGCACTGCGATGGGCCGCTGGCGAACGGTAGGACGTCGGTGGGGGTGGTGGCGTCTGGCGACGGAAGTGCGATGGGGCAGTGTTTTGGCGTGCGCGTGGAGGAGGGGCATGGCGGCGGGCTGCAGCAGCATAGCTCATGGCTTGCAGCTAAGGCTCTTGAGGCTGAGAAACGCCCAGCAATAGCTGGATCTCCTGGCGTACGACGTCCGCGATGGCTTCCACGTGAGGATGCGCTGAAGGAAGTAATTTTCGCGGCTCTTTTTGCACGATCGCTCGGATCTTCTCACGCAAGACCGTGGTTCCAAGCGCTTGAATACCGGCGTAGCTTGTAGACGAGAAGCTACGGTTATATTGCCGCGTGCGCATCTCGAGCGTCTTCTCTATCGTAGATGCTTCTGAAATGAATTCGGCGACCGTCTTTGGCGGGTTTCTGATTAGCCTGGCGAAGAGTTCCTGCTTTACTCTCCGCATGAGCAGACGGGCTTTCTTCTCCTCGGGCATGTCAGAGTTAGCGTGGCGGAAAAGTTTAATCATATCTTCCGTGAATAGCGCCACGTTTTTCTTTGGCATGTGCATGTGGGTTTTGAGAAGAGCTGCGGCCTTCTCCTTGCGCACCACACTTGCGAAAGTAGTGAGGAACCTGGCGCGAAAGACGTCCCACTTTGTAAGGCTTCGTTCTTGATTCTCGAACCAGGTTCGAGCAGCATCTTCTAAGGCCCGCACCTCCACCCCGCACCTCCACCAGATGTCATCTTGTCATGACGTGGCCGAAGACAGGAGACTTCGTTGGAATTTAACTGTTTATTTGGGCGAACCAGTGCCCGGTAAACGGAAAGTCCAATTACAGTACCAGTCTTGGTTTAAGAAAATTTTATTTCCGGATATATCATACACAGCCTATATGCACACATAAAAATGGACAATGGTGAACAATGCGTATGTATAATGCAAGCTGTTACATACAGTGAAAGAACTTATAGTGTATGCAGTGACGTACAATGCAAAAATTGTTCAACAAAGACAGGACATTCTTGCCATCAAGATGACTAAACTTAAACAGTAAGGCTATGTGAACAAACAGGGGGAGGTCATTCACAGTGAAGGCTGATGTTTTGCATTCACCATTGAGGTCAATTTGCTCTTGTGCTCAAGAACAATACTGCACAAAAGGACATGTTTCTAAAGAAGAAAAGAAAAATACACACTGTAATGTCACCATGGTACAAGCTCTAGCCCTTCTCCTCAATAGGGAAGAAAAGGCATGGACACTCTATTGTTTTTCACGATAATAAATTGCGTAGACCAACGTCGGAAGAAAGCCTCATCTCCCAGCATGACTAGTTCTGTGTTAAGATGCATAAGCATTATGTTTCTTAGCCGATGTATTAGGGGAATAATGGCTCTCTGGGGGCGTCCCCTCAGACGGGCCAGTCCCCTTCGTTTCCATAAGATGAAGGCTCCGATAGCCATTTAGAGTGCGACAAAGTTATCCCTGGGGCCAGACTTCCACTGCATACTTGTTTGGAACATTTTGGTAACCATGTGCCAAAAGGTGCGTGCTACTATACATTCATGGACGACATGGTTCAGTGTTTTGACGCGACCGCATTGCGGGCATGTGGTGGAGGGCGCCATGCTCCACGCCGCAAGCCTCCCATTCCATAAAGCCTCCCATTCCCTAAGCCAGTTTAGGTCACGGACCTTGGAGGGGAGAGACGTGTTTGTCCAACGTCTTTTCGCCCGGCATTTCCGGCGTTGTTCTTCAGTTGGCTTTTAAGTGGTATTAATTCACTCATGTCGGTGGGGGACATTTCCATGACTTCTTGAACTGGAAAATCGTTTTGCCATTGTTGCAAAGATTTTAAAACGTGTGTAATACACCGGTGGCTGTTCGGCAGCTGGTCCTGTGTCGTTTAATAAACCGACAAATCTTCTAGAGGTTCCTAGCATATACACTAGGAGTTGCCTGCCTCGATACGATTAGTTCTCTGAGAGTGCCCAGGTGTTTTTGAGAGTCAACATGCGGCACACTACATCAAGGTTGGGTACACTGAGCCCTCCCCATTTTACTGGTAGGCGGACCAAGGCTCTGGCAACAGCTTTGCGTGGCCATCCCAAAAAAGGAGCCGCTCGCAGTAGCCACACTCTGCAGAACCCGACGAGGTGGTCGAGCAATTCTGGCTACATAAAACAGTGGCGCTGTTATGCTAGATTTAATTATATAAGCTCTTTCAGTAAAAGGTAGTTTGAACGTTCTGGCAACTTCAATGCGTCTGTCCACTTTGTGTTGGATTTCTTTCCATGTGGTGCGGGCTACCTCGCCAGTCGAGAGGGAAGTTACACCTATTACTTTAGCGGCTTGGACGATTTCGACGCCATCAGGGAACTCTTCAATATGCATTCCAAAGCACAATGCCTTGATTTTTCCGGCATTAAGACGTGCTCCCGACAGGTAACTATACGTGTGGAATATTCGCAGAAAAGCTCTGTAGCTATCTATGTTCCGAATAAACAGCGAGATGTCATCGGCGTATGCCGCTACTTTCACTTCGCCCAAGCCTGGGAGAGAAAAACCGCGTATCGAGGTGCAGTTCTGGATTCGTTTCAATAATGGATCTATGCATAATAGAAAGAGGATTGCGGAGAGAGGACAGCCTTGTCGAATGCCCCTACTTACTGCAATAGGTTCAGATGTATAGCCATTCACTACTAATGACGTTTCTAAGTCTGTGTAGAGTAAGCGGAGGACGTCGGTTAAATGTGCTGGGAAGCCGTAACACTCAAGCACAGCGAAGAGATAGTTCCATTCTACGCGATCAAAAGCTTTTTCCTGATCCAAGGGAACAAAATGCCAGATATTTGTGTTCTTGTAGCGTACGTGAAAAGATCGCGAGTCAGCGCAAGCGAGGAATAGATCGTACGACCTGGAACACAGCATGTTTGTATGTCGCTTATTATTTCCAGTAAAATGGTAGTTATGCGGTTTGCAAGGATGGCTGTCAATATCTTATAATCCGAGTTAAGTAGAGAAATGGGCCTTCACGCCCTTGGATCGGACGGCTCTCCCTCGCTTTTAAGTAAGCGTATAACTCTGCTCTCTTGAAACGTATTCGGTCTGATTCCGTCAGCATGAAGCCCTTTTAGCATTGTCAAAAGGTGGACTTGTATTGTTTCAAGGAAGGTTTTGCAGAAACTAAAAGGTATCCCGTCAGGGCCGGCGGCGGCGGTTGCATTCATGTGCTGAAGCACAAAGCGTAATTCATCCAGCGTCACTGGGCTGCACAGGCCATCGTGCAGCTCCTCCGGTACGCGGGAAATTCCCGCGCAAAACTCGTTAACTATGATGGTGTAGTTCACGTCGCTCGCGTTCTCCGCCCTGAAAAGATTCAAAAATGTGTTTCAAAGGCCCTCGTTATGTCTTCTGCTCATGTAGACTGTTCGCCGTTCGGCAACGGAACGAAAGGAACATGCATGTGTTCACCCAAGAAGCCGTTGCTAACACTTCGAAGAACCGCTGGATCTGAAACCGGTCGTCCGTTGATAAAAGACTGTGCCGCCGTGCGCGAGCTAAGACGTAGCAAAAGTTCGTACGGCGCCTTTAACTGATCGAGATAGTCGTGCATTGCGAATGTCACCGTCTTGCCTCTGCGTACAACGCGCGCTTTTCGTATCGTGTCGTTTATCTCTGTCGTCAGGCGCGCTTTCCTTTCGCACCCCGCTTTGATAAGCTCGGTGCGCCAACTGTTTTTTAATGTGTCCCAGTTGCGGGGTTCAGGCGGCCTATCGCACGTTTGTTCTAGTGCATTGCACAGTAATGCTACGCTTTCCGGGTCGTGCATGAGTGTGGTGTCAATTTTCCAATGGTTTCTAAAGATAGTGGACTGTTCAAAGAAAAGTTTTTACAGACACTGGAAAGTGGTCTGTAATGCATGGAGCGTCCGGTGTGAAATGTAGGACTTCGCAGCTTCGGACATGTGTGGCTAGCCCTTCAGGAAAATAGTAGCGATCTAGCCTTGTCATGTTGGAACCCCGTTGCCATGTTGCAACGAAATCATTCCCGTGAGTGTCGACCCACGCATCCCTGAGCTTGAAGTTGCGGATGAGTTGTCGCAATGCACTAACTCCGCTATAATGTCTGCTTTCTCTTCGTCCACGCGCATCTCTGTCGGTGTCCTCAAGACAGTTAAAATCCCCTACTAAGAAAGTGGAGTAGTTGTGAAACATAAATGAGTCGAGTGAATTGAAAAAATTGGCCGTGCCCCAGCGTTGAGCTGGGGCATATTTTACGAGCACCCTTACTCGTATGCCGTGAAGGTCAAAGTTTACTGCTATTGTGCGACTGTCAAAACCATAAACACAGTGTGCTCCTCGGCGTAACGCTGGTGTCAAATAAGAACTCCAACTCCGCATATGTATGAATCGGTCAGCGAAAAAAAAAGGCTTCGACTCCGAAATGCGAACAAAAGGATTGCACATCATAAGGGGTTCTATGGTTACATTCCTGTAAGAGGATATCGACATGACGTGACATTGCGAAGTGCACGCCTTCTCTCTGCTTATCTTGGCGTCTAAAATCCCTGACGTTTAAGAAGGGAAAATGCACCGTAGCCAATTTGAAAAGGAAGTGTGCGCGCAAACTTCAGCAAAGCCCCTTGCAGAGGGTGGGGCGAGCGCTCAACGAGTGAACATGACTAAAGAGAAAATTGCTCTGACGTCGTCAGAGCATTAACGAGTTTTTGGGGCTTACTACTGTCCGTAGAGCCCTCAGAGTCCGTTGTCGGTGGGTGGGCACGTTTCGTGGCGTGACGGTAAACTTCCATGGCACTAGCACCAACACTCGCACCAGCGGCCGCACCTGTAATCTGGTAAATGAGGTTAGACTGACTTAGTTTACGGGTCTGGGCAAAGGATTTGCCGGCGCGGGCGCTCGGCATTGTAAGTGGCGTAGTCACCGTCGTGGTCTTGACTGGGTCGATGACCGGAGCTTCTGCACGTCCCGTTGTTCGGGTACCGCGTCCTATTGAAGCTCTCGGCGCCTCAATGCTGCTGGTGGCGCCAACTATGTCGGAACTGTAGCCCTCGTGGGCTCTGCTAAGCACGGGCACACTAGCTTCGACTTTGGATGAGCTGTGGTCTTCATAGGCGTCCGGCGGAAAGTCGCTGGTCTCGGACAGGTCGTGAGGGGTTGACGAGGCTTTCTCAGACAGGGGAGGCAAGTCTCCTGCGTCATATGGTTCAGTATGGGCGTCAGTATCGCTTGTGTCGGTGTCGCTCGCAGGCTCGAGCACCGGATAATCATCTTGCAATACGGGCGTGAGGTTGTACACGCTTGTTCTTCGGTTGCCGCTGCTGCAGCCGCTGCGAAGGACTTCGGACGTACGCAGTCGGCTGTTGCATGGCTGCCCGAGCACTTGCGGCACGGTTCTGCGCATCCCTATGTGGCATGTCCAAACACGTTGCAGCGCGTACAACGGGGCGTGGCACAGTCTTCGGCAATGTGGCCAGCATTTCGGCATTTAGAGCACACTTTCTTGACACCCCGGTACTCAAACGTGACATTGTAGCCTTGAACTGCCAGAAAGTTCGGTATTTGGCTTTTCATTTCCACTCGCGCTACACGGACACCTGTTCCTACCCCAGGGCGGCCCTTGAACACTGGCTCGTGGATATGTTGCACGTTGCCGTAGGCGGAGAGAACGGTCGCTAGGGCCGCGTCACCTACCCACAGCGGTACTCGGAAGACTGTGACGTGAACTATTTCAGGACCAACGCTGACTAGTGGAAATGGCACACCGTTCAAGAGAATGGCGCCCCGGTGCTTCAGCTTGGTGGCTGCGTTGACGTTTGCGGCTGCGGCACCGAACTTTGCTCCTCCCATGTGCTGGAGGTACTTGATACCGGCTGGGCCTATTACGGCTTCGAGGGCATCTATGATGTCGTCGACGGTTCTCCCCTCTGGAGCGCTGAAATTAAAGCAATGAGCTTTCGGTGGTGGCGCTGCGAAAGCCATCACACTTTCGTCCTGGCCCTGGCTCCCACGGCTTGCGCTGTAGTGCCTGGGCGTTGAGTCACGATGAAGGCCTGGACAGAGCCGGGGGGATGTCCAGGGCTACGTGCGATGCTCGATAAGATAGGGTTGACGACTGGCAGCGTGCCTGGTCGCGGTAATCCCGGCACCAGATAAGCGGCAGACGGAGCGTCGGCCGTCGATCAACTACTAACAAGCGGCGAAGCGTGTCGGCATTCATACTCTTGCCGTTGAATGTTCTAGCGTTATCGCTGGCGGTGGCGTAGGTTCCAGAATAATCTGTACAGTTCGCAGAGTAGGCGTGGTCTTATCGAAATGATATACTACAGTCCGGAAGCTTCTCGAAAACTGCAGGTGCGGTTTGCGCTGAGCATTGTGTAGTGTTTTTGGACGATAACAAAACTTGGGAAATGGAACGTGGTGTAGTGCATGATCATCATCATCATTTTCTCAATCACCGTGCCGCGCCTCTCGCGCAGCAGATTCTAGCTTGAGCTGCGCGAGAATTAGAACGAGCTTCTGGCCTGGCGGTTTGGACGCTGGTAGACGACGTGGCTCCGCTTCAGGCCTGCAATAAAGTGGCGAGATCGGCACGGCCCCATCGGCCGCCTTCGACGTCGTCTCACGTCTCCTCTTCTCTCGCCGCTACATTGGTGACCCGGAGAACACGCCCTTCGCCGAGCGGCCCGCGGCCATGTTCCCGCAACTCTGCCCGCCAGTGCCACCGTTCCAATCGACCTACCCAAAGGTATGGTTCATGCAGCTCGATGCCGTTCTGGCGCTGAATGGCGTCACGGACCAGCTGCAGATGCACGCCATTCTTCTCGACGCCCTCCCGGTAGAGTTGCGTCATCTCTCTGGCACTTCAACCTTGAGCCAGCAGCCTTACGATGACCTCTGCTCGGCGGTGCTTGCCAGACATGGCCTCACCTACCACCCGCTGCCGTTCACCCGCGACTTACAGGTTTCGTCCGCGTCGCAGCGTGTGGTACCCTCCGGCCCAAAAGTCTTCACTGACCAGGACCTAGCTTCCCCGACAACGTCTCCCTCCGCCTTGGATCCGGCCGCTGGCGCGGTGAGTCTCGCACCCGGTCACAGATACGACGAGGTTCTTGAGGTCGTTCCTGCTGCCGACGACCTCTCCACCACGGGGTGCGTTTTTTTAGAGGTCCGCGGCCGATGGTACTTCAGGCATGCTTGCCGCCGGCTCGTCTCAGCCGACCTCCATGGCTCACGGCACGGCTGACACGTCGGGTTCTGCGACGGCGGCGTCATCGAGCGCCCTGGCGTCTACAACGACTGCGGACATCGTCACGCCTGCTGTTCACCCCCGGTCGCGAGGGCTTCAGTGTCAACGATGTCCGGGGGTGCCTCTCCACTCACCTCGGTAATCTGCGTGTCTGGCCGGCAGCAACCATCCTCGCCCTCGCGGTCTCTCGCGGGCGAGGTTGAAGCCAAGGGCTGTCAACCACGGCCAGACTTCCGAGATGTTGCGACTCTGACCGACGCTCCTGAGGACGACGTGCCTGATCTGCCTATGTCACAGCAGACCGCACATCTCACGCCTGGCATGCGGGCACCCATCTTCCATACCGACCTGCGCACGAACCGACGTGCGCCGACTACTGAGGGTGATTCGCCAGGTCAGGGTACGCCCACTGAGCCTCCTCTGGAGTCCAGGTCTGCTGATTCCCGTGACACGCCTCCTGCTGAGTTCTTGACGGAAGCCGTGGGCGAGCTGGCGTGTGACTGGACTGTGGGCACACCCTTTTACGGGCCGCATGCGTCATTCACCTCTGCCCGGCGTGTACAATCCTACTTGCTCACTGCCAGCGTGGGTGGTCAGATCCACTCATATTCAGATGCCACTCACGTCACGACACCTGCGTACCGTCATGGGCACCAGTGCTGTGCACGCCCGCGAGGGCACCTTCAAGGCCATTGCATGTCGATGGGTGGTCTGCAGGACTTCACTACGCCACTTCTAATTGCTTCGCGCGCAGGGGCCAAATCGGCTTTTGTGCACCCGTCGTCACCTCACCCTGAACGCATCTTTACTACCTGCAATGCTCACTCGCGACACCCTGTGCGCTCCCAGCTAGCCCCAGCTGGTCATCCTGTCACCCACCTGTTTGCAAACACAGTTTCGGAACGCTTACTTCTTCGTCCTCTGCGCAACTCCCAGTGTCGCCCACCAGAGACCCACTGGCTCCCTTTGGTCACTACACGTTGACAAACTGGACTTCCTAAACGGACACCTTGCGGATTGTCGGTCATGTACATAGTCTCTTTCTCTTTCTTTGTCATATACACTTCAAATCGCGCAAAGCGCTAGGGGGGGAGCCCTGTAGTGCATGATCATCATCATCATTTTCTCAATCACTGCGCCGCGCCTCTCACGCAGCAGATGCTAGCTTGAGCTGCGCGAGAATTAGAACGAGCTTCTGGCCTGGCGGTTTGGACGCTGGTAGACGACGTGGCTCCGCTTCAGGCCTGCAATAAAGTGGCGAGATCGGCACGGCCCCATCGGCCGCCTTCGACGTCGTCTCACGTCTCCTCTTCTCTCGCCGCTACAGTGGCATTATACACCGGAGGTAAAAGTCCGGAACAGGGTTGGTAGGGTAGCAGGAAGACAAGTACACACACACCCACTCGTAAACACACAGGGTGACACTTTCGAAGATCAGGCGAACTTTCTCGGTGCACACTTCGAACGAGTGCTCAGCTTGTCTCGCTATACTGATGCTTTCCAAAAATACAGAACGAAAATAGGCAAGCACAACTCGAACACAAATGTACAAAATACGAGGCGTACAACCAAGCTTTCAGCCTAGCTGAGGTCTAAACATCACTGAACTCCTGCTGTGATTCCACTCCAGGTTCTCACCGTGTGGCTCACGAAATGTTAAAAAACCAAACCTTACTTTGTTTGTGCAATGCTATCTGGTTCTTTGGCGCTATCCCTATTTCCAGGAAAGAGGCTATGGTTATTCTTATTTTGAAACATAGCAAGGACCCTTCTTCAGCTATAGGCCTATTGCGCTTACAAGCTGCCAGTGCAAACTTTTCGAAAAAATGATAAACTGCAGACTTGTACATTTTCTTGAAACATACGATTTGCTCGACCGATTCCAGTGCGAGTTTTGAGAGGGTAAATTCACCACCGACCACCTTGTTCGTATTGAGGCACAGATCAGAAACTGTTTCGTCCACAAGCAATACTTCCTTTCTGTGTTCCGTGACATCGAAAAGGCTTATGATATAGCATGGTGCTTTGGAATATTAAAAGACCTGTCCCACCTTGGCGTGCGTGGCAGAACATTTACTATATTCGAAAGTTACATGTCGAACTGGACATTCCACGTTCGAGTGGGAAGCGTTCTTTCTTAAACTTTTGTCCAAGAAAGAGGCGTGCCGCAAAGTGGTGCACTTAATACACCACGTCACAATATATTTTATTGTACATGTGTCAACGACGTCCACCTTAGTTTTAAGTCTTGTAATCTGGCTATGTGTGAGCGGCAGGTTTAGCTTGGTTTGAACAAAGTCTCCAATCGGGCAGAAGAAAACTGGTTTTGCCTTAATACACAGAAAAGCACGTGTGTCCTGTGCTCAAGAAAAGGAGGCATTGATTCGGAACCCCATATTCAACTGCATGGGTAACGTCTTTCTGTTAATACTGAACACAAATTGTTAAACCTACTCTTGGACATCCAGTTGACTTTCATACCAGACCTCAAATATTTAAAAAAACAAGTGCATAACAGCTATGGATATTCTAAGAGTGTTGCCACAAACTACGTGAGGAAACGACAAGAAGTGTTTAATGAATTTGTATAAAAACCTCGTACGTACCCGCCTAGACTATGGGGCAATAGCATATCAGTCGGCGACACCTACTGCGCTTAAAATGCTTGACCCAAGTCATCATCTTGGCATCCGTCTATCCACGGGTGCTTTTCGCACTATCCCCGTGGAAAGCCTGTACGTGGAATCAAACGAATGGTTGCTCCATCTAGAGATATGTTACATGTCTTTTAAATATTATCTTAACATAAATGCAAATAAGAATCACCCTTCACATTCTATAATCATTCACATGTCAAGCTTTGCTGTGTTTGATAAACGGCTCTTTATGAGACAGCCCTACACACTCCTTGTGAGGGGCCTAGCGAAGGAAACCGGTGTGCCACTTGAACATCGTTTGGTGGCTCCCGCAGTATGCCTGCCACCGCGGCAATTGCAGGCAATTGATTATGGCATGTCTCTCTTTGAGGTTACGAAGCATGCACCAATCGCACGTATTGAGACCTACTTTCTAGAACTACAACAGAAATATACATGTCCTCATTTCTTCACGGATGCTTCAAAGTCCGACACTTCGGTCTCGTACTCAGCCGTCAGCCCATCCTCCTTGGAAGAGAGTACTCTGTTCTCTGATTCAAACGTTTTCCTTGCAAAACCTACGTCATACTTGCGGTTGTTAAACAAATGAAACAAATAAAACTACAGAAGGCAATAGTATATACAGATTCCCTAAGCGTAGTAAAAGCTCTGAAAACTCTTAAAAAGCACAAAAACCCTGTCTTTGTCTCGCTTTATTCGCTCTTATGCATAGTCTACTCGTCTAAGCAGCATCTACGCATGTAAGCAGCTCAAAAAAACTTTTTTTGGGCTAGTTGGTTATTCGTCCTATTGTAACTTATTTAGCGCAACCTCGAGTTTCGCAAACACTCACACACTCACTGCGCAATCAAGCGCTGTAAGCTGTGTGTGTTACTCGGGTGGTTGTGTGAGCGATTGTGTGAGTGCTAGCGAAAGTCCAGGTTGCACTAAATATCTTACAATAAGATGTTGTCGTCTGCTGTGCGCCAGGACACCGCGAAATTCAAAGCAACATTCTGGTGCCCAGCTAGCTAGACCCGCCAACAAAACCACTTCCAAAACAGCGATACCACTTCCTGCACTCGACTTTAAACCTTTTTAAAACGAAAACTCAGAGCTATTCACAGAGCACATCGCGCGCGCACACACACAGATAATAAATAGCATGTCATCAAGCCACAACTTGGTCATTGGCCACCAGTATCATATTCACGCCACACAGGAGTAATCCTTACAAGGTTAAGAACAGGACATAGGCACACAACATATTCATTTATTTTGTCTGCGGACAATCCACTTTTTTTGCGATAGATGTGGAGAAGCACTCACCGTTCACATTCTAATTCAGTGTAAAGAATTTGACACGCTGACAAGACAACACTTTCCATTACCCTACTGACAATAGACACCAGTTCATCCTGCAATGTTCGTCGGTAGGGAACCATTTTTTACACATAAATTCTTGTTAAATTTTTCGAGAGAAGTTTATACCTTTAATAATATATACCCGAGCATTCCGTAGCATGACCTTTCCAGAGAGGTCTCTGCTGCGGGGCCTTCTTTGAACAAAGCACTTGCCTCATGGTCCTTGGACGCAAGGATGTGAACGATGGAGGCACTTGTGCCAATGCCATACATGTCCACCATAGTTTTTACTATCACAAACATTTGTCATCCATTAAGGCCACACAGTTTTCATGGCATGGCCTTGATTTTATTACTTCTGTGTTTTACCCGCCTTAGCACGAAGAATTTTATGACCCTTATACAGACTCTTATCACAATCACTGTCCATAACTCTACTAAGATGAACTGGCGCTCTATGGCCATGAAATGGCCCTTGCGCCACAAAACATCAAACATCATCATCAACTGGAAGGACCTAGGTATTTAAACAAAGAAGTTAGAAATGACAAAAAAGTGCTGTGTCTTCGTATTATGTGCAGTCTCTTTACGTACCACCAGTCAGGAACTTGTACGATAGGCCAAGGTTAGTCTGCATTGAATGAAAACTGTGAACTTTCGCAAGATCATTTAAATTTGTTGCATCACTGCAACACTGCTTGTTGCAGACCTTGTTGTTGCATGGCTGCTGTTAAGCGCCAATGAGGGGGTCAGTGGCCTCGTCAAGCTGTCCAAACGACCGCTTTTCCCGCCCACCCCGTCGTATCAATCATTGTATTGATGCGAAAATAAAGTCATTGTCATTGTAATTGTCGTTTTTGAACAACGCGTAACAAATATGTGTAAACAGCGTAGCATTGTACTATTTTGTTAGTTACACGTTAGAGTATATTTATGGCATTATTGTTAGCATAATCCCAATAAATTAAACATTTCCTGTCAACTTGAGGTGTAATGATGCTTTTTTTATCTTTTGCATGAAGCCAGAAGTGGCAGTGTTGCAAATGGCCTATGTGATTTCTCAGCAAGGTGCTGCAAACACTATAAACTATTCATAAACTGATCATTCACAATCATACAGCTGGTGTAGCATTCCCTGTCACGTGCACTCGGCACACACTCATAATTCCTTTGCTTTACGCGATCATATATTGCCTGTCAAAAGGAATGCCGATGAGGGTGCATTTTTGAACACTACATGCAACTTCACTGCAGCTGGTTATTCTCTTCATTCACAGGACAGTTTTCAAATAATTGACGTGTAAATGGAGGCACGAACTACTAATAAAATTCCGGATTGCCCTTTTGATATACGCACAGCAGTCGTTCCCACTTCAACTGCAGTGATTTGCAACATGAGGCTTCCTTTGGGCTCTCAGTCGTAAAGATTCACACATGCCTTTCCCAAAGTACACAGAAGTATGGCAGCGAAGCAAGAATAAACGCGTGCGTACTATTTATTATTTTATAGCTTCGGACAAACACTCAAAGCTGTGGGTTTCAGTCAAATTTTGTTGTTGTTGTTGTTGTTGTTGTTTTTGATGATGCTAATGATGATGATGAATAATTTATTACACTCAAGCCAATGCGCTTTATTGACACCGTGCAACAGCAGCAATAGTTGCGCACTCGCTGGGTAGCGTAGTAACTGAAGCTGCGCCTACCCGAGCATCGTTTGCGAACTTGAGTGCACCGAAGGTCTCGTAAACAAGAATTTTATGGCTCTGTTCCGAACTGCAAAAAAGAACTTATTATTACCAGCATCTCGATGTCTCCTTAATCTTCACTAGATACGACTGTCCACTTCTTGGTGTCTGCTTCAGTCATTTAAAACAGACCAACAATGCCGGTGGCAGGAAAATACAAATTTGATAGAGGCACGCTTACAGTGTTTCTCGGCACACTTGAAGTTTCTTTGTGTGCCTTGAAGTTTCTTCACGACTAAGATCGCCTCAGAGAAACTAGCGCACCCATTTAGTCTTGTCTGGCAGCTGCCTGCAGCATTGGTATCAGCAAAGTGTTTTTTTTTCTGGCGAAATCAAGTATGAACCGATGAGCTCGCAGCTTCCGAGAGCCTCGTGAGGCCGCCTGGCACAGTGCTTTGTGTGTGTGTGTGTGGGGGGGGGGTCTATCCGCTCGCCCTTGTACACTCGCGTCCCAGCCACACGCTGCACCACCCGCGAGCTGGACGACCAGAGCGCAGCGACAGTAGCTCGCCGAGGTGGCAAGTCGGGTGGCTCTCGGTGCGTCGCAGTCCTGCTGCAGGATCCAGGCTCCCTCGATCATCCGCCGTCTTCTTCTCCTGTGCGCGCCCTCCTCCAATATGGCGGCACCGCATGCACTTCTTCCTTCTCTCCCTTATTCTCCTAGTTTTTTTTCGGTCGCATCTTGCTCATTCATTTTCTGGTCTTGCTTTCGCCTTGCTCTTATTTCTTAACTTGTCATCCCTGACAGCTTCTGATCGCCGCCTCAGGAGGACAATGAAAATTCACGTTTGGGATCATGTTATTCCAAAAAAGAAATTTTAGTCATTTTTTCAAGCTTTTCATATCCGCTCTGCATTGTGTCTCGCTGAGGACGTTATTTGACTTACCGCAAAAATCAGTAAGGTGTGACCAGAAAGTGTTGCCTTTCTGAAGTTGTTTTGCAAAGGGTGCAAATTCATGTGGTTTAGATGTACTGTACAAGTATTCTGTGGAAACATGGGTACATAGCCTATTGTTAAAGACACTCACTTTAGGAGCATGAGGGTGTGATTTCAAATCCCAGCATGGGAAAGGAAAATAATTCTCAACCTATTTTGTGCTGAAGACATTAAGGAATCTGACTAGCTACTCGTGGCACTGAAATCAGCGCATTAGCTCGGCCGCAGCACTCTACGGGAGTGTCCGCTTTTTATCAAAGTATGTTTCTCCATGAGAAGACACTCACAAGTATGGCCGCAAATTTCGCAGTGGAAACCATTGTACCCCTTAGGCTTTCACCGGATCAATTCTGTTGGACTTACGGGGCACACAAAGGTCACTGCACTCGTTGCAGCCTTCGTTTGCGAAAAGGGCATGCTTTTCCGACACAGCAGAGTAACGACTAAGACGCTTATTCGCGTTCATCTGTACCTGTGAGTACGCTTCATGCGTGAACGGTGCGTGAAAAACGTAGGACACGTTTCGATCTGCTTGGCATTCATCGCGTGACTTCCAATTTGTTGCTAGTGCGCTAATTGCTCCATCTTTGTGGCAAAGCTGTAGATTTTATGATCGCGAGCATATCATTGATTCTCGATCGACGCAGTCCACGTCAATGTCATGTTTTTAATACCTATAAGTTCTTACCCGCCTCAGGGCGCGGAAAGTCGGGACTCCTTAGAGCGACGTAGCAGTATCATAGTTCCTAGTTGACAGACTTTGCATACCATCGTTAAATCACATATAATAGCCACTCCAATTCTTATTTGAAGACTAGTTGGTTCATACTTTAAACCTGGACTTGCGTCGTGAGCTGAAGGAAAACTAGAACAGAAACAGGAAGAGTGCCATTGTTCTTTTTTGCATTTCATCACTAAATATCATATGATAGCCACTCTGACACTTCATCACTGACTGATTGGTTCATAGTTAAAACCTCGGCTTGCTGTGCGAGCTTAACCAAACCAGAAGGTAGACAAAAAGACCGCAGTTTTTACTCTTTTTTTTTCTGCAACTAAAATCCGTATTTACAATGTTGACACTTTAACTATTTACTTTTATTTTTGATCTTAATATTGCACCTAGTTTTCAAATGACGTGTTCAGATGAAAAGGTACTGTAAAACGTTTTAAAAGGTTTTAAATAGCACTTCACATCGACGGAAACAAAACAATTTTCGTCACAAATTAGTATACACGACGAAGCACTATACGCCATAACAATCATGAACGAACAACCTTATGAAAGATTGCTAAACATTGTATACGAAATAAAACAGGAAAAACGAATGTACAATCATTAAAGATCACTCATTAAAAGCCAGACAACCTATCTCGTTATTCCGTCCGCGGTGAGACGAGAAGTCCTCCAGGCCCCACACGACGGCTAGCACCTCGGTATTTCCCGTACGCTCGCAAGACTGCAGGAGAAGTACTACTGGCCACAACTTCCTGCCGACGTCACTCGTTACGTAAGGGTATGCCGTCACTGTCGACGAATAAATGCACTATTGACAAGACTACGTTCTTCAGCTGATCAAAGCATCTCACCGTCGGTTTCAGAAAATCAGTATGAATGTATTGGGACGGCTTCCTACGTCTACTTGCGGGATTAAATGAATCAATTTTGCGACCAACTACCCCGTATGCTACGAAGAAACAAGAGCCTTACCTAGAGGCAATGCCGCCGAGGTAGCGAAGTTCTTCGTGGAAGGCATCGTTCTCTGTCATAAAGCTCTAGAGGTCTTCACCACTCAGAGAGGTACTGCTTGCATTGTGAAGTTAATTCAGGCGATATGGCATATACAGCCAGACAAGCCACCGCATGTCGACAGCGTACGAACCACAGACCAACGGCCTTACCGAGCGTCTAAACAAGACAATCACTGACAGGCTGGCCATGTACATCGACGTCGAACACAAGACGTGGGAGGCGATCTTTCCGCGCATGACCTTCGTATACAACACGGCGAGGCAGGAGGCGACATACATGTCGTCGTAAAGGTTGGTCTATGGAAGAAACCTATTCACGACACTCGACGCCATGCTGCCAAACGTCGCTGACAAAAAAAAAAAAACTCAACGTCTTGGCTTACATTAAACTTGCTGAAGAAGCTCATCAGCTCGCCCACTTACGCATCAAAAATCAGCAGATGACTGACCACCGCCATTAAAATCTTCGCCGAAGCTTCGTCGAATACCCACTCGGTGACAGCGTTGTGAGTGCACCCCGATCCGCACACGTGGCCTCAGTGAAAAACTTCTGCGACGGTGCTTCAGACCGCACAAGGTATACCTCGATATCTCGGCGTACCGTCTACGAAGTTGGTCTCTATGGCACAAAGTTTCCTCAATTTAACTAGAGGGGACTCTGGCGCTGCGATCGTTCAGCGACCATGGAAATGATGGGTAGTACACACATTTACCTAGCCTTCGTACATGCGGGTGACGAATCGCACTTGCGGCTTCGTTTATTGCTGTGTTTCGGTTTTGTTTTGAAAGAAAGATTCAACCCTTTTGAAATTCACGACCCGATTTGTTAAGGTAAGTCTAAAAAAATTAGATGGTGAAGTGCAACGGCTGAACATTTGCTAATATTTGTTTCGTAAGAAAACAGCTCCAAGCCACACGAACACACACGGAGCTAAAAGCAGGCCAGAAGTACGACTATTAGACAAATGTGTGTACTACCCATCATTCCCATGCTCGCCGCACGTTGCAGTTCCCTAAGACACTAGCGCCTGAGTTCCCCCTAGCGCATATTAGAAAACTTCATGCTCTACGGCATGGCGAACTCTCAACGGCGGCGTGCGCGCCCCGAAGTCGTTCATGTCATGCGCCTGAAGACGTTTTGTTCGCGTAAACGAACCTAAGCACTGTATAGTTTGTTGTTGTTCCTTTGTTATTGCACTTTTTTGCTTCATTGTTGTCTTTTTGTTGTTATTGCATTGTCTTGACCCCCCTCCCTCCCGTGTTCTGTTCTAAGCATTGGGACGGATGCTTTTACGGAGGGGGGCAAAGCAACGCGTCATTCTTATTTTTGGAATAGGTGACCGGTAATACGGGCAATTGCAGGGAACTGTGGGATAAGACGGGTTCCGGTTCAGCGCACCACGCGGGTTAGCAGTGACACGTGCGCATTTTTGCACCACTCCGTTGAAAAAAACACCTCTTCGTGCGATGTCAGTACTTTACAAGTTGTGTTTTTTGTTTTGCAAACCATGACTGTGACGATGACAAGCTACGAAAGCCATGAATGGTAAGGAAACTTTTTATCGCACTAAAATGGTCTGCAATGCTTTTGTGCTGCTGGTGGGTACTGTCAGTTTGGCTAGCTGATCAGTCGATACAGAAAACCGTTTGTATTGTAAGATACGTTACCACAGACAAAAAATCACTATTTTAAATATCTCAGAGGGTGAGGATGACTGAAGCAGTGTGCTAAGAGTTCATTTCGGGATCGCTGCTTCGGCTGGCATTGTCGGTCAATCGGCATAAAGCGTCGCACTTATTGAGCATATTGAGATATATTTTTTTTCTCGCCTTCTGCGCGCTATAGTATACAAGATACATTTCTTAGTCGAAGCCGGATGCTTATCGAAACGCTGATATTGATCAAGCTCTGTGACACGGTGGCACATAAGCAATACAATCAGGCATAGACGCCGCCAAATAATCTAAAACCTGCGCTTATTTAACGCACTTATCCTCTGAGTGTCTTTCTAGCGCACAGTTTGACCAAGATAGACGCAAATGCACTCGTCCAGCGCTTTGTGTAAACTTACTCTTGTGTTAAGCTTTTGCCTATTTTGTCATATTTATGGGTGCACTGGCCGGCGCTCACCTCGTATGGCAGGTAGATTTCACCCGCGAATTCCGATATTTTTGCTAGACTTGCCTGCGTGACAATTCATTAATTAATATAATATTCGCAGCAAATTCATGCGTAGGCTTTTTTAGTGTGCAATAGACACGTATATGTGATAAAATTATTTTCACACATTCTGGATTCAACGTTCTGCACTCAAAGGCTACTTGCCGCTGTGGCTCTCTTCACAGCCGCGACCCACCTCATTTTTGTTTGTTCGTTTCCTGTCAATTAATTCATGTGTTTGCCTTTCATGCTCAATTTGGATCAGCCAACGGCTGAGTAACCGACCTTGGTTTATCAGGACAAAGATAAACGGGCGACCGCGTGCACGAATCCCGAATAATCTGAGGCTTGCGGCGAGGCGGTTCACCGTCATCTATTCTTCTCGCACCCGAAACTGGTAGCAGACGGTGCATCCCACCATCCCTCATTATTTTACTGGTCACCTATTTAGTTTCATGCGGTGTTGGCCCACTAAGCCTGACAAGAATACTCTGCTCAAACTGCGCCTCACATTTCGATAAGGATCGCAGTTATTGTATATCATTTTGTTAAAATTGCGCGAAACACGCGAACACCCAAGATTATTCTAGCACTTGCGTTACGACCAGCGATAAGCATGGGGTTCGCTGTTGGACATATATAAAAAGCCGACAGGCTTCACCCTTTATCAGTTGATCGACGGCTGACGCTCAGTTAGCCGCTATCACAGCGAGTGTGTATTGCGGTATTTTTAGTTTTCGTTGACAGGCCGAATAAACAATTTAATCTTTAACCTACTGTCTGCCTCTTCATCAACGTCACGACCTCACGACAATATGCGCTGATCTACCACGGCAGGTCATCGAGAAAATGCGCTTAGAATGTCTTGCTAGCGTATCAAGTGAGCGCATATTGCAACCACTATGATGAGGCTGCCGCTAAGACCGTTTCTCGCGACAATTGCAAGTTGCTGTGCCACATGATGTTCGAAACAAGTTGGATTACTTGTTCTACGTACAGCCCCTTATGGTCAAAGGCGGCCCCCTAGTTGACGTGGATGCTGTTATGATGGCACATCCGAGTTCGGTGAATGACGTGGCGCCACCCTACTTGGCAGTGAGCGAAGTTTTTGCGCGCTACACGGCCAGAGCACTGTCCATGACGGGTGCACCCTCCAACCCAATGAACACTCTGGACGCCGTGGTGACCACCTACAGTGCTGTCAACGCTAGGCGCCAGCACACTAAACCGACTTGTAAGGTACTGCTGTTTTTTGAAATATGGGGACTTTATTTGTTGTTGTAATGTCAATCACCCTAACTAGCAAAACTGACAAAAACGGGAAGTCAAACTCGTGACCGTGTAGTCGGCAGTACTAGAAGGTAACGTATGAAGGAATAATTGCATTGTTTGACCCAATATAATGAAGAAAACAGATAGTGAAGGCAAGGAAGGCATATAGGACGTTCTCCTTGGTATTATTGTCTGTTGGCATTGTTTGCTTGTGCACTCCATTGTGCTATGACCTGGCTTTCGCACTACTCTAATGTGTTCTGAGTAACTGGTGTGATGTATACTGTGATCTTTAATAAACTTTGGGAAAGACTGCTCTAAGAGATGATTGATATGAGGAGTTTGACGTCCCAAAACCACCTCACACTCTAAGCTGAAATTCAGCAAAGTTGGACTAACTGCAGTCATTAAACCAACGGACGAACAAATCGTCCAACAGGGACTAAATGCTTGACAGTGCGTGTCGTGCGCAAACGCCCAGCAACGAAGGGACCAACGGAGAGGGTAACTGCGCCACCATAGCCTTCTGTCGGTGCTGCACTGCAATGCTCGGCCTGGTCGTCGATCACGAAAACAAGTTATATCAGCTATTCGCCACTGTGAAAGCAAAGCACTATGAAAGGAATAGAAGATGTTATGCGATGCAAGTACAACACGCAGTCAGTGCACACAGGAAGCGCCCTCAGGTTTCCATCATGCCGGCACGGGTGGGCCGAAACGAAGCGAAAGTCTTCGCGAACACGGGAAATGCGGCTAACTCGCTTCAATGTGCTGATTTAGGACTAAGAAGAACACTGACAATGCTAATAAAAGTTAGCTGTTCGTTAGCGATCGTGTACCCACACAGTCAATGGACACAACTTCAAAGCGATATAAAGAAAATTCCGCCATATCCACGAAGTGAATGATGATGAGTGGGCGAAGCTCCGGAGGTAAACCTGGTAAGCCATGAATCCTCTGTACATTTTGCCCACTCGATTTTATTACATCGCTCCCCCTAGCGTACGTCGCCGCACTAAATCGAACGATTGCCTTCAACCAATGACACGCGCCATATGTGACATCACTCCTATTTTATAAGATCTCGCGTCTTTCATCAACTACAAGTACCGCTTTCTAGTTTATAACATCTTGCATCTTTTCATCATCAGCTACAAGTACCACCATCTAGCAAACACTACAAGAACTAAACGAGAGGTGGCTGCATACAGGAGACGGTACCGCCATCTAGTGAACACTGCAAGAACTAAACTAGAGGTGGCTACATACAGGCTACAGGGGACGCACAGCCCACGCCCTAAGGAGCTTCGCCCCTAAAAAGTAGGCTTCGTACTCTATCGGTATCAAGCTGGCTGCCGGTATAAGTGCATTGCCGGAACACGCGAAGGCAACGTCACATGCATTTTTTTTCAGAGATAATGTCTCCTGCACTAAAGCTCATATAAACTTACGTCTTTTTCTCCATGCGGCAGTTGTTGTCTAACATCAAGCGTGAACGCAATCGCGGATACGACTTATCGCGCGGCCTGCTGTTCTCAGCGAGCGAATTATCAGCATGATAAAAAAACCGTGCCTGCGAATGGTCTCGTCGCTGTGTGTATACAGACATCTACATCACTCCGTATAACACCGCAAACATTTGACACCTACCTATTGTTCACTTGTGAATAATAATAACGAAGACAAAAATGCCACGCGAGCTGCATGTTGTGATCACCTGTGGTCGTTTAGCCGTACTCCTCGTAAGCCTAGCGACGCCTTCGGCAAGCCGACACGGTATAGCATAGGCGGGGTACCTGGCTGCTTCACGAGTGTGATGGTTACGGACGTTCGCCACTATGTTTGCTTATAGCCGACGAGAAAGGATTAACATGAACAATTTATTTGATGGCACGGGTGGAACGGCTGAAGGCGCACGGATACGCTACCGTGTGCAGCGCCGTTGAGTCGGACGTCGCGGCCAACCCAGCAGTCAGGGTCGCAACTCCGGAGGTCCAGGATCAGGCCACGGCTCACGAGGACCACACCCGGTAGGTCTCGCCCACGAACCTGCTCCCGGCCACTGCACCCAGGCAGGAGCCGTTCAGCAGGCCCCGTCCTTGGACCTTGTACAGGCCGACGGACTCGACCTCGAACGGACTCAGCGGAGCTCGACCTGGCCGACACGTACGGTTCCCACGTCGGGCGCAGGAACACTGCCCGGAACTTGTCCTCTCGAGCGGCGCACCGCTTCGTCTGCCTTCGTGGCCTCAACCCTCGAGCTCCTTTTCCCACGTTCCTTCTTCTTGGTCAGGGCACCACCAGGTACCCTCGGGTGCACACTGCAGCTCATGAGCTCGCGGCCCACGTCCGAGTCTGGCGCGTCGCTCGGTACGGCTCGGCACCGCTCGGCGATCCTCGATTCAGCCAGAACTCCCCTGGCACCTGGATCCTCGGCCACCCTGAACCTCGCCCGGCTCCGTGGTCCTCCGAACACACGCCCGCGTCTCGCCCGGCAGAACGTCTCGCTCGTCCCTTGCCGATGTGCGACGATCTGGTGACACCAGCGCTTGATGGAATGGGTGCGGCTACGGAGCAGTCAACCCACATCAGAGACGCGATGCTCCATGCGGGTAATGGCCAGCCCGTCCAGCGAACAGCTTGCGTCGAGACGCGATGCTCGGCGCAACCGGGACCATTAGCCAGGCCACGTTCATTGCTGTGCCGAACGGCTGACCGTGGAGACGCCTCGCCGAGATCCGCGATGCCCTCGGCAAGGAAGAGAACAGCAGGCCAGGCCGCGCCCCAAAATGCAGTACTCGTGCCGGCAATGCCGCCCCAGCTGGTGGTTGAACGGCAGCAGCGTGGACGGCCGCGTTCCCTGGCCGAAACCTGGATCGTCTGCGTCCGACGCTTCAACCCGCTGTCGTCCGTCTGCCGCTGCTCCGGCTCGTCCCCAGCCACAAAGCTTACCGCCACGTAATGGTCAGACGTGGCCCAATCGTGGCACGCCACCTCTATGGGCCACCACATGTCATCAACTGATTCGCTGACACTCACGCGCACATTACACGCGCCTTGCACCGCACTTTCGCCGTTGTCGTTTTCTTCACTCATCACAACCGGCTTTCCTGCACAAGCGCCGCTGCTATGTTTATAATTGCGGACTCGTGCACCAGCACTGCGAACGCTGGTTCAGCCGACATGATTTAATGTGAGCTGATAATTTGTAGTCTCTGAATGGAGAGTTGTTAGAGATTATATAGATACATATTAAAAGATCGGTGCGCTTCGGTGCTACGATTAGCCCATGTAGGTTTTCAGGTTAAGATGGCAATGTTTATTAATTTTTTAAGCCGAGTAAAAGCCGCTTACCGGCACTACATCGGAGGTCAAAATACTGTGTTATATATAACAGATAGTTTGTTCACAGTAGTGTAGCGCGGGCGGTCAGTGTTTGCGGTGTTTTACTTTGAAATATTTATGCGTATGTACATATGTGGGTATGTGTTGCATGACCAATATACTGCGTTCTTCAGTGCTGATTGAATCGGAATAAACATAAAATATACTCCACGGTTTTACTGTTAGTCCTACTGGAGCATTCAACTGGTAACAGTTGAGCCCTTGCAGTTACTGTTAGTCCCACTGGAGCATTCAGCTTGGACCAACATTTAAATCAATTGGAGTAAGTGCTAGGGGGCAACAGTTGAACCCTTGCAGTTGCTCCCGCAGTGAGTCCAAAATTGGTTCAAAATTTGTGGCAGCCGATTTAGTCCCTCAAAGGACCAATGACATACCCCACTTTGGTCTTTTTTGGCTTAGAAAGTATGATTATCGGAGACGCCGTAGAGGAGGGTTCCGGAAATTTTGACCACCTGGGGTTCTTTAACGTGCGCCAAAATCTGAGCACATGGGCCAACATCATTTCTGCCTCCATCGGAAATGCAGACTCCGTATACGGGATTTGATCCAGCGACCTGCGGGTCAGCAGCCGAGTACCTTAGCCACTAAACCGCGACAACCAGTACGAAATGCAGCATATGCTGCATTTCGCGCCGACAACGTTACTTATACAGCACCGCGTTTGCCTCACTTCTTGACAGAGGGACACCGGACGGGCTCAAACGCGCATACGCCAAAGCAAAGCACTGCGGCATGCACCAGCCAGTAAATGGCAGGCAAATCGGCACCTAGCGTGGCATCGCCGGCGTGACGCGACGAAACAGACTCCGGCGCGCACGCGCGCCTCGTCACGTCGAAGTATGAACAGTCTCGCTTGTAGCCATGTTCATACATGACACGAATCTCATAATTATCATGTTTGCAAAATTTACATACCTTCGTCACCCATTCAAGTCCCCTAATACCAAGTTGGGTATATGCGAAGCTAGCGAAATGGCCGCGAATGCATCATGAGTGTGGCAGTAGTAATGTTACATAACACGCATTTCATAATTTTTACGTAAAGGTCTGTCACTTGTGCTCGCCATGGTGTCATGTCATACCATACCAGTTTTGCAACATGTATAGTCAACGACACCACCGCAAGAGCAGCAAGATCATGAAATATAAATCATGACATTCATGACATACATATCATAATTTTTGAGTAGTGAACTATGCTCGTCATACAGTCATATCATGCCATACCAATTATGAAATTGATACCGTTATCAGAGCGGCCAAGAGTGTTGAAAGTCGTAGGCAGCTAGATAGATAGATGGATATATAGATAGATAGATATATTGATTGATAAATAGATAGAAAGATAGATAGATAGATAGATAGACAGATAGATATATATTTAGATAGATAGTTAGATATATGGATAGATAGATAGTTAGATAGTTAGATAGATGGATAGATAGATAGATAGACAGATAGATACGTTCACAGTCGCAGAAGTTCGTAAGAGATGCTTTGCATTTAAAATGGTGGCTACGCTTTCTTTCCTACCTTCACACTAATTTTCTCCAACACTTTACATCGCTGTTCCGTGAAACATGGTCACAAGCAGTTGCCTCAGCGAAAACAAAGCAATTGAGGTTTGATGCAAGCCGTAACGAGGCAGGAGTGTTCACTCAGTGATTTAGCTTTAGCTAGCAAACATTTTCCTAGATTCAACACTTCTCTCTTGTAGTGCTCGTTAGAACTTCAAGCAATTTGTGAATGCCACAAATAACGATACGGAGCCTAAGTGCACTTTTCACAAAGTGTCACTCATGCAGTGAATTTGAATACATGTAGCTGCACAAAGAAAACCTGGTGACGTGAGCGGGGACTCAATTTCTTGAGCCAAGAAATCATTTTCTCGCAAACATGCTGCGAAGCATTCCAGACAGTCGTCTGTCATGTTAAGCAATTCGCAAAAATAAAAAAAAACAGTACGTTAAGTGAAGAGCACAAAAAATATCTCTGCGCCAAACAGCGCAATGCCAGAAACTTTACGTTATAGGGCCACTCACCAGGCCCGTTACTAAATTTTAGTTAGACCATGGAAGTTACTGGGTGTCCTGTGAGGAACATTCTGCCACAAACATATTTTGAATCAGGTCATTACGAGCTGGAAAAAAAACTGATTTTTTGATGCTGCGAGAAACGAGGATCTTGAGAGGAGGTGAGCTTGATACACTTGCCACTCCTCCGCGCAGCCTTTTCAAGCGAAATCTCTTCCTTTCCCTTTCCGAGATCCGACCATGAGGTCACGTACGCATCACATTGCCGAAAAAGCCCCATCCCCGTGCACGTGAGCGGTGTTTTTTTAAAGACGATAGTCTTTCTTAGAGACCTTCGACAAAAAAGTTTGGTCTGTCTGTCTGTGTATTTGTCTGTTTTTCCTCCTTTACTGGTACCTCAAACGGCACCAAATGGCCAACCCCATCCGCAGCGCCCACCAATATTGCTCTAAATTCAGCGTTCATACGTTTGCAATTGTCAATTAAAAGCAATTATTGCGCATATATGAGGCACCATTACGACACGCCGAAGTTTTGTATGTGTGCCTTTATACCAGAGAGGCCACACATGTTATTCTAAAGACCGTAGTGTTTATCCCGCTGCGCTGACAGTGCAACGCGATGTACAAAAAAGTAAGTTCTTCCAACGTTTTCCCAAGACTAGAGTTACTCTATATGCTACCTTTAGGTAGCAGAGTTGCGCCAAGCTACGCCATCTTGGGTTCAAAAGTCTTGCGGGAAAGCCGCTCACTACCCGCGTAGGAGCAATACTTGCGCTTCAGAGTACTAGCGTTGCTTTATTTATTTTTTCACCTTCTTTTCTTTTTCTTTTTTATGAAGGTACGAAAAAGACTCAGTTGCTCTGGTCACGCCTGGAAGGCTTGATTTTCGTTTACGTTTTTGGTATGTAATAATGAAAAAAGTGCACCAGCTTGTTGAACCAGTGATGCATATTATATTTATAGTAGGCCACACATTAGCTTCGGCTTCTTTTGCGCTTTCAGCTGCATTCAATGCACGCGCTAGCAGCAACACCTTGCCGATTCAAATAGTTCAAATTTAAATTCTCCCTTTATTTTTAGCACTTTAGCCGCCAGACCAATTTGGACATGTGCAGCTGACACACGCTTACAAACTCTGCATGTATAACGTGTTTACAACTGCATCTGTAGTTAGTACAAATAAAGCATGTTTTGCAGTGCCGTGAATAGATTTAAAAAAAGCGAAGTGCATGGGCGTCAGTAGAGGAGTGGAAATGGGGCACTTGCTCCCCTCAACAGCACATGCTCTCACCCAAGCTAGAGCAGTGCTCTCGCTCTCCCTAAGCCGCGATGCAACAGTGGTTTGCACCCCCAAGAAAAAATCCTGCTGACAACCGTGACCAAACGTTCCGACTGAACACTAATCTTTCTACAGCAACATCCACTGCACCCGCGTCTAATCGCATCGGATCTACAAGGTACAATTGAACACAGAATACGTTTGCTGCCGTATTTCTCTTCACCAACAGGCAGCCTCGCTACATTAGCGAAGAAGCGCAGTGAGAATAGCAACAGCCATTGCAAACCCCGCCTGATCTGCCCGGAATCTGCGTAGCGTTGGCTTCTCCGCAGTCCAAATGAACCACCTATGACCACGTGATTGCGCTAGGCGAATAGGGGCGCTGAATTCCTGTAGGCGGAGCGAGTGGCGCCCGGAAAACAGTGGCGCAACTCTGCTACCTTAAGGTATCATATACAGTAACACTAACCAAGACGACACGGTGGTGGCACCTGCCCATCGCTTTGCGTTCTACACCTTATCACCTTCAAGACAAGTTCGTATCTCTCTTCGTGGGCGCACACGCCGTCTTTATTTGGGAACTGCCAGATGGCGCTAGTGTCTAACGTGCCTCGATGCGCTCGTTCGCCTCTGCTACACGCTCTAGGCACTAACGCAGCATCTCCAGAATACCATTCACCAATTTTCTTGCACAGAACATCAAATAAACGTTTTGTTCACTCTCTCCAGATGCAAGACTATTGTATTTCAACGACATATGCTGTGTAGCGTGCATTTTCTGGGCAATGTTTTCTACCAGTGTTGCTTTGAAGCCTACTGTATGTTTCTGTGGGATGGTTTGAAAACGCTGGCTTAGACGCGGTAGAATAGATGAGCACAATGAGTTCTAGAACGCGTAGGAGGGTTCTACGGCTGTCGTCTTCTTAATGCACAGACCGCGAGGACTCAAACTCATGTAAAATGCCGGCATATTAGCCCTGCAGCTCGTTGCAATTTACAAGAAAAATATGAAAGACACGGAAATTTTCTTATTGCGTCTTATTATATACTGCAAGTTTTATTCATCTATTCAAGCAACAAATTACATGAACTACACCTGTAGTTTTAAATATTTGAAGCCATGTCACGTGGTATACTGCTGACAACGTCAGAGCACAGTTGTCTACGTAGATGATCAACGTCACTTCATTCCCGTGTGCGTAGGGCCATTGATACGCAAACGTCATGCCCTGATTCTCTTGGCACACACCCGCAAAAATAAGGGAGAGCAGCGTTCATCTTGAAATTAGACCCATTTCTGTGGCACGTAGCGTTGCGAATTTTAACAGACGTGATCGTGAACGCTTCATTTACGCATAGCGCTTGTCAGCCCAAAATTGTGACTCACGGTGAGTGGTCATTCAAGGCTTCAATGATAAATACAATACGCACTTACCAATGTATTAATAACTTTCGTTCCTAGCAGCAGCCAAGCTGAGAGGCAGACGAAACAATCGAAGTCCACGGCGCACGCCTGGCACGTTATCGCACATCTTTATTAGCATCTCCTGCTGCTGCTCGTGCTTCTTCATTGCCATAAATTCACATGAACACGGAGCGTGAGAACGTTGCCGTCGCGTCGACCCGCTGTGCAGTTCTTCAGCGTCCGATTCTTGCCTGATCCCAGCCCGACGGTATCGCACCATACAATCGCAGACGATAAAGACAGATTCAGGCCGCTATTACATACGAAAAAAAAAAACATTTAGATGTATAATGCACTAGAAAAGTAGAAAATGTACTATAGTAAATAACTAATCCGCGTGTTTCCTTGAAACAATGAGTGACGTGTTGCCATCTTACGGTGTAAGTGAAGCTGCGTAGCTCCACCGCTTTTTGGCCCGATGGACCACTCTTGTCATTTATATGTTACTCTATTGCTGGCGCTGAGCTCCATGTTGTAAAATGACGTCGTGTAGGAGGAATTCAGTGATATTTGTGGCCCAGCTTGTTGGAAGAGCTGCTGTGACGGCGCGTAGTGCGTGGCATTGTCTGTGGCCACAGCTCTCCACCCGTTTCCCGAAGGAGACTGCCAAGTAGGCCTAAGCAAACGTGAAAGAATGGATCTGACGAAAATTGAAGTCGTTGAAGGCGTCGGGCGGGAAGCACCGATAGTGTTTTGCGGCGCTGACATTTCTTACAAATCACAACGTATCTCCTTATTCAGCATGCGAGCCCAAGCTGGCCAAAAAAGAACGTCGGTGGATCCAGTCGAAAGTGCGTTACACACAAAGGTGGCCGCCTATAGGAAGGTCATGAAGGTGATCTAGAAATGTCACACGAAGCTGTTTAAGAAGGACAAGCAGCAAGGCTGCATCATTCGGATGAAAACGTTTGCGGTGTATAGCACGTCATCGTGCAGGATGAGGGAGCGATAAACTGGTGAGAAGATTGTGATTCGAGGCGTTCAATGACATCCCGCAAGGATGCACCATGACATTAATCGTCACTGACGTGGTCAGTCACGCAACGAAAAAGACGCAAGTGTCGATGTAGGTGTGAGGAATAAAATTCAGTGGGATGCAAGACAGGCAGTTTGCGCCCTGGTGTAGGCGTCCCAATTTGTATGTAAATGTGTTTGTATACTCTTGCAGTTACAGTTACAAATTTCAGCGCCCCAGCAGGCGAGTAGGATTTTGCAGGGACGAGAGCCAGGGTAGCACATGGTGGTCCGATATTGTAGCGAAATTCGTGCACATAAATGTTATCGTGGGGTCGTGACGCTTAGGCAGAGACGGCTTGTTCAAAATGAGACTGTTTATTTGGCCCAACTTATGGCCGGTGAACCGAAAGTAAGATTACGGTGATAAACTCTGGCACTAATAGTGGTGAACACAGCGTCGGTCGTTGATTAACTGACAATGGGTGATGTGCGTCCGCTTTCACACATGTTTCCGCTGAGTATCCCCGAGTTATCGCTAGCGGGAATGCTAGTTTCCCATTGATCTGTAATGTTCGCGTCGTGTGTGTAATTTTAATAAAACGATCTGCTACAATGGAGAAGCTTCTAGAACGATGAGTCGCATTTGCGTCGACAGTCGCAGACAGTATTTGTGGGCGTGAATCGAATAGAACAAGGGTGAAAATAAGAGACGCTCGTGAAAATATAAGTGGAACTTATAGACTGCCCAAACAAGAGCAAAACATTGACGTTCTGTAATAAAATAGTTGCACTCGGTATGTGTGAGGAGGCAGCTAGAGAAGGCTATAACTTGGTCGTATCCCCATCAGCGTCGGGCTACGATGGTGTGACGATTATGACGAGAGCGCCCTAGCGGCAAAATCGAAGCGGGAATTTCACTGAAAGAGGAAAAGAAGAAGACTGGTGCAGCGAGCGTGCGTGGGTGGCTTCGATCGCTGTCGGGGCTTTAGACCCCGTGTCCTGAGCGCTCGCCCGGTCGAGCGTGACCTGGACGCCAGGAAGATGTCAGGGTGCGGGACATCGACTCAAGTTCGAGCCAGCGAGAGGGCGTGTCCCCACCGTGGACGCTGCCGCGACGGACTCAACGTCACGTTGCCCGGTGCTACAGTCACCGCATCAACGGTGCGTGTGAGTGTGGTCATGTACACTTGGTGTCGTGGGAGAGAAGCACGCTGACCGTAACGACGTGGACTTTCTTCTCATGGGGACAGGAACCTCCCAGAGGACCCTCTTTAACTTCGTATCATCCTGATGTTCTTTGTGAGATTTCTTCGTATGTGTTCTTGTCGTCGTCCGATATAAGGAACGCCTCGCGTTATCAGGTTGTCTTGAGTGTGTTCAATGACTTGGGTCCATTGAGTAAACCCCTTTCTTAGCACAGTTGGCGAGCCTTGCCAGGATCGGCATTTACCATCTTTCAGCCAAAAATTGGTCACGCACAGGATGCCTGTTAACGTGCAAAGACTGCTTCGTATTGGAGAGGAGGTCGGGTGGTTTTGCGCCGACTTAGAGCGAATGTTGCAAGAAGACCTCGAAGAGGAACATGAGAGAATTGATTTTGAACTGCGGTACATGCGCCAAAACGACAATGAGCGTGTGCGTTTGCGAAAGGAAAGAGAGAAGGTGTCTGAAAGCAGCACAGCTATCTCGGAAATTCCAGAGATTTCAAATAACGTAGCGCTTAAGAAGGCTAATGAAGAAGACCAAATCAATCCTCACAAGGATGAGATAGGTATTTATGATATTGTCACAAGTCTCTCAGATACACTCGGACTATTGTATGTCGGAAAACGTGATGATGTAGCGTTGGGTATACGAACTGCAAGTGAATGTGTTAAGCAGACATGTGATGGCATTGAAGGTGACAGAAGATGGAGCAGCATGGTCTCTGAAGTCGTCAGCTGAAACTTCTCGGTCAAAGAAATAGCACGTCTTTCGTATCAAAGACTCTTGCTTTGGAGCCCAACAAAAAGCGAGTGGCAATGACAAATTCTGAAATAGAGCCAGAAGATGATCATAATTCGAGCAAGAAGCCACCGCGGCACACGGAAGCACATAGGAAGGAAGAACTCTGGTTCCGCGCTAGTATGTGAAAGAAAAGGAGGAAGAATACAAACCTGTTTGGCCGATTCCTAACCGAACTGCGACACGACAATGAACTTGGAAGTGGATGGATAACATAAAAAAGGTACGAAGATAAAGGCATTCCTATATTCTTCGACACCGTGAAGTTGCACGCTACATGAACTACTTAAAGCGGGCTAGTCAGAAAACGTAAAACTTTCTTGAAGAGGAAGAAAGAATGAGATAATTATGACGAGAACACCATTGGGGCAAAATAGGAGCTGGAAATCCCCTGAAAGAGAAAAAAGAAGACTGGTGGAGCGAGCGTGTGCGGGTGGCTTCGATGGTTGTCGGGGCTTTTGACCCCGTGTCCTATGCACTCGCCCCGATCGAGCGTGACCAGACGCCAGCAAGATGTCAGGGTACGGGGCATCGACGCAAGCTCAAGATACACGAGAGGGCGTGTTCCCAGCGAGCACGCTACCGCGACGGACTCAACGTTACGTCGCCTGGTGCTATGGTCACCGCAATGACGGTGCGCGTGAGTGTAGTCATGTAGACTTGGTGGCGCGGGAGTGAAGCGCACTGAGTGTTGAGATGTAGACTTTCTTCTCGCATGGACAGGAACGTCCCAGTAGACCCTCTTTAACCTCGTATCGTCCTGATGTGAGCATTCTTCGTATGTATTCTTGTCCTCGTCCTATATAAAGAACGTCTTCATGTTATCAGGTTGTCTTGAGTGCGTCTGATGACGTGGGCCCATTGAGTGATACCCCTTACTCACCACAGAAAACTCGTGACTCCACGAATTATCTTCGGGTCCAGCTGCACACCTGATGCGTTGACAAGGTGGCCCAACACTGTAATCTGCCGGTGGCCGAAGTGAGACATTGACTTGTTTATTTCAAGGCCAGGTGTGCGGAAGATGTCTAAATAGCTGACAAACACGGAAGCTGGGTCTCAGATATAGCCGAAAATACTAAGACATCGTCCAGGTAACACAGGCATATTGACCATTTGAACGCTTGTAGCAGAGAGTCCATAAATTCTCGATTGTGGCTTGAGCGTTGCATAGTCCAAACGATATAACTTTGAATTGGTATAGGCTGTAGAGTGTTACAAACACAGTCTTCTCTTGGGATTTTTTGTCGACAGTAAGCTGCTGGTAGCGTAGGTCTGTTGTAGAAACGTATTGTGCGCCGTAGAGACAATAGAGAGCGTCATCAATGGGGGCAAAGAGTAAACGTCCTTTTTTGTGATTCCATTCAGATAGTGGCAATCAATGAAGAAGTGCCACATGCCATGTTTTTTTTTCTTGTAACAAGAACAACGAGAGATGCCCAAGGGCTTGAGAATGGTTCAATATTCCCTTTGGCGAGTATGTTGTCAACTTCTCGCTTTCGCTCGATGGCAGGCACCTGGTATGGTCTGCGTTGAATCAGAAGTTAATCAACCGTGTGACAAGCGAAGCCAGGCTAAGTGCACAGCTTACGACGTCGAATACGTCACGGTATGAAGCAATCACCCATAATATCTTGCTGGTGACATGATAGATGTCTGCCGCAAAACTGGTCACGTAGTCGTGTATCAATCGCAGCGTGGTGACCGATATTTCTTGCGGTCATTAGAGTATAGGGGTCATAGGGGGGTGTGAGGAGGGCACGAGCACTTTTTTCACTGATAAAAGTTGAAGGGGCTGATCCCCCACTTTCGACAGTGGTCACTCTTGTCTGCACACTGGGGAAACCAACAAGTAAGGCTACGTTTTATTACAATAGCAGTTATATGGCCACTATCGGCTGAATATATATGTGCATACGTAATAGTAGATTTTATGTATACGTATCTATATATTTGAAAACGCAAGAAAGAAAAAGAACTCAGGAAAAAACTTCGACGCGTGGAATCGAACGTGGGACCTACGCGTCGAGAACGCGAGGCTTTAGTCACTAAGCCACCAAAAATACCTCCTTCACTATCAAACGGCAAGCTATCATATCTACCACTTACCGCTGTTGGTGGAAATCTTGAGAGGGGGGGGGGGAACTATTGTGTTTGCAGCATTATCAGGAAGATGACGCAGCGAGCGCGCGGCGGCTCTCATGTCTCACGCGTACTTTGGCCCGCGTAGAGAATAAGGGGTTGCCGGGTGTACGCTCGATCGCACGCCCTTGTCTTACAGTGGGGAGAATCATACGTTTTAGCTAGCTTCTGGTTATTGTTGGAAAATATCTGTAGTTTTTACGGTGCGCACAAAGGTCACGGCACTCGTTGCACAGCTTCGTTTGCGAAAAGGGCGCGTTTTTTAAACACAGCGAAGTAACAACTGAGACGCATATTCACGTTCTTTAGTGCCAAAGAATACGTTTGGCGCGTCATTTTTGCGTGAGGAACGTGGGACCCGTTCAGGTCTGCTTGCCATTCTGCGTGTGACCTTTCAATTTGTTGCTATCCCGTTCATCGCTCCGCCTTTGCGGCAAAGCTGTGACTTTTTTGTCACAGAAGTAATCACTCAATTATATTCTTATGGGAGAAAGAAAAATTTACGAGGCTATGTTGCAACACAGTGAAATTTCGCCAACATTCTGCTGTGATGGTCTTGCTTGTAGGCTCTCTGCGGTGCGGGTCGCTTATGCGGTGCTTTGGTGTCTTGCACTGTAGTATTGCAGAGCAGGCAAGCGCTGAATAGGGGCCCTCTAATGTTATATCACTAAAACTGTTGCTTGGGCGAGTTGATTCATGAATATTTAAACTGATTTATCAGCGCAAGGAAGACGGAACTTTTAGAAAAGACACACACACACAGAGCGCTGCACTAACAAGTGATTTACTATTCAAACGCAGGACCATTTTGTAGGCACGCATCGAAAAAACAGAAGATAACATGATGGAAAAAGGGCAATGAAAAGCATGTGATGACCCCTTGCCAGAAAGACAAACAACCGAAAGTAATCACGCAACAAGGTACACTCCCGCTATGAAAATAGAAAAAAAAACAAAAATAAAAAAAAACAACAAATATATGTTTTTGATGTCAAAACCAACTGGGCCGAACCCGTTAAAGCCAAAGAAGCCCAGGGAGCCACACACGCAACACAAACAAGACCTAAAACGTTAAAAAAACTAAACAGAATCATAATAACGGTGTAAAGCACAACTTGAAGCTATTTCTTCCTGTTCTTTTTCGTTTGCTTCTTTTCTCTTTCTTGTCTTTTTTTCTTTTGCTTCTTTCATAATGTGGGTGTACCTACCTAGTGGCGTGATATATATATATATATATATATATATATATATATATATATATATATATATATATATATATATATATATATATATATATATATATATATATATATTGCAAATCCTGACGAAGAGTGGTCCACCGGCCCAAACCGTTGGTAATAAATTTAAGACAACCGCTAAGTTGTTTTTTCTCTCTCTCTCTCTCTCTCTCTCTCTACATATATATATATATATATATATATATATATATATATGTGTGTGTGTGTGTGTGTGTGTGTGTGTGTGTGTGTGTGTGTGTGTGTGTGTGTGTGTGTGTGTGGCCGGGTCAAGTGACAACCACGTTTTTATTACGTAAATACACATCGCAAAACCACGGCTGCTGTAGGGCGGTCGAGTGCACGTGACCTGCCTACGTTTGAGTGAGCACAGGTGCCAATTTGTCAACGATACAGAGTAGAACAAATAAACAGTACTGAATGAAAGAACCACATGAAGGAGACTGCTAGAAGACAGGCGCGTCGGAGTGCTATGGGGATTCATCAGTGCCCGTGGAGAGGCTAACATGAAAACACGGAACGGATGGTTTCATTTTCAATAGACACAGAAGCGAAAACTTGGGTGCACAAGCTGGAGCAATCGTCAAGTGGTTTTATTATGCAGAGGTGGAAAGAAGTAAACAAAACAGAAAAATGACAAGATCAGCGCTAAATTGAGAATAAATAAAATATTTTCATGCATCTTGTTCTGGTTATGTTTTCACTGTTTTATTAGTTGCATTATCATAAGAACTTCGGGAGCGAAAGAGACGAAAACAGTCAAAAGCACAGGAACGCAAGCAGTTGTGTTCGCGTTTTGAAGCATTTCGTCGCTCTTTTCGTCTAGCAGTTTTCATATTATTCACTTCATATTTGCTCGCTCAATCGCCAACATTGAAGTTACCGTCACTGAAATTTCAAAGAGCCTCGAGTCCACTCTTATGAAATCGCACTCATGCAAATTGTATTTCGTGGCTGTTGCGTCTGTTACTGTGTTGTATGAATACTATAGACGTTTTTGCAGGAAGTAAAATGTCTATCTTATTTTGTGTTTAAGGAACAGTGGCAACAGCAATTGCTGAGTTTACTGATTCTAATTGAAATGATCAAATACGGAAGGTTTCCTTACGCGACCAACTCACAGTCACTATACTCAATTTAGATGCATTGGAAAGGTGTAGCTCTTCAAGATCTGTTATTTGTGATCTTGTAGGATCCGAGTAAAATGTGCTCACATTTCTTACTTCCGCGAAAACTGATCGGTGGGCAAGGTTCTATCTCAAGTTAGGCAATACCAAAAATTTGCAAAGGCAGCAGGCATCTAAAAGCAAGGTCGGTAATTACCTGATGGGCACACGCCAGACGGACATTAAAGGAAGATTTCGCGGATGACACAAAGATGCACGCGCTCAATCGTAACCACCGCAAACGCGCAGTGCATGTGATTCAATGGGCGCTCGCGAAAACTGCCCCCCCCCTCCCCGCTGATGGCGCCGCAGCGGCGGTTCGGAAACTAGAACTGTCAAGCCAGTTTTGGCGCACGCGGCGGGCCGTACCCGTGCGCTGTTTCATCCAGAGGCCATGATACATGTCACAGAGTGTAACACTTATTATGAAAAAATGTAACAACCATCATTCAAAAATCACGGTCGATCCCCCGGTCATGGGACTGAGCATGCAACACGAAAGTTAAACGCGCTTGTACAGAAGTAAATAAATGTTTATTCTACATTGATAAAGGAGGGCTTGCCGAAGGTATGTTTTGGTGTTTGGCAGCTATAGCTCCGTTCAACCTGGATGTATCCTTGTTGACGCTTGGTACATCTTCATCCCAGCGACTAACGTCCGTGATAAATTTATTAAACAATCTATTTCGGTATCTGTCTATGCTAACCGCCAAAGCAAATTAAGAGAAAAAGGCGTGATAGAAAGATGAGCGTCGCATATTGGACGCGAGAATAGGAGTAAGGGTGCAATTCTCGGCGTGTTAAAATGTGATTGGAATGGGTGGAAAACCCGTCGTGAACATCAGTGAATGCGAATTCATATCAAAGCGCGACCTCATCGATGACTATTGCTCTCCTAATATATATATATATATATATATATATATATATACATATATATATATATATATATATATATATATATATATATATATATATATATATATATATATATATATATATATATATATATATATATATATTGTGCTGAGCACTGGTGACTAAGAGCAGCGGAATCGAGGCTCTGGGTGCGAGGAGCTAGCTGGAAGAAGCAGAGGAAGACGAAGTACAGAATAAGAACAGCTGGCAAAGGATCGGGTGTTGTCTCTTGTTCTCTGTCCAGTAAATCACAATGGCGCAGTCCGACAAGTGAACTCTCTGCAGAAAGCCACCGGTACGCGTCTTCGTGGTTCGTCGGCAGCGCGGGCTTCTCCGTCAAGGAACGTCGTTCACGCTTCCTTAGCGATGGGGTTCCACCCGCCGCTTCAGCCACCCTTCTGACCACCTATGGACGGCGTCCAGGCCTCCCCTGTGGTTCTATGGCATGACCTGATGGACACCCAGCCACCGTTTCGCGGCAGAGATCTGCACCCGCTCCTGTCCCTTGAGAATGCCGCTCACGTTTCCCATGACCTATATTCCCGTTAAGGTACCCTTACAACAAACGAGCCGGCACGGAACGCCGTCCAGGCTTCCCTGCTCGTCGACCTCAGCGCACACCGCACACTGATAGTTTGTCGAATGCATGGTCGGAAAGATTGAGATGTTTTGATAGAGGTAGACTTGGGGCTGATTTCGCATGGGCTCTGTGATTATTGAAGCGAATCCTAAATGGTGTTTCTGTTTGTCCGATGTACTGCATACCACACACGTTGCATTCGAGTAGGTATACCACATTAGAAGAATCGCATGTTAGGTTTCCTCGTATGCTAATCAAAAACTTGGATTGCGTGCTCGTTGCTTTGTCTGTTTCTCGCATTGCCTTACATACAAGACATCGTGGCTTGAAGCAAGGGCGGCATGAATTGTTGGGGGTGAAGTGTTAATTTGGGAGTGGACAAGGGTGTCTTTGAGGTTACGTGGTCGTCGGTAAACGACGCCTGGAGCGGATGGGAATGCGCGTTTCAGACGTTCACTTTGTTCCAGAATGTTGTAGTGTCGTTTAAGGATTTTGTTTACATTGGGGAAGTTTGTGCTGTAAGTCAAGCAGAGGTTTGTTCGTTGTGGGTCTTCTCGTGGTGCTCGCTCCATAAGTAAGTCTTCATGCTTTAGTTTTCTCGCTTTTTGAGCAGCGTTATTAATTACATGTGGGGGATATTTTTGTTTCTCGAGCATAAGTTTTAGCCTCTGTGAGCTCGTGTCAAAGTCAGAGTCTCTAAAGCACATTCGCTTAAACCGGTGAGCCTGGCTGTATGGAATACTGTTTTTACAGTGGCGTGGGTGATCGCTTTGGTAATAGAGGTACTGTTGTCGATCCGTTGGTTTGCGATATAGAATTGTAGAGAGCCTCTCTTCTTCTATCGTTATGGTAACATCAAGAAAATGTACGGTAACTTGCGAGTATGTGTGTGTGAAGTGTATGTTCGGATATACAGCATTGTAAGTGTCAATAAAGCTGAGAAGTTCGTCCTCGCTGTGGGTTCAAATAAGAAAGATGTCGTCTATGTATCTTCTGTACAACATTGGTTTCAAGAAACTTTGTGCAAGAAATTCAGATTCTAGCTTTCCCATAAATATGTTGGCATAATTAGGTGCCATTTTGGTGCCCATAGCGGTCCCGCTGATTTGTCAAAAATACTCTTGGCTAAACTCGAATGAATTTAATTCGAGGACCATCCTCGTCAAAGTTGCAATGGCAGAGAAATCTGGGGTGTTAGATTGTCTATGGTTTGTGTACATATTTTGTAATGCAGCTATGCCGTCATCGTGAGGAATATTTGTATATAATGAAGAGACATCAAGAGTAACCAAGTACGAGTTTTTCGGCACACTGAGACCTGCAATGTCTCGAAGAAAATGTGTGGTGTCTTTTATGTACGACACGAGGGTGCATGGAATGTGGCTCATTAGTTTGTCCACGTACCCTGATATGGGTTCAGTTATTGTACCGATGCCTGGTATAATTGGTCGACCTGGGTTACCAGGTTTATGAATTTTTGGGAGGATGGAGAAGCGACCTGGAAGAGGGTATGCTGCTCGCATCAGTTTGTGGTCAGTGTTGGTTATCTTTTCTGCATCCAACAGTTTCTTTAGTTCTGTTGATACGATACGTTTGTATTTGTCTGTATGATCACCTGGGAGGCGTTCGTAAAATCTTGAGTCGTCTAGTTGGCGGTATGCTTCTTGTAAGTAGTTGGTTGTATTAAGGACTACACTTGCTCCTCCTTTATCAGCGGGTTTTATTGCTATGTCTGTGCTAGATGCCAAATTTTTCATACTTAGTTTTTCAGATTTTGTCAAGTTTTATCGGTTTCCTTTCTGTCTGTGGTATTCGTGTACTATATCTTTCTTTACTGCGGTGATATAAAGGTCCGAGCTCTTGTCTCGATTACTGTTCGGTGTCCAATCATTTGATTTACGACGGTGAATTGTTTCGTGGTTAGAAGGCCTGTCCAAGAAATATTCAAGCAACCTCAAGCTTCGAGCAAAGTTGTCGAAGTTGTCGGAGCAAGTAGAGTTCATAGAAAAATTTTGTGGTCGGGCAGAAGCTTTATATCTTAGATAGCAGTTTTTCTTCGTCAGGTGACAAGTTCGTGTCCGATAAGTTTACAACCACAGTGTCACAGGGTGTGTTCCTAGATGGATGCTCGTTTGTGCCATTAGTGATTTCCTGGGTGGTGGTGTTGTAGTGATAAGGAACTATATCAGGGAACGTGGGTTTGGGCACATGGTCTCTTTTGAGCTTGTGAATTTTTGTGGTCATGATGGCTTGGCATTTATTCTGTTCAAATTCTGTTAATCGCGTGATTTTTTCGTTCGGTAAAGTGTCGTGGCGGAGAATGGTGTTGGTCATAGCGACCAGTTTCTTTACCTGCTTATCACTGTGATTAAGAGCGATTTCTGTTAATTCAGGAGATGCCTCAAGGAGGACGTTTTTTCATGTTATTTGGTCGTGTTCATCTAGATTTGTAGCGGCTGGTGTGAGGGAAAGTGTCATACCCTTGGGGGCTATTCTAGCACGAAGGTACAATTGCAATTGTGATTTATGCATTTCATGTCTAATTCGTTTGTTAGCAAGTTTTCGTACTTTAAGGAAAGTGGCACTGCAACTGGGAAGCGATGAGCTGGACTTACATTTCAGAAGTCAATCTTCTTTTGGGTGCGGGGATGGCACTGATGGCACTGTAGTTGTAGGGTTTCGGCGATGGGAGGGAGGATTTCGGCGATGTGCTCCCGGCGAACGCGAAACCAATGTTATACAGAAGATACATAGACGACATCTTTCTTATTTGGACCCACAGCGAGGACAAACTTCTCAGCTTTATCGACACTTACAATGCTGTACATCCGAACATACACTTCACACACATATACTCGCAAGTTACCGTAAATTTTCTTGAAGTTACCATAACGATAGAAGAAGAGAGGCTCTCTACTAACCTATATCGCAAACCAACGGATCGACAACAATACCTCCATTACCAAAGCGATCACCCACGCCACTGTAAAAACAGTATTCCATACAGCCAGGCTGACCGGTTTAAGCGAATCTGCTCTAGAGACGCGGACTTTGACACGAGCTCACAGAGGCTAAAACTTATGCTCGAGAAACAAAAATATCCCCCACATGTAATTAATAACGCTGCTCAAAAAGCGAGAAAACTAAAGCGTGAAGATTTGCTTATGAAGCGACCACCACGAGAAGACCCACAACGAACAAACCTCTGCTTGAATTACAGCACAAACTTCCCCAATGTAAACAAAATCCTTAAACGACACTACAACAATCTGGAACAAAGTGAACGTCTGAAACGCGCATTCCTATCCGCTCCAGGCGTCGTTTACCGACGAACACGTAACCTAAAAGACACCCTTGTCCACTCCCAAATTAACACTTCATCCCCAATAATTCATGCCGCCCTTGTTTAAAGCCACGATGTCTTGTATGTAAGGCAATGCGAGAAACAGACAAAGCAACCAGCACGCAAGCCAAGTTTTCGATTAGCATACGAGGAAACCTAACATGCGATTCCTCTAATATGGTATACCTACTCGAATGCAACGTGTGTGGTATGCAGTACATCGGACAAACCGAAACACCATTTAGGATTCGCTTCAATAATCACAGAGCCCATGCGAAATCAGCCCCAAGTCTACCTCTATCAAAACATCTCAATCTTTCCGACCAGGCATTCGACAAACTATCAGTAACGCTTCTAGAGACGGGATTTAAATTAAATCGAGAACGTGAATAACAAGAGTCATACCTTATCCGCCGATTTAACGCCCTCGATAGAGGAATAAATGAGAATCCTGGTAAACTTGCAGCAATTAAAGCATTAGAAAACAATAACGGCAACAATGAAAATAGTAACTGAGTTCACGGCACTGCAGCTGCGAAGGGCACTGGACAACCCAAAACAATTCCAAGTGTAACTACTCTCCTAAGTGCAGCTGCCGTCTGTTTTCTGTTTTACTTTACTACCCAATCAATTGTACCATGCATGACATGCCCAACAGCAACCATGTGCACAGCCGGGTGGCCCACACTACACGCGTAATCCAGAAGCGGGCAAGGAATTCGCATTGCGCCCGCTTGCCAGCCTCTACCGCAATACGGGGCACCCCTCTTTTTACGACGAAGTGTTGAGAGGGCGCCGAGTAGTTAAAGGCCTAGAACTTTCTAAAATACCCGCTTACCAGCCTCTGCGACAATACGCGGCACCCCTCCTTCTACGACGAGTTGTTTACGGAACTCCGAGTAGTTAAAGGCTTAGGACTTCCTAAAAAAGAGTAGTTAAAGGCTTAGGACTTCCTAAAAAAGCTCTTTTTTCCACACTGCTCAACCAGTGCCAGGAGGCGCCGTCTGTTCGGGAGGAATGCGTTAGTGAAAGGAAACATACACAGACCACTGACATCAGAAAGGTGAAGGGGAGAAGGGGGAGAGAGATGAAGGAAGAGTGGAAGGGGGGCGTCCGAGGGGAGTCCACCGTATATTAATTTTCTCTTCTTCTTCTCTTTTCTCTTCTTTTTCTTTTCTTTTTCTTTTTTTTTTCCTTTTTTCAATTTTATTATGATTTTTTTCCTCTTTCCTTTCCCTCTGATTTGAGATTGTATAAAGCTGAGCACCAACAAACTGTATCTTTATTCCTGATGAAGGCCAGAGTCTAGGCCGAAACGTCGAAATAAACCACGTTGTGACCGCTCACGGAGGATCTACTGAACTATATGCAACGCTACGGCCACTCAACCACCATGCCTGCCTATATATATATATATATATATATATACATATATATATATATTTATATATATGTACATATCGAAGCCTCTGAACTCTGAAATTGGCTGAAGTCTTGAGTACCTCCTATTGGGGCTACCCAACAAGAACTCCGCTCACGCTGAGGGGCCGTGCTTGGCCGTGATTGTCGCCATTGTGTATGCTCGCTGGTTGCTGGCTAATAAACGCCTTAAGAAATTGGTGGAGAGTGCGGCGATCCCCTTCGATGCCCTTGGAACTACGATCACGTACCCTGCCATCTACTATGTCCGACGACACCTCTATGCAAATGCCTCCTCAAGTTCCACCTTCTTGTCCCGGTGTCCCGAGAATCCGCGGTCCACCCATCTTCACTGGCGCTCATGGCACTGACATGAAGGACTGGCTCACCATTTACGAGTGCGTGAGCGTCTCAAACGAACGGAACGAGGACGGTAAGCTGACCAACTTGGCGTTCTACCTTGAGGGTGTTGCCAGTTTGTGGTACAACAACCTCGCGTCCGATTTTGCCACCTGGTCCCATTTTAAGACCGCAATCAGTTTCTTCGGCCACCCTGCTGTTCGCAAGCTGCAGGCCGAGCAGCGCTTACGGGAACTTGCTCAGGAGGCGGGTGAGTCATTCACCAGCTACAATGCAGATGTCCTGGACCTACGCAACAATTCCAATCACACCATGTCCGAGTCTGACAAGATCCGAAACACCATGAAAAGCATTGACGATGATGCCTTCACGACGCTGCTCTCCAAAAACCCCGGCACAGTGGCTGGGGTCATCACACTGTGCCAGAGCTATGAGGAGCACCGCCGACAGCGTTCGATGACCCGCCGCTCCCTACCACGAGCTGCAACGCTTGCTGGCCTGGAGGCCAGTTGTGACCAAGTGGCGTTGATGGCAGACCTAAAGTCCTTCATCCGTAAGGAAATCACGCGTCGGTTTTCCCTCCTGCCCTTTGCCCACCAGCCAGCTGTTCAGCAATCGTCTCCTACCTTTCTACCTCCCATGCGTTGAGCGATTCAACAGGAAATAGCGGAGGTAATTCCTGTGTACCACCCCCCACAGCCTCGGGCTCCTGCGCCACTGAGTTACGCGCAATCGGTCGCCAGGCCACCCCAAGTCATTCTAACACCCACCCCTCTGACCTACGCCGAAGTTGCCGATCGACCTCCGTCCTTTGCAGCGAGTATGTCCGCTACGTATGTTGACGTAACCCCTCAGCCTCAGCTTCAGTTCTTCATGCAGCCACCGTTTCATCAATCGGCCCTTGAGACATGGGTGAGACCTACCCGGGTGAACAGATGGCGCACGCCGGACAACCGGCCCATCTGCTTTGCCTGCGGCTACGCCGGTCATGTAGCCCACTATTGTTATCGCGTACAGCCGGCTCCAATTTCTTCACCTGTTGCTGGCCAACACAGCCGTCCTTATCACGAAGAACCGCCGTCTATGCCACCTCGGTCTGGCCCAGGTCCATCTCGAAGATCGCCGTCTCCCCGAAGTCGTTCCCTGTCCCCCATGCGGCCATGTTCGGCTGCTCATGAGCGGGAAAACTAGTCGTCGCAGTCCCCGAGGCAAGGATTGCGACGCTATCGCAATGTGAAAGCCTTCAGAACAGCCCCTCGAATGTCATTGACGTGCTTGTGGACGGTGTTTGTGTATCGGCTCTTATTGACACTGGAGCTGCCGTGTCATTTATGGACGAAAAACTCTGCCGCTTACTTCGAAAAGCAACGACGCCACTTTCTGAGTTATCCCCCGTACCGCTAGATTGCATCGTATTAATCTAACAGCAGTGTGCACAACTCGCGTTGACATTCAGGACGTTCTGTATGTCGCCCAGTTCATCATCAATCCGGCATGCTCTCATGATGTCATCCTGAAATGGGACTTTCTCTCCCGCCATGACGCCGTCTTCCATTGTGCCGCCGCCGAAATTGAACTCCCATCCTTCTAGCATTTGACGCCATAAGAAAGCCCCTTGACATTGAGCAAGATTCTATTGAAAGACGATACAACAGTCCCTCTGAACTCAACGACGGCTATATATATATATATATATATATATATATATATATATATATATATATATATATATATATATTGTTAGTATGCGTTTAGCAGTGAGCCGAAGACACTTTTATAGGGGGGGAAACGCAGAGGTAAAGCCGACCAGCTGTGAAGTAAAGCAAGCGTGAGCAGTAACAAGACTCTTCTTTTTCTTTCTTCCTTCACTGGTGCTCCTGCTTGTGCCATATATCAATGCTACAAATCACTCCCCCTCAAAAAAGAACAGCCATGCTGGCGACCTATGGACCGGGTAGGATGGATGGTTCGCAGTGCGGTTTGAATCGATCGACATGAACAGTCTCGCGACCCGAGATGGCGTCGGCCTGTCGATGGTGGAACCTGCTCAAAAATATAGTTAACCGGTGAGGACTGGCGTAGGACTCTGTAGGGGCCTTCGTACTTCGGCAGTAGCTTAGTGGTAAGACCAGGAGCATATGAGGGAACGCTAAGCCAAACCAACGTGCCAGGAGAATATGACTGGCGGGCAGGTTTTCATCGTGACGGTCCTTCCGGTACGCTTGGTCTTTTGCGGTTAAGCAGTGTGCGAGTTGCCTGCAATCTTCCGCATAGGTGGCGAATTCGGATATAGTGTTTTCTGAAGTGTCGGGATGGTACAAGAGAATCGTGTCCATGAATGAGGAAGGTTCGCGCCCGTAGAGGAGAAAGAACGGAGAGAATCTTGTCGTAGACTGAGTGGCGCTATTGTAAGCGTAAGTAACAAATGGAAGTATGTGGTCTCGTTTGGCATGATGATAAGGGGCGCGAAAAAAACGACACACAACAGAGAAGAAGTACACGGGACGACGCGCTGCTGGTTCATGATGATAAGGGGCGCGAAAAAAACGACACACAACAGAGAAGAAGTACACGGGACGACGCGCTGCTGGTTCATGATGATAAGGGGCGCGAAAAAAACGACACACAACAGAGAAGAAGTACACGGGACGACGCGCTGCTGGTTCATGATGATAAGGGGCGCGAAAAAAACGACACACAACAGAGAAGAAGTACACGGGACGACGCGCTGCTGGTTCATGATGATAAGGGGCGCGAAAAAAACGACACACAACAGAGAAGAAGTACACGGGACGACGCGCTGCTGGTTCATGATGATAAGGGGCGCGAAAAAAACGACACACAACAGAGAAGAAGTACACGGGACGACGCGCTGCTGGTTCATGATGATAAGGGGCGCGAAAAAAACGACACACAACAGAGAAGAAGTACACGGGACGACGCGCTGCTGGTTCATGATGATAAGGGGCGCGAAAAAAACGACACACAACAGAGAAGAAGTACACGGGACGACGCGCTGCTGGTTCATGATAATAAGGGGCGCGAAAAAAACGACACACAACAGAGAAGAAGTACACGGGACGACGCGCTGCTGGTTCATGATGATAAGGGGCGCGAAAAAAACGACACACAACAGAGAAGAAGTACACGGGACGACGCGCTGCTGGTTCATGATGATAAGGGGCGCGAAAAAAACGACACACAACAGAGAAGAAGTACACGGGACGACGCGCTGCTGGTTCATGATGATAAGGGGCGCGAAAAAAACGACACACAACAGAGAAGAAGTACACGGGACGACGCGCTGCTGGTTCATGATGATAAGGGGCGCGATGACGGCCCTCATCGGAATCTACAAATGCAAGGCAAGAACAGCTTCTTGGTATGCAAGAGAATCCTTGTGCCCCCCTGAATTGCAACAGATGTGTGGATGGATGCAACCTTCGGAAGGCCATTGCCGGCGTATGTGCAGGATTCTCAGCGCTGAGTGGCAGCACCAGGTGCGTTTCTTCAGGGATTGCCTTGTAGTCTCGTGTGAACGGCAAGGTGGAATGCGCGCTTTCGGGAGTTGGACAAAAATTGCTGACCAAGTCACGGAGCTCCTCTGGAACAGCGTTCGTCCCACACTGCCGACAAGAAAGAAAAAGCGCCTCCCTGAACGGCCGGTAGTCGTCATGGATGACGTCCACATTCCTGAGGAACACAGGAGAGTGCTTCAGCTGGGCCCAAAGTTTTGTTTGGAGCCACACCTACGGGCCATCGATAAGGTCGCCTTGGCAAGGTCGGTGTCCAACAAGGTCAAGGAAGAAGACAAATCTAGGTGTATCACAGAGTGCGTGGAACTTCTACCGCGGTCAGAAGGTAGGAAAAAACGGGTTGTTAGTCTCGATCCCGCTATTGATTTTTTTACCACTAATGGCCTGCGTGTTCTTCCGTCGGACAAAGAAGGATCCTTTGTAGTTATGCCTGAAGGTATGTTCAGTGAAAAAGCAGGTGCGGCGGTGTGTAAAAACTTTCGCGAAGTGTCGGAGAAGCCGGAGGAGGTAGTAAAAAAAGTGCGCGAGCTCCTACTTCGGTTAAACTTGGAAAAAGTGTGCAGTGAAGTGAAAAAGATGAAAGGCTCAACTATGGAGACATTCTTTTCAGTGAAAACACACAAACCAGACTTTCCTTTCCGTGCGATCGTGTCGGAGAGAGGCACTTGGTGTCTTGCGGTGTCTACCTATCTTCAGTCGCAGTTGAGCTCACTGAAAGTGGAGGACCCGTTCATCATTCCGAACTCGTCTACGGTAGTGGATTTCCTTAAAGGAAATGTCCATGAGAACACTTCGGGATTTAGCATCGACATAGAAGACTTATATTATTCACTGCCTCATGATGAACTGATGACTAGTGTGAAAGAGTGCATTGGCAACAATGATGAAATGAAGTTTGTGACCAAGTGCGGCATCTCTGTTCAAAGTTTTTTAGAATTATTGTTCTTTTACATAAAACACACGTACGTTGGCTGGAAGGGTAAGAACTTTGTGCAGAGATCAGGGATCTGTATTGGATCCAAAGTGGCTCCAGTACTGAGCAACATTTTTTTAGCCAGAGTTGACAACGATCTTGTAACTGGCCTTGATGGTTTGGTCCAAAAAGTGTACAGATATGTGGACGACTATTTGCTGTTGATTAATTCAGACAACTTTGATAGCAGAGTTGAGGAAGTGCTCAGTGTGTTTGGTAATAAGGGGCGGGGCTTGACATTCACGCGCGAAGTGCCGAAGAATGGAATGCTGCGTTTTCTGGATTTGCAGCTGTCATTCCAACAAAAACACGTGTGTTGGATGTTTTCCCCTAGGACCGCGAAGCCGCTTCTTGATTACAGCTCTGGGCACTCTCGCCTAGTAAAAAATGGCATTGCCATGACGTGCCTAAAAACGGCGTTGGACAGATCATGCCCACATCTTATGGAGACAAGTTTTTTCGCGCAGGTGGAAAGACTAAGAGAAGCGGCGTTTCCTGATAGTGTCTTAGCTGCTGCTTGCGAAAAAATAAAAAAGTCCATTAAGCAACGGCCTGGGACAGGCCTAGACACGAATGTCCCGCAGGGAAGAAAAAGAGTGTCAAAAATCCCGTATATCCACTTGCTTTCGCACGGCCTTAAGAGAGTGGCTTCGAGGTATGGGGTGGATCTCGTGTTCTCCGCAGAAAACAAGGTGGGCCGCATCTGCTCAGCGGTTGGTAAGAAGACAGGTAGGCCAAAGCAGTGTGAAAAAAGAGGATGTGCCATTAAGCACGTAAGACAGTTCGTTCCTTGCGCACGTGGTGTTGTATATAGAATACCACTATCGTGCGGCAAGGCATACATAGGGCAAACTGGTAGATGCCTCAACGTGCGGTTGCGAGAGCACAGCAGCTCTTTAATAGGAAGGCCGTTCACGCATCTGGCGATGCATTGCAGAGGATGCGATCAGGGTAACTGTAAGCCGGTATTTGAGCAGACAACTGTAATCTACAGGCACAGGGGCTCAGCGGAGAGGGAGATTATAGAAGCCCTCTTTATCCAGAGGGAGGGGCCTGACTGCATCAGCCACCCCTCTATCAGTCTGCAGGAAGGGGAGATAGCCTATCTGCAACGTTACTTATAGGCATGCTGAGCACGTATTTTTAGGTTTTGGTCGATTCGTTGGGTTAAATTTGATGTCACTGCGGTATAAATGGTGGTTCCTGAATAAAATATTCCAGTTGCTAGTACCAACTCGCCCAACTTTTTACGTTACTCGGTTGGCATGGTCAGCGAACACGTACATAAACAGCAAGTCGCCCAGTGTGCTGTTAAACCGTTCAGTCATTCCATTCGTTTGCGGATAGTACGCACTGGATGTCCGATGCACAATGTTGCATTCACCAAGAAGGGCTTGTACGGCTTCGGAAAGAAACGTACGTCCGCGGTCGCTGAGTAGCTCACGAGGCGCGCCATGGTGAAGAACAAGATTGTGAAAGATAAATAAGCCAACTTCACGTGATGTGACCTCTGGCAGCGTAGCAGTTTCAGCATAGCGTGTCAGGTGATCGATTGCGACAACCACCCAGCGGTTCCCGTAAGGAGTGCAGGGAAGGGGACCATACAAGTCAATTCCGATGCGGTCAAAAGGTCTGGATGGGCAAGGAAACGGCTGCACTTGTCCATTGGCTATGTTCGGTGGGCGTTTTCAGCGTTGACACTTGGAACATACGACAGTACGTACTGTCGGACAAATTGGTACTTACAGCGCCAATAGTACCGCAGGCGGACGCGAGCATGCGTTTTTATCACACCGGCGTGGCCGCATTAAGGAGCGCGTAAAAGGAGTCGCCAATAGCCGCGCGTAGGTGGCGAGGAATGACAAGCAACCATTGCGGCCGTCGGAAAGCCAGTTGCGACAGTACAGGAGTCTATCGCGGATGGGGAAATGTCGAGCAGTACGTCGTAGTGAACGATTGGCGGTACCTTGGGGTGGCTGAGAGAGTACCTCTAACATAGGGACTATCCAATCGTCTTGACGCTGCTTGGAGTGCATGTCAGTGAACGAAGTTGCCGCAGCATTGAGACTAGAAACAGGCACACTTCCATCTTCATGGGTAAGTGGAGAGCGGGAAAGCGCATCGGCATCAGCATGTCGGCAGCCCAACCTGTAGATGGCATGAATATCATAGTCATGGAGACGCAATGCCCAACGAGCCAGACGGCCAGACGGCCAGACGGGTCTTTTAGCGACGATAATCAGTAGAGGGCGTGGTTATCAGTCACGATGCCAAATGGACGGCCATAGACGTAGGGTAGAAATTTTGTGACTGCCCAAACGATGGCCAGATATTCGTTTTCTGTGACCGAATAATTCTCTTCAGCCCTAGTAAGAGTGCGACTTGCATAAGAAACCACGTTCTTGTTGAAACCAGACTTGCGTTGAGCAAAAATAGCGCCAAGGCCGATTCCACTAGCGTCGGTGTGAATTTTGGTAGGGGCATCTTGGTAAAAGTGACGGAGAATCAGTGGAGATGTTAGCAAATGACGTAGTTTCGCACATGCTTCATCGCGAGTGGAAGACCACGAAGAAATTTCTTCACTATCAGAAAGTAGCCGTGTTAAAGGGGCTATACGGATGTGTAATTGCAGACGAATCGACGAAAGTAAGTACCTAAGCCGATAAAGCTCTGGAGTTCTTTTAGTGTAGATGGGTTAGAACACTGGGCGGCGGCACCGAGTTTCGCAGTGTCAGGTAGAACACCATCCTTGCTGACAACATGCCCTAAGATGTGGAGCTTACGGGCGGCAAAATGGCACGTTTTCAAGTTTAGTTGGAGCCCAACTTGTGTGAGGCATTCCAGGACACTTGCGAGGTGCAGATAATGGGTATCAGAGTCTTTTGAAAAAAAAAAAGACGACGTCGTCCAGATAGCAAATACACGTCTGCTATTAGAGGTCTTGAAGTATTTTGTCTATTAGACGCTCGAAGGTGGCAGGGGCGTCACAAAGGGTGACTGGCATCACGTTGAACTCGTACAATCCGTCCGGAGTTACAAATGCAGTCTTGCGTTGTCAGATTCATCCATGAGCACTTGCCAGTACACTGATCGAAGATCGAGCGAGGAATAGAACTCTGCTCCTTGCAAACAGTCGAGAGCGTCGTCAATTCTGTGAAATGGATAAACATCTTTGCACCTGGTCTTGTTAAGGCACCTGTAATCAACACAGAATCAGATGCACCCATCCTTCTTTTTGACCAGTACCACTGGGTAGGCCTACGGACAGTTGGACGGCTGTACGATGCCACGATTGAGCATCAGACACTTGATTGTCAATAACTTGGCAATAACTTGATGGTCAATAACTCTGCCTAGTTGTGTTTTCTACTGTCTTTCGTATGAGGTTATGTATCTATAAAGTTAATTTATGTTTAAAAAGTTTACTTTATTATTATGTTTTGTTGCTTTTCGTGTTGTACAACCTGTATCAACCTCTTAGTAATGTGATGTTTAGACTTTTTATAATGTTAATTATGTGTAGAGTGTTGATGTTATTTTTATCCCTACATAATGTTTGTTGCTTTTCATGTTGTATATACTATCTGTATCTTTCCTGTTTGTTTCGCCCCTACAATAATCCCTAGTTGGGTGCTGGAGTTATCTGAATAAATAAATAAATAAATAAACTTAACGTTCGAAGTGAGAGACTCGGTGTGGATGCTGACGCAATGGTGCGTGGGCACCGGTGTCTATATGATTAAAAATTGCAGATGTTCGGACAAATTGGTTTGCTTGAAGTCGAAAGACGTCCGGAAGCGGTCGAGAAGTGTCAAGAGTCGGGTTCGTTGGACAACAGGAAGGTCCGTATCAATGTATGAAAGGAAGGCGTCCAAGAAAGATGTGGTAGACGTGGGAGCGGAAGTAACACACGCGATGTGAAGGCTTCTTGCGCAATCAAGCAGTTGACAGTCGCAAACACAATCAATGTCCTCTAAACGGCCGATGCATACGCCACTGAATAATCTGGCTGGCACTGAAAGTAGATTCGTGGCGTAAATGGTTGCGGAAGTGTTTTCGACCATCAGATGAGCAAAAGGTAGAAGAACGTTTTTTTTTTTGAGAAGTGAAGTCTTCAGAGTGAACATAACGTCCGAAAAAGCAGCATGGTCGTAGGAGACTGACACAATAACCGAGGACATAGGTGGGATATCTGTGTCTGCAGTGACGACAACACGAGAGATGGAAGGCTTGTTAGAATCGTCGTCAGCGAGTGATGATAATTGCAGTTTGGCCCGGGCACAATCGAGAACGGCCTGATGTGTTGAAAGGAAGTCACAGCCTAATATCACGTCATGCGAGCAGTATGAAAAACGATGAATTCGACCACGTACAGAACGTCCTGGATGAGTAGCCGAGCCATGCACGTCATAGAAAGGTTTACTTGATGCGCGGTTGCCGTACGCAGGGAGAATACAGAAAGCGGACTCGTAAATTTCGTTACCTTGCGACGCACTGCTATACTCAATACAGACACGGCAGCTCAAGTATCCATTAACACTTGAACGGCAACACCTTCAATAAAACAATTATTTCGTTTTTGGGTAGAAGACGAGGCCTTGTAGAGTTCGATGGTGGCGCAGTTCTTGCCTTCGTAACTGTGATGGTCAGTTTTCCGTTTGGGCAGGTGGTGCACGCAAAGCATCGGCGAAGGTGAACGTTGGCGTGGGGAGGACGATCGATGCTGGTTGTGGGCGCGGCGGCTCTGTAGAGGGGTATCCGAAGTAGCATCGAGAGGCAGCGTGTGTGGTGGCTCTTTATGGCCGTAGCCGTAAGTTTCATCGACGGTACCTGGATGAGGGACGCGCCGGCGACAGAATGGCTCAACATGACCAGGCAGACAACAGTAGTAGCAGATGGGTCTGTTGTGTGGTGTGCGCAAAGAATTGTTGGGAAGTGTCGAAGGACAGCAGAAAAAGGGAATATGTGAACCTGCCGGTACGCGTGTTGCGTAGAAGGCGTTAGTTTGATGGGCAGAGTCGACGACGTTTGACGGCGCATGTGCCGGGCTTCGCACGACGTCAGCGTAAGTCAGGGGAGCGGATACAGGTGGTGGCTGGTACGAGGGCGGGAGTGCCTCGCAGTCTTGCTCTTCGATGGTTTAGCGCAACAACGAGGTCAGCCCGAGAGTATTTCTGAGAAGGAAGGGCGCAAGAGACAACTGGCGAGCCACTTCCTCTTGGATTAATTTTTGGATTTGTGGCGTCAATACAGTCTGTTCCGCTGAAATTGCACTAATGGTCAATGGTGACGTGGTCGTCATGTCGAAAGCAGGGCGTCGCGTTCAAAGGCGCTGTGTTTGCAACTCATCATAGTTTTGGCAGTGCTGAATAACTTCCGCAACTGTTCGCGGGTCTTTCACCCCCAGCATGTGGAAGGCATCATCTTTGATGCCCTTTGTATATTGTGCGCATTCCTCATGTGCTTCTTTTCATATTTGCATTATCATAATCATCATCATTCGCAAATTCAGTGGGTTTCAACGAAACCATCATCAGGTGTGTGCGCACTCTGTTTCAGACTGCCCGTCCGCTGCGGAGCCCTTGGGCTGAATAAACGATGTCTCAACCCAGACGTCATACATCGTGAAAGTGGATTTTCAGTCTTTGGTATTCTCCCACTGCGCTCAACTCCCTGGAGCTGCGTTCAGGCCGCAGATTCCCACCACTGTCTGGCAGCATGTCAAAGAACGGGCCTGCCGGCGCTGTTGCTATCGCTGCTGCCATCTCTCCTCCGCAGTCTTCAGCCGCGCCTCCTGTTTACGTAGAAAGCCACCAGCGCGATCCCCCTCTCTTCGCCGGTCTTCACGGGGAAGACGTGGAGGACTGGTTCGATAAGTACAACCGCGTGAGTGTTGCTGTTCACTGGGACGATAGCGCCAAGCTCCTTTACGTCTCTTTCTACTTGACCGGTGCGGCAAAGACATAGTATTCCAACCACGTCAATGACCTACCCGACGGGGCGACCTTGCAGCACCAGCTGCGACATGTTTTCGGGACACCGTCCATTCGTTCCACCGTCGTGAAAATGACCCTTGATACTCCCCCAACACATCCCGGCGAATCTTACACTTCCTACATTGAGGATTTTCTTTCACTGTGCCGACGTGTCAACTCATCTATGCCAGTATCGGACAAAGTACGGCACATCTTGAAGGGCATTGAACCTGCTGCTTTGACGCCTTCGCTGCGCAAAATCCAGCTACCGTCACTGAGATCGTCGCGACATGCCAGCGCCTTGATTCGCTGGACTCCGTTCGTCTTCAACTGGACATTGGCGACCACCACTCCACGTCCCATGGCCAGCTGCATGACCTCATTCGGGAGATTATACGGGAAGAATTGCGGTCTATGCGCTTCACACCTCCTTCACCGCGTTCGACACAGTCTTTGGGAATTCCTTTGCGTGACCTCATTAGGGGTGAACATACATCCGAGACCGGCTTTGATGTCGTACAACCACCTGTTTCTCACCCCATATCCACCTACGCTCAAGTCGCTGCCGCACCTCAGAACAACGTACACGTGACATTACCACAACTTTCTTACGCGTCGGTTGCTGCCGCTCCCCTGGTCAAATATTCTTTGATGCCCCTAACCCTTCTTTGGCCCGCCTAAGCGCGCTATCTCCAGCTGTTCCTAACACCTTTTACTCCCCCCCCCCTTGGCGCTCGTCCCGCCCTGTCTGCTATTACTGCGGCTATCACGGCCACATATCTCGTTTCTGCAGAAAGCGCCAGCAAGATGAGCGTCAGGGTTACGACATGCGTGAACGAGATACTTCGTGCTATCAAGGTAAACGTCATTCATCACCGCCGCACCAGTCTCCCTCTCAGCCCACAGTGAGTGCACCTCGGGACAGCCGGAAATGCAGACCCCATTCACCTTCACACTTTCACCGCTCCTCCTGCCCACTTAGGCATGCCTTATTCGCCACTGTCAGTCATTCGGAAAACTAAGTGATGCAGTTTCTGGGGGAAAAAACTGCATTTCAAATTAGGACTGATATTCCTCCACCAGGCCCGTGCAACATGATTTCGGTGGTAGTGGAAGGAGTGTACATGGATGCTGTGGTGGACACGGGTGCAGCGTTTTCTGTTATGCGTGTTGACTTAGGCCAACGTCTGAAAAAAGTGATGACCCCTTACGATGAACCCACGTTGGTTGCTGCCAAGGGTATACCATTCGCCCTTCTGCTTTCTGTACAGCCCGCCTTTTTATTGATGGTATCCCACACCACACTCAATGCGTCGACCTGACTGACTGCTCTCACCAATTATTTTAGGGTGGGATTTTCTTTCATCTGCTGCCGCGGCTATTTGCTGTGTCCAACGCGTCATCCACCTCACCGACTTTGACTGCACGCTCAACGACGACCCCCCAGAGTCCACTTCGTTTGACAGCTGCGAGAGATACCGAATCACAACCAGGTCAAGAGTAAATTGTAACTATTACTTCTAAAGACATCGACCATGGCGACGCCTTGGCTTCACCATAATTTAATTGCGTCGGTAAAAGCATCATTCTCGCTTCTGCTGTAGTTCGTTTTTTCAATGGTTCCGCACTTGTCACCGCCGTGAATACAAAATCCGAAAAAATTCTACTTCCTCAGAACACTACGGTGACCTGCGTGACGGATCCTGAGCCTGTGTACATCGTGCCATTTCATGCTGCCTCCTGCAACGACATCCCTACTGGTGAGCCTGCTTCTTCCGCTGTTAGTGCAGTCATTAGAAATATTTTGACACCTTCACAGACGCAACAGCTACTTGCTTTGTTAAAGAAACACGCAAGTTCCTTCGATGTTTACTACTCGACGATGGGCCACACTACTACTACAACGCTTCGAATCCACACGGCGCATCTGTTGTAGTCCGCCGGCCCTACCGCGTGTCTGCTGCTGAGAGAAAAATTATCGAAGAAAACGTAGCTGACATGCTCAACCGAGAAGTAATTCGCCCCTCATCTAGCCCTTGGTCGTCGCCTGTGGTTCTGGTTCTTAGGAAAGATGGCTCCGTGTGATTTTGTGTCGATTACAGGGCGCTCAACGAAATAACTCGCAAGGAGCTGTACCCAATGCCTCACATTGACGATGCCCTTGATTCTCTACAACGCGCAAAATACTTTTTCAGCTTCGACCTGCGTTCCGTATACTGACAAATTCCTATGCACGATGAGAATAAAGAGAAAACGGCATTCGCAACCCCCGGCGGGCTATACGAATTCAACGTTATTCCTTTAGGGCTGTGCAACGCGCCCGCTACATTTGAGCGCATGTTTGATACCGTGCTGTGCGGCCTCAAATGAAAGACCTGCCTCTGCTACTTGGACGACATCGTCCTTTTTTCGTCAACGTTTTCTCAGCACCTGCAACGTTTGGATGACGTTCTGGCGTGTCTTGCCGCTGCTCGTCTCGCACTCAACACAAAACATGTAGCCATGGCGGCGATTGTCACACTCGCCGCCATGGCTACTAGTGGCGCTGACTGACACTCACACGTTTAAATTGACATAGATACCCAATAAAGTGGCTGGAAGGATGGCTGTTATGGTAGCTCAGTGGAAGAGCATCGAAAGCGTTATTCGAAGGTCGCAGGTTTTGATCCTGCCCACGGCAAGGTATCTTTTCACCCACTTTTCTGTCTTCTCATTTACATTACAATTGTCCTAATAACTTCTTCTATACTATCTTTGGCATTATTGTCTGTTAGATCTCAATAATATTTTGTAAAACACGAAAAACGAGCCTTCAAAGTATACACTTGTTTCTCTTATATATATATATATATATATACACATTTATATATATATATATATATATATTATGACGACTCGGTTGTAACGAGGTTTATTTGTCGTGAACTCGGGAACAAGCGCAACGGACCCGACAAAGAAGCACTCGTGTCAAGCAGATGATGATTGTCAGCCAGAACATAAGATGATGATTGACTGCTGTTCAGATGAGGATGAAGCACATAATAGATGCCTACACAGACTCCCCCCCCCCCCCCGTGGAAGCGGCCAGCCTGGCCACTGCGGGCGGGTAGTCAAGGTGACGAGAAACGTCGTGTGAAAAGCTTCACGCGGGAAACGTGTACAATTTCGGTGCTGCGGTAACGGCGGTCAGTTGGCACAACAAGAGGCGTCCCACGATAGTTGACAGGTGAAGTCTCCTCTAAAACAACATATGGGCCGATGAATCGAGGCTGGAACTTGTCTCAGAGACCAGGTGTGCGAATTGGTGTCAGCAGCACCTCGTCACCCGGTCGGAATGATACCACACGATGAGAGGTGTCGTACACGGCCTTCCTCGCTTGTTGCGTAGCTTCCGTGTTCATACGAGCGCGCTGGCGGCACTGGGCAAGGCGATAAATATACTCTTCGCATGAAGATTGTGATGTAGGGCAATTGCTGGTGAAGAAGGAAACATCAATAAAGAAAGTAGGTGAACGTCCGTAAACGAGATAAAACGGCGAGTAGCCGGTTGTGCGCTGAACAGCGGTGTTGTAGGCGAAAGTGAGGAACGGTAGAAGTTTATCCCAGTTTCTGTGATCTGGTTGAATGTATACGGCGATCATGTCGGCAAGGGTTCGATGAAATCTCTCGGTCAGACCGTTTGTTTGAGGATGGTAGCTAGATGCCATCTTGTGTGTGGTACCAGAAATGCGAAGAACTTCACCTAAAAGCTGTGATAAGAACACCTTTCCACGGTCACTCAGAAGTACACGAGGAGCACCATGACGTAGTATTATGGCCTGAAGGACGAAGTCAGCAACTTCCGATGCTGAACCAGTAGCTACTGAAGTTGTCTCGGCGTAGCGTGTCTTATGGTCTACGGCGGTGACTATCCATCTGTTTCCAGCACCAGTAACAGGAAGGGGTCCATAAATATCGACACCGACGACCTCGAAAGGTGTTGTAGGGCACGTCATTGGCTGTAACTGACCAGCCGGGGAAGATGTCGGAAGTTTGCGAAGTTGGCATGGAGAGCACGAACCCACGTACTTTGCTACGCTGGTAAAAATCCCAGGCCAATAAAAGCGGCTTCGAATGCGGTCGTACGTTTTGTGAAAGCCTAGGTGGCCAGCAGTCAAATCATTATGAAAGGCGTTAAGTACGTGATGTTGAAGAGCGCGTGGCAGAACAGGTACCCAGCGTTGGCCGTCAGGATGATATATGTGACGATACAGCACACCGTCCTGAAACTTGACGTGCTCGAGTTGTCGACGAAGGCGTGCATTGGGTGGACGCGTAGCTCCTGAAAGGTGGTCTATAATGCGTCGACAATACGAGTCAGCCTGCTGGCGAGAACTGAAGGGTTGTTCATCGTCGATTGGCGGTTGGTACAGCGAGGCGAGCAAGGCAACAGAAGTGGGAGTCACGTTTGCACTGGTGTCGTTGGAGGTGGCAGCTGGAGTGTCGAACGACGCCGTAGGTAGTGGGCAACAAGAAAGAGCGTCGGCGTCTGGATTTTTTTGCCCGATTTATAAATAATCTCAAACTGATACTCCTGTAGGCGTAAAATCCAACGACTCAAGCGTCCGGACAAATTATTCATTGTAGAAAGCCAGCATAAGAAGTGGTGGTCCGTTACGATGGTGAATTGACGGCCGTACAGATAAGGACGGAACTTTTGTATGGACCAAACCACAGCGAGGCACTCCTGCGCAGTGATAGTATAGTTTTTTTCGGTAGAAGTGAGCACTCGGCTAGCATATGCGATGACCCTTTCCCGTCCAGAGTTATCGCGTTGGAGGAGAACAGCACCTATACCGCAGCCGCTGGCGTTAGTATGCAAGAGTGTTGGGGCGGTGTCATCAAAATGGCAGAGTACAGGCTCTGACGTCAAAGCTTCTTCAATAGGTGAAACGCCGACTGACATTCCTCGGACCACACAAAGGGTGCATTAGATGCAAGTAGTTTGTGAAGTGGTGCAGCTATTGAAGCGAAATTTTGTATGAAGCGACGAAAATATGATGCGAGGCCAAGAAAACTTCGCAAATCCTTAAGTCTTGTGGGGCATGGAAATCTAAGGACGGCAGCGATCTTTTCGGGGTCAGGGCGAATACCGTCCTTGCTGACGACATGACTGAGAACCTTGATGGATTTGGTGGCGAAACGGCACTTCTTAGTGTTGAGCTGCAGACCCGCACCGGCGAGGCATGTTAGGACGTCATCCAAGCACCTCAGGTGCTGAAAAAACGTAGATAAAAAGATGATAATGTCATCAAGGTAGTATAGACACGTCTTCCATTTCAGACTACGCAGGACGGTGTCGATCATGCGTTCAAACGTCGCGGGCGCATTTAAGAGCCCGAAAGGCATCACGTTAAATTCGTATAGGCCATCGGGGGTTGCAAATGCCGTTTTTTCTTTGTCGTCATCGTGCATGGGAATTTGCCAATATCCCGAACGCAAATCAAGGCTCGAAAAGTATTCGGCGCCTTGCAGTGAATCAAGGGCGTCGTCGATGCGTGGCATGGGGTATACGTTCTTGCGTGTGATGTTGTTAAGTGCCTGGTAATCAACGCAAAAGCGCACGGAGCCATCTTTTTTCGTACCAAAACAACAGGGGACGACCAAGGGCTAGTTGATGGACGAATTATATCTCGTTGGAGCATGTCAGTGACGTTTTCCTCGATGATTTTTCGCTCAGCCAAAGACACGTGGTACGGGCGACGATGTACAATAGATGTTCCCTCCGTCCGAATGTGATGCGCTGCAGTGGTAGTTCGGCCCAACGTTGAGGAGCAGATGTCGAAAGAATCGGCGTGTTTCGTTAATAACGCAAGCAACTGCTGCGCCTGCATAGCTGTTAAGTCATCACTGATAAGGGCTGTGAAGGGAGAGGATGATCCAGGCTTACTCGTAGAACGGTCGTTGGTAGAGGCAGGTTTAAGTGGCGTGACGCTGACAGGCTCAGCATCCACAACACAGGCTACTGCAGTGCCCTCTGGCAGGAGAACTTTCTCTGGCGTTTCATTCGTAGCAATGACGAGCGCGAAGCCATGGTGAAAGCGTACGACACCTGATGCAAGGGCTATGCCTTTTGCGACGCAAGTCGACGAAGCGGACACCAAAACGTCACCGTGGTCGATGTCCTTAGAGATCAGGGTCACAATTCGTTCTTGATGTGGCGGTAGTTCGAGATCTTCGCGAGCGAACAAGCGTAGAGGCTTGTAGACGCCTTCGTCGAACATGGAGTCCGTATTAGTTAGGTGCAGAATCCGTTTACCACAACATATAGCGGCTGAAGAAGAAGATAGGAAGTCCCACCCTAGAACTAGCTGGTGAGAGCACCGGGTAAGCACAGTGAACTCGACGTAATGCGAAATGTCATCAATAAACACACGAGCAGTACAAAGAGCAAAAGGGCGGATAGCGTTCCCCTGGGCTTCGACTAGATTGGGTCCGTTATAAGGTGTCATTACTTTTTTCAGGCGTTTGCACAAATCATACCTAAATACAGAAACTGTAGCACCGGTGTCCACCAAAGCGTCCACGAGAACTCCTTCCACCGTAACAGAAACCATGTCGAACGGGCGTGCTGGAGGAATATGAGTCCTACTGTTACATGCAGTTTCTCCTTCGAAAACTGCATCATTTAGTTTTCCGACCGGTTGTCAGTAGTAAACGAGGCTGGCCGAGGAGGAGAGGAGGAGCGACGGAAGGGCGAAGGTGATCGGCGTCGGCTTGAACGGTAACTGTTCCGCGTCTCAGTCGACGCGAGCGGAGATGGGGACCGCTGCTGTCCAGATGAATAACGCGGAGCGTAAGAATCCCCCCTGGAAAAGTCCCGTTCGCGCATGTCGTACCCGCGACGCTCGTCCTGCTGGCGCTTGCGGCAGAAGCGCGATATATGGCCACGATATCCACAGTAAAAGCATGTTGGCGAGACGGGCGCCAAGGCGGGTAGTAGAGGGCGTTTGGCGCACCGGGAGATAGCGCACTGAAGTGGACTGACGAAGGGTCGGGTGGGATTGGCCGGAAGTGGACCGGTGGTGCAGCAGCAACCAGCGTGAATGAAGGCGGCGGTGAAGTAGAGTTTACGTTGCGAGGAGGCGCGGCCGCAACTTGCACGTACGTTGGAGGGCTAGAAGGAGGTGGCTGGACGTAGGCTGGACCAGTGAATGTTGTTAGTTCCTCCCTTACGATGTCACGGAGGGCCATGCTTGAAGGCTGTGTGACAGATGGAGAAGCTTGTTAGATGCCCATCGATTGAAGTTCTTCTCGCATGATCTCCCGTATCATGTCACGCAGGTCCCGGTCTGCTGTACGGTGTTCACTATTGCCCGACTGAAGGCGAACAGAATCAAGTTCGTCGAGACGCTGACACGTAGAGACGACGTCAGTAACAGTAGAAGGATTCTGGGCAACAAGGGCATTGTAGGCAATGCTTCCGATGCCCTTCAGGATGTGGTGCAGTTTGTCCGACTCGGACATCGAAGAATTGACGCGCCGGCAATGCGCAAGGACATCCTCGATATAAGATGTGTATGACTCACCGGGATGTTGTTGGCGAGTACCCAGGGCCCTCCTCGCTAGAGCGGATGGAACGGCTGGCGTGCCGAATACTTGACGAAGCTGCTGCTTGAAGGGAGGCCAGTCGGTGAGGTCGATCTCATGGTTTAAGAACCATGTCTTGGCAACGCCCGTGAGATAAAGCGATACTCGGCGGAGCTTGTTAGAGTCGTCCCAGTGATTAGTTGCGCTTACTCGCTTGTAGTTATCGAGCCAGTCCTCCACATTCTTCGCTGCGAAGACCAGCGAAGATCGGAGGGTCACGCTGGTGGTTTACTATGTAAAGAGGAGGGGCTTGCGGCGCAGTGACGGCTTGCGGCGCAGAGACGGGAGCAGAATGGGCATCCACCTACTCACTTTGAGACATGTTGGCGGACTGAGGGTCCAAGCGGCGGCCTGAACGGAGCTCCAGCGAGTAGGCGTTGTAAGGAGAGGTACTGGGAACGTCAATACACCTCCACCACGTATGACAACTCGGTTGTAACGAGGTTTATTCGTCGTGAACTCGGGAACGAACAAGCGAAACGGACCCGACAAAGAAGCGCTCGTGTCAAGAAGATGATGATTGTCAGCCAGAACATATGATGATGATTGACTGCTGTTCAGATGAGGATGAAGCGCATAATAGATGCCTAATATATATATATATATATATATATATATATATATTTATATATATATATATATATATATATATATATATATATTTATATATATATATATATATATATACCTGTAGCGAACTGTTGCTTCGGCACAGTTGAAATGGCATTTGAAAGGAGGAAAACAACGTGGTTGTTGTGAGTTGGTCTCTCGAGCTTCCCCGTTGGCCTGCATGACTGCGCGCTCTTTGGGCCGTTAGCAAGACCTGCAGTCGGTGAATAAATCTTCGCTGTAACATCTTTTGGTGGAAGGTGCGGGGTCTTCCCACAACCCGGCTCTGAAACTCTACAGTGGACGCCAGCTTTATCCAGCCGCGATACCTGAAACCGGCACTCAAACCTTGCAATCCGCGCCAGCTCCATCACCTGTAATCCCCCCCCCCTCTTCTTGACCCTGGCACTTTTTCTGGGACGGACAGCATGGACGTCGAAGAATGGCTTGCATTATTCGAGCGCGTCAGCAAGCACTTCAGTTGGGACGAGACGCTTATGCTGGCAAATATTTTATTCTACTTACGGGGTACGGCACGCGACTGGTAGGAGACGCATGAAGAAGAATTAACCAGCTGGGACACATGCAAGCAAAAGCTTCGCGACTTGTTCGGTTGGTCAGTTGCTCGTCAGATGGCAGCTAGGCAGGAACTCGCGTCACGTGTGCATTCATTGATGGAGTCGTACGTCACGTACATTCAAGACGTGCTGGCGCAGTGCCGGAAAACTGACAAAAAACTGTCCAAGGCGGACAAGACCAGCAACGTGTTGAAAAGCATGGCTGATGCTGCTTTCAACATACAAATGTGTAAGAACTGTACCACTGTCGACTCCATCATATCTGATAGCTGACAATTTGAACAAGCTAAAAGCAGGCGAATAACACACCACTTCACGAGACTACCAATCACCGCTGCGACTTTGTCTTGAGAAGATTCTGCGGTGCCCCGTTCACTTGCGCCTCCTGCCAATATCACAAGGATTGTTCTCCAGGAGCTGGAGGCTATGGCACCCACTTCTTATCAGCCCCTTGCGCAAGACAACTGGGCAACATTCTCGCTTATTCAAGTCGTCTTACGTCAGGATTTTGCTAACCTGGTCGTCCAGGTTCCCCAGCCCGCCAGGATCATGCCGCAGCTCATAAGAATTCCACTCCGCCACACTGTTTACCACTCTGCTCCACTTGTCGCTACGGCAGCTTCGACTTCTCGGTTTCCACCAAGCTATACGAGTGGCGCACGCACGATGATCAACCCATCTGCTTTTTCTGCCCTCGAGTTGGGCACACCTCCCGCCATTGCCGCAACAGGTGGTATTTCCGGACAAGCTTTCCTAACGTCGACCGCCGCAAGGACCGTGGACACTATTCGCAACCCGCTTTTCCGGAAGACCATCTTCAGGACCCTTCACCTCGCCGTTCTTCTCCACGCTACGAACCGTCCTACGCTGACGACGTCGCCCAAAAAACTGGTCTAGCAATTCGCCGTCACCTCAGGGTTGGCCGTCACGCTCCCCTAAACGCCGCTGCTCTCCGTCACCGGCTTATTCGGGTCATCCCCCAGAAAACTGATGAGTACAGCTCCTGGAGGTCGCGCTGCGTTGACGACTGGGAACGAAAACCTTCAACCGGCTACAAATTCACGACGCAATTTACTTCAACTGTTCGTTGATGGCCACATCGTTACTGCTCTAATTTACACTGATGCCCAAGTAATGAGATGTTATGAGTTCAAAACTTCGATCTCACCTGAAAATGGTTCTCACACCTGCTATGTTCTCTACTGTTCGAGTGGCCAACGGAAGCCGAACATCGATGCTTGGCATGTACAGTGCCCGCATTACTGTTGCCGGCCACCACACTTCCGTTTTCTTCGCAGTCCTTGATGCTTGACCACACGACGTTATCCTTGGAATTGATTTTTTAACCACCCACTCTGCCCCCATCAATTGTTCGACAGGTATTTTATGGCTCGAATCGCCTCTATGCACCAATTATCACTTTTCCAACTCGCTGTCGGCTACAACCCGTGGAGTCTCTACAGCTACCGCCCCAGGCTGCTATGTACATTCCTGTGTCGCCCTTTCCGTCCGTTCCTGATGGAGACTATCTGGTGGCTCCCCTAATTGATTTGACCGTTACGCACCACATCGCACTACCAAATACTATAGTGGTTGTTACGGGCAACACGGCGCTACTTCCAGTTCTCAACTTCTCTACGTCGACCCAAGTTATTCCCCAAGGCATCGCTTTAGCCGATCTTTCCACCCTTGATGAATGTTCCATTTGTTCTTTACCCCGGACACTAAGACCGTAGAGAAGCCTGTTGTCACCACACAATATAAGGCGTTCCTCGACAGAATGATATCCAGCGACCTCTTACCTTCCCAAGTCGCAGCGCTCCGGGGTGTTCTATTTTCTTACCTGGATATCTTGGACGTCGACGACCATCCCCTTGGCCGCACAAGAGCCGTAACCCACCGCATCAACACCGGTGACACCAGTCCACTCCACAAACGTCCTTATGGCGTGTCACAAGCTGAGCGCCAAGTTATACAGACGGAGGTCGAGAAAGGGCTGAGCAAAGACGTCTTTGAGCCTTCATCGAATCCTTGAGCATCTCCTGTGGTCTAGGTAAAAGGAGCACAATACCTGGCGCTTTTGCGTCGACTATCGCCACCTGAATCGGATCACCAAGAAGGACGTTTATCCTCTACCCCGAATCGATGATGTGCTCGACTGCCTCCACGGCGCCAACTATTTCTCGTCCCTTGACCTTCGATCCGGGTACTGGCAAATTTCGGTCGACGACTGCGACCGTGAGAAGACAGCATTCATCACAACCGACGGCCTTTACTGATTCAAGGTCATGTGGTTTGGGGTGTGCAATGCCTCGGCTACTTTTGAACGTATGATGGACTCTCTTCTCCGTGGTTTCAAATGGTACACCTGCCTTTGCTTTCTGAATAATGTAATCGTTTCCTCGCCCTCCATCGAAAGCCACCTGTATTGTCTTTCGGCAATTCTTGACGCTTTTCGTTGTGCTGGTCTCCAAATGAATTCATCGAAACGCTCATTTGGACGTCGGCAGAATAAACCACTCGGCCACCTTCTTGACGCCACTGGTGTTCAACCCAACCCTGACAAAGTCCGTGTAGTCCGAGAATTCTCGGTTGCGTGTACCACACAAGAAGTTCGAAGTTTTATTGGGCTCTGCTCATACTTCCGCCGCTACATCTTCAACTTCGTGGATATTGCTAGGCCCCTTACGGATTTCCTCTAAAATAACGGGGCCTTTTCTTGGGGGAAGCACCCAGAACATTCCTTCGCATCGTTGGTATCCGATCTCACATCACCACCTGTGTTGGCTCATTTCGATCCAGCGGCTCGAACAGAGCTTAGCACCAATGCAAGCGGCTATGGCATTGTTGCTATACTCGTTCAGATTCAGAATGGCACCAACCGCGTGATAGCCTACGCTAGTCGCCTTCTGTCGCAAGCGGAAAAATTTATTCCATCACTGAGCGGGAATGCTTAGCCCTCGTTTGGGCCATTGCGTAATTCCGTCCATACTTATACGGACGTCCGTTCGCAGTCATCACGGACCATCATACGCTTTGCTAGCTGTCAAGGCCTAAGGACCCTACCGGTAGACTCGGCCAATGGGTACCTCGATTACAGGAGTAAACCGTCTCGGTTGTGTACAAATCTGGAAAGCTGCACAACGATGCTGACTGCTTATCCCGGAATCCGGTTGATCCACCTAATTTCACTTACTTCGAATCTGAAGCGTTTTAGCCATCACTGACTTTCTGAACGAGGCCGACGAACAGCGCCGAGATTTATCACTGCTCACCATCACTGACTGCCTTCAATCGCGCCACACTGAACAGATTCCTTAGCAGATTCCTGCTTCAAGACAACGTTTTGTACCGCTGCAACTTACACCCCAACGGCACGGAAATTAGGCTCGACGTACCACATCACCTGCGAAAGGATGTTCTGCGACAATTCCACGGCGCTCCAACTTCTGCACATCTAGGAGTTTTGAGAACTTAAGACCGTGTTCGACGACGAGTATTCTGGAAGGGTCTCAACCGCTTCGTTAGCCGTTACGTCGCATCTTGCAACCTCTGCCAGCGTGGAAAGAAGCCTACGACTCCCTCTGCCGGTCTTCTTCAACCTAATAAAGTTCAAGCCGAGTCGTTTTATCGAGTGGGGTTGGACTTGCTAGGTCCCCTTCCTACTTCTACAGTTGGAAATAAATGAATTGAAGTGGCCACATTATGCCACTCGGTATGCAATCACTCGAATTCTACCAACCAGCTGCGCAAGAGACGTTGCTGACTTCCTGCTCTACGGCATTATTCTACGGCATGGCACTTCGTCTCACCAGCTCACAGACCGCGGTCGCTACTTTCTACCTCGTGTGGTTGATGATCTACTTCAATTTTGTGCTACCCGTCGCAACTTCACCACATCTTACAACCCTCAGACTAACGGCCTCACAGAGCGCCTAAACCGCACATTGACAGGCACGCTTTCGTTGTACGTATGTACCGACCACACTGATTGGGACATAGCTCTGCTGTTCGTCACCTTCGCCTCTAACTCATCGCGTCATGAAACAGCAGGCTACTCCCCATTTTATATACTTTTCGGACGTCATCTCTTCCTGCCCTTCGACACACTGCTTTCATTAGACCAACCATCCTCCACTTCGTACGCTCAGGATGCAATCACCCGTGCTCTCACGGCACGCGCGGTAGCCCGCACAAGGTTAACGTCGTCGCATACAGTTCAAAAGTCTCTTTACGACCGTAGACATAGGAATGCCGTTTTTTATGCGCGATCTCTTGTTCTCCTGTGGTTCCCATCTCTACGTGTTGGCCCCTGCGAGAAACTACTATCGCGATGCCCTGGGCCCTACCGAGTCCTTCGTCAGGTCATACCTGTGACCTACGAGATTGCCACTACCACAAACTCATCAGCTGCTGCACCCAGGACCGAAATAGTCCACGTTTTCCGTCTCAAGCCTTACAACGCGGACTCGCTCATTTAACAGACACCGACACGGTGCCCTACCGGCCGGGATTTTAATACGTGTATGGAACTGTCGCTTCGGCACAGCTGAAACTGCACCCGAAAGGAGGCAGACGACAACGTGGTTGTTGTGTATTGGTCTCTCAAATATATATATATATATATATATATCTATATCTATATATATATATATATATATATATATATATATATATATATATATATATATATATATATATATATATATATATATATATATATATATTTATTTATTCATTTATATATGGTTATAGCGCCGATGGTTATAGCGCGAGAACAAAACGACCGACAACACATAGACAAGAGTCGTCGTTTTGTTCTCGCGCTATAACCATCGTCATGCCATACCAACTAGCCCAAGCTGCCACACTTGTAAGTTCCACAGCGAATTAAGCTCACCGGAACTGCTCCTCCACCTTTTAGCCAATAAGCACAGATTATTCAAACTGCGGGAGCGGGAGCGGCCGCGTCAGCAGCACGGGTAAGTGAGCTCTGCACATATCTACCTCTAACATTAGCAATTTTGGTTCTAGGAGGGTCAGAGTGGTGTCTATTTGTTCGTGAAGATACAAGCAGTTTAACCGCTACAAATACTGCTACTACAAACGAAAATCCTAAATTTTAGGAGCGGAAAACAGTGTGAATCCTTGAAAACAACAACAGTCGGACCTCGTGTTTTTTACGATCGCTTGTAGCTTCGTTAATATTCTACCGGAAAACTTCTTACTTATAACGTTGAAAGTCCATAAGGTAGGCCGGACGCTACTTCAGTTTGATGAGGCTAGGTTTATTAGTTCCAGAGTTATTCCGCAATCAAAATTAAGCCTAATAAATCAAAGGTTAAATTGGTAATATCCCCTAGCACACGCATTTAAATTTTGTCTACTTATTATAATAAAACCGCACCCCATAGGCTACCAGGAGGCCCAATTCCGTACACTCTAGGCCCTTAATTAAGGCGGTAATCAGCAAAAAGCTCATTTCATTAAAACAAATTTTCAAAAGGAGCTACAAACGCCACCGAAAAATAGCTAATATCTTCTTTTAGAACACAACAGTCCGGTTTTTTTCCGTGTAAGAATAATTTTGATAGCTTAAGGTAACCGGAAGATACAGAGTTAGAAAGAATATAATGAGAACCGCTAATATACGTGTGACGCCCACGTCTTCCCTCGCTCAGAGGAGGAGGGTGGCTCACTGCTCGGGTGAAAGGTACGCCCGTCAGATCAAAGTCTTGAACCACGTTTTTTTCCCTTACGATTGTTTTCAACTTTGCTAATAACCTACCGGGAAACTTCTAACTCATACAGTGTAAAGACCTAGTTGTAGACCTGTTGCCGCTCAGGTTTCATCAGGACAGGAGTAATTGTACCGGAACTATTTCGTGACCAAAATTAAGCCTAATCACTAAAAAGAATAATTTGGTAACATCACCTCACAAACCCATTTAAATTTTGTCTGCTTCATATATTAATAAACAGCACCCCGTAGGCTAATCGGAGGCCCAACTTTGTACTCTCTAGACCCTTAATTAAGGGGGTAATCAGCAGAAATCTCATTTCACTAAAACATTTTATAAATAACCACAAACTTGACTGATACACCGCTGAAACCTACATTTAGAACATAACAGTCTGGGTGCGGCGATGGCATAGTGGTTAGAACATCCGCCTCGCATGCAGGAGGTCCGTGGTTTAAATCCCGGTGTCACGCAGTTCCCAACCGGGAAAAAAAATCCGCGTGTTGATGGAACTGCATTAAGAGGCCTGGGGTGCGGCCTCACCGGTAACGACCGCCGGGAACGCACTCCCTCACCAGAGAAGGATTGGCCACCCTGGTGCAGTATCTGGCCACTACCTCCCACATGCATACGTCAAATAACTCACGGCCCTCAGTCCCCAGCAGCTGCGAAGCAACTGACTACGACGGCGGTCAGATCTGCAACGCAGCAGAGGGTGCTAAGAATCTCTGGACTACAGGCCGCCATTGGAACCTGAACTTGGCAACGTTTATTGCTAGAACTTTATCTAGTGAGGGAAGTCTAGCTGTACTATTCGAGGAGCTAGAGGGTGTTAAATGGGATATAATAGGGCTCAGTGAGGTTAGGAGGACAGATGAGGCCTACACGGTGCTACAAAATGGGCACGTCCTTTGCTATCGGGGCTTGGCAGACAGAAGAGAACTGGGAGTGGGGTTCCTAATTCACAGAAACATAGTTGGCAACATAGAGGAATATTATAGCATTAATGAAAGGGGGGTAGGTATTGTAATTAATCTGAATAAAAGATACAAGATGAAGGTAGTACAGGCTTACGCGCCTACATCCAGCCATAATGACGCTTCAGTTGAAAGCTTCTATGAAGACGTGGAATCAGCAATAAGTAAGGTGAAAACACAGTATACTATAGCGATGGGCGACTTTAATGCAAAGGTAGGGAAGAAGCAGGCTGGAGACGAAGCAGTAGGAGATTATGGCATCGGTACTAGAAACGCCAGAGGAGAGCTACTAGTAGAATTTGCAGAACGCAATAATTTACGGATATTGAATACCTTCTATCGAAAACGAGAAAACCGCAAGTGAACATGGAGGAGACCTAATGACGAAAATAAGAACGAAATAGACTTTGTAATGACTGCAAACCCAGGAAACGTGCAGGATGTGGAAGTGGTTAGCAAGGTACGATGCAGTGACCATAGAATGGTACGGTCTCGAATTCACCTAGACTTGAAGAAGGAACGACAGAAACTGTTACGCAAGAAGCCAATCAATGAGCTAGCACTGAGAGGGAAAGTACAGGAATTCAGAGTGTCGCTGCAGAACAGGTACTCTGCTCTTAGTGAGGCAACCAACCTTAGCGTAGATACAATGAATGATAATCTGACAAGTATCATTACGGAGTGTGCAGTGGAAGTTGGAGGCAGGGTAGTTAGACAGGACACTGGCAAGCTTTCCCAGGTAACAAAGAACCTAATTAAGAAGCGTCAAATCATGAAAGTGTCAAGTAAAACAGACGAAATAGAACTGGCAGAGCTTTCGAAGTTGATTAATAGACGTAAAGTATGCGACGTAAGAAGGTATAACTTGGAGAGAATTGAACACGCTCTGAAAAACGAAGAAAGCTTCAAAGCCGTGAAGGGGAAACTTGGGATAGGCAAAAGTCGGATGTATGCACTAAGGGACAAAGAAGGCAAAATAACTACCAATATGAATAGGATAATTAAAATAGCGGAGGAGTTTTACAGAGATCTGTACAGTAGCCGAGACAACCACGACCTTAATACTATAAGAACTAGCAGTAACCCAGACGACACCCCACCAATAATCATAGATGAAGTCAGAAAAGCTTAGGAGAGCATTCAAAGAGGCAAAGCTGCTGGTGAGGATCAGGTAACATATATCTGCTGAAAGATGGAGGACAGATTGTGTTAGAAAAACTAGCCACCCTGTTTACGAAGTGTCTCCTGACGGGAAGAGTACCAGAGTCTTGGAAGAACGCTAACATCATTTTAATACATAAGAAAGGAGATGACAAGGACTTGAAGAAGTACAGGCCGATAAGCTTGCTCTCTGTAGTATACAAGCTATTTACAAGGGCAATTGCTAACAGAGTAAAGAAAACATTAGAATTCAATCAACCAAAGGAACAAGCAGGACTTCGAACAGGCTACTCAACAATTGACAACATTCATACTATCAATCAGGTAATAGAGAATTGCTCAGAGTATAACCAACCACTATACATAGCCTTCATAGATTACGACAAGGCGTTTGATTCAGTAGAAGTATCAGCCTTCATACAGATACTGCAGAATCAGGGCGTAGATGAAGTATATTGACACAATGTGACTTTAAATTACGCGCGCTAGCAAATACTTGTGCCTTCTAGATGATTTGCGATGCACGAGCCTGCGGGACCCAGCTGCGCGCGAACCGGGTTGAAAGAAAAGAAGAACGTAGAAGAAGAGGCAGAAGGCGATCCTCGAGACAATCTAGCTGTGCTATAATTCTCGGGCACAAGTTCGCCCAGCCTACGTTAGCTTATTAAAAGAGTTTATTGAAAAGTGCGTTGCAAATCTGGTGGAAGTGCTGGGTGTGATGCCAAGCCCCTCTCGAGTGACGGAGCACAGTCCAGAACCACAGCGATTTCGACCCAACGAGCTGACGCCTATTCATCAGCGCTGCAGTCGACGCCTACGTGGTGAGGGTCCTGAATTTTCACCTTTATCGACTTCGCTTGGAACATCAACGGCTGTGAACGGGTACGCAACCGACATGACAGCTCAGGTCACTCCAGCCAATATTGTCGTAAACCAGCCAATGCTACCAAAGCCTTTCCACGGTGAAAGCTACGAGGACTCAGAGGACTGGCTTGAGCACTTTGAACGCGTCGCAAAGGCTAACGGATATGGGGAAGAGCGCAAACTTGGAAGTGTTTACTTCGCACTGGAAGATAGCGCACGAACGTGGTATGAAAACCACGAAGCCACCTTCCGGTCATGGAATGATTTTCGACGGGAGCTGCTCGCTGCTTTCCCGAACACAGACCGTAAAGAGAGAGCTGAAGCTGCGCTCCAGACAAGAAATCAGCGCAATAACGAAACTGTCGCCATGTATCTGGAAGACATGTCTCGCTTATTCCACCGAGCGGACCCAAATATGAGCGAAGACAGGAAGCTGCGCCATCTGATGCGAGGCGTGAAGCAAGAACTCTTTGCCGGACTAATTCGAAGCCCGCCGCGCACCGTCGCCGAGTTTCGTTCCGAGGCGACTACAATGGAAAGGACGCTACAACAGCGAGCAAGGTTATACAACCGGGATGCGATCGTCACTTCCTTGGACATGTTGCCACCAGCCTTCGGTAACGGCATGGAAGCACTACGCGAGCTGGTGCGGTCTGTTGTGCGAGAAGAGCTGCAGAGGCAGCGTCTTGACCAGAACGCTCCAATGCTTTCGTCTCTGGCCGATGTGATCCGTGAGGAGGTCAGGCAGGTGGTACGCGAACCTTCGAGCAACGCACAGCCAGGGCCGCCACTACAACAGAAGACGAGAATGACGTATGCTGATGTGCTACTACGAGGACCTCCAGGACGTGCGGACGTCGCGGCGGCTACACCTATGCAGTACCCGATGCCGCCGAGCACCCTGCAGCCAACGCCAGAGAGGAGACTAAGGAAGAGCGATGTCTGGCGCACTCCCGACAGGATACCGCTGTGTTACCACTGTGGGGAGCCTGGTCATCTCTACCGAACGTGCCACTACCTCCAGGCAGGACTCCGTGGTTTTCCTGTTAATGCACCTCGACCACGAAATGGTGAACGTCCCTTCGAAATTGAAGAATACCTGTCAGGTCGTCAAACCTCAAGTGGCTTCCAACGACACCAACCTCGGGCAACGACAACGGGGAGGTATAGATCGCCTAGCCCCCGACCTTCAGCAAGCTCCCCAAGGTCTCGTTCCCCAAGCCCGCGTCGGGAAAACTAGAGTCAGCGACCTGTGGAGGCAAGGCCGCTGTCGACGCTAATGCAGAAAAACCTCCATTGCTGACTCTGAACGATGACCGATTCAGAAACCGGTGCTTCGATAGTGACGTTGCTTCCGATTTACGTGTGTTCGTTGACGGCTACGAAGTCATCGGACTGGTAGATACCGGCGCAGATTATTCAGTGATGAGTAGCGGACTTTCTAAAATACTAAAGAAAGTGATGACTCCTTGGAAGGGACCACAAGTTCGCACAGCAGGAGGGCACCTCATCGACCCTACTGGAATATGCACAGCAAGAATCGGAATACGGGGTTTCACGTACGTCGCCAGTTTTATTGTGCTGCCGGAATGCTCAAGAGACTTGATTATCGGCATGGATTTCTTACGAGCTAATGGCGCTGTAATTAACTTGCGAGAATCTTCCGTCTCATTCTCGACTAGGCACGCGATTGGTACCTTTGAAACGGAAGAAAACGTATATGACCTTTGTATTGCAGATGATGGCGTCATGGTTCCGCCAAGGTCGAGCATATCTGTCGCAGTAAACAACAAAGCATTCAGTGAATTCGAAGGATTTGCTGACAACAACACTGCCTTACTACTCCAAAAAGGGATCTGCATGGCACGAGGCCTTGTTAAGTTACGTGACGGATGTGCAAATGTTCTACTCACAAACTTTGGAAATGAGGTGCAGCACGTTGCAAAAGGAACCGTCGTCGCCAGTCTGAATGATTTCGTCCAGGTTACGGAGCTGCGAACTTTTGAAACCAATGATTCTGATTTCGAAGACGTGGAGTCTGTCCTTGCAGCCATCGACATCGAGCCAGGCCTACTACCAAGCGAAAAAGAGCAAATAGAGGGTCTTTTAAGGGAATTCGCCGAATGTTTCTCGTTGTCATCTAAGGTTCGACGCACTCCTGTCGCTAAACATCGCATCATTGTCGACGAGTCAGTGAGGCCAATACACCAGCATCCCTACCGAGTGTCACCAAAAGAAAGAGAAGCTATTGGTAATCAGGTTAAAGAAATGCTCAAAGACGATGTTGTCCAGCCTTCATCAAGTCCATGGGCGTCACCTGTTGTTCTTGTGAAGAAAAAAGACCAAACCTTACGTTTCTGCGTTGATTATCGGAAGCTGAATGCCGTCACCAAACGGGATGTTTATCCTCTGCCAAGAATTGACGACACTCTGGATAGGCTGCGAAATGCCAGGTATTTTTCCTCATTGGATCTTAAAAGTGGGTATTGGCAGATAGAAGTGGACGAAAGAGATCGCGAAAAGACAGCGTTTGTGACACCGGACGGTTTATACGAGTTCAAGGTACTCCCTTTTGGCCTTTGTTCAGCACCCGCCACATTCCAACGGATGATGGACACAGTGCTTTGTGGTCTTAAATGGCAGTCATGTCTGGTTTATCTCGACGATGTTGTAGTTTTCTCTGCTACCTTTGAGCAACATTTGGAAAGGCTCCGGGCCGTGCTCACTGCGATCAAATCAGCTGACTTGACGATAAAACCGCAGAAATGTCATTTCGGCTTCCGTGAGCTCCTTTTTCTCGGCCATGTCATCAGTGCAGAAGGCGTCCGCCCAGACCCTGCAAAAACTGAGGCCGTAGCAAGATTTCGGAAGCCAACAGACAAAAAGGCTGTTAGGCGATTTTTAGGTCTCTGCGCCTATTATCGACGGTTCGTTAAAAATTTTTCACGAATTGCTGAACCACTGACACGGCTGACAAAAGAGGAAATGCCTTTCGTATGGCTTGCCGAACAAGAGGATGCCTTCAATGAACTACGAAAGTGCCTTCAAAGCCATCCTGTTCTGGCGCATTTTGACGAGGAAGCGGAAACCGATATCCACACGGATGCAAGCAATTTAGGTCTTGGGGCCGTGCTCATCCAATGGCAAAACGGACAAGAATGAGTCATTGCGTATGCCAGTCGCACTCTTTCGAAAGCTGAGGTGAACTACTCAGCGACCGAGAAAGAATGCCTTGCCGTGGTATGGGCTATCAGCAAGTTTCGACCATATTTATATGGTAGGCCTTTTCGAGTTATAAGCGACCATCATTCGCTATGCTGGCTGGCTAATCTCAAGGACCCATGTGGACGGCTTGCACGATGGAGCTTGCGATTACAGGAGTATGATATCACGCTTGTGTACAAGTCAGGTCGCAAGCACAGTGATGCGGACTGCTTGTCACGTGCTCCGATTCAACCTGCTGCTTCTGCGTCCACCGAGGATGGTGAAGATTTTATTTTCTTGGGAGCTGTGACACCATCAGAGATGGCACATCAGCAGCGATCCGACCCTGAGATACTCCTCTTGATCAAGTACCTACAAGGACAGTCTGTCGATGTTCCACGACCTTTTGTCCGCGCCTTGTCAGCGTTTGTCCTACGAAACAACATCCTGTATAAAAGGAACTTTGACAACAATACAGCGACATTCCTGCTTGTCGTCCCTTCACCTCTGCGACCAGAGATTTTGGAGGCTTGCCATGACGATCCATCAGCTGGACACTTAGGAGTAAGCAGAACGTTAGCACGCATCCGCACTAATTACTACTGGCCGAAGTTGCTTAGCTCTGTACGACACTATGTCAGAACCTGCCGGGACTGCCAAAGACGTAAAACGCCACCGCTAAAACCAGCAGGTCTCCTTCAACCGATAGAACCACCAGAAGCCCCATTCACACAAGTAGGAATGGACTTACTGGGCCCATTTCCTACTTCGTCATCGGGAAAACGGTGGATAATAGTTGCGACCGACTATTTAACCAGATATGCCGAGACACCGACTCTAGTTAAAGGATCAGCCGTTGAAGTAGCCGAATTCTTCGTCTCCAACATAGTACTGCGGCACGGAGCTCCAAAAGCGTTGATCACGGACCGAGGGACTGCATTTACGGCCGACCTGATGAAATGTATCATGAAATTGACGCACACCAGTCATAGAAAAACGACGGCATATCATCCTCAAGCAAATGGTCTAACGGAACGACTGAACAGAACGCTGGCTGTACAGGCTGTACAGACTGAATGAGGCTGTACAGCAAAATGGATTTGAATGTGAAGCAGTGAGTGGGGTATCTGACCACAAGGCAGTCCTTCTTAGCTTGAATGTTGCCTGTGAACCCAAACTTCCGACGTACAAAACGGTTCTGGATTTTACCCACGCGGACGACAATTCAATTCTTGCAGTTCTAGCAGCGTCTTTTGATGATTTCTTGTTCAATAGCAACCAATGTCATGTGGACTTGTTAGTTGATCAGTTTTATAAGATTGTTGAACACTGCATACACACATATATCCCACAGAAGTGCCTAAAACGAAACCCTCGGCATCCTTGGCTAAACAGAGAAATTATTCAGCTTGCTCGGCGAATAAAGCGACTTCGAAGGCATCGTAACACTCTCCTAAATAACCAGCACTTATTGAACTCTCTGAAAACAGAGCTAGGAGAAAAAATGAATGCTGCCCGCAAATTTTACTATGAAAGTTCGTTAACAACCTTTATGAAAAACGACCCATCTAAATTCTGGAAAACTCTTAATCCTGCAGGCCCGACATCTTCCTTACTTATTGTGAACGAACAGCCCTCTTCGGATTCTTTAACTATCTCGGAAGCGTTCAATGGTTATTTCAAATCAGTGTTTAGTACAGATGATGGCACCAGTCCCGCTTTCGGTCTTGACAGTACATTGCCTGCCTCCCCAGAACTACAGATTAGTTACGCTGGAGTTGTCAATCTCCTACTGAACATCGACACAAATAAGAGTGCCGGCGCTGATAACATCCCTAACACATTTTTAAAACGTTACGCTGAATGGAATGCGAGGTATTTAACAGTCATTTTTCAGAGATCCCTTGAAACAGGAATTGTACCGCAGATTTGGAAAAATGCAAAAGTTGTTCCGGTGTTTAAATCTGGCGACAAACAAGTAATTCCAAACTATCGACCTATTTCATTAATCTGCACCTGCTGTAAAATTCTTGAACACATTATTCACAAACTTGTAGTCACATATTTAACTGAAAACAACCTCCTCTCCCAAAATCAACATGGCTTTCGTGCAGGATTTTCAACAGTCACGCAGTTGCTGGGGTTTACGCATGACATCGCTTCGACTTTAAACGATCGCGGTCAAGTGGACGCCATTTTTATTGACTTCTCGAAAGCGTTTGACATTGTTTGCCACAATAAACTCCTCCTCAAATTAAAAGCCTTTCTGCGCGGCACTCACGGCATTCGCTTGTTATCTTGGCTTTCAGATTACCTAAATTTAAGGCAGCAGTTTGTCGCGTTTAACAATTCACATTCGTCATCCCTCCCTGTCACATCAGGTGTGCCGCAGGGCTCGGTCCTTGGGCCTCTTCTTTTCCTAATTTATCTCAACGATGTTGTCGAAATAACAAAAAATACAAAGGTCAAACTCCGTCTATACGCCGAGGACTGTGTCCTCTATTCTTGTATTAGTACCTCCCGTGACCAAATACAGTTAAATAATGTTTTTTCTTCTTTCCGTACCTGGAGCTCAACGTGGCAAATGGCACTAAACCTTAACAAAACGGTAAGCATGACATTCACAAACAAGAAGGAACCGCTACGTTTTTCCTATGGCCAGAACATGAAGCATGTCAACGAATACAAGTATCTTGGCGTAACATTCTCACCGAACTTAAAATGGCATAAACATATAAACCTAATCTGCTCGAAAGCGCTCCGAAAATTGGGCTTCTTGAAGCGAACGTTAAAAGATGCAACTCACGAATGCAAACTAACAGCATACAAATCCCTGATACGGCCTGTTCTTGAATACGCCTCCGTTGTCTGGTCACCTCACTGCGCATGCGACATAGAACACTTGGAAGGTGTTCAAAAAAAGCAATAAGATTCATATATCACCGTTACGATCACAATTTTTCGCCTTCGTCACACGCTGTACGTCTATCACTCAAATCACTTGAACACAGACGTACTTGCGAGCGTATCGGCACTTTACATAAAATCATGAACAAGATAATCACCATTGACATGCCCTTTTCCTTTGCCAACTCCGTTGCAAACACTTGCAGGTCAAACCCCATTAACATCACACCCTTCATGCCATTTCTAGATTGTTTTAAGTTTTCATTTTTTCCTTTCACAGTGGAATTGTGGAATAATCTGGATGTTTCTCTCCGAAAGTTGCCTACCAATAGTTTTTTGAATGAACTACCAAACCATGTGTTTTGTTAGTTTAGTGTGTATTCACTGTTATGGACCCACTCCTGCAATGTCTCGAACTGTGAGACAGCAGTATTTGTAAATAAATAAAAAAAATGTTGACAATGTACGTTGATATAGAACACCGTACTTGGGATAAAATATTACCCTATGCAGCATTCGCCTATAACACTGCGATGCAAGAGACAACACGGATGACGCCATTCCAACTTGTTTTTGGCCGGACGGTAACGACACCTTTAGATGCAATGTTACCTATTGACGAGACGCCCGAGAATTACTATGACGTTCACGACTACATACAAAGAGCAGAAGAAGCTAGACAGCTGGCACGATATCGCATTCTCCAACAGCAGAAAACCGACACGCATCGATACAATCTGCGAAGAAGAGACGTCCAGTACGCACCAGGAGACAGAGTATGGGTGTGGATTCCTGTACGAATACGTGGGCTGTCAGAAAAACTGCTTCGCCGCTATTTCGGTCCGTACAGAGTGCTCCGCCGCGTCGGCTCGCTCAACTACGAAGTTACGCCAGAGGGACAGGATATTTCATCCCGACGGCGGCATCGCACGGAAACTGTGCATGTCGTCAGGATGAAACCATATTACGACAGGCAATGAAACGCTGAAGATACAACGTTCTTTGACGTTAACGACATCCCCGACGAGGGTTTGTGAATGACTGCCATGCAACCAGTTTGACACAAGCATCGGGACGATGCACTCTGGAAAGGGGGGCAATGACACAATGTGACTTTAAATTACGCGCGCTAGCAAATACTTGTGCCTTCTAGATGATTTGCGATGCACGAGCCTGCGGGACCCAGCTGCGCGCGAACCGGGTTGAAAGAAAAGAAGAACGTAGAAGAAGAGGCAGAAGGCGATCCTCGAGACAATCTAGCTGTGCTATAATTCTCGGGCACAAGTTCGCCCAGCCTACGTTAGCTTATTGAAAGAGTTTATTGAAAAGTGCGTTACAATATATAAACATTCTGGAAGAAATCTACAGGGGATCAACTGCTACCATAGTGCTTCATAAAGAAAGCAACAGAATACCAATCAAGAAGGGTGCAAGGCAGGGGGACACAATCTCCCCAATGCTATATACCACGTGCTTACAGGAGGTTTTCAGAAGCCTAGAATGGGAACAGTTAGAGATAAGAGTTAATGGAGAATACCTTAGTAACCTGCGCTTCGCCGATGACATTGCATTGCTGAGTAACTCAGGGGACGAATTGCGACTCATGATTACGGAGTTACACAAGGAGAGCAGAAAGGTAGGTCTAAAAATTAATCTGCAAAAAACAAAAGTAATGTACAACAACCTCGGAAAGGAGCAGCGCTTCGAGATAGGTAATAGTGCAGTTGAAGTTGTAAGAGACTATGTCTACTTAGGGCAGGTAATAACCGCAGAGCCTAACCACGAGATTCATGTAACTAGAAGAATAAGAATGGGGTAGAGCACATTGGGCAAGCACTCTCAAATTATGACAGGAAGATTGCCATTATCCTTTAAGAGGAAGGTATATAACAGCTGTATCTTGCCAGTACTTAGCTACGGAGCAGAAACCTGGAGACTTACAAAGAGGGTTCAGCTTAAATTGTGGACGACGCAGCGAGCAATGGAAAGAAAAATGGTAGGTGTAACCTTAATGGACAAGAAGAGAGCGGAGTGGATTAGGGGACAAACGGGGGTTAGGGATTTCATAGTTGAAATAAAGAAGGGGAAATGGGTATGGGCCGGGCATGTAGCGCGTAGATAGGATAAACGCTGGTCATTAAGGGTAACAGACTGGATTCCCAGAGAAGGAAAGCGGGTTAGGGGGAGACAGAAGGTTAGGTGGGCAGATGAGATTAAGAAGTTTGCGGGTATAAATTGGCAGCAGCAAGCACAGGACCGGGTTAACTGGCGGAACATGGGAGAGGTCTTTGTCCTGCAGTGGACGTAGTAAGGCTGATGATGATATATATATATATATATATATATATATATGAAAGTAGATTCGCTTTCACATAACAACTGTTTAGTGTGCGACGTTTCGACAGGAACCCTGTCTTTTTCAAGGCATAATACAATTCATATATATATATATATATATATATATATATATATATATATATATATATATATATATATATATATATATATATATATACGTGCAGGGAACTGTCGCTTCGACACAGCTGAAACTGCAGCCGAAAGGAGGCATGCGACAACGCAACGTGGTTGTTGTGTATTGGTCTCTCGAGCATATATATATATATATATATATATATATATATATATATATATATATATATATATATATATATTGTCATAACCAAGAACGACGCTGGCGCTTCGGCGCGTGGGCAGCTAAGGGAAGGTAGAGGAAGATGAAGACAGAAGAACAGCTGGCCCAGGATCGGGTGTTGTCTCTTGTTCTCTGTCTCGCTCATCACAATGGCGCATTCGACGAAGAAGTCTTACGTCGGCTTCGTCATCCAGGATAGCCGTGATAAAAGCCGCTTGAGGACGGCGTCAAGGCACCTCGGCAGCTGTTCACCTGCCGCCACTTCCACCACCGTTCGGGCACGGCGTCAAGGCCTCCTCGGTGGCTGCAGTACATAAGGGACGCCGTCCACGCGTCCTTGGCTATGGATTCTGCCGTCAGCGCAAGCCGACAAGTGAACCTCCTGCGGGAAGCCACCAGTACGTGCCTTCGTGGTTCGTCGGCAGCGCGGGCTTCTCCATCAAGGAACGCCGTTCACGCTTCCTTGGCGACGGGGCGTCACCCGCCGCTTCAGCCACCCTTCAGACCACCTGTGGATGGTGTCCAGGTCTCCCCTGTGGTTCTAGGTTATGACCTGATTGAAACTCTGCCACAGTTTTACGGCAGGGATCCGCACCGGCTCCTGTCTCTTGGGAAGGCCGCTCACGTTTCCAATGGCCTAAATTACAGTTGCGGTACTATCTCAACAAACGAACCGCCTCGGAACGCCGTCCAGGCATCCCTGCTTGTCGATCTCACCGGGGTGAGTGCTGCAATTGCTACTTACTCAACGACCACGACCACTAACTTTTCGGGCTTAACGCCCGACAGCACCGCGGACCTGCGGCGTACCATCGCGCTACTCCGCGTCGAGGCTAGCGAACTGACAGCGTTGATCACCGAGCGAGCTCCTGCAACGTTGCCAGCATTGTGTGACAATCACGCGGTGTTGAATGTAGCTGACTTATACGACCTTGAGGCAAGCACAGCGTAGCAAAGCAGGCAGCTTTGGTCTTTTCTGATCGAGCTCTCACACCAGCTCGACTGCTTCGCGTCGGTGATCTCTGCGTTGCCACCTGCCACCTCACAATCACCAGCCGTCTGCGAACTACCAGAATTCTACGGGGTCCGGAACGACGCTTACAGCTGGGTGGCAACCGTCAACGCGATAGCATTGCGCGAGTCCTGGACGGAATCTCAGAAATGAACCGTGGCTGTAAACCGTCTTCGGGAAGGTGCAGCGGCGTGGCACCGGTATGAAGGCTGGAAGCAGCAGTCATAAGCGGAGTGGAGCTGCAAGCTCATAGCTGCTTTCGGTCGCAATCCTTACCACCTCTCCACCACCACCCCGGCCAACCTGACCGGTATCGAGGAGCAAGCTCCAGAGGCTTTCTACCTCGAGGTTGCAGCTGTGCGCTGCAGCTTACCACTCGAGAAGTTCCCGAAGCAAGTTCACTGCGGCCAGAGGCCGCTACCGAAGTCGGACCTCTTTAGGGCGTTGTTCCAACGAAACAGCCACAGAGAATCATCTCGACTGTGCTGCATTGCCCTTCACTGACACAACCCCATTCACACACCGAGCTGAATTGGAGCAACACCTCGAAGGTTCCTCGGAGCCCCCCAGCCGCGCGGCAGAAACCTTCTCCGCCTGTCTTAGGAATGACGTCAGACTCAGGTGCGACATGCCACTGCTGCTCTCAGTACCCACGCCGGTACGCTATGCCATCATGTCAGTGGAAGAGGTTGATACCAGTCCTCATACAGCTCAGTTAGAGAAGCCAGCCCCATTATCACCTTTACTGAGGCAAGTGAAGACACCAGCATCGCCTATGCTTGAACCGCGTACGGTGATGGCGCCGGTAGAGCCCAAGGTAACCACTGCCGGTGTCACTGACCGAGATAATGAGTAGAAAGTTGGCGCTCAAGATGCAGACAGCAGCCAGTCTCGACTTCCCGATAGACTTGTGGAAGACTCTGGCCCCCAGTTTCAGCATGGCCAAGGCCGACCTCCGAGATGCAGCCACTATATCGACCACCAAATCTACCTTTGTCAGATACCGGGACCGAATGGCGGCCGAGAGTGTCGGCCGCAACGGGGCAGCCAGTGCCGGCTGCCTGAGTCCACAGCACTTTTTCAAAAGACATCGTGGCGTGCAAAAGAGCGACCAGCTTAAGGCAGCCAGTGCCATCCACCAGAAACGTTGCCGTCAGCTACGCGTGCGCGCAGCCATGGCCGAGTGTCATGACCAAGAAAGACGCTGGCGCTTCAGCGCGTGGGCAGCTAAGGGAAGGTAGAAGAAGATGAAGACAGAAGAAGAACAGCTGGCCCAGGATCGGGCGTTGTCTGTTGTTCTATACCCCCCGCAGGGGCGCTGTGCAAGTGGGTGTTTGGTGTGTAGCGACACCACGGACCCGAGCTAACGGGGGAGTTTCTACTCCCTTTCACGCCTAGCCGTGCGTGGCTTTGCCGTGTCCGGGGAAAAGGGGATCCTGGGGGTTGAGCCGACCCTGTGTCATTGAATCTTTAAGGCCCCCCGGCAGAGGCAACACACCCCTTTGGCCCGGCTTCACGTAGACGGCCCCCCTGGGCTGACCCACCCAGGGGAAATCGGCAGTCCCCTTTTCCGAACTCTCTCTTCCTACATCTTCGTCTTTATCTCTCACTATTTATCTGTCCTGTCTTCTACTCTCTTCTGCCTACTTCCAAACTTCCTGGCGGCTAGGGTTAACCCTGCGCAAATAGCCTACCTTGGTCTAGGTGCATTGGGTTATAGTAGCGTTGTACGGCTGGCGTCTGCAGGTTTTAGCATCCGCAAACTTTTAGCGTTCCCTCATGGGGCTCCGTGGTGCGTGGCCACCAACGCTTCTGAAGAAAATTAAACTGGAATGCATAAAGCGTTTGCCTTCTTAAGTGATTGTACCGCCTTAAAGCGCGTACGCACCGAAGACTTTGGCTTTTTCAATCGATCAAATGAACATTTTCCCCATTTTCGTGCTATACATAGTGAGATAAGCAGAAAGCAAGCCAGAACTGTATCCCTCTTTGTAGTAGCCAGATGTCTCACAGAAACTCTTGAAGCCGGGTACAAAGTTACCAAAATGGCCAGCGGAGACCTCCTCCTTGAAGTTCGAGAAAAAGAACAGTTTGAAAAGCTACAAAATCTTTCAACTTTTGGTGACACTCACATCACTGTAACGCCACACAGATCTATGAACACAACCCGTGGAGTAGTATCTGATGCTGATTTGCTCGGCTTGACCGAAGAGGAACTTCTGTAGGGGTGGAAGAGTCAGAATGTGACCAATGTACAAAGAATCTTCATTAGAAGAGACAACAAGGTAACACCAACGAAACACCTAATACTCACGTTCGCTTCCAGTAACCTGCCAGAAAGTATTCAAACAGGGTACACGAAGACATCGATCAGACCATACATACCTAACCCACGTCGTTTTTTTAAATGCCAGAATTATGGCCACGACTCACAAAGCTGTCGTGGTCACCAAACTTGTGCACAATGTGGAGTGTCAGGCCACAATTCTGACAATTGCGAAGAACCATCACACTGTGTGAACTGTGGCGGAATCATGCCGCATACTACCGGTCTTGCTCAATTTGGAAAAAAGAAAAAGAAATTAGCACATTGAAAAAAAAGAAAATATCACTTTCAAAGAAGCAAGACTAAGAGTGTCGCTATTTTACGGCGCTACATATGCTGATGCGGCACGTCAGAGGGCAACGCCGCACCAGCCCTCGCCACCCCTTCGGCCAGCGCAGAGCGAGCCATTGGCTGTGGCGACTGCCCCCAAGGCGGCAGTAGTTCAGTCTACTCCGCCTCCTAGCGAATTGAGGCCGGAGACTCCAGGGTCCTCTGGTCTCAAGGCCTCCCCTCACTAGGCGAGGCCTAAAATCCGAACCACCAGCTCGCATGTGTGGGCACCCAGTGCCTCTAAGGAGGCAATGAATACAACGGTACCTTTGGTACCAAAAGTGCGGCGCGGCTCCTTGGAGCTCGCCAAGAAAAATAAGAAACCAATAACGGGGCCGGAAGACCGTCCTGCCACCTGAATTAACGAGCTCACTACAACACAGGATACTCTTTGTACACACAGCACCATCTCTCTTGTTTAAATATGCAGACAGAAATATTACAGTGGAACATCCCAGGCCTTCTTCGAAACCTCAATTACTTACAAGAACTCCTCCATGAACACAATCCTAGTGTGCTGTGTGTACAAGAGACACACTTGAAATGAACAAACACAAACTTTTTACGTAACTACGTAATCTTCCGAAAGGATGGAGATGAAGCAATGCCACCATCCGGTGGTGTAGCGGTTATAGTTAGTCAAGGTATAGCATGTACACAATTACCCCTTCAAACTTCCCTCGAGGCGGTTGCTGTCCGAGCAGTTATTCTAAACAAACTCTTCACTGTCTGCTCTTTGTACATACCTCCGCACCACCGTCTTGAAAAACTTCAATTCCAGTCTTTAATGGATGAACTACCTGAACCTTATCTGGTCCTTGGGGACCTGAACGCACATAATGGTGTGTGGGGTGATTCTCGCTATGATGCACGAGGTCATCTCATTGAACAATTTCTAATTTGACCAGGTGCTTGCCTGTTGAATAGGAAAGAGGCAACGTACTATAACCTTGCCAACAAAACTTATTTTTCCATAGACCTCAGTACCGCATCTCCTTCACTTGTACCATTACTTCAGTGGAAAGTCATAAATAATCTATACGGAAGTGACCATTTTTCTTTAGTTTTGAGTACACCAATAATATATGAATGTCCTCCACATGTTTCCAAATGGCTGGTAAAGAAAGCCGAGAGGGAACAATTTCAAAAGCTTACTCACTTAAATTGGACTGACATATGCGGATTAGGCATAGATTAAGCTGTGCAGTACTTCACGGCTTTTCTTACTGACGCAGCAGCCAAGTGCATTCCACAAACATCTGTACTGCCCGGAAAATGACACGTCCCGTGGTGGAACACTGAGTGTCAGAATGCGCGAAAGGAACAGAACAGGGCAAGGAGGTTGCTGCGGAACTCGCCGACAGCGGAAAACCTTGAGAGCTTTAAGAAAATAAAATCTCGAGGCAGGAGAACGCGTCGGCAGGCCAGAAGAGAAAGCTGGCACAAGTTTTTATCAGGGATAAATTTATATACACAAGAGGCCAAAGTCTGGAACATGGTTCGTAGGGTAGCAGGCAGACAAGTACACTCACTTCCACTCGTAAACACTCAGGGTGATACCTTGGAAGATCAGGCAAACTTCCTCGGTGCACACTTTGAACGGGTATCCAGCTCGTCCCACTATACTGACACTTTCCAAAAATACAGAACAAAAATAGAAAAGCAGAAACTCGAACACAAATCCAGTAGATACGAGGCATATAACGAAGCTTTCAGTCTAGCTGAGCTCCGAACATCTCTAAACTCCTACAGTACTTCTGCCCCAGGTTCTGACCGTGTGGTGTATGAAATCTTAAAAAACCTACCAGCCGAAACACGAAAAACCTTACTTTGTTTGTACAATGCTATCTGGTTTTCTGGCACTATCCCTACCTCCTGAAAAGAGGCTATTATTATTCCTATTTTGAAAGAGGGCAAGGACCCTTCTTTAGCTTAAAGTTATAGGCCTATTGCACTTACAAGCTGCTTGTGCAAAGTCTTCGAAAAAATGATAAACTGCCGACTTGTACATATCCTTGAAACAAAGAATTTGCTCGACCCATTTCAGTGCGGGTTTCGAGAAAGTAGATCCACTACAGACCACCTTGTTTGTATCGAGGCACAGATCAGAAGACGCCTTCGTCCATAAACAAAACTTTCTCTCTGTGTTTCTCGATATCGAAAATGCTTATGATACAACATGGCGTTTTGGAATTCTAAGGACCTGTGCGCGGAAGAATGTTTCACATAATCGAAAGTTACCTGTCAAACCGGACATTCCGTGTCCGTGTGGGGAGTGTTCTTTCCCAAACATTTGTCCAGGAAGCAGGCGTGCCACAAGGTGGTGTACTTAGTTGAACACTTTTTATTATCATATTAAATTCTTTGTTCTTGTCCATCCCCCGCAATATGTTCTATTGTACATATGTCGACGACGTTCAGCATGGCTTCAAGTCATGCAACTTGGCAATGTGTGAGCGGCAGGTTCAGCTGGGTTTAAACAAGGTCTCCAAATGGGCAGATGAAAACGGATTTCGACTTAACCCACAAAAAAGCACTTGTGTCTTGTTCTCTCGAAAGAGAGGCATGAACTCGGAACCTGACATTCGACTGAATGGGCAATGTCTGTCTGTCAAAGCCGAGCATAAATTCTTAGGCTTAATCTTGGACAACAACTTGACCTTCGTACCGCACATCAAGTATTTAAAACAAATTGTTTAAAAGCCATGAATGTTCTAAAAGTGTTGTCACGTACTACTTGGGGTAGTGTTGGGCAATGCCTCATGAATCTGTATCGAAGCCTCATTCGCACCCGCCTAGATTATGGGGCCGTTGTTTATCAGTCTGCAACTCAAAGTGCTTTGAATATGCTGGACCCCGTGCGCCATTTGGGCGTCCGCCTTTCTACGGGTGCTTTTCGCACAAGCCCTGTAGAAAGCCTTCACGTTAAGTCAAAAGAATTGTCGCTTCATCTACAGAGAACTTACATGTCCTTTGTATATTTTATTAAAGTAAAAGCAGACAAGAAGCACCCCTCATACTCTACTATTAATGATCTGTCGAGCTCCATTCTGTTTCAAAACAGGCCTTCGATGAGGCAGCCCTTCTCAGTTCGCCTGAAGGGTCTAGCTGAAGAAACTGGAGTGTCACTTGAACACAGTTTAATGGCTCCTGTAGCATACCCGCCACCGTGGCAGTGGCAGACTATAGACTGCGATGTGTCTTTCCTAGAAGTTACAAAACATGCACCTACTGCCCATATCCAAACGTGCTTCCTGGAACTTCAACACAAATACACACGTCCTGAGTTCTTTACAGATGCCTCCAAGTCTAAATCCTCTGTGTCCTACGCTGCTGTCGGCCCATCCTTTCCGAATGCTGGCTCTCTACATCCAGGCACAAGTATCTTCGCAGCGGAAGCTTACGCGATACTTGTGGCAGCTAAACACATCAAACAATTACAAATACAAAAAGCAGTAATTTATACAGACTCCCTTAATGTGGTAACGCCTCTGCACAGTCTTAAAAACAGAAAAACATGGTCCTTGTCTCACTTTACTCCATTTTGTGCACACTCTACAAACTCAAACAACATATTGTAGTGTACTGGGTGCCAGGGCTCCGTGAGATCCAAGGCAACGTGAGGGCGGATCAGCTCGCTGCATCCGTCCACAAAAGCACTGCCCCTACACCCATATTAACCCCGGCCCTTGATCTTAAGCCGTCTCTCAAACGAAACCTCAGGGACTACTGGCAGAGCAAGTGGGATACACACACACAAAACAAACTACACATTAATAAGCCACACCTTGGTCATTGTCTGCCAGTATCGAAATCGCGTCATACAGAGGTAATACTAACGAGACTCAGGATAGGACACACATACACGACACATACATTTTTTATTTATTACATACTGCAGTTCTATAAGGACCAAGCAGGAGGGCAGATGGGAAAGTTACATGTATCGCATGGTAGCGGTGAATACATATCAATTACCATGCTTTGGTCATACACACGAACAGTATAGATATATAAACAAATACACTCATACATACGTTTATACACACATTTTCAGGTAAAAAAACGTTTCACAGTGAAAAACTCATTGTAAACTAGAAAGTTGCAACGATCACACTGTCTCTAGATCAAGCAAAATGAAACCATTATACAGTAGAGCTCGTACATTCAGGGACCACCCTAAATTTTTCAACTTCAAAAAATAAAATCAGACAAATACGCCCTTTTCCCAACAAACAATGAAAACCCACGACTAAAACATCTTCAACCGTTCGAGAGCTACACAAAAACTAGAAAAGCACCAGCAATCGGTCAGCAAACCTCTGAAACAAAGACGATAATTATTCTAGGGCAGCACACACTTTCGCTGAAAAAGCGGCCGCAGTTCGCGCAGAGAAAACCGAACTCGGTAATGCATTGCAATCCGCAATTGTCCGCGGGAAGAAAGAGTATTTGAATAGTTTTGTGCGGGCTTTGTAAGGAAGAACATTGTGTGAGTGGCGATGTCTCGATGCTCGAGGTAAGAAAGGCTTGACATAAGGGTTTGCGTTAAGCTTCAGGTGGCCATGAAAAAGCGAAAACAAAAATTTTAGGCGGGCTAGTTTACGTCGCTGCTCTAAAGTTGAAATTCCATTTTGCACCATCAACGAAGATGGGGAATCAGTGGATCTGTACTTGTTGAAAATAAAACGCCTTGCCCGGCGCTGCACCATTTCTAGCTTTTGCTTGTCTTTCTTGGAAAAGGGGTCCCAAAAATGTCGGCGTATTCAAGCTTAGATAACACTAAGGTCTTATAAGCCAACAGTTTTGCTTCTGTAGGGGCAGCTTTAAGTTTGTGCCTTATGAACTCAAGCCTGAGCATGGCAGCTGTGCAAGTATTTTCAAAGTGCTTAGACCACGATAACGTATTGGTAATTGTCACCCCTAGATATTTGTATTCCGGGTTTTCTTTAACAGTCACTCCATCGATACAGTAAGAAAACTTAAGCGGCTCTCTTTTATTTGTGATTCGCACTAGAACAGTCTTGTCCGAGTTAAACTTCATGAACCACGACGTGCACCATTGGCCAACACGTGTCAAGCTGTCATTTAAGAATATTTGATCCTCAGTACACGTAATTTTTCTAAAAATTATGCAATTATCCGCAAATAATCGTATTTGAACATCAGACGAGACAATTGAAGTTATATCATTTACATAAACTAAAAAGAGATCTGGGCCCAAGACATATCTTTTGTCCGGTGGCGATTCACCATTGTGTGACAGATGTCGTGAAGCATTAACAGTCCTTCACTGTTAATTCAGTGCAAACACTTGGAAACTCTAAGAAAACAGCATTTTCCATTACCCTGCCGACAACATATACCTTCACACCTTGCAAGGTTCGTTGGTAGGGAACTGGTTTTTAGTCATAAATCATTGTTAGCGTTTTTAAAGGAAATTCATAATTTTATTATCATATGCCCGGGCATTCCGTAGCACGACCTCTCCAGAGAGGTTTTTGCTGTGGTGGCTACGCAGGAAAGCACTTGCCCCACGGCCCTTGGACGCAAGGATAAGAACGAGTGAGGTACTTGTGCTAATGCCATACATGTCCACCATCGTTTTACATTATCACCAACTTTTGTCACCTATTCACACCACACACACCCTTCACGGCATGGTCATGATTTTATTACTTGTATGTTTTTACCCGCCTTACTGAGAGGAATTTTATGGCCCTTATACAGCCGCTAATCACAATCATTATCCACATTCCTTGTCCCATGAACTGGCGCTCTTTGGCCATTAAATGGCCCTTGCGCCAAAAAACACCACATATCATCACGTTGTTTTCACTCACTGGTTTTATCAGTACAGGAAGATCTTCATTGGCGATTCAGTGTCTATGTCATAGATAACTCCTGTTACGGTGTCACTATTCGCTGGTATGATAGATCAGACTGATGTTTCTCAGCTCTGACACCCCTTACGGAAACGCCATACATGGCCTATATATAAGTTATATCTGGCCATATATAAGCATATATGGCAGCATATGTGGTCAGATATAAGCATATATGGAAGCATATGTGGCCACATATAAGCATATATGGCAGCATATGTGGCCACATATAAGCATATATGGATGTATATCTGGCGGAGTCGGTTCATGTATGGGGTTATATACGGCCATATATGACGCGGTTGGCCCATATAAGGAGTCAAATCCGGCCAAATAAGGCACGGCCACACCATATATAACATATCAAGTGGATCCTTTTATGTGGAAGTGCTCTCTTATTTGGGATGAACCACGTAAATATTTAGCACCGTGATCACACTTTTATGCGAATTGTAATATATAACAATTTGTACACAAAGCTGACCTGCTTATTTTTCATACCAATGGGAGTATTAAATATATATGTTGTTTCTGCCATGCAAAAAACCGAAATTTCAGGTCAGCTTTGTGTACGTGATAGTTGCAATTCGGTTGAATGCATATATGCATGCATTCGTGTAATTTAATTCGTACATTTTTCATGGCATTTAGGTTTGAAACAATAAGTTGCGATTAATACGACGTAAATAATGTATACAAGAGCAGACATGTTTTACGAGGAAGGAATCGTGTCAAGTCACAAAACGTATTGAAGCTTCCGAACCTCGCTATTATTATAGAGCAATCCTATATAGTATTATGTAAAGACAAAATGCATGCAACTTATATTGTTCACATTAATGCATTGTTTAAAGTGGCAGCAAGAAATATTAATTTCAATACACTTTTAGCTTCCACATCGGTGGACAAAATTTCTAATTATTTGAAAGTTTTGATGGCGATATGCTCCCTTCATATAACAAGATTTCTATTAATCCTGTTGACCCCTCATCTGCAATGGCTTTCAGCAGCCATTTACTATAATTGCATGCGCAGTGCAATGTTTAAGGGAGTATTCTCAAAAACAAAAAGAACTTACGTGAATTCAACTTGCAGGCACTATTATGATTACATTCAAGATGGAAGTTGTACTAATTTATTGCAAAAATATATCTTGCGTTTCCTTTGGCTACGTATAATGTTCCTGGCCGTGCACATAGTAAATTTATCGAAAATTTTATGTTTGCACAAGTGAACAATTATTTAGTGTAATGTTTGCAAGCGTCAAATAAATCTCACGTCATAGACATGTACGTTAAGAAAGGTGCAACTGACTCACACGTGATACATATTTAATGGACCATGTAATGAAATGCTGAAGCTTTATAGCAACATTTAACGTAGACTGCCGAATTCACAAAACTTCTATTTTGGGTCGGTGTGTCATTCCTTGGTCGAGGTCACTAAAGCGCACGTGCCATCATCAGGATTAGCCTAAACGTCGCCTTGTGAATACAATTAGTATGAAACATTTTTTGTGGGCTGGCGTGATACCTAAGTCAAACTCTACATTATGTAAACAGCCCCTTGCTGTGCAGGCGCGTAACGATTCAAACTGCTTGCGAACATATCATTTCAACACCAACACGGTAGTGCTCTTACTTATAAGATATGTATGCCGGTACATACCCTCCAAACTGCGCAAGTGCACACTCGCGTATAGAGATTCATGGGCACCCGGACACTGGAATTTCATTCAATGTGGCTAGATATTTTCGGCCATGTCAGAATGATATGAGTGCATTATTATCATTGTTATTATTATTATTATTATTATTATTAATGTTGTCCTTGTTGTTGTTGTATTTCGCAAAACGTCCAACAGCAAATCCATATGCTGTCATACTGTGTCGTTATGTAAGTTTTATGAGATCAGTTATTTTGGTGTTCTTTTTGATAGCATTCTGAATTTTTTCTACTTGCATTAAATGTGCTGCCATGCGAGGCCTTCATTCTCTTCCTGTTGGCTCAACATCTCGCGAGAATCTGGTTCTCCTACAGCCTTCTACAAATGTTACACCGTGATATGTCGTGCTCAACTTGAGTACATATGCATATCTGAATTGGAATGGCCTTGCTAAATCCAGCAGTAGCGCCTCTGAGTGAGTCCAGAAAAATTTTATAAGCATTTACCCCCATCGTTTCACTAGAATCCTTTCAACACTGCTGGAATATTATATTGGCCATCAGTTAATGGCCGGCGAAATCGCACTGAGCTGTTATTTATTTACAAGCTAGTTCAGGGTAAGATATTCTGCCCTTCTCGGTTGTAATAATTTTCAAACTTTGCGTAAGTTATCGAGAGAGAATCGACCGTTGCATGTACCTACCAGCTTCTTTCAACACTCTATCATTTACAGAATACCGAGTCTCTCTAACGTCAACTTTCTTGATTCTTTATGTTTTTCATAGTCTACAGTCATTTTTTTTTGTCAGTGAGGGCTGCCCTGTCCTAACGTAGATTTGCATATGCACAGATTCTTCCCTTTTCCGTCTTTCAGGAAGCCTTCGGCACGGTTGTGTATATTTCACATTATTTTTCAGTCCCATTCCATAAATATCTACTCTTTTGTTTGTTGTTCCCATTGTGCATTGATTTTTTTTGACAGCTCGTTTTTGCTCTTTTCATTGATTTGCTTTTCTGTGGATAGTCTGTAATGTATTGTTTATTTTTGTTTTATTTTCGCGCGCGCCAGCACGAAAAACCCTGTGGTTGTTCTTGGATACGTTAAAAATGATTGATAGATTATTGGTTGATTGATTATTATTATTATCATTATAAATCCTTGCGAAATAAGATGAAAATTTGGCTGAAACGCGTCTTCGTAGCCAGCGTACACGAAGCAGTGATTTCAGCTCCACGGAATGCCTGTCTCAAAGGTCCTCCACGTGCAGCTTTCTTGGCTCGCGGGAGTAAGTTGAAGTCCATTGTCCGAAAAAAACTCGCCTGACTGCATTGGTTGCAAGGGGTGCGCACAGTAAAAAAAATACAAAAAAGGGCGCCCATCGAGTGGGTGGATAATTCGGAGAACGTTGTTCGAAGAAGCGCACGTAGGCGCCCTGCAGCCCTGCCGTGGCCTACACCAGTCTGTCGACACAGCAGGAAAGAGAGTGCCGCGGCCCATTTCAAGTAACGACGAAGAAAATAGTTTGCACAAACATTCAGTCGTATGGTAATAACATTGCGTCAATAATTGTTAAAAAATAAAACGTCGTTCGCCAATAAGCTCAGGAAAATTTAGTTCTAGTGAAAAGTGCGTAAACCATTGATCTCAAGGAGTAATGTAATGCTCATTGTTATGTTCATTGTCAAGCCTGCATGCACTGTATCCATCTGCGCCATTCTTGCTTTTTTGCTCGCCGGAGTCATGGGTGCCGTGCTGATCGAGTTTGTTAATTTTCATTCCTTTTGCTCTTATTTCGTGTTCAACTACTGCTCCAATATACACAAGATGATCGCGCAGCTCTCAGGAATCTACTTCGCTGTATGTGGTGAAATTGTGGACGGACGTGGAAGTGTTTTTGTGTGCGTGTGCGTCTGTACGCTGGTGGATTGGCGATCGTCAACTTTTCGTGCGAGAAAAAAAGGGATACCCATGCTTGCGGGCAAGCGTTTCTTCAAAACTTCTTCCTAAAGCAGTACGAATGGACGTGGTGGCTTTAAGGTGTGAATAGGCTATCAGGATTAACAGGCTCCTTGAAAGACAAGTCTCGGTTAAATGTTAAGGTAAGTTCATCATTTTCATTACCTTCGCACGTTGTTCATAAATATTATGATAACTCGAAAACATACCACATTGCATGTTTGCTGAGTAAATAACTTTATGCTAATCGTGGTTACGTCATTAGGCTGTTTTGTTTAAGCGATATGACAACACTTTCTTTTTTTTCACTTGATCCAGACAGTGCTCTATTTAATAAAAAAATCTACGCCAGGAAAATGTTGGTTTCGTGCCATTGTACTTTTCATAAATATATTGATGTAAATATACTTGTGTTGTATTTTTCTCATTTTAACGCTTGAGGAAAAACCAAGGATAAAATACAACTTGCGCAATTACAAATAAAAAAGAGTTGCATATCTCCAACTCCAAGGGTGTCATGAGATTTATGAGCCCACGTTTGAATTTGTCTTGCGTTTGAATTTATCTTTCTACGTTCCACTTGTTTTTATATTTACGTGTGTTTTGATAAGGACACGCAGTTAAAATTTTGTTGCTAGTTTGATTCTTCAAAACAGGGTGCTATGTCACGGATCCAAATGGAAAAACTTAAGAATAGGTCGTAATTTCGTTTCCGCCACGTACAATCAGGGTGATATAAGTGTAAATTTGACTGGAATGCGTACATCACAGGCAGCATTATCGTTACTGATGTCGCAACATCGCGTGGTTATCTTGAGGAACTGCGCATACCCGCATACATAGTTACACAAAATAATGTGATGTCAAGTTTTAATCCGTGAGCACTGTAGATAGTTTTACGCAAGCCGACAAATAAACTGGTATGATGCATTAGGGCTTGCTACTGTGTGAAAAAACTGGGGGACCGTTAAGCTCCGTTTTTCACAGTTGAACGTGATGGCAGTATCGATCCTGTTTCTTGTGCGTAAATCAATCACTTAGTGTGTACTCTTTATTGCATGATGCTACTTGAACAAATTTAATTGTGGAATAGTACTGTGTAATTGAGAAGGTTGAAAGTGTCTCAATGAAGGTTTCGCACATGGCTGCTTTTTGTGTAAAAGAGGGGTAACATAGTTTAAAGAACAAGAAATATTATGTAATTACTGAGTTGCGCGAAAAAATTGAAATACAAAAGGAAGACACCTAGACGCAGCACACATTGACAACTGAAACATTGTTGGAGAAAACAGACATACGTATATATGCGGTTACGAGAACACGTGCGGTGAAAGAAAAAGATTAGATGAGCAGACAGATTGTATAAATGATGCGCTTCCAGGAAAGCTACCTCAGTAGCAAGCAACATAAGTGAGAGTTACGTGACACATGAATCCCCAGCTTTGTTTATGAAATACGCCTCTCCGATTTCCCGCGCTATACCGTGTCACTGAATCTAGCTTTAACTACCGTATTCCAAACAAGGGCGCGCAGCCACACTCTCTACAATATGATGATTGGTTAGAGAATGGTTGTTAATTCCTTTAGAGAAGCTTTGTGATCTACAATTATATAAATAAATTCTAAATAATACTTCCCACACGACAGCGCAGTGCCGTCCACCACACAATGTCCACACTGTGAAAGAAAATGATTAGATGTCTGCTCATCTAATCATTTTTTTCCACCTCACGTGTTGTCGTAACCGCATACATATGTCTGTTTTCTCCAATGAAGTTTCAGTTGTTAGTGTGCGCTGTGTCCAGGTGTCTTCCTTTCACACTTCAAATTTTTCCGCGCAACTAAGTTAAGATGAAGTACCAACTCGCCCAGCAGAACGTGCTTCTCAATATAATGTGTGTAAAATGTTTTAGAACTTTATGCACCCACTACGCAGTCGTGAGGGAATACGTGCAGTAACCAGTGTGCCTTTTGTAATGGTTGGCTGTCTTTCGACCGCGAAGTCACGTTGGTAATAACGTGTTCTGATGCTTGATGACAATGCACGCTTGTATCATGCAATATAGCTGCGATATTAAATGTTGTGTTGTGAAACCTGTATGCAGGATACATGTATTTGTTAAGCATGACAGTTATTTTCCTTGCATTTACAACAAGAGGAAGTTATTCATGCTTTATTTCCAAGCAGATGCATAGCTGTGTGGTAGAGCACATTCATGCCATGCAAATTGCCTGCATGATTTCGATCATCACTCAAACCCGAAAATTTATATTTGTTTTATTTGCATTCTCTCAATTTTCAATCATTGACAAGACGATTTTTCACGCAGAGCCACCGATGCCTTCGCCGGAATTTCTGCAGACTGAGCTCTTTACCACTGTTACGTTAATGATGCATTATTGGCAAAATGGAAGGGGATTACGTTTACAAAGTACATTTTTAGTGTTTCGTTGGCAAGAAATATTGTTAAATGCCTCTGTTCCTACGCGCACAGAGACCTATAGACACCACTTTTAGCAGTCGTTCTATAGGTCATTAGTCACAATACTTGTACATAACAAGCTTGCATACCAATCACTTTCGACCGAACTCCTTAAAAGTTGATTATCAACTCATTTAAGTTATTCAATGCACACGCAGTTCATACGGTCAATAGCAAGTCAATATTTCGTTTTGACTGACTATGGACGCTCCATTGACACGCAAGAAAAGTTTCAAACATAACACACTGTGAAAAATATCTTTACGAAACTCAAATTGGGTTCTTTTATGCTATTTATTTTTGTCAAGACGGAATCGATAAAGCGGAATATTTACTTGCACCGTACTATGTCTCAGACCGTGTTGACCATAGGTTCAAGATAAGAATAATCGCATGCAAGACTGACGTGTTTCAAAACTATTTTTTACCAAAAAAATTACAAGATGGAACCAGCTGCCTTCTAGCATTGCCTCTACACTCCCAAATATTTGTTTTATTTCATGTTAGAATTGTTCCTATTTATATGTTAGAGCATGTTTCGATTTATATATGAATTTCTCTTGCAGATTGTGATTCAGGTGACTTTGATTATTTGTTTGGCTGACTATGTATTTTTTGTATTCTACTTTTTGTAAATGCTCCCCCAATGTAATGCCACTTGGTGCTGTGGGTAATGAAATAAATAGATAAATAAAAAAAGTGTCGATAAGTAAGCAATTAATTTAAGTACAAAGAATGTATCTCTTCAGGAAAAGTGGACTAACAGTGACATGTGCCCACCACAAACTTTAAATATGATGCCAAGTTACATTCTAGCAAATAGTTGTTGAGAATAACTTGAGATATAATGAGGATAACTTAATTGAACAAGAATGTTCAGGGGGTATGAGCTGCCTTTGTTTTGGAGATGATAGTGACTGCATGCAGACCTTTCAACAAACAGGTATATTTCTGGCTGAAGAATGATTTGAGCAGCTATATTTTTTGCCGGTGACACAGGCTGAACTAATATAGATGAATCATTTGAATGGCTTTATATAAAGGTACCCATATAAGGCCATATATAGAAGCATCCATATAAGACCTTATATGGATGCTTCTATATATAGCCATATATCGCCACATACAGCAACACCCATATATGGGGATATAAGGCCCATATATGGCTATATGAGGATTTGGACATATCAGGTTATATACGGCCCATATATGGGGATTCCATATATGGGCCAGATATGCCCAATTCCCGATGTAGCCATATATGGGGATTTTTATATAAGTCCATATATAGGATTTTTGTAAGGGACATGCTGTAGCGTGTTCAGTGCACTCGGGTTCCTCACGTCGATTGCCAAAATATTTTTCCTCATGTTTATCTGAATGTCCTTGGTCTCGTTAGGCACAATGTTTTCAAGGTACAATGACAGTGCTTGCCTGTTGAGGAAGCGCAGATTGGCAGTAGTAGTCTGCGGCACAAACAGAATGGAGAGAGGTTATCGCTGAGGCGCTGTCCTCACAGTGGCTGTACTTGATGCCAATGATGCGTTCATGATTCTTCGTTTGGCCTTGCGGTAGAGCACAGGTTTGAAGTCATCTTCGGCGGACTCGTAGTCGGATGCAGAGTACAGCTCGGGGTCCTCGCTCTCACTAGATGGATTACCACGCTTTCTTGAAGCAATGCCCGTGGATGAACTGGTACTGGGCGGGATCTCCGGGGATTGTACATCCATGACCGCGATGTAGGGGGCTGGAGACCCCGCTGTTACGCTGTGGAACGCAGAAAAAACAGCACAGACCACAAGATGTGTTCCACAAGAGAATCACTTCGTCTTCCTCCCGCCTATACTGGTTAAGCGGGTCGTCTTGGCTGATGGTGACCATTTATTCTGCGATATAAAATTTCTATGCGTATTTATTTAGCAAATTTGTATGTTTTAAGGGGAACCACAAGGAATAAACGTTGCAAGTGAGTGCTCGTCCTGTCGACATTTGTTTTTCGTTTATGTGCTCGTCATTTTGGCACGAGACAAATATTTCTGTATATCTTCACTTTTTTATCACTCAACATTTTTCTTCATTTTTGCGGCCATTTCTTTCTGAATTGTCGACATTGACATCACGAACTATCACATTGACATTACTTTTTCTGGCCGCGGTGTAGCACCACAAAAGATCGAATGATATTCGTAGCTCAGACTGCCATTTGAATCTAGTGATATTAACATCTTCAGTCTTATTAGTCTGCTCGCACTCCTTATTCTTCCATACTTCCGTAGGAATTTTCCGTATGCTCCTTATAACTTCTTTAATGAAGTTTCCGTATACTCCGTAAGGCTTTTTATATTTCCACATCTTTCCATAGTTTCCGTAAGTAATCTTCCGTATATATGACATGACTTCCGTATCTTTCCATATCTTTCATACGAAATTTTCCGCATTATCCGTATAATTTCCGTATCCTTCCATATTCTCCTTAAAAGTTTTCCGTATATGCCACACAACATCCGTATGCTTCCATAAAAATCCTTTTTTTTCCGTATAGCTCATAAGCAAATTGTACGGAGTCCATATGTTTTCCGTAAGATTTCGTACGGAACGTTTCAGTAGAGAATATATATATATATATATATATATCTTTGCGAAAGAGCTATTATGCCACTGCTTGAGGTAGCACTTGCATCGTAAAACCAAACTTCCTAATAGGTAGATATGTCTTGTTATTGATTGATATGTGGGGTTTAACATCCTAAAACTACCATATGACTATGAGGGACGTCATAGTGAAGGACTCCGGAAATGTCAACCACCTGGGGTGCTTTAGCGTCCACCGAATTCAGAGCACACGGGCCTGCAGCAATTTCCCTTCCATCGAAAGTGCAGGTGCCGCAGCTGGAATTTGATCCCGTTAGCTGCGGGTCAGCAGCCGAGTACCTTCGCCACCTGGCCATCGCGGAGGGGTGATATGTCCCGTTATAGACCATGGTAATGATGGATTTTGGCAAAGCAATGTCATGTGCCCTTAGAACATCAGAAATAGGAGTCATAATACATACACCGTCAAGCAAGGGTGAGATTGTTACGAATTTCACGAATGAGAGAGTTTTGTTAGTAGGCGGATGACGTCTGTGGTACAGATACTGTTTGGGAGTTCAGAGCGAGAATCTGGAAAAAACACCAAGCCTGTGTCGGTTTCAAGTAGGAAGAAATTGGAAAACGTAACTAGCACTCAAAAAATGAAATTTGACTTTCCTAAAGAAACGCCACGAGAAAGGCGCATCAAAATCACAGCGAAAGCTAAAAGAGTGGCCTTTCAGAGCCTTTTCTAAACAATCATATAGGTAACTGCTGCAAGCGAACTTGCGGGGTATTCGCTATGCAAATTATAATAGTAAAATCTGAGACCAGCTTTCGCTATGCCATTTGTCGTCATTTCTTAGATGCGTTGTATCCACTAAACACTTGCAAGAAAGTTTGTGCCAATTTTCCAGGCAGTGGCTGGCGAGGATAAGGAATTAGGCCTGAAGTAGGTATGTGCCACAGGTAATAAGAGGTAAAAAATAAGATCCGGTATTAGGTTGGAGCATTGGACGATTCACTCATTACGCTAATGGCATCGTGTGACGCCTCGTTCTGCTTTTGTTGTTCTAAAACGCTTTATTACTCATAAAGACGCGATTCCGTTCCCGACATCAATCCTGCCTAAGGCAAGTTTGCGAAAAAGTCCCAAGCACCGGCGTGCCTTAGTGGTAGAATACTGGGCTGGCACGCAGCCGACCCGGGTTCAAGCCCTATTGTGTGCTTGGTATTAGAGGCCTTTTTTCTATTTCGCGAAAGTTCGCGATAGTGGTTACAGATACCGGTGGCGGCGGCGGCGAACAACCATGGCACCGGTCGTGACCCGAGTTTTGATCTCGTAACAGCTTTATCTGTAAAAGAGGAAGTTATAAGCATAGAGTGCTGTTGGTGTTTCCTATAGCAGATACAGTTTCAATTTCTGTATTGCATAATCGGGAACCTATTCCATAAGTAGATTCAGTCAAGTACTTAGGAATTATTTATAGTGAAAAGCTAAATTGGAGCCCACACATTAAATATATAACAGCAAAGGCAAAACGGGCGTTAGGTATATTACGCAGGTTAAGCAACAGAAAATACGGGCTGCGCAGACACACGATGGTAATGATAAATAAAATGTATGTGCGACCAATATTGAAATTGGGGTGTGTATTATTCTCGGGGGCCGCTGGTTATAAAATTAAACCGCTAGTAATGTTAAAGCGAGAAGGCCTGCGAATATGCCTGGGACTTCCCAGGTTCGTGGCGAATAATGTATTGTATCAAGAAGCGCGATTGCCAACACTCCTTTGTTGATTCCGCGTTCTAACGGTTCAAACCTTAAAGTTCTACAGTTTACCGGCGCGAAGATCAGAGTACGCATTTATCAGCGACCCTGACTCTTTTTTTCTTGCACATTGGCCTCGATTTCATACCCCTCAGATAATTTTCCTTAAAAAGAAACTCGATTGCATAAAGGTAGACATTAGCACAGTAATTGAAACTGACTCCTCAACCATCAACATTAAAATAGAGTACAATGAAATCTTCCCCCCACAAGCCAAGTTGCAATCTCTTAGATTTTTGACCACCACACTAAACGATTACTTGGTACATGCAGAAACAAAAAAATGTAATAGCTACAAATGCTTCTGTGAACAATGAAATGGCAGGCGTAGGAATTGCGTCTGATTTCCTCGGCTGGTCTTTTTCAGTAAGGCTTCCAGATTTCACTCCTATATTTGAAGCCGAGCTAGTAGCTATTATTTTAGCTCTTCGTAAAATTCCTACGATCGAGACCAGTGCAATCATCCTAACAGACTCACTTTCGGTGTGTGCAGCTCTGAACACCTCTGAACAATCTCGTGCCCTAGCAGCGTTCCACACATTAGCACCGCCGCATTTATAATTCCTCAAATTAGTGTGGGTCCAGGGTCACTGCGGATTACAATTAAATGAATAGGCAGATGCTTTGGCACGAGCATCACTCGATGGACCAGTAATTTCAGTACTTCCCGAGTTGGAATACTTATCAGGGTTTAGATATAGTAAATTCGCTATTTTAACAGATAGTTTAGAAAATATCATACAATGGAAAGACTATCAGCACCTCAAATTTCCATGGAAGTCCCAGTGGAGTCCGTCAAAAAAACTTGAAATTATAATCTCCAGATTCCGGTGCCGGGTCCCTCCAATAAATTTTTATTTACACAGAGCTGGTCTGACACTTTCCCCCCTTTGTCCGTTCTGCGAAGAATCAGAAACTATTGAACATTCATTTGGCTCTTGTCGTAACTATGCATTAATTAGGAAACGACTTTTAGATATTCCATTTGCGAAGCTAGGTTTAAATTTAACCACAGAAAATGTTCTAAGATTTGGTGCCTCGGCTTTGGGAAATTGCCACAGAGATACATTCGATGCAGCGTGTAATTTGATTCAAGACTCTAAACGTTTTTCAACATAAAGCACACGTTAACAGATACTAAAAAAAACCGGGTAGAAAAGTAATTTTCAATTCTGGATCCGTGACATACCAAATTTCTCGTGTTTAGCAAAACCAGCTGTCTGGTCGGCTCCCAAAATCAAGCTGTAGCTATTAGTGTCTACTTTGTTGTTGCTTCTTTTTTCTCACTATCTAAATCTTTGGTTTCTTTCTTTTTTTTAACATACTGTCTTCCCTATACGACTCCCTCCATGTTTTTTTTGTCGTTGTAAGCAATAATGTGGTTATCGTCCATATGAGACTACTTGTTCTCTTGGCCAATCCCCCAGAGTGGGTACGAGTTATGGGTTAGAGGATACAAACAAACAAACAAACAAACAAACAAACAAACAAACAAACAAACAAACAAGAGTGCCGATGGAACAATCTATGAAGACAGAATGCGTCAATATAAAGTCTATCCTAATATTGAGGTCGGGAGGGGAACGCTCGAGCAGGGTAAATAAAGCAGGATCATGGCGGCCGGCAATGCTAACACGAGGGATGCACATTCCGATGACGACCACAATTACACCATGGGTGACATGAACGGTTTTAGTGGCAGTAGGCGCGAGTACATTTTTTGAGGCGTTGACTGAGAGGAGTACTCAATATGCACAACTGAGCTGAAGTATCAACTAACGCCGTCTAAGAAATATCATCCAAAGACACCTAAATGAAATCCTTTCTATTAGTGAGCATCAGCGGAGAATCCGGGTCATTCGCATTGATGCAGCATTACTACAAGTGCGGTATAATCTACTTTTCTGCCCGAAAAGATCCTTAGTTGGTCGCTCATGAAAAGCGGCGTGGTTTGGGCGATGGAGAATGATGGCGGTGAGGTGACGGCAAACGGGCTGTGGAAAGGCTGTTAGGGACGTCAGAAAGAGTTACACACGACTGAGCTAGCTTGCTTGCTTGCTTGTTCCTTTCTTTTGTGGCTCTCACCCACTAAGAGGTATTGGCCAAGAAGCCAGTGGTTAATGCAAGTCAGTACCTTTAGATTTTCTAGACTAGGGGAATATGATTACTGTGTTTTGACTGTGAAATAATTTGGCGCAATGTAAAAAAAAGTGAAAAAAGGGGGGGAGAGAAATAATAGAATTTGTTGAATATATGAGGTGGAATCGTTATAAGAAATTCTCCTGAGAGTTGAATCATTGCAGTGTATCAGCTAAATAATAAGTGGTAGTGTGGCTAGTAAAATTCGAGAGCTGATCGCTGACTGAGCAAGGTAATCTTCTTGTGTTATATATGAATTCGCAGAGAGGCCCGCAGATGTTCCTGTCGCTGTGTCCCAATAAAGTGGCCCCAAAAGACAAACTATTGGGAGTAATAAGTGATATTCCTAGTTTTTTGAATAAAATTTCGAAGCAGTTTTTTGTTTGATGTTTGTATCGGTGACATGTGATAGGAAAATGGTCGATATGTTCATGTTCGTTACAGGTTGAGCACAGAAGGAATGGCACCAGACCAGACCTGTTTAAGTAGAAATTAAGAGGTGGTACACGGCATCGTAATTTTGTTATCAAGACTTCCAATTTACGCGTCGGACACCATTTAATATTCCATGTGAAGTGCAGGTGCGAGAAATCTGGATTCGGTATAATTTTTGATGAGTCTTCAAGAAGAGAAAGTTTTCTAAACCTCGCTGCTGATACATTAGCTGTAGGAGGCATGATTGGCACAATAGGAAGATCAAGAAATGTTCGCGCAAGTGTGTCAGCCATCTCGTTTCTAAATACACTACGAAGGCCTGGCACCCATACCATTCGCACTAGACGAATGTTTGCTGGGATTATTGATTTAAAAGTTTCTAGTACTGCTGATGTCGACGACGATGATAAAAATGAACACACGGAATACGAGTCAGACACTATCACAGCTGTCGAATGAGTCGCAGGTAGTTTACAAATAGCTAGTATAACGGCCAATAATTCCGCTTCAAATATTGGTGTATAATCTGGGAGGCGTAATGAAAATGAACAGAATAATGAGAGAGAAAAAAATACCCATACCTGCCTTCTCGCCACTCATAGATGCATCCGTTGCAATTACTATATTAGTACCTAATTGAGACAGGTGTTGTTCTAATAAACCAATCAAATATTTAGAGGGCAAGGGTTTAGCGTTCATGGGGAAGATATCGTCAAATTTTATTTGCACTTGGCCGATTGGTTTGACAGATGGTATGATCTCGAATATATTAACATTAAAGCATCTCGAAGTGTTTGAACAAATAGCACTCGGGGTTAATATACACGGGGCCAATGCTCATCGAAAAAGACACCAGGCTCGGCAAAGAATACAAACTGTCGCCTTCTTAAAGTGGATTCAATTCTGACAGAAGACCTCATATGGGCGAGAAGAAAAGAAAAGTCGGCTTCAGTTTGGGGGCGTCCACTTGGTGCGGCAGTAGCGCGAGACATGGCCAACTTGGTCACAGCGGAAGCAGATTGGACGGAGCAGGCGACCGGAAAACTGAGGTTTGTAGTTTCTTACCTAACGACGGCTTTAATAACTGAGACTGCCGGAGTTGTCTGGACGGTGTCATGGTCGAGTGAAGGAGGACGAAGCGGCGCCGGAATCGCCGTCTGAAGCTCCCGGCGAACAATAAGGGTGAAGTTCTCCGGCAGGGGTGTTGCGGCACCGTGATCAGTGCAGGCTGATGTGACAGCCGTGTTTAGTAGCCGCGCATTGCGGCACTACGCGACGGCTTTTAATCATTTTGAAGCGGTGGTATTCCCGAATTATGAATTCGAGGGTCATGACATTGGTGTAAACAAGCCAGTTGAAAGCGTCGTTCACGATACCTTTGAGTATGTGGCTCATCTTGTCACTCTCGGTCATTTGTTCGTCCACTTACCGGCACAATGCGAAAACGTCCGCGATATACCGAAAGATATCGCGTAGTCGCTCCTTGAGCATGTCTCAGTGGGTGAACTCGGTCACATGCGCATCGAACTATACATAGGGTGCCGTCCACGTTGGCGAGCATGATGGTTGGGTCCCAGTGGTGAGTCTGGTTAACACACTCGTACATTCAAAAACAGTATACCCGACCACAAGGCCAGGTTAAGTCGAGAGCGTACCAGAGTCATGGGAGTAAGGAATCGTCAGGTATGTATAGTGGCGGGCGCCCCAAGTGGAGACGGTGATGTGTTGGTGTCGTTAGTAGTTACGGCAGGAGACTGAATAATGCGGCCACTGCAAAGCTTCAGGATGAGGACAGGGAATGGTTCACCTCCATCGATTATTACGTAAGAGAAGAAAATCCGGATTGTCGATGCTGCAGGTAGAATGTGATGTACCGAGCAGTTGTTGCGTGACCGGTTGATGATGATGACCTAAAAGCATGGTTCGCATCCACTATAAGAAATTTTCCAAAAAACGAGTAGTTAAATAGAGAGTATGACTTTCTATTTGTAAGTTTAATGAATTATGAAATGATTAGAAGTAATGAAGCTTTACTAATGTGAGATTTGCAATAAAAACCGCCTTGATTCCATAACGAAACATTGTACTTCAGAACAGAATTTCCGGTAACGTGACCTCAGGAGAAGTCTCCCAAGAGTAAAATAATTAAAATAATAAAATGTAATCTAATACTGCACTGAGGTGGTCTAGGGACAAAATTACTCGACCTCGGACCCGCAGATCATGTGATCGAATTCCGACTGTGGCGGCTGCATCTTCGATGGAGGAGAAAATTGAATACACCCGTGTGTCCAGGTTTGGGCGCACGTTAAGGAACCCTAGCTGGTCAAATATAGCGGAGCCCTTCGCTATGGCATCTCTCACAACCATATGGTGGTTTTCAACGTCAAATCTCACATATGAATTTTGAATTGAATTTTGAATGAAATGATTTCATTTCCGGAGGGATACAGAAAAACGAAGCGAAGCTAAAGGCCATTCAGCCTGACGTGTTTTCGCTACGCGAAAAAAGTTTGGTAGACAGTGTTACATTGAATAATAATTATCACATTACAAGAAGCAGCATCATAACAGAACACCGAAATAGCATAAAAGCAAAAATAGGTGACATATAAGTACAAAAAGTAGGCTGCATAGACACACAGAATAAGACATCGAGGCTCTTTTCATTACATATCCAAAAAAACATATACTTACATAGTGATATATTCATATAATACACTCACATATTCATAGATACATCTGCCCATGCTTACGTACATACTACTCTCCAACGTATACACGCGTTTTGTACCTAAAAGTGAGAGTATATGTGGAACCTAGCCTGAAGTTTATTGCAAACATGTTTACTATACTCAAATAACGAGGAGATGTTGTATGTGATATTTGAATTGCGTTAATGAGAGGTTAAAATTTAATTGCTCACCTAAATGATTTATAAGCTGTGGGGCGTGGTATGCAATTAGGGCTCTACGATATCCAGTCCTAGTAGCAGGAACGCGAATTTGTTGCCTATGGCGCGAATATTTGAGTGCGCCCTCCCGTGCCGTAATAGTGTGAAGTTTATTTTTATAAATGTAAAGTAAAAGCTTATATTCATACACCTGTCTTGCTTTGAGGATACCATGTTTTATGAATAATGGAACGCTTGGGGTCTCCATTTGGTTGCCATAATAATCATCGAATAGGCGGAGAACTTTTTTGTGTAAGATTTCTAGTTGATTTAAAATTCTTCTCACTTGTAGGGCCTCATACTAGCATACTATATTTTAAATGCGAATAAAAAAGAGCGTAGTATATGTTCTTTTTAGCCAAATTGGTATAAGTGGACTTGTTTCAATTATACACCCAACAGTCTTAGTTCGAATGCGAGACTATCAACATGGGTATTCCAAGACAAACTTTCTTGGAACCATGCTCCGAGGAATTTTTCGATTAACCTGCTCCAGCCTTTGCTTTTTGAAAAAGATGTTAATGTCGTCCTCGTAGGGCTTGTTGATAGCCTGGAATACAATCTACTTACGTTTAGATATATTATACATGAGCTTATTTTGATGAAGCCATTTTTCTAATTTGAGTAAGTAATTATTTACTTCAGTTTGAAGATGCATGAGTATTCTACCTGTAAAAATATGTTGGTTTCTTCAGCGTAAATAATTAATTTTAAGATCGTGGAATTCACACATGTCAATAATACATTTTGTAAATAGTAATGGTCCATGGATTGAACTCAGCGGCACACAATTTTTTACACTTTTCATTGGGGAAACAAGGTTACTCACCTTAACATATAGTTACTTTCCGTAAGATAACTTTCTATTAGTTAAGCTGCCACGTCTTACACCATAATCATTGAACTTAGATATCAGAATATCATGTTTGACTGTGTCAAAGGCCTTCTTCAAGTGAATGAAAAGACCTTTGGTGTAGGTTCTGTTTTCCAAGTTTTTTTAATCTCTGCTGTTTCTCTAAAATCACTAAATCCAATTTTTATAATCGTTCCATTAATCAGTAAAATCCAATTTGATACAAATAAAGCGGCTTTAAGAATGCTTTTCTTTGGTGACTTGAAGTGACTACACGATGAAAACAATGCGCGCTTGTTTCATTCATTTGAAAAATGAACAAAAAGATTGGTTAGCCTAACCAGTTCTGTGCGCTTAGGAATTTAGTTTTCGAACTCTACCAAGTAAAGTTGTAAAAAAAGTTCTTTCAGTGCTGACCAGAGCTTTCTACGCCAAGGAAACAAGACGTGTCGATATTCATTTAGGTGAGTGTATATTGTTTTACCTGAGTCTTGAACTATGGCATGCCTTTGCATTAGGCAGCAGTGACAGCATCGACTGCACATCCGCTAAACGTTTCCTGCTTTATATTACAGATCTACGGACGACCAGGGTACGAAAACCGCATCAGTATTGCTGTGTGAACTGGTCCACGATAAAGATGACGAGTTACAAGAGCAGGATCACTGCGCAAGTCTGATCGCTCCCGCACAGGCGTCGCTGGAATCGGCACCTCGTGACCAACCAAGCAACCTATAAAGAGAGCAATGCTCCCGGGACACGACATAAGGCAGCGGTGACAGCATCGACTGCACATCCGCTAAACGGTTCCAGCTTCATATTACAGGTTGGCCTACTATTCTTTTACGCTCATAATTTTCTTAGAAGTTTTCGCTGTCACTGCTGCCACAGTGTACCAGAGTGTGTTCTGTAGCATATGATCATTTCTATTGTGAAATTTGCAAATGTGTCTAGATAACTACTGAAATGGCTTTTGGCAAACCTGACGTTCTGTTGGATATTTCTAAAGCCTTGGCTGAAAAGGCACCGGCTAGCATTAAAGAGATATCAAAGGTACTTATTGAGATGACCTCTAAATTTGTTGAAGCTATAAGGACCTGAAAACGGAGATGAACAAGATGAATGCGACGAATAACTCAATGAAAGCTAAGCTTACTTCCATCAGACAATCTGTTGGGTACATGAAGGAAAGCTTTTAAGAATCCCGAACTGAAATAAAGAGCCTTAGACTAGAGCTCGGTGAGGTGAAAAACCAGGGCCTTGAATGCAAGAAAGAGAATCGAAGACTAAACAAAGAGCTGCAGGAAACAAAAAAAGCAGCTTACTGAACTGAATCAGTACAGTAGGTGTAACAACCTCGAATCATGAGGTAAATACCTAAGACCGAAAGTGAGGATGTCCTCAAAACAGTTGAAAAAGTCGCATCTTGCTTTTGCATCCAACTCTCTGACGGTGACATTGACGTGGCTCGCCACGGCGTTTTGCCCGTCAAAGGGCAATACGCCCCCAAACGTAGTAGTGAATTTCACATCCGGATCAGTGTGGGAAAAATACTGAAGGAAGCTAAAAAAACGACTGAACACTGTTAAGCTACGTTTCCAGAATAGCGACCAAGTCTACATAAATGAACACTTGTGCCCTGAAAGAAAAATTCTGCTTGGTAAAGCAATCCTACAGAAGCAGAAAAAAGGATGGAAATTTGCATGGGTCTCTGACGGAAAAATACTTCTACGGGAATCCGAGGATTTGAAGGTAGTGCATCTAATAGGGGAAGAAGATTTATCGCTAATAGTATGAGTATTTTTTTCCATAACCTATACCACATTCCTTCATAATGGCTTATACAATAAAAGAGGGGTATAATCATTGTAGAGCAAAGACTACAACAGTTCTTCATTGCAACAAACGGAGTATTATTAAAAACGGGGGTTTGCTTTCTGAATTCCTGTCACAGCATGAACATTCGTTCAATGTCAATGCAGCAACTGAGACGTGGTTGCGAGAAGGTGAAACTTTCTGTTTTCCAGGTTACAGAACAGAATCAAATGCGGGAGTTTTTCGATCACGTGGGGAAGGCGTTGCTTTGTTCGTTAAAGATAACATAGCCTACCGCACAATTAAAACGGCCCCATAGAGTTGCAATGACATTGAAGCCCTGATTATTCGCCATGAGTATGACGTCACTATTAGTGTAATTTATCGCCCTCCGAGCAGTAGTATCACAGGCTTTCCTCATAAATTGAAAGCAATTTTCTGCGCTTTGTCCAATCACCAAAATACAACACTGATTATAGTAGGTGACATGAACATAAACACATACAACATGACAGACAGTTATTATGGCTATTTGTTGCAGTCTTACAACTACCCTAAGTTCATTACGTCACCAACGCGTATAACTGAGGTATCGACGTTTTAATTCGACCACGAACTGACAAATCTGGACACGGGGGTCACCGGAGGCGTTTACTTAGAGCCAATCTCTGATCACCTACTTATATTTGCTGTTTTAGATTCCCCTACGGGTACCAAGAAAACAAAAAGTAACATCGTAACCAAAATAGATTACAAGACATTACGCCAAGAAATTTGTGGCAATAAATACAATGAAATACACAATGAGGACTAAACATCGAAACTGATGACCTAATCAAATACCTACAAAACGCTATAGAAAGAAGTAATCGCAAGGTAAAGAAAAGCCACCATGATAAAGCTTTGTGCCCTTGGATGACTGAAAAGATACTTAAAACACTCAAGGCCTAAAAATACTGGCACGACAAATGGCACCATAACAAAGAAATTTTCTACTACCTACAACAATATAAAGCTCAGCGGAATAAGTCTGTCGCTATGACTTGATCCCGCCAAAGGCAGTATTATACTGAACTAATTAGACTGACCACTGGCAACACAAAAAAAACTCACGAAATCTTAGGTAAACAACGTAAGCAAACTGTGCTTTCCAAAACCATTGATGAAGAAGTTGTAGAAATTTTGAACGCATATTTCGCATGTATTTGTCCACCACTGGCCAAAACATTTAATGACTCAGACATTTCTTAATCGCAGAGCCCTCTGCCCAACACCTTCGTTATGTATAACATTGAGCCTGAAGACGTGATAACAGCAATTATTCAAATGTCTACCTTTAAATCTTCTGGACTAGATGGCATTCCTATTCGTATGATCAAAGAAAATATAGATGTATTAGGAGCAGTATTTGGCCACTTGTTCAATCACTTCGTCAGTCGCTCCAGATATCTATCTCAGCTGAAGATTGCTTAGGTTCTCCCTATCTACAAAGACGGAGACCGCAGTGACCCTTCTAATTACAGGCCAATATCCTTGCTCAGTACCATTATTATTATTTGTGAAAAATATCTGATAAGTCGGTTCCACAAATCGATTCAGAAATATCAGGTTATGTGCCCGCAGCAACATGGTTTCCGCCCGAATCACTCTACTTCATCAGCATTGTTAACGCCAACTCAAAAAATTAATGTATTTTGCAAGTAATATACTTGTGTGTGTCATATTTTTGCACCTGAAAAAAGCCTTCAATATGGTTGATCACAACATACTTTTACATAAACTAAAGCATTATGGTTATCGTGATAGCCCATTAGATCTTCTCATTGGCTACCTTCATGAGCGAGTGCAGGTAGCTAGAATGAATAATATATAAATCATTACCAAAGTATATGCGCACTGAAGTCCCTCAAGGATCTTTCCTAGGGCCACTTTTATTTTAATTATATATTAATGACCTCCCACAAATTTTAGACACTAGTTAAGTTAATATGTACACTGATGACACTTGTATCGTTTTAACAGTGAACAACCCTCAAGATCTGCAAACTAAAGCAAACAAAAGAGTTAAAAAAAGCAAGTGAATGGTTGGCGAAAAACAAACTCACTATAAACGTCAAAAAACTAGATATGTAGTGTTTCGACCACGCAACATATCATGCCTCCTATATAACAAGAATTGCGAATAAACGAATTTCAACTCGAAGAAGCCAGCTCATTTAAATATCTTGGCGTGATATTTGATAAAAATCTGCACTGGCAAGAGCAAATAAACGCAGTTTGTACAAAGCTCTCCTCGGGATGCTATGCACTTTCACAAGCACGTCATCATCTCGAAACCAATACTCTGCGTACTTTATATTTTTCACTCATTCACAGCCACATCTCATACTGCTATGAATCATGAGGTACGACTTATAAAACTTTCCTTAAACCTATTCGCAAACTTCAAAAATGAGCCCTGAGAATAATCACCCAATGTTGCTACAATGAGCCGAGTCTGCCTTTGTTTATGAAAAGGAATATTTTGCGTTATGATAAGGTACACGAAATAAAAATTGCCACGTGTGTTTTTAATGTTTTCAAAAACTAACTGCCTTCTTATGTTTCTTTTTTTGCACATCCTCTCGTGTAACCAGAAATCAAATATATGGTAATTTCAATCTTCCTCCAACTAAGAATACTTACAGACAACATTTGCTGCAGTTTTCAGGGCCAAAATAGTGGAATAAACGACCAACAGAAATAAAACAGTCGAATAATTTTTCATCAGTGCTCAAGAAATACCTACTCACACAGAACAATGTTTATCAATTAAAACAGTTATGATGTCATTTGTGTGTGTGTATGCATGTGTTTCTGCCAGAGACTTGTGAATTCGTTTAAAAATATCATTGTCACCCAGTAATTTGGTTTTGGTTTCCGGTATTAGCCATGCATATTTTAATGAAGGAGGAAGCAACAAAAAGGGAGAAGGCAGGGAGGTTAACCAGAAAGACATCCGGTTGGCTACCCTACACTGGGGGATTAAGGAAGGGGACAAGAAAGACGAGAAAGAGGAAGAGAGGGAAAAAAGGGGGTGGGGGTGAGACTGACAGTAATTTCACTGCAGCGTGTAGAACTCTACCGCATGTCAGAGGCGTTCACACAAGCCTGTCTTTCTCAGGAAACACAGCAGGGTTTTCACTGCCTTGTGGGCGGTCGAGGCATGTGTACGTTGCTGTAATAGCACCTGCACAGAAAGAGGCCGATCATCTAATCGCCGCATTGCGTTGGCAAGTACTTGTCTATCTGAGGCTTATCGAGGGCAATGACACAGCAGGTGTTCGATATTTTCGTCGGGGCCGCAAACATCGCACGCCGCACTGTCAGTAATTCCGATTAACATGGTATAAGCTTTCGTGAAAGCAACTCCCAACCAAAGGCGATAGAGAAGCGCAGCTTCACGTCGATGTAGGCCAGGTGGATGGCGGAGTTGTAGTGAAGGGTTGAGCTCGTGCAGTCGTTTACGTTGTATGCTTGGTGTGTTCCACTCAGTCAGTGTGAGACTGCGGGCCAGTTTTGACGAATCGGCCTCGCCGCATCCGCTCTTGAAAGCGGTATCGGAACGCTGTTCGCTCCTTTATGTGACGTGCGAGCAGCATGATCTGCAGAATCATTGCTGCCTATACCACTATGCCCAGGTAACCTCTGAAAGACGATGTCATAGCCTTTTTGTATTAAAAGGTGGTGAAGTTTCACGGTTTGGTAGGTCAACTGGTCATGGCATCCGCGTCGGAGAACTGATATCAGGCACTGTAACACTGGATTTGAGTCAGAAAACACAGTCCATTTACCTGGTCTTTCTTCTGAATTGATGTGTTCCAGTGCATTGCGCAGAGCCTCGAGTCCTGCCGTCGTTGAAGTTGTCACATGTGAAGTCTTAAAACACCGAGTTACCCCTTGTGATGGTATAACCACTGCTCCACCTGAACTAGACGGCGTAGTAGAGCCATCCGTGTAAATGTGCACGTGGTTACTGTAGTTTTCTTCCAGTAGGAATAGACTCAGTTGTTTCAGGGCATGTGTCGGTAAGTCCGATTTTCTGCTCATTCCTGGAATCATTAAGTAAACTCGCGGCCAGCTCAAGCTACAAGGAGGAAGCAGTGGCTTTGATGCAGGTGCGTATGTCTCAGCAAACGATGAACGATGCTTGTAGACAATAGTGCCCTATGTCGTGCGGGGCCTTTCAGCAGCTAGGCTCGCCAGGTGGTGAGAAGGGGTCCTGGCATAATGCTGAGGTGTATGCGCATTGTCTCGGTAATATTATGCGTATTTATGGAGTGATCTTGAGCGATGGCAATGGTTTCAGCCGTTGAAGCACTGCGGGGTACTCCAAGGCTTATCTTAAGTGCTTGGGCTTGAATGCTCTGAATTGCGCGCAGGTTGGTCTTGCCGGCGTTAGATATTGCAGGTAAGCTGTACCGTCAGAATCCCATAAACAGCACTCTGTACAGTTGTAGCATGAATGGTATGGGCACTCCCCAATTCTTTCCTTCAAGGAATTTGAACATGTGGCATGTTGCGATCAGCTGCTTCTTCACATAGTTCACGTGTGGAGTCCACGACAGGTTTCTATCTATTATGACTCCCAAGAACCTGTGGCTTCTGCTGAACGATATGTATTCTTCATTATTCGATATACTGTAAACACACATTGGTTTCCGCGTGAACGCTACCACTGCACATTTTCCGCAGGACACCTCGAGGCCTTGTTTACGAAGATAGCATGACGTCGTTGTAGCAGCCTTCTGAAGGCGGGCGCGAAGCTGAGGCCTTGTCACACCTGATGTCCAAACGCAGATGTCATCAACATAGACAGGAAGTTTTACAGTGCTAGGTAGCTGCTCGACTTGACCAATGCGAGTTCGGTTGAAAAGGGTAGGGCTTAGCACTCCTCCCCGAGGAACTCCTCGGCTTCTGTAATAGTCAGGTGTTGGGCCATTCGCTGTCATCACGTAAATTGATCTCAGCTGTAAGTAGCTGTACACCCACATATATATCTTGCCACCAAGACTTACTTTTTCCAAAGCACTAAGGATGGCTTCATGGGTGACATTGTCGTAAGCCCCCTTAACGTCTAGAAACAGGGCGGCGTACAGTCTCTTACAGGCTTTCTTGTGTTGAACTTATGTTACCAGATCAACAACGTTGTCGATTGACAAATGGCCGCGCCTGAATCCGGTCATGGATACTGGATAGATTTAGTAGTGCTCTCAATACCACTCCATTTGTGTTAGAATCATTCGTTCCATCGTTTTTCCCACACAACTGGCAAGTGCGATAGGACGGTATGAGGCAATATTCAAAGGAGATTTACCAGCCTTTAGAAGTGGATAGAAGCGACTTGACTTCCATGCCTGGGGAACCGTACCACTCTGCCAGGAGTCGTTGTATAGGCGTAAGAGTGCCTTCCGAGCTTCGTCTCCAAGATTACAAAGGGCACGATAGGTAATGCCGTCAGGACCGGGTGCTGAAGAACGTCTGCACAGAGCCAGTGCCGCCTGTAGTTCATCCATAGAAAACTGGCATTCCATACGGGGATCACGTGAGGGCGGTGGGTTGTCAAATGTTCCCGTTCTTGATAGTGTGAAATTGGAATCACCGGCAATTCTTCTACGGAAAGAATCTGCGACGTCAATCTCTCTGCATCGAAGGTGAAAGTGCCAGAGATGTTAACGGGTGTCGCTGATCCAAGGTTGTGCTAAGACCCCGGACAGTTCGCCATATAAGTGATAGGGGCTTTCGTGGATCAAACGACTCACAAAAGGATGTCCAACGTCGCTTAGCCAGTTTATCCATGTGCCGCTGCATTTTCTTTTGAATGCGTCTCGCCAGCCTCAAATCATCCATGCACTTTGTCCGTCGGTGCCTTCGTTCTGCACGACGGCGTATTGCGCGAAGTTTCTCAAGCTCGATGTCGAAGTCGGTGCGCTTGTGACTAGTCAAATGTGTATGTGTGGTAATCTGCAGGACATCCTTTATCGAGTCCTCTAGGTTATATGATGAGCCGTCGGTACAGCAGTCTTCCATTAACATTTTGAATTTTCGCCAATCGGTGTACTTGAGGCCTCTTGAGGACTTGGAGCTGGTGAAACCTTCTATACACAGGTAAGTTGGTATATGGTCGCTGCCCCGCGTTTCCAGATCCGAAAACCAGTGCACTTTCCTGGTAAGTGAGCGAGAAACCAATAGGCAGCTGCTATAGGCTGATCCGCGTAAATATGTACGGCTTCCATCGTTACAAACGCAGTGATCGTACTCCGAGCTAAGTACACCAACTTTCTTCCTCTATAGTTGTCCCTGGAGCTTCCCCATAGAAAAGGGTGGGCATTGAAGTTGCGAGTGATCACCCATAGCCTTGTAGTCAATGTCAGAATACCGTGTAAGCGCTCGCAGTCAAGGCGGCTTGATGGAGATAAGTAAGCTCCGATAATCGTGAAAGCAACCTTATCCTTCTCCACAGTAAGGCACACATACTGATTCCCTTGATCAGGTAAGACTCTGTGGTGAACGTAAAAGAGGTCATGGCGCATGAATACAATAACTTTGCTGCAGTCTCTGTGAGTGGAGGACATAAAGCACTCATATCTTGACAGCTTGATTGAAGCACACAGGTTGGTTTCACAAATCGCGATAATGGGGAAGCGGTTCACAAATACAAACTGTCTAAAGTCAGACATGCGCGACTTCAGTCCTCTGGCGTTCCACTGAAGGACAGATGCATTCTTGACTTCCGCTCGAAACGACGGTGCCTCGCTGGCCATGGTTTTACCTTAGAGCTGCAAGCACCGGACTCGGGGTGTCCAGCACATGCAGTGCAGTCTGCGCAGCCGAAGTCTTCATATTACTCAGTAGGACACGCATGGTACTCATCAGCGATTGCAGCAAGCTTATCACTTGATCTTCATTCATTGCATCACTGGTTTGAGGGGTCGTCGAGGGCGGCGGGATTTGATGCAGCTCCGAAGTAGGTTGACGTCGTGGAAGAGAGGGCCACTGTTCGGAAGGTGCGACTGCTGTCCCTTTCTTCTGTTTGGCAGTATCCGTCTTAAGTAAGCTCGGTGTTTGTGGGTCAGCCTCTTTGATAGAGGATGACATCTCTCTATCAGTAGAGCCGTTTTTCCGTGATGGTCTTCGCTCACGACGCCGTCGTCGGCGCAGTGTAACGGCAGCTTCCCTGTGCGTTGAATTGTCCCGCACCATACGCCTGAGTACCGCGTGCTCGTTTAGCACCCGCGGGCAATCTTTGGATGAGGCCTCATGAGCGCCGTGGCAGTTTGGACATCGTAGCTTGGTGGCACTGCAGGCGGCTTTTGAGTGAGACTCAGCGCACCACGGACACACAACTTTGTTCTCACAGACACCTTTTACGTGTCCCATCTTGAAGCACTTGTCGCATTGCAGTGGCTTCGGTATGTAAGGACGCACTGAGTGGCGAACATGGCCAACTTTGGCATACAAGGGAAGGCTGTCTCCCTCGAACACAAGCTTCAAGCAGCGTGAGTTGCCGAGTCTGGTAATGTGCGTGATGCGGGTGCCTTCAGTCGCTGGCTTTATTAGTATTGGCCGGTCATTAGATGAGATGGAAAGATCCACATCATAAATGACGCCTACAGTGCCATTACAACCTGTAGCGACCATTGGCCGAACTTTCACGTTGCCGATTTCTGTTATGTGCCGAAGGCTTTGCAGTGCGCTACGGTGCATAACGTCTACAGCAAGGACATTCTTTCGTGCATTGATCTTCACGTCTTTGATCTAATTCGGCGCGGTTTCCTCGAGACGCACAGAAAGAACTTGCCTGTTGAGGAGTCGCAAGTTAGATGCAGGGTCTTCGGGCATAAGCAACATGGTGTGCGGCTACCGCTGTGGTGCAGTCTTAACGGTGGAAACACTTGCCGACGATGCCGTCCGCAGCAGTCTTCGTTTTGTAGATCGATTCATGGCGACCGTGAAGTCATCATCCGATGACTCAAAGCCGTCCGAATACAAATCGGTTGCCTTACTGTCGGTGTCGCTCGACGCGTTGCTACGCTTCCTGGACGACAAAGTCCGGCGCGACAGTTGCATGCCTGGAACATTCTCAGGTGTGTCCTAAAGCATCACCGCAAAGGAAAGAGTGGCAGCTCCCAGGATTTCCAGCAAAACAAATTGAAAATACTCAGACATGGGCCCAAGCGTTCTGTGAGAGAATCACTTCATCGTCATCCGCTCCGTGCATATTTTAACCTTCAGAATAATGCAACAATCTGCTTTTTATTTATTTATTTATTTATTAGAATAACCGCAGGGCCCGTAGGGCATTACAGAGGGGGTGGGTACAACATTTATAACACACAAGAAAAAAAAGACAAAATAAAGAAACAAGTGTCAGATGCGCAAATCAGGAAGGCAACATAAGTCAACTAAAAATGTATAAGTAAGAATTCAAGCACATACAAGACAAAGATAGATAATGGAAACTGCGTATAGTTACAAGCATTGCTGAGAAACTGCAGTCTTCAATAACAAAGGGTCTGTTATTGTTACAACGGAAGAGGGAAGGTGGTTCCAATTGGCGGCTGTTTTCGGTAAGAAGGCTGCTGAAAAGGATTTGGTGCGGCAAAACGGAATGGCAACCTTATGCTGGTGATCAATGCGCGATGAGTGGTATGACGGTTGTGAAATGAGGTCTCGTTTCATTGATGGATTGTGAAAAAATATCTTATGAAAAAATGCAGTCGCGCCATTTTCCTCCGGACAGTTAAATTGGGTAGGTCAAGGTTAGATTTCATTTCTGATATGCTAGCAGTACGGGAATAATTAGAAAAAATGAACTGAACTGACCGGTTCTGAACAGATTCTAACGCGTTAATTAAATTTTGCTGCACGGGATCCCATATAGCGGACACGCACTCAAGCTTTGGGCGAATTAGTGATCGGTATAATAGAATTTTGAGGGACAGCGGAGCGCGAGAAAAGTTGCGGCGTAAGTATCCTAGCGTTCGGTTAGCGTTATTACAGATGTAGGTAACATGCGTGTGCCAAGATAGATTGTTGGTAATGTAAACGCCGAGGTACTTATATGAAGAGACATGCTGGAGGGGAACGGCGTTAATTCTGTAGGTACAGGGGGGAGAAATAGATCGCCGGGTTATTGACATGCATTTAGATTTGTTAGAGTTGAGAGTCATAAGCCATTTATTGCACCAGGTTGAGACAGTGTCAAGGTCTGACTGTAAAAATTGGTTATCATATTCATTGTTTATTTCGCGGTAAAATACACAATCATCTGCAAATAACCTTATAGCGGAGTTAATGCTGTCTGGGAGATCATTAATATATATAAGGAAAAGTAAAGGGCCTAATACAGAACCTTGGGGTACGCCGGATGTTACTTTAGAAAGATGTGAGTTATAGCCATTAGTTGTTACAAACTGAGTGCGATTAGCTTTGTTTACTTTTGCTTTCGAAATGTAGAACTGTTAAAAACATTCGTACAATTACCGACACTTTCGCTCTCCCTTTGTTTCGCTCGTGCAAATTAAGGATGCACGACAATTATCTGTATGCTTGTGATATATCTTTTTTGTACATGGAACCTTTAGTTATTTATTCTTTTGGACCCCCAACTAGCCTTCGGCTATGAGTCCAACCAGTCGTGATGTTTGTGTATGTTTCACAGTTTGCAAATAAAGAATGGAGTTGAATTGAATTGAATCTGTCATGTAATATTAGTGATGTTGTGGGAATAATCGAAAGTATCAGACCACTAGAAGCAACTTCCGCCAGAGTGTCCGCCATTTCATTCTTTTATATTCCCTTGTGCCCCGGTATCAGAATAACCAAAATAAAGTTATATGAGTTGGGGCCAGTAAGTGACACGGGCTTGATACATGCCAATCACTATTGGATTGATTGATTGATATGTGGGGTTTAACGTCCCAAAACCACTATATGATTATGAGAGACGCCGTAGTGGAGGGCTCCGGAAATTTCGACCACCTGGGGTTCTTTAACGTGCACCCAAATCTGTGCACACGGGCCTACAACATTTCCGCCTCCATCAGAAATTAAGCCGCCGAAGCCGGGATTCGAACCCGCGACCTGCGTGTCAGCAGCCGAGTACCTTAGCCACTAGACCACCGCGGCGGGGCAAAATCACTATTGGAGGCGAGTGACTCAAATAGTGATTGACACAAAAATAACGAATTGGTAACTATGTGTGAGCTGTAGGCTGGAGGGCGGAGCTTTCTGAAAGCCATAATCACCGCCATAAATTCTCGCGAAAATACTCACAAGAAACCAGGAAGTCTTAGTGAAAAGGACCATTTCAAGACCTCACTGAAAAGGCCAATGCCAGATTCCTCTTCAGATTGTGAGGCATCTGTAGCTTTGATAACTCTTATAGTTATCTTCTCTAAATGCTGTTGCAGAAGGCCAAATAACGTTTTTGCATGATTCGGACATATATTGGTAAAAATGATTTTGAGATTGTGTCTGGCATGTCTAATGGGAAAAATTTCGCACAGTTTGACACTGAATGAACTGACGTCTAACTGTACGTATCACACCTGTGAAGTCTGAAATCGAGGCCAATAAGATAAAAAAATAACGCAGGGTGGTCCATAAACACGACATTTATTTTCATAGTGCACCCATAAAACTTCAAAAATGTTTCTACCATTAGTATTCTAGATCTGCACAAAAGAGAGGGCAAACTTGCCTCTAAGTTCAGAACATTATTGGCGATGAATTTTGGTGATCCAAGACATATACACTTTCTAGTACTGATGCCATAATTTTCTACCGCCTGGTCTTCAGCCTAATTCTTCTCTACTTTTTCATTGTAGTCTCGCATCAGTACAGTATACTGTGTTATTACCTTACTCATTGCCGATTCCACGTCTTCCTAGAAACTTTCAAATGACGCATCTCCATGGCTAGATGTAGGTGCATAAGCCTGTGCCACCTTCATCTTGTGTCTCTTATTGAGTTTGAATACGACATCTACCACCCTTTCATTAATGCCATAGTATTCCTCTATGTTACCAGCTATGTTTCTGCGGAAAAGATACCCCACTCCCAGTTCTCTTCTGCCAGCCAAGCCCCGATAGCAAAGGACGTGCCCGTTCTGTAGCACTTATAGGGCTCATTTGTCGTCCTAACCTCGCTGAGTTCTATTTCATCCCGTTTATTGCCCTCTAGCTCCTCGAACCGTACAACTAGACTTGCCTCACTAGAAAAGGTTCTAGCGTTTAACGTTCTCAAGTTCAGATTCCAGTGCCAGAATGGAGCTACTAGTATAATTCACCGAAAGCAAACATTTACGGATCCTAAATAAATTCTACCGGCAGTGAAGTAAGTATAAGTAAACATGGGGGAGCGCCAATGGTGGAAATAAGAACGAAATAGACTTTATACTGAGTGCACAACCAGGTAACATATAGAATGTGGAAGTGCTTGGCAAGGTACAATGCAGTAACTATTGAAAGGTACGGTCCCAAATTCGCCTAGGCTTGAAGAAAGAACGACAGAAACTGACACGCAAAAACCAATCAATGAGATAGCTTTGAGAGTGAAAGTACAGGAATTCAGAGTCTCACTTCAGAACAGGTACTCGGCTCTCATCGAGCAAAACAGCCTTAGCGGTGACGCAATGAAGGATAATCTGATGAATATTATTACGGAGTGGGCAGTGAAAGTAGGAGGTACTGTAGTTAGACAGGACACTCACAAGCTGTCCCAGGAAACAGAATCTCATCAGAAGGCGTCAAATCATAAAAACCTCTAGTACAACAGACAAAATAGAGTTGGTAGAGCTTTCGAAGTTTAGTAATAAGCGTAAGGTATCCGATGTAAGAAGGTATAACATGGAGAGAATCGAACACACTTAGAACGGAGAAAGTGCAAAAGCAGTGAAGAGAAAACATTGAATAGGCGAAAACCAGATATATGCACTAGGGATCAAGGAAGACAAATCAACTACCAATACTATTAGGATAGTAAATTAGCGGTGTAGTTTTAAAGAGATCTGGGCAGTAGCCAGCACAACCACGACCTTAATATAAGAACCAGCAGTAACTCAGATAACGCCCCACCAGTCATGATAGAAGTCGGAAAATCCTTAGAGAGCGTGCGAAGAGGCAAAGCAGCTGGTGAGGATCAGGTAACATCAGATCTCCTGAAGTATAGAGGACTGACTGTGTTAGGCAAGCTAGCGACCATGTTTACGTGGTGTCTCCTGACTAGAAGAGTACCAGAATTTTGGAAGAATGCTAACATCTTCCCTGTACATAAGAAACAAGATGACAAGGACTTGGAGAATAACAGGCCGATTAGCTTGCTCTCCGTAGTATACAAGCTATTTACAAAGGTAATTGGTAACAGAATTAAGACAACATTAGAATTCAATCAACCAAAGGAACAAGCAGAATTTCGAACAGTCTACTCGAAAATCAACCACATTGATACTATCAATCAGGTAATAGAGAAATATTTAGAATATAGCCAACCACTATACACAGCCTTCGTAGATAACGAGAAGGCGTTTGATTCAGTAGAAATTTCAGCAGTCATGCAGACACTGCGTAATCAGGGCATCGACGAAGCATATATAATTATCCTGGAAGAAATCTACAGAGTATATACTGCTACCATAGTGCTTCATAAACAAAGCAACAGAATACCGATCAAAAAAGGTGTAAAACAGGGGAATAAAATCTCCCCAATGCTGTTTACTGCGTGCTTAAAGGAGGTTTTCAGAGGCCTTGAATGGGAACAGTTAGGCATAACAGGTAATGAAGAGCCCTTTAGTAACCTGCGCTTCGACAATGACATTACAATGCTGTGTAACTTAGGGGACGAATTCCAACTCATCATTACGGAGTTAGACAAGGAGAGTAGAAAAGTAGGGCTTAAAGTTAATCTGGAGATAACGAAAGTAGTGTACAACAACCTCAAAAGAAAACTGCGCTTCGAGATAGGTAATAGTGCACTTGAAGGTATCAGCTGACTATGCCTATTTAGGACAGGCAATACCCACCGAGCCGAACCACGTGACTGAAGTAACTAGAAGAATAAGAATGGGCTGGAGCACATTTGGAAAGTTCTCTCAAATCATGTCAAGTAGATTGCCACTATCCATCAAAAGAAAGGTGCCCCGCCACGGTGGTCTAGTGGCTAAGGTACTCAGCTGCTGATCCGCAGGTCGCGGGATCAAATCCCGGCTGTGGCGGCTGTATTCCCGATGGATTCGAAAATGTTGTAGACCCGTTTACTCAGATTTGGATGCACGTTAAAAAACCCCAGGTGGTCGAAATTTGCGGAGTCCTCTACTACGGCGTCTCTCATAATCATATGGTGGTTTTGGGACGTAAAACCCCTTAAATCAAATCAAAATGAAATCAAGAGAAAGGTATATAACAGCTGCATCTTGCCGGTACTTAGCTAAAAAGCAGAAACTTGGAGACTTACAAAGAGGGTTCAGCTTAAACGGAGGACGACACAGTGAGCAACGAAAAAGAAAATGGTAGGTGTAACCTTAAGAGACAAAAAGACAGAGTGGATTAGGGAAGAAACCGGGGTTATGGTTATCATAGTTGAAGTCAAGAAGAGGAAAGGGACATAGCAAGGTATGTATTACGTAGACAGGATAACCGGTGGTCAATAAGGGCAACCACCCAGCCGAACCACGTGACTGAAGTAACTAGAAGAATAAGAATACGGTGGAGCATATTTGGAAAGTTCTCTCAAATCATGACAAGTAGATTTTTTTGAACAACGTGAGTGTCAATAGATTTTTAAGCTAAAGCCTCAAGCGACTCATATGATGGGTGACCCAGTGACAAACCTGCCTGTTATATAAAGTTCGCATGGCGACCCGCGTGCTTTGTGGATAGATGCCAGCACCCTGCACATTAACTTTGTCTCTTCGCAGTTTGAGTCACTTTAAAAGAAAAGAGAATGCTGCATGTGCGATAAAATGTGCGCGAAAAAAAAAAAGATTTCCACTATCTATCAAGAGAAAGGTATATAAAAGCTGCATCTTGTTAGTACATAGCTATGGAGCAGAAACTTGGAAACTTACTAAAAGGGTTCAGCCTAAATTGAGGACGACACAATGAGAAAAGAAAAGGAAAATGGTAGGTGTAACTTTAACAGACAAAAAGACAGAGTGGATTAGCGAAGAAAACGAGGTTATAGATATCATCATTGAAATCAAGAAGAGGAATGGAACATAGGAAGGTATGTACCAGGTAGACAGGATAACCGGTGGTCAATACGGGTAACTAACTAGATTCCTAGAGAAGGCAAGCGGGTTAGGGTGCGACAGAAGTTTAGGTGGGCAGATGAGGTTAAGAAGTTTGCTGGTATAATTGTCAGCAGCAAGCACAGAACGGAGTTGACTGGCGTAACAAGGGAGTAGCTTTTGTCCTTGTGGACGTAGTCAGGCGGACGATGATGATGATGAAAGAATAACCCCTTAGGTCCTCTCTTTCTAGGAGTACAAGAGAATGCCGGTTATAAGCTGGTGTATCCGGATGTAAAACACAAATTCTAAAATGGGGCGACGGATATTTTGCATGTCATAACATTTAGGTCTCTGTACATTCCCTTCGTAGGACTCCTAGCACCCTTACACCCATACTCTTTTCTTGTCTATGTGTGTGATGCGTGTATGCCAAATGAGCTTCTTATCATAATTAACTGCCAGATATTTTACCGAGTCCTCATGTGATGTATTCTGCATGTGGGAAGGTAATCTGACAGTGGCTGAGTGATCCAAAGGGAAATCAATGATTGTGCTTTTTTATCATTAAAACATAAATGAGTAGCCTTTATACATTTTTGAATTGCACACATATACGATAATGAGCGAGTGTGCCCCAAGCTGCAACCCATCAGACACTGCTGGAGTATATGTACAAAAAGTGTGCTGACGCAATGCAGATATTTTCAGACGGCTCTACAACAGAATTTCGATCGTCGTACGCAGTCTTCGTGCCCACTACAGGAAAATTTCTTGTGTTTCGCCCAGCGAGAGCAACATCTTCCACAACAGCAGAGATATATTAAATTAGAGAGGCTCTATTATGATTATTGTAGGACACCAGCTGCTTAAAAAATGGGCTGTATTTAGGTGCTTTAAAGCAGCTCTTCAACGTATGTGGAACAGGCTTAAAAGTGTGACTGAACAACCTGTAACATCTTCTATCGCCTATCTCCATGACAAAGATCAGGCTGCTGGACAGAGCATTGCGGTTCAATTAATAACTGGTCATGCTGGCATTTCGGAAAACGAAAAAGTGATGAAGCAGCCAGAAATAGACTGTAATTCAGGAATTTTAGAAGGATATATTTTTACGAAAGCCGATGCTTGCAACAACGCAAAAACGTACGCCTACCGGCCCCGCTGCGGTGCTCTAGTGGCTAAAGTACCCGGCTGCTGACCCGCAGGTCGCGGGATCGTTTCCCGGCAGTGAGGGCTGTATTTCCGATAGAGGCGAAAATGCTGCAGGCTCGTGTGCTCAGATTTGGGTGCACGTTAAAGAACCCCAGGTGGTCGAAATTTCCGGAGCCCGTCACTACGGCGTCTCTCATAATCATATGGTGCCTTTGGGACGTTAAACCCCACGTATCAATCAAAGGTATGCCTACCAATAAAAAGACAACTCTTGGAAATTGACACTTCACACCGATAACCTTTTCAATCGTATTCACCCGAAACTGAGCATAGAACTTTCCCACTCATTTCCTCACCACCTGGAGATTTTATACCATCGTCTTCAACTGCAGGTCGCCTACACAACCAGCTAAATGTACCGCATAGGGCGTACCACAAGTGCATGTTGTAATAACTGTGGCAGAATAGAGACTGTGCGGCACATACTAATAATATGACCTGCATACCGCGATGAGAGGCAACAGTTGGAACAAGAAATCGACATGATGTGGGACAAACAATCAGTGCTGCGCAATATATTAGGCCCGGTGCGTGGACTTTCTAAACATTTTGGGGTTATACTTTCATTGATGAATTACCTATATAATATTGGCCTTGTCGGAAGGCTCTAATAATAATATATCTCGCACATAAAAGTCTTGGTTTACCTGACACCCTAATGTGAACAGTTTCATCAGGTTCACTAGGTCAAACTTTTTTTCATATACTTCTTTTCTCTCTGCTGAAATCTTTCAGTCCCCTACCCTATTCCTATAAAGAGTATTCTGCCAGTCGTATGTACACGGCCGCAAAAATTCCTGTTTTTCCTAATAAAGAGTTACCTCTCTCTCTCTCTTTATACATATATATATATATATATATATATATATATATATATATATATATATATATATATATATGATGGGATGGATGGTTTGTAGAAGCAGAGAAGGAAGAAGTCAGAACGGAATATACATGGCGTATGTGCCAGGCTTCGTCGCCCATTCATCACAGCGTCACACGAGTCGACAGGATGAAGACCTGGCGGCCACTTCATCAACCGGCCCCCATCTTCGAACGTCTCAGCAAGACGCAGTGACCGAGCGTGGACCACAAGAGTACATCCCAACCTTACACCAAGACCAGCATCATGACAGCACCATCAGACGACCTTGACATCCCCAAATATACCGGATCAGCGGACGACGGACCCGTACAGGACTGGTTCAATCTTTTCGAGCTCCACGCTGCCGCTGCATCCTGGTCGGAACGGGAGATGATCACAAACTTCACTGACTACATCTCAGGTGAGGCATTCAAATTTTACCTCACCCACATCTTCGAGAACGATGAGTCTTGGAAAAAGATCAAAGAGGAAATGGTCACCCCTTTCCAAGAACACGTTGAAGACTTGTCCATACCTCATCAGCTGAAGTTATTTCAACTCAACCATCACAGTTACGCGAAGTCTTCCCGCAGTAAGCGTATTTCCAAAACAAGAATTCAGAGTAAATATTTCACCATTGTACCATCATATGACTCGTCGGAATACACTTCACGCATTACAACACCAACTAGGGACTTGCACGTCACATCAGAGAAGGTAGTGCTACCATATGCCGATAGGAATGTAGACCATTTTGCCAAAAGACCGAACTTACGGTTGGATTCTTCACGGGCAAATAAATCGGCATTTCCAATTTATTTACCGCACCATAATACTTCAGGTATTACTGAACAACCCGAATCACGTGATGCTTCGTGTCGCACACATGGTCCACACGGCTTCGGACGCGTGACGGCATTTACGCTTGACGAGTTAGTAAATCTGCATGAAACATAACCAGACAACGAATGTTCACAGAAACATCATTCGTTCAATCTATTCAGCTCAGCAGTTCCATTTCCTGTCATCAACTTTACTGATATACCTGATGAAGCACCTCATAAGGTCGCACCATTTACGCATGACGATTTGGTGAATCCGCACGAAATCAAAACACACAACGAATGTTCACAGAAATCTCATTTGTTCAAAGTATTCAGCTCAGCAGTTCAATAGACTCAGAAGCATTCACAATCAGCATCTTGTGAAGAAAAGTGTTCTGCAGAAGCGTCAAGTGTTCATCAATCACAAGATCAAAGCGACGTGAATCCAGTATACAACCTCACTGCCTATAATGAAAACAAAACCTCCGGTGCGAATTCTGATGACATATATACGCTTCAGGCAACCACCAATAATGAACGGTTTATAAATACAGACGATTCAAGTGCACCAAACCCGCCACATTATCTTACGCCGTAAATAGTTGCATCGGTTGGAGTCGTAGAAGCCTGCGGAGGACTCGCCAAGAGTACTGGCGCAGCACGATCAACGTCACATCACAAGCAAGTTGATGAAACCAAGAAACTACAACGTCAACGTATACTTCAACATTGTCAACGACGAAACAAAACTTCATCGAGTGCACTCTTAAGGCTTAAAGAACATTGCAAAAAGGCCCATCGTGGTGGATACATTGTCCACCAAACATCAAGAATGTGCCTTCCATCAAAACATCTGCGACATCGCCATAGAAAAATCTCCAAGAGCCACAAAAGCACCCCTTGTACTCGGCAGAAACACAGGCAGCGCCCAATCAACCTCGATCAACGCGCACGCAAGCTGTATGCACGGCTTGTGCCACGACGAAGAATTCGATGCCTACGATATCCGAACTGTTGATTCTGCAAGGTGTTCGAACCTCGTTTGTTCTTTACAAGAATACCGGCTGCGATTTCCGCTCTCTCCACGTGCAAAGCATTCTTGTGTTATCCAGGGCGGAACCATCAGCCTCGCCCGCCAGATCTCTTATTGATATCACCGGACTGCCACACTCTCCCCTCAAGTATTAGCGACATAGAAGACAACACGTGCATTTTAAAATTTGTGAAACTAGCTCTTTATTTTGACAATGGTGACTTCCAAGCCACTCCTTGTTTACATTTCTTTTTTGTAAGTTGTAACTCATGCCTTCTTTCAGGGGGAGGGGGAATCATGTGACATATGACGGGATGGATGGTTTGTAGAAGCAGAGAAGGAAGAAGACAGAACGGAATAAACATGGCGTATGAGCCAGGCTTCGTCGCCCATTCATCATAGCGTCATATATATATATATATATATATTTATATATATATATATATATATATATATATATATATATATATATATATATATATATATATATATATATATATATATATATATAAATATATATATATATATATATATATATATATATATATATATATATATATATATGGAAAAATAGAGTACGACGCACGTTTGTTTTGCACGGTATATTCTTACTGAGCCTATGTCAAAGTAACAAGTACTAACAAGTACATGTCAACGCGCTTGCTTATAATTACAATTCACATGAGATAATAAACATAAGAAAAAGAAAAACATAAGTACAATTAAATGCAATAAATTCATTCGTGACGGCATATACCTGTCTGTATATACCGCTAATACGAATAATGCTCCTGTTATATCGTCTGTCAGAAGCATGTTCACTGAACCCAGCGATAATGTCGTAAACCTATTAGCTGTCACTCTCTCTTGTGCTCAAATAGCTTCATTGTCGAAAGGTCTTACTTTTTGCACAGCCTCAGGTGGATTTAGTGAATTCCAGCTTTTAAATGATTTGAATAACTTTGTGCGTAACATGCGCCTTAGAGAATACTTTCATGACCTAGAGAATTCTAATAACAATACAATACCAGTGCCGTCGCACAAGGGGTGGACACCACCACCACAACGTAATCAATGCCTCGATATGTACATCAGTGCGGTACAGCATGACGTCCTTTAGGCGTACAAGACCCGTTTTAATTACCAACCAAACTTAACAAAGAAGAAAAAAGCAGCGCTCCAAAAACTATCCAATAACCCTGACATTGTCATCAAACCTGCCGAAAGGGAGGAACAATCGTCAATATTGATAGGAAGGATTAAATAGCGGAAGCTACCCGACAACTCTCTGACGACAGTTTTTATAGAGCCCTCCCAACCGACCCAACAGGTTGTTTTAAGTTCATCTTGCAAGATAAACTAATGACTCTAGCAAGATATAAAAAACTAGAGAAAATAATTGTTCGGTCACTTATTCCGCTAAGCCCTGTAGCCGGCAGATTTTACATACTCCCGAAGATTCATAAACAAGGTAATCCGGGCCGCCTAATCATCTTCGGTATAAACACTACAACCGAGAACTTGTCGCGCTATGTTGATTCCGTTATTAAACATATTCCCGAGACATTTTCATCATTCGTCAAGGACACCAATAATTTTCTTCAAGACATATTAAGTCTGAACACTACACAAAATGCAATACTTGTAACACTGGAGGTCGCTTCACGCTATACTAACATACCGCATGCCGATGGAATTGCTGTAGTGCTTAATGCATACGAGGATTTTTGCGTCGATAAACAAATCGATAAAGAAGCCCTACAATTGCTACTGAAGCTTATCCTTGAACTCAATAACTTCGAATTCAATAATTGTCATTACGTTCAGATCAGTGGCACGTCAATGGGAATCCGAATAGGCCCTACCTATGCTAACATTTTCATGGGCATTCTAGAGAATAATTATCTGTCCAGCACTGACCTACAACCTTTGTTTTCTAGATGGTTCATAGATGATATATTCTTAATTTGGACACATGAGGAGGACACGCTCTTAAGATTTATAAATGGATTCAATAATTTCCATCCGTCAATCAAGCTTTCGCACAGCTATTCGACAAGTTCTGTTAACTTTCTGGATGTCACCGTCGCGCTTTCCGAAGGAAAATTGATCACAAACTTATACCGCAATTCTACTGATAGAAACCAGCTTCTCCAGTTTCAGAGCAGTCATGTGCGACAGTGTAAGACAGGTATACCTTATAGTCAGACTCACCATTTTAAGTGATTGTGTTCCGATCGTGAAGACTTCCTATCTAACTGCGAACAACTTAAAAGCGCTCTCATTAAACGACGGTATCCAGCGGACCTTGTCGATGACACTATAGACCGAGCAGACCAATTGAATAGAGCTGGCATTCTTAGCGCAAACAGTTTGCCTGAACAACGTGCTGGCACTAATCTCGTATTACCTTACTCGACATCAGTGTCAAAGTTTCTTTCTATACTCAAACGCCACCACAACATACTTACCCAAAGTCAGCAACTGAAAAATATCTTTCCTAAACCATGTCGCGTAGTCTACCGGCGCTCTAAGTATCTCTGGGATATGTTAACATCGTAAAAATTAAACGAACCCACAACATTTGGCTGTGCACCTTGCAACAAACCACGCTGCAAAGTTTGCCTACATATGAAAATCACGCAGGAAGCCGTTAGTACGTCGTGTAATTTCGCCCTTAAAATTCGCGGCCCCTTTAATTGCGATAGCTAGAACGTCATATACATGCTCGAGAGCACCGTCTGCCAAGAACAGTGTATTGGCCATACAGAAACACCGTTCCGAATACGCTTCAACAACCATAAATCGCATACCAATACTGAACCTAACCTCCCGCTCTCAAAACACATTCTCTAACCAGGGCATTCGTTAGAAAAAAATTAGGGACACTATACTTAAATCGGGCTTTCACTCTCACCATGATCTGGAAATCCGCGAATCGTACTTCATCTACAAATTCAACACCGTGTCGTCAGGCATAAACGAAAGTACTGGTACGCGTTCTAGTGTGCCCACCAAGCATTAACAGCCTTAACCCATGGCCCGTAGCGTGCTCGGTTAAGCTTGTTGGATACCGTCTCTGATGCTTCTGTTATTGTGTGTATTTGCGTATCTAATGTTTGAAGTCACTTGAGTTTAATAATCGCCACCGCTATCAGGAATGTGGATGGACGACTGTACTTGAACGTGCACGCGCAATAAAAGCATCAACTACTGATCTTATTCATATCGCAATGACTGAGCTGTGTATATGACGTGCAATCTGACTGTAATTTCACGCGGTTTTCTGATATTTTGATATCCATGTCTTCATTGTTGCTTTATCATTAACTATCTGCGGTTCTTACAGAGTTATGCTGTGTGCACGAATAAGTTAATTCTTTCCTTTGGTGTTCTACATTTTTATATATGTATATATATTTATTTATGTTTTTGCATGATATCTAACTGTACCGTCAAGAACACTTCATGCTATGAAGTGTCTAATCGCTGATATACGTCACTGATCTTTATTATCCCATGTGAATCGTAATTATAAGCAAGCGCATTGACATGTACTTTTTACTTTGACAAAGGCTGGTCCACCAGCCGAAACGTCAGTGAGAATGTACCGTGCAAAACTAACGTGCGTCGTACTCTATTTTGCCTTTTTCTACCGGGGCAAGCGTTACTTTCTTGCTGCTATATATATATATATATATATATATATATATATATATATGAACATCAGCTTGACTACGTCCACTGAAGGACAAAGACCTCTCCTATGCTGCTGCCAATTTATACCCGCTTGCCTTCTCTTGAAATCCAGTCAGTTACCCTTAATGACCAGTGGTTATCCTGTCTCCGCGCTACATGCCCGCCCCATGCCCATTTGCTCTCCTTGCTTTCAACTATGATGTCATGATTGCATGTACTAATATACCACTCGAAACATCTCTTGATGCAGTGGCTATTCGTGTAGTTCTGCTGAACAAACTCGTCACTATCTGCTCTGTCTACATACCTCCACACTAGCATCTTGAAAAACGTGAATTCTAGTCCCTAATAGATAAACTTCCAGAACCCTATATCCTCCTAGGAGATTTCAATGCACATAGCAATTGTGCATTGAGGGTGACTCTCGCTGCGATGCTCGAGGTTGCCTGATTGAACAGTTCCTTTTTACTTCTTAGACGTGCCTTTTAAATCTAAAAACAGCCCACATACTACTGCCTCGCCAGCAATACCTATTCGTCGATAGACCTCAGTATTGTCTCACTATCCCTCCTTCCATTACTGACATGGAATGTCATCAATTATCCTTACGGAAGTGGCCACTTTCCCGTAACGCTAAGCAAACCCATATCAAATGAATATCGCGCGCAGGTCCCCAGATGGATCACTGACAATGCTGATTGGGAACAGTTCTGGCAGATTACTCACTTAAGTTGGACAGACCTATCTGGTTTAAATATAGATGCAGCTGTGCAATACTTTTCTGCTTTTCTGACCGACGCAGCGATGAAATGCATCCGGCAAACTTATGGACTGCCTGGCAAGCGACGTGTTCCATGGTGTAACAATGAATGTCGGAATGCACGCAAACAACAAAACAAAGCGCGGGGATTGCTATGGAACTCGCCGACAGCAGAGAATCTTGAAAGCTTTAAGAAAATCAAGTCCCAAGGCAGGAGAACGCGCTTGCAGGCTAGGAGAGAAAGCTGGCATAAACTTTTTTCAGGCTTCACTTCATATACACAAGAAACTAAAGTCTGGAACATGGTTCGCAAGGTAGCAGGTTGACATGCATCTTCACTACCTCTCGTAGACACACAAGGGGACACCTCGGAAGACCAGGCGAACTTCCTCGGTGCCCCTTTCGAAGAGGTGTCCACTTCATCGCATTATAGTGCAGCTTTTCAACGACACAAAAGAAAAATCGGAAAAGAGAAACCACAGCGAAAATCCTCTAAACATGAGTAGTACAACAACCCTTTCAGTTTGGCCGAGTTACAACCATCGCTACATGTTTGTAATAAATCAGCTCCAGGTTCGGACCGTATAGTATACGAAGTATTAAAACAACTGCCTTCTGAAACACAAAAAACCCGGCTTCCCCTGTATAACTTAATCTGGTTTTCTGCTGAATTCCCCTCCACCTGGAAAGAAGCCATTATTATTCCGATTTTAAAGCAAAGCAAGGATCCATCTTCCGTTAGTAGTTACAGGCCAATCGCGCTTAGAAGCTGCATGTGTAAACTTTTTGAAAAAAATGATAAATCGCAGACTTGTACATTACCTTGAAACGAACAATCTGCTCCACCCATTCCAATGCGGGTTTCGAGAGGGTAGATTCACCACCGACCACCTGGTACGTATCGAGGCACAGATGTGAGACGCCTTCGTTTGCAAACAATACTTTCTTTCTGTGTTCCTCGACATCGAAAAAGCCTACGATAAGACATGGAGATTCGCAATATTAAGTGACCTGTCCAATCTTGGTGTGCGTGGCAGGATGTTTACTATTATCGAAAGCTACTTGCCCAATCGTACATTTTGTGTCAGAGTCGGCAGCGTTCTTTCCGGAACAATTGTCCAAGAAACTGGAGTGCCACAAGGTGGTGTATTTAGCTACACTCTTTTTATTGTCAAAATGCATTATTTGCGTCATTTCATCCCACAAAATATGTTTTACTGTACATATGTTGATGACGTCCAGCTTGAATTTAAGTCTTGTAACCTAGCAGTTTGTGAGTGGCAGGTTCAGCTTGGCTTGAACAAGGTCTCCCGATGGGCGGAGGAAAACGGATTCTGATTAAACCCCCACAAAAGCACGTGTGTCTTGTTCTCTAGAAAAAGAGGCACTCACTCCGACCTTGACATTCAATTGCATGGTCAACGATTGATTGATATGTGGGGTTTAACGTCCCAATGCATGGTCAACGCCTGTTTGTCAATGCCGAATACAAATTCTTAGGATTAATTCTGGACACCAAGCTAACCTTCGTACCACACATTAAGTATCTAAAAAACAAGTGTATCAGAACTATGAATGTTCTAAAAGTGCTGTCATGCACGACGTGGGGGAGTGACAAGAAGTATCTAAAGAATTCGTGCAGGAGCCTCGCACACACTCGCTTGGATTATGGAGCAATAACCTATCAATCTGCGACACCTAACGCCCTAAAAATTCTTGACCCTATTCACCACCTAGGCATCCGCCTCTCTATGGGTGCCTTTCGCACCAGCCCCGTTGAAAGTCTGTACGTGGAATCAAACGAATGGTCACTCCTCCTACAGAGATGTTATTTATCTTTTCTATATTATCTCAAGGCAAAGGCAGACAAGGACCACCCTTCACACTTCACAATTGATGACATGTCTACTTTTGTTTTGTTTGAAAACCGGCCATCTTTGAGACAGCCCTATTCACTTCGTGTGAGGGGCCTTTCTAAGGAAAGCGGTGTGTCACTCGATTATCGTTTGGTGGCTCCCGCAGCATGTCTGCCATTATGGCGGTGGCAATTGATAGACTGCGATGTGTCCTTTTTAGACATTATAAAGCACGCACCCATTGTACATACCCGCACATACTTCCTAAATCTACAACATAAGTACACATGCCCTGAGTTCTTTACAAATGCCTGAAAGTCCAACACTTCTGTTTCATACGCAGCCATTGGCCCATCTTTTTCAGATACTGGCGTCCTGCATCCTGATGCAAGCATTTTCACAGGTGAAGCCTTCGCAATACTTGAAGCTGTTAATTAAACACATTGCACATATAAAACTACACAAAGTGGTGATTTAAACGGATTCTCTGAGTGTGGTGAAAGCCTTGAAAACACTTACAAAACGCAAAAACCCAGTTCTTAAGTCCTTTCATTCACTCTTATGCACAGTCTACTCATCCAAACAGCATGTTGTAGTCTGCTGGGTGCCGGGGCACCATGAGATACAGGGAAACGTTTTGGCAGATCAGCTGGCTGCATCCGCCAGCAACGATGCCGCTAATGCATCAATACCAATCCCTGTACTTGCAAGAAACCTTTCCTGAAACGAAAACTCAGAGGTTATTGGCAAAACTTGATGGATAGACACACAAAAAATAAACTACATGTTATTAAGCCACAACTTGGCGATTGCCCGCCCCTATCAAAATCGCAACATACAGAAGTGACACTCACAAGGCAAAGAACAGGGCATACATACTCTACACATTCATATATTTTGTCTGCCAGTGATCCACCATTGTGTGCAAGATGTGGAGAACCACTTACGGTTCTCCACATCCTCGTCCAGTGTAATGTGTTGGACACTCTAAGAAAAAAGCACTTTTTACTGCCCTACCGGCAGCAGCTCCCACTACACCCTGTTATGCTTATCAGTAGGGATCCAATTTTTAAAATTCACTCATTGTTTACGTTTCTAAATGATGTACACAGTTTTCACTGCATATTTCAAGGTGATCTGTAGCAGGACTTGTGGTAAATTAATCGGCGCCATAGTTATATTACCATGACCTTTTGACATTCACTCTCACTGCACATATTTCACGCCACTGTCATGATTTGAATACTTAGGTTTTCACCCGCAGTAGCGCGAGGAATTTTCGGTCCCCTTTACAGCCACTAATCATTTACTATATCATTGTTCATATCTCTAGTCTACCGAAATGGCGCTATTTTGCCATCAATTGACCCTTGCGCCTTAAAGCGCCACACGTCATCATGATCATCATCAACTATGATGTCATTAACGATGTTTTCTTCCCTAATCCACTATTTCTATATCTCTCGTCTTGTCTCTTGATGCTACACATATCATTTTCCTTTTCATTGCTCACTGCGTCGTCCTCAATTTAAGCTGAACTCTCTTTGTAAGTCTCCAAGTTTCTGCTCCGTATCTAAGTACCGGCAAAATGCAGTTGAATATGCCTTTCTCTTGATGAATAGTGGCAATCTACTTGTCAATATTTGAGACTACTTTCCAAATGTGCTGAAACCCATTATTATTCTTCTTGTTACTTCAGTCACGTGGTTCGGCTCGGTGGTTATTACCTGTCCTAAGTAGACATAGTCTTTTACAACTTCAAGTGCACCATTACCTATCTCGAGTGCTGCTCTCTTCCGAGGTTGTTGTAAATTACTTTCGTTTTCTGCAGAATACTTTAGGACCCACCTTTGTGCACTCCTTGTCCAATTCCGTGAAATCATTTGCAATTTGTGCCCTGAGGTAATGAGAATTACAATGTCGTCGGCGAAGCTCAGATCACTAAGGTACAATGTATTAACTCCTATTCCTAACTGTTCCCATTCTAGTTCTCTAGAAACCTCCTGTAAGCACTCGATATTGAGAGGATTTTGTCCCACCTCCTTACACCCTTGATGATTGGTATTCTGTTGCTGTCTTTATGAAGCACTTAGGTAGCAGTTGAGCCCCTGTACATTTTTCCAGGATGTTTATATATGCTCCATCGATGCCGTGATTCCACAGCGTGTGGATGACTGTTGATATTTCTACTGAATCAAACGCCCTCTACTAGTCAATGAAGGCTAAGTAGAGTGGTTGGTTGTATTCTAAGCATTTCTCTATTAACTGTTTGATAGTATGAATGTGGTCGATTGTTAAGTAGGCAGTTTGAAATCCTGCTTGTTTCTTGGGTTGATGGAATTCTAATGTTTTCTCAACTCTGTTAGCAATTACTTTGTAAATAGGTTGTATACTACGGAGAGCAAGCTGATCGGCCCATGATTCTTCAAGTCCGTGTAATCTGCTTTCCCATGTATTGAGATGATGTTAGAATTCTTTCTAGACTCTGGTACTCTTCCTGTCAGGAGACACCTCGTAAAAAAAGTCGTAAAGACACCTCGCTACCATTCATTTCTGCATTGATCAGCACACACACATATATATAAATGAATAAATATATATATATTGCCGCGAACCATGCATTGGGTTTGTTTATTTGTGTTTTGTTTTTTTCGGCCTGGCTGCGCCGGCCTGTGCTATCGCTGTTTTCACAGCCTTTCGAACAAACGCTACCACAGCGTTTCGAACAAACGCTATCGAACAACGCTTCAAGCGTTGTTTGTTGGAGGCGCTGTTCGAACGAACAGCGTTTCTAACAAACGCTATCACGGCGTTCTCGATACAATTCGAGAAACCCTCGCGCCGAGGGATATAAATTGCCGCACAGCCGATGCCGCGTCTTTCGATCACCGACGCTTACTAGCGTGCCCGTCGTTTTGCTGGCCGCTGCTTCGCCGCCTGTGTATTTTTTTCAGTTGTTAGGGGAGCACAGGTTCGCTCCAATAAACTTGTTTTCCTCATTGACAACTGCGTCGTCCTTTGCTGCGTGACATCTGGTGGAGGTGCGGGGTACATGAACCCTAAGCCATTGCCAAGCCGACAAGCACACCCAACTCGTGTCAGCCGCCGACAGTGAGGCCTTCAGCCAGAATTTGGACTGCTCCCGGATAAAAAAAGGAAAAAAGACGTAAAGACCACGATGATCAACGCAGGCACCATGACCAGCGCTACCAACCTTCCCGTCGTTCTGCAACAACCTCGTGAGCCCCCATCATTCCGAGGATCTCCTGGTGAAGACCCGGAAGAGTGGCTGGACAAGCTGAAGCGCATCCGCATCTTTAACAGATGGGATGACGAAGAAACGTTTCGCCATGTCTTCTTCTATTTGGAGGATGCAGCTCGAACGTGGTTTGAGAACCATGAAGGCTCCCTAACCGACTGGACTGTTTTAAGAGCGAATTCCTCAAAACATTCGCTACGGTTGTGCGGAAAGAACGAGCCGCCCTTTTGTTGGAGACGCGAACGCAACACCCCAACGAAGGTGTTGTACTGTTCGCTGAGGAGATGAAGATGCTGTTCCGGAGAGCTGACCCCGAAATGGCAGAAGAGAAGAAGGTGCGCTTTCTGATGCGGGGAGTTAAACAAGAGCTCTTCGTTGGACTCATCCGCAACCTCCCTAAGACCGTCGCTGAGTTCGTCACCGAGGCTTCAATGATCGAGAGGACCTTGGATATGCGTTCGCGGCAATACGTTAGACCACTCAACACCCTTTCGGTGAACCCGGTAAACGCCCCTGGATTGGCGACGGAAGACTTGCGGGAGACCATCCGCGCCGTCGTTCGCGAGGAACTGAGGAAATTGTTCCCAGCAACGCCGCAGCCCCAAGTCGCCTCCCTCACTGACGTCGTCCGCGAGGAGGTTCAGCAAGCACTGGGGAATTCCACGCCATTGGAAGCATCTTGCGAACCACAAGCGATGACCTACTCCGCGGCTGCTCGTCGACCCCGACCCGTCCCAACCCGTTATGAAGAGGCCCCGCCGTACCGCCGCCCAATGTCGCCCGCCCGACCCCCTGTAACCCGAAACCAGGCGCCCAGGAAGACCGAGGTGTGGCGAACGCCAGATAATCGTCCGCTGTGCTACCACTGCGGAGAGGCCGACCACGTCTACCGCCGCTGCCCGTACAAGAGGCTGGGTTTACGTGGGTTCTCCGTCGACGTACCCGGCCAGCGCCCATTTGAGATCGAAGAATACCTGTCGAACACCAGCCGTGGACCATCCCGTTTCAACAATTCGCCGTCGCCCTACCCGTACCAATCCCCCAACCGAAGCAGCCATGCTGACTTCGCCCGTGAAAGGTCCCCCAGCCCACGAGGGCGAAACTAAAAGCAGCAACTTATGGAGGTGAAGTTGCACAACGGCGAGAAAATGAAAACTCTCCAACGACGCAAGACCGTGACTCACGACATGCCCTCATGCCGACGACCCGACGACACCCTGATGAGACCCCCGAAAACGACGACAGCTACGCTGCGCGACGCGTACCCGAAATGACGAAGCCTGCCGCTGAGAAGACGACGATGACGACGCATAGTGCCCGACCATCAACACGTGCAAGCCGCGATACGACGCCCCGACGCACCCGAAATTCAAGGAAAGCGGCATCCGACGTCCAGTTGTCCATCGAAGGCCTTGACGTAGTCGCCCTCATCAACACGGGAGACGACTACTCGGTCATGAGCGGGTTATTTGCGTCCAAGCTAAAGAAAGTTACGACTAGATGGGACGGTCCGCACATACGCACAGCAGGAGGCCACCTCGTGACCCCAAGTGAAATGTGCACATCGCGCGTCACCATAGACGGCACAACGTACCCTTCGGAGTTCGTCATTTTGCCTAACTGCTCCCGCGACGTAATTCTCGGAATGGACTTTTTGACGGACAATGGCGCAATAATTGATCTGCAGACCAGGTCGATAACATTTTCTTCCGATCACTCCACGACGCCGCAGCCGAACCTCAGACACCATGCTGCTGTAAGGATCGCCGACGATCACGTCACCCTGCCACCCCGCGCAAGCTTGATGATCGCCGTCTATTGTGAAGGTGCTGCTCCTGACGTCGACGCTATCGTGAAGACTGACCAAAGGTTGCTTCTAGACCGCGGTGTGTCTGTCGCAAGAGGCATTGCGTGGTTTAAGCAACGCAAATCCCACGTTTTGGTGACCAGATTCACCGAGGAGTACCAGCATCTAAACAAGGGCTCTGCGATTGCGTTCCTCGAAGAAACGCAAGAAGCGAGTCAAGGGATCACGGTCGCCACCTTTGAACGCGCACGCGCAGATGCTTCCAGGCTGCCACATCCTTTCGACGTCAACCCGGCGCTGTCGCAAGAAAATCGGGACAGAATACTGCAGTTGCTCCGTCGCTACAGCGAGTGTTTTTCCTCGAACTCGAAGTTTCGTCAGACACCTTTGGCGAAGCACCGGATAATTACCGAAGATGGAGCCCGACCTACCAGACAGTCACCGTACCGCGTTTCTTCACACGAGCGCGAAGCCATCCGGACTCAATTTGATGACATGTTAAGCGACGACATAATACAGCCATCAAAAAGTCCGTGGGCTGCGCCGGTTGTACTCGTGAAGAAAAAAGACGGCACTTTAAGATTCTGCGTTGACTACCGGAAACTAAACGAAATCACCAAAAAGGACGTGTACCCCCTGCTACAAATCAACGACGCCCTCGGCCACCTCTGCCACGCCAAGTACTTCTCATCCATGGATCTGAAGACCGGCTACTGGCAAATTGAAGTGGACGAAAGAGACCGAGAGAAGACTGCATTTATAACCCCGGATGGTCTATACGAGTTCAAGGCGATGCCGTTTGGGCTGTACACGGCGGCCGCAACGTTTCAGAGAGTCATGGACACTGTGCTAGCAGTCCTGAAGTGGCACACTTGCCTCGTATACCTCGACGACATTGTCGTATTCGCCCGGACTTTCGACGAACACCTCACAAGGTTGGAATCTGTACTCGAGGCCATTCGTACGTCGGGGTTAACGCTGAAGCCTGAGAAGTGCCGTTTCGCGTACGAGGAACTCAAGTTCTTGGATCACGTCGTTAACGCCGCGGGAGTCCTAGCTGACCCGGCAAAAACATCAGCCATTGCGAACTTCCCAAGGCCGAAAGATAAGAAGGGTGTGCGAAGGTTTCTCGGACTGTGCGCATACTACCGGCGCATCGTCGCAAACTTCGCACGACTTGCAGAGCCACTCACGCGCCTGACAAAAGAAAGCACCCCTTTCAGCTGAGAAAACGACCAAGAAAAGGCATTCTGCGAGCTGCAACAACGCCTGCAAAACCCGCCCGTGCTCGCTCATTTCGACGAAAACGCCGAAACGGAAATGCACACGGACGCCAGTGATATCGGTTTGGGTGCCGTGCTCGTCCAAAAGCAAAGCGGTTACGAAAAGGTAATCGCCTATGCAAGCCGTGGTCTGTCGAAGGAGGAGAGAAACTACTCTGCCTCCGAGAAAGAGTGGCTGGCTATCATATGGGCCATTTCAAAATTTCGCCCATACGTCTATGGTAGACCGTTTAAGGTTCTGACAGACCATCATGCGCTGTGTTTGCTTGCCAATTTGAAGGACCCCTCTGGCCGTCTTGGGCGGTGGAGCTTGCGCCTGCAAGAGTTTGACGTTACAATCCGGCAGGAAACACTCCGACGCCGACTGCCTGTCCCGCGCCCCCGTCGACCCACCACCACAGGACTCCGATGAAGACAGCGCGTTCTTCGGAGTCATGACAGAGAGCGACCTAGCCGCCCAGCAGCGTGCCAACCCTGACCTCCGCGCCATGATCGACTACCTAGAAGGACGCAACGTCGTCGTGCCCAGGGCGTTCAAGCGCAAATTACCAGCATTCAGCCTCAAAAACTCCATCCTTGTGAAGAAGAATTTTAACACCGGAACGAGAACGAATTATCTACTTGTCATCCCCGCAGACCTTCGTGACGAAATTTTGGAAGCGTGCCACGACGACCCGTCTTCCGGACATCTCGGAACAGCTCGCACGATTACAAAAATCAAGGCAAAATACTTCTGGCCCCGCCTTACATCCGATGTCACCCACTACGTCTGGAGCTGCCGTGACTGCCAGCGACGAAAAACACCACCGACGAGACCAGCCGGACTTCTGCAGCCGATCGCCGCCCCAACGAGGCCCTTCCAACAGATCAGAATGGACCTTCTGGGCCCGTTCCCTAACTCCCAATCCGCGAACAAATGAATTGTCGTAGCGACAGACTACAAGACGCGCTACGCAGAGACCACCGCTCTTCCTAGGGGAACTGCACAAGAAGTTGCAAAGTTCTTTATTAACCAAATTGTGCTGCGACATGGAGCCCCTCAGGTCCTAATCACTGACCGCGGAACGACCTTCACTGCGGAGCTCATGCAAGAAATCTAACGCTACAGCAACACAGATCACCGAAGAACGACGGCGTACCACCCCCAAACGAACGGCCTAATGAAACGGCTGAATAAAACAATCGCGGATATGCTGTCTATGTACGTCGACGTTGAACATAAGACGTGAGAAGAAGTCCTCCCGTATGTCACGTTTGCGTACAACACGGCTATTCAAGAAACCACCCAGATGACACAGTTCGAGCTCGTCTACGGAAGACGGCCGACTACGATGCTCGACGCCATGCTTCCACACGTAGAAGACGACGACCTCAACGCCGACGTCCAAAGATACCTCCAACGTGCGGAGGAGGCCCGCCAGCTCGCTCGAGCTCGTATAACCGACCAGCAACTGGTGGATGCCGGACGCTACAATCTCCGACGCCGAGACGCCGAGTACCATCCTGGAGATCGTGTGTGGGTTTGGACTCCCATTCGACGACGTGGACTCAGTGAGAAACTTCTACGACGCTATTTCGGACCCTACCAGATTCTACGACGTGTTGGCGAACTAACGTACGAAGTGATCCCCGATCGGGACTCCCGTAAATTACGATGACGCACGCGGCCCGAAGTCGTCCATGTGGTTCGCTTAAAACCTTTCTACGGACGATGACGAACATTTATTTTAATTTGTGTGGACTGTCCCTTATGTTAGCATCGGGTCGATGCACTTTTAGAGGGGGGTAATGCCGCGAACCATGCATTGGGTTTGTTTATTTGTGTTTTGTTTTTTTCGGCCTGGCTGCGCCGGCCTGTGCTATCGCTGCTTTCACAGCGTTTCGAACAAACGCTACCACAGCGTTTCGAACAAACGCGATGGAACAACGCTTCAAGCGTTGTTTGTTGGAGGCGCTGTTCGAAAGAACAGCACTTCTAACAAACGCTATCACGGCGCTCTCGATCATAGCCTCCTCTATAACTTTGTGCCCGAGCGGTCGGTCCCTCAGCGCCGTCCCCCGAGCTATTATGGGATGCGAGCGCTCCTGGCGGAGCGCCGAGGCGCAAAACGAGAGAATGGATGGCAGCTATGGAGAAAAAACCGGCTTTGAGTAACTACCGAAAGGGCAAAAATGAAATAAGGAGGGAGGCATTTTACGATAATTCAAGGGGAAGCGCTTTACTGTTTGAAGCGAGATCGGGTTGCCTTAGAACGCGTAGTTATAAAGCAAGATTCAGTAAAGAAGAAGAACAATGCACATGCTGCGGGAAAGATAAGGAAACGGCGGAGCATGTTCTGATTGAATGTGGAGATATCCACCCAGGTGTACGTTTGGGCACGAGCCTACAGGAAGCCTTGGGTTTTAGGGACAACAATGGAAAGCTGAACACACCCGCGATTGAAATAAGTAAGAGACGGTTAGAGTATTGGTGGCAGAAAATTAGAGAGAAAGGACAAAAATAAATATTGGAAAAATAAAATATGGACAGTGTGCCGTAAATGGCAGAGAACTTAAGCTGAAAATTTACCTTTTTTTCCATTAAGATAGAATTTATCGAAGTAGAGGCATTAGGCCAACATAAAAAAAGATGTGATGAATGCTTCACTTTGGTGAATAAACCAAACACCTCTGCGCCATCGGATGCATTAATTAGGCACCAGGACAGAGGTGGACTCCTGTATCCGTCAACTGAGCTCGTAATGGTTCTAAATTCTCTAAAGAATTACGCGGAAGTTTTCCTCGCAAGAGCGAGAAAGATGAATCAGCCACTGAAGGCTGCCGTTGACAACGCCGCGCAAATACTACAGAAACGTGACAAACTCAAGTGCTCGACCCCGGGACATCATAAAAAACTTTTGGAGGTTGTGCTCGTGAAGTTTCTCCGCCCACTTTTTCTGAACTTCGCGACGAGTGTGACTGACAAACACGACTTGGCAAAAGATTTTCATGTCAAACCATTGTCTCGAAAAGTGCTCAAGCTTTGAGCGCGAAATCAAATAACAAAGCTCACATTGCATTCTGCATACAGTGCTTGTGTTAAAAATTTGGTGTGTGCGCACTTCTTAACGTATACGCATAATCCAATGCAATGTAGACGGTTTCTAGACCGTCATAAACGCAAGCGTGCATAGGCCGCGTCGTCTGCTGTTATTATGGGATCGGTGCGGCATCTGGCGGCGAGCGCCAAAACTATAAGGGACGGATGGCGCGTATGTATTTAGCGCTAATGCGCGGGCACAAAAAAATATAGGAGGCTATGTCTCGATACAATTCGACTATTCGAGAAACCCCCGCGCCGAGGGATATAAATTCCCGCACAGCCGACCCCGCGTCTTTCGATCGCCGACGCTCACTAGCGTGCCCGTCGTTTGGTGGCCGCTGCTTCGCCGCCTGTGTATTTTTTTCAGTTGTTAGGGGAGCACAGGTTCGCTCCAATAAACTTGTTTTCCTCATAGACAACTGCGTCGTCCTTTGCTGCGTGACAATATATATATATATATATATATATATATATATATATATATTGTAGGCATCTAATATGCGCTTCATCCTCATCTGAACAGCAGTCAATCATCATCATATGTTCTGGCTGACCATCATCAACTTCTTTGAACGTGCGCTTCAGTTTCGGGTCCGTTGCGCTTGTTCGTTCCCGAGTTCACCGCCAATAAACCTCGTTACAATCGAGTCATCATATGTGGTGGAGGTGGATTGACGATCCCAGTACCTCTCCTTACAACGCCTACTCGCTGGAGCTCCGTTCAGGCCGCCGCTTGAACCCTCAGTCCACCAACATGTCTCAGAGTGAGTGGGTGGATGCCCTTTATGGTCCGGTCTCTGCGCCGCAAGCCCCTGCTTATTACGTGGTAAACCACCAGCGTGACCCTCCCATCTTCGCCGGTCTCCGCGGCGAAGATGTGGAGGACTGGCTCGAAAACTAAGAGCGAGTAAGTGCTACTAATCACTGGCACGGCTCTAACAAGTTCCGCCGACTATCGCTTTATATCACGGGCGATGCCAAGACATGGTTCTTGAACCATGAGATCGACCTCACCGACTGGCCTGCCTTCAAGCAGCAGCTTCGCTAAGTATTCGCACGCCAGCCATTCGATCCGCTCTAGCGAGGAGGGCCCTAGATACTCGCCAACAACATCCCGGTGAGTCATACACATCTTACATCGAGGATGTCCTTGCGCTTTGCCGGCGCGTCAATTCTTCGATGTCCGAGTCGGACAAACGGCGCCACATCGTGAAGGGCATCGAAAGCCATGCCCACAATGCCCTTGTTGCCCAGAATCCTTCTACTGTCGCTGACGTCGTCTCTACGCGTCAGCGTCTCGACGAACTTGATTCTGTTCACCTTCAGCCGGGCAATAGTGAACAATGTACAGCAGACCGGGACCTGCGTGACATGTTCCGGGAGATCATACGCGAAGAACTTCAATCAATGGGCGTCTCACCACCTTCTCCATCTGTCACACAGCCTTCAAGCATGGCCCTGCGTGACATCGTAAGGGAGGAACTAAAATCATTCACCGGTCCAGCCTACGTACAGCTACCTCCGTCTAGCCCTCCAACGTATGCGCAAGTTACGGCCACGCCTCCTCGCAACATAAACTTTACTTCGCCGCTGCCATAATTCACGCCGGTTGCTGCTGCCCCACCGGTACACTTCCGGCCAATGCCACCCGACCCTCCGTCTGTCCACTTGAGTGTGCTATCTCCCGGTGCGCAGAACGCCCTCTACTACCTGCTTTGGCGCCCGTTTCGCCCAACATGGTTTTACTGTGGGCATCGTCGCCATATATCGCGCTTCTGCCGCAAACGCCAGCAGGACGAGCGTCGCGGGTACGACATGCGCGAACGGGACTTTTCCAGTGGGGATTATTACGCTCGGCGTTATTCAGCTGGACAGCAGCGGTCTCCATCTCCGCCCGCGTCGACTGAGACGCGGAACACTAACCGTTCAAGCTGACGCCGATCACCTTCGCCCTCCCGTCGCTCCTCCTCTCCTCTTCGGGCAGCCTCGTTTACGACTGACAACCGGTCGGAAAACTAAATGATGCAGTTTTCGGAGGAGAAACTGCATGTATCAGTAGGACTCATATTTCTCCAGCACGTCCGTTCAACATGGTTTCTGTTACGGTGGAAGGAGTTCTCGTGGACGCTTTGGTGGACACCGGCACTACAGTTTCTGTGATTAGGTATGATTTGTGCAAACGCATGAAAAAAGTAATGACACCTTATAATGGACCCAATCTAGTCGAAGCCCAGGGGAACGCCATCCGCCCTTTTGCTCTTTGTACTGCTCGTGTGTTTATTGATGACATTTTGCATTACATCGAGTTCACTGTGCTTACCCCGTGCTCTCAACAGCTAATTCCAGGGTGGGACTTCCTATCTTCTTCTTCAGCCGCTATATGTTGTGGTGAACGGGTTCTGCACCTAACTAATACGGACTCCGTGTTCGACGAAGGCGTCTAGAAGCCACTACGCCTGTTCGCTCGCGAATATCTCGAACTACCGCCACATCAAGAACGAATTGTAACCCTGACCTCTAAGGACATCGACCACAGTGACGTCTTGGTGTCCCCTTCGTCGACTTGCGTCGCTAAAGGCGTAGCCCTTGCATCAGGTGTCGTACACTTTCACCATGGCTCCGCACTCGTCATTGCTACGAATGAAACGCCAGAGAAAGTTCTCCTGCCAGAGGGCACTGCTGTAGCCTGTGTTGTGGATGCTGAGCCTGTCAGCGTCACGCCACTTAAACCTGCCTCTACCAACGACCGTTCTATGAGTAAGCCTGGATCATCCTCTCCCTTCACAGCCCTTATCAGTGATGACTTAACAGCTATGCAGGCGCAGCAGTTGCTTGCGTTATTAACGAAACACGCCGATTCTTTCGACATCTGCTCCTCAACGTTGGGCCGAACTACCACTGCAGCGCATCACATTCGGACGGAGGGAACATCTGTAGTACATCGTCGCCCGTACCACGTGTCTTTGGCTGAGCGAAAAATCATCGAGGAAAACGTCACTGACATGCTCCAACGAGATATAATTCGTCCATCAACTAGCCCTTGGTCATCCCCTGTTGTTTTGGTACGAAAAAAGATGGCTCCGTGCGCTTTTGCGTTGATTACCGGGCACTTAACAACATCACACGCAAGAACGTATACCCCTTGCCACGCATTGACGACGCCCTTGATTCACTGCAAGGCGCCGAATACTTTTCAAGCCTTGATTTGCGTTCGGGATATTGGCAAATTCCCATGCACGATGACGACAAAGAAAAAACGGCATTTGGAACCCCCGATGGCCTATACGAATTTAACGTGATGCCATTCGGGCTCTGCATTGCGCCCGCGACGTTTGAACGCATGATCGACACCGTCCTGCGTAGTCTGAAATGGAAGACAGGTCTGTACTACCTTGATGACATTATCATCTTTTCATCTACTTTTTTTCAGCACCTGAGGCGCTTGAAGGACGTCCTAACATGCCTCGCCGGTGCGGGTCTGCAGCTCAACACTAAGAAATGCAGTTTCGCCACCAAATCCCTCAAGGTTCTCGGTCATGTCGTCAGCAAGGACGGTATTCGCCCTGACCGCGAGAAGATCGCTGCCGTCCTTCGATTTCCACGCCCCACAAGACTTAAAGATTTGCGAAGTTTCCTTGCTTCGCATCCTATTTTCGTCGTCTCATACGAAATTTCAATTCAATAGCTGCGCCACTTCACAAACAACTTGCTTCTAATGCACCCTTTGTGTGGTCCAAGGAATGTCAGTCGGCGTTTGCCCTATTGAAGGAAGCTTTGACGTCAGAGCCTGTACTCTGCTATTTTGATGACACCGCCCCAACATTCCTGCATACCGACGCCAGCGGTTGCGGTATAGGTGCTGTTCTCCTCCAACGCGATAACTCTGGACGGGAAAGGGTCATCGCATATGCTAGCCGAGTGCTTACTTCTACCGAAAAGAACTATACCATCACTGAGCAGGAGTGCCTCGCTGTGGTTTGGTCCATACAAAAGTTCCGTCCTTATCTGTACGGCCGTCAATTAACCATCGTAACGGACCACCACGCCTTATGCTGGCTTTCTACAATGAAAAACTTGTCCGGACGCTTGGTTCGATGGATTTTACGAATACAGGAGTATCAGTTTGAGATTATTTATAAATCGGGCAAAAAAAAGGAAAACAAGACGCTGACGCTCTTTCTCGTTGCCCACTACCTACGGCTTCGTTCGGCACTCCAGCTGCCACCTCCAACGACACCAGTGCGGACGTGACTCCCACTTCTGTTGCCTTGCACGCCTCGCTGTACCAACCGCCAATCGACGATGAACAACCCTTCAGTTCTCGCCAGCAGGCTGACCCCTATTGTCGGCGCATTATAGACCACCTCTCAGGAGCTACGCGTGCACCCAATGCACGCCTTCGTCGACAACTCGAGCACTTCAAATTTCAGGACGGTGTGCTGTATAGTCACATATATCAACCTGACGGCCAACGCTGGGTACCTGTTCTGCCACGTGCTCTTCAAATTTATGTACTTAGCGCGTTTCATGACGATTTCACTGCTGGCCACCTCGGCTTTCACGAAAGCTACGACCACATTCGAAGCCGCTTTTATTGGCCTGGGATTTCTACCAGCGTAGCAAAGTACGTGGGTTCCTGCTCTCCGTGCCAACTTTGCAAACTTCCGACATCTCCCCCGGCTGGTCAGTTACAGCCAATGACGTGCCCTACAACACCTTTCGAGGCCGTTGGTGTCGATATTTATGGGGCCCTTCCTGTTACTGGCGCTGGAAATAGATGGATAGTCACCGCCGTAGACCATATGACACGCTACGCCGAGACAACTTCAGTAGCTACTGGTTCAGCTTCGGAAGTTGCTGACTTCGTCCTTCAGGTCATAATAATACGTCATGGTGCTCCTCGTGTACTTCTAAGTGACCGTGGAAAGGTGCTCTTATCACGGCTTTTAGGTGAAGTTCTTCGCGTTTCTGATACTACACACAAGATGGCGTCTAGCTACCATCCTCAAACGAACGGTCTGACCGAGAGATTTCATCGAACCCTCCCGACATGATCGCCGTATACATTCAACCAGATCACAGAAACTGGGATAAACTTCTACCGTTCCTCAATTTCGCCTACAACACCGCTGTTCAGCGCAAAACCGGCTACTCACCGTTTTATCTCGTTTACGGACATTCACCTACTTTCTTTATCGATGTTTCCTTCTTAACCAGCAATGGCCCTCCATCACCTTCTTCTTGCGAAGAATATATTTTTCGCCTTGCCCAGTGCCGCCAGCGCGCTCGTATGAACAAGGAAGCTACGCAACAAGCAAGGAAGGCCGTCTACGACACCTGTCATTGTGTGGTATCATTCCGACCGGGGGACGACGTGCTGCTATTGACACCAATTCGCACACCTGGTCTCTGCGACAAGTTCCAGCCTTGATTCATCGGCTCATATGTTGTTTTAGAGCAGACTTCACCTGTCAACTATTGTGTGACGCCTCTTGACGTGCCAACTGACCGCCGTTACGGCAGCACCGAAATCGTACACGTTTCCCGCATGAAGCTTTTCGCACGACGTTCCTTGTCGCTTTGACTTCCCACCCGCAGCGGCCAGGCTGGCCGCTTCCACGGGGGGCGGGGGGGAATCAGTGTAGGCATCTATTATGCGCTTCATCCTCATCTGAACAGCAGTCAATCATCAGCATAAGTTCTGGCTGACAATCATCATCTTCTTTGAGCATGCGTTTCAGTTTTGGGTCCATTGCGCTTTTTCGTTCCCGAGTTCACGGCCAATAAACCTCGTTATAACCGAGTCGTCATAATACACACACACACACACACACACACACACACTAATGTATATATATATATATATATATATATATATATATATATATATATCGAAGCCTCCGAAATCTGAAAATGGCTGAACTCTTGAGTACTTCCTAGTAAGGCTACCCAACAAGAACGCCGCTCGCGCTGAGAGTCCGTGCTTGGCCTTGACTGTCGCCATTATGTATGCTCGCTGGTTGCTGGCTAATAAACGCCTTGACAAATCGGTGCAGAGTGCGGCGATCCCCTTCGATGCCCTTTGAGCTACGATCACGTACCCTGCCATACACCATGTCCCACGATGCCTCTATGTAAATGCCTCCTCCAATTCCACCCCCTTGTCTCGGCTTCCCTAGAATGCACGATCCACCCATCTTCACTGGCGCTCATGGCACTGACATGGAGGACTGGCTCACCATTTACGAGCGCGTGAGCGTCCTAAATGAATGGGACGAGGACGGCAAGCTGACCGACTTCGTGTTCTACCTTGCAGGTGTTACCAGTTAGTGGTACAACAACCACGCGTCCCATTTTGAAACCTGATCCGATTTTAAGACCTCAATCATTGTCTTCGGCCGCCCTGCTGTTTGCGAGCTGCAGGCCGAGCAGCGCTTACGTGAACGCGCTCAGGAGGCAGGTGAGTCATTCACCAGATATATTGCTGATGTCCTGGACCTAAGCAAATTTTCCAATCACACCATGTGCGAGTCTGACAAGATCTGAAACATCATGAAAAGCATTGATGATGATGCCTTCACGACGCTGCTCTCCAAAAACCCCGGCACAGTGGCTGGGGTCATCACACTGCGCCAGAGCTATGAGGAGCTCCGCCGGCAGCGTTCGATGACCCGCCGCTCCCTACCACGAGCTGCTACGCTTGCTGGCTTAGAGGACAGTTGTGACCAAGTGGCGTTGATGGCAGACCTAAAGTCCTTCATCCGTAAGAAAATCTCGCGTCGGTTTCCCCTCCTGTCCTTTGCCCACCAACCGGCTGTTCAACAATCGGCTACTACCCTTCTCCCTCCCATCCGTCGAGCGATTGAACAGAAAATAGCGGAGGTAATGCCTGCGTACCACCCCGCCACAGCCTCGGGCTCCTGCGCCACTGAGTTAAGCGCAACTGGTCGCCAGGCCACCCCAAGTCATTCCGGCGCCCACCCCTCGGACCTACGCCGAAGCTGCCGCTCGACCTCCGTCCTTTGCAGCGGGTATGCCCGCTACGTATGTTGACGTAACCCCTCAGCCTCAGCTTCAGTCCATCATGCAGCCACCGTTCCGTCCATCAGCCCTTGAGACATGGGTGAGACCTACCCCGGTGAACAAATGGCGTGCACCCGACAACCAGCCCATCTTCTTTGCCTGCGGCTACGCTGGTCATGTAGCCCGCTATTGCCATCGCGTACAGCCGGCTCAAATTTCTTCATCTGTTGGTGGCCAACTCAGCCATCCTTATTACAAAGAAACGCCATCTATGCCACGTCGGTCTTGCCCAGGTCCATCTCGAAGATCGCCGTCTCCCCGACATCGCTCCCTGTCCCCTATGCAGCCATATTCGGCTGCTCATGAGCGGGAAAACTAGTCGTCGTAGTCTCCGAGGCAAGGATTGCGACGCTATTGCGATGTGAAAGCCCGCAGAACAGCCCCTCGAATGTCATTGACGTGCTGGTGGACGGTGTTCGTGCATCGGCTCTTATTGCATCGTATTCATCTAACAGCAGGGTGCACAGCTCGCGTTGTCATTCAGGACGTTCTGTATTTCGCCCAGTTCATCATCAATGCGGCATGCTCTCATGATGTCATCCTGGAATGGGACTTTGTCTCCCGCCATGACGCCGTAATCCATTGTGCCGCCGCCGAAATTGAACTCCCACCATACTCGCATTTGACGTCAGAAAAAGTCCCTCGACACTGAGCAAGATTTTATTGAAAGACGATACAACAGTCGCTCTAAACTCAACGATGCATATATATATAAATATATATGTAAATATATATATATATATATATGACGCTTTGAAGGATGGGCGACGTGGCCTGGCTCACACCCCATGTTTATTCTATCTCACTTCTTCCTTCTCGGCTTCTACCAACCATCGCTACCTTCATACGTCACATGATTCCCCCTCCCCCCGAAAAAATGCGCGAGCTACAAACTATGAAGCGTGAACACGTGGTGTCTCACCATAGGAAAAGATATCACAAAATAGAGTAGTTCCATGTAACACGGCAGTTCCATGCACTTGCACAAAAACATTCACAGGGAAGGCAGTCCAGTGACATCTAGGAGACCTCAGGTGGGCGTGGTTGGCTGTTGCGTTTTGGAGAGCATAACCATGCATTCGACGTGGAAAATGATGGTGACAAAGCCTGGATAGTAGCGAAAAACATAGTTGGGAGTCATTGTAGCGTTGGAAGGTTGGGTGTATCATGCGTCGGATTTCGAGTCGTGGCTGCGACAGACGCATTGTATCTAGAATGCGTGCTTCTTGAGAGATAGTGACAGCTAGATGCCTGTGTGCTGGCGCCGCGCAAGAAGTGCTTCCGCGTCTTTCTGGGCGTTTTCTGTGGTGTTGTCGTCTGCGTAACCGCAGGCGCAGAGAGCGTCTGTGGCGATATTCCTTCATCCAGAAACGTCCTACTTCTTGAAAGGGCCCTTGCATCAAAGTCCTTAATTTTTTAACTTGTTCAAGTTGTGAGTGTGGTTCCGTTGAAGTTTTCGTTCGTCGTCGTATTTTCTTGGTTTGGTGATGGCTCGGAGAAAATTGCGGGTGGTCATCGTCGTTGAATAAGGAGACGCTGTTGGTACTCCCAGCATTATTTACGTGTGGAATGCAAGCATTATTTCTGTCAAAGAAAGCAGTAGATACATTTTCGTCTTTATCGGCAAGACTTGCATTGAATGGTGACTCCGTAACGTTTCGACTTTCGGTTCGTCCGGTTACGGAGAATGATATCGCCGCAAACATGGCTTCACGTGGTCCTGATTCCGTAGATTTGTTTCTTCGCGGGAGAATTGAGCCAAGCGTTCCTGAAGTACAATCGCTTTCAAAATGGCAGTGGCTTGACAAGTTATTTGGCCGATATTTCAGGTGGTCAGTTGCGTATGTGGCGATATCTTGAGGGGTGCGATGAGAGTGACGAGCACCAGACGAGCTACTTGGGACAAAACCAGGCGGTGGCTTACGTAAGCAAGACGACGAGTCAAGTACATTGGGTGCTTGAATATTGTCTTGACCTGTGTATTGTCTTGATTTGTGTGTGGAAGAGGTTAGCGTTGGTGACATTTGTGAAGATGGGAAACCAGGTGGAAGGTTCGGCCTTGTAGAAAAACGGCTGGGATGTCTTTCTACGAGAAGATGACTGACTTCACCTGACGGGCATTGTAAACTTCTGCTCTGTGCTCGAACGCGTGAAGGCTGCGTGTGAATGTGATTACTGAATTTGAGTGCATTGATATGGCTGGTTGTAACTGACTCTTCATTATAGTCTTGAAACCAGATGATCATTTCTTCTTTTATCTTTTGCCAAGACTCGTCGTTGTCGAATATGTGGGTGAGGTAAAACTTAAATTCCTCACCGGTGACGTAGTCGCTGAAGTTCTTGACCATCTCGTGTTCCGACCAAGATGCAGCGGTAGCGTGGAACTCGAACAGGTCGAACCAGTTCTGTACAGGTCCATCGTCCGCTGCTCCGGTGTACTTGGGGATGGGAAGGTCGGTCGATGATTCTGTCATGGTGCTGGTCGCTGTGTGCAGCTAGGAGATGATTCCATAGTCGATGTACGATCAGGGCGTCTTGTGTAGAACTGCGTCGATGATGAGACACTGATGAAGTGGCTGGGAGGTCTTCATCCTGTCGACTCGTGTGACGCTATGAAGAATGGGCGACGTGGCCTGGCTCATACCCCATGTTTATTCTATCTCACTTCTTCCTTCTCGGCTTCTACCAACCATCGCTACCTTCATACGTCCATATATATATATATATATATATATATATATATATATATATATATATATATATATATATATATATATATATATTGTTGGTATGCGTTTAGTAGTGAGCCGAAGACACTTTTTTAAGAGGGGAAACGCAGAGGTAAAGCCGACCAGCTGTGAAGCGGAGCAAGCGCGAGCAGTAACAACACTCTTCTTTGTCTCTCTTCCTTCACTGGTGCTCCTGCTTGTGCCATATATCAATGCTACAAATCACTCACCCTCAAAAAAGGAGCCATGCTGGCGACCTATGGACCGGGTAGGATGGATGAGTCGCAGTGCGGTTTGAATCGATCGACATGAACAGTCTTGCGACCGAGATGACGTCGGTCTGTCGATGCTGGAACCTGCTCAAAAATACAGTTAACCGGTGAGGACTGACGTAGGACTCGGTAGGGGCTTTCGTACTTCGGCAGTAGCTTAGTGGTAAGAACAGGAGCATATGAGGGAACGCTAAGCACTACTAATGTGCCAGGCGAATATGACTGGCGGGTAAGTTTTCATGGTGACGGTTTTTCCGGTATGCTTGATCTTGTGCGGTTAGGAATGTGCGAGTTGCCTGCGATCTTCCGCGTGGGTGGCAAATTTGGGTAGAGTTGTGTATTCTGAAATGTCAAGATGGTACAAGAGAATCCTGTCCATGAATGAGGAAGGTTTGCGCCCGTAAAGGAGAAACAACGGAGAGAATCCTGTCGTAGACTTAGTGACGCTATTATAAGTGTAAGTAACAAATGGAAGTATGCGGTCCCGGTTGGCAAGGTCAGCGAACACGTACATAGACAGCATGTCGCCCAGTGTGCGGTTAAACTGTTCAGTGATTCCATTCGTTTTCGGATGGTACGCACTGGTTGTCCGATGCACAACGTTGCATTCACCAAGAAGGGCTTGTACAGCTTCGGAAATAAACGTACGTCCGCGGTCGCTGAGTAGTTCACGAGGCGCGCCAAGGTGAAGAACATGGCTGTGAAAGAGAAATAAGCCAACTTCACGCGATGTTGCCTCTGGCAGCGCAGCTGTTTCAGCATAGCGTGTCAGGTGATCAATAGCGACAACCACTCAGCGGTTCCTGTAAGGATTGTAGGAAAGGGGACCATACAAGTCAATTCCGATGCGGTCAAAAGGTCGGGATGGGCAAGGAAATGGCTGCAGTTGTCCATTGGCTATGTTCGGTGGGCGTTTTTGGCATTGACATTCGGAACACTAACGTACATACTGTCGGACAAATCGGTAAATACAGAGCCAATAGTACCGCAGACGTTTTTATCACACCAGCGTGGCCGCATTGAGGACCGCGTAAAAAGAGCCGCCAATAGCCGCGCGTAGGTGGCGAGAAATGACACGCAACCATTGCGGCCGTTGGAAAGGTAGTTGCGACAGTACAGTAGTATATCGTGGATGGCGAAATGTCGAGCAGTACGTCGTAGTGAACGATTGGCGGTACCTTGGGGTGGCCGAGACAGTACATCTATCATAGGGACTATCCAAGCGTCTTGGGGCTGCTTGGAGTGCATGTCAGTGAACCAAGGTGCCACAGCATCGAGACAGGAAACAGGCGCACTTCCATGTTCATGCGGAAGTGTAGAGCGGGAAAGAGCATCGGCATCTGAATGTCGGCAGCCCGACCTGTAGATGGCATGGATATCATAGGATTGGAGACGCAATGCCCAACGAGACGGACGGCCAGACGGCTAGACGGGTCTCTTAGTGACGATAATCAGCAGAGGCGTGGTTATCAGTCACGACGCTAAATGGACGGCCATAGACGTAGGGTCGAAATTTGTGACTGCCCAAACGATGGCCAGACATTCGTTTTCTGTGACCAAATAATTCTTTTCAGCCCTAGCAAGAGTGCGACTGGCATAAGAAACCACGTACTCGTAAAAACCAGACATGCGTTGAGCAAGAATAGCGCCAAGGCCGACTCCACTAGCGTCAGTGTGAATTTTGGTAGGGGCATCTTGGTCAAAGTGACGGAGAATTAGTGTAGATGTCAGCAAATTACGTAGTTTCGCACATGCTTAATCGCAAGTGGAAGACCACGCCGAAATTTCTTCACTATCAGAAAGTAGCCGTGTTAAAGGGGCTATACGGATGTGAAATTACAGACGAATCGACAAAAGTGTCAACCTAGGCTGATAAAGCTCTGGAGTTCCTTTAGTGTCGATGGCTTATAAAACAGGGCGACGGCACCGAGTTTCGCAGTGTCAGGTAGAACACCATCCTTGCTGACAACATGCCCTAAAATGTGGAGCTTCCGGGCTGCAAAATGGCACTTTTTCAAATTTAGTTGGAGCCCAGCATGTGTGAGGCATTCCAGGACACTTGCGAGGCGCAGATGAAGGGTATTAAAGTCTTTTAGAAAAAAGACGACGTCGTTCAGATAGCAAATACACGTCTGCTATAAGAGGCCTAGAAGGATTCTGTCTATTAGAAGCTCGAAGGTGTCAGGGGCGTTGCAAAGGGTGAACGGCATCACGTTAAACTCGTACAATCCGTCCGGATTGACAAGCGCAGTCTTGCGCGGTCAGATTCATCCATGGGCACTTGCCAGTACACTGATCGAAGATCGAGCGAGGAATAGAACTCTGCTCCTTGCAAAGAGTCGAGAGCGTCGTCAATTTTGCGAAGTGGATAAACATCTTTGCTCCTGGTCTTGTTAAGGCACCTGTAATCAAGACAGAATCATATGCACCCATCCTTCTTTTTGACCAGTACCCCTGGGTAGGCCTACGGACAGTTGGACGGCTGTATGGCGCCATGATTGAGCATCAGACACTTGATTGTCAATAACTTAACGTTCGGAGTGAGGGACCCGGTATGAATGCCGACGCAATGGTGCGTGGGCGCCGGTGTCTATATGATGAACAATTGCAGATGTTCAGACCAAATTGGTTTGCTTGAAGTCGATAGACGTCCGGAAGCGGTCGAGAAGTGTCTAGAGTCGGGTTCGTTGGACAACAGGAAGGTCCGTATCAATCGATGAAAGAAAGGCGTCCAAGAAAGATGTGGTGGACGTGCGAGCGGGAGTAACACACGCGATCTGAAGGCTTGTTGCGCGATCAAGCAGTTGACAGGCGCAAACACAATCAATGTCCTCAAATCGGCCGATGCAATCGCCATTGAATAATCTGGCTGGCACTGAAAGTAGATTCGTGGCGTAAATGGTTGCGGGAGTGTTTTCGACCATCAGATGAGCAAAAGGTAGAAGAACGTGTTTTTGAGAAGTGAAGTCTTCGGACGTCGTGAGCATAACGTCCGAAAAAGCAGCATGGTGGTAGGAGACTGCCACAATAACCGAAGACAAAGGTGGGATATCTGTGTCTGCAGCGACGACAACACGAGAAATGGAAGGCTTGTTAGAATGGTCGTCAGCGAGTGATGATAATTGCAGTTTGGCCCGGGCACAATCGAGAATGGCCTGATATGTTGAAAGGAAGTCCCAGCCTAATATCACGTCATGCGAGCAGTATGAAAAACGATGAATTCAGCCACGTACAGAACGTCCTGGATGAGTAGCTGAGCCATGCGCGTCATCGAAACGTTTACTTGATGTGCGGTTGCCGTACGCAGGGAGAATCCAGAAAGCGGACTCATAGCTTTCTTTAACTTGCGACACACTGCTACACTCAATACAGACACGGCAGCTCAAGTATTCATTAACGCTTGAACGGCAACAACTTCAATAAAACAATTATTTCGTTAGTGGGTAGAAGACGAGGCCTTGTAGATTTCGATGGTGGCGCAGTTCTTGCCTTCGGAACTGTGATGGTCAGTTTTCCGTTTGGGCAGGTGGTGCACGCGAAGCATCGGCGAAGGCGAACGTCGGCATTGGGAGGACGATCGGTGCTGGTTGAAGGCGCGGCGGCTCTATGGAGGGGTATCCGAAGTAGCATCGAGGTCGAGAGGCAGCGTCTGTGGTGGCTCTTTATGGCCGTAGCCGTAGGTTTCATCGACGGTACCAGGATGAGGGACGCACCGGCGACAGATTTGCTCAACATGGCCAGGCAGACGACAGTAGTTGCTGAAGGGTCTGTTATGTGGTGTGCGCCAAGGATTGTTGGGAAGCGTTGAAGGATGGCGGAAAAGGGGAACATGCGATCCTGCCGGTATGCGTGTTGCGTAAAAGGCGTTCGTCTGATGGGCAGAGTCGACGACGTTTGACGGCGCAGGTGTCGGCCTTCGCGTGAGGTCAGCGTAAGTCAGGGGAGCAGACACAGGTGGTGGCTGGTACGAGGGCGGGAGTGCCTCGCAGACTTGCTCTTCGATGATTTAGCGCGACGACGAGGTCAGCCCGAGAGTATTGCTGGGAAGGAAGGGCGCGAGAGACAACTGGCGAGCCACTTCCTCTTGGATTAACTGTTGGATTTGTGGCGTCAATACAGTCTGTTCCGCTGAAATTGCACCAATGGTCGATGGTGGCGTGGTCGTCATGTCGAAAGCAGGGCGTCGCGTTGAAAGGCGCTGTGTTCGCAACTCATCATAGTTTTGGCAGAGCTGAATAACTACCGCAACTGTTCGCGCGTCTTTCGCCACCAGCATGTGGAAGGCATCATCTTCGATGTCCTTCTGTCACGAGGCTAGTCAACCCACAAGCTCTCGTGTAGGTTCTTGTGCATACCAACCGATGAGAAAACCCACATCGGTAAAGAGAACACGAGACCGTTTATGCACACAAGAAAAACAACTAAGTATATTTTCAATAAACTAGATAAAGAGAAAGGAATAAGAGGAAAAACAAACAAAGCACACAAATTTGAGGAGAAATTAACCTAATGACCGCGAAATGCTAAGGATGCGTAAGTTCCGCAATAGCAAAAGCGACTCTCACCGTTCGGTCGCGGCACTCTTGTAGACGGCGAGAGTTGATGCGATCGGGTTCAGACAAGGTAGATCAGAGGTCCAAGCGTTGCTCGGGTTGAAGGTAGCTCCGGGCGCACCAAGGTCAGTGACCTCTCAGCGTTCGTCCTCCGACGCTGGGACGTAGCCCTGGAAACGGGACGAGCCTGGCCCAAGCCAGATGGTGAGAAGCCTGGCCAACGCCAAACGACGAGCAGCCTGGCCAACGCCAGACGACGAGCGGCCTGGCCAACGCCAGACGACGAGCGGCCTGGCCAACGCCAGACGATAGATGATGCTCGGGTGCCCGACCAGGTGAGAGCCCGCAGCAGCCTTGCCTCAGGAACTCGGCCGCCACTCCCGCGCCCTGGTAGCCTGCTTGCCTCCGTCGCGTCCCGGCCACGTCTGCCCCGTTCTTCGTTCGGGCTTCTTCCAAACCAGCGTGGGGGCCTCTCATTGGTCCGAACTTCACGCGCCTCGTCTGCCCATCGTCTTCCTCACCGAATACATCGCGAAAGCGCGCGTCCACACCATCGGTCGCCGTCGTCTTCTTTCCTATGCCGGTGCACTCGCGCACATTTTAAACCCAACATTGGTTGCACTCGCGCACTTCACGGAACGCGCACTTCACTTATCACACCTTCATAATATTGTGCGCATTCCTTATGTGCTTTTTTCATATACGCATTACCATGATGTTCATCATTCTCATCTTCAGTGGGTGTCAACGAAATCATCATCAGGTGTGTGCGCACTTTTTCTCTGACTGCCCGTCCGCTGCTGAGGCCTTGGGCTGAATAAACGCTGTCTCAACCCAGGCGTCATACATGGTGAAAGTGAATTTTTGGTCTTCGGTTTTCTCCGACTGTGCTCGACTCTCTGGAGCTGCGCTCATGCCGCAGATTCCCACCACTGTCTGGCAGCATGTCACAGAACGGGCCGGCCAACGCTGCTGCCATCGCTGCTGCCATCTTTCCGCCGCTGTCTTCAGTCGCGACTCCTGTTTACGTACACAGCCACTAGCGTGATCCCCCTGTCTTCGCCGGTCTTCACGGGGAAGACGTGGAAGACTGGCTCGATGAGTACAGCCGCGTAAGTGTTGCTTTTGACTGGGACGGTAGTGCCAAGCTCCGTTACGTCTCTTTCTACTTGACGGTGCGGCAAAGGCATGGTATTTCAACCACGTCAATGACTTACCCGACTCGGCGACCTTGCAGCACCAGCTGCGACAAGGTTTCGGGACACCGGCCATTCGTTCCGCCGTCGTGAAAAGGACCCTCGATACACGCCCAACCATTCCGACGAATCTTACACTTCCTACATTGAGGATTTTGTTTTCACTGTGCTGGCGTGGTAAGTGATCTATGCCAGAATCGGACAAAGTACGCCATATCTTGAAGGGCATTGAACTTGCTGCTTTGAAACCCTCGCTGCGCAAAATCCAGCTACCGTCACTGAGGTTGTCGCGACATGCCAGCGCCTTGATTCGCTGGACTCTGTTAGTCTTCAACCGGACATTGGCGACCACCACTCCACGCCCCATGGACAGCTGCGTGACCTCATCCGGGAGATTATACGGGAAGAATTGCGGTCTATGCGCTTCACACCTCCTTCACCGCGTTCAACACAGTCTTCGGGAGTTATTTGCGTGACCTCATTAGGGGTGAAGTTACATCCGAGACCGGCTCTGATCTCGTACAACCACCTGTTTCTCACCGCATATGAACCTACGCTCAAGTCGCTGCCGCACCTCAGAACAACGTACACGTGACATTACCACAACCTTCTTACGCGTCGGTTGCTGCCGCTCCCCTGGTCAAATATTCTTTGATGCCCCTAACCCTTCTTTGGCCCGCCTAAGCGCGCTATCTGCAGGGGCCCCTAACGCCTTTTACTCGCCACCCTGGCGCTTGTCCCGCCCTGTCCGCTATTACTGCGGCTATCACGGCCACTTATCTCGTTTCTGCGGAAAGCGCCAGCAAGATGAGCGTCAGGGTTACAACATGCGTGAACGAGATACTTTGTACTATGAAGGTAAACGCCAATCATCACCCCTGCACCAGTCTCTCTCTCCGCCCGCAGCGAGTGCACCTCGGAACAGCCGGAACTCCAGACCTCATTCACATTCTGACGACTGAAAATAGCGCTAAGAAACGGGGACACAAGAAGAGGACACACGGCACAGGCGCTAACTTCCAACATAATGTTTATTACCACCGCACGCTCGCCTATATCACCAAAAAAATATATCACATGACATGAATGATGCGCACAAAAAATTAAAGTCTGAGAAAATACAGCTCTTTATCACTAAGCGTAAGAGAGGGAGTGCTGACGCACTTAGACCCCAGTGAAGCGATAGCCTCAGCCTCAATAATCTCTCTAGTAAGCTTATCAAACATTCTCTTGATAACTGTGCATGCATCGAATATCGGCGCGCAGCCGCAGGATTTACAATGTATGGCCAACCAAATCCCCTGGCCGTTTTTCACATTATTACAATGTTCTCTTAATCGATCATTAAAGCAACGGCCCGTCTGTCCAATATACTCTTTACCACAAGAAAGCGGGATACGATAAACAACGCATATGATGCAGGGAACATAAAGAGTTCGATTCTTCTTACTACACTCTTTGGGTTTTCTGTCACGGTCATGAAGGCCACAAAGGCTGACCAACTTCTTAGGAGCCGAAAAGACAACCCTAACTTCAGAGCGCTTAGCTAATTTCTTTAGGTTGTGCGATATCTTGTGAAAATATGGTATGACGACAAGGTGCTTCGGTTTCTCGGCATCACGACTCGCTGTACATCCTGGGTTGCGAAGCGTACGAAGCAAGCCTTCTGCAACTGAAGTTTGGACATGCATAGGATAACCTGCTTTCAACAACCGGTCTGATTGATTATGAAAACTATTGGCGATTTCGTGCTCACAAAATTTGCTTAAAGCATGACGAAAACAATGACTGATAATGCCTCTTTTCACTAGTTTAGAGTGAGCTGATTGGTACGGAAGGACCGGTTTGTTCGTACGTGGTTGGTACGCCCAACATATGCGGTTAGGATGAAAGGTGAAGAGGACATCGAGGAATTTTATGGCATTGCTCTCAGGCAGTTCGTGTGTGAGAGTCAAGGGTTTAAAACACTCAGAAGAATGTGAAATTATTTTTGCCAAACCTGCCTCGTCCGCTACCGTGTCGTTAGTTAATAAAACAAGATTGTCATCGACATACCGGAACACTTTTTTTATCATCAAATTATCAAGATGTAGGTAAATCGATCTGTCAATTCTACTTAAAATATGTCGCTTAAAATGGGTATGTATGTCGCTTAAAAAGCAAATCTTGTGAGCACGAAATCGCCAATAGTTTTCATAATCAGTCAGACCGGTTGTTGAAAGCAGGTTATCCTATGCATGTCCAAACTTCAGTTGCAGAAGGCTTGCTTCTTACGCTTCGCAACCCAGGATGTACAGCGAGTCGTGATGCCGAGAAACCGGAGCACCTAGTCGCCATACCATATTTTCACAAGATATCGCACAACCTAAAGAAATTAGCTAAGCGCTCTGAAGTTAGAGTTGTCTTTTCGGCTCCCAAGAAGTTGGTCAGCCTTTGTGGCCTTCATGACCGTGACAGAACACCCAAAGAGTGTAGTAAGAAGCATCGAACTGTTTATGTTCCCTGCATCATATGCGTTGTTTATCGTATCCCGCTTTCTTGTGGTAAAGAGTATATTGGACAGACGGGCCGTTGCCTTAATGATCGATTAAGAGAACATTGTAATAATGTGAAAAACGGCCAGGGGAGTTGGTTGGCCATACATTGTAAATCCTGCGGCTGCGCGCCGATGTTCAATGCATGCACAGTTATCAAGAGATTGTTTGATAAGCTTACTAGAGAGATTATTGAGGCTGAGGCTATCGCTTCACTGGGGTCTAAGTGCGTCAGCACTCCCTCTCTTACGCTTAGTAATAAAGAGTTGTATTTTCTCAGACTTTAATTTTTTGTGCGCATCATTCATGTCATGTGATATATTTTTTTGGTGATATAGGCGAGCGTGCGGTGGTAATAAACATTATGTTGGAAGTTAGCGCCTGTGCCGTGTGTCCTCTTCTTGTGTCCCCGTTTCTTAGCGCTATCTTCAGTCGTCACAATGCACCAACAAGCCCGAATTTCGACAGTGTTCATTCACATTCACCCCTTCACCGCTCCTCCTGCCCACTTCGGCCTGCCTCATTCGCCACTGTCGGTCATTCGGAAAACTAAGTGATGCAGTTTCTGGGGAAAAAACTGCATTTCAAATTAGGACTAATATTCCTGCACCAGGCCCGTGCAACATGATTTCGGTGGTAGTAGAAGAAGTGTACATGGATGCTGTGGTGGACACGGGTGCAGCGTTTTCTGTTATGCGTGTTGACTTAGACCAACGTCTGAAAAAAGTGATGACCCCTTACGATGAACCCACGTTGGTTGCTGCCAAGGGTATACCATTCGCCCTTCTGCTTTCTGTACAGCCCGCCTTTTTATTGATGGTATCCCACACCACACTCAATGCGTCGACCTGATTGACTGCTCTCACCAATTATTTTACGGTGGGATTTTCTTTCTTCTGCTGCCGCGGCTATTCGCTGTGTCCAACGCGTCATCCACCTCACCGACTCAGACTGCACGCTCAACGACGACCCCCCAGAGTCTACTTCGTTTGACAGCTGCGAGCGATACCGAATCACAACCAGGTCAAGAGCAAATTGTAACTATTACCTCTAAAGACATCGACCATGGCGACGCCTTGGCTTCACCATAATTTAATTGCGTCGGTAAAAGCATCATTCTCGCTTCTGCTGTAGTTCGTTTTTTTAATGGTTCCGCACTTGTCACCGCCATGAATACGAAATCCGAAAAAATTCTACTTCCTCAGAACACCACGGTGACCTGCGTGACGGATCCTGAGCCTGTGTACATCGTGCCATTTCATGCTGCCTCCTGCAACGACATACCTAATGGTGAGCCTGCTTCTTCCGCCGTCAGTGCAGTCATTAGAGATATTTTGACACCTTCACAGACGCAACAGCTACTTGCTTTATTAAAGAAACACGCAAGTTCCTTCGATGTTTACTACTCGACGTTGGGCCACACTACTACTACAACGCTTCGAATCCACACGGCGCATCTGTTGTACGCCGCCGGCCCTACCGCGTGTCTCCTGCTGAGAGAAAATTGATCGAAGAAAACGTAGATGACATGCTCAAACGAGAGGTATTTCGCCCCTCATCTAGCCCTTGGTCGTCGCCTGTGGTTCTGGTTCTTAAGATAGATGGCTCCGTGTGATTTTGCGTCGATTACAGGGCGCTCAACGAAATCACTCGCAAGGATCTGTACCTGATGCCTTACATTGACGATGCCCTTGATTCTCTACAACGCACACCATACGTTTTCAGCCTTGACCTGCGTTCCGGATACTGGCGAATTCCTAAGCACGATGACGATAAAGAGAAAACGGCATTCGCAACCCCCGACGAGCTATCTAAATTCAACGTTATGCCTTTCGGGCTGTGCAACGTGCCCGCTACATTTGAGCGCATGATTGATACCGTGCTGTGCGGCCTCTAATGAAAGACCTGCCTCTGCTACTTGGACGACATCGTCATTTTTTGTCAACGTTTTCTCAGCACCTGCAACGTTTGGATGACGTTCTGGCGTGTCTTGCCGCTGCTGGTCTCGCACTCAACACAAAAATGCCGCTTCGCCACAAAAGCTATCAAGGTTTTGGGCCACGTCATGACCAACGACAAAATTCGACCGAATCTGGACAAAATTGCGGCGTTGCTTCGCTTTCTGCGCACCGAATAGCTGAAAGAGTTGCGAAGTTTTTTTTTGTCTCGTCTCCTATTTTAGCTGTTTTATACGCAAATTCGCATCTATAGCTACTCCACTGCACCAGCTTCTTGCTTCCAACGTGCCCTTTCTGTTGTCGGAAAAATGTCGAACTGCATTCGACCTTTTAAAGTATGCCCTCACGTCCCAACCAGTACTCCACCACTTTGATGAGGCCGCACCGACCATTATACATATGGACGCTAGCGACCGTGGTGTAGGTGCTGTTCTGCTCCAACGTGACACTTCTTCACAAAAGATAGTATACTTGCATATGCCAGTAGAGTTCTAACTGCGATGGAGAAGAACTATACCTTAACTGAGCAGGAGTTTGGCTGTGGTCTGGTCAGTGCAAAAATTCCATCCCTATTTCCACGGCCGTAAATTTAGCATCGTAACGGACCACCACGCCCTATGCTGGCTTTCCACGCTGAAGAAGTCGTCTGGACGCTTGGGTCGGTGGATTCTACGTTTACAAGAGTATAACTTCGATATCAATTACAAGTCATGTAGAAAGCGCTAAGACGCCGACGCTCTTTCGCGCTGCCCACTATGAAAAACCCAGCTCAGCATCGATCAAAATTCGGCCTTCACTTCTACTGCAGCACCCGTGCTCGCCTCAATAGACCAGTTATTTTCGAATAACGAGCGCACATTTCACTCCTGCCAGTTGTCTGATGCGTACTGTAGGCGTATTTTAGACCAGCTCTCAGGAGCTTCCCATCCACCTAACGCGCGACATCGTCTTCATCTGTTGCTAATAAAGCTGGAGAATGGAGTTTTGTATTGTCACTTTTGCCAGCCAGATGGTCAACGCTGGGTTCCCGTGCTTCACGGTCTCTTTGACTTGACGTGCTTAAAGACTTCTATTACAAATTGACTGCTGGACATCTTGGTATTAAAAAACTTACGACCGCATTCGCAGGTGCTTCTACTGGCCTGGTATTTCTACTAGCATTGCGCGCTACGTCGGTTACTGTGTCTCGTGCCAGCGTCGTAAAATCTAGAAAACTGCACCGGCCAAGCTTCTGCAGCCAATTCCCTTCCCAACAGCGTCATTTGAGATTGTAGGCATTGACCTTTACGGCTCTCTTTCCGTAACATCTACTGGCAAACGATGGATATTGACCGCAGTAGACCAATTGAGACGCTACGCGGAGACAACCCCTGTATAAACTGCTTCTGCTTCTGAAGTTGCCGACTTCGTTTTGCACTCCATCATTCTGCACCATAGTGCCCTTCGTATATTGCTGAGCGACCATGGAAAAGTGTTCCTGTCAGAAGAGCTAAATGAAGTATTGCGCGCCTCTGGGATAACAAACAAGACAGCTTCAAGCTACCACCCTCAGACCAACGGTCTCACCGAGAGGTTTCACCTTACTCTTGCTGATATGATAGTTGTCTACATCAGTCCAGACCACAAAAACTGGGATACTCTTCTGCCTATCCTCACTTTTGCCTACAACACGGCCGTTCAGCGCAACACCGGATATTCACCGTTATACCTCGTTTATGAACATTCCCCTACTTTCTTCCTCGACGTTTCCTTTTTCAACGGTGACGTCAACTCATAACTGTCTTCCAGCGAGGAATAAATTTCAAGAGTATCCCGGTGTCGTGATCGTGCTCGCATCAACACGGGAACGCGATAGCAAGATCGAAAAGCCATATATGACACCTCCTATCGCCTTGTATTCTTCCGACATGGTGACGAGGTGCTCCTATTCACATTTATTCGAAAACCTGGTCTGTGTGACTTGTTTTGGCCCCACTTCATTGGGCCTTACATTGTTATTGAGAAGACTTCGCCAGTTAATTATCGTGTGACCCCACTTGTCGTCCCAACAGACCGCCTTCGACGCACCACAGAGATCGTGCACGTGTCTCGCATGAAGTTTTTCTGGCGACGTTTTCTGTCACATTGACTTGCTATGGCCAGGTTGGCCGCTTATATGTGGGGGAGTTAGTGTGGGCATTCGTCATGCGCTCCTTTTCTTTTATGCATTATTATAATCATCATTAACCGTGTGGGTCCCTTCCATCATCTTCACTGGATGTCACCACAATCATCATCGGGTGTGTGCCCACTCTGTCTCAGACTGCCCGTCTGCTGCTGAGCCCTTGGGCTGAATAAACACAATCTCAACCAAGACGTCATAATATGTTTGACCTTGGCTGTTTCAGACATGTCGGAATTGTACCCACGGCAGAGGCCCAAACGTCCTTGATGTAGGACGTGAAACCCTCTCCAGACTGTTGGGCGCGCTCTCGCCAGCGCTGCTCTGCGCGGAGCTTGCGCACTGTTCGTCAGCCAAACACGTCCACGATGGTGATCTTGAAAGTGGCCAAGCCAGAAAGCCCAGCTTCATGGTTGTTGAACCAGAGCTCCGCTACTCCTCTCAGGTAAAAGTGAATACGCGCAACTTTGTCGTTTTCGACCCACTTATTATAGACACTAACTTTCTCGTACGAAGAGAGCCAGTCCTCGACGTCCTGCTCATCGGTGTCGTTGAAGGTGACTGGGTCTCGCTATCTCGGGACACCGGGACAGCGGGCAGGTGGGGATGTAGGAATGGTCTGCTGTGCAACGTCGCTGGGCGTCGTTCACGGTGAAAGTAGAGTTCGGTTGTGGTGTTCCAGGATGGCAAGTGGATCCCGCACTCTCTACCACTTGTTAGTACGCCTTTAGCAGTGAGCCGAAGACAATTTGATCGGGGGAAACGCAGAGCTAAAGCCGACCAGCTGCCAAGCGGAGCGAGCAGCAACTACACTCTTCCTTGTCTTCTATCATTGGTGCTCTTCTGCCTGTGCCGTATATCAAAGCTACAATATATATATATATATATATATAAACAAATTTCTTGCAATTTGTGAATATAAGCCATTTTACTATAAGTGGTTCATTGACGACATTTTCCTAATCTGGCACCATAGTGAATCGCAACTTCCTTCTTTCATAGCAGATCTTAACAACGCCCATCCGGCGATTTCTTTTTCGCACTCATATTCACCTGTGAACATAAACTTCCTTGATGTCATGGTCACTCTACGTAACGGGAAGCTGATAACTAATCTTTACAGAAAACACACGGATAGGCAGCAATATCTTCACTTTAGCAGTAGTCACGTGAAACACAGCAAAAATAGTATTCCCTACAGCCAAGCAGTTCGTTTTAAAAGGATATGCTCTGATAGCAGCGAATTTTCCCGCCACTGCGAACAACTTCGGAGCGCGCTCGAAAAACAGAGTTATCCGGCCAGCATAATCACAGACGCCATCAAACATGCCGAAGAGCTTGACCGTTCAGACCTGCTGAGTACTAACAAAAGACCCAAAGACTGTTCGCGGACTAATCTAATTTTGACACATGCGGTCTCAGCTCCAAATGTGAACCATATCTTAAAGAAACATTTCAACATATTAATACAGAGCGAGCGGCTCAAAGGAATCTTTACAGAACAACCACGCGTGGTCTACCGGCGGTCGCGGAACCTTCGTGATTTACTAACCTCATCTAAAACCATGTGTTCACATCATGAAGGCTGTCATCCCTGCAACAAACCACGTTGCAAAGTGTGCGCGCACATGACGACATCTAAAACAGTTTTAGGTACATCGTCCAGTTTTTCTTTAAAGATAAATGGGAACTACACGTGTGATAGCATAAACGTCATCTATCTTCTCGAGTGTTCAACATGCGGAGCTCAGTACATAGGTCAAACAGAGACAAGTTTCAGAATTCGTTTCAATAATCACCGTGCACATGCCGTAAGCCTCCCTAATCTACCGCTGTCGAAGCACGTCAGTATGCCTGGCCATGGTATCGACAAAATTAGAACCACTATTATTCAGTCCGGTTTCAAGACAAATCACGATAGGGAAGTGAGGGAATCCTTCTTGATCCATAAATTTAACACCATTCGTTCAGGTATCAATGAAAACGTAGGAAAGCTCACCTGCCTCGCACTATAACAACACGACTTCTTGGATTAGTAAAATATTTTAGTGTATATTAGAATGTATATTAGTCAACCGTGATTTCCTTACTTCAGAGCTCTTTTGCATGTCCTGCCAACCATACTGTGCCACGCGTGTCGATGCGCAAGGAAATTTGAGACTTGTATATTCATGCACCCGTCACATGTCAGTCATGTCAACACAAGGTTCTGACAGATTACCAATTTTTTACTTTGATTTTTTTACTTTGATTGTCCTAGCTGCTATACCGAGAGTTCATCACGTGAGCCTATAAAAGCGGCTGCATTGTATCATACCTACTTACTCTGACGAAGGCCGTGCCACGGCCGAAACGTTAGTAAATACTATCCTTTTCTTATGTGCTATCTGCAAGTTACTTCAATATATATATATATATATATATATATATATATATATACATAAATCTATATAATAAATCTATATATATATATATATATATATATATATATATATATATATATATGTATATATACATATATATATATGCGTGTAGCGAACAGTTGAAATGGCACCCGAAAGGAGGAAAACAACGTGGTTGTTGTGGGTTGGTCTCTCGAGCTTCTCCGTTGGCCTGCACGACTGCGTGCTTTTTAAGCTGTTAGCAAGACCTGCTGTCGGTGAATAAATCTTCGCCGTAACATCTTTTGGTGGAAGGTGGGGGGTTTTCACACAACCCAGCTCTGGAACTCCACAATGGACGCCAGCTTTGTCCAGCAGCGATACCTGAAACCGGCACTCAAACCTAGCCATCCGCACCAGCTCCATCACCTGTAATTCCCCCCCCCCCCTCTTCTTGACCCTGGCATGTTTTCTGGGACGGACAGCATGGACGTCGAAGAATGGCTCGCATTATTGGAGCGCGTCAGCAAGCACCACAGTTGGGACGAGACGCTTAGGCTGGCAAATATGCTATTCTACTTCCGTGGTACGGCACGTGACTGGTAGGAGACGCATGAAGAAGAATTAACCAGCTGGGACAAATGCAAGCAAAAGCTTCGCGACTTGCTCAGTTGGTCAGTTGCTGGTCAGATGGCAGCCAGGCAAGAACTCGCGTCACGTGTGCATTCATCGATGGAGTCGTACGTCACGTACACCCAAGACGTGCTGGCGCAGTGCCGGAAAACTGACAAAAACATGTCCGAGGCGGACAAAATCAGCAACGTGTTGAAAAGCATTGCTGATGCTGCATTCAACATACAAATGTGTGAACTGTACCCCTGTCGACTCCATCATATCTGAATGCCGACGATTTGAACAAGCTAAAAGCAGGCGAATAATGCACCACTTCACGAGACTACCAAACACCGCTGCAACTTCGTCTTGCGAGGATTCTGTGGTGCATCGTTCACTTGCGCCTCCTGCCAATATCACAAGGATTGTTCGCCAAGAGCTGGAGGCCATGGCACCCGCTTCTTATCCGCTCCTTGCGCAAGACAACTGGGCAACAGTCTCGCTTATTCAAGTCGTCGTACGTGAGGATTTTGCTAATCTAGGCGTCCAGGTTCCCCAACCCGCCGGGATCATGCCACGGCCCACGAGAATTCCCCTCCGCAACGCTGTTCACCACTCTGCTCCACTTGTCGCTACGGCAGCTTCGACTTCTCGGTTTCCACCAAGCTGCCAAAATCCATCCGAGTGGTGCACGCACGTTGATTGACTCATCTGCTTTTCATGCCCTCGAGTTCGGCACACCTCCCGCCATTGCCGCAACAGGTATTATTTCCGGACAAGCTTTCCTAATGTCGACCGCCGCAAGAACCGTGGACACTATTCGCAACCCGCTTTTCGGAATGACCATCTTCAGGACCTTTCACCTCGCCGTTCTTCTCCACGCTACGAACCGTTCTACGCTGACGTCGTCGCCCAAAGAAGCTGATCTAGCCGCTCGCCGTCACCTCAGGGTTGGCCGTCACGCTCCCCTCAACGCTGCCGCTCTCCGTCACCGGCACATTCGGGTCATCTCCCAGAAAACTGATGAGTGCAGCTCCTGGAGGTCGCGCTGCGTTGACGACTCGGAAAGAAAACGTTCAACCGGCCACAAAGTCACGACGTAGTTTAGAGTGTTCGTTGATGGCCACATCGTTACGGCTCTAATTGACACTGATGCCCAAGTATCTGTTATGAGTTCAAAACTTCGATCTCCCCTGAAAAAGGTTCTCACACCTGCTATGTTCTCTACTGTTCGAGTGGCCAATGGAAGCCGAACGTCGATGCTTGGCATGTGCACTGCTCACGTTACTGTTGCCGGCCACCACACTTCCGTTTTCTTCGCAGTCCTTGATGCTTGACCACACGACATCATCCTTGGAATTGATTTTTTCAACCACCCACTCCGCCCCATCGATTGTTCGACAGGTACCTTATGGCTCGAATCGCCTTTTTGCACTGATTTCACTTTTCCAAGTCGCACTCGGCTCAGACCCGTGAAGTCTTTACGGCTACCGACCCAGGCTGCTGAACGGAAGGAAAGGGCCACCCAGGTCGCCCTTTCCTTCTGTTCCTGATGGAGACTATCTGGTGGCTCCCCTCAATAATTTGACCATTACGCACCACATCGCACTACCAAATACTATAGTGGTTGTTACGGGCAACACGGCGCTACTTCCAGTTCTCAACTTCTCTACGTTGAACAAAGTTCTTCCTCAAGGCATCAATTTAGCTGATCTTTCCACCCTTGATGAATGTTCCATTTGTTCTTTACACTGACACAAAGACCGTGGCGAAGCCTGTCGTCACCATGCAATATAAGGCGTTTCTTGACAAAATGATATGCAGTGACCTCTTACCTTCCCAAGTCGCAGCGCTCCAGGGTGTTATATTTTCTTACCTGGATATCGTGGACGTCGACGACCGTCCCCTTGGCCGCACAAGAGCCGTAACCCACCGCATCAGCACTGGCGACACCATTCCGCTCCACAAACGTCCTTATCGCGTGTCACAAGCTGAGCGCCAAGTTATAAGGATGGAGGTCGAGAAAGTGCTGAGCAAAGACGTCATTGAGCCTTCATCGAGTCCTTGAGCATCTCCTGTGGTCTAGGTAAAAAGAAGGACAATACCTGGCGCTTTCGCGTCGACTATCGCCACGTAAATCGGATCACCAAGAAGGACGTTTATCCTCTACCCTTAATCGTTGATGCACTCGACTGCCTCCACGGCGCCAAGTATTTCTCGTCCCTTGACCTTCGATCCGGATACTGGCAAATTTCGGTCGACGACTGCGACCGTGAGAAGACAGCATTCATCACACCCGACGGCTTTTACTGATTCAAGGTCATGTCTTTTGGGTTGTGCAATGCCTCGGCTACTTTTCAACGTATGATGGACTCTCTTCTCCGTGGTTTCAAATGGTACACCTGCCTTTGCTTTCTGAATAATGTAATCGTTTCCTCGTCCTCCATCGAAAGCCACCTGTATTGTCTCTCGGCAATTCTTGACGCTTTTCGTTGTGCTGGTCTCCAAATGAATTCATCGAAACGCTCATTTGGACGTCGGCAGAATAAACCACTCGGCCACCTTCTTGACGCCACTGGTGTTCAACCCAACCCTGACAAAGTCCGTGTAGTCCGAGAATTCTCGGTTGCGTGTACCACACAAGAATTTCGAAGTTTTATTGGGCTCTGCTCATACTTCCGCCGCTTCATCTTCAACTTCGTGGATATTGCTAGGCCCCTCACGGATCTCCTCTAAAATAACGGGGCCTTTTCTTGGGGGAAGGACCCATAACATTCCTTCGCATCGTTGGTATCCGATCTCACATCACCACCTGTGTTGGCTCATTTCGATCCAGCGGCTCGAACAGAGCTTAGCACCAATGCAAGCGGCCATGGCATTGTTGCTATACTCGTTCAGATTCAGAATGGCACCAACCGCGTGATAGCCTACGCTAGTTGCCTTCTGTCGCAAGCGGAAAAGCTTTATTCCATCACTGAGCGCAAATGCTGAGCCCTCGTTTGGGCCATTGCGAAATTTCGTCCCCACTTATACGAATGTCCGTTCGCAGTCATCACGGACCATCATGCGCTTTGCTAGCTGTCGACGCTTAAGGACCCTACAGGAAGACTCGGCCGATGGGCACTTCGATTACAGGAGTACGCCGTCTCGGTTGTGTACAAATCTGAAAAGCAGCACAGCGATGCTGAATGCTTTGCCCGGAATCTGGTTGATCCACGTAATTTCACTTACTTGAAATCTGATGCATGCGTTTTAGCCATCACTGACTTTTTGAACGAGGCCGACGAAGAGCGCCGAAATCCATCACTGCTCGCCATCACTGACTGCCTTCAATCGCGTCACACTGACCCTTCCTTTAGCAGATTCCTGCTTCAAGACAACGTTTGGTACCACTGCAACTTACACCCCAACGGGGTGGCACTTTTACTCGTCGTACCACATCACCTGCGAAAGGATGTTCTGCGACAAGTCCATGGTGCTCCAACTTCTGGAAATCTAGGAGTTTTGAGAACTTAAGACCGCGTTTGACGACGAGTGTTCTGGAAGGGTCTCAACCGCTCCGTTCGCCGTTACGTCGCATCTTGCGACCTCTGCCAGCGTCGAAAGAAGCCTGCGACTCTCCCGGCCAGTCTTCTTCAACCTAATGAAGTTCAAGCCGAGTCGTTTTATCCAGTGGGATTGGACTTGCTAGGTCCCCTTCTTACTTCTACAACTGGAAATAAATGAATTGAAGTGGCCACAAATTATGCCACTCGGTATGCAATCACTCGAGTGCTACGAAGCAGCTGCGCAAGAGTCGTGTCCGACTTCCTGCTCTACGACATTATTCTGCAGCATGGTGCGCCGTCTCACCTGCTCACAGACCGCGGTCGCTACTTTCTACCTCGTGCGGTTGATGATCTACTCCAATTTTGTGCTACCCATCGCAACTTCATCACGTCTTACCACCCTCAGACTAACGGCCTTACAGAGCGCCGAAACCGAACATTGACAGGCATGCTTTCGTTTTACGTATCTACCGACCACACTGATTTAGACACAGCTCTGCCGTTCGTCACCTTCGCCTATAACTCGTCGCGTCATGAAACAGCAGGCTACTCCCCATTTTATCTACTCTTCGGACGTCATCTCTTACTGCCCTTCGACATACTGCTTTCAAAAGACCAACCATCCTCCACTTCGTACGCTCAGGATGCGATCACCCATGCTCTCACGGCACGCACGCTAGCCCGCACTAGGTTATCGTCGTCGCATACAGCTCGAGTCTCTTTACGATCGTAGACATAGGGATGCCGTTTTTTCTGCGGGATCTCTTGTTCTCCTGTGGTTCCCATCTGTACGTGTCGGATCCTGTGAGAAACTACTATCGCGATACGCTGGGCCCTACCGAGTCCTTTGTCAGGTTAGACCTGTGACCTACGGGATTGCAACTTCTACAAAATCATCGGCTGCTGCACCCAGAACAGAAATGGTCCACGTTTTCCGTCTCAAGCCTTACAACGTGGACTCACTCATTCAACAGACACCGAGACGGTGCCTTACCAGCCGGGATATTAATACGTGTATGGAACTGTCACTTCGGCACAGCTGAAAGTGCACCTGAAAGGAGGCAGACGACAACGTGGTTGTTGTGGATTGGTCTCTCGATCACACACACACACACACACACACACATATATATATATATATATATATATAGGATCGGGTGTTGTCTCTTGTTCTTTGTCTCGCTCATCACAATGGCGCAGTCGACGTAGAAGAAGGCTCACGTCCCAGTTTCGTGATCCAGGACAGCTGCGATTAGCGCCGCTTGAGGACGGCGTCGAGGCCTTCTTGGCAGCTGTGCACCTGCTGCCACTGCCACCACCGTTCGGGGACGGCGTCAAGGCCTCCTCGGCGGCTGCAGTACACGTTACTGGTACCATTTCACAAGGGACGCCGTCCACGCGTCCTTGGCCATAGATTCCGCCTTCAGCGCAAGCCGACAAGTGAACCCTCTGCGGGAAGCTACCGGTACGTGTCTTCGTGGTTCGTCGGCAATGCGGGCTTCTCCATCAAGGAACGCCGTTCACGCTTCCTTAGCGATGGGGTCCTACCCGCCGCTTCAGCCACCCTTCAGACCACGTGTGGACGGCGTCCAGGCCTTCCCTGTGGTTCCAGGACATGACCTGATTGAAACCCTGCCACCGTTTTACGGCACGAATCCACACCGGCGCCTGTCCCCTGGGAATGCCTTTCACGTTTTCCATGGCCTACATTCCTGTTGCGGTACTCTTACAACAAACGAGCCGCCACGGAACACCGTCCAGGCTTCCCTGCTCGTCGACCACACCGGGGTGAGTGCTGCAATTGCTACTTAATCAAACACAACGATCGCTGACTCTTCGGGCTTAATGCCCAACAGCACCACGGACCTGCGGCATACCATTGCGCAAATCCGCGTCGAGACTAACGAACTGACAGCGTTGATCGTCGAGCGAGCTGCTACATTGTTGCCAGCATTGTGTGACTTTAACGCAGCGTTAGATGCAGCTGCCTCATACGACCTTGAGGCAACCCACAGGAGCAACGCAGGCCGCTTCGGTCTTCTGTCATCGAGCTCTCACACCAGCTCGACTGCTACGGGTCGGTGATCTCTGCGTTGTCACCTGCCACCTCACAATCACCAGCTGCCTGCGAACTACCGGAATTCCACGGGGTCCGGAACGACGCTGACGGTTGGTTGGCAACCGTCAATGCGATAACAATGCACGAGGCCTGGACAGAAAATCAGAAATGGTATGTGGCTGTAGACCATCTTCGTGAAGGTGCAGCGGCGTGGCTCCGGTATGAAGGCTGGAAGCAGCAGTCATGGGCGGAGTGAAGCTGCAAGCTCATAGCTGCTTTCGGTCGATTCCCTGTGCCACCTGTCCATGCAACTCAACCTTCTCTCAAGACAGAACTCGGGAAAAGCCCGACCTAGAGGATGCAATTCGAGTCTCTACCATCTGTCATCTCTCGGTGACCAAGATGTAGGGAACAATCATGATCGTGTAACTCTGCCTTGCACAGGCACTTATGTTGTCATTTAGCAGCGGCCCGATGGTGCACCTGTGTCCAGTAGGTCTCTCACGGCAAGTTTTGCAAAATGCTTTGCGACAAATCCCAACGAACGCCATCCGGAGTCGTCAGACCATTCGGTAGACGCTGAGGCGCCAGCCTTCATCTTACTGGACATTCTACCGCGCCATCAAACGCACGTGCCAGTGGATTTCACATGCTCATCCTTGACCAGACGGAAGCGGGTCTGGACGCTTTACATGATTCACACATTTTTATTCACACTTCTGGCAGTTCCTGTTTGACTATGGTACCCGTGTAGGATAACACGTGATGTAATTTTCTGAGTACTGTACTTGCGTTATGATTATGCTTTGCTGCCACGGTGGCATGACCAAGTCGGGCTTTTACTTAGCCTTTAGTCGTGTCCCCCAAGGTAATCTTGTTCAATTTCGCCTTGAATAAAAGCAAACCAAACCAAACCAAACCTAAAAAGAAACCAGTAACTGCACATGAGAGCATTTCCGTCTTGCAAAAAGACGCCTCTCGAGAAATGAAGTATATCGAGGAGTTTCCTGCTGCTGACCCTGACCAAAGTGACCACAGTCCTCCTCTGCAGGTCGTGAAATCTGCATCGGTATTAGACCCGGGAATACCACTACCAGACCTTCTTCAGGAGATACTGTCCTCGCGCTCGTTGTCGTTTGAGGACATGGAGGCGCTTCATATGTATCGTACCAGACACAACGGAACCCCACCAGACCATGATCGTCAGAAACAAAATGCACTCCTTACCGCTTCACAAAGCAGGCCTTTCCGAGGATGCGAACAAGATCAGCCGTAACCTGACACAGCCATGTTTGCAGACGACTCATAGATTCATTTTCGAAGACGCACATACGCTCAGCCGCGCAGACACTTGGCTCCCAAGGGATGTTTCCTTTGAGAAAATCCAGACACCTAGCCAGGCTGAGAACCACTGCCATTGAGAACTTGTCGAAGACCAGCCCTCGTGCTGTTCCCTCCCAGTACATCAAGTCTGCACGTGACATTTCGCCAGAAGCCACCAGCTGGACATCTTCAGAGAGTTCTGCTGTGGTATTAATTCCCAACCATGAGCTGCGTTGCAACTCATTTCGAGAAATAGCACAAACGTCCACACGGCTGCCTCACAGACCATCCCACTGCAGTTCAGTCCACCAACGGCGGTGGGACAAACACCAGCATTTCCAGGTTGCTCTGCGACCTTGTCGGAACAGTCAGGGCCGTCCGCCTGAGCGGCATTCCACGAGTTGTCAGGAAACGTTGTACCATGGACGAGTTCAACCACAGTGACAAAGCCATTTCCGTCCACTTGAGTACACACTGACAGATCTTCAAGCAGAGGCGCACCGTGGCATTGACCGACCGGCTCGACGCAGCCAGTGTCGTCCACCAGAGACGCTTCCCCCAGACCGTCACTCCATGTTGCATTGTGGTTCGGGACGACCACCACGATGCAGCCAAGCCCACCCAGCAGAAACTTTGCCACCAGCTCCACGTGCGCGCAGTCATGGCCGAGTGTCAAGACCAAGAAAGACGCTGGGGCTCGGGCGCGTGGGACGCTGAGGGAAGGTAGGGGAAGATGAAGACAGAATAAGAACAGCTGGCCCAGCTGGTTGTCTCTTGTTCTCTGTCTCGCTCATCACAATATATATTGTCACGAACAAAACAAGACCTGCAGCCAGGAGTTCACTTGAACCAGAGCAACGAAGATGTTCTATTCTTCGCGCCCAAAATCGCGTATGAGCCACAGTGGTTCGTTCATCAATGGTGGCATTACCCCCTCTCCCAAGAAGCATCGTCTCGATGCTGTACATGAAGGCAAAAAAAGAAAAGAAAATTGCATGAAAATTAGCATGCGAGCAAATCGAATGGCGTAAGGCGGAATAACGTAGTTGGTTGTGGGGACAAAAGTTAATTGAGAAATAAGAAAAATAGAAAAAATGTTAGGAAAAGACGAAACAAAAAGAAAGACGCGAAGTTATCAATGAAGTCAGTCACTCACTGGCGATTCACAGCGCGAAAAGTATGGTTTCAGACGTGAAACGTGAATGACTTCAGTTTGCGGGGTGAAACGGGAACGTCTCGAATTGTCTTGTGGGAGAACCTCGTAAGTGACGTCGCTGAGACGTCGCACAACCTTGTAAGAACCGAAGTAGCGGCAAAGAACCTTTCCTGAACGTCCACGCTGTCGGATAGGGGTCCACACCCAGACTTCATCACCTGGCTTAAAAATAACTTCACGGTGGCGAAGATTGTATCGGCGCGCGTCTGCGGTTTGGTGACGTTGAATACGTTGACGAGCAAGTTGATGGGCCTCTTCTGCGCACTGCGCTAAGTTGGCGGCATCCGTGTGGTATATTCCTAAGTTGTCGGGCAGGAGCATGGCGTCGAGCATCGTCGTGACGTCGCGACCGTAGACTAAGCGAAAAGGTGTGAAACCGGTACTTTCTCGAACAGCAGTGTTATACGCAAAAGTTACGTAGGGAAGTATGGTGTCTCAGTTCTTGTGATTGATGTCCACATACATTGACAGCATGTCTGCAATTGTCTTATTGAGTCGTTCAGTCAGCCCATTTGCTTGCGGGTGGTAAGCCGTTGTTTTACGATGTTCCGTGCCACTTAATCGCAAGACTTCCTGCAGCACCTCTGCGGTGAAAGCTGTCCCACGATCAGTTATGACGACAGCTGGAGCACCGTGACGTAAGACGATGCAGTTAACAAAAAATTGGGCGACATCTGCTGCGGTGGCTTTTGGAAGTGCCTTGGTTTTACAGTAGCGTGTTAATTAGTCTGTAGCTACGACAATCCACCGGTTTCCAGACGAAGACATGGGGAATGACCCCAGCAAGTCCATGCCAATTTGATGAAAGGGCGCCTTTGGTTGGCTAATTGGGTGCAGTAGTCCCGCTGGTCGTAAAGGTGGAATCTTATGTCGCTGACAGTCGCGAAATGTGCGAACGTAGTGCTTCACAGTCTTCGCGAGACGTGGCCAGTAGTAGGAGCGTTGAATCCGTTTCAGCGTGCGTGTATAGCCGAGGTGTCCGGATGATGGCTCATCATGACATGCACGTAAATGTCACCACGAAGCGTAGTTGGCACAACAAGCAGATACATAGCTTGTGTAGGATGAAAGTTCTTTTTATAAAGCACTCTATCACTGAAACAAAAGGAAGATAGTGAGCGTGCGAAGCTTCGAGGAAGGTGGGAATTGCGTCCTTTCAGATAGTCAATGAGCGGGATGAGCTCCGAGTCGTGACGCTGTTACTCAGCTAAGCTGGTTGCTGATACGGCAGAAAGAAAAGTGTCGTCATCTTCAAGGTTAGTGTTGGCGTTTTCGACCGGCGCACGTGAGAGACAGTCGGCGTCGTTGTGTTTCCGCCCCGATTTGTGGACGATGGTGACATCGAAATCTTGTAGCCGAAGGCTCCATTGTGCTAGACGACCTGAGGAATCTTTGAGATTCGCGAGCCAACAAAGGGAATGGTGTTCGCTAACTACACTGAATGGGCAGCCATACAAATATGGGTGGAACTTTGTTATGGCCCAGACAACAGCGAGGCATTCCTTTTCGGTTGCAGAATAGTTTTTCTCCGCTGGGGATAACTTTCTGCTCGCATAAGCGATCACGCGCTCTACGCCATTTTGCCACTGAACTACTACCGCTTCTAGTCCAACGTTGCTGGCGTCAGTGTGTAATTCCGTGTCAGCGCGGAGCCTGGAGGAGGTTTCGAAGGGTGTCGAACGCATGGCACTGATCGGGACCTCAAACAAACGAGACACCGTCTTTTGTAAGTTTGTTGAGGGGTTCAGCAATCTTCGAGAAGTTTTTGACAAAGCGCCTGTAATACGCACAGAGCCCAAGAAATCGGCGTAGGTCGCGCTTATTTGTGGGCACGGGAAAGGCGGCAACGGCGCGGGTTTTCTCGGGATCTGGGTGGATGCCGGCATGGCTCACAACGTGACCAAGGAACTTCAGTTCTTCATATCGAAAATGACATTTGTCGGGTTTGAGAGACAACCCCGCTGTTCTGATTGCCTGAAGAACTGCATGAAGGCGTTGGACGTGTTGTTCAAACGTGTCTGCAGAGACCACGACGTCATCAAGGTAAACAAGACATGATTGGCATTTGAGCCCCGTGAGAACCGTATTCATCATTCTTTGAAAAGTAGCTGGCGCTGAGCATAGACCGAAAGGCAACACTTTAAACTCGTACAGACCGTCGGGAGTAATAAACGCCGTCTTTTCGCGGTCACGCTCGTCCACTGCGATTTGCCAGTAGCCGCTACGCAAATCCATGGAGGAAAAATATTTAGCATTGCGTCTATGGTACAACAAGTCATCTATCCGGGGTAGAGGATAAACGTCCTTTTTGGTGACCTTGTTCAGTTTACGTAAATCAACGCAAAAACGCAACGTACCGTCCTTCTTCTTCACTAGCACAACTCTCGAAGCCCAAGAACTGGTCGATGGCTGAATGACGTCGTCATGAAGCATCTGCTGGACTTGGTCACGTATAGCATCTTGCTCTTTTTGCGACACCCTATAGGCATGTTGTCGAATGGGTCTCTCAGTGGGTTCTCTGATGATACGATGTTGAGCAAGTGGTGTCTGTTTAACCTTTGACGTAGTGGCAAAGCAGTCTTGAAATGAGCCGAGTATACGCAAAAGGCTTTCTCGTTCAGCCGAAGGTAGTCTCTCGTTTACGTCGAGAGTGCTCACGAAGGCCTCATCAGGGTGGCCATTCGATGAAAATGAAGCTAACGTTGACGGACCATCGGCATCGGCAAGTTCTGCTCAATATGCAATGGCAGTGTGTCTCGTTAGGCAACGATATTCGTCGCTGAAGTTCGTGACCAGCAGGTGAGCATGCCTATTGCTAGGCTGAATGATTCCTCGGGCTACACAGATTTGTCGTGAAATAAGGAGAGACAAATTGGCCTCTGCAATTACCGCGTCAGACACTTCCTGTCCCAATTTCACTTTGACAAAGAGGTTGCTTCGAGGTGGGAGAGTCAGAGAATCGTCGGTAACACAGAGCGCTCTTTTCGGGAATTGCGTACTGTCAGTTGCAGCGCAAAAAGGATCCTCGAACGACACAAGTAATTCACGGAGGTCGATGACGGCGCCGTATTCACGAAGGAAGTCCATTCGTAGAATGACTGGCCGAGAGCACACGCGCAATACGAGGAAGGAGCCCGCAAATGTCGACGTACGTATTCGAATGCGTGCCGTGCACATACCAGTAGGCGTCACCAGATGGCCACCTGCCGTGCGCAACTGAGGTCCTTGCCATGGCGTGGTAACCTTCCTCATTTCAGATGCTAGTGTGGCGCTCATTACGGAATAGTCGGCACCGGTGTCGACGAGGGCGTTAACAGCATGATTGTCGACGAAGACGGCAACTTCGGCAGAAACAATCTTTTTGCTGTCGGAGAACACTGCAAAACCGGAATCGCCCTCGTCCAGTCGTTGCGTCGAAGGAGGGTCTTTTACAGTTCGTCGGGCCGCGACTTCACCCCCAAAAGTCGCCGTTCCTAGTTTCCCCTGCGGGGACTTGGTGACCGGCTCCTGAAAGGAGCGGAAGACGATGAGGGCAAACTGGGTGACATAGACCGGCGAGGCGATGGTGATCTCGACTGGTGGTGCCGAATAGTCGAAGGAGTACGTCGGCCCATGAGATAGGCTTCAATTTCGCGGGGGCGCTCACCATAGCGCGGGCATCGAGCATCAGGGCGGAAGCCGCGGAGACCTAGTTGCCGGTATTGACAGTTCCGGTATACGTGACTCGCTTTGCCACAGTGATAGCAGAGCAGACGGTTATCCGAGGTGCACCACGTGCTTGCCTTGCTAACACTTTGTCTTGAGATAGACGGCGGATAGGTGGGTGGGCTCGAAAACCTTGAGCCGAGAGGTGGGCTCGAAGCAGTGTCGTGGAATGGCTGCATAGCCTGGTACATTTGCCGCATAGCAGTGTCTGTAGGCGGTGGCGCAGGGGATCACAATGCCGCTGCGTATGTCAGGACTGGGGCCTCGGGAATCGGCGGTGTGATTAGGGCCAGGGGTGTGACGGCCTGCCAGACTTCTTGTCTGATTACTTCCGCGAGGGCTGACACAGGTGGATGGGATCCCACTGCCTGAAGCTCTCGCAATTCGTTCCGAACGATACTTCGAATGAAGTCTGCGAGGGTCTGTTTCTCGCTGTCAGAGCCGATAAAACACGTGGTGGCCGGGATCAGCGTTCGTATTGTGACGACCGCTGCTGCAGCGTACGTTCCATCGTGGTTGCCTCGCTGATGAACTGGGCGACTGTCGTCGGAGGATTGCGCACGAGCCCAGCGAAAAGCTGTTCTTTTACTCCGCGCATCAAATGCCACACCTTCTTTTCCTCAGGCATGGCAGGGTCCGCGCGCTTGAAGAGCCGAAGCATGTCCTCGACAAACATGGATACACGTTCGTTCGGCCGTTCGTTTCTGTAGGATATGGCTTGTTCAGCCCTCTCCTTCCTCTCGGTGTTGTGATAGGCGTCACGTAGCTGCCGGCTAAACTCTTGCCATGTTGCAAAGGAGCCCTCATGGTTCTCGTACCACGTCTTCGCAGAATCCTTCAAGTAGAAGTAAACTCGGCGCAGCTTGCGAACATCGTCCCATTCGTTGATACTGGCAACCCGATCAAAGTGGTCTAGCCAGTCATCAACATCCTCGAAGATGTCTCCATGGAACGGCTTTGGCGTCTGTAGCACGGGAAGAACATGGGCGAGATGAGAATCATGGGCATCGCTGGTTTGGACCGCCTGGCTTGTCATCGCAGTTGCCATCTTTCTGGGTGTCGATGCCAAGGAACCAAATTCAGGGGGTAACCCACGCGGCTGATTCTTGCTCTGGGAGATGTAGCTGTCTCCACGATGGCCGACACAGCCGAAGTACACGTACCCAGCGTCTCCACCAGTAATGTCATGAACAAAACAAGACCTGCAGCCAGGAGTTCACTTGAACCAGAGCAACGAAGATGGTCTCTTCTTCTTCGCGCCAAAAATCGCGAATGAGCCACAGTGGCTCGTTCATCAATGGTGGCAATATATATATATATATATATATATATATATATATATATATATATATATATATATATTGTAACAGCGAGCTGTGATAAGATGGTTTTATTTACAGGAGGTGAACGATGGTCGTTTGCGGCAGCACACTGCGATCGTGCCAAGACTCTTCGTCTTCCTCTGCTTCTCCTCTCTACCCTTTTCTAGCCTGTTACATTCCCCCGCAAGCAGACGAAGCCCGTAGGGCGAGTTATGATGCACAAGGAGGGTGGAAAGGTTTCAGGCGAGCCACGTGAGTGAGCTGCGTTCTGCTCGATCGTCGACCATTGGACAAAAGACGAGCTATTACGTAAGTGAGCTGGCTTAGACGCTCCAAAACTACAAATGGGCCTGAATATCGTGACAGAAGCTTTTGACACAATCCACGCTTGCGTTGCGGTGTCCAAAGTAACACCAAGTCACCTTTTTCGAATAAAACCGGTTCGTGACGGTCGTCATATCGTTCCTTCGAACGACGTTGAGAGGCCAGAGTACGAAGACGAGCGATTCGACGGGCTTCTTCCGCGAGGCAGAGGGTGTTTGATACAGAGACGTCATTGTGTAGAATGAAGGGTAAGAAAGTGTCTAGGGGGCTTAGTGGCAACCTTGCGTACAACAGATAAAATGGGCTGAAGTTCGTTGTTTCATGTTTTGCCGTGTTGTACGCGTACGTGATAAAAGGCAGCACTTCATCCCAATTCTTATGATTGGAAGAAACGTACATGGCAAGCATGTTGGTCAGCGTTCTGTTTGTCCGTTCAACGAGGCCATTCGTCTGTGGGTGATACGGTGTGGAATGACGGAACTGTGTCGTGCACATGCGTAGTAATTCTTCAACGGCATCGGCAGTGAACTGCTGGCCACGGTCGTTGATAATAACACGCGGTGGGCCATGGCGAAGGACCACGGAGTGAAGCAAGAAGTCCGCCACGGATGCCGCGGTAGAAGAGGGAATAGCTGCAGTTTCGGCATACCGCGTAAGATGATCGACGCAGACGATTATCCAACGCTTGTTATTGTTAGATAACGGAAATGAACCCATAATGTCTATTCCTACTTGTTCAAAAGGTGTGCTGGGTGGTGTTAATGGCTGAAGGGGACCTGGTGTAGCGGTGGCCGGGCGCTTGTGACGTTGGCACGTCTCGCAGCTAGCGACGTAACGCTTCGTTGTTTCGTACATCTTGGGCCAGTAAAAGCGTTCCTGCGTGCGCTTCAGCGTTCTAATGAAGCCGAAGTGACCGGACGTCGCATCGTCATGCATGGCACGTAGAACTTCGGAGCGAAGACTCTCGGGGACAACTAGAAGAAAACGTGCTCCAGGTCTAGAGTAGTTAGTTTTATAGAGCAACTTGTCTCGGACCGTAAAGCGACCGCTGTGTTGGGAGGCACGTGCGGCGGCAAAAAGAGGATCCAAGTTGAGATCGTTGCGTTGTTCTCTCTGGAAATCAGCCGCGTTGGGGAACGTGCTTGTAGCAGCAGCAAGGCAGTCGTCAAAATTCTCAGCATCGCAGTCAGTAGTCGCAAGAGGAATCCGGAAGAGGCAGTCTGCGTCAGCGTGACGACGGCCACTCTTGTACGACACCGTAAAGTCGTATTCCTGAAGTCGCAGCACCCAACGCGCGAGGCGGCCAGAGGGGTCACGCAAATCGACCAGCCAGCATAATGAATGGTGATCGGTAATTATCTTAAATGGCCTCCCGTAAAGATAACAACGAAACTTCTGTACAGCGAAAACAGCTGCCAGACATTCCTGTTCCATAACTGTGTAATTGCGTTCTGATTTGCTCAGGCAACGGCTGGCATATGCCACGACACGCTCGGCGCCATTGTGACGTTGTACAAGCACCGCGCCTACACCGATATCACTAGCGTCCGTGTGGACCTCAGTCGGGAAAGATGGATCGAAGTGACGCAACAGTGGTGCTGACGTTAGTACAAACTTAAGTTGTGAGAATGCAGCGTCACACTCTGGTGTCCAGTTGAAGGTTGCATCCTGTCGCAAGACGTTTGTCAGCGGATACACGATCTCCGCAAATCGTGGAACAAAACGACGAAAATATGAGCATAGGCCGACAAATGAGCGAAGTTCTCGTGCGGACTGCGGTGATTTAAAAGAGCTCACTGCTTCTATCTTGCGAGGATCGGGTCTGACGCCATCCTTGTCGACCAAGTGCCTTAGCACGAGAGTTTGACGTTCGCCAAAGCGACATTTTTTAGAATTCAGAACCAGCCCGGCTTTTTCGATGCAGTCGAGAACAAGACTGAGACGGTTGTTATGTTCCTCAAACGTACGGCCAAAGATCACAACATCGTCAAGGTAGCACATGCATATCTTCCATTTTAGACCACGTAATACTGTGTCCATAAATCTTTCAAAGGTGGCTGGAGCATTACAAAGGCCAGAAGGCATGACAATAAATTCAAATAAGCCATCCGGAGTTATGAAAGCAGTCTTTTCTTTGTCGCCGGGTTCCATAGGTATTTGCCAATAACCTGACCACAAATCAAGCGTTGAAAAATAGGAAGCGGCATGCAAGCAATCTATGACGTCATCAATCCGTGGTAAGGGATATACATCTTTCTTCGTCACAGTGTTTAGACGCCTGTAATCTACGCAGAATCTCCAGGAACTATCCTTTTTCCTGACAAGAAATACCGGGGCTGCCCACGGGCTGGACGACTCTTGCACGACCCCTTTGTTCATCATGTCCTTTACTTGTTCGGCGATAACTTTGCGCTCAGAGGATGACACTCGGCAGGGCTTTTGGCGGATGGGGTGTGCAGAGCCAGTGTCTATTCTGTGACGAGTGCGGAACGAGGGTAACTGAAGGGGTGCATCTCTATGTTTGAAGTCGAAAGCAGCAACATGCCGGGAAAGGACCTGCACCAGCGCTTGCCGTTCCGTCGTACTGAGAGTCTTGCTGATCATAGCGAGCATTAGATCTTCATTATGGCGAATATCACAAGCAGAGGAAGAGGTGGGGAGGTCCGTAGCTATTGCTGCTATCGAGTTGCATGAGGCCTCATCAAAGAGAGCTATCTTCATTCCGCGAGGAAGCACAACCGGCGTGGCAGAACAGTTCAGCGCCCACAATGTTGCTACTCCTTTCGTCATGCACACAACAGAACAAGGCACAAGTATGTCCTTCTTCAAACAATTCTTGCGCAGAGGCCCCACTACGAGGTCAACACAAGCATCATCAACCGCTGTGGAAGAGACTTGGACGGGTGTCAGGCACCAAGATGGTGCTATCACTTCATCAATCACACTAAGTGTGTTCCTGTCTTCGCCACGGTAGTCTTCTTCGGAAAGCGACGGTGGAAACAAATTGTTTAGTGATATTTCCCCACTACCACAGTCAACGGAAGCACCGCATTGTTCCAGGAAATCGATACCAAGAATGACATCGTGCGAACAACGAGATAAAACCAGAAATTCCGATACAAATACTTTTCCAGCCAATGAAACACTGACAGCACATACACCAAGAGGATTAGGCCACTCGCCACCTACACCACGAAAGGTGATTGTATCGTCCCATGAAAACATAACTTTGCGACCTAAGCGGTTTCTGAAGGTGAGGCTCATCACAGACGCAGTCGCCCCAGTGTCAACTAACGCCATCGTCGGTATACCATCAATCAACACATTCACTTTGTTTTTGATCATAACAATAGGCAGAGGTATATCTTGAAAAGATCGTCCGGCGACCTCATCTTCATTAGCCGCGGATGCTAGTTTCCCGGCGGCGGAGAAGAACGACGCAGAGGAGACGGCGAGCGACGAGAACGGTTGAATGGTGGTGTCAAACTCCGCTCGGATGCTGGCGAATCATTGCGTCTGGTATCGCGCAAAAAACGGTCCCTTGGAAACAAGTCTGTTGTCCGCTGGTCATATCAAGCACCGGGTCTTGGTGGCGAAGACATGGCTGGTGTCCTTCGTGATTGGCGCCGTTGTTGGCGGCAATACCGAGCAATATGCCCAGTGAAACCACAGTTGTAGCACACGGGAGGGTCACGGTTTATACTATCTTGAATGGAATGAATTCTGGGCCGCTGCTGTCGGTGAGGAAGTTCGTTATCACGCAAAGAACGGGTTTCTGCCACTCTCTGGAATTCATTGTATTCGTCGTAAGTCACATCTTGGTAGTAGGGTTGGTACTGTCCTTGCCGCAGCGGGACGTAGTCCGGCTGAGAACCCTGAGTATAAGAATGTGGCTGTGCTCGTCGTGATCGTGCGTCATAGGCAGGGCTTCTATCGTATAGACGTGGCTGATGCTGAGGTGTGGCATCAGAATCCTCAAAGCCCTCCGCCACTCGGTTCGAGGAGAATGAAGCAACGTTTCGCTCGAACTCTGGTGGCTGATAGGGAGGATGAGTGCTTGGGCGGTTTGTCACTTGCGCGTACAGGCCGAGTTCTTCACGTACGATCTGCCGGATTGTTGTTGCAAGTTCAAGTACCTGGTTGCTGTCTATGCTCGCGATGGTCGTCACATTGGGCAGCCTGCCGAACTTTGGCGTGATGCGCCTCGTCTTTAGTTGCTCAAAATTGCGGCAATGACGAATGACATCGGTGACAGATGTCAAGGTGTCTTTCGCGATGAGGAAACTGTAAACATCCTCGGCGTTGCCTTTTAGAATGTGCCCGACTTTGTCTTCCTCAGACATTCCGGAGTCAATGGTCCTACATAGCTTTATGACTTCCTCAATGTAGGTCGTGCAAGTTTCACCTGGCACTTGAGCGCGTTGCATTAGCGTCTGTTCTGCTCTTTTTTTATCGTTGTTGGGTCGCCGAAACGCTCTTTGATTTCAGAAAGAAATCTGTCCCACGTCGTTAGCGTTTCCTCCCGATTTTCGTACCACGTTAATGCAGTATCGGTCAGAAAGAACACGACGTACAAAAGCTGAGAAGCGGCATCCCATTTGTTAGCGGCGCTCACCCGTTTGTAATGGATGAGCCAAGCCTCGACGTCTTCATCTGGTAGACGGCATGCCTGGGCTGACCCACCCAGGGCAAACCAGCAGTCGCCTTTTCCTGTCTCTCCCTCTCTTCATCTTTGTCTTTCCCTCTTACTTTCAAATTTTCCTGTTCTCTCCTCTCTTCAATTTACTTCTGTTTTTTTCTGGCGGCAAGGGTTAACATTGTGGGGCTATCCAAACTAGGGTAAACCATATTGGGTTAGAGTAACTGCGTATTGCTGGCGTTGCGCTGACATGCCCACATGCTCTGCCAGGTCCCCTTGTTGGACTCCGTGGTGGGTGGTAGGCGCCGTTACCGAAAATTCCACAATTTCCCATGGGATCCTCGCCCTCTCTCTAACTGATCGTGCCACGAAAAGGGTACGCACCGACGCAACTTTACTACTTTGGCCCAAAAACAGAGAAACTTTCCCAAAATACCATGTCCTCCACTGCAAACAATCATCTACAAAAGCTAGAGCAATCTCACCCTTCCTTGTTGCCAAGTGCTTGAGAGAGACCATTGGAACCGGTTATAAGGCCACGAAGATAGCAAGTGGAGATCTGCTTCTCGAATTAAAAGACAAAGAACAGTACAATAAACTCTCGCACCTTGTAGCCTTTAGTACCATTCCCGTCTCTGTGAGCGCACATCTTACCATGAATACAGTGAAGGGCGTGGTATCGGACGAAGATATCATGACACTGAGTGAAGAAGTGCTCTTTGATGGATGGAAGGATCAAGGTGTAATACATGTCCAGCGCATCAAAATCAGACGTAACAACAACGAAATAGCAACAAAACACTTAATACTCACCTTCAACTCAACCACTTTACCTGAGACTCTCGAAACTGGCTATGTAAAACTCCATGTCCGACCCTTCATTCCTAACCCGAGGCGTAGTTTCAAATGCCAGCGATTTGGTCATGCATCCCTGAGCTGCCGAAGGCAGCTGATCTGTGCTAAGTGTGGCGCAACCGGCCATAGTGCTGATGAATGTAGTCATGACGAGGTCCTCTGTGCTAACTGCGAAGGTAGTCACCCCGCATACTCCAGAGCATGCCCAGCCTAGAAAAGAGAAAAGAAATAATAACTATAAAAGTTAAGGAATATATCACATTCAGGGAAGCAAGACAATGGGTCTCGTTATCCTTGGCACTAAAAACACCTTTTGCCGAAGTGGTGCAACGAGGGGCGGCAACACAAAGGCCCTTGGCAGTTGCCCGGACCGCGCCTGGCGTGCCGAGGCCAATGCCACAAGCACCTACGGCGGGAGCAGCCAGCACTGCCCTGCCCACATTCAGCCTGCCCACACCCGTGAGCTCTACAAGCTCTGGCAGCAGCCAGGGCAATCACGAGGCTAAGAGGGCTTCACCGACCCCCAGCTCGGTGGGGACAAAGACTTCGTCGATCGAGGCGAAGTCTAAGCGATGCACAGATCGCTCTTTAGAGCGAGCGTCCAGTGCCTCGCAAGAGGCTATGGACACCAGTTCAAGCCAAACGGCGCAGGAAGCGCCGAAAGAGCGGCGAGCTTTTCTCGACCGCCCCAAAAAGGACAGAACGCCGATTACAGGGCCTGACAAAGGTCCTGTAAAATAAGCTAATCTCCGTCTTCTCTGCACACAGCACTTTTTTCCTTTTTTTCACTATGGACAAAATCATACAGTGGAACGTAAGGGGAATACTTAGAAATTTAGATGACGTCGAAGAACTTCTGAGTAAGTTTAACGCGAAAGTGCTATGTGTGCAAGAAACGCACTTACCTCCTAAGCACAAGGACTTCCTACGACAATATATTATTTTCCGAAAAGACCGGGAGGGGTCTGTCGTACCATCTGGCAGTGTACCCATTATAGTGGATCGTAGTATAGCATGCCAGCATTTGAATCTCCAAACGGCCCTTGAGGCAGTGGCCATTCGAGCTGTACTTTTTAACAAACTCATTACCATACGTTCCGTGTACATACGACCGCATCAACAGCTACACAGACGTGATCTAGAATCATTATTAGATGAACTCCCAGAGCCGTTTCTAGTTCTAGGTGATTTTAATGCACACAATGTCCTGTGGGGTGATGCTCACTGTGATGCGCGTGAACGGCTCATTGAGCAGCTCCTTTTCTCTTCTAGTTTATGTCTTTTAAATATAAAGGAGCCTACGTATTTTAGCCTTGCAAACAACACGTACTCCTTCATAGATCTTAGCATTTTTTCACCGTCCCTTTTACCTGTTTTTAAGTGGAACGTTCTCAAAAACCCTTAAGGGAGTGACCACTTCCCAATCATCCTGAGTGCGCCAAACAAAGATAAACTATCCCAACAGGTTCCTCGATGGAAGATTGACTCAGCTGATTGGGAAGCGTATAGTACTCTTACACGCATGACATGGACTGAGCTGTCTGCCCTGACCATAGATGACGGTGTCACGTATTTTACAGCTTTTATACTTGATGCCGCATCTAAACGTATTGCCAAAACGAGCGGCATGTCTTCTAAACGGCGAGTCCCATGGTGGAACGACGCATGCAGGAAAGCACGCACCACTCAGAAAAGCATGGGCGTTGCTTTGCGATTCCCCTACAGCAGAAAACCTGGAAAACTTCAAGCGGGTCAAATCGCAGGCAAGGAGAACGCGTCGACAAGCTAGACGAGAGAGTTGGACAAAGTTTATATTGAGTATAAACTCGTACACAGATGAGAGAAAAGTGTGGAATAAGGTAAAGAAAATTAAAGGCCAACAAACGTATTCCCTTCCACTTGTAAATAGCCTCAGGGAAAGCTTGGAGGATCAAGCCAACTTTCTTGGCACACATTTCGAACATATATTGAGCTCCTCACACTACTCCAATTCCTTCCAGAATTACAAGTCACGAATAGAAAAACAAAAGTTAGAAAGAAAATCCGCAAGAAATGAGGCATATAATGCAACATTCTGCTTAGCAGAACTGCGAACAGCACTCAGCTGCTGTAATACATCTGCCCCAGGTTCTGACAACGTAATGTACGCGATGCTGAAAAACTACCCTCCGAAACTAAAGAAACCCTCGCCTCTCTTTCTAATCGCATATGGTTTTCAGGTGCGATCCCCTCCTCCTGGAAGGAGGCTGTTATAATTCCAATTTTGAAGCAGGGAAAGGATCCCTCTACTGTATCAAGTTATAGGGCCATAGCGTTAACAAGCTGCTTCTGCAAACTATTTGAAAAAATGATTAATTGCAGCTTATTCCACTACTTAGAAACAAACAAATTGCTCGACCCATACCAGTGCGGGTTTAGAGAGCGCCGATCTACCACCGACCATCTTATACGTATCGAGGCACACATACGTGAGGCTTTTGTTCATAATCAGTTTTTCTTATCTGTGTTCCTCGACATGGAGAAGGCCTACAATACCACGTGGAGGTTTGGAATATTGAGAGAGCTCTCACACATAGGTATACACGGTAATATGTTCAGTGTCATTGAAAGCTATCTGTCTGATCGTACCTTCCGCGTTAGAGTGAGCAATGTTCTGTCCCGAACATTTGTACGGGAAACCGGAGTGCCACAGGGTGGGGTGCTCAGCTGTACGCTCTTTATTATAAAAATGAATTTTCTCTGTCTGTACATTCCACGTAATATCTTTTATTCAACATATGTCGACGATGTGCAGATAGGTTTTCAATCGTGTTTTCTTGGGATCTGTGAGCGACAGGTTCAGCTCGCCCTTAACAAGGTATCCAAATGGGCTTATGAAAACGGGTTCAAACTTAACCACAGAAAAGCACCTGTGTCCTTTTTTCACGAAAAAAAGGTTTGCACCCTGATCCTGAACTGGTCGTTAAGGGTGAGCGTCTACTCTTAAACACAGAACATAAGTTCCTAGGTATAATTCCAGATGCGAAGTTAACCTTTGTACCGCACATAAAACATCTTAAAAATAAATGCTTGAAAACAATGAATATCCTGAAGGTGCTGTCACGAACAACGTGGGGCAGCGACGGAAAGTGCCTCATGAATCTGTATAGAAGCCTTATACGCTCACGTCTTGAGTATGGGGCAATGGTCTATCACTCTGCCACGCCAAGCGCTCTGAAACTGTTGGACACTGTTCATAATCAAGGCATCCACTTGTCCACTGGCGCCTTTAGAACAAGCCCAGTTGAAAGCCTTTATGTAGAATCGGACGAGTGGTCACTCCATCTGCAGAGAACATATTCTTCCTTTATATATTTCCTTAAAGTAAATGCGAACAGTGAGCAACCTGCATATACCACCATCAACGACCTGCCCAGCTCTCAACTTTTTTTCAATCGACCCGCCATGACACGCCCTTTCTCGCTGCGTGTCAGAGACCTAGCTAAAGAAACAGATGTCCCATTGCTTGAATACCACCTCAGCCCCCCCCCCCCCCCCGCTCTGCGGCTCCCGCCATGGCAGTGGCAGGTTATAGACTGTGACACATCTTTCGTAGCTGTCACAAAGCATGCCTCCCTCATACAGATTCGGATGTATTTCTTAGAGCTGCAACATAAATATGACTTTCCATAATATTATACTGATGCATCCAAGTCCTATACTGGCGTGTCCTATGCGGCGGTTGGCCCATCCTTCTCGGATGCCGGCGTTCTGTCCACCAGCACAAGCATTTTTACAGTCGAGGCTTACGCGTTATTTGTAGCCGGTAAACACATTAAAGAATTAAATGCGCCAAGGGTAGTTATATACACAGACTCCCTGAGTGTCGTAAAAGCGTTGAAAAATCTTAAAAAACACAGAAACCCTATATTTATATCCCTCTATTCAATACTCTGCGCGGCCTATACTTCCAAGCAACATATTGTCGTGTGCTGGGCGCCAGGACATCGCGAGATCGAAGGAAACGTGTATGCCGACCAGCTCGCCAGGTCAATTAACGGAAGCTCTGTCAACTTTTCAGTTGCTTTCCCCATAATGGACCTAAAACCAAACATACGGAAAAAGCTCAGGCCTTAGTGCCAAAAGGTATGGGATCAACAAACTCATAACAAGTTACACTTGATTAAACCATACCTTGGTAACTGGTCGCCCACGTCGAAAACACGCCGTACAGTCGAGTCTCTGTCGGCTTAGAATAGGACACACTCACAGCACGCACACACACATTTTGTCCGGTGGTGACCCACCCAGCTGTCACAGATGTGGCCGTCCACTTACCGTACTTCACATACTCCTTGAATGCTCTGAGCTAGAGGCTTACAGGAAAAACCATTTTTCACTAGCGTACAAGGAACACATACCCCTTCACCCAGCTATGTTTATTGGTCGCGAACCTCTTTTTAAATATAATGCATTGAATGCATTCTTAAAGAAAGTAAATACTTTCCATGTTATCTACTCAAGTGATCGGTAGCACAGCCTCTGAAAGGAGGCTGCACTGCGGATGCTACATCCAAGGAGAGCACCTGTCTCCGAGCCCTTGGGACCAAGGGCGCCGGCGAGGTATCGGTGCTAATACAACACTCCTATTCCATGGTGTCATCATAACTTAAGACTCATTCTCACCAGGCATGCTTCACTTCACTTTCATGATTTTAATAAATATATGTCTTACGCACCTTTAGAGGGCAGAATCTTAGGCCCTTTTACAGCCATTTACCAGAACCATTGCTCTCATCCGATATCATTTCCTGGCGCTCTTTGGCCATCAATGGCCCTTGCGCCATTAAACAACATATATCATCAATGAGGAAGTTTCGTCAACGCTTGCGCCAAGCGCAAAAAGAAAAGGCATAAAAACACAGGAGAACACAACAGCAGCAGCAACGCAAAGTCACGGCATGTCGTAGCACATGAAACCACAAGGGCTACTGTGTGAAGTAGGGCTTCAGCCGAACGACATGCATGGTTTCTGGCTGAAGCTGTCGACGAGAAGACGCTGCGCCGTCCGGAAATACCTCGTAGGTAGCATCTGTGACTCGTCTAAGAACCTTTTACGGTCCAAAATAACGTCTTAGGAGTTTTTCGGATAACCCTGGTCGCCGGACAGGAATCCACACCCACACTTGGTCCCCAGGGTGGTAGGTGACATTTCGATGGCGGAGGTTGTAACGTCGTGCGTCTGCATCTTGTTGGTGACTGGTGTTTATGCGAGCTTGCTGACGAGCTTCTTCGGCGTATTGAGTGTATTGCTCAGCGTCTTGAGCAAGTTCATTGTATGGTCGCACGGAAGCATAGCATCGAGCATGGTTTGCACGTTGCGTCCGTAAACAAGTCGAAAAGGAGGAAATCGCGTTGTTTCTTGCGTTGCCGTATTGTAAGCAAACGTGATGTATGGAATAATCTCGTCCCAGGTTTTGTGTTGTACGTCCACGTTCATTGACAGCATGTCCGCTATGGTCTTGTTAAACCTCTGTGTCAGTCCATTGGATTGCGGGTGATAAGCCGTTGTTTTTCGATGAATTGTGCAGCTCAGTTTAAAAATGTCCTCCATCATTCATGCTGTAAACGACGTCCCTCTGTCCGTAATCACGCATGATGGGGCACCATGCCATAGGACGATTTGGTGCACGAAGAACTGCGCGACTTCAGAGGCCGTGCCACGGGGTAACACTTTTGTTTCAGCATAACGAGTAAGATAGTCCGTCGCAACTATAATATATTTGTTCCCAGAAGACGACAAAGGGAAGGGCCCAAGAAGGTCCATTCCCACGAGGTAAAACGGTGTCCGTGGTTGTGCGATCGGCTGGAGCAGGCCCACGGGTCTCACAGGTGGAGTCTTGCGGCGCTGGCACTCACGGCAGCCTTTCACATATCGATGTACACTAGTTGATAGTCGCGGCCAGTAATACTGTTGGATTCTGACGAGAGTTCGCGAATAGCCCAAATGTCCTGACATGGGCTCGTCGTGACACGCAAGGAGGATGTCATCACGCATGTCGGCAGGAACAACGAGTAGGAAGGCTTTGTCGCTACCACGGGCGTTTTTCTTGTAAAGAATGCCTCTTCTTTGACAAAAAGAGGACAGTTCGCGAGCAATGTGTTGAGGAACCTGATAGTTGCGGCCTTCCAGGGAATCACTGACTGGGCGTAATTCGTCGTCTGCCCGCTGCTTTGACATAAATTCGGAGTCGCTAACTGCTCCGAGAAAGGCATCTTGATCTTCGGAGCCCCTGACAGCGTTCCCCACAGGTGCTCGAGAAAGCGCGTCGGCGTCTTCGTGTTTGCGCCCTGACCTGTACACAATCGTAATATCGAACTCCTGCAAATGCAAACTCCCCCGTGCGAGACGGCCGGATGGATCTCTGAGATTTGCCAGCCAGCAGAGCGAGTGGTGCTCTGTCACACCTTTGGAGGGACGACCGTAGAGGTAAGGCCGAAATTCGGTCGTCGCCCACATGACTGCGAGACATTCTTTTCCTGACGTAGAATAGTTGGTCTCGGCTCGAGAAAGTGTGCGACTGGCGTAAGCTATCACATGCTTAACGCCGCCGTGTCCTTGTACAAGGACAGCGCCAAGTCCGACGTTGCTGGCATCTGTATGAATTTCTGTAGCAGCGTCTTCATCAAAATGGGCAAGAACAGGGGCTGTTTGCATTCTCTGCCGTAACTCTGTGAACGCTGTATCTTGTTCTGTGCCCCAAGTAAAGGGCACGTCATCTCGGGTGAGTCGCGTAAGAGGTTCAGCTATCTTCGAGAAGTTGGCGATAAATCGGCGATAATACGCGCACAAGCCGAGGAAACGGTGTACTGCTCTTTTATCTGATGAAACCGGGAAGGCGGTGACAGCAGCAGTTTTGTCTGGATCAGGTAGCACTCCATCCGCACTAATGATATGTCCCAGAAATTTCAGCTCTTCGTAGCCGAAATGGCATTTTTGAAGTTTCCGCGTGAGTTCAGCTGTCCGAATGGCTTCCAGAACCTTTCTCAGACGCTTCAGATGTTCTTCGAAGCTCTCGGAAAAGATGACCACATCATCAAGGTAGACAAGGCAGCTTTGCCACTTCAAGCCAGCGAGAACTGTGTGCATCATCCTCTGAAAAGTGGCTGGTGCAGAACAGAGGCCGAAGGGTAGAACTCAGAATTCGTAAAGTCTGTCTGGAGTCACAAACGCGGTTTTTTCTCGGTCTCGTTCATCCACTTCAATTTGCCAATAGTCACTCTTTAGATCGATGGACGAAAAATACTTCGCGCGTCGTAACCTGTCGAGGGAGTCGTCGACCCGTGGAAGCGGGTAGACGTCCTTTTGTTTGACGCTATTAAGCTTCCTGTAGTCAATAGAGAATCACAGCTTTCCGTCTTTTTTCTTTACTAGAACGACTAGCGAGGACAAAGCGATGCTGGATGGTTGAATGATCCCGTCATCGAGCATCTCTTTTACTTGTGTCTGAATAGCCTCGCGTTCTTTGGCAGAAACGCGATAAGGCTGCTGCCGGTTGGGGCGGACGTGACCGTCGGTAATAATTCGATGCTTCGTGAAGTGTGTTTGACGGACTTTAGAAGAGGCGAAGCAACATCGAAACTCCCTTAAAAGTTCGTGAAGTGCAGCCTTTCTCTCGTCTGACAGCGTCGAATTAATGTCGATGCGGTCTAGAAATTCCTCATCCTCATGCGTTTCCTCGGACGCGAAGCACTCCGTGACGTCGGCAACAGGGTCTCCATAAGCTAGGGTGGTTCCGCGGAAACGATGCCGGTGCTCGTAATTGAAGTTCGTAACTAGTATCGTTGACTGTCCGTCACGGACGCGCACAACAGTTCGGGCGGCGCATACACCTTGGAGCAGCAGAAGTGATAGGTTGCTTTCAGCCACCACGTCGCCGTCTTGGAAGTCTTCAAAAGTGACGTCGATGGGAACAGTTGCTCGAGGTGGCAGCGTCACACTGTCGTCAGCAACACGCAGCACAGGTCTACGACAATTATCAGTGTCTCGATCTGGTGCACCTTGAGTCGAGAAGGTCACGATGTGCTCACGGAGAGTTATGATGGCACCGTATTCCCGAAGGAAGTCCATGCCGACAATCAGCTGACGCGAAGAGTCGCGAAGAACCAGGCAGCTGAGCACAAACGTTGACGCACGAATTTTCACTGTTGCGGTACAGCGACCCAGCGGTGTTACAACATGTCCTCCAGCTGTTCGAATTCACGTTCCATTTCACGGTGTGATCACTTTCCTGAGATCTTTCGCTAGCCTCCCGCTGATGATCGAATAGTCTGCACCAGTGCTTACCAATGCACTGACCTGAAGACCGTGAATCAGCACAGGTATGTCGAGTGACACGCGGTCACTAGGTTGAGATGTGGATGTCGGCGTTTCTTCGGTACTGCGATACTCTGACGAAACGCCTTCGGCGTTGCGTGCAAGCGTCGATGGGAGGTCTTCCGCACTTTAAGTCCCAGTGACCTTGCCCCCGAAGGCCGCTGCCTTCAGTTTTCCCGACGAGGGCTCGGGGAGCGTTCCCGTGCCGTCACCCTGAAATGTCGCCCAGTGGCTGCGGGTCTCCTCGGTGATGGTGACCGCGATTGCCGTCTTGTAAAGGGTGCACGCTGTTGCGCGAGATACGCTTCGATATCCCTTGGCCTTTGACCAATTCGGGGGCGAGGGGAATTGACGGAAAATCCGTGCAGTCTAAGTTGCCGGTATGGACATTCGCGGTAAATGTGACCAGCCTCACCGCAATGACAGCAGAGGCGTCGTCTGTCTGGCGTACGCCAGAGATCACACTTGTGCGTCGGTGCACGGCGACTATCGATGTCCAAATCAGCGTGCGCTGACTGAATCTCGACTGACGGCATCATTGTCTCGATCGGGACGTGTTGCATTGTCTGGATTGGGACGTGCGGCACTGTCTGGATCGGGACGTGCGGCACTGGCTGGGTCGGGACTACTTGACCAGAAACAGTAGTGGCCGATCGCAAGGCTTCCGCGTACGTACGACGGCGACTGTCAGTAGACACAGGAGCCGTTTCCGGATCAATCGAAGTGGGCGGAAAACGATGGGCGTGCAGCACCTGCTGGACCTCGTCACGAATGACACTGGTGATAGAACGAACATCGATTTGCCTTGTCCCGTACATCTTTTCGATTTCTTCCCGGACAACAGATCGGATGATCTCGCGAATCCATTCGAAGCTCTTGCTCCCAGGGGTGGCGAAAATTTCGGGTGTTGAGGCAGCATTCACTTGATGGCCAAACAGGGCAGATCGTTGGTGCAGTACTCGCTCCATTGTTGCCGCTTCAGTAAGGAACTCAGCAACGCTTTGGGGGGGACTACGCACCAAACCAGCAAAAAGTTGTTCCTTCACACCACGCATGAGGTGGCGCAACTTTTTTCTTCTGCCATAGCAGGATCCGCTCGCTTGAAAAGCCGTGTCATGTCCTCGACGTACACCAAGATGGTCTCGTTGGGCATCTGGATGCGTGATTCGTGGCGGTCAAGACTACAGGAGGTCTGTAGGTCTCCAGGAGGCGACGCTGGAACTCACGCCAAGATGTCAGAACATCATCCCTGTTCAAAAACCACGTCTTGGCACCGTATTTTAGGCAAGTGTACACGTTCCGGAGCTTCGCGGCATCATCCCAGTAATTGATCGCTGCGACACGTTCGAACTCACTGATCCAGTCGTCAACATCTTCATGCTGCTCTCCGTGAAAGGGGCTAGGCATGAGCGGGTTCTGGACGGTGCAGTAGATCGGCGTGGAAGATGTCGGAGCTTGCACGAGATCTTGTGTCGAAGTCATACTCGCTGCGTTAGTGGTTGGTGTCTCAGGTAATTGGCCTCGTTGGGGGCGGCTTACTCTATGAACAGGAGTGTCCACGGGTGCAGGGCTTGTGTTCCGGCTGCTGGACGGGGTCTTGGGCATCGGGTGGATCGTGAAACGTTGTACCCAGCTCCTCCACCAGTCTTGTCACGTTACTCAGGACAACTTGATATAATGGGCTCGTTGAGTCGACTAGCCAAGCAGCGACTCAGAGAGATCGTCTTTGTCCTCTTTCACTCTTCGATCTCAGCCAAGCAAACCATGTGGCAATATATATATATATATATATATATATATATATATATATATATATATATATATATATTGTCATGACCAAGAAAGGCGCTGGCGCTTCAGCGCGTGGGCAGCTAAGGGAAGGTAAAGGAAGTAGAAGACAGAAGAACAGCTGGACCAGGATCAGGTGTTTTCTCTTGTTCTCTTTCTCGCTCATCACAATGACACAGTCGACGAAAAAGAAGTCTTACGTCCCGGCTTCGTCATCCAGGACAGCTGTGATAAGCGCCGCTTGAGGACGGCGTCAAGGCCCCTCGGCTGCTGTTCACCTGCCGCCACTACCACCACGGTTCGGGGACGGCGTCAAGGCCTCCTCGGCGGCTGCAGTACATAAGGGAAACCGTCCACGCGTCCTTGGCTATGGACTCAGCCGTCAGCGCAAGCCGACAAGTGAACCCTTTGCAGGAAGCCACCGGTACGTGTCTTCGTGGTTCCTCGGCAGCGCGGGCATTCTCCATCAAGGAACGCCGTTCACGCTTCCCTGGCGATGGGGTCTCACCCGCCGCTTCAGCCACCCTTTAGACCACCTGTGGACGGCGTCCAGGTCTCCCTTGTGGTTCCAGGCCATGACCTGATTGAAATCCTGCCACCGTTTCACGGCAGGAATTCACACCGGCTCCTGTCCCCTGGGAATGCCGCTCACGCTTCCCATGGCCTACATTCCCCTTGCGGTACTCTTACAACAAACGAGCCGCCACGGAACGCCGTCCAGGCTTCCCTGCTCATCGACCACATAGGGTTGAGTGCTGCAATTGCTACTTACTCAACCACGATCACTGACTCTTCGGGCTTAATGCCCGACGGCACCGCGGATCTGCGGCATACCATCGCGCTACTCCACGCCTAGACAAGTGAACTGACAGCGTTGATCACCGAGCGAGCTCCTACAATGTTGCCAGCATTGTGTGACATTCACGCAGTGTTGAATGTAGCTGCCTTATACGATCTTGAGGCAAGCACACCAAAGCAACGCAGGCAGCCTCGGTCTTCTCTGATTGAGCCCTCCCACCAGCTTGAATGCTTCGCGTCGGTGATCTCTGCGTTGTCACCTGCCACCTCACAATCACCAGCCGTCTGCGAACTACCGGAATCCCACGTGGTCCGGAACAACGCCAACAGCTGGGTGGCAACCGTCAACGCGATAGCAATGCGCGCGGCCTGGACAAAATCTCAGAAATAGGTCATGGCTGTAGAACATCTACGGAAAGGTGCAGCGGTGTGGCACCGGTATGAATGCTGGAAGGAGCAGTCATGGGTGGAGTGGAGCTGCAAGCTCATAGCAGCTTTCGGTCGTAATCCTTACCACCTCTCCCCCACCGCCCCGTCCGACGTGGCCGGTATCGAGTAGCAAGCTCCAGAGGCTTTCCACCTTGAGGCTGCAGCTGTGCGCTGCAGCTTACCACACGAGAAAATCCCGAAGCAAGTTTACTGCGGCCAGAAGCCGCACCGAAGTCGAAACTCTTGAAGGGCGTTGCTCCAACGAAACAGCTGCAGAGAATCATCTCGACTGTGCTGCATTGCCCTTCCCCGAAGAAACCCCATTCGCACATCGAGCTGAAGTGGAGCAACACCTGGAAGGTTCCTCGGAGCCCTCCAGCCCCGCGGCAGAAAGCTTCTCCACCTGTCTTACGAATGACGTCACACGCAGGTGCGACACGCCACTGCTGCTCTCAGTGCCCGCGCCGGTACGCGATGCCATCATGTCAGTGGAAGAGGCTGATACCAGTCCTCATACAGCTCATACAGCTCGGCCAGCCCCAATATCCCCTTTACTGAGGCAAGTGAAGACACCAGCATCGCATGCTTGAACCACCTACGGTGATGGCGCTGGTAGAGCCCAAGGCAACCACTGCTGGTGTCACTGACCAGAATCATAGGAAGAAAGTTGGCGCGAAAGATGCAGACAGCAGCCAGTCTCGACCTCCTGATAGACTTGTGGAAGACTGTGGCCCCCAGTTTCAGCGTGGCCAAGGCCGACCCCCGAGATGCAGCCACTATATCGACCGCCAGATCTACCTCTGGCAGATACCGGGACCAAATCGCGGCCGAGAGCATCGGCCGCAACAGGGCAGCCAGTGCCGGCTGCCTGATTCCACAGCACTTTTTCAAAAAAACATCGGGGCGTGCAAAAGAGCGACCAGCTCAAGGCAGCCAGTGCCGTCCACAAGAAACTTTGCCGTCAGCTCCGCGTGTGCGCAGTCATGGCCGAGTGTCATGACCTAGAAAGACGCTGGCGCTTCGGCGCGTGGGAAGCTAAGGGAAGGTAGAGGATGATGAAGACAGAAGAAGAACAGCTGGCCCAGGATCGGGTGTTGTCTCTTGTTATCTGTCTCGCTCATCACAATATATATATATATATATATATATATATACATACATATATATATATATATATATATATATATATATATATATATATATATATATATATATATATATATATATTGTGGGCATTTAAAGCACGCTTTTCATCAGCTGCACAAATCCATCATCACCTAGTGTTCTTCATCTTCGTGGTTAGTGTTGATGACCCTTGAGTCGGTTCTGTGCCTCATAGGTAACTGTTTTGGCAACGTCTTCCAGTCCTAGTAAAGGCGTGCAAAGGACTACGTCGCAAAATATATATATATCTCCGTGAAAGAGTTATACGCCACTGCTTGAGGTAGCACTTGCTTCGTAAAACCAAACTTGATAACAGGTAGATATATCCGGTTAACGATTGATATGTGGGGTTTAACCACCTAAAACCACCATATTACTATGAGGAACGCCATAGTGGAGGACTCCGGAAATATCAACCACCTGGGGTGCTTTAGCGTCCACCGAATTCAGAGCACACAGGCCTGCAGCAATTTTCCTTCCATCGAAAGTGCAGCTGCCGCAGCTAGAATTTGATCCCGTTACCTGCGGGTCAGCAGCCGAGTACCTTCGCCACCTGACCATCGCGGAGGGGTGATATGTCCTGTTATAGGCCATGGTAATGATGAATTTTGGCAAAGTGATGTCGTGTTCCCTTAGAACATCAGGAATAAGAGTCATAATACAATCACCGTCAAGCAAGGGTGAGATTCTTACGAAATCCACGAATGAGAGAGTTTTGTTAGTAGGCGGATGACGTCTGTAGTACAGATACTGTTTGGGAGTTTGGGGCGAGAATCTGGAAAAAACGCCAAGCCTGTGTTGGGTTCCAAGTTGGAAGAAATTAGGAAACGTAACTAGCAATAAAAAATGAAATTTCACTTTCCCAAAGAAACGCCGCAAGGAAGGCGCAGCACAATCACAGCGAAAGCTAAATGAGTGGCCTTTCAGAGCTATTTCTAAACAATCACATAGGTAACTGCTGCAAGCGAACTTGCGGGGTATTCCCTATGCCAATTATATTAGTAATTTCTGGGACCAGCTTTCGCTATGCCATTTGCCGTCATTTTTTGAGATGCGTTGTATCCACTAAACACTTGCAAGGAATTTTGTGCAATTTTTCATGCAGCGGCTGGCGAGGATAAGCAATTAGGCCTGAAGTGGGTATGCGCCACAGGTAATAAGAGGTGAAAAATAAGATTCAGTAATATGTTGGAGCATTGGACGATTCACTCATTACGCTAATGGCATCGTTTGACGCTTCGTTTTTCTTTTGCTGTTCTAAAACGCTTTATTACTCATAAAGACGCGATTCCTTTCCCGACATCAATCCTGCCTAAAGCAAGTTTGCGAAAAAGTCTCAAGCACCGGCGTGGTTCAGTAGTAGAATACTGGGCTGACATGCAGCCGACTCGGCTTCAAGCCGTATTGTGTGCTTGGTATTAGAGGCCTTTTTTCTATTTCGCGAAAGTTCACAATAGTGGTTACAGATACTGGTGGCGGCGGCGCGGACAACCACGGCGCCGGTCGTGACCCGAGTTTTGATCTGATAACAGCTTTATCTGTAAAAGAGGAATTTATAAGCAGAGAGTACCGATGGAACAATCGATGAAGGCAGAATGCGTCATATAAAGTCCATCACAATATTGAGATCGGGAGGGGAACGCTCAAGCAGGGTAAATAAAGCAGGATCATGGCGGCCGGCAATGCTAACACGAGAGATGCACATTCCGATGACGACCACAATTACACCATCGGTGACATGAACGGTTTTAGTGGCAATGAGCGCGACTACATTTTTGAGGCGGTGACTGAGGTGAGTACTCAATATGCACAACTGAGCTGAAGTGTCAACTAACGCCGTCTAAGAAATATCATCCAAAGACACTTAAATGAAATCTTTTCTAGTAGTGAGCATCAGCGAAGGATCCGGGTCATTTGCAGTGATGCAGAATTACTACAAGTGCTGTATAATCTACTTTTCTGTACGAAAAGAGCCTTAGTTGGTCGCTGATGAAAAGCGGCCTGGTTTGGGCGATGGAGAATGGTGGCGGTGAGGTGACGCAAGCGGGCTGTGGAGTGGCTGTAGGGGCGTCGGAAAAGAGATACATACGACTAAGCTAATTCTGACAGAAGTCCTCGTATGGGCGAGAAGAAGAGGAAAATCGGCTTCATGGGACGTCCACTTGTAGCGGCAGTAGCGCGAGACATGGCCAACTTGGTCACAGCGGAAGCAGATTGGACGGAGTAGGCGACTGGAAAACTGAGGTTTGAATTTTCTTACCTAAGGATGGCTTTAATAACGGAGACTGCCGGAGTTGTCTGGGCGATGTCACGGTCGAGTGAAGAAGGACGAAGCGGCGCCGGAATCGCCGCCTGAAGTTCCGGGCGAAGAATAAGGATGAAGTTCTGCGACAGGGGTGTTGCGGCACCGTGATTAGTGCAGGTTGATGGGACAGCCATGTTTGGTAGCCGCGCATTGCGGCACTACGCGACCGCTATTAACCATATTGAAGCAGTGGTATTCCCGAATTATGAATTCGAGGGTCATGGTGTTGGTGTAAACAAGCAAGTTGAAAGCGTCGTTCACGATAATCTTGTCACTCTTGGTCATTTGTTCGCCCACTTACCGGCACAATGCGAAAATGTCCGCGATATCCCGAAAGATATCGCGTAGTCGCTGCTTGAGCATGTCCCAGTGGGTAAAATCGGTCGCATGAACATCGAACTATACACGGGGTGCCGTCCACGTTGGCGAGCATGATGGTTGGGTCCAAGTGGTGAGTCTGGTTAACACACTCGTACATTCGAAGACAGTAGCCGACAACAGGCCATGTTAAGTGGAGAGCGTACCAGAATAATGAGAGTAAGGAATCGTCAGGTATGTATAGTGGCTGGAGCCCCAAGTGGAGACGGTGATGGGTCGGTGTCGTTGGTAGTTACGGCAGGAGACTGAACGGTATGGCCACTGCGAAGCTTCAGGGTGAGGGCACGGAATGGTTCACCTCCATCGATTATTACGTGACAGACGAAAATCCGGATTGTTGATGCTGTAGGTAAAATGTGATGTACCAAGCAGTTGTTGCGTGACCGGTTGATGATGATGACGATGATGATGACCTAAAAGCATGGTTCACACCCACTATATGGAATTTCCCAAAAAACGAGTAGTTAAATAGAGGGTATGACTTACTATTTGTAAAAAATGAATTATGAAATGATGAAAAGTAATGAAGCTTTACTAATTGTGAGATTTGCAATAAAAACCGCCTTGATTCCATAACGAAACATTGTACTCCAGAACAGATTTCCCGGTAACATGACCTCAGGAGGAGTCTGCCTAAAGGAAAATATTAAAAATAACGAAATGTAATCTAATACTCCGCTGCGGTGGTCTAGGTACAAAATTACTCGACCTCTGACTCGAAGATTGTGTGATCGAATTCCGACTTTGGCGGCTGCATCTTCGATGGAGGAGAAAATTGAATACACCCGTGTGTCCAGGTTTGGGCGCACGTTAAAGAACCCTAGCTGGTCGAAAATAACGGAGCCCTTCGCTATGGCATTTTTCATAACAATATGGTGGTTTTCGGACGTTGAACCTCACATATGAACTTTGGATTGAATTTTGAATGATTAGATTTTATTTCTGGAGAGATACAGAAAAACTAAGCGAAGCTAAAGGCCATTCGGCCTGATGTTTTTTCGCTACGCGAAAAAAGTTCGGCAGACAGTGCTACATTGAATAATAATTATCACAATACAAGAAGCAGCATAATAACAGAACACAGAAATAGCATAAAAGCAAAAATAGGTCACATATAAGTACAAAAAATAGGCTGCACAGACACACAAAATAAGACATTGAGGCTCCTTCAATTACATATCCAAAAAAACATATACTTACATATTGATATATTCATATAATACACTCACATATTCATACATACATCTGCCCATATGTACGTACATACTCCTCTCCAACATATACACGTGTTTTGTACCTAAAGGTGAGAGTATATGTGGAACCTAGCCAGAAGTTTATTGCAAACATGTTTACCAAACTCAAATAATGAGGAGATGTTGTATGTGATATTTGAATTGCGTTAATGAGAGGTAAAAATTTCATTGTTCACCTAAATCATTTATAAGCTATGGGTCGCGGTATGCAATAAGGGCTCTACCACATCCAGTCCTAGTAGCAGGAACGCGATTTTGTTGCCTATGAAGCGAGTATTTGAGTGCGCCCTTCCGTGCCGTAGAAGTGTGGAGTTTATTTTTATAAATGTAAAGTAATAGCTTATATTCATACACCTGTCTTGATTTGAGTATACCATGTTTTATGAATATTGGACCGCTTAGCATCTCTCTTGGGTTGCCATAATAATCATCGGATAGGCGGAAAACTTTTTTCTGTAAGATTTCTAGTTTATTTAACTTCTTACTTGTAGTGCCTCATGCTAGCATACTATATTTTAAACGCGAACAAAAAAGAGCGCAGTATATGTTCTTTTTAGTCAAATTGATAGAAGTGGATATATTTTAAATATAAACCCAACAGTCTTACTTATTTCGGCTGCGAGACTATCAACATGGGTATTTCAAGACAAATTTTCTTGAAACGACGCTCCGAGGAATTTTTGCGATTAACCTGCTCCAACCTTTGCTTTTTGAAAAAGATGTTAATGTCGTCCTCGTAAGGCTTCTTGATAGGCTGGAATACTATCTACTTACTTTTAGATATATTAGACATGAGCTTATTTTGATAAAGCCATTTTTCTAATTTGAGTAAGTAATCATTTACTTCAGTTTCAAGGCGCATGAGTATTCTACCTGTAAAAATATGTTGCTTTCTTTAGCGTAAATAATTATTTTTAGGGATCTTGCGATGTCACAAAGATAAAAAATCCATGTTATAAATAGTAACAGTTCAAGGATTGAACCCAGCGGCACACAATTTTTTACAGTTTTCATTGGGGAAACAAGGTTACCCAACTTAACATATACTTTTCTTTCGGCAAGATAACTTTTTATTAGTTTAGCTGCCACGCCGCTTACACCATAATCATTGAACTTAGATATCAGAATATCATGTTTGACTGTGTCAAAGGCCTTCTTCAAGTCAATGAAAAGACCTATGGTGTAGGTTCTGTTTTCCAAGTTTTTTAGTATCTGCTCTTTCACTAAAATCAATAAATCTAATTTCTATAATCATTCCAATAATCAGTAAAATCAAATCTGTTACAAATAAAGCGGCTTTAGGAATGCTTTTTTTTTTGGTGACTTGAAGTGACTACACGATAAAACCAACGTGCGATTGCTTCATTCTTTTAAAAAATGAACAAAAAATGAGTTATCCTAACTAGTTCTGTGCATTTAGGAATTTAGTGTTTGAACTCTACCACGTAAAGTTGTGAAAAGAAGTTCTTTCAGTGCTGACCAGACCTTTCTACGCCAAGGAAACAAGAGGTGTCGATATTCTTCTAGGTGAGTGATTATTCTTTTACCTGTGTCTTGAACTTTGGCACGCTTTTGCATCAGGCAGCAGTGACAGCATCGACTGCACATCCGCTAAACGTTTCCTGCTTTATAATAGAGATCTACGGACGACCAGGGTACGAAAATCGCATCAGCATTGCTGTGTGAACTGCTCCACGATAAAGATGACGAGCTACAAGAGCAGGATCACTGCGCAAGTCTGATCGCTCCCGCACAGGAGTCGCTGGAAACGGCACCTCGTGACCAACCAAGCAGCCTATAATAGCAGCAATGCTCCCGGCACACCACATTAGGCAGCGGTGACAGCATCGACTGCACATCCGCGAAACTGTTCCTGCTTCATATTACAGGTTGGCCTACTATTCATTTACGCTCATAATCTCCTTAGAGGTTTTCTTTGTCACAGCTGCCACAGTGTACCATAGTGGGTTCTGTAGCATAAGCTGATTTCTGTTGTGAATTTCGCAAATGTGTCTAGATAACCACTGAAATGGCTTTTGTCAAACCTGACGTTCTGTTGGATATTTCTAAAGCCTTGGCTGAAAAGACACCAGCTAGCATTGAAGAGATATCGAAGGTACTTATTGAGATGACCTCTAAATTTGTTGAAGCTATCAAGGACCTCAAAACGCAGATGAACAAGATGGATGCGACGAATACCTCATTGAAATCTAAGCTTACTTTGATCAAAATATCTGTCGGGTACATGAACGAAAGCTTTTAAGAACCCCGAACTGAAATAAAGAGCCTTCGACTATAGCTCGGTGAAGTGAAAAACCAGGGCCTTGAATGCAAGAAAGAGAATCTAAGACTAAACAAAGAGCTGCAGGAAACAAAAAAAAGCACCTTATTGAAGTGAATCAGTACAGTAGGTGTAACAAGCTCGAATTACGAGGTAAATACCTAAGACCGAAAATGAGGATGTCTTCAAAACAGTTGAAAAAGTCGCATCTTGCTTTTGCGTCCAACTCTCTGACGGTGACATTGATGTGGCTCACCACGGCGTTTTGCCCGTCAAAGGGCAATACGCCCCCAAGCGTAGTAGTGAATTTCACATCCAGATTAGTTCGGGACAAAATACTGAAGGAAGCTAAAACAACGACTGAACACTGTCACGCTACGTTTCCAGAATAGTGACCCAGTCTGCATAAATGAACACTTGTGCCCTGAAAGAAAAATTCTGCTTGGAAAAGCAGTCCTAGAGAAGCGGGAAAAAGGATTAAATTTGCATGGGTCTCTGACGGAAAAATACTTCTACGGAAATCCAAGAATTCTAAAGTAGGGCATCTATTAGGTGAAGAAGATTTATCGCTAATAGTTTGAGTATTTTTTTCCATAACCTATACCACATTCCTTCATAATGGCTTATACAAAAAAAGAGGGGTATAATCACTGTAGAGCAAAGACTACAAGAGTTCTTCATTGCAACATCCGGAGTATTATTAAACAGAGATTTGCTTTCTGCATTCCTATCGCAGCATGAACATTCGGTAAATGTCATTACAACAACTGAGACGTGGTTGCGAAAAGGTGAAACTTTCTGTTTTCCAGGTTACAGAACCGAATAAAATGCGTAGGTTTCACGATCAAGTGAGGGAGGCGTTGCTTCGTTCGTTAAAGATAACATAGCCTACCGCACAATTAAAACGGCCCCATATAGTTGCAACGACATTGAATCTCTTTTTACTCGCCTTGAGTATAACGTCATTATTAGTGTTTTTTATCGCCCTTCGAGCAGTAGTATCACAGGCTTTCTTGATAAATTGGAAGCAATTTTCTGCGCTTTGTCGTATTAGCTAAATACAACAGTGATTATTGTAGCTGACATGAACATAAACACATACAACATGACAGACAGTTATTATGGCTATTTGTTGCAGTCTTAACACTACGTTAACTTCATTACTTCACCAACGCATATAACTGAGGTATCGACGTTTTTAATCAACCTCGCACTCACAAATCTGGACACGGGTGTCACCGGATGCGTTAACTTAGAGCCAATCACTGATCACCTACCTATATTTGCTCTTAGATTCCCCTACGGTTACCAAGAAAACAAAAAGTAACATCGTAATCAAAATAGATTACAAGACATTACGCCAAGAAATTCGTGGCAATAAATGCAATAAAATACACAATGAGGACATATACATTGAAACTGATAACCTAATCAAATACCTACAAAACGCTATAGAAAGAAGTAATCGCAAGGTAAAGAAAAGCCGCCATGATAAAGCTATGTGCCCTTGGATGACTGAAAAGATACTTAAAACACTCAAGGCCTAAAAATACTGGCACGACGAATGGCACCATAACAAAGAAATTTCCCACTACTTACAACAATATAAAGCTCAGCGGAATAAGTCTGTCGCTATGACTCGATCCCGCAAAAGGCAGTATTATACTCAACTACTTAGACAGACCGCTGGCAACACAAAAAAAAACTCTGGGAAATTCTAAACGAAATCATAGGTAAACAACGTAAGCAAACTGTGCTTCCCAAAACCATTGATGAAGAAGTTGTAGAAATTTTGAACGCATATTTCGCATTTGTCCACCACTGGCCAAAAAATTTAATGACTCAGACATTTCTAAATCGCAGAGCCCTCTGCCCAACACCTTCGTTATGTATAACATTGAGCCTGAAGACGTGATAACAGCAATCATTAAAATGCCTACCTTTAAAGCTTCTGGACTAGACGGCATTCCTATTCGGATGATCAAAGAAAATATAGATGTATTAGGAGCAATATTTTGCCACTTGTTCAATCACTCCGTCAGCTGCTCCAGATATCCATCTCAGCTGAAGATTGCTTAGGTTCTCCCTATCTACAAAAACGGAGACCGCAGTGACCCTTCTAATTACAGGCCAATATTCTTGCTCAGTACTATTATTAATATTTTTGAAAAATATCTGATAAGTCGGTTCCACAAATTGATTCAGAAATATCAGGTTATGTGCCCGCAGCAACATGGTTTCCGCCCGAATCACTCTACTTCATCAGCAGTGTTAACGCCAACTCAAAAAATTAATGTATCTTTGCAAAGTAATATACTTGTGTGTGTCATATTTTAGGACCTAAAAAAACCTTCAATACGGTTGATCACAACATGATTTTACATAAACTAAAGCATTATGGTTATCATGGTAGCCCATTAGATCTTCTCACTGGCTGCCTTCATGGGTTAGTGCAGGTAGCTCGAATGAATAATATTACGTCATTACCAATGTATATGCGCACTGAAGTCCCTCAAGAATACGTCCTAGGGCCACTTTTATTTTCATTATATACTATTGACCTCCCACATTTTTTAGACACTATTTAGGTTATTATGTACACCGATGACACTTGTATTGTTATAACAGTGAACAACACTCAAGATCAGCAGACTAAAGCGAACAAAAGAGTTAAAAAAAGCAAGTGAATGGTTCGTGAAGAAGAAACTCACTATTAACGTCAAAAAACTACATATGTAGTGTTTAGACCACCAACAATATCATGCCTCCTATATAACTAGATTTGCGAATAAACGAATTTCAATTTGAAGAAGCCAGCTCTTTAAATATCCTGGCAAGATATTTGATAAAAATCGGCAATGGCAAGAGCAAATAAACGCAGTTTGTACAAAGCTCTCCTCGGGGTGCTACGCTCTTTCACAAGCACGTCATCATCTTGATACCAATACTCTGCGTACTTTATAATTTTCAGTCATTCACAGCCACATCTCACACTGCAATGAATCATGGGGTACGACTTATAAAACTTTTCTCGAACCTGTTCGCAAACTTCAAAGACGAGCCCTGAGAATAGTCACCCAATGTTGCTACAATGAGCCGAGTCAGCCTTTGTTTATGAAAATGAATATTTTGCGTTATGAAAAGGTACACGAAATAAAATTGCCACGCGTGTTTTTATTGTTGTCAAAAACAACCGGCCTTTTTGTGTTTCTTTCTTTGCACATCCTCTCGTGTGAGCAGAAATCAAATATATGGAAATTTCAATCTTTCTCCAACTAAGAATACTTACAGACAACATTTGCTGCAGTTTTCAGCGCCAAAAGTGTTGAATAAACGGCCAACAGAAATAAAACAGTCGAATATTTTTTCATCAGTGCTCAAGAAATACCTACTTACACAGAACAATGTTTATCATCGAAAACAGTTACGATGTCATTTGTGTGTGTGTGTATGTATGTTTGTCCACCAGAGACTTGTGAAATCGTTTAAAAATATCATTGTCACCCACTGATTTGGTTTTTGTTTCCGGTATTAGCCATGCATACTTCAAACTTCATAATAATGCAGCAATCTGCTTTGTTTACTTTTGTTTTCGTAAGGTAGAACTGTTAAAAACAATCGTGCATTTACCGACACTTTCGCTCTCCCTTTGTTTCGCTAGTGCAAATTAAGGAAGCACGACAACTATCTGTATGCTTGTGATATATCTTTTTTGTACAAGGAGCCCTTCGTTCTTTATACTTTTGGACCCCCAACTAGCCTTGGGCTATGGGTTCAACCAGTCGTTATGTTTCTGCATGTTTCACAGTTTGCAAATAAAGAATTGAGTTGAATTGAATTGAATCTGTCATATAATATTACTGATGTTGTGGAAATAATTGAAAGTATGAGACCACTTGGAGCAACTTCCGCCAGAGTGTTTGCCATTTCATTCTTTTATATTCTCTTGTGTCCCGGTATCAGATTAATCAAAATAAAGTTATATGAGTTGGGTTGATATGAGTTAATCAAAATAAAGTTATATAAGTAAGTGACAAGTGCTTGATACATGCCAATCACTATTGGAGGCGAGTGACTCCAATAGTGATTGACACAAAAATAACGAATCGGTAACTATGGGTGAACTGTAGGCTAGTGGGCGGAGCTTTGTGAAAGTCATATTCACCGCCATAGATTCTCACGAAAATACTGACAAGAAATCAGTAACTCTTAGTGAAAAGGACCATTTGGAGACCTCACAGAAAAGGCCAATGCCAGATTTCTCTTCAGATTGTGAGGCATCTGTAGCTATGATAATTCTTATAGTTATCTTCTCTAAATGCTGTTGCAGAAGGCCAAATAATAACTGTGACGATAACGTTTTTGCATGATTCGAACATATATTATTGAAAATAATTTTGAGATTGTGTCTTGCATTGCTAAAGGGACGAATTTCGCACAGATTGACACTGAATGGACTAACGTGTATCACACCTGTGAAGTCTGAAGCGGAGGCCAATAGGGTAAAAAAATAACGCAGGGTGGTCCATAAATACGACATTTATTTTCATAGTGCACTCATAAAACATCAAAAATGTTTCTACCATTAGTATTTTAGATATTAAGAAAGAGAGAGCAAACTTGCCTCTAAGTACAGAACATTATTGGCGACGAATTCCGGTAATCCAAGGCATATACACTTTCTAGTACTGATGCCATAACTTCCTACTGCCTGGTCTTCAGCCTAATTCTTCCCTACTTTTTCATTGTAGTCTCCCATCAGTATAGCCATCATCATCATCATCAGCAGCAGCAGCATGACTACGTCCACTGCAGGACAAAGGCCTCTCCCATGTTCCATCACTTAACCTGGTCCTGTGCTTGCTGCTGCCAATTTATACCCGCAAACTTCTTAATCTCATCTGCCCACCTAACCTTCTGTCTCCCCCTAACCCGCTTCCCTTCTCTGGGAATCCAGTTAGTTACCCTTAATGACCAGCGGTTATCCTGTCTACGCGCTACATGCCCGGCCCATGTCCATTTCCTCTTCTCTATTTCAACTATGATATCCTTAACCCCCGTTTGTCCCCTAATCCACTCTGCTCTCTTCTTGTCTCTTAAGGTTACACCTACCATTTTTCTTTCCACAGTAGAGTATACTGTATAGTATACTATCAGTCTAGTATCAGTATAGTATACTGTGTTATTACCTTACTCATTGCTGATTCCACGTCTTCCTAGAAACTTTCAATTGACGCGTCTCCATGGCTAGATGTAGGTGCATAGTCCTGTGCCACCTTCATCTTGTGTCTCTTATTGAGTTTAAATACAACACCTTCCAAACTTTCATTAATGCCATAGTATTCCTCTATGTTGCCAGCTAATTTTCTGCGGATAAGAAACTCCACTCCTAGTTCTCTTCTGCCAGCCAAGCCCAGATTATAGAGGACGTGCCCGTTCTGTAGCGTTTATAGGGCTCATTTGTCGTCCTAACCTCACTGAGCCCTATTGCATCCCGTTTATTGCCCTCTAGCTCCTCGAACAGTAAAGATCGACTTGCCTCACTAGATAAGGTTCTAGCGTTAAACGTTCCCAAGTTCAGATTCCAATGCCAGAATGGAGCTACTAGTACAATTCACCGAACGCAAAAATTTACGGATTCCTAATACTTTCTATCGGCAGCGAAGTAATTATAAGTAAACAAGGAGGAGCCCCATTGGTGGGAACAATTATGAAATAGACTTTTTACTGAGTGCACATCCTGGTAAAATATAGGATGTGGAAGCGCTTGGCAAGGTACATTGCAGTAACCATTGAATGGTGCGGTCCCAAATTTGCCTAGGCTTGAAGAAGGAACGACAGAAACTGACAAATAAAAGCCAATTAATGAGCTAGCTCTTAGAGTGAAAGTACAGAAATTCAGAGTCTCACTTCAGAACAGGTACTCAGCTCTCATCGAGCAAAACAGCCTTAGCGGTGACGTAATGAAGGATAATCTGACGAATATCATTACGGAGTGCGCAGTGGAACTAGGAGGTACTGTAGTTAGACAGGACACTCGCAAGCTGTCCCAGGAAACACAGAATCTCATCATAAAGCATCAAAACATAAAAACCTCTAGTACAACAGGCAAAATACAGTTAGTAGAGCTTTCGAAGTTTAGTAATAAGCGTAAGGTATCCGATGTAAGAAGGTGTAACATGGAGAGAATCGAACACGATTAGAACGGTGGAAGCGTAAAAGCAGTGAAGAGAGAACATTGGATAGGCGAAAACCAGATATATGAACTAGGCAATAAGGAAGACAAATCAACTACCAATAATATTAGGATAGTAAAATTAGCAGAGGAGTTTTAAAGAGATCTGTACAGTAGCCAGCACAACCACGACCTTAATATAAGAACCAGCAGTAACTCAGATAACGCCCCACCAGTCATGATAGAAGTCGGAAAATCCTTAGAGAGCGTGCGAAGAGGCAATGCAGCTGGTGAGGATCAGGTAACATCAGATCTCCTGAAGTATAGAGGACTGATTGTGTTAGGCAAGCTAGCGACCATGTTTAGGTGGTGTCTCCTGACCAGGAGAGTACAAGAATTTTGGAATAATGCTAACATCATCCCTATACATAAGAAAGAAGATGACAAGGACTTGCAGAATAACAGGTCAATTAGCTTGCTCTCCGTAGTATACAAGCTATTTACAAAGGTACTTGGTAACAGAATTAGGACAACATTAGAATTCAATCAACGAAAGGAACAAGCAGAATTTCGAACAGGCTACTCGAAAATCGACTACATTGATACTATCAATCAGGTAATAGAGAAATACTTAGAATATAGCCAACCACTATACATAGCCTTTGTAGATAACGAAAAGGTGTTTGATTCAGTAGAAATTTCAGCAGTCATGCAGACACTGCGGAATCAGGGCATCAACGAAGCATATATAATTATCCTGGAAGAAATCTACAGGGCATCTACTGCTACCATAGTGCTTCATAAACAAAGCAATAGAATACTGATCAAGAAATGTGTAAGACAGGGGAATACAGTCTCCGAAATACTGTTTACTGCGTGCCTAAAGGAGGTTTTCAGAGGCCTTGAATGGGAACAGTTAGGCATAAGAGGTAATGGAGAGCCCTTTAGTATCCTGCGCTTCGACGATGACAATGCAATGCTGAGTAACTTAGCGTACGAATCGACACTCATCATTATGGAGTTAGACAAGGAGAGCAGAAAAATAGGGCTTAAAATAATCTGGAGATAACGAAAGTAATGTACAACAACCTCAAAAGAAAACAGCGCATCGAGATAGGTAATAGTGCACTTGAAGTTATCAACTTACTATGCCTACTTAGGACAGGCAATAATCACCGAGCCAGACCACGTTACTGAAGTAACCAGAAGAATAACAATGGGGTGGAGCACATTTGGAAAGTTCTCTCAAATTATGACAAGTAGATTGCCACTATCCATCAAGAGAAAGGTGCCCCGCCACGGTGGTCTTGTGGCTCAGGTACTCGGCTGCTGATCCGCCGGTCGCGGGATCGAATCCCGGCAGTTGCGGCTGCATTTCCGATGGAGGCGGAAATGTTGTAGGACCGTGTACTCAGATTTGGTTGCACGTCAAAAAACCCAGGTGGTCGAAATTTCCGGAGCCCTCCACTACGGCGTCTCTCATAATCATATCGTTGTTTTGGGGCGTTCAACCCCACAAATCAAATCAATATCAAATCAAGAGAAAAGTATGTAACAGCTGCATCTTCCTGCTACTTAGCTACAAAGCAGAAACTTGGAGACTTAAAAAGAGGGTTCACCTTAAATTGGGGACGACACAGTGAGCAATGAAACGGAAAATGGTAGATGTAACTTTAGGAGACAAAAAAGACAGAGTGGATTAGGGAAGAAACCGCGGTTATGGTTATCATAGTTAATGTCAAGAAGAGGAAAGGAGCATAGGAAGGTATGTACCACGTATGCAGGATAACCGGTGGTCAATAAGGTTAACCACCGAGCCGAACCACGTGACTGAAGTAACAAAAAGAATAAGAATGAGGTGGAGCATATTTGGAAAGTTCTCTCAAATCATGACAAGTAGATTTCCAGTATCTATCAAGAGAAAGGTATATAATAGCTGCATCTTGCCAGTACATAGCTACGGAGCAGAATCTTGGAAACATACAAAGAGGGTTCAGCTTAAATTAAGACGGAACAGTGAGAAAAGAAAAGGAAAATGGTAGGTGTAACCTTAAGATACAAAAAGACAGAGTGGATTAGGGAAGAAACCGGGTTATAGATATCATAATTGAAATCAAGAAGAGGAAAGTGACATTGGAAGGTATGTACCAGGTAGACAGGATAACCGGTGATCAATAAGGGTAACTAACTAGATTCCTAGAGAAGGCAAGCGGGTTAGGGGGCGACAGAAGGTTAGGTGGGCAGATGAGATTAAGAAGTTTGTGGGTATACTTTTCAGCAGCAAGTACAGGACCGAGTAGACTGGCGTAACTTGGGAGTAGCCTTTGTACTGCAGTGGACGTAGTCAGGCTGACGATGATGATGATGAAAGAATAACCTCTTAGGTCCTCTCTTTCTAGGAGTATCAAAGAAAGCCGGTTATAAGCTGGTGTATCTGGATGTAAAACACAGATTATAAAATGGGGCGACGGATATTTTGCATGTCATAACATTTGAGTCTCTGCACATTCCCTTCGTAAGACTCCTAGCGCCCTTACACCCGTACTCTTTTCTTGGCTATTTGTGTGATGCGTGTATGCCAAATGAGCTTCATATCATACTTAATCGCCTGATATTTTACCGAGTCCTCTTGTGATATATTCTGCATGTGGGAAGGTAATATGACAGTGGCTGAGTGATCCAAAGGGATCCAATGATTGTGCTTTTTTATCATTAAAACATAAATGAGTAGCCTTTATCCATTTTTGAATTGCACACATTTACGATAATGAGCGAGTGTGCCCCAAGTGGCAACCCATCAGACACTGCTGGAGTATATGTAAAAAGAGTGTGCTGATGCAATGCAGATATTCCCAGACGGCTCTACAACAGAATTTCGATCGTCGTACGCAGTTTTCGTGCCCGCTACAGGAAAATTCCTTGTGTTTCGCCCAGCGAGAGCGACATTTTCAACAACTGCAGAGTTATATTAAATTAGGGAGGCCCTATTATGATTATTGTAGGACACCAGCTGCTTAAAAAATGCGCTGTATTTAGGTGTTCTAAGCAGCTCTTCAGCGTATGTGGAACAGGCTTAAAAGTGGGACTGAACAATCTGTAACATCTTCTATCGCCTATCTCCATCACAAGGCTCAGGCTGCTGGACAGAGCATTGCGTTTTAATGAATAACTGGTCATGCTGGTATTTCGAAAAACGAAAAAGCTGATGAAGCAGCCAGAAATAGACTGTAATTCAGGAATTTCAGAAGGATATCTTTTTACGAAAGCCGATGCTTGCAACAACGCAAAAAGGTACGCCTACCGGCCCCGCTGCGGTGGTCTAGTGGCTAAGTACTCGGCTGCTGACCCGCAGGTCGCGGGTTCGTTTCCTGGTGGCGGCGACAGTATTTCCGGTGGAGGCGAAAATGTTGTAGGCCCGTGTGCTCAGATTTGGGTGCACGTTAAAGAACCCCAGGCGGTCTAAATTTCCGGAGCCCTTCACTATGGCGTCTCTCATAATTATATGGTGGTTTTAGGACGTTAAACCCCACATAATAATCAAAGGTATGCCTACCAAGAAAAAGACAACCCTTGAAAATTGACACTTCACACCGATAGCCTTCTCAATCGTATTCACCCGAAACTGCGCATAGAAATTTCCCACTCATTTCCTCACCATCTGGAGATTTTATACCATCGTCTTCAACTGAAGGTCGCCTACACAAACAGCTAAATGTACCGCGTAGTGCGTACCACAAGTGCATGTTGTAATAACTGTGGCAGACTAGAGACTGTGCGGCACATAATACTAAAATGACCTGCATACCGCGATGAGAGGCAACAGTTCGAACAAGAAATGGACATGATGTGCCACAAACAATCAATGCTGCGCAATATATTAGGCCCGGTGCGCGAACTTTCTAAACATTTTGGGGTCATACATTAATGATGAATTACCTATCTAATATTGGCCTTGTCGGAAGGCACCAATGATAATATATCTCGCACATAAAAATCTTCGCTTACCTGACACTTTAATGTAAACAGTTTCATCAGGTTCACTAGGGCAATTTTTTTGTTATATAATTCTTTTCTCTCTCCTAAAATCTTTCACTCCCCAACCCTATTCCTACAAAGACTAGCCTGCAGGTCGTATGTACACGGGAGCAAAAATTCCTGTTTTTCCTAATAAAGAGTTTTCTCTCTCTCTCTCTCTCTACATATATATATAAATATATATATATGTATATATATATACATAAGGAAAAATGGAGTACGACGCACGTTAGTTTTGCACGGTATAATCTGACTGACGTTTCGGCTGGTGGACCAGCCTTTGTCAAAGTAACAAGTACATGTCAACGTGCTTGCTTATAATTACGATTCACATGGGATCATAAACATAAGAAAAAGAATAACTTAAGTACGTTTAAATTCAATAAATTCATTAGCGACGGCATAGACCCGTCTGTATATACCAGTAATACGAATAATGCTCCTGTTAAATCGTCTGTCAGAAGCACGTTAACTGAACCCAGCGATAATGTCGTAAACCTATCGGCTATCACTCTCTCTTGTGCTCAAATAGCTGCATTGTCGAAAGGTCTTACTTTTTGCCCAGCCTCAGGTGGATTCAGTGAATTCAAGCTTTTAAAAGATTTGGATAACCTTGAACGTAGCATGCGCCTTGGAGAATACTTTCATGACCGTGAAAATTCTAATAACAATACAATACCAGTGCCGTCGCACAAGAGGTGGACACCAACACCACAACGTAATCAATGCCTCGATATGTACATCAGTGCGGTACAGCATGACGTCCTTGAGGCGTACAAGACCCGTATTCATTACCGGCCAAATTTAACAAAGAAGGAAAAAGCAACGCTCCAAGAACTATCCTATAACCCTGACATTGTTATCAAACCTGCTGATAAGGGAGAAGCAATCGTAATTCTTGATAGGCAGGATTACATAGCAGAAGCTACCCGACAACTCTCTGACGACAGTTTATATAGAGCCCTCCCAACCGACCCAACAAATAGTTTTAAGTCCATCTTGCAAGATAAACTAATGACTCTAGCAAGAGATAAAAAACTAGAGGAAATAATTGTTCGGTCACTTATTCCGCTCAGCCCTGCAGGCGGCAGATTTCACATACTCCTGAAGATTCATAAACAAGGTAATCCGGGCCACCCAATCTTCTTCGGTATAAACACTACAACCGAGAACTTGTCGCGCTATGTTGATTCCGTTATTAAACATATTCCCGAGACATTTCCATCATTCGTCAATGACAACAATAATTTTCTTCAAGACACATTAAGTCTTAACATTCCCCAAAATGTAATACTTGTTACACTGGATGTCGCTTCACTCAATACTAACATACCGCATGTCGACGAAATGGCTGTAGTGCTTAATGCATACGAGGATTCTTGCCTCGATAAACCAATCAATAAAGAAGCACTACAATTGCTATTGAAGCTTATCCTTGAACTCAATAACTTTGAAGTCAATAATTGTAATTACGTTCAGATCAGGGGCACGTAAATGGGAACCCGAATAGGCCCTACTTATGCTAACATTTTCATAGGCATTCTAGAGAATAATTATCTGTCCAGCACTGACCTACAGCCTTTGTTTTATAGATGGTTCATGGATGATATATTCTTAATTTGGACACATGGGGAGGACACGCACTTAAAATTTATAGATGGACTCAATAATTTTCATACATCAACCAAGCTTTCGTACAGCTATTCGAGAAATTCTGTTAACTTGCTGAATATAACCGTCGCGCTTTTCGAAGGAAATTAATCACAAAATTATACTGCCAACCTACTAATAGAAACTAGCTTCTCCATTTTCATAGCTATCATTTGCGACATTGTAAGACAGGTATATCTTATAGTCAGACTCACCTTTTTAAGCGATTGTGTTCCGATCGCGAAGAGTTTTTATCTAACTGCGAACAACTTAAAAGCGCTCTCATTAAATGACGGTATCCAGCGGACCTTGTCGATGACACTATAGACCGAGCAGAACAATTGAATAGAGTCGACATTCTTAGCGCAAACAGTTTGCCTGAACAACGTGCTGGCACTAATGTCGTATTACCTTATTCGGCATCAGTGCCTAAGGTTCTTTCTTTACTCGAACGCCACCACAACATCCTTACCCAAAGTGAGCTTCTGAAAAATATCTTCCTGAACCACTTCGCGTAGTCTACCGGCGCTCTAAGACTATCTGCGATATGTTAACATCGTCAAAATTAAACGAACCCACAATATCTGGCTGTGCACCTTCCAACAAACGACGCTGCAAAGTTTGCCTACATATGCAAACTACCCAGGAACCCGTTAGTACGTCATCCAATTTCACCCTTAAAATTCGCGCCCCCTTTAATTGCGATAGCTCGAACGTCATATACATGCTCGAGTGCTCCATCTGCCAAGAACAGTATATTGGTCATACAGAAATACCGTTCCGAATAAGCTTCAGCAACCATAAATCACATAGCAATACGCAACCTAACCTCCTGCTCTCAAAACATATTCGCTTACCAGGGCATTCGTTCGAAAAAAATTAGGGTCACTATACTTGAATCGGGCTTTCATTCTCACCATGATCGGGAAATCCGCGAATCGTATCTCATCTACAAATTCAACACCGTGTCGTCAGGCATAAACGAAAGTACAGGACGCGTTCTAGTGTGCTAATCAAGCATTACCAGTCTGAACCCATGGCCCCTAGCGTGATCGGTTAAGCTTGTTGGATACCGTATCTAATGCTTCTGTTACTGGGTATATTTGTGTATCCATTGTTTACAGTCACTTGAGTTTATTAATCGCCGCTGCTATCACGATTGTGGATGCAAGACTGTATTTGAACGCACACGCGCAATAAAAGCATCAACTACTGATCCTATTCATATCGCAATGACCGAGCTCTGTATATGACGTGCAATCAGACTGTAATTTCACGCGGTTTTCCGATATTTTGATATCCATACCTTCATTGTTGTTTTATCATTATCTATCTCCGGTTTTTACAGAGTTATGCTGTGTGCACGAATAAGTTAAATATTTTCTTTGGTGTTCTAAATTTTATATATGTATATATATTTATTTACGTTTTTGCATGATAACTAACTGTACCGTCATGAACACTTCATGCTATAAAGTGTCTAATCACTGATATACGTGGCCGATCTTTATTATCCCATGTGAGTCGTAATTATAAGCAAGCGCGTTGACATGTACTTGTTTCTTTGACAAAGGCTGGTCCACCAGCCGAAACATCAGTCAGAATATACCGTGCAAAACAAAACGTGCGTCGTACTCTATTTTTCCTTATTCTACCGGGGCCAGCGTTACTTCCTTGCTGCAACTATCTATATATATATATATATATATATATATATATATATATATATATATATATATATATATATATATATATATTGAAATAGCACGGGTTCAGCTGACGCTTTATTCAAGCAACAGCAGGATGACGCCGATGATGAAGAGGAACGGAACGAATAGTGATGATGGTTATTGACAGATGAGGAAGATGAAGTCCAACGAATTCTTACACTAATTTCCCCCGTCGACGGAAGCGGCCAGCCTGGCCGCGAGTTTCGCTGTGGAACGCATACAATAGGGCTTGAGACGCGAAACGTGCACAATCTCTGTCCCGCGGCAGCGTTGGTCAGTGGGGGCATGAACAGGTGTGACAAGGTAGTTCACCGGTGAGGTCTGTTCGACAACTTTGTAGGGGCCAAGATAGCGTGACTCAAGCTTCTCGCATAAGCCACGTGTTCGCGCCGGAGTCCGCAGAAGTACATCGTCGCCAGGGTGGTAGAGAGCGACGCGGTGAGTGGCATCATAACGATGTTTGCGATCTTCTTGGCTAGCTTCGGTATTTACATGGGCAAGACGGCGGCATTGAGCAACACGGGACAGAAACTGGTCGTAAACGAATGGGGAAGAGTTGACGGGGCAAGAAAAGAATGAAAGATCGAGTGGTGATGTCGGTTGGCGTCCGTATACTAGGAAAAAAGGAGAATAGCCCGTGGTTCGTTGAACTGACGTATTATATGAATGCGTGACAAAGAGAAGTATGGCATCCCAATTGCAATGGTCTGGTCGGATATACATAGACATCATGTCACAGAGCGTGCGATGAAATCTTTCCGTTAGGCCATTGGTTTGTGGGTGATAGCTAGATGTTGTTTTATGAACTGTTTTTGATGCTTGAAGAACTTCACTGAGCGTGCTTGAAAGAAATGCCTTGCCCCGGTAGCTCAAAAGAACACGAGGGGCTCCGTGACGTAGGTAAATAGCATGCAAGAAGAAAGTTGCTACTTCCGAAGCAGTTCCTGAAGTGATCGAGGCCGTCTCAGCGTACTGGGTCAAGTGATCAACGGCGGTGATGATCCATCTCTTGCCGTCTGATGTAGTTGGGAGGGGCCCGAAGAGGTCAATTCCGATGACAGAGAACGGCTCTGATAGACAAGAAAGTGGTTGTAGGGTCCCGACTGGAGCAGTAGTGGGCCGCTTGCGGTGTTGGCAATGTGCACACGAGGCGATATATTTAGCTACCGTCGTGGAAGGACCTGGCCACAAGAATCGACTGCGAATGCGCTCGTGTGTTTTGTAGTAACCGAAGGGTCCTGACGTCGGGTCGCCGTGGGAAGCGCGCAGAACTTCAGTGCGTAGTGCACGTGGTATGACCGAAACCCATCGGTGGCCTTCCAGGTGGAAATTGTATCGATGTAGCACATCGTCCTAAATCTTGAATAGTCGAAGTCAATTCCGGAGCCTGGCATGTGGGGAAGATGAAGCGCCGGTAAGCCGACCGATGATGTCAGTGCAATAAGAATCTGCTCGCTGATGAGTGGTAAGTACTGACGGACGGGTGGATGAAGGTAGAAAAGAAATCGATTATATCAACGAGGCATCCTCCGTATAGCCTATTTGACAAGGGGATGTGACGTGCGCCGAAGACTGCGGCAAAGGGCATCGTGACAAAGCGTCGGCATCTTGGTGTTGTCTTCCAGTCTTGTAGATGACGTCGAAGTCATACGATTGTAACCGGTGAATACAGCGGCCAAGTCGTCCCGAAGAGTTTTTGATTGTGGACAACCAGCAAAAAGCATGGTGGTCTGTCACAACAGTAAAATGTCGACCATGTAAATACGGACGAAACGTTTGGATGGACCAAACAACAGCCAAACATTCTTGTTCGGTTATCGAGTACCTCTTCTTGCAGAGTGCAGAGGTCAGAGTACGGCTTGCATACGCGACAACTTTCTCGCGAAAGGCATGGTCGCACTGGAGAAGTACGGCGCCGATTCCTTGTCCACTAGCGTCAGTGTGTAATGTCGTAGGTGCCTTGTCATCGAAATAACAAAGCACCCGTGGGGATGTCAGTGCCTGCTTGAGCTCTTGAAACGAGGCTTCGCATTGATCATTCCAATCGAAGGAACTGGTACTAGCAAGGAGCTTGTGGAGAGGAGCAGCAATAGTGGCAAAGTTGCGAATGAAGCGTCGAAAGTACGATGCGAGTCCAAGGAAACTGCGTAGTTCTTTGGAACGAAAGGATCGCGGAAAGTTGAGGACTTAAGAAATTTTGTCCGGATTGGGCTAGATGCCATCTTTACTAACGAGATGTCCTAGAACCTTTATAGCTGTGTTGGCGAAAGGACACTTCTTTGTGTTTAGTTGAAGTCCAGCATCGGAGAGACATGTGAGCACTTGATCTAGGCATTGCAGATGATCGGAAAAAGTGGAAGAAAACACGACGATATCATCAAGGTAAGATAGACAAGTTTTCCACTTGAGGCCACGAAGAACAGTGTCGATCATCCTTTGAAATGTGGCGGGAGCATTACATAGGCCGAATGGCATTACGTTAAACTCGTAAAGACCGCGCGGCGTAGAAAAGGCGGTCTTTTCTTTGTCTGCTTCGTTCATTGGTATTTGCCAATACCTGGACCGAAGGTCAAGGGTAGAGAAGTATTGGGCGCCTTGCAATGAGTCAAGTACATCATCTATACGGGGCAACGGATATACATCCTTTCGGGTAATCTTGTTCAGCGCGCGGTAATCAACACAAAAACGTACCGATCCATCATTCTTTAGTACCAAGACAATGGGTGATGACCAAGAACTGGTAGAGGGTCGTATGATGTTTCTTTTTAGCATATCGGTCACGTTCTCCTCGATGATTTTGCGCTCGACCAAGGAGACTCGGTCGACCAAGGAGACGGCGTACAACAGTCTGACCTTTGGTGTCGATGCGATGATGCGCAACAGTAGTCTGTCCTAGTGCCGAAGCCTTGGCGTCGAAGGAGGCCTGGTGTTTTCCTAGCAAATTTAGCAACGCCTCACGTTGAGAAGCCGAAAGGTCAGGATTTATATCGGGAGCAAAGGAGGAGGAAGTAACAGACCGGGCCTGTTGTGGCTGAGCTGTCAAGGCGTCAAGAGAGACCAAAGATACTGGTTGGGTATCGACATAACACGACACTGCAGAACCTTGGGGTAGAAGGACAGGCTCCGGGGTAGGGTTCAGGCCAGGTATTATCGCAGCACTGTCGTTGAACCGTACCAGGCTGGAGGGGACTACAACGCCGCGAGCTAGAGAGTGGCTTGGAGGGGTGATAAGGACGACACCACTGGCAATTTTCAGAGAAGTGATGGCGATGAGTTGCTCCTGATACGGGATCAGTATGGTATCGGAAGCTGTAAAAAAACGGATTGGTTTCTCGTTGACACGTTCGCTGCAGTGATTGGTCTCGGTCATCTCGACTACACGTTGAAGGCAAGAAATAATGCAGATGCTGATGAGAGAAAGTCCCAACCTAAAATTAGTTCATGAGCACATGAAATTAAGACAGCGAAGGTGATGTGTTGATGAATACCATCAATGAAGACACGCACTGTACATTGGGCCGATGGTCTAATTATTGCTCCATTGACCCCAATCAAAGATGATCCAAGGTAGGTTGTCTTCACTTTCCGCAATCTAGAACACAAGTCGGCGCGTATAACTGAAATAGTTGCTCCCGTGTCCACCAAGGCCAACACCTTTACACCTTGCACAGTTACCAATAACATGTTTGACGGTCGTTCAGGAGGACTTGTGTCATTTCGCTGCGATGCAGTTTTCCCTCCAAAAACTGCACTGTTTAGTTTTCTGATCGCTGGGCAGCCAGTTCAGACCCAGGCCGAAGAAGTGAAACAGAGCGTCGGCGTGGCGAAGGGGAGCGTGGTCGGGAGGCACGTGTATTGTTGGTCGTGTTTGAAATGCGCATAGGAGACGGGGATCGGTGGTTGGAAGGACAGTCGCCATAACGGTAGTAACCTCATGCACATGTGTCGTCTCGTTCAAAAGCGGCATAACCACGACGTTCATCTTGCTGCCGACGTTGACATACCCGGGAAATGTGTCCTCGAATTCCGCAGTAGTCCGTGGGGCCCGCCAGGAAGAATGGTAGGTAGGGTTCGGTAGACGGGCGACTAGAGGTGCGAGATTTTCGTGATCAGGCACAGGTGGTGGTACTTGAGACGGTGAGGGTTGCATTGAAGCGATCTGTGCATACGAAGCGGGTTGGGTACATGGTGGAGCACGGTGGGTGTTTTGAAACGCTGACATTTCTTTACTAATAATGCCACGCAGATCGCTAGAAGCTGGTCGAGCGGGAACACTGCGAGAAGGACGTAAACTGTAGGCTTGCAGTTCCTCACAAATTATGATTAGAATGATGGATCGGAGCTCCATACTGTTTGCCAGGGGGTTCTCAGAGAAGTCGGGTTGCAGGCGGATTGACTGCAAGGTATCAAGCCGCTGGCATACACAGACGACGTCGGAAACCGTCGAAGGGTTGTGCGCGACGAGGGCGTTGAAAGCGGTAGGTCCGATACCCTTCAGAAGGTGCCGGACAGGATCACCTTCTGGCATGGTGTCGTCGATCGGCGGCAAAGTGCAAGCACATCCTCAATATATGAAGTGTAGCACTTACCGCAATATTGAACGCGTTCTGCCAGTTTCTTCAGAGCAACTTCTGAACGGACGGTCGGTGTACCGAAAATACTTCGGAGCTGGTCTTTGAAGGAAGACCAATCGCGGAAGTCGCTCTCATGATTTAGGAACGACGTCTCGGCAACCTGAGAGACGTAAACCTGGACGCGTGGTAATTTCGATTTCTCGTTCCAGTTGTTGTAGACACCTACGCGGTCACAGTTGTCGAGCCAGTCTTCGACATCTTCGCCAGGCAGACCGGAGAAGATTGGAGACTCCCGAGGGGGATTGTTGACCGGGCTAGGGTTGGCGGCGGGTGGTTGCGCCGGCGGGTGGTTCGGTTGGGCCGGCTCTTGCGTCATGGTGCTCTGCTGGCGTAAGCGACGTCCCGATCGGAGCTCCAGGAGCTGGCTTTGGATGGAGAGAGGTCGAAGAGACCGGGAAGCACGTTCCACCACTTGAAATACCACGGGTTCAGCTGACGCTTTATTCAAGCAACAGCAGGATGGCGCCGATGATGGAGGAACGGAACGAATACTGATGATTGTTATTGACAGATGAGGAAGATGAAGTCCAATAAATTCTTACAATATATATATATATATATATATATATATATATATATATATATATATATATATATATATATATATACATATATATATATATATATATATATATATATATATATATATATATATATATATATATATATATATATATATATATATATATATATAGGTATGGGATAAGGCACAACGACAGCGTTGTCAACAAGGATAAATATATTTCTTTCCCTCAGTATAACTCATCCCCTGATGAAGGGAGGACCCCTCCCGAAACTGTTGGGAAATAAATATAATTATCCTTGTTGACAACGCTCCCGTTGTGCCATATCCCATACCTTCACAAAGACTAACTCGCCCATTTCTTTCTTCTTTCTTCTTATTTACATTGCATTGGTTCTAATAACTTCCCCTGTACATTCCTTGGCATTACTGTCTCTTAGATCTCATTATATTGTGTTAAAACACGGAAAAACGAGCCCTTAGGTACACACTTCTTTCCTTTATTTCATTGAACGAGGGTCTCGTACTGGCAGACTTGCTGTGTTTAGGTTGTATAAGAGGGACAATCAATCGGCTGCCCGCTCATTATAAGTTCAAGTGCTACGTGACGCCAAACATGCGAATAAGAGTGTTTTCACACTCGTTGTTTGGCTAATAGATGGCGCTGACTGTCACTCCTACTTGAGGCAAGCGAGCGCAAAGCTCAAAACGACAGCTGATAGACGAAACCTCGTGATAATTTCAGGCGGTTTAAACGATGTCCTAAATGAAGATGCAGTAGGACTAGCAGCCACACTGGCGAAAAGCGTCGATGACATGCGCGCCACTTGTCCTAAGGTACAGGTAGTGATATGCACGATACCGGAGGTACCGGTGCGTGATAGCAACCTGCAAAGAGCGGTGGTCAACGCAAATCAAGAGATATGGCGGATGAGTCGAGAGAAAGGCTTTGAAGTGGTGGAAATAAACAGAGAGGTGCATAGGTGGGGGGGGGGGGGTTCAACGAGACAGAAGACAGAATTCACTTCGATGGGCGGCTAGGTCATGAGGTGGGTTGGCGACTTGCAGGACGCGCAGTAGCTTTTTTGGGGGGCAAGCGAGCCCTTCGGGGTGCAGGATAGCTAGTAAAAAGGAAAACAACCAGGGAGACTCTTCAACAGGTGGTATGGACAGATACGATTCCAAAGTGGCACGAATATCCAAGATAGGTAGAGTCGGGGGCATAAATAGACGTAGCCACGAGCGCCGAGCCAATTCAGACATAGGGTATATTAACATGCAGGGTGGTCGGAACAGGCTGAAGTGGGAAGAGATAGAAGAACAGCTAAGGGAAGAGAGGCCGATGGTATACGGTTTTGTAGAAACACATCTCAGGGGCATGGAACAACCTCCGAACAATCCGGACTACGCGTGGGAATATTGTAATAGAACAGAAGGCAGCAGAAAGGGGGGTGGTATTGGGGCATTCATTCATAAAAGTACAGACTGGCAAAGGGTCAAGCAGGAGTGCAAGGAACATTCATGGCTAAAAGGGAAAGTGGCAGGTCAAATGACACTCTTTGGTTTCGTGTACTTGTGGACGGGAGCAAAGGCCAGAGAGGAAAACCAGACAATGGTAGAGTGTATATCAAAGGACTTTCAGGAGTTAGGAAGAGCGTGCGAGATAATTATACTAGGAGACATGAATGCGCACATAGAAGATATAGATGGGTATACCGACCCGACAGGCAAAATGATCATAGATATGTGTGAAAGGCTTGATTTGATCATTTGCAACAGTACCGAGAAGTGTGAAGGGCAAATAACATGGGAGGTAGGAAGGCTTCAGTCGACGATAGATTATGCACTGATGTCACATAGGATGTATGATAAGCTCAGGGGAATGCACATAGATGAAGGTGGCTCCAGAAGTCTGGGTCGCAATCACAAACGTATCAAGCTATCAAGCTAAGTTTTGGAAGAGGAGTGAAAGTGGGAAGCAGACAAGATGAGCAACTAGAGAAAAATTTTTATTAAGAAAGGCAAATTGAAATAGCCACTTAACAAATTGAGAAAGTAATCACGGAGGATAATAAGACAGTGTGGACATACACGAATCTAATTAGACTCTTTGAGATAGAGCTTGCTAAGACGCGTGACAAGTCACCCCGAAAAAGTAGTCACAAACCCAAAAGTTGGTGGGAGGAGGAAGTTAAGAGAGCCATAGCAAAACGTCAGGAAGCCTCTAGAGAACACAGACATGCTAAGCAGCGGAGTGAACCGACAGATGACGTTGAAAGAAAATGGGCAACCTTTCTAAGCTGTAGAAGCGATGCATCCCGTCTGATCAATGAAAAGATTAGAAGGAAGGGAGCTCAGTGGCTGGCAAAAGTACATAAAAAGATAGAAAGGCAGCTGCGAAATTTTGGAACCATCTAAACTCCCTAAGAACTGAGACGAGCCTAGAGCAGAGTTTTATAACTACAGCACAAAGTTCTAGGCTAGAAGGGGACGAAGCTATTGAATATATAAGAACAAGGGTGACAGAAAAATTTCAACAAAGAAGTACTTTATGCACCACAATAGACAAGGACGAATCAAGTGGTGCAATGGCTCCATTTTCAAAACAAGAGTGGGAAAGGGCTGAGAAAAGGGTTCCTAGTGGTACATCAACAGGCCCAGATGACATTTCAATTAGGCTGATAAAGACATTAGGTCCGAAGTCTAAGCAGGCTTTGAGAGAGGCAGTGAGCACAATAATAATCGATGGCGAAGTTCCCGATGGATGGAAACTTAGCAGGATGAGCATGATCTATAAAGGAAAGGGGGACAAAGCTGACATAAACAACTACCGTCCTATAACAGTGACATCAGTGGTCTACAGGCTGGCGATGCAGATTATAAAGGAAAGACTTCAGGCGTGGATAGAGGATGAGGGGGTGCTAGGGGAACTGCAGAATGGGTTTCGCAAACACAAGAGGTTGGAAGACAATCTGTTCTCACTGACGCAGTGCATCGAAATAGCAGAAAAGGAACACAGGCCCCTGTGGCTAGCATTTTAGGATATCAAGGGAGCGTACGATAGCGTGGTACAAGAAGAATTGTGGGGAATACTGGACACACTAGGCGTGGAACATGCAGTCACAAATCTTTTAAAGAGTATCTATAAAGGTAACAAGGTAGTTATAAAGTGGGAAAAACAGGTATCCAAGCCTGCAGAGGTAAAACGGGAACTTAGGCAGGGGTGCCCCCTGTCACCCTTATTATTCATGATGTACCTACAAGGATTAGAGGCAAAATTAGAGGGAAGTGGACTGGGCTTCAACCTCTCTTTAGTCAAACAAGGAAAATGTATTGATCAGGCACTACCAGCATTAATGTACGCAGATGATATAGTGCTAATGGCCAACAACAAGGAAGATTTGCAGAGATTGATGGACATCTGCGGTAATGAGGGAGATAAGTGAGATTTCAGATTCAGTAAGAAAAAATCAGCAGTCATGATTTTCAATGACAGCGAAGGTAGTGAGCTTAGAATACAGGAGGTCACGCTAGAGATAACAGATAAATACAAATATCTGGGCGTATGGATAAGCAATGGGACCGAGTATCTGAGGGAACACGAAATATACGTGACGGATAAAGGTAACAGGAATGCAGCAGTCATGAAAAATAGGGCACTGTGGAATTACAATAGGTACGATGTTGTGAGAAGAATATGGAAAGGGGTCATGGTTCCTGGGCTGACGTTCGACAATGCGGTCTTGTGCATGAGATCAGAAGTTCAAGCAAGATTAGAAATTAAGCAACGTGGAATAGGTAGGCTTGCTTTAGGAGCTCACGGGAATACACAAAATCAGGGAGTACAAGGTGATATGGGATGGACATCATTTGAGGTTAGGGAAGCTAGCAGCAAGATAAAATTTGAGAAGCGATTGAGAGAAATGGGAGAAGAGCGTTGGGCTAGGAAGGTTTTCAGCTACTTGTACATGAAGAATGTCGATACAAAATGGAGAAAGCGAACCAGAAAGTTGACTGGTAAATACTTCGAAAACAGCAGGTGGCCAAACCAAAAAGAACTATCGGTTAAGAAGAAAGTGAAGGAAACGGAGACTGACATGTGGAGAATGGGCATGATTAGGAAGCCCGCACTAGAGATCTATGGAACTTTTAAGCAGGAAATTGCCAAGGAAAGGATCTATGATAATACTCGGGGTAGTTCTCTACTGTTTGAGGCCAGGACGGGAGTACTGCGAGCCAAGACATATTGGGCCAAATACGAAGAGGTAGACACAGTATGCAGTGCGTGTGGAGAGAAAGAAGAAACTGCCGAACACTTGATAATGTTCTGTAAAGGGCTTCACTCTGTAGTTCAGGATGATGGTGCAGAGTTTTTCGAAGCACTGGGGTTTAGAGACCGGGAGGGCAAAATAAACTTTAAGCGGGTAGACTTAACTAGAAGGTGGTTATCTGATTGGTGGCGAAAGTCAAGGCACGAGTGAAAATTAAACTCTTCACTGCAAAGTACGAATCCTCAAACTCACTTTTTAAGGAAAAAAATTATAGTCTTTGGTTCATTAGGTATTACGGCTTGGTGGCGCTAGCCACCGCCCGATCTAAAGGGTACAGCCATATCCATCCATCCATCCATCCATCCATCCATCCATCCATCCATCCATCCATCCATCCATCCATCCATCCATCCATCCATCCATCCATCCATCCATCCATCCATCCATCCATCCATCCATCCATCCATCCATCCATCCATCCATCCATCCATTCATCCATTCATCTATCCACTTCTAAATTCACATATAAACCCAAAAAAGTGGATGGAGGGAAGGCCGCTGTGATCGCTCAGTGGTTAGAGCATCGAACGCGTTAATCAAAGGGCGTAGGTTCGATTCCTGCTCACGGCTGGTTATTTTTTCATCCACTCTTCTTTCATCTTATTTACATTGCATTGGTTCTAATAACTTCCCCTGTACATTCCTTGGCATTACTGTCTGTTAGATCTCATTAATATTGTGTTAAAACACGGAAAAACGAGCCCTTAGGTATACACTTCTTTCCCTTATTTCATTGAACGAGGGTCTCGTACTGGCAGACTTGGTTTGTTTAGGTTGTATAAGAGGGACAATTAATCGGCTGCCCGCTCATTTTAAGTTCACGTGCTACGTGACGCCAAACATGCGAATAAGAGTGTTTTCACACTCGTTGTTTGGCTAATAGATGGCGCTGACTGTCACTCCTACTTCTAAATTCACATATAAACCCCAAAAGTGGATAGAGGGAAGGCCGCTGTGATAGCTCAGTTGTTAGAGCATCGAACGCGTTATTCGAAGGTCGTCGGTTCGATTCCTGCTCACGGCTGGTTATTTTTTCATCCACTTTTCTTTCTTCTTTCTTCTTATTTACTTTGCATTGGTTCTAATAACTTCCCATGTACATTCCTTGGCATTACTGTCTGTTAGATCTCATTAATATTGTGTTAAAACACGGAAAAACGAGTCCTTAGGTATACACTTCTTCCCCTTATATATATATATATATATATATATATATATATATATATATATATATATATATATATATATATATATATATATATATATATATATATATATATATATCAACATAAGCCTGACTACGTCCTCTGAAGGACAAAGACCTCTCCCATGCTGCTGCCAATTTATACCAGCAAGCTCATTATTCTCATCTGCCCACATAACCTTCTGTCTCCACCTAACCCGCATGCCTTCTCTTGGAAGCCAGTCAGTTACCCTTAATGACCAGTGGTTATCCTTTCTACGCGCTACATGCCCGGTCCATGCCCATTTCCTCTCCTCGATTTCAACTATGATGTCATGATTGCATGTACTAATCTACCACTAGAAACATCTCTTGAAGCAGTGGCAATTCGTGTAGTTCTCCTGAACAAACTAGTCACCATCTGCTCTGTCTACATACCTCTACACTAGCATCTTGAAAAATGTGAATTGTAGTTCCTAATAGATAAACTTCCAGAACCTTAAATCCTCGTTGGACGTTTCAATGCACATAGCTATTTATGGGGTGACTCGCTGTGATGCTCGAGGTCGCCTGATTGAACAGTTCCTTTTTACTTCTAAGGCGTTCCATTTAAATTGAAAAGAGCCCACATACGACTGCCTCGCCAGTAATACCTATTCATCGATAGACCTCAGTATTGTCTCACCATCCCTCCTTCCATTACTGACATAGAATGTCATCAATAATCCTTATGGAAGTGACGATTTTCCCGTAACGCTAAGCACACCCATATCAAATGAATATCGCCCACAGGTCCCCAAATGAATCACTGACAAAGCTGATTGGGGACAGTTCTGGCAGATTACTCTCCTAAGTTGGACTGACCTATCTGGTTGAAACATATATGCAGCTGTGCAATACTTTTCTGCTTTTCCGACCGACGCTGCGATGAAATACATCTAGCAAACTTCTGGACTGCCAGGCAAGCGACGTGTCTCATGGTGGAACACTGAATGTCGCAATGCACGCAAACAACAAAACAGAGTGTGGGGATTGCTACGGAACTCGCCGACAGCAGAGAATCTTGAAAGCTTTAGGAAAATCAAGTCCAAAGGCAGGAGAACTCGCCGACAGGCTAGGAGAGAAAGCTGGCATAAAATTGTATCAAGCTTCACTTCATATACACAAGAAACTAAAGTCTGGAACATGGTTTGCAAGGTAGCAGGACGACACGCATCTTCACTACCTCTCGTAGACACACAGGGGGGCACCTTGGAAGACCAAGCGAACTTCCTCGGTGCCCACTTCGAAAAGGCGTCCACTTCGTCGCATTATACTGCAGCTTTTCAACGCCACAAAAGAAAAGTCGAAAAAGAGAAACCACAGCGAAACTCCTCTAAACATGAGTAGTACAACAACCCTTTCAGTTTGGCCGAGTTACAAGCATCGCTACATGTTTGCAATAAATAAGCTCCAGGTTCGGACCGTATAGTATATGAAGTATTAAAACAACTGCCTTCTGAAACACAAAAAACCCCGCTTCCCCTGTATAACTCTATCTGGTTTTTCGCTGAAATCCCCTCCGCCTGGAAATAAGCCATTATTATTCCGATTTTAAAGCAAAGCAAGGATCCATCTTCCGTTCGTATTTACAGGTTAATCACACTTACAAGCTGCATGTGTAAACTTTTTGAAAAATTGATAAATCGCAGACTTGTACATTATCTTGAAACGAACAATCAGCTCCACCCATTCCAATGCGGGTTTCGAGAGAGTAGATTCACCACCGACCACTTGGTACGTATCGAGGCACAGATCCGAGACGCCTTTGTTCGCAAACAATACTTTCTTTCTGTGTTCCTCGACATCGAAAAAGCCTGCGATAAGACATGGAGATTCGCATTATTAAGTGACCTGTCCAATCTTGGTGTGTGTGGCAGAATGTTTACTATTATCGAAAGCTACTTGCCCAATCGTACATTTTGTGTCAGAGTCAGCAGCGTTCTTTCCCGAACATTTGTCCAAGAAACAGGAGTGCCGCAAGGTGGTGCATTTAGCTGCACTCTTTTTATTTTCAAAATGAATTCTTTGCGTCATTCCATCCCACAAAATAAGTTTTACTGTACATATGTCGATGACGTCCAGCTTGAATTTAAGTCTTGTAACCTAGCAGTTGTGAGCGGCAGGTTCAGCTTGGCTTGAACAAGGTCTGCCAATGGGCGGAGGAAAACGAATTCTGATTAAACCCCCACAAAAGCTCGTGTGTCTTGTTCTCTAGAAAAACAGGCACTCACCCTGACCTTGACATTCAATTGCATGGTCAACGCCTGTTTGTTAATGCTGAATACGATTTTTTAGGATTAATTCTGGACAACAAGCTAACCTGCTTACCACAGAATAAGTATCTAAAAAACAAGTGCATCAGAACCATGGATGTTCTAAAAGTGCTGTCACACACTTCGTGGGGGAATGACAAGACGTATCTCATGAATTTGTACAGGAGCCTCCCACGCACTCGCTTGGATTATGGAGCAATAACTATGTCTGCGACACCTGAGGCCCTAAACGTGCTTGACCCTATAACACCACCTAGGCATCCGCCTCTCTACAGGTGCCTTTCGCACCAGCCCCATTGAAAGCCTGTACGTGGAATCAAACGAGTGGTCACTCCACCTACAGAGATGTTATATGTATTTTCTATATTATCTCAAGGCAAAGGCAGACAAGGACCGCACTTCACACTTCAGAACTGATGACATGTCTACTTTTGTTTTGTTTGAAAACCGGCCATTTTTGGGACAGCCCTATTCACTTCGTGTGAGGGGCCTTTCTGAGGAAACCGGTGTGTCACTCGATTATCGTTTGGTGGCTTCGCAGCATATCTGCCACCATGGCGGTGGCAATCGATAGATTGTGATGTGTCCTTTTTAGAGATTATAAAGCACGCAGTCATTGTACATATCCGCACATACTTCTTAGAACTACAAATTAGGTACACATGCCCTGAGTTCTTTACAGATGCCTCAAAGTCCAACAATTCTGTTTCATACGCAGCCATTGGCTCATCCTTCTCAGATGCTGGCGTCCTACATCCTGATGCAAGCATTTTCACAGGAGAAGCCTTCGCAATACTTGCAGCTGTTAAACACATTGCACATATGAAACTGCAAAAAGCGGTGATTCACACGGATTCTCTGAGTATGGTGAAATCCTTGAAAACACTTACAAAACGCAAAAACCCCGTTCTTGAGTTTCTTTATTCGCTTTTATGCACAGTCTACTCATCCAATCAGCATGTTGTAGTCTGCTGGGTGCCGGGGCACCATGAGATATAGGGAAACGTTTTAGCAGATCAGCTGGCTGCATCCGCGAGCAACGATGCTGCTAATGCATCATTACCAATCCCTGTACTTGATTTGAAACCTTTCCTGAAACAAAAACTCAGAGGTTATTGGCAAAACTTGTAGGATAGACACACAAAAAATAAACTACATGCTATTATGCCACAACTTGGTGATTGGCCGCCCCTATCAAAATCGCAACGAACAGAAGTGGCACTCACAAGGCTAAGAACAGGGCATACATACTCTACACATTTATATATTCTGTCTCCCAGTGCTCCACCATTGTGTGCAAGTGGTGGAGAACAACTTACGGTTCTCCACATCCTCGTCCAGTGTAATGAGTTGGACACTGTAAGAAAAAAGCCCTTTTTACTGCCCTAGCGACAGCAGCTCCCACCACACCCTGTTATGCTTATCGGTAGGGATCCGATTTTCAAAATTCACTCATTGTTTACGTTTTTAAATGATGTACGCAGTTTTCACTGCATATTTCAAGGTGATCTGTAGCAGGACCTGTGGTAAATACATCTCCGCCATAGTTATATAACTATGACCTTTTGACAATCCCTCTCACTGCACATATTTCACGCCACTGTCATGATTTGAATACTTAAGTTTTCACCCGCAGTAGCAAGAGAAATTTTAGGGCTCCTTTACAGCCACTCATCATTTACAATATCATTGTTCATATCTCTAGTCCACCGAAATGGCACTCTTTAGCTATCAATTGGCCCTTGCGCTTTAAAGCGTCACACTTGATCATCATCATCAACTATGATGTCATTAACGATGTTTTCTTCGCTAATCCACTATCTCTATATCTCTCGTCTTTCTCTTAATGCTACACCTATCATTTATCTTTTCATTGCTCACTGCGTCGTCCTCAATTTAAGCTGAACCCTCTTTTTAAGTCTCCAAGTTTCTGCTCCATAGCTAAGTACCGGCAAGATGCAGCTGTTATATGCCTTTCTCTTGACGAATAGTGGCAATCCACTTGTTATTATTTCAGACTACTTTCCAAATGTGCTCAAACCCATATTGATTCTTCTTGTTACTTCAGCCACGTGGTTCGGCTCGGCGGTTATTATCTGTCCTAAGTAGACATAGTCTTTTACAACTTCAAGTGAACTATTACCTATCTCGAGTGCTGCTCTCTTCCGAAGTTGTTGTAAGTTACTTTCGTTTTCTGCAGATTATTTTAAGATCCACCTTTCTTCTCTCCTTGTCTAATTCCGTGAAATGATTTGCAATTTGTCCCCTGAGTTAATGAGAATTGCAATGTCGTCGGGGAAGCGCAGATCACTAAGGTATTATCTATTAACTCCTATTCCTAACTGTTCCTATTGTAGTTCTCTCGAAACCTCCTGTAAGCACGCGGTGTTGAGAGGATTGTGTCTCACCTCCTTACACCCTTCTTGATTGGTATTCTGTTGCTTTCTTTATGAAGCACTATGGTAGCAGTGGAGCCCCTGTACACTTTTCCAGGATGTATATATATGCTCCATCGACGCCGTGATTCCACAGTGTATGGATGACTGTTGATATTTCTACTGAATCAAACGCCTTCTCCTAGTAAATGAAGGCTATGTAAAGTGGTTGGTTGTATTCTAAGCATTTCTCTATTATCCGATTGATAGTATGCATGTGGTCGACTAATAAGTAGCCAGTTCGAAATCCTGCTTGTTTCTTGGGTTGATGGAATGCGAATGTTTTCTCAACTCTGTTAGCAATTACTTTGTAAATAGGTTGTATACTACGGAGAGCTAGCTGATCAGCCCGAGATTCTTCAAGTCCTTGTCATCTCCTTTCCTATGTATTGAGATGATGTTAGAATTCTTTCTAGACTCTGGTACTCTTCCTGTTAGGAGACACCTCGTAAAAAAGTCGTAAAGACACCTCGCTACCATTCATTTCTGCATTCATAAGCACACACACACACACACACACTTATATATATAAATATATATATATATATATATATATATATATATATATATATATATATATATATATCGAAGCCTCCGAACTTTGAAATTCGCTTAACTCTTGAGTACTTCCTAGTGGGGCGACCCAACGAGAACGCCGCTCACGCCGAGAGTCCGTGCTTGGCCATGACTGTCGCCATTGTGACATTGTGTATGCTCACTGGTTGCTGGATAATACACGCCTTAAAAAATTGGTGGAGAGTGCGGCGATCCCCTTCGATGCCCTTGGAGCTACGATCATGTACCCTGCCATCTACCAAGTCGACGACACCTCTGTGCAAATGCCTCCTCCAATTACACCCCCTTCTCCCGGTGTCCCCAGAATCGGCGATCCACCTATCTTCACTGGCGCTCATTGCACTGACATGGAGGACTGGCTCACCATTTACGAGCGCGTGAACGTCCCAAACGAATGGGACGAGGACGGCAAGCTGACCAACTTGGTGTTCTACCTTGCGGGTGTTGCCAGTTTGTGGTACAACAACCACGCGTCCGATTTTGCCACCTGGCCTGATTTTAAGACCGCGATCATTGTCTTCGGCCGCCCTGCTGTTCGCAAGCTGCAGGCCGAGCAGCGCTTACGTGAACGCGCTCAGGAAACAGGTGAGTCCTTCACCAGCTATATTGCTGATGTCCTGGACCTAAGCAACAATTCCAATCACACCATGTGCGAGTCTGACAAGATCCGAAACATCATGAAAAGCATTGATGATGATGCCTTCACGACGCTGCTCTCCAAAAACCCCGGCACAGTGGCTGGGGTCATCACACTGCGCCAGAGCTATGAGGAGCTCCGCCGGCAGCGTTCGATGACCCGCCGCTCCCTACCACGAGCTGCTACGCTTGCTGACTTAGAGGACAGTTGTGACCAAGTGGCGTTGATGGCAGACCTAAAGTCCTTCATCCGCAAGAAAATCTCGCGTCGGTGTTCCCTCCTGCCCTTTGCCCACCAACCGGCTGTTCAACAAACGGCTACTACCCTTCTACCTCCCGTCCGTCGAGCGATTGAACAGGAAATAGCGGAAGTAATTCCTGCGTACCACCCCCCCAGCCTCGGGCTCATGCGCCACTGAGTTACGTGCAAGTGGTCACCAGGCCACCCCAAGTCATTCCAGCACCCACCCCTATGACCTACGCCGAAGCTGCCGCTCGACCTCTGTCCTTCGCAGTTGGTATGCCCGCTACGTATGTTGACGTAACACCTCAGCCTCAGCTTCAGTCCATCATGCAGCCACCGTGCTGTCCATCGGCCCTTGAGACATGGGTGAGACGTACCCCGGTGAAGAGATAGTGCACACCCGACAACTGGCCCATCTGCTTTGCCTGCGGCTACACCGGTCATGTAGCTCGCTATTGCCATCGCGTACAGCCGGCTTCGATTTCTTCACCTGTTGCTGGCCAACTCAGCCGTCCTTATCACGAAGAACCGCCGTCTATGCCACCTCGGTCTCGCCCAGGTCTATCTCAAAGATCGCCGTCTCCCCGACGTCGTTTCCTGTCCCCCATGCGGCCATTTCGGCTGCTCATGAGCGAGAAAACTAGTCGTCGCAGTCCCCGAGGCAAGGATTGCGACGCTATCACAATGTGAAAGCCCTCATAACAGCCCCTCGAATGTCATTGACGTGCTTGTGGACGGTGTTTGTGCATCGGCTTTTATTGACACTGGAGCTGCCGTATCAGTTATGGACGAAAAACTCTGCCGCTTACTTCGAAAAATGACAACGCCACTTTCTGGGTTGTCCCTCCGTACCACTAGTTTGCATCGTATTCATCTAACAGCAGGGTGCACAGCTCGCATTGTCATTCAGGACGTTCTGTATGTCGCCCAGTTCATCATCAATACGGCATGCTCTCATGATGTCATCCTGGGATGAGTGTTTCCCGCCATGACGCCGTCATTCATTGTGCCGCTGCCGAAATTGAACTCTCACCCTTCTCGCTTATGACGCCAGAAGACAGTCCCTCGACACTGAGAAAGATTCTATTGAAAGAGGATACAATAGTCTCTCTGAACTGATTGACGGCTATATATATATATATATATATATATTGTTAGTATGTGTTTAGCAGTGAGACGAAGACACTTGTATAGGTAGAAACGCAGAGGTAAAGCCGACCAGCTGTGAAGCGGAGCAAGCGCGAGCAGTAACAACACTCTTATTTCTCTCAGTTCCTTCACTGGTGCTCCTGCTTGTGCCAAATATCAATGCTACAAAATCACTCCCCCTCAAAAAAGAGCCATGCTGGCGACCTATGGACCGGGTAGGATAGATGGGTCGCAGTGCCGTTTGAATCGATAAACATGAACAGTCTCGCGACCGAGATGGCGTTTGTCTGTCGGTGGTGGAACCTGCTCAAAAATATAGTTAACCGGTGAGGACTGACGTAGGACTCGGTAGGGGACTTCGTAATTCGGCAGTAGCTTAGTGGTAAGACCAGGAGCTTATGAGGGAACGCTAAGCCATACCAACGTGCCAGGCGAATATGACTGGTGGGCAGGTTTGCATCGTGACGGTCCTTCCGGTAAGCTTGGTCTTGTGCGGTTAAGAAATGTGCGAGTTGCCTGCGATCTTCCGCATAGGTGGCGAATTCGGATACTGTTGTGTATTCTGTAGTGTCGGGATGGTACAAGAGAATCGTGTCCATGAATGAGGAAGGTTCGCGCCCGTAGAGGAGAAAGAACGGAGAGAATCCTGTCGTAGACTGAGTGGCGCTAGTGTAAGCGTAAGTAACAAATGGAAGTATGCGTTCCCGGTTGGCATGGTCAGCGAACACGTACATAGACAGCATGTCGCCCAGTGTGCGGTTAAACAGTTCAGTCATTCCTTTTGTTTGCGAATGGTACGCACTGGTTGTCTGATGCACAACGTTGAATTCACCAAGAAGGGCTTGTACGGCTTCGGAAAGAAACATACGTCCACGGTCGCTGAGTAGCTCAGGAGGTGCGCCGTGGTGAAGAACAAGATTGTGAAAGAGAAGTAAGCCAACTTCACGTGATATGGCCTCTGGCAGCACAGCATTGTCAGCGTAGCGTGTCAGGTTATCAATAGCGACAACCATCCAGCGGTTCTCTTAAGAAGTGTAGGGAAAGGGACCATACAAGTCAATTCCGAAGCGGTCAAAAGGTCAAGATGGGCAAGGAAACGGCTGCAGTTGTCCATTGGCTATGTTCCGTGGGCGTTTTTGCGTTGACATTTGGAACACTTACGTACGTACTGTCGGACAAATCAATACATACAGCGCCATTAGTACCACACCCGGAAGCGAGCATACGTTTTTTTCACACCGGCGTGGCTGCTTTGAGGACCGCGTAAAAGGAGTTGCCAATAGCCGCGCGTAGGTGGCGAGGAATGACAAGCAACCATTGCAGCCGGCGGAAAGGTAGTTGCGACAGTACAGGAGTATATCGCGGATGGCGAAATATCGACCAGTACGTCGTAGTGAACCATTGGCAGTACCTCGGGGAGGCCGAGACAGTACCTCTATCATAGGGACTATCCAAGCGTCTTGGCGCTGCTTGAAGTGCATGTCAGTGGACGAGGTGCCGCAGCATCGAGAATGGAAACAGGCGCACTTCCATGTTCATGCGGAATTGAGAGCGGGAAAGAGCATCGGCATCTGAATGTCGGCAGCCCGACTTGTAGATGGCATGAATATCATGGTCTTGGAGACGCAATGCCCAACGAGCCAGACGGCCAGACGGCCAGACGGGTCTTTTAGTGACGATAACCAGTTGAGGGCGTGGTTATCAGTCGCGACGCCAAATGGACGGCCATAGACGTAGGGTTGAAATTTTGTGACTGCTTAAACGATGGCCAGACATTCGTTTTCTGTGACCGAAGAACTCTCTTCAGCCCTAGTAAGAGTGCGTCTGGCATAAGAAACCACGTACTCGTAAAAACCAGACTTGCGTTGAGCATGAATAGCACCAAGGCCGACTCCACTAGCGTCGGTGTGAATTTTGGTAGGGGCATCTTGATCGCAGTGACGGAGAATCAGTGGAGATGTCAGCAAATGACGTAGATTCGCACATGCTTCATCGAAAGTGGAAGAACACGCCGAAGTTTCTTCACTATCAGAAAGTAGCCGCGTTAAAGGGGCTATACGGATGTGAAATTACAGACGAATTGACGAAAGTATGAACCTAAGCCGATAAAGCTCTAGAGTTCCTTTAGTGTCGATGGCTTAGAAAACCGGGTGACGGCACCGAGTTTCGCAGTGTCAGGTAGAACACCATCCTTGCTGACAACATGCCCTAAGATGTCGAGCTTCCGGGTGGCAAAATGGCACTTCTTCAAATTTAGTTGGAGCCCAGCATGTGTGACGCATTCCAGGACACTTGCGAGGCGCAGATGATGGGTATCAAAGTCTTTTAAAAAAGATGACGTCGTTCAGATAGCAAATACACGTCTGCTATTAGAGGCCTAGAAGGATTATGTCTATTAGACGCTCGAAGGTGGCAGGGGCGTTGCAAAGGGTGAACGGCATCATGTTAAACTCGTACAATCCGTCCGAATTGACAAGCGCAGTCTTGCTCGGTCAGATTCATCCATTGGCACTTGCCAGTACACTGATCGAAGATCGAGCGAGGAATATAACTCTGCTCCTTGCAAAGAGTCGAGAGCGTCGTCAATTCTGTGGACTGGATAAACATCTTTGCTCCTGGTCTTGTTAAGGCACCTGTCATCAACACAGAGTCAGATGAACCCGTCCTTCTTTTTACCAGTACCACTGGGTAGGCCTACGGACAGTTAGACGGCTGTATGGCGCCATGATTGAGCATCAGACACTTGATTGTCAATAACTTAACGTTCGGAGTGAGAGACCCGGTATGGATGCCGACGCAATGGTGCGTGGGCGCCGGTGTCTATATGATGAACAATTGCAGATGTTCGGCCCAAATTGGTTTGCTTGAAGTCGAGAGACGTCCGGAAACGGTCGAGAAGTGTCAAGAGTCGGGTTCGTTGGACAACAGGAAGGTCCGTATCAATCGATGAAAGGATGGCGTCAAAGAAAGATGTGGTGGACGTGGGAGCGGGAGTAACACACGCAATCTGAAGGCTTGTTGCGCGATCAAGCAGTTGACAGGCGCAAATACAATCAATGTCCTCAGAACGGCCGATGCATTCGCCACTGAATAATCTAGCTGGCACTGAAAGTAGATTCGTGGCGTAAATGGTTGCGGAAATGCTTTCGACCATCAGATGAGCAAAAGGTAGAACGTTCTTTTTTAGAAGTGAAGTTTTCAGACGTCGTGAACATGACGTCCGAAAAAGCAGCGTGATCGTAGGAGACTGACACAATAACCGAAGACATAGGTGGGATATCTGTGTCTGCAGCGACGACAACACGAGAGATGGAAGGCTTGTTAGAATCGTTGTCAGCGAGTGATGATAATTGCAGTTTAGCAGGGGCACGATCGAGAGCGGCCGGATGTGTTGAAAGGAAGTCCCAGCCTAATATTACGTCATGCGAGCAGTATGAAAATGATGAATTCGACCAGGTACAGAACGTCCTGGATGAGTAGCCGAGCCACTCACGTCATAGAAAAGTTTACTTGATGCACGGTTGCCGAAAGCAGGGAGAATCCAGAAAGCGGACTCGTAACTTTCTTTACCTTCCGACACACTGCTACACTCAATACAGACACGGCAGCTCAAGTATCCATTAACGCCTGAACGGCAACAGCTTCAATAAAACAATTATTTCGTTAGTGGGTAGAAGACGAGGCCTTGTAGTTCCCGAAGGTTGCGCAGTTCTTGCCTTCAGAACAGTGACGGTCAATTTTCCGTTTGGGCAGGTGGTGCACGCGAAGCATCGGCGAAGGCGAACGTCGGCGTTAGGAGGACGATCGGTGCTGGTTGAGGCGCGGCGGCTCTGTGAAGGGTACCCGAAGTAGCATCGAGAGGCAGCGTCTGTCGTGGCTCTTTATGGCCTTAGCCGTAGGTTTCATCGACGGTACTTGGATGAGGGACGCGCCGGCGACAGAATCGCTCAACATGGCCAGGCAGACGACAGTAGTAGCAGATGGGTCTGTTATGTGGTGTGCGCCAAGATTGTTGGGAAGCGTTGAAGGACGGCGGCAAAGGGTAATATGCGAACCTGCCGGTACGCGTGTTGCGTAGAAGGCGTTCATTTTATAGGCAGCGTCGGCGACGTTTCACGGCGCATGTGCCGGCATTCGCGCGACGTCAGCGTAAGTCAGGGGAGCGGACACAGGTGGTGGCTGGTACGAGGGCGGGAGTGCCTCGCAGACTTGCTCTTTGATGGTTTAGCGCAATGACGATGTCAGCCCGAGAGTATTGCTGGGAAGGAAGGGCGCAAAAGGAAACTGGTGAGCCACTTCTTCTTGGATTAACTGTTGGATTTTTGGCGTCAATACAGTCTGTTCCGCTGAAATTGCACTAATGGTCAATGGTGACGTGGTCGTCATGTCGAAAGCAGGGCGTCGCGTTGAAATGCGCTGTGTTCGCAACTCATCATAGTTTTGGCAGTGCTTAATAACTTCCGCAACTGTTCGCGGGTCTCTCGGCACCAGCATGTGGAAGGCATCATCTTCGATGCCCTTCATAATATTGTGCGCATTCCTCATGTGCTTTTTTCATATATGAATTATCACAATCTTCATCATTCTCGTCTTCAGTGGGTGTCAATGAAATCCTCATCAGGTGTGTGCGCACTCTGTCTCAAACTGCCCGTCCGCTGCTGAGGTCTTGAGCTGAATAAACGCTGTCTCAATCCAGACGTCATACGTGGTGAAGTTTCGGTCTTCGGTTTTCTCCCACTGCACTCGACTCCCTGGAGCTGCGTTCAGGCCGCAGATTCCCACCACTGTCTGGCAGCATGTCACAGAACGGGCTGGCCTGTGCTGCTGCCATCGCTGCTGCCATCTCTCCTCCGCTGTCTTCAGCCACAATTCCTGTTTACGTACACAGCCACCAGCGTGATCACCCTCTCTTCGCCAGTCTTCACGTGGAAGACGTGGAGGACTGGCTCGGTGAGTACAGCCGCGTGAGTGTTGCATTTCACTGGGATGATAGCGCCAAGCTCCATTACGCCTCTTTTTATTTGACTGGTGCGGCGAAGACATGGTATTTCAACCACGTTTTACCCGACTCGGCGACCTTGCAGCACCAGCTGCGACAAGGTTTCGGGACACCGGCCATTCGTTCCGCCGTCGTGAAAAGGACCCTCGATACTCGCCCAACTATTCCGACGAATCTTACACTTCCTACATTGAGGATTTTTTTTTCACTGTGCTGGCGTGGTAAGTGATCTATGCCAGAATCGGACAAAGTACGCCACATCTTGAAGGGCATTGAACCTGCTGCTTTGATGCACTCGCTGCGCAAAATCCAGCTACCGTCACTGAGGTCGTCGCGACATGCCAGCACCTTGATTCGCTGGACTTCGTTCATCTTCAACCGGACATTGGCGACCACCACTCCACGTCCCATGGCTAGCTGCGTGACCTCATCCGGGAGAATATAGGGAAAGAATTGCGGTCTATGTGCTTCACACCTCCTTCACCGCGTTATACACAGTCTTCGGGAGTTCCTTTGCGTGACCTCATTAGGGGTGAACTTATATCCGAGACCAGCTCTGATCTCGTACAACCACCTCCTTCTCGCTCCATATCAACCTACGCTCAAGTCGCTGCCGCGCCTCCGAACAACGTACACGTGACATTATCACAACCAGCTTACGCGTCGGTTGCTCTCGCTCCCCTTGTCAACAACTCTTCGATGCCCCTGACCCTTCTTTGGCCCACCTGAGCGCGCTATCTCCAGGTGCCCCTAACGCCTTTTACTCCCCACCCTGGCGCTCGTCTCACCCTGTCTGCTATTACTGCGGCTATCACGGCCACATATCTCGTTTCTGCGGAAAGCGCCAGCAAGATGAGCGTCGGGGTTACGACATGCGTGAACGAGATACTTCGTACTATAAAGGTAAACGCCATTCATCACCCCAGCAACAGTCTCCCTCTCCGCCCGCAGCGAGTGCACCTCGGAACAGCCGGAACTCCAGACGCCATTCACCTTCACCTTTTCACCGCTCCTCCTGCCCACTTCAGCCTGCCTCATTCGCCACTGTCAGTCATTCGGAAAACTAAGTGATGCAGTTTCTGGGGGAAAAACTGCATTCAAAATTGGGACTGATATTCCTCCACCAGGCCCGTGCAACATGATTTCGGTGGTTGTGGAAGGAGTGTACGCGGATGCTCTGGTGGACCGGGTGCAGCGTTTTTTGTTATGCGTGTGGATTTAGGCCAACATCTGAAAAAAGTGATGACCCCTTACGATGAACCCACGTTGGTTGCTGCCCAGGGGTATACCATTCACCCTTCCGCTTTCTGTACAGCCCGCTTTTTTATTGATAGTATACGACACCACATTCAGTTCGTCGACCTGACTGACTGCTCTCACCAGTTAGTTTAGGGTCGGATTTCCTTTCTTCTGCGGCCGCGGCTATTTTCTGTGGCCAACGCGTCATCCACCTCACCGGCACAGACTGCACGCTCAACGACGACCCCCCAGAGGCCACTTCCTTTGACATCTGCGAGAGATACCGAATCACCACCAGGTCAAGAGCAAATTGTAACTATTACCTCTAAAGACATCGACCATGGCGACGTCTTGGCTTCACCATCATATAGTTGCGTCAGTAAAAGCATCATACTCGCTTCTGGTGTAGTTCATTTTTTTAATGGTTCCGCACAAGTCACCGCAGTGTATACAACATCCACAAAAATTTCACTTCCTCTGAACACCACGGTGACCTGCGTGACGGATCTTGAGCCTGTGTGCATCGTGCCATTTCATGCTGCCTCTTGCGACGACAACCCTACTGGTGAGCCTGCTTCTTCCACCGTTAGTGCAGCCATCAGAGATGTTTTGACACCTTCACAGACGCAACGCTTTGTTAAAGACCTTCACAGACGCTTTGTTAAAGAAACGCGCAAGATCCTTCGATGTTTACTACTTGACGTTGGGCCACAATACTACTACAACGCTTCGAATCCACACGGCACATCTGTTGTCCGCCGCCGGTCCTACCGCATGTCTCCTGCTGAGAGAAAAATTATCGAATAAAACGTAGCTGACATGCTCAAACGAGAGGTAATTCGCCCCTCATCTAGCCCTTGGTTGTCGCCTGCGGCTCTGGTTCGTAAGAAAGATAGCTCCGTGTGGTTTTGCGTCGATTACAGGGCGCTCAACGAAATCACTCGCAAGGATCTGTACCCAATGCCTCGCATTGACGATGCCCTTGATTCTATACAACGCGAAAAATACTTTTTCAGCCTCGACCTGCGTTCCGGATACTGGCAAATTCCTATGCACGATGAGGATAAAGAGAAAACGGCATTCGCAACCCCCGACGGGCTATACGAATTCAACGTAATTTCTTTAGGGCTGTGCAACGCGCCCGCTACATTTGAGGGCATGTTTGGTACCGTGCTGTGCGGCCTCAAATGAAAGACCTGCCTCTGGTACTTGGACGACATTGTGATTTTTTTGTCAACGTTTCCTGAGCACCTGCAACGTTTGGATGATATTCTGACGTGTCTTGCCGCTGCTGGTCTCGCACTCAACACAAAAATGCCGCTTCGCCAGAAAAGCTATCAAGGTTTTGGGCCACGTCGTGACCAACGACGGAATTCGACCGGATCGGGAAAAATTGCTGCGGTGCTTTGCTTTCCGCGCACCGAAAGGCCGAAGGAGTTGCGAAGTTTTCTCTGTCTTCTCTCCTATTTTTGCTGTTTTATACGCAACTTCGCATCAATAGCGGCTCCACTACACCAGCTTCTTGCTTCCGACGTGCCCTTCTTGTTGTAGGAAGAACGTCGAACTACATTCGACCTTTTAAAGTGTGCCCTCACGTCCGAACCAGTACTCCACCACTATGATGAGGCCTCACCGACCATTATACTTACGGACGCTAGCGACCGTGGTATAGGTGCTGTTCTGCTCCAACGTGACACTTCTTCACAAAAGATAGTGTACTTGCATTTGCCAGTAGATTTTTAACTCCGACCGAGAAGAACTATACCATAACTGAGCAGGAGTTTGGCTGTGGTCTTGTCAGTGCAAAACTTCCGTTCCCATCTTCACGGCCGTAATTTTACGATCGTAAGGGACCACCACGCCCTATGCTGGCTTTCCACGTTGAAGAAGTTGTCTGGACGCTTCGATCGGTGGATTATACGTTTACAAGAGTATGACTTCGATATCACTTACAAGTCATGTAGAAAACACTAAGACGCCAACGCCATTTCGCGCTGCTCACTATGAAATACCCAGCTCCGCTTCGATCAAAATTCGGCAATCACTTCTACTGTAGCACCTGTGCTTGCCTCAATAGACCAGCTATTTCGAACAACGAGCGAACATTTCACTCCTGCCAGTTGCCTGATCCGTACTGTAGGCGTATTTTAGACCAGCTCTCAGGAGCTTCCCATCCACCTAACGCGCGACATCGTCTTCATCTGTTGCTAATAAAGCTGGAGAATGGAGTTCTGTATTGTCACATTCACCAGCCAGATGGCCAACGCTGGGTTCCCGTGCTTCACGCTCTCGTCGACTTGACATGCTTAAAGACTTCCACTACAAATTGACGGCTGGACATCTTGGTATTAAAACTTACGACCGCATTCGAAGGCGCTTCTACTGGCCTGGTATTTCTACTAGCATCGCGCGCTATGTCGGTTCCTGTGTCCCGTGCCAGCGTCGTAAAATCTAGAAAACTGCACCGCCCGAGCCTCTGCAGCCAATTCTCGGCCCCAGAACGTCGTTTGAGATTGTAAGTATCAACCTTTACAGCTGTCTTCCCGTCACATCTACTGGCAAACGATGGATAGTGACCACAGTAGATGAATTGAGACGCTACGCGGAGACACCTGTATCAACTGCTTCTGCTTCGGAAGTTGCCAACTTCGTTCTGTACTTTCCAGCATTCTGCACCATGGCGCCCCTCGTATATTGCTGAGCGACCATGGAAAAGTGTAACTGTCAGAAGCGCTAAACGAAGTATGGCGCGCCTCTGGGATAACAAACAAGACAGCTTCAAGCTACCACCCTCAGACCAACGATCTCAATGAGAGGTTTCACGTTACTCTTGCTGATATGATAGTCGTGTACATCAGTGCCGACCGGAAAAACTGGGATACTCTTCTGCCATTCCTCACCTTTGCCTACAACACGGCCGTTCAGCGCAACACTGGATATTCACCGTTTTACCTTGTTTATGGGCATTCCCCTACTTTCTTCTTCGACGTTTCCTTTTTTAACAGTGACGTCAACTCGTCACTGTCTTCCAGCGAGGAATACATTTCAAGAGTAGCTCGGTGTCGCGATCGTGCTCGCATCAACACGGAAACGCGATAGCAAGATCGAAAAGTCATATATGACGCCTCCCATCACCTGGTATTCTTCCTACCTGGTGGCGAGGTGCTCCTATTCCCACCTATTCGCACACCTGGTCTGTGTGACTTGTTTCGGCCCCACTTCATTGGGCCTTAAAGTGTTATTGAGCAGACTTCAGCCGTTAATTATCGTGTGACCCCACTTGTCGTCCCAGCATACCACATTAGACGCACCACAGAGATCGTGCACGTGTCTCGCATGAAGTTTTTCAGGCGAGGTTCTCTGTCACATTGACTTCCTACGGCCAGGTTGGCCGCTTTGATGTGGGGGAGTTAGTGTGGGTATTCGTCATGCACTTCTTTTCTTACATGCATTATCATAATCATCAATATCCGTGTGGGTCCCCGCCTTCATTTCCACTGGATGTCACCACAGTCATCATCGGGTGTGTGCGCAGTCTGACTCAGACTGCCCATCTGCTGCTGAGCCCTTGGGCTGAATAAACGCAATCTCAACCAAGACGTCATAATATGATTGACCTTGGCTGTTTCAGACATTTCGGAATTGTAGCGACGGCAGAGGCCCAAACGTCCTCGATGGAGGACGTGAAACCCTCTCCAGACTGCTGGGCGCGGTCTTGCCAGCGCTGCTTTGCGCGGAGATTGCGCACTGTTGGTCGGCCAAACACGTTCACGATGGTGATCTTGAAAGTGACCAAGTCAGAAAGCCCAGCTTCAAGGTTGTTGAACCAGAGCTCCGCTTCTCCTCTCAGGTAAAAGTGAATACGGGCAACTTTGTCGTTTTCGACCCACTTATTATTGACACTTACTTTCTCGTATGAAGAGAGCCAATCCTCGACGTCCTGCTCGTCGGTGTCCTTGAAGGTGACTGGGTCTCGCTCACTCGGGACACCGGGACAGCGGGCAGGTGGGCATGTAGGAATGGTCTGCTGTGCAACGTCAGTGCGCATCGTTCACGGTGAAAGTACAGTTTGGTTGCGGTGTTCCAGGATGGCAAGTGGATCCTGCACTCTCTACCACTTGTTAAAACGCCTTTAGCATTGAGCCGAAGACACTTTGATTGGGGGAAACGCAGAGCTAAAGCCGACCAGCTGTCAAGCGGAGTGAGTGGCGCGAGCAGCAACAACACTCTTCCTGGTGCTCCTCTGCCTGTGCCATATACGAATGCTACAATATATATATATATATATATATATATATATATATATATATATATATATATATATATATATATATATATTTATATATATATATATATGTATGTATATATGTATATATATATATATATATATATATTGTAACAGACTAGAAAAGGGTAGAGAAGAGAAGCAGAGGAGGACGAAGAGTCTTGGCACGATCACAGTGTGCTGCCGCAAACGACCATCGTTCACCTCCTGTAAATAAAACCATCTTATCACAGCTCGCTGTTACAGTTGTTGTGGATGGGCTGGGTAATCGACACCCGAAGACGGAAGATTAACCGCAAGTTCTTCGACAGAGCCGTCACATTGCTGGACTTCCACCGAATCCATCTGGGCTGGACATGTCCCACAACGCAAATGACCACCAACCCCTCTCGACTTCTGCGCCGACCAGTTCGGCTCCACAACTGAGAGATGCTCGTCCCTTTGCTGGCAGACCAGATGAAGACGTCGAGGCTTGGCTCATCTATTACAAACGGGTGAGCGCCGCTAACAAATGGGATGCTGCTTCTCAGCTTTTGTACGTCGTGTTCTTTCTGACCGATACTGCATTAATCTGGTACGAGAATCGGGAGGAAACGCTAACAACGTGGGACAGATTTGTTTCTGAAATCAAAGAGCGTTTCGGCGACCCAACAACGATAAAGAAAAGAGCAGAACAGACGCTAATGCAACGCGCTCAAATGCCAGGTGAAACTTGCACGACCTACATTGAGGAAGTCATAAAGCTATGTAGGACCATTGACTCCGGAATGTCTGAGGAAGACAAAGTCGGGCACATTCTAAAAGGAATCGCCGAGGATGCTTACAGTTTCCTCATCGCGAAAGACAGCTTGACATCTGTCACCGATGTCATTCGTTTGATCTTGCAACAACAATCCATGCGCTTGATTTTGCAACAACAATCCGGCAGATCGTACGTCAAGAACTCGGCTTGTACGCGCAAGTGGCAAACCGCCCAAGCACTCATCCTTCCTATCAGCCACCAGAGTTCGAGCGAAACGTTGCTTCATTCTCCTCGCACCGAGTGGCGGAGGGCTGTGAGGATTCTGATGCCACACCTCAGTATCAGCCACGTCTATACAATAGAAGCCCTGCCTATGACGCGCGATCACGACGAGCGCAGCCACATTTTTATACTCAGGGTTCTCAGCCGGACTACGTCCCACTGCGGCAAGGACAGTACCGACCCTACTACCAAGATGCGACTTATGGCGAATACAGTGGATTCCAGAGAATGGCAGAAACCCGTTCTTCGCCTGATAACGAACTTCCTCGCCGACAGCAGCGGCCCAGGATTCGCTACGATGAATACAGTATTAACCGTGACCCTCTCGTGTGCTACAACTGTGGTTTCACTGGGCATATTGCTCGGTATTGCCGCCAACAACGCCGCCAATCACGAAGGACACCCGCCATGTCTTCGCCACTAAGACCCGGTGCTTCATATCACCTGCGGACAACCGACTTGTTTCTAAGGGACCGTTTTTTGCACGAGACCAGGCGCAGTGATTCGCCAGCATCCGAACGGAGTTTGACACTACCATCCAACCGTTCTCGTCGCTCGCTGTCTCCTCTGCGTCGTTCTTCTCCGCCGCCGGGAAACTAGCATCCGCGGCCAATGGAGGTGAGGTCGCCGGACGGTCTTTTCAAGATATACCTCTGCCTATTGTTATGATCAAAAACAAAGTGAATGTGTTGATTGATGGAATACCGACGATGGCGTTAGTTGACACTGGGGCGACTGTGTCTGTGATGAGCCTCGCCTTCAGAAACCGCTTAGGTCGCAAAGTTATGTTTTCATGGGACGATACAGTCACCTTTCGTGGTGTAGGCGGCGAGTGGCTTAATCCTCTTGGTGTATGTGCTGTCAGTGTTTCATTGGCTGGAAAAGTATTTGTATCGGAATTTCTGGTTCTACCTCGTTGTTCGCACGATGTCATTCTTGGTATCGATTTCCTGGAGCAATGCGGTGCTTCCGTTGATTGTGGTAGTGGGAAAATATCACTAAACAATTTGTTTCTACCGTCGCTTTCCGAAGAAGACTACCGTGGTGAAGACAGGAACACACTTAGTGTGATTGATGAAGTGATAGCACCATCTTGGTGCCTGACACCCGTTCGAGTCTCTTCCACAGCGGTTGATGATTCTTGTGTTGACCTCGTAGTGGGGCCTCTGCGCAAGAACTGTTTTAAGATGGACATACTTGTGCCTAGTTCTGTTGTGTGCATGACGAAAGGAGTAGCAACATTGTGGGCTCTGAACTGTTCTGCCACGCCGGTTGTGCTTCCTCGCGGGATGAAGATAGCTCTCTTTGATGAAGCCTCATGCAACTCGATAGCAGCAATAGCTACGGATCTCCCCCCTCTTCCTCTGCTTGTGATATTCGCCATAATGAAGATCTAAAGCTCGCTATGATCAGAAAGACTCTCAGTACGACGGAACGGCAAGCGCTGGTGCAGGTCCTTTCCCGGCATGTTGCTGCTTTCGACTTCAAACATAGAGATGCACCTCTCAGTTACCCTCGTCCCGCGCTCGTCACAGAATAGACACTGGCTCTGCACACCCCATCCGCCAAAAGCCCTACCGAGTGTCATCCTCTGAGCGCAAAGTTATCGCCGAACAAGTGAAGGACATGCTGAACAAAGGGGTCGTGCAAGAGTCGTCCAGCCCGTGGGCAGCCCCGGTAATTCTTGTCTGGAAAAAGGATGGTTCCTGGAGATTCTGCGTAGATTACAGGCGTCTAAACACTGTGACAAAGAAAGATGTATATCCCTTACCACAGATTGATGACGTCATAGATTGCTTGCATGCCGCTTCCTATTTTTCAACGCTTGTTTTGCGGTCAGGTTATTGGCAAATACCTATGGATCCCGGTGACAAAGAAGACTGCTTTAATAACTCCGGATGGCTTATTTGAGTTTAATGTCATGCCTTTTGGCCTTTGCAATGCTCCAGCCACCTTTGAAAGATTTATGGACACAATACGTTTTTGCAGACTAGTTGGTTCATACTTGAAAAATTGAATTGCTGCACAAACTTGAAGAAAAAAACAAGAAAGACAGGAAAGAGTGCAGAACTCTTTCCTGTCTCTCTTGTTTTTTTCTTCAAGTTTGTGCAGCAATTCAATTTTTCAATTATGGACACAGTATTACGTGGTCTAAAATGGGAGATATGCATTTGCTACCTTGACGATGTTGTGATCTTTGTTCGTACGTTTGAGGAACATAACAACGGTCTCAGTCTTGTTCTCGACTGCATCGAAAAAGCCGGGCTGGTTCTGAGTTCTAAAAAATGTCGCTTTGGGGAACGTCAAACTCTCGTGCTGGGGCACTTGGTCGACAAGGATGGCGTCAGACCCGATCCTCTCAAGATAGAAGCAGTGAGCGCTTTTAAATCACCGCAGTCCGCACGAGAACTTCGCTCATTTGTCGGCCTATGCTCATATTTTCGTCGTTTTGTTCCACGATTTGCGGAGATCGTGTATCCGCTGACAAACGTCTTGCGACAGGATGCAACCTTCAACTGGACACCAGAGTGTGACGCTGCATTCTCACAACTTAAGTTTGTACTAACGTCAACACCACTGTTGCGTCACTTCGATCCATCTTGCCCGACTGAGATCCACACGGACGCTTGTGGTATCGGTGTAAGCGCGGTGCTTGCACAACGTCACAATTGCGCAGAGCATGTCGTGGCCTATGCCAGCCGTTGCCTGAGCAAATCAGAACGCAATTACACAGTTACGGAACAGGAATGTCTGGCAGCTGTTTTCGCTGCACAGAAGTTTCGTTGTTATTTTTACGGGAGGCCATTTAGGATAATTACCGATCACCATTCGTTATGCTGGCTGGTCGGTTTGCGTGACCCCTCTGGCCGCCTCACAAGTTGGGCGCTGGGACTTCAGGAATACGACTTTACGGTGTCGTACAAGAGCGGCCGTCTTCACGCTGACGCAGACTGCCTCTCCCGGATTCCTCTTGCGACTACTGACTGCGATGCTGAGAATTTTGACGACTGCCTTGCTGCTGTTACAAGCACGTTCCCCAACGCGGCTGATTTCCAGAGAGAACAACGCAACGATCTCAACTTGGATCCTCTTTTTGCTGCCGCACGTGCCTCTCAACACAGCGGTCGCTTTACGGTCCGAGACAAGTTGCTCTATAAAACTAACTACTCCAGACCTGGAGCACGTTTTCTTCTAGTTGTCCCCGAGAGCCTTCGCTCCGAAGTTCTACGTGCCATGCATGACGATGCGACGTCCGGTCACTTAGGCTTCATTAGAACGCTGAACCGCACGCAGGAACGCTTTTACTGGCCCAAGATGTACGAAACGACGAAGCGTTACGTCGCTAGCTGCGAGAAGTGCCAACGTCACAAGCGCCCGGCCACCGCTACACCAGGTCCCCTTCAGCTGTTAACACCACCCAGCCCACCTTTTGAACAAGTAGGAATGGACATTATGGGTCCATTTCCGTTATCTAACCATAAGAAGCGCTGGATAATCGTCTGCGTAGATCATCTTACGCGGTATGCCGAAACCGCAGCTATTCCCTCTTCTACCGCTGCATCCGTGGCGGACTTCTTGCTTCACTCCGTGGTCCTTCGCCATGGCCCACCGCGTGTTATCAGCGACCGTGGCCGCCAGTTCACTGCCGATGCCGTTGAAGAATTCCTACGCATGTGCACGACACAGTTCCGTCATTCCACACCGTATCACCCACAGACGAATGGCCTCGTTGAACGGACAAACAGAACGCTGACCAACGATCTTGCCATGTACGTTTCTTCCAATCATAAGAACTGGGATGAAGTGCTGCCTTTTATCACGTACGCGTAGAACACGGCAAAACATGAAACAACGAACTTCAGCCCATTTTATCTGTTGTACGCAAGGTTGCCACTAAGCCCTCTAGACACTTTCTTACCCTTCATTCTACACCATGACGACTCTGTATCAAGCACCCTGTGCTTTGCGGAAGAAGCCCATCGAATCGCTCGTCTTCGTACTCTGGCCTCTCAACGTCATTCGAAGGAACGATACGACGACCGTCACGAACCAGTCTTATTCGAAAAAGGTGACTTGGTGTTACTTTGGACGCCGCAACGCAAGCGTGGATTGTGTCAAAAGCTTCTGTCACGATATTTAGGCCCATTTGTAGTTTTGGAGCGTCTAAGCCAGCTCACTTACGTAATAGCTCGTCTTTTGTCCAATGGTCGTCGATCGAGCAGAACGCAGCTCACTCACGTGGCTCGCTTGAAACCTTTCCACCCTCCTTGTGCATCATAACTCGTCTTACGGGCTTCGTCTGCTTGCGGGGGAATGTAACAGACTAGAAAAGGGTAGAGAAGAGAAGCAGAGGAAGACGAAGAGTCTTGGCACGATCGCAGTGTGATGCCGCAAACAACCATCGTTCACCTGTAAATAAAACCATCTTATCACAGCTCGCTGTTACATTATATATAAATTGATACATGTAGCGAACTGTTGCTTCGGCAAAGTTGAAATGGCACCCGAAAGGAGGAAAACAACGTGGTTGTTGTTGGTTGGTCTCTCGAGCTTCCCCGTTGGCCTGCATGACTGCGCACTCTTTAAGCCGTTAGCAAGAGCTGCTGTCGGTGAATAAATCTCTGCCATAACATCTTTTGGTGAAAGGTGCGGGGTCTTCACACAACCCGGCTCTGGAACTCCATAGTGGACGCCAGCTTTGTCCAGCCGCGATACCTGAAACCGGCACTCAAACCTTGCCATCCGCGCCAGCTCCATCACCTGTAATCCCCCCTGCCCTCTTCTTGACCCTGGCACGTTTTCTGGGACGGACAGCATGGACGTCGAAGACAGGCTCACATTATTCGAGCGCGTCAGCAAGCACTACAGTTGGGACGAGACGTTTATGCTGGGAAATATTTTATTCTTCTTACGGGATACGGCGCGTGACTGGTAGGAGATGCATGAAGAAGAATTAACCACCTGGGACACATGCAAGCAAAAGCTTCACGACTTGCCCGGTTGGTCAGTTGCTCGTCAAATGGCAGCCAAGCAGGAACTCGCGTCACGTGTGCATTCATCGATGGGGTCGTACGTCACGTACATCCAAGCCGTGCTGGCGCAGTGCCGGAAAACTGACAAAAACATGGCCGAGGTGGTCAATATCAGCAACATGTTGAGAAGCATTGCTGATGCTGCTTTCAACATAGAAATGTGTAAGAACTGTACCACTGTCGACTCCATCATATCTGAATGCCGACGATTTGAACAAGCTAAAAGCAGACGAATAACGCACCACTTCACGAGACTACCATACACCGCTGCGACTTCGTCTTGCGAAGATTCTGCGGTGCCCCGTTCACTTGCGCCTCCTGCCAATATCACAAGGAGTATTCGCCAGGAGCTGGAGGCCATGACACCCGCTTCTTATCAGCCCCTTGCGCAAGACAACTGGGCAACAGTCTTGCTTATTCAAGTCGTCGTACGTCACGATTTTGCTAACCTGGCCGTCCAGGTTCCCCAGCCCGCCAGGATCATGCCGCAGCCCATGAGAATTCCCCTCCGCAAAGCTGTTCATCACTCTGCTCCACTGTCGCCACGGCAGCTTCGACTTCTCGGTTTCCACCAAGCTACTGAAATCCGTCCGAGTGGTGCACGCACGATGATTGACCCATCTGCTTTTCCTTCCCTCGAATTGGGCACACCTCCCGTCATTGCCGCAACAGTTGGTATTTCCGGACAATCTTTCCTAATGTCGACCGCCGTAAGGACCTAGGACACTATTCGCAACCCGCTTTTCCGGAAGACCAGCTTCAGGACCCTTCACCTGACCATTCTTCTCAACGCTACGAACCGTCCTACGCTGACGTCGTCGCCCAAAGAAACTGGTCTAGTCGCTCGCCGTCACCTCAGGGTTGGCCGTCACGCTCCCCTTAACGCCGCCGCTTTCCGTCACCTGCTTATTCGGGTCATCCCCCAGAAAACTGATGAGTGCAGCTCCTAAAGGTCACGCTGCGTTGACGACTCGGAACGAAAACCTTCAACCGGCTACAAATTCACGACGCAATTTACTTCGAGTGTTCGTTGATGGCCACATCGTTAATGCTCTAATTGACACTGATGCCCAAGTATCTGTTATGAGTTCAAACTTCGATCTCACCGGAAAAAGGTTCTGACACCTGCTATGTTCTCTACTGTTTGAGTGGCCAACGGAAGCCGAACGTCGATGCTTGGCATGGGCACTGCCCGGGTTAATGTTGCCGGCCACCACACTTCCGTTTTTTCGCAGTCTTTGACGCTTGACCACACGACGTCATTCTTTGAACTGATTTTTTTAACCGCCCACTCCGCCTCTATTGATTCTTCGACAGGTATCTTATGGCTCGAATCGCCTTTATGCACAGATTTCACTTTTCCAAGTCGCACTCGGCTATGACCCGTGGAGTCTCTACGGCTACCGCCCCAGGCTGCTATGTACGTTCCTGTGTCGCCCTTTCCGTCCGTTACGTCCGTTACAGACTATCTGGTGGCTCCCCTGATTGATTTGACCGTTACGCACCACATCGCACTACCAAATGCTATAGTGGTTGTTGCTGGCAACACGGCGCTACTTACAGTCCTGAACTTCTCTACGTCGACCCAAGTTCTTCCCCAAGGCATCACCTAAGCCGATCTTTCCACCCTTGATGAATGTTCCATTTGTTCTTTACCCCTGACACTATGACCGTGGCGAAGCCTGTCGTCACCACACAATATAAAGCGTTCTTCGACAAAATGATATCCAGTGACCTCTTACCTTCCCAAGTCGCAGCGCTCCGGGATGTTCTTACCTAGATATCTTTGACATCGACGACCGTCTTCTTGGCCGCAGAAGAGCCGTAACCCACCGCATCAACACCGGCGACACCAGTCCAGTCCACAAACGTCCTTATCGCGTGTCACAAGCTGAACGCCAAGTTATACAGACGGAGGTCGAGAAAGTGCTGAGCATAGACGTCATTGAGCCTTCATCGAGTACTTGACCATCTCCTGTGGTCTAGGTGAAAAGAAGGACAATACCTGGCGCTTTTGCGTCGACTATCGCCACCTGAATCGCATCACCAAGAAGGACGTTTATCCTCTACCCCAAATCAATAATGCGCTCGACTGCCTCCACGGCGCCAACTATTTCTCGTCCCTTGACCTTCGATCCGGATACTGGCAAATTTTGGTCGACGACTGCGACCGCGAGAAGACAGCATTCGTCACACCCGACGGCCTTTACTAAATCAAGGTCATGTCTTTTGGGTTGTGCGATTCCTCGGCTACTTTTTAACGTATGATGGACTTTCTTCTCTGTGGTTTCAAATGGTAAACCTGCCTTTGCTATCTGAATATTGTAATCATTTTCTCGCCCTCCATCATAGGCCATCTGTATTGTCTCTCGGCAATCCTTGACGCTTTTCGTTGTGCTGGTCTCCAAATGAATTCATCGAAACGCTCATTTGGACGTCGGCAGAATAAACTACTCGGCCACCTTCTTGACGCCACTGGTGCTCAACCCAACCCTGACAAAGTCCGTGTAGTCTGAGAATTCCCGGTTGCGTGTTCCACACAAGAAGTTCGAAGTTTTATTGGGCTCTGCTCATACTTCCACCGCTTCATCTTCAAGTTCGTGAATATTGCTAGGCCCCTCACAGATCTCCTCTAAAATAACGCGGCCTTTTCTTGGGGGAAGGGCCAAGAACATTCCTTCGCATTGTTGATTACCAATCTCACATCACCACCTGTGTTTGCTCATTTCGATCCAGCGGCTCGAACAGAGCTTCGCACCAATGTAAGCGGCCATGGCATTGTTGCTATACTCGTTTAGATGCAGAATGACACCAACCGTGTAATAACCCACGCTAGTCGCCCTCTGTCCCAAGCGGAAAAAAATTATTGCGTCACTGAGCGGGAATGCTTAGCCCTCGTTCGGGCCATTGCGAAATTCCGTCCATACTTATATGGACGTCCGTTCCCAGTCATCACAGACCATCATGCGCTTTGCTAGCTGTCGACGCTTAAGGACCCTACAGGAAGACTCGGCCGATAGGTACTTCGATTACAGGAGTACACCATCTCGGTTGTGTACAAATCTCGAAAGCTGCACAGTGATGCTGAATGCTTATCTCGGAATCCGGTTGATCCACCTAATTTCACTTATTTGGAATCTGATGCATGTGTTTTAGCCATAACTGACTTTCAGAACGAGGCCGACGAATAGCACCGAGATCCATCACTGCTCACCATCACTGACTGCCTTCAATCGCGTCACACTGACCCTCCCCTTAGCAGATTCCTGCTTCAAGACAACGTTTTGTACCACTGCAACTTACACCCTAACGGCGCGGAACTTTTACTCGTCGTACCACATCACCTGCGAAAAGATGTTCTGCGACATTTCCACGGCGCTCCAACTTCTGGACATCTAGGAGTTTTGAGAACTTCAGACCGCGTTTGACGACGAGTATTCTGGAAGGGTCGCAACCGCTCCGTTCGCCGTTACGTCGCATCTTGCGACCTCTGCCAGCGTCGAAAGAAGCCTACGACTCCCCCTGCTGGTCTTCTTCAATATAATAAAGTTCAAGCCGGGTCGTTTCATCGAGTAGGGTGGGACTTACTAGGTCCCTATCCTACTTCTACAACTGGAAATAAATGAATTGAAGTGGCCACAAGTTATGCCACTCGGTAGGCAATCACTCGAGTGCTACCAACCAGTTGCGCAAGAGACGTTGCCGTCTTCCTGCTCTACGACATTATTCTGCAGCATGGCTCTCCGTCTCACCTGCTCACAGACCGCAGTCGCTACTTTCTACCTCGTGTGGTTGATGATCTACTCCTATTTTGTGCTACCCGTCGCAACTTCACCACATCTTACAACGCTCAGACTAACGGCCTTCCAGAGCGCCAAAACCGCACATTGACAGGCATACTTTCGTTGTACGTATCTACCGACCACACTGATTGGGACATAGCTCTGCCGTTCGTCACCTTCGCCTATAACTCGTCGCGTCATGAAACAGCAGGCTACTCCCCATTTCATCTACTCCTCGGACGTCATCTCTTACTGTCCTTCTACACACTGCTTTCATTAGACCAACCATCCTCCACTTCGTACGCTCAGGATGCGATCACCCGTGATCCCACGGCACGCGCGGTAGCGCGCACTAGGTTATTGTCGTCGCATACAGCTCAAAAGTCTCTTTACGACCGTAGACATAGAGATGCATTTTTTTCTGCGGGATCTCTTGTTTTCCGGTGGTTCTCATCTCTACGTGTCGGCCCCTGCGAGAAACTACTATCGCGATACAATGGGCCCTACCGAGTCCTTCGTCAGGTCAGACCTGTGACCTACGGGATTGCCACTACCACAATTTCATCGGCTGCTGCACCCAGAACAGAAATAGTCCACGTTTTCTGTCTCAAGCCTCAACGCAGACTCGCTTATTTAACAGACACCGAGACGGTTCCTTACCGGCCGGGATGTTAATCCATGTATGGAACTGTCACTTCGGCACAGCTGGAATTGCAGCCGAAAGGAAGCAGACGACAACGTGGTTGTTGTGGGTTGGTAAATCGAGCATATATCACTTACATCCTCCGAAGAAGGGTGGTCCACCAGCCGTAACTGTTAGGATTAAATAAATATTTTATTGTTTTGTTTCCTATACTGCACTATTCTCGAAGTTTATGTATATATATATATATATATATATATATATATATATATATATATATATATATATATATATATATATATATATATATATGATTCAAAAAAGAAATTCTGTGGGTCCGGTGCAAAAAGTGAAGAATAAAGGAGCACACTTACGAAAATTTGATAATTGTTTACTCGTTTACTCTACGTTTCGGCCGTGGCAGGGCCTTCGTCAGGATTAACCAGGTTAATCCTGACGAAGGCCGTGCCACGGCCGAAACGTAGAGTAAACAATTATCAAATTTTCGTAAGTGTGCTCCTTTGTTCTTCACTATATATATATATATATATATATATATATATATATATATATATATATATATATATATATGCTCTCATTGTGGGCATTTATTGTGGCCCTTATTGTGTGCCCTTATTGTTGGCATTTAATGCACGCTTCTTCATCACCTGCACGAATACATCATCACCTAGTGTTTTTCACCTTCATGGTTAGTGTTGATGACACTTGAGTCGGTTCTGTACCTCATAGGTAACTGTTTTGGCAACGCCTTCCAGGCCTAGTAAAGGCGTGTAAAGGACTACGTCGCAATCTATATATATATATATATATATATATATATATATATATATATATATATATATATATATATATATATTGTAACGAGGGTAGTGGGCATGGAGCTCGAGGATAGAAAAAGAAGAAGACTTGCTGTGATCGCAGGCTTGCGTTCAGTTAGCCCTTGCGCTAAATAAAGCTCTCCTTCGCCGAGTTCGCCTGCTTGTTCAACAACCCGTTTCAAGTGGTGGAGGTGCTGGGCACATCTGGTCCTCACCCTGGAACTTCGCAGCCGCACACTCCAACGACCTCCTACAATGACTGATCCGGGGCCATCTCATGCTGCTACTCCAGATCTCGCACCTGTGCCTGTCTTCTGCGCTGGCGCTCTCCGGCAGCGCGACCCCCCCATATTTGGTGGCACAGAGGACCAAGATGTGGACAACTGGATTGCCGAGTATGAACTGGTGAGCGCCGTCAATAAGTGGAACGCAGCCGATAAGCTCACAAATGTGAGTTTTTACCTGACCGACGTGGCAAAACTGTGGTACAGAAATCATCAAAGTGATTTCAGTACCTGGTCGGAATTGGCGAAAACCCTCGCGGAAGTATTTGGCCGTCCTGCTGTCCGCCGCCTTCGTGCTGAACAGCGCTTGCGGGGCAGAGTACAGAGAGCAGATGAAACTTTCACCAGCTACATCGAAGATGTGCTATTTCTCTGCAAGCTCGTCGATTCGACTCTGGACGAGGCAGGCAAGATCAAGAACATCATGAAAGGAATCGACGACGGTGCATTCCAAATGCTGGCTGCGAAGAGTCCCCAGACGGTCGCCGAGGTGATTCAGCTCTGCCAAAGCTATGATGAGCTGCGTAGGCAGCGCGCTTCTACACGTTGCGCTGCTCAAGACACCGCGGACATCTCATCCCTCGACTATCGCCATGACACCACCGACCACTCTGCGTTGATGCCACTGATAAAGCAATTCATACGCGAGGAGGTCGCCCGGCAGCTATCTATAATCACAAGAACTACCGAGCCGATGGCACCCTTGTCGCCTTCGCTTCGCCAGGTCATTCGATCGCAAGTTGCCGAAGCATTGCCGCCAGCTCAGGCTCCCCCAACTGTTACCGCACCACTAACGTATGCAGCCGCAGTTGCTCAACCACGTGCGCCAGCGTCTCCGGCCATCTACGAAGCTACTCGCCACGTTTATTCGTCGACCCCACCTTCCCGCTCGCTGACCGTCCCGTCTCCGGCTGTATATGAAACAGGTCAGAACGTTTATATGACGCCGCCGCCTGCACGACCATTTACGGTACCTTATTCAGCGAACAGTGCCCCTATCGTCAGCCAATGGCGCACTCCAGACAATCGGCCGATATGTTTTTCATGTGGCATCCCAGGCCACGTAGCTCGTCACTGCCGTCGTCGCAGCTTTCCTTCTCACGACATTGCAGGGGCCTCACATTACATGCCCACCATGCCCACTCAGCCGCGATATCCCGTTCCTGCCAATCCACCTCTAGACGTACGTCCCGGTCGCCGACCATCCGGCGCAAGCCGTTCACCTTCTCCTCGTCGTCGATCTATTTCTCCGATGTTACGTCGCAACAGCCCACCGCGAGGGGAAAACTGACGGGCGCAGTTCCGGAGGCAAGAACTGCGTTGGCAGCGAAAATTTCAAGACCTAACTGCTGTCCCCCGAACGAAATCGAACTCTATATTGATGGCATTAAGGTGCACGGACTTGTTGACACTGGAGCTGCCGTATCTGTAATTAGCGAGAAACTGTGCCGAAACTTGAAAAAAGTGACCACACAACTTACCGACCTATCTTTGCAGACAGCTACGTCCCATCATATTCAGCCTTCAGCTTTGTGCACCGCACGAGTCGTCATTCAAGGTGCGATGTACGTCGTCACATTTGTAGTTTTATTCCGTTCTTCGCATGACGTTATCCTTGGGTGGGACTTTCTTTCGTCAAATTCTGCTTTGGTCGACTGTGCTCGTTCTGAACTCGCGTTGTCTGTGCCGTGCTATGACCCCGACGATGGTGCTTCGTGTAGAGTGTTTGCTGCTTCTGACGTTGACATTGCGCCTTTCTCAGCTGTTGTTGTCTCAGTGTCGTGTGCCTCCCCTCCGAAATCGCCTGTGTTGTTTACGCCATCGGTCCCATCTGCGTGCCGTCGAAATATCATGCTTCCGTTTGCCGTCGTCATTTTTCGCAATGGTCACGCTGCCATTTATGTGTGCAATCCGTCGCACAGCCCGTCATCCCTACTACGTGGAGAATGCCTGGGAAGCTACGAACTTTACGAGTGCATTCTTCCGGCTACTATACCCGATTCTGCGGTTTCGCTCCCAATTGGTGCTGTCACTCCTACCAACGCGCCTAATGATGCTCTGGACGTATTCTCGGATGCCATCGACTCTGAGCTCGCACCAACTCAGCGCGAAGAGATTATAAAGCTTCTTCTCCGCTTTCGTTCTTCATTCGATCGTGACCAGTCAGGCTTAAGCCGAACCTCTGCGGTCGTTCACCGTATTGACACCGGTCAACAAGCCCCGCTAAGGCAGCGTCCGTACCGTGTGTCATCTGCTGAACGCCGTGTCATCGACGAACAAGTGGACGACATGTTGAAACGTGGCATCATCGAGCCCTCCAACAGTCCCTGGGCTTCACCGGTTGTTCTCGTCAGGAAAAAAGACGGATCCATCCGGTTCTGCGTTGACTACCGCCGACTCAACAAGATAACGCGCAAAGACGTATACCCTCTGCCGCGCATCGATGACGCTTTGGACTGCCTACAAGGAGCAGAGTTCTTTTCTTCGTTAGATTTACGCTCTGGCTACTGGCAGGTGCCCATGGCAGAGGGTGACCGCCCGAAGACAGCCTTTGTAACACCGGATGGACTATATGAATTCACCGTTATGCCCTTTGGCCTCTGCAATGCGCCTGCCACTTTCGAAAGGATGATGGATACCGTCTTGCGAGGTCTGAAATGGAAAACGTGCCTCTGTTATTTAGATGACATTGTGGTATTTTCAAGCGACTTTGCGACCCACCTAAGCCGCCTCGAGCAAGTTCTTACGTGCCTTTCCACGGCGAGACTTCAACTTAACTTGAAGAAATGCCACTTCGGCGCTCGCAAGCTTGTAATTCTCGGCCATGTGGTTTCTAAGGACGGCATTCTCCCGGACCCTACGAAACTTAATGCAGTCGCGGCGTTCCCAAAGCCAACCACCATCAAAGAGCTTCGAAGCTTCATCGGCCTATGTTCTTACTTCCGGCGCTACGTCCGCAATTTCGCCTCCATTATCGCCCCCTTGACCAATCTTCTTGCCAGAAGTTCTGATTTGTCAGCGTGGTCGCAGGCGTGTGATGATGCATTTCAGGAACTCCGACGGCTCCTCACCACGCCTCCCATACTCCGACATTTCGATCCGTCTGCTCCAACGGAGCTTCATACGGACGCTAGTGGTGTCGGGCTAGGGGCCATTCTGGCCCAACGCAAAGAGGGCTTTGACGAGTACGTCGTCGCCTACGCCAGCCGCACCCTCAGTAAAGCCGAGAAGAATTACAGTGTAACTGAAAAGGAGTGCCTCGCCATTATTTGGGCAATCGGAAAATTTCGGCCTTATTTATATGGACGTCCGTTTGATATTGTAACAGACCACCATGCGCTTTGCTGGTTATCTTCACTAAAAGATCCTAATGGTCGGCTCGCTCGTTGGGCATTGCGGTTACAGGAGTTCGATATCCGTGTTATCTACCGTTCTGGCCGGAAGCACTCCGACGCCGATGCCCTGTCACGTTCGCCATTGGCTTCAGAGCCTGTCGGCTCGCCTATCTCCACTAGTGCTGCCTTGGCCATCAGCATCTCGAACATGCCTTCCGAGCAACGCAAAGATGCTTGGATTTCATCTCTTTTGGACTTTCTCTCAAACCGGACGCCCGCTCCAGTTTCGAGGACGCTTCGCCGTCAAGCAGGACACTTCGCTATTCGGGATAACCTGCTTTACCGCCGAAACTACAGCTCGATCGGCCGTAAGTGGTTGCTCGTGATCCCCCAACATCTGCGCTCTGACATCTGTGCCACGTTCCACGATGATCCGCAATGTGGCCACGCTGGTGTGCTAAAAACATACACCCGCTTGCAGCTGCGGTACTACTGGCGCGGTATGTACCGTTTCGTTCGCCGTTACGTAAGGTCTTGCCTTACGTGCCAGCGACGCAAAATGCCCACTCAACATGCCACAGGTCCCTTGCAGCCGTTGCCATGTCCAGCACGAGCTTTCGATCGTGTCGGAATCGACCTTTACGGTCCGCTTCCCTATACTTCGAGTAGCAACCGCTGGGTCATTGTCGCTATCGACCACCTAACGCGGTACGCTGAAACAGCTGCGTTACCTTCTGCTACCGCAAAAGACGTTGCGTGTTTTATACTGCAAAACCTGGTTTTAAGGCATGGAGCACCTCGGGAGTTACTAAGCGACCGTGGCCGCGTTTTTCTCTCCGATGCCATCAAAGCGTTGTTGAGCGAGTGTCGCATCATACACCGCACTACCACAGCCTATCACCCGCAAACTAATGGGATGACAGAGCGTTTTAATCGTACACTTGGGGATATGCTGGCCAAGTACGCTTCATCCGACCAGTCAAATTGGGATAGCATACTCCCTTTTGTGACATATGCTTACAACACTGCAACGCAAAGCACCACTGGATTTTCGCCTTTCTTCCTTCTTTATGGACGCGAGCCATCATCAACAATGGATACCATTCTTCCTTATCGACCGGACCCTTCAGAGATGACTACCGTTTCTCGAGCAGCAGCACACGCTGAAGAATGTCGAAAGCTTGCTCGTGCGTTCACGTCACATGACCAGACGCGCCAAAAACATCGCCACGACGCGTCAACCACGCATATGAGCTTTGCTCCGAGCTCACTGGTGTGGCTATGGATTCCTTCTACTACTCCAGGACTCTCCCACAAGCTTTCGTCCAGGTACCATGGCCCTTATCGAGTTGTGCGCCAAACATCCCCTGTCAACTACCTTGTCGAGCCGCTGGATGCGTCTCCGGACAAGCGCCGTCGGGGAAAAGAAATCGTACACATCTCTCGGCTCAAGCCATACCATGACCCTTCTGTCTACACCTGTCCTTAGGTCGCCAGGATGGCTCCCTCATCGGCCGGGGGTGATTGTAACGAGGGTAGTGGGCATGGAGCTCGAGGATAGAAAAAGAAGAAGACTTGCTGTGATCGCAGGCTTGCGTTCAGTTAGCCCTTGCGCTAAATAAAGCTCTCCTTCGCCGAGTTCGCCTGCTTGTTCAACAACCCGTTTCAATATATATATATATATATATATATATATATATATATATATATATATATATATATATATATATATATATATATATATATATATATATATATATTCGCGAAAGAGTTAGCACGCCACTGCTTGAGGTAGCACTTGCTTCGTAAAACCAAACTTGATAATAGGTAGATATGTCTGGTTATTGATTGATATGTGGGGTTTAACCACCTAAAACCACCATATGACTATGAGGGACGCCAGAGTGGGGGACTCCGGAAATATCAACCACCTGGGGTGCTTTAGCGTCCACCCAAATGAGAGCACACGGGCCTGCAGCAATTTTCCTTCCATCGAAAGTGCAGCTGCCGCAGCTAGAATTTGATCCCGTTACCTGCGGGTCAGCAGCCGAGTACCTTCGCCACCTGACCATCGCGGAGGGTTGATATGTCCTGTTATAGGCCATGGTAATGATGAATTTTGGCAAAGTGATGTCGTGTGCCCTTGGAACATCAGGAATAAGAGTCACAATACAATCACCGTCAAGCAAGAGTGAGATTGTTATGAATTCCACGAATGAGAGAGTTTTGGTAGTTGGCGGATGACGTCTGTGGTACAGAGACTGTTTGGGAGTTTGGGGCGAGAATCTGTAAAAAACGCCAAGCCTGTGTTGGGTTCCATGTTGGAAGAAATTAGGAAACATAACTAACAAACATGTCATAACATAGGAAACAAACATAACAAACATGTCATAACAGGTTTATCTGTAAAAGAGGAAGTTATAAGCAGAGAGTGCCGATGGAACAATCGATGAAGACAGGATGCGTCAATATGAAGTCCATCACAATATTGAGGTCGGGAGGAAAACGCTCGAGCAGGGTAAATAAAGCAGGATCAGGGCGGCCGGCAATGCTAACATGAGGGATCCACATTCCGATGACGACAACAATTACACCATCGGTGACATGAACGGTTTTAGTGGCAATAGGCGTGAGTACATTTTTGAGGCGGTGACTGAGGTGAGTACTAAATACCCACAACTGAGCTGAAGTATCAAATAATGCCGTCTAAGAAATATCATCCCAAGACACTGAAATGAAATTCTTTCTAGTAGTGAGCATCAGCGGAGGATTCGGGTCAGTCGCAGTGATGCAGCATTACTACAAGTGCTGTATAATCTACTTTTCTGCCCGAAAAGATACTTAGTTGCTCGCTGATTAAATGCGGCGTAGTTTGGGCGATGGAGAATGGTGGCTGTGAGGTGACGGCAAACGGGCTGTGGAGTGGCTGTTAGGGGCGTCGGAAAAAAGATACACACGACCGAGCCAATTCTGACAGAAGTCCTCGTATGGGCGAGAAGAAGACGAAAATTGGCTTCAGTTTGGGGGCGCCCACTTGGTGTGGCAGTAGCGCGAGGCATAGCCAACTTGGTCACAGCGGAAGCAGATTGGACGGAGCAGGCGACCGGAAAATTGAGGTTTGTAGTTTCTTACCTAACGACAGCTTTAATAACTGTGACTGCCGGAGTTGTCTGGGCGGTGTCATGGTCGAGTGAAGGAGGACGAAGCGGCGCCGGAATCGCCGCCTGAAGCTCCCGGCGAACAATAAGGGTGAAGTTCTCCGGCAGGGGTGTTGCGGCACCGTGCTCAGTGCAGGTTGATGTGACAGCCATGTTTGGTAGCCGTGCATTGCGGCACTACGCGACGGCTTTTACCATTTTGAAGTGGTGGTACTCCCGAATTATTAATTCGAGGGTCATTGCGTTGTTGTAAACAAGAAAGCTGAAAGCGTCGTTCACGACACCTTTGAGTACGTGGCCCATCTTGTCACTCTCGGTCATTTGTTCGTCCACTTACCGGCACAATGCGAAAACGTCCGCGGCATCCCGAAAGATATCGCGTAGTCCCTCCTTGAGCATGTCCCAGTGGGTGAACTTGGTCGCATGAGCATATAACTATAAATGGGGTGCCGTCCACGTTGGTTGGGTCCAAGCATGATGGTTGGGTGCAAGTGGTGTGTCTGGTTAACACACTCGTACGTTCGAAGACAGTAGCCGACAAGAAGGACAGGTTAAGTGGGGAGCGTACCAGAATCATGGGAGGAAGGAATCGTCAGGTATGTATAGTGGCTGGTGCCCCAAGTGGAGACGGTGATGGGTTGGTGTCGTTGGTAGTTACGGTAGGAGGCTGAACGGTGCGGCCACTGCGAAGCTTCAGGGTGAGGACAGGGAATGGTTCACCTCCATCGAATATTACGCGAAGAAAATCTGGATTGTCGATGCTGTAGGTAAAATGTGATGTACACAGCAGTTGTCGCGTGACCGGTTGATGATGATGACGATGATGATGACCTAAAAGCATGGTTCACACCCACATCGAGTAGGTAAATAGAGGGTATGACTTACTATTTGTAAATTTAATGAATTATTAAATGATGAGAAGTAACGAAGCTTTACTAATTGTGACATTTGCAATAAAAACCGCCTTGAGTCCATAACGAAACATTGTACTCCAGAACAGATTTCCTGGTAACATGACCTCAGGAGGAGTCTCTCAAGAGGAAAATATTAAAAATAATAAAATGTAATCTAATACTCCACTGCGGTGGTCTAGGAACAAAATTACTCGACCTCTGACCCAAAGATTGTGTGATCGAATTCCGACTTTGGCGGCTGCATCTTCGATGGAGGAGAAAATTGAATACACCCGTGTGTCCAGGTTTGGGCGCACGTTAAAGAACCCTAGCTGGTCGAAATTTGCGGAGCTCTTCGCTATGGCATCTCTCATAACCATATGGTGGTTTTCGGACGTTAAGACTCACATATGAATTTTGGATTTAATTTTGAATGAATAGATTTTATTTCTGGAGAGATACAGAAAAACTAAGCGAAGCTAAAGGCCATTCGGCCTGATGTGTTTTCGCTACGCGAAAAAAGTTCGGCAGACAGTGCTACATTGAATAATAATTATCACAATACAAGAAGCAGCATAATAACAGAACACAGATATAGCATAAAAGCAAAAATAGGTCACATATAAGTACAAAAAATAGGCTGCATAGACACACAGAATAAGACATCGAGGCTCTTTTCATTACATATCCAAAAAACATATACTTACATATTGATATAATCATATAATACACTCACATATTCATACATACATCTACCCATGTATATGTACATACTACTATCTAACATATACACGCGTTTCGTACCTTAAGATGAGAGTATATGCGGAACCTAGCCAGAAGTTTATTGCAAACATGTTTACTATACTCAAATAATGAGATGTTTTATGTGATATTTGAATTGCGTTAATGAGAGCCTAAATTTAATTGTTCACCTAAATGATTTAGAAGCTATGGGTCGCGGTATGCAATAAGGGCTCTACCACATCCAGTCCTAGTAGCAGGAACGCGAATTTGTTGCCTACGGAGCGAGTATTTGAGTGCGCCCTCCCGTGCCGTAATAGTGTGTAGTTTATTTTTCTAAATGAAAGTAATAGCTTATAATCATACACCTGTCTTGCTTTGAGTAAACCATGTTTTATAAATAATGGGCCACTTGGCATCTCCCTTGGGTTGCCATAATAATCATCGAGTAGGCGAAGAACTTTTTCTGTAAGATTTCTTGTTTATTCAAATTCTTCTTACTTGTAGTCCCTCATACTAGCATACTATATTTTAAATGCGAATAAAAAAGAGCGTCGTATATGTTCTTTTTAGCCAAATTTGTATAATTGTATTTATTTTAAATATACACCCAACAGTCTCACATAGTTCGGACGCGAGACTATCAACATGGGTATTACAAGACAAATTTTCTTGAAACCACGCTCCGAGGAATTTTTGCGATTAACCTGCTCCAGCCTTTGCTTTTGAAAAAGACGTTAATGTCGTCCTCGTAGGGCTTGTTGATAGGGTGGAATGCTATCTACTTACTTTTTGATATATTAGGCATGAGCTTATTTTGATGAAGCAGTTTTTCCTAATTTGAGTAAGTAATCATTCACTTCAGTTTCAAGGTGCATGAGTATTCTACCTGTAAAAATATATTGGTTTCTTCACCGTAAATATTTATTTTAGGAATCGTGGAATGGCACACAGATTAATAATACATGTTATAAATAGTAACGGTCCAAGGATTGAACCCCGCGGCACACCATTTTACAGTTTTCATTGAGGAAACAAGCTTACTCACTTTCACTCATGGTTTTCCTTCGGTAAGATAACTTTTTATTAGTTTAGCTGCCACGCCCCTTACACCATAATAATTGAACTTGTATATCAGAATATCATGTTTGTCTGGGTCAAAGGCCTTCTTCAAGTCAATGAAGAGACCTATGGTGTAGGTTCTGTTTTCCAAGTTTCTTTATTATCTGCTCTTTTACTAAAATCACTAAATCCAATATCTACAATGATTCCATTAATCAGTAAAATCAAATCTGTTACAATTAAAGCGGCTTTAGGAATGCTTTTCTTTGGTGACTTCACGTGACTACACGATGAAAACAATGTGCGATTGTTTCGTTCTTTTAAAAAATGAACAAAAATGTGAGTTAGCCTAACCAATTCAGTGCATTTAGGAATTTTGTTTTCGAACTCTACCACGTAAATTTGTCAAAAAGTATTTTTTCAGTGCTGACCAGAGCTTTCTACGCCAAGAAAACAAGAGGTGTCGATATTCTTTTAGGTTAGCGATTATTGCTTCGCCTGAGTCTTGAACTATGGCACGCCTTTGCATTAGGCAGCAGTGACAGCATCGACTGCACATCCGCTAAACGTTTCCTGCTTTATATTAAAGATCTACGGACGACCAGGGTACGAAAACCGCATCAGCATTGCTGTGTGAACTGGTCCACGATAAAGATGACGAGCTACAAGAGCAGAATCACTGTGCAAGTCTGATCGCTCCCGCTCAGGCTCGCTGGAATCGGCACCTCGTGACCAACCAAGCAGCCTATAAAGACAGCAATGCTCTCGGGACATGACATTAGGGAGCGCTGACAGTATCGACTGCCCATCCGCTAAACGGTTCCTGCTTCATATTACAGGTTGGCCTACTATTCCTTTACGCTCATAATCTTCTTAGAAGTTTTCGCTGTCACTGCTGCCACGTGTACCGTAGTGTGTTCTGTAGCATATGCTCATTTCTGTTGTGAATTTTGCAAATGTGTCTAGATAACCACTGAAATCGCTTTTGGCAAACATGACGTTCTGTTGGATATTTCTAAAGCCTTGGCTGAAAAGACAGCAGCTAGCATTAAAGAGATATCAAAGGTACTTATTAAGATGACCTCTAAATTTGTTGAAGCTATCAAGGACCTGAAAACGGAGATGAACAAGATGAATGCGACGAATACCTCAATGAAATCTAAGCTTACTTCGATCAGACAATCTGTCGGGTACATGAACAAAAGCTTTTAAGAATCCCGAACTGAAAAAGAGCCTTCGACTCGAGCTCCTTGAAGTGAAAAACCAGGGCCTTGAATGCAAGAAACAGAATTTAAGACTAAACAAGAATCTGCAGGAAACAAAAAAGCAGCTTATTGCACTGAATCAGTACAGTAGGTGTAACAAACTCGAATTATGGGGTAAATACCTAAGACCGAAAATGAGGATGTCCTCAAAACAGCTGAAAAAGTCGCATCTTCCTTTTGCGTCCAACTCTGTGACGGTGACATTGATGTGGCTCACCACAGCGTTTTGCCCGTCAAAGGGCAATACGTCCCAAACGTAGTAGTTAATTTTACATCCAGATCAGTTCGGGACAAAATACTGAAAGAAGCTAAAAAAACGACTGAACACTGTCATGCTACTTTTACAGAATAGCGACCCAGCGTACATAAATAAACACTTCTGCCCTGAAAGAAAAATTCTTCTTGAAAAAGCAATCCTAGAGAAGCGTGAAAAAGGATGAAAGCACGGGTCTCTGACGGAAAAATACTTCTACGCAAATCCGAGAATTTGAAAGTAACACGAAAAAAAAACTCTGGGAAATTCTTAACGAAATCATAGGTAAACAACGTAAGCAAACTGTGCTTCGCTAAACCATTGATGAAGAACTTGTAGAAATTTTCAACGCATATTTCGCGTGCATTTGTCCACCACTGGCCAAAAAATTTAATGACTGAGACATTTCTAAATCACGGAGCCCTCTGCCCAAAACATTCGTTATGTATAACATTGAGCCTGAAGACGTGATAACAGCTATTATTCAAATGTCTACCTTTAAAGCTTCTGGACTAGATGGCATTTCTATTCGTATGATCAAAGAAAATATAGATGTATTAGGAGCAGTATTTTGCCACTTGTTCAATCACTCCGTCAGCTGCTCCAGACATCCATCTCAGCCGAAGATTGCTTAGCTTCTCCCTATCTACAAAGACGGAGACCGCAGTGACCCTTTTAATTACAGGCTAATATCTTTGCTCAGTACCAATATTATTATTTTTGAAAAATTTCTGATAAGTCGGTACTACAAATTTATTCAGAAATATCAGATTTTGTGCCCGCAGCAACATGGTTTCCGCCCGAATCACTCTACTTCATCAGCAATGCTAACGCTAACTCAAAAAGTTGATGTATCTTTGCAAAGTAATATACTTGTGTGCGTCATATTTTTGTACCTGAAAAAAGCCTTCAATACGGTTTATCACAACATGATTTTACATAAACTAAAGCATTGTTGTCATCGTGGTAGCTCATTAGATCTCACTGGCTACCTTCATGAGCGAGTGCAGGTAGCTAGATTGAATAATATTACGTCATTGCCAAAGTATATGCGCACTGAAGTCCCTGAAGGATCCGTCCTAGGGCCACTTTTAATTTCATTATTTACTAATGACCTCCCACAAATTTTAGCCACTAGTTAAGTTATTATGTACACCGATGACACTTGTATTGTTATAACAGAGGACAACACTCATGATATGCCAAATAAAGTGAACAAAAGAGTTAAAAAAAGCAAGTGAATGGTTCGTGAAGAACAAACCCACTATAAACTTCTAAAAACTAGATATGCATTGTTTCGACCACGCAACAATATCTGGCCTCGTATATAACTAGATTTGCGAATAAACGAATTTCAACTTGAAGAAGCCAGCTCATTTGAATATCTTGGCGTGATATTTGATAAAAATCTGCACTGGCAAGAGCAAATAAACGCAGTTTGTACAAAGCTCTCCTCGGGATGCTACGCACTTTCACAAGCACGTCATCATGTTGAAACGAATACTCTGCGTACTTCATATTTTTCACTCATTCACAGCCACATCTCACACTGCAATGAATCATCGAGTACGACTTATAAAACTTTTTTTGAACTTGTTCGCAAACTTCAAAAACGAGCCCGGAGAATAATCACCCAATGTTGCTACAATGAGGCGAGTCTGCCTTTGTTTATGAAAATGAATAGTTTGCGTTATGATAAGGTACACGAAATAAAAATTGTCACGTGTGTTTTTAATTTTGTCAAAAACAACCTGCCTTTTTATGTTTCTTTTTTTGCACGTCCTCTCATGTAACCAGAAATCAAATATATGGAATTTTCAATCTTTCGCCAACTGAGAATACTTACGGACAACGTTTGCTGCAGTTTTCAGGGCCAAAAATGTGGAATAAACGACCAACAGAAATAAAACAGTCGAATAATTTTTCATCAGTGCTCATGTAATACCTACTTACACAGAACAATGTTTATCAATGAAAACGGTTAAGATGTCATTTGTGTGTGTGTGTATGCATGTGTTTCTGCTAGAGACTTGTAAAATCGTTTAAAATATCATTGTCATCCAGTGATTTGGTTTTTGTTTCCAGTATTAGCCATGCATATTTTAACCTTCATAATATTGCAAAAATCTGCTTTGTTTACTTTTATTTTCGTAAGGTAGAACTGTTAAATCAATCGTGAATTTACCGACACTTTCGCTCTCGCTTTGTTTCGCTCGTGCAAATTAAGGATGCACGACAACTATACGTATGCTTGGAATATTTCTTTTTTGTACATGAAATCCTTAGTTATTTAATCTTTTGGACCCCAACTAGCCTTCGGCTATGGGTCCTACCAGTCGTGATGTTTATGTATGTTTTACAGTTTGCAAATAAAGAATTGAGTTGAACTGAAATAAATCTGTCATGTAATACAATTGATGTTGTGGGAATAGTCGAAAGTATCAGACCGCTAGGAGCAACTTCCGCCAGAGTGTCCGCCATTTCATTCTTTTATTTTCCCTTGTGTCCCGGTATCACACTAATCATAATAAAGTTATATGTGTAGGGACCAGTAAGTGACACGTGCTTGATACATGCCCATCACTATTGGAGGCGAGTGACTCCAATAGTGATTGACACAAAAATTAACAAATCGGTAACTATGGGTGAACTGTAGGCTGGTTGTCGGAGCTTTATGAAAGCCATAATCACCGCCATAAATTTTCGCGAAAATACTGACAAGAAATCAGGAAGTCTTAGTGAAAAGGACCATTTGAAGGCCTCACAGAAAAGGCCAATGCCAGAGTCCTCTTCAGATTGTGAGGCATCTGTAGCGATGATAATTCTTATAGTTATCTTCTCTACATGCTGTTGCAGAAGGCCAATAAATAACTGAGACTATAACGTTTTTGAATGATTCGGACATATATTGTTGAAAATGATTTTGAGATTGTGTCTTGCATTGCTAATGGGAGGAATTTCGCACAGTTTGACACTGAATGAACTAACGTGTAACTGTACGTATCACACCTGTGAAGTCTGAAGTCGAGGCCAATAAGATAAAAAAATAACGCAGGGTGGCCCATAAACACGACATTTATTTTCATAGTGCACTCATAAAACATCAAAACTGTTTCTAAAATTAGTATTTTAGATCTACACAAAAGAGAGGGCAAACTTCCCTCTAAGTACAGAACATTATTGGCGACGAATTTCGGTAATCCAAGACATATACACTTTCTAGTAGTGATGCAATAACTTCCTACTGCCTAGTCTTCAGCCCAATTCTTCCCTACTTTTTCATTGTAGTCTCCCATCAGTATAGTATACTGTGTGATTACCTTACTCATTACCGATTCCACGTTTACCTAGAAACTTTCAACTGACGCGCCTCCATGGCTAGATGTAGGTGCATAAGCCTGTGCAACCTTCATTTTGTGTCTCTTAGTGTGTTTAAATACGACATCTACCACCCTTTCATTAATGCCATAATATTCCTCTATGTTGCCAGCTATGTTTCTGCGGTTAAGATACTCCACTCCCAGTTCTCTTCTGCCAGCCAAGCATCGATCGCAAAGGACGTGCCCATTCAGTAGCACTTATAGGGCTCATTTGTCGTCCTAACCTCACTGAGCCCTAGTGCATCCCGTTTATTGCCCTCTAGCCCCTCGAACTGTACAGCTAGACTTGCCTCACTAGATAAGATTCTAGCGTTAAACGTTTCATGTTCAGATTAAAATGCCAGAATGGAGCTACTAGTACAATTCACTGAACGCAAAAATTAACGGATCATAAATACTTTTTACCGGCAGCGAAGTAAATATAAGTAATTATGGAGGAGCCCCAATATTGGAAATAAGAACGAATAGACTTTATAATGAGTGCACACCCAAGTATCATATAGGATGTGGAAGTGCTTGGCATGGTACAATGCAGTAATCATTGAAAGGTACGATCCCAAATTCGCCTAGGCTTGGAGAAGGAACGACAGAAACTGACACGCATAAGCCAATCAATGAGCTAGCTCTGAGAGTGAAAGTACAGGACTTCGGAGTCTCACTTCAGAACAGGTACTCGGCTCTCATCGAGCCAAACAGCCTTAGCGGTGACGCAATGAAGGATAATCTGACAAATAATATTACGGAGTGTGCAGTGGAAGTAGGAGGTACTGTAGTTAGACAGGAAACATTGGATAGGTGAAAACCAGATATATGCACAAGGGATCAAGGAAGACAATTCAACTACCAATATTATTAGGATAGTAAAATTAGCGGATTAGTTTAAAGAGATCTGTACAGTAGCCAGCACAACCACGACCTTAATATAGGAACGAGCAGTAACTCAGATAACGCCCCACCAGTCATGATAGAAGTCAGAGAAGCTTTAGAGAGCATGCGAAGAGGCGAAGCAGCTGGTGAGGATCAGGTAACATCAGATCTCCTGAAAGATGGAAGACTGATTGTGTTAGGCAAGCTAGTGACCATGTTTACGTGGTGTCTCCTGACCAGAAGAGTACCAGAATTTCGGAAGAATGCTAACATCTTCCCTATACATAAGAAAGAAGATGACAAGGACTTGGGGAATAACAGGCCGATTAGCTTGCTCTCCGTAGTATACAATCTATTTACAAAGGTAATTGGTAACAGAATTAGGACAACATTCGAATTCAATCAACCAAAGAAACAAGCAAAATTTTGAACAGGCTACTCGAAAATCGACCACCTTGATACTCTCAATCAGGTAATAGAGAAATACTTAGAATATAGCCAACCACTATACATAGCCTTCGTAGATAACGAGAAGGCATTTGATTCAGTAGAAATTTCAGCAGTCACGCAGACACTGCGGAATCAGGGCATCGACGAAGCATATATAATTATCCTCGAAGAAATCTACAGGGTATCTACTGCTACCATAGTGCTTCATAAACAAAGCAACAGAACACCGATCAAGAAAAGTGTAAGACATGGGGAATACAATCTCCCCAATGCTGCTTACTGCGTGCGCAAAGAGGTTTTCAGAGGCCTTGAATGGGAACAGTTAGGCATAAGAGGTAAAAGAGAGCCCTTTAGTAACCTGCGCTTCGACGATGACATTGCAATGCTGAGTAACTTAGGGGAAGAATTGCAACTCATCATTGCAGAGTTCGACAAGGAGAGGAGAAAAGTAGGGCTTAAAGTTAATCTGGAGATAACGAAAGTGGTGTACAACAACCTCAAAAGAAAACTGCGCTTCGAGATAGGTAATAGTTCACTTGAAGTTATCAGCTGACTATGCCTACTTAGGACAGGCAATAACCACCAAGCCGAACCACGTCACTGAAGTAACTAGAAGAATAAGAATGGGGTGGAGCACATTTGGAAAGTTCTCTCAAATAATGACAAGTAGATTGCCACTATCCATCAAGAAAAAGGTGCCCCGCAACGGTGGTCTAGTGGCTAAGTTACTCGGCTGCTGATCCGCAGGTTGCAGGATCAAATCCCGGCTGTGGCGGCTGCATTTCCGATGGAGGCGCAAATGTTGTAGGCCCGTGTACTCAGATTTGGGTGCACGTTAAAGAACCCCAGGTGGTCGAAATTTCCGGAGCCTTCCACTACGGCATCTCTCATAATCATATGGTGGTTTTGGGACGTTAAACCCCAGAAATCAAATCAAAATCAAATCAAGAGAAAGGTATATAACAGCTGCATGTGTCTGGTACTTAGCTACGGAGCAGAAACTTGGAAACATACAAAGAGGTTTCAGCTTAAGTTGAGGACGACACAGTGTGAAAAGAAAAGGAATATGGCAGGTGTAACCTTAAGAGACAAAAAGACAGAGTGGATTAGGGAAGAAACCGGGATTATAGATATCATAATTGAAATCAAGGAGAGGAAAGGGACATAGTAAGGTGTGTACCTGGTAGACAGGATAACCGGTGGTCAATAAGGGTAACTAACTAGATTACTAGAGAAGGCAAGCGGATTAGGGGGCAACAGAAGGTTAGGTGGGTAGATGAGATTAAAAAGTTTGCGGGTATAATTGTCAGCAGCAAGCACAGGACCAAGTTGACTGGCGTAATATGGGAGTAGCCTTTGTCCTGCAGTGGACGTAGTCAGGCTGACGATGATGATGATGAGAAAAGAATAACCCCTTAGGTCCTCTCTTTCTAGGAGTACCAGAGAAAGCCGGTTATAAGCTGGTGTATCCGGATGTAAAACACAAATTCTAAAATTGGGGCGACGAATATTTTTTTGCATGTCATAACATTCGAGTCTCTGCGCATTCCCTTCGTAGGACTCCTAGGACCCTTACACCCATACTCTTTTCTTGGCTTTGTGTGTGATGCGTGTATGCCAAATGAGATTATTATCATAATTAACTGCCGGATATTTTACTGAGTCCTCTTGTGATATATTCTGCATGTGGGAAGGTAATCTGACAGTGGCTGAGTGATCCAAAGGGAAATCAGTGATTGTGCTTTTTTATCTATAAAACATAAATGAGTAGCCTTTATACATTTTTGAATTGCACACATATACGATAATGAGCGAGTGTACCCCAAGCTGCAACTCATCAGACACTGCTGGAGTATATGTACAAAGAGTGTGCTGACGCAATGCAGATATTTTCAGACAGCTCTACAACAGAATTTCGATCGTCGTACGCAGTCTTCGTGCCCACTACAAGAAAATTTCTTGTGTTTCGCCCAGCGAGAGCAACATCTTCAACAACTGCAGAGATATATTAAATTAGAGAGGCTCTATTATGATTGTTGTATGACCCCAGCTGCTTAAAAGATGGGCTGTATTTAGATATTCTAAAGGAGCTCTTCAACGTATGTGGAACAGGCTTGAAAGTGTGGCTTAACAACCTGTAACATCTTCTATCGCCTATCTCCATCACAAGGCTCAGGCTGCTGGACAGAGCATTGCGTTTTAATGAATAACTGGTCATGCTGATATTTTGGAAAACGAAAAAGCTGATGAAGCAGCCAGAAATAGACTGTAAGTCAGGAATTTCAGAAGGATATCTTTTTACAAAAGCCGACGTTTGCAACAACGCAAAAAGGTACGCCTACCGGCCCCGCTGCGGTGGTCTAGTGGCTAAGTACTCGGCTGTTGAGCCGCAGGTCGCGGGTTCAATTCCCGGCTGCGGCGGCAGTATATCCGATGGAGGCGAAAATGTTGTACGCCCGTGTGCTCAGATTTGGGTGCATGTTAAGGAACCCCAGGCGGTCTAAATTTCCGGAGCCCTTCACTACGGCGTCTCTCATAATCATATGGTGGTTTTGGGATGTTCAATCCCACATATTAATCAAAGGTATGCCTACCGAGAAAAAGACTACCCTTGGAAATTGACACTTCACACCGATAGCTTTCTCAATCGTATTCACCCGAAACTGCTCATAGAAATTTCCCACTCATTTCCTCACCACCTGGAGATTTTATACCATCGTCTTCAACTGAAGGTCGCCTACACAAACAGCTAAATGTACCGCGTAGGGCGTACCACAAGTGCATGTATTATTAAATGTGGCAGAATAGAGACTGTGCGGCACATACTGCTAAAATGACCTGCATACCGCGATGAGAGGCAACAGTTCGAACAAAAAACGGACATGATGTGCCCCAAACAATCAATGCTGCGCAATATATTAGGCCCGGTGCGTGAACTTTCTAAATATTTTCGAGTCATACTTTCATTGATGAATTACCTATCTAATATTGGCCTTGTTGGAAGGCTCTAATATTAATATATCTCGCACATAAATGACTTAATTTGGTTTCCCTGACACCCTAATGTAAACAGTTTCATCAGGTTCACTAGGTCAAATTTTTTGTCATATACAATTTTTCTCTCTGCTGAAATCTTTCAGTCCCCTACCCTATTCCTATAAACAGTAGCCTGCCAGGCGTATGTACACGGCAGCAAAAATTCCAGATTTTTCCCTAATAAAGTTTTCTCTCTGTCGCTCTATATATATATATATATATATATATATATATATATATATATATATATATATATATATATTCGTATAGGAAAGAAGACGCACGTACGAAGTTATTTTATTTGACGTTTCGGCCGTGGGTCCGGCCTTCATCAGAATGACGTTTCGGCCATCAGATTGACGTTGCGGCCGTGGGTCCGGCCTTCATCATTCTGATGAAGGCCGGACCCACGGCCGAAACGTCAAATAAAATAACTTCGTACGTGCGTCTTCTTTCCTATACGAATAATATTTCCCGGACCCAGCATCACTTTTGTTTTTGGTATATATATATATATATATATATATATATATATATATATATATATATATATATATATATATTATGCCTTGAAAAAGACAGGGTTCCTGTCGAAACGTCGGCACAATAAACAGTTGTTATGTGAAAGCGCATCTACTTTCATATTTATAAATATATATATATATATATATATATATATATATATATATATATATATATATATATATATATATATATATATATAAATATATATATATATATAGTGGGAGTAATAAATCAATGGGCCAGTTAGTCTTTGTGAAGGTATGGGATATGGCACAACGGGAGCGTTGTCAACAAGGATAAATATATTTATTTCCCAACAGTTTCGGGAGGGGTTCTCCCACTTCATCAGGGGATGAGTTATAGTCGATTCTATTTGGGTTCGTGGTCGATTCAATTTGCTTCCCAAAATACACAAGGCAGGTAATCCGGGACGTCCGATAGTATCCAGTAAGAGCACATCAACAGAAAATATATCAGAATTCATCAATTCCTTAATAAAAAACATCCCCCCAAATTTTCCCTATTACCTAAAGGACACAAATCACTTCATCTGCGAAACTTCCAGTCTCGACATCCCAGGCGGCAGTTTTCTGGTGACCATGGACGTCTGCTCACTGTGCACCAACATACCCCACCATGACGGAATAGCGGCTATGGTTTCTGAATATGTAAAATCTGACTCATCAACTAGGGTAAGTGGCGAGGTACTGTTCAGACTTCTTGAACTTGTACTAAATTATAACCATTTTGAGTTCAATGGCAAGCATTTCCTTCAGGTCAGTGGCACTGCAATCGGCACGAAAATGGCCCCACACTTCGCGAGCACCTTTATGGCTTCACTTGAAATCCCATTCATTGAGGGACGCACCTTGCAACCTTTCTACTACAGAAGATACTTAGACGATATTGTTATGATATGAAACTATCATAAGGGAAGTCTTTTCCGCTTCATAGAGGGTTTTAACAAGTGCCACCCGTCAATAAAATTCACGCACAAAATTTCCAAAACTAGCATTAACTTTTTGGACGTCACTGTCACGGTCGAAAATGACCGCTTGTCAACAAACCTTTACAGAAAGCCCACAGACCGTCAAATGTACCTACATATCAACAGCAGCCACCCAAAGCATTACAAAATGGGTATTCCATATTCTCAGGCCTACCGGTACCGAAGAATATGCACCGATGTGCGGGAATTTGACAGACACGCGGAACATGCAAAGCATTCTTTATTGAAACAAAATTATCCGGAAGACATTATTGACGATGCCATACTACGTGCTCGCAACGTGACCAGGAATGATATTATTAAGGGACCAAACAGAGTATCTAAAACGACTTCCCAAACGAACCTTGTACTAACTTACTCCTCATCAGCGCCACGAATCATTGATTGATATGTGGGGTTTAACGTCCCAAAACCACTATATGATTATGAGAGACGCCGTAGTGGAGGGCTCCGGAAATTTAGACCACCTGTGGTTCTTTAACGTGCACCCAAATCTGAGCACATGGGCCTACAACATTTCCGCCTCCATCGGAATTGCAGCCGCCGCAGCCGGGATTCGAACCCGCGCCCTGCGGGTCAGTAGCCGAGTACCTTAGCCACTAGACCACCGCGGCGGGGCGCGCCACGAATCAACAACATACTGTCCCGCCATTTCAACATAATCAGGCAAAGCAAACGACTAACTTCTATCTTCGCGAAGCCACCTCACGTGGTGTACCGCCGGGATAAAAATCTGAAGGACATTCTTGTCAGAGCAAAAACAACCACCCCCAAATTTCAATCAGGGTGCCATCCCTGCGGAAAAGCTCGATGCAAGGTATGCCCACAGATGGTCACAACACGTGAATCCAAAGCGAACTTCTTGGATTTCAAAGTCTGCATAACTGAAAGCCTTAACTGTGACTCCAGTAACGTAATATACATGCTACATTGCAACATCTGCGGACAAGAATATATCGGCCAAACAGACACGCCATTTAGGCTGCGGTTCAATAATCACCGGTACCACGCCACTTCACTGCCGAAGCTACCTTTATCTAGACATCTGCGCCTGCCAAACCACAGTTTTGAAAATATCAGCGTAACTCTTTTGCAGCCCGGTTTCTCAAACAGACGCGAGCGCGAACAGCGTGAGGCATATTTTATTTTCAAATTTCAAACATTAGTAGCCGGCATCAACGAGGACCCCGGTAAACTCAACTGCCTCCGAGAAGTAAGCCAGGAGGAAATTGGTGACAAAGATTGATAGCTGGAGACCATGCTTTTTTCTGACTGACTCGTACGTGTACACTGTCCATTCTTGTTTTCGTTTTTTCTTCATTCATTTTTTTCTTCCTTTTTCCACATGCACATACAAATTGTTTTCGTTCGTCTACCACCAGATGACCATTGAAGGGAAACGGACGAAGAATAAAGGTAAAAAGAGCCGACCAACCCACTAACGGGAGACCCTTCCTTTGCGCACGCCGCATGCCGACCGACCCATCACGGGGAAACCCTTTCTTTACGCACGCCGTCACGGACCCTCTCGGCACCGCGGCGACAGTCTTGGGTGGCCCAACACACGTCGAGAACTGAACAGCACGTGGTAAGAAACGTATGTGGACGTACACGGACAGTTGGTTTCGTTCTCAGTGTTGACAGTGGTTTTTCCTCTTTTTTTACTTTCTTTCTTTTCTTTCTTTTTCTTCTTTTCTCTCCCCCCTGTTATTTTTTTTTCAGTTCCCTCTCACTCTCGCAAACATGTTTCAAGGCGAGAGGGACGCGGCAGCAACGAAGTTTGGAAATTTATGTCAGTATAACTCATCCCCTGATGAAGGGAGTACCCCTCCCGAAACTGTTGGGAAATATATTTATCCTTGTTGACAACGCTCCCGTTGTACCATATATATATATATATATATATATATAATAAGGGAAAGAAGTGTGTACCTAAGGGCTCGTTTTTCCGTGTTTTAACACAATATTAATGAGATATAACAGACAGTAATGCCAAGGAATGTACAGGGGAAGTTATTAAAACCAATGGAATGTAAATAAGAAGAAAGAAAAGTGGATGAAAAAATTACGAACTGTGAGCAGGAATATATATTGAGTGGGCACGGCGAAGCGGCAGGGAACATGCCAATAACCAAGCAATTCTAGTTGACTGTCCAGGTTTTCCTGCTAGTCAACTCAACCAGCACGTGTTTCCTGTGCATGGCGCAAGATACGACCGCGTATTCTGCCAGAACTGGTCACCAACGGTTCTACATCTGATTGGACCTCGCGACCTACTCTTGACCGGGACAACATCACTGCTGGCTATAAGGGACGGCCCACAGCATTTATTCTTCAGTGGGCACGGCGAAGCGGCAGGGAACATGCCGATAACCAAGCAATTCTTGTTCACTGTCCAGGTTTTCCTGCTAGTCAACTCAATCAGCACGTGTGAAGCGTTTCCTGTGCATGACGCAAGATACGAGAGCGTATTCTGCCAGAACTGGTCACCAACGGTTCTACATCTGATTGGACCTCGTGACCTACTCTCGACCGAGACAACACCACTGCTGGCTATGAAGGACGGCCCACAGCATTCCTTCTTCTGTGGGCACGGCGAAGTGGCAGGTAACATGCCTATAACCAACCAATTCTTGTTCACTGTCCAGGTTAGTTCAACCTATTCCAAAGTACGCAGTGATGATCGTACACTCCTTGTACTGCCGTGCCCACAGACTTGTGTTCTCATTGCGTATAGTTGTTTTCATGCCTGTAAACTGTCTGTGGTGACGTAGAAGAAAATCTTGGTCCAACAGGCGAAGAAATGTTTGAGCAACTAATCAAGGGTCAGTCATCAATTATAACAGAGCTTTCTGATATCCGAAGTAGGCTGAAAGACACCGAAAATGCTGTCACTTTGTTAATTATTTGTTGGACCGAACTGTATAAGGTATTACACGATGTACGCGAAAAATCTTCGCAAATTCAGACACTACAGGATAAAGTACTTTCCCTTGAGAATGTAATTGAGCAACAGATAAGCAAACTAACTGACCTTGAAGACCGCAGTCGACGGTACAATCTCGTTGACTATGGTATTGAGGACCAGGCTGATAAAAGTGATCAAGTGTTGCGTGCGCAAGTTATTGATAATGTGTTCCCAAAAATACTCAAACAACCCAGCACATCCGTTGCAAGAATTCACCGTCTCGGGAAGTGAGTGGGAAATAGACCAGTGATCGTATATTTCCAGGATTTCCTAGAGAAGGAAGCTATCCTACGTAGTGCCAGCAAACTCAAAGGTACTAATATATTCATCCAAAACGATTTCAGTAAATCCACACTACGCAAGCGCAAACTGTTATGGCAATCCGCGAAAGCTGACAAGGCAAACGGCAAAAGCGTCTCGCTTATCTATGATAAGCTGAAGATCGATGGTGTAAGTTATACCTGGGATGACACTAGGCAACAACGAATTGCCTTGAGCACTCGTGTAACTCGTGTTAATCCCTTTCCGGGTACGGCGCACATGGCATCTGCAAACAAAGTCACACCTGCCGAGCCTTGACGGGAAGCTTGCGGTGCACCAAAACAACTAAGGATCCTAAATATGAATGCCCGAAGCATAGCAAATAAAACTGCTGAGTTAGAAAGTCTCTTATACAAATATGATCCCCATCTGACGGTCATAAGTGAAACATGGTTGCACGATGGTGTCAGCGATGACTGTATTGTACCTGACTCGCACCAAATATTCCGTCGCGACCGCTCTTCTCGGGGAGGAGGAGTTGCTGCCATATTAAAAAATTCGTTCTCAGTCACTCTGCTTCCGCAGATTTATTCTCATGAAAGCCTCTTTTTGAAAGTAACTTTCTGGGGTCATGTGTTTACAGTTTGCGCAGTATACAGGTCACTGTCTTCCCCACCCGAGTTTCTAACGATGCTTTTGGATAGTATGACAGCAACAAATCTGGGCAAGATTATTATAGCGGGTGATTGTAACATGCCATCTATCAACTGGACGAGTGACCACCTTTGCCATACAGATGATAACCCACTTCTTGACATAATGATGGCATGTGACATGGACCAAGTGGTAAAGGAGGTCACCCGTCCGTCTGGTGATGGTGGCACAATTTCGGATCTTGTTTTTATCAGCAAAGCTACGTTAAAGCATAATGTTCGTATAGAAGAGGGTATATCGGACTATAAGCTCGTTTTTACTACTTGTTCCGTTAAAAACTGTGCTAAAAACGCGAAGCCCAAGGCAAAAGTTATTAGTAACTTTGCCCGTGCTGACGACCAGGCAATCCTAGACGAGCTTTGGGCATTTGCCGAGAACGTATCAAATGAAAATCCGCTCTCACTATGGCTTGAGTTTAAGAGGATGGTCCTCGATTGTATTCGCACTTATGTCCCTCGTAAAAAATCAAAACAAACCGAGCTAGTCTCTGGGTAGACAGGAATATCGTTTATTTAAAGCGGAAACTGACACGGGCCAAGAAAACAAAACCACCTAGAGCTGAACTCATTCAGAGTCTTAAAACACAGCTTTCATCAAGTTTATCTACAGCCAGAAAGAAATATTTGTTGACCACGTTGCCAAATTTTATAAAAACACAACCACAAAAGTTCTGGCGCTATCTGGGTGGCAGTAAAAAAACGCTTGGAACAAATTTAACAAAACAACGTCCTTATAACTCAACCAAAGACCATTGCTAATACAATGAACGAGTATTTCTATTCGGTCTTCTCTCCCCAGACTGAAACAAACGGGCTGTTCACGAATGTGACTGATATTGATCCTGAATTTATATCTTGCGAAGGCGTTCTTGTACTTCTGCTGGATATAAATATAAAGTCGTCAGAAGGGCCAGACCTGATCCCAAATGCTTTTTTGCGCCGTTATGCCGAGCCGATATCGCACATTTTGACCGCCATCTTTCGTTTATGCTTGCGCCACTCAGTCTTGCCTGATTATTGGCGCCTAGCTCGCGTTGTGGCTGTCTTTAAAGAAGGAAATAGCTTGAAAATGGAAAATTATCAACCCATCTCACTAACATCAACCTGCTGCAAAATTTTGAAACACATAATCGCCTTTTTTATTAACAAATTTCTGGAAACAAACAGCGTCCTTTCCGAGTTCCCACATGGGTTCCGCAAAGGCCTTTCTACCACTATTCAACTTGTTACAACCACTCATGAAATCGCAAAAGCTTTAGATTCATCCAGCCAAATAGATTTAGTCTTTCTTGACTTCAGTAAAGCCCTTGATCGCGTACCCCATAATAAACTACTCAGAAAGCTTTCTTCTCTTGGCAACAGTACTGAAAGTTTGGAAGCCCGTGCCTTCTGTGGGCCTTCCTGCGTTTATGATTAACTCGATCAAATCATATTTACATACAGAACACAGTTTGTGGAAGTCGACGGGGGTGCATCTGAAAGACTTGGTGTGACATCTGGCGTTCCACAGGGCAGTGTTCTGGGACCGGTTCTTTTTTTAATTTACATCAATGACATAACATCTGCTATTCACCCGAAAGTTTCCATAAAATTGTTTGCAGACAACTGTTTTATTTTCAAGGAAATCACAGGCACCGATGACCAAGTGTTCTTAAACAGCAGTTTGACGGGAATTGGTCAGTGGTGCACTACCTGGGGTATGAGCTTGAACGCTGACAAAACAGTTCTACTTCGTGTAACAAAGAAAAAACAACCCTTTCAGTTTTCCTATTCATTAAATGGTGCACCAGTGGTAGAAAAAAGCCAGCAATAATACCTCGGGATGACGTTCACCAATACTCTGTCGTGGTCAAAGCACATAGAAAACATCTGCACATCTGCCACACGCAAGTTAGGCCTTTTACGGCATAAACTTAAAGCGTCACCAACTCATGTCAAATTACTGGCCTTCAAAATGATAATACTTCCTAAACTGCAATACGCTTCGGTCGTATGGGACCCCTTCCTTAAAAAAGATAAGTACCGGCTTGAAATGGTGCAAAGATGCGCTATACGCTTCATTTTTAACAAATATAGAACCACGGACTTGCCAACTTCTCTAATACTGGCGAATAGCATTTCATCCCTGGAAGATAGATGAAAAATCGATAGGCTGAAACTGCTGTTTGCTCTTTATACTGGTTCCACAAAGGTAAATGCATCGGTATACATTCAGCCATTTCAATCGCGCCCCACGAGACATCGGCACACGCACGATTTGCTTCCGTATCGAGCCCACACAAACATGTTCAAGAATTCGTTTTTTCCCACGTACAGTATCTGAATGGAATTCGCAGCCTGAAGTGGTTTTCACATCTCAGTGTATTTGCCATTTTGAGCGTGCCATATTGCCTGTACTGTAGTCTGTACTCGACTTGCTTTACTGTTTATCGCAATTGTGAATGTATAGTAGGGAGATAGACCCATCACCGTTGTTCTGAAGGTCATATTTACCTGTGTTTAGGCTAATCTATATATCTTAGTATAATGTACTTATCTTCTGTATTTTGTGCACATCATTCATCTATCTCGCCTACGTGTGCTTTCTACTTAATTTTTGTGCCTCTCCTGCTTGGTCTTTTTCAAGACCGCAGTATGTTGTAAAAATAAATAAATAAATAAATAAATAAATAATATATATATATATATATATATATATATATATATATATATATATATATATATTATATATATATATATACATATATATAAATATATATATGAAAGTAGATGCGCTTTCACATAGCAACTGTTTATTGTGCCGACGTTTCGACGGAAACCCCGTCTTTTTCAAGGCATAATAATATTTTCACATGTTCCATGTCTTCTTATAGCCTTTCGAGACAGGAGGGAAAGGGTCAAAAGAAAAGTAGAGAAAAAAGAAAAGAGAGAGAGAAAAAAAAGAAGAAACAGCAAAACAGGAGGAGAGACATTTAATAAAATATAGAAAATCTAGGAGAATTGGCAAGACCGACACTGCGTAATTAGAAAAGGGCAGCATTTTAACAGAGTAGGGCAGAGATAGATGAGAAATGTCATCATTGTCAACAATACCTCCCCCGCACCCACTCTTCCCCAAGTGGACGGTGTGCCGCCGTTCTTGTATTTCACCTTTCCGTGTAGTCCACTGGCGGCTCGTTCCTCTTTGAAGTTTAAGACAAGTTAATAGGGAGAGCTTAACCGCTTCGAGTGCGTGCTGGTGGCGTCGGGAGGAATAAAAAAGCCGGTAATTGAGGCGCCGACATCGATATTCAATATATGCAATGGCTCCTTGTCAGTAAAGGAACAGAATGTGCGTTAAAAATTAAAGAAAAAAAGAACAGGAGGGGGGGGGGGAGACTGTACGACATCCGAGACAGTCGCCACACAGTTGCGGCTCATTGGGAAGACATGCGCGCATGTATGAAAAAGTTAACGAAACCACCTAGCTGTCTGCTCCTTGTCAGTGAAAGAACAGAATGTGCGTTAAAACTTGAAGAAAAAAAAGAAAAGAAAAGGGGGGGGGACCGTATGACATTCGGGACCACTTATTCATGCGTTCTGGCTGTGCTTGATGAGGCAAATCATTTCTATGTTGTCATATGCATAGGCTAAAAGCTTTGTTAGCGGGTAATATTATTCGTAATGAAACCGGACTGATTAGAGAGAAGCGTTTGTGTCTTTCAGCGATCGTAACGCTGACAGAGTGCCTGGGTGTTCATTTCTTTCGTATTTTATCGTGTTAAATTTGTAGATAAAATAAGATTCCCGTTGTTCCCGTTCTCTGATTGTTCGAAAGTTGTTTTCTAGTAGTGTAACCCTGATGTCATCAAAGCTGTGGTCTTTTAATGTGCAGTGTTTTGAAAGTGGAAGGCCTGGCAGAGATTGTACATGTGCCCGATGGTTGTTGAATCTAATTCTAAACGAAGTGTCTGTCTGGCCCACGTATTGCTTGTTACATACCCCACATTCCAGGAGGTAGATGACGTTGTCTGAGTCACAGTCTAGCGCACCTTTTATCCTGTGCTTACAATCCGAGTGGGTGCTTTTCGCCACTGTCGTTGTCTGCATGTGTTTGCATACCTTGCATCTGCTTTTTCCGCAAGGGTGACACCCAATTTGAGATTTCACCCCTATCTTTGAATTTATTAAATGATCTGTGGCGAAGCCTTCGAACAGTGGGCCATCCTCTCCAGCGCCTTCTAGTGGGTCACCCTTTCAGCAAAAAGAAGAGCAGCTCGTGCAGAGAGTCGGTACCCGCATTGAGTGTCACTGTCAAGCATCGTCTACAAGTGTCCGCCAATAAACATCTCAACAATTTGGTGGAGAGTGCTGTGCCCTTCTAACACCTTCGGTTAGCATTCGATGCCCCTGGAGCTTCGATCCCGCACCGTGCCTTCTACCATGCACCAAGACGCCGCACAGCAAACGCTTCCTCCTGCGCCGACGCCATGTTCCGGTGTCCCCCGACCGCGACCCTCCTGTCTTCACCGGCGCGGATGGCATCGACGTCGAGAACTGGCTTGCTTTGTACGAACGCGTCAGCGTCCCCAATCATTGGGACGAGGCAGGTAAACTCGGCAACCTGGTTTTATACCTCGCGGGTGTGGCCGGCATGTGGTACAACAACCACTCATCCGATTTTCCCACTTGGTCCGCTTTTAAAACCGCCATCGTCGACGTGTTCGGCCGTCCTGCCGTTCGTAAGCTGCAAGCCGAACAGCGGTTACGTGAACGAGCCCAGCAGACCGGTGAGTCCTTCACAAGTTACATTGAGGACATCCTTGACTTGTGCAAGAAAGTGGACGCGAGCATGTCAGAGGCTGACAGAATTACCCATGTCCTTAGAGGCATCGCTGACGACGCCGTCACCATGCTCCTGGCAAAGAACCCTCGCACTATGGCAGAGATCATTACACTATGCCAGAGTTACGAGGAGCTGCGGCGGCAGCGCTCGATGACCCGTCGACCAACCTCACGTGACGCTGATCTCTCGGCCTTGTCAACACTTTCTGACCACACCACCTTGCTCGCTGAAATCAAGTCATTTGTGCGTGAGCAAGTTGCCCACCAGGTCTCTTTACTGGCTTTTGCTTCCCCGCAACGTGCTCAACAGCCGTCAAGCACACTTCTGCCTCCCCTCCGCCGAGCCACTCAGCAGGAAATCGTGAAGGTCGTTCCTGAATACCACTAGCCACCTCCAGTATCTACACCACTCAGTTACGCCCAAGTTGTCGCCAGGCCACCGCCACCGATTCCCGTGACTGGCCCCCTTGGTTACACCGAAACCATCGCCGGCCCCAGGCCTTCGGAGAAACTGTGCCGCCTACATATCCTGACGTCATCCACGTGCCCCGTGTGCCGCCCACTATGCAGTTATATCAGCAGCCGGCTCGCCCATCGCGTTCTGTGACATGGATGGGACCCGCGAACCGATGGCGCCTGCTGACTATCGCCCCATCTGCTTTGCTTGTGGTTGCGTCGGTCACGTCGCACGCTATTGCAATCGTGTGCAACAACCGCAGGTCGCCTTCAATTTTCCCTGCCAATTGAGCCACTTTCATGACCAACCACCGCCAACGTCACCGTCGTCCCACCCCGCTCTATCTACCCGCCGTTCACATTCTCCGCGACGTCGCTCACTGTCACCGATGCGGCTACGTCCACTAGAGGGTGACCAGGAAAACTAGTCGTCGCAGTCCACGAGGCAAGGGCTGCGACGCTGTCGAACTGCTGAAGCCCTCAGGAAAGCCCATCGAACGTGATAGACGTGTTTGTGGATGGTGTTCGTGCATCTGCCCTCGTAGATACTGGAGCCGCCGTATCCGTCATGGACGCGAAGCTTAGCCGATTACTGCGCAAAGAGACCGCGCCACTTTCCGGGCTCTCGCTCCGTACAGCCAGCGCGCAAAGCATTCACCCTACAGCGATGTGTACAGCCCGCCTCATAATTCAGGACGTGATGTATGCCGTCGAATTCATCATAATTCCCTCATGCTTTCACGATGTCATCCTAGGATGGGATTTTCTCTCCCGCCACGACGCCGTCATTCATTGCGCACCAGCAGAAATAGAGCTGACACAATTCTCTTCTTTGACGCCGGCCTACAGTCCATCTGCTGCAAGCAAGTTACTCGTCAGAGACGGCACGCAAGTGCCTGCAAACTCGTCCACGGCGGTGCTGGTCTACGGCGCAAGTCTTTCCGACACCGCTGCACTCCTCTCGCTATCTCATCGTGTTTTCACCAGAAAAGGCTTGCTGATTCCTTTCGCGACCGTGCAAGTCACTCACGGCAGCACCACTATTTTGTTCTGAACTCATCCCCGAACAGTGTTACGTTGGTGTGAGGGGAATGTCTCGGCAGCATGGAACCCATAGAAGACGCACAAGTCATGGATCAACCTGATGACACGGACTGCCGCAGTTCCAATACGCTTAGTGCTGTTTCTACATCTGTTTCATCATCCGCTGATGTATTCGGTCCTTCCATTGCCGACAACCTTACGCCGGTCCAGCGCTCCAAGCTTATGGCCCTGTTGGAAGAATTCCGCTCTTCTTTCGATGTCGCTCAACCTTCTCTCGGCCGCACATCCACTGTCACGCATCGCATCGACGCAGGCGCACAACCACCACTACGGCAACGTCCATATCGCGTATCTCCCACAGAACGTCGTGTAATCAACGAGCAAGTGGACGACATGATTCGCCACGATGTTATTCGACCCTCTAACAGCCCCTGGGCGTCTCCTGTCGTTCTCGTCGCGAAGAAGGACGGTTCTGTGCGGTTCTGTGTGGACTACCGACACCTCAACAAGATCACTCGTAAGGACGTGTACCCACTACCGCGTGTAGATGACGCGATTGACAGCCTGCAAGGAGCCGAATTTTTTTCATCTCTTGATTTGCGCTCAGGGTACTGGCAAGTACCTATGGCTGAGGACGCTAGACCGAAGACCGCTTTTGTCACTCCCGACGGCTTGTACGAATTCAATGGCATGCCGTTTGGGCTGTGCAATGCGCCCGCCACCTTTGAGCGCATGATGAATACCGTTCTGCGTGACCTGAAATGGCACACGTACCTATGCTACCTCGATGACGTCATCGTTTTCGCTCCGGAGTTCTCCACGCATATCCAACGCATGCGGCATGTTTTAACGCGTCTGAGTGACGCAAGTCTGCAACTGAACCTAAAGAAGTGCCGATTTGCAGCTCGGCAGTTGACAATACTCGGCTATGTCGTGTCCAAGGATGGAATTCTTCCCGATCCAGCCAAGCTTCGGGCCGTGACCGAGTTCCCCAAGCCGACATCCGTCAAGGAACTGCGCAGTTTCGTAGTACTGTATTCCTACTTTCGGCGCTTCATCCGAAACTTCGCGTCTATCGTATCACCACTGACGAAGCTCCACGGAAGTAACGAGCCTCTTCATTCCTGGTCATCACAGTGTGACGACGCATTCACAACGCTCCATCGTTTGTTGACGTCGCCTCCAGTACTCCGTCACTACGACCCTGCGGCCCCTACAGAGGTACACACGGACGCCAGTGGTGTCGGTCTTGGCGCTGTCCTTGCGCAACGCAAACCAGGGTTCCCGGAATATGTCGTGGCGTATGCATGCCGTACGCTTACAAAAGCTGAGACTAATTACACCGTCACAGTGAAAGAATGTCGGGCAATCGTCTGGGCCCTTACCAAGTTCAGACCTTATTTGTATGGTCGCCCATTTGATGTAGTCACTGACCATCACGCACTATGCTGGTTGTCGTCATTGAAAGATCCCTCAGGCCGTCTCGCCCGGTGGGCACTTCGCCTGCAAGACTACGACATCCGCGTGCTGTACCGCAACGGAAGGCAACATGCTGACGCCGACGCCCTGTCGCGCTCTCCCTTGCCTGACGACAATGCCCACGACCCAGCGTCTCACCTTGCCGTTTCTTCCATTAGCATTCATGCCGTTGCTACTGAACAGCGCAAGGATCAATGGATTGCCTCACTGATAGACTTGCTGACTGATCCATCCACTCCATCCACTCACGCGTCGCGTCGTCAAGCCCACCATTTCGCCGTTCGCGACGACCTCCTCCACCGACGCAATTACAACGGTGACGGCCGCCATTGGCTACTAGTCATACCCCGCTGTCTGCGCTCTGACATATGCGAATTCTTTCATTCTGATCTGCAATGTGCGCACTCCGGGGTATCGAAGACTTACCACCGCATTCGCCAACGGTACTTTTGGCGCGACATGTACCGCTACGTGCAGAAGTTCGTTCGCTCCTGCATAGAATGTCAGTGCCGCAAAACTTCAACGCACCTGTCGCCGGTAGGTCTGCAACCTCTATCTTGCCCTGCCAGGCCGTTTGGGCACGTTGGCATCAATTTGTATGGGCCACTTCCACTAACGTCAGCTGGTAACCGCTGGGCCATTGTTGCTGTGGACTACTTCACGCGATACGCCGAAACTGCCGCTTTTCCCGCGGCTACAACGAGCGATGTGGCCTCCTTCCTGCTCCAATGATTCATCCTGCGACACGGTCCACCTCAGGAACTGCTCAGTGATCGAGGCTGCGTCTTCCTGTCTGAAGTCGTCGAAGCATTCTCAAAGGGTGCAACGTTGTTCACCGCAAAACTGCTGCTTACCACCCGCAGACGAATGGCCTCACTGAACGCTTCAACCGTACGATCGGCGACATGCTCTCCAAGTACGTCGCATCCGATTACACAAATTGGGATGCCATTCTGCCCTTCGTCACCTACGCATATAACACCGTTCTCAGAGCAATACTGGCTTTTCACCTTTCTTTTTATTATATGGAATGCACCCGTCGCACACCATCGACACCATACTTCCGTACAAGCCAGATCCGTCCGAGTGGGCGCCTATTTCTGCTACAGCCAAGCTTGCTGAAGTGTGTCGAGAGCTTGCAAGGACCTTTACAGCGCATGATCAAGAGCGGCAAAAAGGCATTCGCGCTGACACCAGCGCTACTGCGCCCACTTTTCTCCCTGGAGCGCTCGTCTGGCTCTCGATCCCTACCACATCAACTGGCCTATCTTCAAAACTATTGCCCTAATACGAAGACCCCTACCGTGTCGTCAAACGCACTTCCCCTGTAAATTACTTGATCGAACCCATCAAACCATCTTCGGACATGCGCCGTCGAGGGCGCGACATTGTTAACGTGGAGCGCCTCAAAGCCTACCACGACCCGCTTATAGTAACCAGCTGTTAGGTCGCCAGGCGGCTGCCTCTTCGTACCCGAGGTAGCTGTGGCGAAGCCTTCGAACAGTGGGTCGTCTTCTCCAGCGCCTTCTAGTGGGTCGCCCTTTTAGCAAAAAGAAAAGCAGCTCGTTCAGAGAGTCGGTACCCGCATTGACTGTCACTGTCAAGCATCGTCGACAAGTGTCCGCCAATAAACGTCTCAACAGATCCTTTATATTTTTCGGCCGTCTGTATACAACACAAAGAGGAGAAGTGAAATATTTGAATAGTCGCACGCTCTGTTCCAATATGTTAAAGTGTTTTGTTAGGACCTTGTTTATGTTCGGTGGGTTGCTCGTGAAAGTTAGTAGCAAGTTTTTGTTGCGGTGTTGGTCGGCGTTTTTCTGGTGGTTGAAAAGAATCTGGTGGTCCTGATTTTCAGCTTTTTTTGATGGCGTCATCGATGATAGCTGGCGGGTATTCTTGATTAAGGAGTACTTCGCGCATTTGTGTGCAGTTTTTGTGGAAGTCCTCGGTGTTGGAGCAGATTCGTCGGAATCTGTGTGCTTGGGAATAGGGAATGCTGGTCTTGCAATGTCACGGGTGGCAGCTTTTGAAATGCAGGTATTGTTGCCTGTCCGTAGGTTTTCTGTATACGCTAGTTACCAACGCACCATCGTCAACTTGAATGAGTACATCAAGAAAGTTTATTTCAGTGTTAGAGTAGGAGTGTGCAAAATAAATGCTGGGGTGTACCTGGTTGAATGCCTGTATGAATTTGAGGAGCTCGTGCTCCGGATGTGTCCAAATTATGAATATATCATCTAGGTATCGTTTATAGAATAATGGTTTGATATCACAAGATGCAAGAAAATTGGACTCTATGTGGTGAATGAATCTGCTAGCGTAGTTTGGGGCCATTCTTGTACTTATTGCCGTGCCGCTGATTTGAAGGTAGTACTGGTTGTTAAATTCAAAGCTGTTCAATTCGAATACAAGTCTTGTGAAGATTTCAATTACTTTTTCGCTTGGATGAGCGACAAGGTTGTATGTGCCATACGATTCAACAAGCGCCCTTACACCATCGTCATGTAGGATATTTGTGTAGAGTGAGCTAACATCCAATGTTACGAGAAATGCACCGTCTGGAATTTTCACGTCTGCTATTTCCCGTAAGAAATGGTTTGTGACACGCAAGAAGGACTCATGTGTGGGTGGTATGTCTTTGATTAAAGAATCAATATAACTTGAAATGGGTTGCGTTAACGTTCCCGTGCCTGATATAGTGGGTCTGCCAGGGTTATTCTCTTTATGAATCTTCATCAGCATGTAAAAACGGCCAGGTGCCAAACGTACTGTAATAAGTGCATTTTTAAGCTTTGAATCAATGGCGCCTTCACGTTTGAGATCATCTAGGGTTGTTACAATGATCCTTTTGTGCTCCGTGGTAGGGTCAAAGTCGAGGTATTTGTAAAATGGTTTGTTATTTATTTGTCGCTCGCCTTCCTCAATGTAGTCCGATCTATTCAGAACAACAATCGCACCTCCTTTGTCTGCTGGTTTAATGACGAGATCTTCGCAGTTGCTCAACGTGAGTAGTGCCTCTTTTTCTCTTTTTTATATGTTATTCATGCTTGGTTTGTGCACCTTGCACGCATGTATAACACCTTTTGAACCGCGTCTATATAGAGATCCAGATGTCGATCTCTGTTGGCGTCTGGGGTCCATTGCCGTCCGATTACCCCACAAAAAAGTTCGTTATCTTTTTCGGGTTCATCAAAGAAATATTCCTTCAATCGTAAACTTCGTGCGAAGTCGTCTAGGTCTTTTAGGAGCGTGAATTCATCATACCTTCTGTTGCCAGGGCAGAATGTAAGTCCACGTAATAGTATACTCAATTCTTCTTTGCTAAGTTCTTTATCGGAAAGGTTAATAACGTTTGGCTCTTTGGGGTGTGGTGACCAATTTTTTTTGAACGTGAGATGGTTTGATATTTTTTCTGTAAGCAGCAGTGGGTATAGCTTGTGGCACATTGTCCCGCGCAAATTTTTTCCTCTTAAGTTTTTCAATTTCCTCTGTTTTTTTGTGCTCAAATACGTCGATTTCTTTCGCTTCCCACTCCGAAAGAGAAAAGTTATTTCTTATATACCGCTCCTCGTCTATCAGTGCGTTTAGAGTCTTTCTACAGTGTTCGATGGTGACCTTAGTCAGCTCCTGTGTGGCGTGATCGAGAATTTTGTTCCACCGTTTCATTTTCCTTTCGGCAAAGTTATGCATCGATGGTGTTAGCGACAAGCTCAGCCCCTTCAGAGCCGTACCCGCCAGTACATATTGTTTGAGGTTTTGCACGTGAAGTTTGTGCCGTATTCTTTTGTCAATAACTTTTCTAAAGTTCAGAAAATTTGGACCCGTTTTTAATTATTCGACGTAGCGCGTTTTAAAACATAGGACAGGGGAAGGGACCAAATGGACCGCTTAGTTCCAACAAAGTTTTATTTCAAGGAGCGTACATGTATATGCTCATGAAATTCGAAAACAACAGACAAACAGATGAAAAACCCTCTATTGCCACGCGCTAAAAACTTATGATCTCAAAAAGGACAATTCTTTTTCACAAAGACCGAGAGAAGGATTGCTGATGCAGTTCAGCCCTAATCTACTAATCCTTTCTGCTTCAATAATCTCCCTTGTCACTTTATTTCTGTTTTTTCCTATGACCCGTTCTATGGCCTAGTTCATCTGAAACGGACGGTGTTTGCCCACTTGCACAGCCAGTATGTCACTTAGCACAGACGCGGCGAATAGAGCCGCAGGGTACCTGGAGGTCGTACCTGGTTTGGGTTGGAGCTCCATCCCGTTGTGCCTCCCGTGACGAGGTGGCCTGTAGGCGCCTGCTGTTGACAGCTGGTGGTTGCTGCTTGCTCTTTGATAATGTTGGCCGCTGATTTTTTCTTGCGGGTGATTGATTCTGGCCACTCGTTGCTGTTGATTGTGGTACAGCTGGCCGTCGTTGTTGGCCCAAATTGACCTTCGTCGCCGTTATATATATATATATATTGTTATGGTTGAATTAAAGAATATGTGTATTTATTTACAGGGTGAGGATGAAGTTCGGCAGTCGCGGTAAAGATGGAGTCCTCAGGCTGCACCAGACAAGGTCGTCTTCCTCTTCCACCTACCCGGCAATATATATATATATATATATATATATATATATATATATATATATATATATATATATATATATATATATATATATATATATATATATATTTAAGGAAAAATAGAGTACGATGCACGTTGGTTTTGCACGGTATATTCTGACTGATGTTTCGGCTGGGGGACCAGCCTTTGTCAAAGTAACAAGTACATGTCAACGCGCTTGCTTATAAAAACATAAGAAAAAGAGTAACTTAAGTACGCTTAAATGCAATAAATTTATCCGCGACGGCATAGACCCGTCTGTATATACCGCTAATACAAATAATGCTCCTGTTAAATCGTCTGTGAGAAGCATGTTATTTTACACTGAACCCAGCGATAATGTCGTAAACCTATCGGCTATCACTCTCTATTGTGCTCAAATAGCTGCATTGTCGAAAGCCCTCACTTTTTGCCCAGCCTCAGGTGGATTTAGTAAATTCCAGCTTTTAATAGATTTGCAAAACTTCGCGCGTAACATGTGTTTTAGAGAATACTTTCATGAGCATGAAAAATCTAATAACAATACAATACCAGTGCCATCACAAAAGAGGTGGACACCACCACCACAACGTAATCAATGCCTCGATAGGTACAGCATGACGTCCTTTAGGCGTACAAGACTCGTGTTCATTACCGACCAAATTTAACAAAGAAGGAAAAAGCAGCGCTCCAAGTGCTATTCAATAACACTGACTTTGTCATCAAACCTGCCGAAAGGGAGGAGCAATCGTAATTATTGATAGGAAGGATTAAATAGCGGAAGCTACCTGACAACTCTCTGACGACAGTTTTTATAGAGCCCTCCCAACCGACCCAACAGATTGTTTTAAGTCCACCTTGCAAGATAAACTAATGACTATAGCAAGAGATAAAAAACTAGAGGAAATAATTGTTTGGTCGCTTATTCCGCTCAGCCCTGTAGCCGGCAGATTTTACATACTCCCGAAGATTCATAAACAAGGTAAACTGGGCCGCCTAATCATCTTCGGTATAAACACTACAACCGAGAACTTGTCGCGCTATGTTTTTTTTATTTATTTGCAATACCCTCAGGGCCAAATGGCATTACAGAGGGGAGTGGTTGCGAAAGAAAAGACAAAAGTTTTTACAAAATGCAGCGGTGAATCTTACATCGAGCAGAAGGTCTTAATTATACAGGTTAGCTAACAGGCTTTATAGCAAACAAAAACGCGGGAATGATGAGAATTACCGCACGATTTCGTTACATCATGATTACGTTATTACATCATGATTCCGTTATTAAACATATTCCCGAGAACATTTCCATCATTCGTGAAGGACACCAACAATTTTCTTCAAGACATATTAAGTCTTAACATTCCCCAAAATGCAATACTTGTAACACTGGATGTCGCTTCACTCTATACTAACATACCGCATGTCGACGAAATCGCTGTAGTGCTTAATGCATACGAGGATTCTTGCCTCAATAAACCAATCGATAAAGAAGCCCTACAATTGCTCTAAAGTGCTTATTTGGGCCGGTTGGTACATGGTCAACGAAGTGAAAAAACAGCGCGTAACACAGGACACAGGACAGAGAAGAGACGGACAGCGCCTCGTCCGTCTCTTCTCTGTCCTGTGTCCTGTGTTACGCGCTGTTTTTTCACTTCGTTGACCTACAATTGCTATTGAAGCTTATCCTTGAACTCAATAACTTTGAAGTCAATAATTGTCATTACGTTCAGATCAGGGGCACGTAAATGAGAACCCGAATAGGCCCTACTCATGCTAACAATTTCATAGGCATTCTAGAGAATAATTATCTGTCCAGCACTGACCTACAGCCTTTGTTTTATAGATGGTTCATGGATGATATATTTTTAATTTGGACACATGGGGAGGACACGCTCTTAAAATTTATAGATGGACTCAATAATTTCCATCCGTCAACCAAGCTTTCGTACAGCCATTCGAGAAATTCTGTTAACTTTCTGTATATCACCGTCGCGCTTTTCGAAGGAAATTAATCACAAAATTATACCGCAAACTTACTAATAGAAAGCAGCTTCTCTATTTTCAAAGCAGTCATTTGCGACATTGTAAGACAGGTATATCTTATAGTCAGACTCACCTTTTTAAGCGATTGTGTTCCGATCGCGAAGACTTCCTATCTAACTGCGAGCAACTTAAAAGCGCTCTCATTAAACGACGGTATCCAGCGGACTTGGTCGATGACGCTATAGACCGAGCAGAACAATTGAATAGAGTCGACATTCTTAGCGCAAATAGTTTGCCTGAACAACGTGCTGGCACTAATCTCGTATTACCTTATCCGGCATCAGTGCCAAAGGTTCTTTCTTTACTCCAACGCCACCACAACATTCTTACCCAATGTGAGCTTCTGAGAAATATCTTCCTGAACCACCTCGCGTAGTCTACCGGCACTCTAGGAATCTCTGCGATTTGTTAATATCGTCAAAATTAAACGAACCCACAATATCTGGCTGTGCACCTTGCAACAAACGACGCTGCAAAGTTTTCCTACATATGCAAACCGCCCAGGAAGCCGTTAGTACGTCGTCCAATTTCACCCTTAAAATTCGCGCCCCCTTTAATTGCGATAGCCCGAACGTCATATACATGCTCGAGTGCGCCATCTGCCAAGAACAGTATATTGGCCATACAGAAACACCGTTCCGAATAAGCTTCAGCAACCATAAATCACATAGCAATACGCAACCTAACCTCCTGCTCTCAAAACATATTCGCTTACCAGGGCATTCGTTCGAAAAAATTAGGGTCACTATACTTGAATCGGGCTTTCATTCTCACCACGATCGGGAAATCCGCGAATCGTATCTCATCTACAAATTCAACACCGTGTCGTCAGGCATAAACGAAAGTACAGGCACGCGTTCTAGTGTGCTCACCAAGCATTAACAGTCTGAATCCATGGCCCGTAGCGTGATCGGTTAAGCTTGTTGGATACCGTAACTAATGCTTCTGTTATTGTGTATATTTGTGTATCCATTGTTTACAGTCACTTAAGTATATTAATCGCCGCTGCTATCACTATTGTGGATGCAAGACTGTATTTGAACGTGCACGCGCAATAAAAGCATCAACTACTGATCTTATTCATATCACAATGACCGAGCTCTGTATATGACGTGCAATCAGACTGTAATTTCATGAGGTTTTCTGATATTTTGATATCCATGCCTTCATTGTTGCTTTATCAATATCTATCTCCGGTTTTTACAGAGTTATGCTGTGTGCACAATTAAGGTAATTATTTCCTTTGGTGTTCTAAATTTTATATATGTATATATATTTATTTACGTTTTTGCTTGATATCTAACTGTACCGTGATGAACACTTCATGCTATGTAGTGTCTAATCGCTGATATACGTCGCCGATCTTTATTATCCTATGTGAATCGTAATTATAATCAAGCGCGTTGACATGTACTCTATTTTGCCTTATTCTACCTGGGCCAGCTTTACTTCTTTGCGGCAACTATATATATATATATATATATATATATATATATATATATATATATATATATATATATATATATATATATTCATCAGCCTGTCTACGTCCACTGACCTCTCCCATGCTGCTGCCAATTTATACCCGCAAGCTCATTATTCTCATCTGCCCACCTAACCATCTGTCTCCCCCTAACCCGCTTGCCTTCTCTAGAAATCCAGTCAATTACCCTTAATGACTAGTGGTTATCCTGTCTCCGCGCTACATGCCCGCCCCATGCCCATTTCCTCTCCTTGATTTCAACTATGATGTCATGAATGCAAGTACTAATGTACCACTCGAAACATCTCTTGAAGCAGTGGCTATTCGTGTAGTTCTCCTGAACAAACTAGTCACCGTCTGCTCTGTTTACATACCACTACACTATCATCTTGAAAAACGTGAATTCTAGTCCCTAATAGATAAACATCCAGAACCTTATATCCTCCCTTGAGGTTTTAATGCACATAGCAATTTATGGGGTGTCTCTTGCTGCGATGCTTGAGGTCGCCTGATTGAACAGTTCCTTTTTACTTCTAAGGCTTGCCTTTTAAATCAAAAAGATTCCACATACTACTGCCTCGCCAGCAATACCTATTCGTCGATAGACCTCAGTATTGTCTCACCATCCCTCCTTCCATTACTGACATGGAATCTAATCAAAAATCCTTGCGGGAGTGACCACTTCCCCGTAACACTAAGCACACCCATATCAGATGAATATCGCCCACAGGTCCCCAGATGGATCACCGACAAAGCTGATTGGAAACAGTTCTGGCAGATTACTCACTTAAGTTGGACTGACCTATCTGGTTTAAACATATATGCAGCTGTGCAATACTTTTCTGCTTTTCTGACCGACGCTGCGATGAAATGCATTCAGCAAACTTCTGGACTGCCTGGCAAGCGACGTGTCCCACGGTGGAACACTGAATGTCGCAACGCACGCTAACAACAAATTAAAGCGTGGGGATTGGTACGGAACTCGCCGGCAGCAGAGAATCTTGAAAGCTGTAAGAAAATCAAGTCCCAAGGCAGGAGAACGCGCCGACAGGCTAGGAGAGAAAGCTGGCATAAAATTTTATCAGGCTTCACTTCATATACACAAGAAACTAAAGTCTGGAACATGGTTTGCAAGGTAGCAGGACGACACGCATCTTCAATACCTCTCAAGACATACAAGAGGACACCTTGGAAGACCAGGCGAACTTCTTCGGTGCCCACTTCGAAAAGGTATTCACTTTGTCGCATTATACTGCAGCTTTTCAACGACACAAAAGAAAAATCGAAGTAGAAAAACTACAGCGAAAATCCTCTAAACATGAGTCGTAAACAACCCTTTCAGTTTTGCTGAGTTACAAGCATCGCTACATGTTTGCAATAAATCAGCTCCAGGTTCGGACCGTATAGTATACGAGGTATTAAAAAAAACTGCTTTCTGAAACAAAACAAACCCGGCTTTCCCTGTCTAACTCTATCTGGTTTTCCGCTGAAATCCCCTCCGCCTGGAAAGAAGCCATTATTATTTCGATTTTAAAGCAAAGCAAGGATCCATCTTTCGTTAGTAGTTACAGGCCAATCGCGCTTATAAGCTGCATGAGTAAACTTTAGAAAAAAATGATAAATCACAGACTTGTACATTACCTTGAAACGAACAATCAGCTCCACCCATCCCAATGCGGGTTTCGAGAGGGTAGATTCACCACCGACCACCTTGTACGTATCGAGGCACAGATCCGAGACGCCTTCGTTCGCAAACAATACTTTCTTTCTCTGTTCCTCGACATCGGAAAAGTCTACGATACGACATGGAGATTCACAATATTAAGTGACCTGTACAATCTTGGTGTGCGTGGCAGGATGTTTACTAGCATCGAAAGCTACTTGCCCAATCGTACATTTTGTGACAGAGTCGGCAGCATTCTTTCCTGAACATTTTTTTAAGTTTATTCAGACAGTCATGGTCTGAGATGAAGGGGCTAAAGGCAGATGCAACTGCCTGACAAAGGCCCCCCTACCCATGCATTGCTGAGGGGTGGAAAGCCGCGGTACATACGCAAATACAGCTAACAAGAAAAGGCAAAAAAAAACAAAACAAAAAAGACCAGACGCACAGGTGAATCAAACACAATAGGTAGGATAGTTACCTTCGGTACACACTAATGATGCGTGACATGAAAATGCTTATACAAGCCCTGATGATGATCAATGTTACAAAACAGTTTAGAAAAAAATAGGAAAAATCTAAAGACAGCAAATTCCCAATATAAAGAGAAGATTAGAAGCTAAATAAGAGGTAATCTTCAACTTTTTTCCGTAGGCTGTATGTCGAACAGTTGTCTTGGATCATATTGGCGATTTCTCGATTATTATTCAGAAATTGTGGCATTAAATAGGCTAGTGTCTGAGTACCATATTTAGTTCGGAACATAGGTGTTCTGAGTCTATTTTGCCTTAGGTGATATTGTGAATGTACAGATAACGATGATGAGTACAGGATTATGGGTCATGCAAAATTTGCCTATGTGTATGCATAGCAAGTTGGAATAGCTGATCTATTCTGAGTATATTAAGCTTTGAAAAGGATGGCGCTGTGTGGTTATTGCGCTTAAGATTTTCAATGTAACGGAGAGCTCTTTTTTGTAAAATTAATAATCTATCAAAATTTGTATGAGTAGTGTTACCCCAAAAAGGAGACAGTATTGCAAATGAGAGTGAACGAGGGCATAATATAACTCCAGTTTCAACCATTTAGGCACCAAGGATCTAACTTTATACAGCATTGAAATTGATTTGCACATATTTGCATGAATCTTGTCCAAGAAACAGGAGTGCCGCTAGGTGGTGTATTTAGCTGCACTCTTTTTATTGTCAAAATGAATTCCTTGCGTCATTCCATCCCACAAAATACGATTTACTGTACATATGTTTATGACGTCCAGCTTAAATTTAAGTCTTGTAACCTAGCAGTTTGTGAGTGGCAGGTTCAGGTTGGCTCAACAAGGTCTCCCGATGGGCGGAGGAAAACGGATTCTGGTTGAACCCCTACAAAAGCACGTGTGTCTTGTTCTCTAGAAAGAGAGGCACTCACCCCGACCTTAACATTCAATTGCAAGGTGAATGCCTGTTTGCTAATGCCGAATACAAATGCGTAGTATTAATTCTGGACACCAAGCAAACTTTCGAACCACACATTAAGTATCTAAAAAACAAGTGCATCAGAACTATGAATGTTGTAAAAGTGCTGTCCCACACTACGTGGGGGAGTGACAAGAAGTATCTCAGGAATTTGTACAGGAGCATCGCCCGCACTCGCTTGGATTATGGAGCAATAACCTATCAATCTGCGACACCTAACGCCCTAAAAATGCTTGACCTTATTCATCACCTAGGCATCCGCCTCTCTACGAGTGCCTTTTGCACCAGCCTCGTTGAAAGCCTGTTCGTGGAATCAAACGAATGGTCACTCCACCTAGAGAGATGTCATATGTCTTTTCTGCATTATCTCAAGGCAAAGGCAGACAAGGACCGCCCTTCACACTTCACAATTGATGACATGTTTACTTTTGTTTTGTTTGAAAACCGGCCATCTTTGAGACAGCCCTATTCACTTCATGTGAGGAGCCTTTCTGAGGAAACCGGTGTGTCACTCGAATATCGTTTGGTGACTCTCGCAGCATGTCTGCCACCATGGCGGTGACAATTGATAGATTGTGATGTGTCCTTTTTAGAGAATATAAAGCACGCACCCATTGTACATATCCACACATACTTCCTAAAACTACAACATAAGTACACATGCCCTGAGTTCTTTACAGATGCCTCAAAGTCCAACACTTCTGTTTCATACGCAGCCATTGGCCCATCTTTCTCAGATACTGGCGTCCTGCATCCTGATGCAAGCATTTTCATAGGAGAAGCCTTCGCAATACTTGCAGCTGTTAAACACATTGTACATATAAAGCTACAAAACGCGGTGATTTACACGCATACTCTGAGTGTGGTGAAAGCCTTGAAAACATTTACAAAACGCAAAAACCCAGTTCTTGAGTCCCTTTATTCACTCTTATGCACATTCTGCTCATCCAAACAGCATGTTGTAGTCTGCTGGGTGCCGGGGCACAGTGAGATACAGGAAAACGTTTTGGCAGATCAGCTGGCTGCATCCGCCAGTAACGATGCTACTAATGCATCAATACAATCCCTGTACTTTACGTAGAACCTTTCCTGAAACGAAAACTATGAGTTTATTGGCAAAACTTGTAGGATAGACACCCGAAAAATAAACTACATGTTATTAAGCCACAACTTGGCGATTGGCCGCACCTATCAAAATCGCAACATATAGAAGTGACACTCACAAGGCTAAGAACAGGGCATACATACTCTACAAATTCATATATTCCGTCTGCCAGTGATCCCCCATTGTGTGCAAGATGTGGAGAACCACTTACAATTCTCCACATCCTCGTCCAGTGTAATGAGTTGGACGCTCTAAAAAAAGCACTTTTTACTGCCGTACCGACAGCATCTTCCACTACACCCTGTTATGCTTATCGGTAGGGATCCGATTTTTAATATTCACTCGTTGTTTACGTTTTAATTGATGTACGCAGTTTTCACAGCATATTTCAAGGTGATCTGTAGCAGGACCTGTGGTAAATACATCTTCGCCATAGTTATGTTACCATGACCTCTTGACATTCACTCTCACTGCACATATTTCACGCCACTGTCATGATTTGAATACTTCACCCGCAGTAGCACGAGGAATTTTAGGGCTCCCTTGCAGCCACTCATCATTTACAATATCATTGTTCATATCTCTAGTCTACAGAATTGGCGCTCTTTAGCTATAAATTGGCCCTTGCACCTTAAAGCGCCACACTTCATCATCATCATCAACTATGATGTCATTAACGATGTTTTCTTCTCTAATCCACTATCTCTATATCTCTCGTCTTGTCTCTTAATGCTACACCTATCATTTTCCTTTTCATTGCTCACTGCGTCGTCCTCAATTTAAGCTGAACCCTCTTTGTAAGTCTCCAAGTTTCTGCTCCGTATTTAAGTACCAGCAAGATGCAGTTGTTATATGCCTTTCTCTTGATGAATAGTGACAATCTACTTGTCATGATTTGAGACTACTTTCCAAGTGTGCTCAAACCCATATTTATTCTTCTTGTTACTTCAGTCACGTGGTTCGGCTCGGTGGTTATTACCTGTCCTAAGTAGACATAGTCTTTTACAACTTCAAGTGCACTATTACCTATCTCGAGTGCTGCTCTCTTCCGAGGTTGTTGTAAATTCCTTTCGTTTTGTGCAGAATATTTTAAGGCCCACCTTTCTGATCTCCTTGTCTAATTCCGTGAAATGATTTGCAAAATGTCCTCTGAGTTAATAAGAAATGCAATGTCGTCGGCGAAGTGCAGATCACTAAGGTACTATCTATTAACTCCTATTCCTAACTGTTCCCATTCTAGTTCTCTGGAAACCTCCTGTAAGCACGCGGTATTGAGAGGATTGTGTCCCACCTCCTTACACCCTTCTTGATTGGTATTTTGTTGCTGTCTTTGTGAAGCACTATGGTAGCAGTTGAGCCCCTGTACATTTTTCCAGGATGTTTATATATGCTCCATCGATGCCGCGATTCCACAGTGTGTGGATGACTGTTGATATTTCTACTGAACCAAACGTCTTCTCCTAGTCAATGAAGGCTATGTATAGTGGTTGGTTGTATTCTAAGCATTTCTCTATTACATGATTGATAGTATGAATGTGGTCGATTGTTAAGTAGCCAGTTCGAAATCCTGTTTGTTTCTTGGGTTGATGGATTTCTAGTGTTTTTTCAACTCTGTTAGCAATTACTTTGTAAATAGGTTGTATACTACGGAGAGCAAGCTGATCGGCCCATGATTCTTCAAGTCCTTGTCATCTCCTTTCCTATGTATTGAGATGATGTTAGAATTCTTTCTATACTCTGGTATCCTTTTTGTCAGGAGACACATCGCAAAGAAAGTGGCTAGTTTTCGTAACACAATCTCTCCTCCATATTTCAGCAGATCGGATGTTACCTAATCCTCACAGGCAGCTTTGCCTCTTCGCATGCTCTCAAGAACTTTTCTTACTTCTATCATTACTTGTGGAGGGCCCTTTTGGTTACTGCTACTTCGTATATTATTAGGTTCGTGGGTTCATAATAATGGCCAATCTCCCACAATCCGTATACGTCAAGGACAATAGCACACTAAGAACTAGAACAAGCTTGCCTCAACTGCTCTTTTTGCGGAGGACATGAGACAACTGAACATTATTTTTTTTCTGCAAAAGAGGGGGGCCACGGAGTGCGGACGCACGTCGCACCGGCTCCGAAGCTTTTCTATGACTATCGGCACGATATCGAAGTTACTAGCGCCATTTTTTACACCAGTGGACGACTGAAGTTCTGGAGATCTTCTGGACACCACATTTTGACAGGTGGGCTGCATTGTTTTGGTGCAACAACCATGTTTTCTGGGTCGCCACGTCAACGCGGCTGCTAAGCTCAGCAAACGCGAACTAGACGCCAGTGTCTCCACCGCCGCAGCGCTGTGGAGGGCTCGGCCGAACGCGCCGTCGGAGCTTCGGAGCTGTTCGGAGCCCCCCGTTCCTCTTCGAAGGCCCGAGTTATGCCAAAATGGAGGTCGTAACTGTGAATGGAGCAGACTTATCACCGGAAGGGTTTGAAAAAGAGTTAGGCTGGTGCGAAGAGCGAAAAGGTGCCAAGACACAGGTCAACCAGGAGCCCGGTTCAGCGGGAAATACCCAGCGAGAGACGCCCTTCGCAGAAAAGGCGCCAGGAAACAAATGGAAGAATGAGCGGAACGCTCGACAAATCATCAAGGCGGGTCGACTGCCTAATCTGCCGACGGAAGTTTATAAGGTCATTGTGCGTCCACGTGGTGGCCTTAACGTCTCAGAATACAGGATGGATCGGATATATTGCTGCCTGCGCAACGCTGCGGGGGTCGACCGGGAGGCGGCTGTGAACGACAGTACGTTCACCAACAACACACAGATCATACTCGTCATCAGTACACCATCTGAGGATTGAGCCCAGCAGTATAGAGCCATTACCAAACTACAAATAGGTCAGCAGGAATTTGAGACCTGTGAGTACAGGGCAGCCCCGGAGAACACGTCAAAGGGAATTATACGAGGGGTGTCCAAGGAAGAGAGCCCAAAAGACATCCTTAGCAACTTGGTCACTCCTCGTAACCAAGAAGCGTTTCATGCTAAAAGAACGGGAAACACGGACAAAATTATTGCGCTGTTTGAGGGGTTTCGCGTTCCGAGATATGTGAGGTGTGGAGCGATGCTCGTTAAGTGCATGCTCTACAGAAAACACTTTGATGTCTGCTACGGTTGTGGGAGACTGGGACATAGAGCAGATGCGTGTCCCTACCCCAACGACAAGGTGTGCAGGGGATGTGGAAGCGGTAATCCAGCGCAAGATCACCGTTGTGAACTGGAATGCAAGTTATGTGGCAAATATCACCCCACTGGAGACAAGAGATGTAAGGCAAGATACAAGATACCGTACCTGGTTAGGAGGCGTCGCTGGGAACGAACGAGGCGAGACAAAGAGGAAGCATGGGCAGCGTGCACTGAAGCATGCTACCAGTACAAAGAAGTCGGCGTATATCATGACGAGGACCACAACACAACTAGCCAGCAGTCGGACAAGGGCACCAACAGGCAAAACAGTGCGAACGGCCTCGCACAAAACCACTCCGCATCCTTCTCAAAGCTTACTGGGGGAAAGAGTCTAGGACAGTCCCGGTCCCGCTCAAAATCCAGATCAAGATCAAGGCCGAGGTCCCACTCAACAGCCACTCGAGGGAGCGGCAGTACGCAGGTGAGCTTTGCAAGTGTGGTCTCCGGCACTGCCTTTCCAAGTATTGTTATCGGGTCCGCCTTAGAAAAGGAAATGATGCAGTTAAAAAAAATGTTAGAACAGATCACTAGAGAGAACCTAATGCCTAAAGAAGAGATAAAGCAACTGAAAGAAGAAGATGCGAAGCTTCAGGATGAGCGCAACATGCCTAGCCCTCCCTCTGTTAGCAAAACACCAACGCTCAATCGAGCCCCAACATCTGTTTCCTCGCAAACGAGCGGGGAGTCACCACCACTAAAAAGGAGGGTGCAGGAAGAGGCAAAAAAGCCGGTAATTTTTTTGATTAGTGAGGTTAAGGGATTGTTCAAAGAAATGTTTGATGAAATACAAAACCAAATTACTTGCATTCACGTCGAAATAAAGGAAGATTTGATGAAATCGAGCACAGGGTATTAGCGATAGAGAGCACGCCGAAGGATATTACGTCATATGGAGCGGGGCTGGTTAAATTAAAACCGTGTAGCAGAACACCCACAGTAGAAACCAGCAAGGTCACCGGGGAGGATCCCATAAATAAACATGGCGCCACATAACCATTACAATATTTGGCAGTGGAATTGCCGTGGGTACGGTAGGAAACGAGGAAATCTGCAGCAATTTGTGATAAACAGGGAGGCGCCAGATGTTATTGCCTTGCAGGAGACCGGGGGGACGGCAAAGTTATCGAAAACAAGTCGTATAGTACTTCTAGTGAGAATGCGACTGTCACAACTCTGGTGCATGGAAACCTCGCGGCTGTAGAGCATGATACCGGAGTGCACGGCATAGACCACCTCCTTATAGAAATAATACCCTCCCGTGAAAAAGAGGGAAGCCTCTTCGTGCTTAACATTTATAGCCCACCCCTACAGAAGTTCAAGTTTGGTCCACTTTTCCACAAAGCCTTGAGCATGAGGGAGAGACGGGCTCTCGTCATAGTCGGCGATTTTAACGCACCGTACGCTGCTTGGGGATACGCTGTCGAGAATATAAAGGGCCGCAACTTATGGGCAGATGCTCAACACGAGGGCCTTACGCTGATAACAAATCCTGAGGAGCCCTCAAGAATAGGCAACAGCGTTAGTAATGACACAACACCGGACGTAACTTTCACGAAGAACGTAGCAGACTCGCGATGGGTAAACACGCAGCAGAATTTTGGCAGCGATCATTAAATTGTAGGTACAATGGTGCTTGCATGCCCTCAAAAAGGGCAAGGCAGAAAACTTGCACTTGTAGAATGGGACTATTTCCGCAAGATTCAAGAGGAGGATTTGGATGATACCATAGTTAATATAGAAAAGTGGGTAGAGAAGCTCCAACAGAGTGTCAAGAAAGCCACTAAAATTGTTCCCGAAGAAGCGGGAATGGCGGAGATGGACAGCAAACTGTTACATCTGTGGGAGGCAAGAACTAGCATCCAAAAGCGCTGGAAAAGACAAAAATACAATCGTAATTCAAGAAAGGAAGTAGCTGCATAAAACAACGAGATAGAGCTCCATGTGAATCGGCTGACCCAACAACAGTGGGAAGCCACGTGTAACTTGATGGATAGAGAAATGAAGATGTCAAAGACTTGGAACATTCTGTTAAGTCTTCTTGACCCGCAAAGTACAAAGACTGCACAGAGGCATAAGCTGCAACACGTAATACATAACTATACAGGAACAGAGTAAGAGCTCTTTCACGAGCTACGAAAAGAGTACTTCGCGGACGCAACAAAAGAACCACTTTCCTTTTACAAGGGGCAGGACAACCTTATACTTGATGCTGATACAACGAAGGCCGAGGTTTGATTCGAGCTCACTCGACTAAACTTGAGGTCTGCTCCGGGACCTGATAAAATAACTTATAAGACGCTCAGAAACTTGGACGACGAATCCATTAGGACCCTCACTGAGTACATAAATTAGTGTTGTAAGAGTAAGACTATCCCACGTCAATGGAAGACTGCTCAGGTCATTATGATTCCAAAGCCGCGAAAGAAAGGACAGTAGGATAACCTCAGACCAATTTCACTGTCTTCATGCATAGGCAAACTCCAGGAGCACGTCATCCTTACACATCTCACTGCCTACATGGACGAGAATGGACTCTTCCCACATACCATGACAGGTTTCAGACCTAAACCATCAACGCAGGACATCATGTTGCAGAATAAGCATCAAATACTCGACGTGAGGATCAGATCTTTAGACTCTAAGGCTATCCTTGGCCTTGATCTCACTAAGGCCTTCGATACCATCACACACAGAGCCATATTAGAGAATCTTCAGGGACTGAAGATAGGACAGCGCACCTACGCATATGTGAGAGACTTCCTATCCGACCGCACTGCAAGAATTGCGGTAGGAGAGGCAAGGTCTGAAGAGATTGTATTGGGCAGTAGAGAAACGTCACAGGGTTCGGTGCTGTCTCCCCTGTTATTTGATGTGGCGATGATTGGCCTACCCACAAAACTTGATCAGATTGAGGGCCTCAGACATAGCACATACGCAGATGACATTACCTTCTGAGTGACGGGTGGGAGTGACGGTGGCATTGAAAACATAATACAAGAAGCTGTTGACACTGTAGAGAGATATTTAGAAGGTAAGGGGCTAAAATGTTCTCCCGAAAAGTCGGAATTGCTCATTTATAGGCCCACTTGTAGCAGACGCAAAAGAATACAGGAAAGGCCAGACATCACGATTTTTCCAGGGGGAAGTAAAATACCCACGGTAGCGAACCTACGAGTTCTCAGGCTCCATATACCTGAGAATGGGCACAATGGAGAATCTATTAGGCTATTAGAGAACAGCGTCCACCAAACAAGCAGGCTGATTAAACGACTAGCTAGCAAAAACTATGGTATGAAGGAACACAACTTAGTTCAATTAGTCCAGGCTTTTGTAGTCAGCCGCATCGTATACGTTGCTCCATATCTTAAACTACACGCAGCCGAACAGAGCAAAATAGGTTGCATCATTAGGAAAGCATATAAACAAGCAATATGTCTAACGTTAAATACGTGGACTGAGAAGCTCTTGGCTTTAGGGCTACATAACACGCTCGCAGAGCTAATAGAGGCCCACACGATAGCACAATATGATCGGTTAACGCAAAGCCCTATGGGCAAACATATTTTGGACCTAATTGGCGTCACGTACAATGTGCAACACGGGGTAAAAAAGAGCATTCCGCGGAAGGCAAGGGGGCATATTGTGGTGCCTCCATTACCTAGAAATATGCATCCTGAGCATCACCGCACTAGAAGAATAGAAAGAGCGAAAAGCCTACATAAAAGGTTCGGCAACGCCCGGGACGTGGTCTATGTAGATGCAGCAGAATACGAGAATGGCTGAAGCATAGTAATCGTAGCTACAAATATTCAAAGAAATTCCAACGTCAGTGGCAGTGTACGTACAGATAGGGCACAAGTGGTGGAGGAGGCGGCTATAGCCTCCACAAAAGCCGAAGTCGTGATCAGCGACTCCGAAACTGCTGTTAAGAATTATGCCAAGGGAAGGATCTCACCGAAAGCGCTCAGAATTCTGGCAAACTTTTGTGACGAGCGGGTAGTTGATACTGTATGACCACCTGCTCACTCCTCCCTCCCCGGAAATGAAATTGCTCACGACCTGGCTCGAGAACTGGCCGGCCGAACAGGTGCAGCGCGAAGTCCGGGGGTGGGGAGGGACCAAATTATTAGTTATGAAGAGATCACAAAACACTATAGGCTAAGAAGGGTCCAATTCCCCCCGGCTCATACCTCGCTCAGTAAGCAGCAGGCGACGGCATGGCGCCTCTTACAAACCAACACTTTCCCGATTCCGGTAACTTTTCCCTACATCTACCCAGAGATATACTCAGATTTGTGTAAGTTCTGCAATCAAAGGACGGATCTCAATCATGTAGGGTGGGGTTGCCCCTCAGTGACAGGGCAATCTAAAAAATACAGCAACGGAGAGCAGTGGGAGACCGCACTGCCAACTGCAGACCCCAGAAGTGCAAATCGACGTCCTTCGGCGAGCCCAGGGTGCCGCCAGAGCTGAAGGACTCATGGCTGCCACCAAGGAGAAGGAGACAATTCTTCCACATCTTGCCGCTTTTTCTTCTGTAAGTTATTTCCTCCTCTGCAAAAGAGCTTGCATTCTTCTGCAAAAGATATTTCACATATTCCAAGTTGTGGAATAATACATAAAGTACAGTTTACCGACTCTTTAGACTATATATATATATATATATATATATATATATATAGAGAGAGAGAGAGAGAGAGAGAGAGAGAATTTTACAAGGAAACGTATATTTGCAGATATTTACGATGATTACAGGCGATGGCAATGCCTGGCATACTAGCGGGCTGGGACCAGTCTCTATCCACTTCATGGTCTTTTCTTTCAGACAGGGACCCTTTACCGCTTTATGCTCCAATCCCACTACTGCCTTGTGGCACTACCCCGCGGCGTTAAAGCACCGACCCGGTGCTTGTCACGAAAGGGGAGTGTTGGGTGACACATAAGGCTTCAGTCTTACGACGTGCACAACGGTGGGTGGTGGTGGCGTTGAGTGCGCTTTGTCGACGACTCGCTGTATCTCGTAGGTGAGGTTGGTGATCTTGCGCAGGACTTTGTATGGTCCGTCATAGCGAAATAATTGTTTTTCTGAGAGACCGATGTGACGACATGGGGTCCACAAGAGTACGAGAGAACTTGGTGAATAGGAAACTTCGCGGTGGTGACGATCGTATCGATCTTTCTGAGAGGCTTAAGAAAGTATGAGTCGTTCTCGGGCAATCTGTCGTGCTGCGTCGGCTCGCTCTATGGCATCGCGGACGTATGTGACCGGGGAGCTTGAACCATGAGGAAGGAGTGTATCAAGAGGCAGAGAGGCTTCCCGTCTATAAAAAAGGTAGAACGGGGAATAGCCTGCGGTGTCATGTCTGGAGGAGTTGTAAGCGAAGGTGACGTAGGGTAACGTTGCGTCCCAGTCACGGTGGTCTGGAGAAACATACATTGACAACATGTCCGTGATAGTGCGATTCAGGCGCTCTGTAAGTCCATTAGTTTATGGATGGTATGCCGTTGTGAACTTGTAGTTCGTGGAACAGGAACGCACGATATCCTGGACGACGCGAGATAAAAAGTATCGGCCTTGGTCAGTAACGAGCTGTCGAGGAGCGCCGTGATGCAATATGATGTCATGCAGTAGAAAGTCGGTGACATCGGTAGCGCAGCTGGTTGGAAGAGCGCGGGTTATCGCGTAACGTGTCACGTAGTTGGTCGCCACGGCAACCCATTTGTTTTCGGATGTAGGAGTGGGAAATGGCCTGAGAAGTTCGAGCCCTACGCGGTATAATGGTTCAGCAGGGATCTCAATAGGGTAAAGAAGGCCAGCTGGAAGCTATGTTGGTCGTTTTCGACGTTGACAAAGGTCGCAGTTGGCGACATACTTTTGCACAGAGCGATATAGGCGTGGCCAGAAAAAACGGCGCCGGACGCGATCATAAGTGCGGGTGACTCCCAGGTGCCCAGCGGCAGGTTCATCGTGAAGCTGTCGGAGAACATCTACACGCAAATGGGAAGGCACGACGAGAAGGTGGTCAGGACCATTAGGGCGCATGTTGTGGTGGTAGAGAACACCTTCATGAAGGAAATACAAGTTCAGAGAAGTGGGTGCAGTAGCGGAACTCAGGCTTTCTATGATGGGAAGTAAATCCGGGTCGCGGCATTGCTCAGAAGCGATATCAAGAAAGTCTGATATTGATAAAACGCAAGCCTCCGTAGATCTCTCTGGGGCGTCTGGTGGATCCACTGGATACCGTGACAGGCAGTCGGCGTCTTGATGGAGGTGACCAGATTTATACAAGACCGAGAAGGTGTATTCTTGGAGGCGGAGAGACCAACGACCGAGACGTCCCGTGGGATCCTTGAGCGAGAAAAGCCAGCAGAGTGCATGATGATCAGTTACAACGGTAAAACAGCGGCCGAAGAGGTACGGGCGAAATTTAGCGACAGCCCAAACAAGAGCAAGACACTCTCTTTCAGTGATGGAGTAGTTCCTCTTGGCAGGGGATAAAAGGCGGCTGGCGTAGGCGATGACACAGTGAAGTCCATGCTGACGCTGAGCTAAAACAGCACCAATTCCGTGGCCACTTGCGTCCGTACGAACTTCTGTCGGGGCAGTCTGATCGAAGTGGGCTAATATTGGCGTAGTCGTGAGGGCTGAAATGAGCGCCGAAAATGCAGCACTTTGAGGCGATTTCCAAGTAAATGGGACATCTTTTTTAAGAAGCTCGGTGAGAGGCCGCGCAATATCGGCGATATTCCTGATGAAGCGGCGAAAATAGGAACACAAACCAAGGAAGCTCCAGACATCCTTAGGAGAAGAGGGCACGGGAAACTGAGTCACTGCACGAATTTTGTCCGGATCGGGCTGTACTCCAGATGCGTTAACGAAGTGACCAAGTACAGTTACTTCGCGACGGCCGAAAAGGCATTTGGAGGAGTTCAGCTCGAGACCAGCGTTGCGGAATACTTGGAGAATACTGGACAGTCGCTCAAGATGGCTTGCGAACGTCGGTGAAAAAACAATTATATCATCTAGGTAGCATAAGAAAGTGGATCATTTGAAGCCGCGCAGAAGGGAATTCATCATGCGCTCAAAGGTGGCCGGCGCATTACAAAGCCCAAACGGCAATACTTTAAATTGGTATAACCTATCGGGGGTTACAAATGCTGTTTTTTTCTCGGTCCCGTGGGTCAACAGCGATCTGCCAATAACCAGATCAAAGGTCAATGGACGAGAAAAACTTTGCGCCATGAAGGCAGTCAAGGGCGTCATCTATTCTTGGTAAGGGGTAAACGTCCTTCTCAGTGACCTTGTTGAGATGTCTATAGTCGACGCAAAACCGCCATGTGTTGTCCTTCTTCTTGACAAGCACGACCAGGGATGCCCACGGACTAGATGAGTATTCGACGACGCCTTTGGCGAGCATTTTCTCGACCTCTTTCTGGATGACAGAGCGTTCGGCAGTGGAGACGCGGCAAGGGCAGCAATGAATTGGGTTGGCATCGCCGGTGTTGATGTGATGGGTCGCAACTGATGTCACAACTGATTGAGAGTTCGGGAGCTGCATGGTCTAGTTTCCCGAGGTTGAGGGCCCAGGTCGTGCAGGGGACCTGGATCGAGAAATCATCGGCAGAGAGATCGGCGGCCTTGGGGTGATGGTGACCGGCTGAACCTTCGACCCTGAACGTTAGTAGGAGCAGGCTGTGGATCATACGGAGTAGAAAAGCGGCGAGAATTGCCTTCAAAGCGGCGCCATGTCCCAGTGTTCCAAAATGAATTGGATGTCCAACGATTGCAACAGTAGCGTGCAATGTGGCCGGCGCGAGAGCAGTGAAAGCAGATCGGTCTATCATCCGACGTTCTCCGTTCAGCAGGGTTCCGGTAGCGGGAAGGGTAGCGTGAAGGCTACACCGAAATTTGGTTAACAGAAGCCGAGGTATCGGTAGTGCGAACAGCGCAAACAGGTGCGATGCCGAGATTTGCTATTTCTTGGCGAACGACGGCTTGGATGAGGGAGACGGTGGATGCGTTGTCTTGAGGACCTTCGGAGGCGATGGCTGCAGGAGCCATTGCTTCGAGTTCGCGGCGAACAATTCGGGTGACGTTTTCGGCCCATGTAGCTTGCGTGAATTTGGGGCTGTCTTCGCAGGTCGAAGTGGCTGCAGTATTAGGCAGACGCGCAAGCTAGCGGGTTATGCGACGGTTCTTGGCGTGCTCGAAGCGCTGACATTCTTTCAAAACCGCGTCGATGGTGGCGCAATCCTTAACGACCAACAGATTTAAGGCGTCATCGGCAATTCCCTTTAATATGTGAGCGATTTTGTCAGTTTCGCTCATGTTCTCGTCCACCTTTCGACAGAGGCCCAATACGTCCTGTATGTAAGATACATATGATTCTGTCGATGTCTGCACGCGACATTCCAGGTCTTTCCTCGCGGCCTGATGTCGCCCAAATGGCCTGCTGAATAACTCTACAAGCTTCAGTTTGCTAGCGTCCCAGCTGGTCAACTCCGACTCATGCGTCTCATACCAGGTGAGCGCTGTATCTCGCAAGTAAAATACAACGTTGGCCAGCATCAACGTAGGGTCCCACCTATAGTATTCGCTCACGCGCTCGTACAATGCGGCCCAATCTTCAACATTCACCTTGTCCTTGACTGTGCCCGAGAATGTTCCGGGGTCTCGTGGAGGCAGGAGAATCAAAGGACGCAGCAGCAGCAGCAGCTGCTGTTGCTGCTGCTGTTGCTGCTGCTGTTGCTGCTGCTGTTGCTCTTGTGGGTGGGCCTGTTGAGCCATTGCAGGAAAATGAAGGTGGCGACCACTTCGAAGTTCCGTGTTGGTTTGCCGGGAAAGCCAGGTAGGCGTGCCCCGCACCTCCACCAATCTTAAAAGAAAACGTATATTTGCAGATATTTACGATGATTACAGGCGACGGCAATGCCTGGCACACTAGCTGGCTGGGACCAGTCTCTATCCACTTCGTAGTCTTTTCGTTCAGGCAGGGACCCTCTACCGCTTTATGCCCAAACCCCACTACTGCCTTGTGGCAATATATATATATATATATATATATATATATATATATATATATATATATATATATATATATGCTGGTGTGTGCGTGTGTGTGTGTGTGTGTGTGTTATGACATTTTCGGTTGTAACTAAGTTTATTGGCCGTGAACTCGGGAACGAAAAGTGCCACGGACGCGAAGATGAAGCGCACGTTCAAATACGAAGATGATTGTTAACCAGAACAGGTGATGATGCGGTCCAGAAGAGGATGAAGCGCATAATAGATGCCTACACATATTCCCCCACGTGAAAGCGGCCAGTCTGGCTGCTGCGGGCGGGTAGTCGAGGGGACGAGGAACGTCGTGTGAAAAGCTTCATGGAGAAAGCGTGTACCGTTTCGGTGCCGCGGTAATCATGGGCAGTCAGCACGACAAGAGGTATCACACGATAAATTACAGTTGAATTCTGCTCTAAATCTACATATGGGCCAATGAATCGATGTTGGAACTTATCGCACAGACTAGGTGTGCAAATTGGGGTCAATAGCAGCACCTAGTCACCCGGTCGGAATACCACACGACGAGAGGTAGTATATACGGGCTTCCTTGCTTGTTGCGTAGCTTCCGTGTTCATACGAGCGCGCTGGCGGCACTGCGCAAGCCGAGAAATATATTCTTCGCAAGAAGACGGTGATGGAGGGCCATTGCTGGTGAAGAGAACGTCGATAAAGAAAGTAGGTGAACGTCCGTAAACGAGATAAAAGGGCGAGTAGCCAGTTTTGATCTAAATAGCGGTGTTGTAGACGAAAGTGAGAAACGGTAGAAGTTTATTCCAGTTTCTGTGATCCGATTGAATGTACACGGCGATCATGTCAACAAGGGTTCGATGAAATCTCTCGGTCAGACCGTTAGTTTGAGGATGGTACCTAGACACCATCTTCTGTGTGGTACCAGAAACGCGAAGAGCTTCACCTCAAAGCTGTGATAAGAGCACTTTTCCACGGTCACTTAAAAATGCACAAGGAGCACCATGACGTAGAATTATGGCCTGAAGGACGAAGTCAGCAACTTCCGATGCTGAACCAGTAGCTACTGAAGTTGTCTCGGCGTAGCGTGTCAGATTGCCTACGGCGGTGACTATTCATCTATTTCCAGCTCCAGTAACAAGGAAGGGGCCCATAAAGATTGACACCAACGACCTCGAAAGGTGTTGTAGGGCACGTGATTGGCTGTAATTGACCAGCAGGAGGAGATGTAGGAAGATTGCGAAATTGGCACGGAGAGAAGAAACCCACGTACTTTGCTACGCTGGAAGGCCAGGCCAATAAATGTGGCTTCAAATGCGGTCGTAGGTTTTTTGAAAGCCGAGGTGACGAGCAGTCAAATCGTCATCAAAAGCATTAAGTACATGATGTCGAAGAGCGCGTGGAAGAACAGGTACCCAGCGTTGACCGTCAGGATGATAATACAGCACGCTGTCTTGAAGCTTGAAGTGCTTTAGTTGTCGACGAAGCCGTGCATTGGGTGGACGTGTAGCGCCTGAGAGGTGGTCTATAATGCGCCGACAGTGCGGGTAAGCTTGCTGGCGAGAACTAAAAGGTTGGTCATCGTCGATTGGTGGCTGGTACAACGAGGCGAGCAAGGCAACAGAACTGGGAGTCATGTCCGCACTGGTGTCGTTGGAGTTGACATCTAGAGTGTCAAACAAAGCCGTAGGTAGTAGGCAACGAGAAAGAGCGTCGGCGTCTTTATATTTTTTGCCATATTTATAAATAATCTCAAACTGATACTCGTTTATGCGTAAAATCCAACGACCCAAGCGTCCGGACAAGTTCTTCATTGTAGAAAGCCAGCATAAGGCGTGGTGGTCCGCTACGGTGGTAAATTAACGGCCGTACAGATAAGTACAGAACTCTTTTATTTACCAAACCACAGCAAGGCACTCCTACTAAGTGATGGTATAGTTCTTTTCGGTAGAAGTAAGCACTCAGCTAGCTTATGCGACGACCCTTTCCCGTCCAGAGTTATCACGAAGGAGAACAGCACCTATACCGCAACTGCTGGCGTCAGCATGCAGTCAGGGTGGTGTCATCAAAATAGTCTAGAACAGGCTCTGACGTGAGAGCTTCCTTCAATAGGTCAAACGACGACTGACATTCTTCGGACCACACAAAGGGTGCATTAGAAGCAAGTAGTTTGTGAAGTGGCGCAGCAAATTAAAGCAAAGTTTCGTATGAAACGACGAAAATAGGATGTGAGGCCAAGAAAACTTCGCGAATACTTAGGTTTTGTGGGGCGTGGAAATCGAAGGACAGCAGTGATGTTTTCTGGTCAGGGCGAATACCGTCCTTGCTTACGACATGACCGAGAACCTTGATTGACTCCGTGGCGAAATGGCATTGCTTGGTGTTGAGCTGCAGACCCGCACCGGCAAGGCAAGTTAGGACGTAATCTAAGTGCCTCAGGTGTTGAGAAAACGTTGATGAAAAGATGATATTGTGATCAAGGTAGCAGTGACACGTCTTCCATTTCAGACCATGCAGTACGGTGCCAATCATGCGTTAAAACGTCGCTGGTGCAATGCAGAGCCCGAAAGGCATCACGCTAAATTCGTATAGGCCGTTCGGGGTTGGAAATGCCGTTTTTTTTCTTTGTCGTCGTCGTGCATGGAAATTCGTCAATACCCCAACCACAAATCAAGGTTTGAAAGGTATTTGGGCCCTTACAGGGAATCAAGGGCGTCGTCGATTTGGGCATGGGGCATACGTCCTTGCATGTGATGTTGTCAAGTGCCCAGTAATCGACCCAAAAGCGCAGGGAGCCACCCTTTTTCGTGCCAAAACAACTGGCGACGACCAAGGGTAAGTTGATGGACGAATGATTTCTCGTTGGAGCATGTCAGCAACGTTTTCTTCGACCATTTTTTTCCTCAGCGAGAGACACAGGGTACGGGCAGTGATGCACAATACATGTTCCCTCGTTCTGAATGCAATGCGCTGCAGTGGTACTTCGGCCCAATGTCAAAGAGCACGTGTCGAAAGAATCGGCGTGTTTCGTTAACAAAGCAAGCTACTGCTACGCCTGCATAGCTGATAAGTCATCACTGATAAGTGCTCTGAAGGGATAAGAAGAACCAGGCTTACTCATAGAAGGGCCGTTGGCAGAGGTAGGTTTAAGTGGCGTGACGCTGACAAGCTCAGCATTCAAAACACAGGCAACTGCAGTGCCCTCTGGAAGGAGAACTTTCTCCGGTGTTACATTCGTAGCAATGACGAGTGCGGAGCCATGGTTAAAACGTACGACACCTCACTCAATGGCCATGCCTTTAGCGATGCAAGTCGACGAAGGAGACACGAAGACATCACTGTGGTTGATCTCCTTAGAAGTCTGGGTCACAATTCGCTCTTGATGTGGTGGTAGTTCCTGATCTTCGTGAGAGAACAGGCGTAATGGCTTGGTGACGCCTTCGTCGAACCTGGAGTCCGTAGTAGTTAGGTGCCGAATCTGTTCACGACTACATATAGCTGCTGACGAAGAAGATAGGAAGTCCCAACCTAGAATTAGCTGGTGAAAGCACCGAATAAGCTCAGTGAACTGGATTTAATGCAGGATGTCATCGCTGAAAACACGGTTAGTACAAAGAGCAAAAGGGCGGATAGTGTTCCCCAGGGCTTCGACAAGAGTGGGTCCAATATAAGGTGTCAACACATTTTTTAGGCGTTTGCACAAATAATATATAATCACAGAAACTGTAGCACCGGTGTCCACCAAAGGTCCCACGAGAACTCCTTCCACCATAACAGAAACCGCGTTAATCGGGCGTGCTGGTAAAACATCAGTCCTACTGTTACATGCAGTTTCTCCTCCGAAAACTGGATGATTTAGTTTTCCGACCGGTGGTCAGTGGTAAACAAGGCTGGCCGAGGAGGAGCGGAGGAGCAACGAAAGGGCGGAGGTGATAGGCGTCGACTTGAACGGTAAGTGTTCCGCGTCTGAGTCAATATGGGCTGAGATGGAGACCGCTGCTTTCCAGATGAATAACGCCGGGCGTAAGAATCCCCACTAGAAAAGTCCCGTTCGCGCATGGCGTACCCGCGATGCTCGTCCTAGTGGTGCTTGCGGCAGAAGTATGGTATATGGTCACGATATCCACAGTAAAAACATGTTTGGCGAGACGAACGCCAAGATGGTTAGTAGAGGCCGTTCGGCGCACCAGGAGATAGCGCACTCAAGTGGGCACACGGAGGGTCGGTTGGCATTGGCCGGAAGTGCACCACTGGTGAAGCAGCAACCGACGTGAGCGATGGCAGCGGCAACGTAGAGTTTACTTTACGACGAGCCCTCCAACGTACGCGCAACTTGCGCGTACGTTGGAGAGCTAGCCGAAGGTGGCCATACGTGGGCTGGATCGGTGAATGATGTTAGTTCCTTCGCTACAATGTCCCGCAAGGCAATGTTGGAAGGCTGTGTAACAGATGAATATGGTGGTGAGAAGCCCATTGATTGGAATTCTTCGCGTATGATCTCCCGTATCATGTCACGCAGGTCTCGGGCTGATGGACTGTGTTCAATATTGCCCGACTGAATGCGAACAAAATCAAGCTCATCGAGACGCTGACACGTAGAGATGACGTCAGTGACAGTAGAAGGATTCTGGGCAAAAACGGCATTGTAGGCAATGCTTCTGATGCCCTTCAGGATGTGACGCAGTTTGTCTGACTCGGACATGAAAAAATGGCCACGCCCGCAAAGCGCAAGGACATCCTCGATGTACGATGTGTATGACTCGTCGGGATGTTGTTGGCAAATATATAGGGTTCACTTCGCTAGAGCGGATTGAACGGCAGGTGTGCCGAATACTTGGCGAAGCTGCTGCTTGAAGGCAGGCCAGTCGGTGAAGTCAATCTCATGGTTCAAGAACCATGTCTTTGCGAAGCCCGTGAGATAAAGCGATACTTGACGGTGCTTGTTAGAGTCGTCCCAGTGATTAGTTGCACTTACTTACTCGTAGTTATCGAGCCTGTCCTCCACATATTCGCCGCGGAGACAAGCGAAGATCGAAGGGTCGCGCTGGTGGTTTACGATGTAAAGAGGAGGCGCTTGCGGCGCCGGGACATACCAGAAAGGGCATCCGCCCACTCACTCTGAGATATGTTGGTGGACTGAGGGTCCAAGCAGCGGCCAGAATGGAGCTCCAGCGAGTAGGCGCTGTGAGGACAGGACCGGGATCGTCAATCCACCTCCACCACGTATAACGACTCGGTTGTAACGAGGTTTATTGACCGTGAACTCGAAAACGAACAAGCGCAGCGGACCTGAGGATGAAGCGAACGTTCAAAGACGATGATGATTGTCAGCCAAAGCAGGTGATGATGACTGACTGCTGTCCAGATGAGGATGAAGTGCATAATATAGTTGCTTACAATATATATATATATTTTTATATATATATATATATATATATATATATATATATATATATATATATATATATATATATGTACATTGGCCGCTGTGGTAGCTCAGTGGTTAGAGCATAGAACGAGTTATTCGAAGGTCGTAGGTTTGATTCCTGCTCACGGCTGGTTATTTTTTCACCCACTTTTCTTTCTTCTTATTAACATTCCATTGGTTCTAATATTTTCCCCTGTACATTCCCTGGCATTACTGTCTGTTAGATCTCAATAATATTGTGTCAAAACACGGAAAACCTAGCCCTTAGGTATACACTTCTTTCCCTTATATATATATATATATATATATATATATATATATATATATATATATATATATATATATATATATATATATATATATATATGTATATATATATATGACAAGTTTTTATCACTATTGAGAGCTTTGGAGCGAAAAATTCTGTGTCGTCTGTATATACATATGTGTCCACTCCATCATTGCTGGGAATAGTGCTTTGCAATATATTAAAAAAACGTGAAGTAACTGCTCCCCGAGGAACTCCTCGTGACTGTGTATGTATACTTGAGGTGACCAATAAAACTCCCTTCCACCTAAATACTCACTAAACCACATCACCATGTATTGATTGATTTATATGTGGGGTTTAACGTCCCAAAACCACCATAGTGACACGTGCGGTTCTTTTGGTTTACAAAGGAAGACGCTATCACTTTCTGTTAAGCGCAACGCAGGCCGCGTTTATCTTGTATGCCACTCTGGAACGCGTTACGACGCGTGTATAAAAAGACTGACACGTGCGGTTCTTTTGGTTTAGGAAGAAAGACGCTATCACTTTCTGTTAAGCGCAACGCAGGCCGCGTTTATCTTGTAGTCCACTCTGGAACGCGTTACGACGCGTGTATAAAAAGCCGGCGCAGTGCGCCACTGGGGGTTTTTTCTTTTTTTCCGTCGGCCGACGACTGTTCACGCCGCTGTTGCTATGAGTTGTGTTTGGCCCTGTTTTGCTGGGCACAATTTCGCCCAATAAACATTTCGCCTGACACCGCCCTGACTCCTGCGTGCTTCCTCTCAAGTGCTGCGTGTATCACAACCTCGTGACATCTGGTGGAGGTGCTTCTCGGTCCATGTACCGTACGCCCCCGTCCAGCCGTGAGCCAAGCCCAAGCCGCCAAGAGGACGACGCTGAGCCGGTCGTTCGAGTGAGCCGAAGACAACAAGGACTACCGCCCGAATACCTGCCGCTCCCCGACAAGGACAAGAAAACAAAGGCTGCTACGAAGCCGGCATCCACGATGACGGAAGCAAGGTCTTCGGCAACCGTGGTCGTCAACCAGCCCAAAGAGCCGCCTACCTTCCGCGGATCGACCTACGAAGACCCGGAAAGCTGGCTTGACATTTACGGCCGCGTCGCACCTTTGCAAGCGTCGTGCGGAAGGAAAGAGCCGCATCACTGCTTGAAACTCGGGTGCAGCTCCCCAACGAAAACGTAACGATCTTCACGGAGGAGATGACGCGACTTTTCCGCCACGCCGACGCCGACATGTCTGAGGACAAGAAGGTTCGCCTGCTTATGCGAGGAGTGAAGCAGGAGCTCTTCGCCGGACTGATCAGAACCCCGCCAAAGACGGTAGAAGAGTTCCTCTCCGAGGCTACCACCATCGAGAAGACTCTTGAAATGCGGACCAGCCAATACGATCGGCGCATGTCGCCAGACGTCGCAGAAGTCCGAGGACTCTGCCCCGACGACCTGCGCGAGACCATACGTGCTATTGTTCGTGAAGAACTGCGCCGCATGTTGCCATCGTCTCAGCCCCAAGTCGCCTCTCTCGAAGACGTAGTCCGCGAGGAACTACAGCGCTCCCTGAGCGTTCCTGAACGGCCGCAGCCCCAACCGGAGGCGATGACCTACGCCGCTACTGCACGACGACCTGTCGCCGCTCCTCGCCAACACCAGGACCCAACGTCTCCGCAGTTTCGTCGCCAGCCACCGCCGCCACCCCCGACGCCTTCCCGCTCGCCAGTAATCCAGCGCTCGCCGAGGAAAACTGACGTTTGGCGCACCCCGAACCACCGCCCACTATGCTACCACTGCGGCGAAGCCGGGCACACCTACCGCTACTGCCAGTACCGTGAGATGGGACTGCGTGGCTTCGACGTGAACGCGCCGCGTCCGCGCCCAGGTGAGCGACCTCGCGACATCGCCGACTACATCGCCGGATCGCAGTGGCAACAACGACGACCATCCCGTTCACCTTCGCCTGGCCGCTACGTCTCCCCGGATCGCCGCCAGTACACCGGCCCTAACCGGGGCTGATCCCCAAGCCCCTACCCGGGAAACTAAAGGCAGCAACCGATGGAGATGCGGTTGCTGCACGACGCAATGCCGAAGATCCTCCTCCGCCGCCGCCGCCGCTGCCGATGACGACGACCACGACGCACGAACTTTCCCGACGTAGTCGCAGTACGCCGCCTGAGCAGAGTCTTTACGACAAAGCCTCGCCGCCGACGCGACATAGCAGCACCGGACCAAGCCGACGCAGCCGTGATCCGACGCCCCGACCTAACCGGAACGCCAGACGACGAACCACCGACCTCGACGTGATCATCGACGGCCACAGCGTCACCGCCCTAGTCGATACCGGCGCCGACTACTCTATCATCAGTGGTCTTTTCGCCGCTAAGCTCAAGAAGGTAAAGACTGCATGGGAAGGACCGGATATCCGAACAGCAGGGGGCCACCTTATAACACCGACTGGAACCTGCACGGCAAGAGTCACGATTCACAGCCAGACGTATTCTGTGAATTTTGTGGTCCTGCAGCAATGCTCGCGAGACGTCATTTTAGGCATGGATTTCCTGGACCAGCAAGGCGCAGTCATCGACCTAAGATCCAGGTCAATCACGCTGTCCACGGATAATGCAACGGCGTCAGACTGCAACGTCGCTCACAATGCCTTGAATGTGACAGAAGAGCAGGTAACCATCCCGCCACTGTCGAGCGTCATCATTTCCGTCGGCACCAAAGCGTCTACCAACTTACAAGGTGTCATCGAAGGCGACCAGCACCTGCTCCTAAACCGTCAGATGTGCGTCGCAAGAGGCATAGCCAAGCTTCATAACGGCGAAGCCAAGGTAATGGTGACGAACTTCAGCAACGAATATAGGCACTTGAATAGGGGCACGACGGTAGCACATCTAAGCGAATTTGTGGAAGCGAGCAATGCCTTCGCCCTCACCGATTCTCAGGGAGCCGCAACGTCGACAGCAGTGTCCGCGCCCGCCTTCGACGTCAATCAAAGCCTTTCCAGGCAGCAACAAAAGGACCTCAAAGCCTTACTCCACCAATACAAGGACTGCTTCTCGTCGTCGTCGAGGCTTCGTCAGACCCCTCTCGCGAAACATCGCGTCATAACCGACGAATATACCCATCCGCTCCGTCAGAGCCCCTACCGAGTTTCTGCACGGGAACGCGAGGCCATCAAGCAACAAGTCGACGAAATGCTGCGTGACGACATCATTCAGCCGTCTACGAGTCCGTGGGCATCACCCGTGGTGTTGGTGAAGAAGAAGGACGGAACCCTACGTTTTTGCGTCGATTATCGTCGCCTGAACAAGATCACGAAGAAAGACGTGTATCCCCTCCCACGGATAGACGATGCTCTGGACAGACTCTACAACGCCAAGTATTTTTCGTCGATGGATCTCAAAACCGGCTACTGGCAAATCGAAGTAGACCAGAGAGACCGAGAGAAGACTGCCTTCATAACACCAGACGGCCTATTCGAGTTTAAGGTCATGCCCTTTGGTCTTTGCTCGGCGCCTGCAACGTTCCAACGGGTTATGGACACAGTACTCGCAGGCTTGAAGTGGCAGACTTGCCTCGTCTACTTGGACGACGTAGTCGTATTTTCTTCCAACTTCGACGAGCACCTCCGGCGCCTTGAAGCTGTTCTTCGGGTAATAAAAGCCTCGGGACTTACCCTGAAGCCAGAAAAGTGCCGCTTCGCCTACAAGGAACTATTGTTCCTTGGCCACGTTATCAGCAAGTCGGGAGTGCTCCCTGATTCACAGAAAACAGCTGCGATCGCCGACTTTCCTGCACCCACCGACAAGAAAGCAGTACGCCGATTTCTTGGCCTCTGCGCTTATTACAGTCGCTTCGTGAAGAACTTTTCGCGGATCGCCGAGCCACTGACGTACCTCACGAAGGTCGACGTCGACTTCAAATGGGAAACGCCGCAAGTCGAGGCATTTCAAGAATTAAAGCGACGCCTGCAAACGCCGCCAATACTGGCGCACTTCGACGAAGAAGCTGACACCGAAATTCACACGGACGCAAGCAGCACAGGGCTCGGCGCCGTGATCGTGCAGAGGACCGACGGACTTGAAAGGGTCATCAGTTACGCTAGCCGGTCACTTTCGAAGGCAGAAGCCAATTATTCCACGACAGAAAAGAAATGCCTTGCCATCATCTGGGCTACATCAAAGTTCCGCCCCTACTTGTACGGCTGGCCTTTCAAAGTCGTGAGTGACCACCACGCCTTGTGTTGGCTAGCTAACTTGAAGGATCCATCAGGGCGCCTCGCACGGTGGAGTCTCAGACTACAAGAATTTGACATCACCGTCGTCTACAAGAGCGGACGAAAGCACTCCGACGCCGACTGCTTGTCTCGCGCCCCTGTCGATCCGCCGCCCCAGGATGACCAGGACGACGACTCTTTCCTGGGACCCATAAGTACCGACGACTTCGCGGAACGCCAACGAGCTGACCCTGAGCTCAAGATCCTCATGGAATACCTGCAAGGCAAGACCGCCGACGTGCCGAAAGTATTCCGCCGAGGACTGGCTTCGTTTTTCCTGCGAAACAACGTCCTCCTGAAGAAGAACTTCTCGCCGCTCCGCGCCGACCACCTCCTCGTGGTACCTTCAGCGTTACGTCCAGAGGTTCTGGAAGCATTACACGACGACCCGACAGCCGGACATCTTGGTGTTTCCCGCACACTGTCACGAATACAAGAGAAGTACTATTGGCCTCGCCTCACTGCCGACGTCGCCCACTACGTAAAAACATGCAGAGACTGTCAGCGACGCAAGACGCCGACAACTAGGCCAGCCGGACTTCTGCAACCCGTCGAACCACCTCAACGGCCATTCCAACAAATCGGCATGGACTTACTGGGGCCGTTCCCGACGTCAACTTCTGGCAACAAATGGATTGTCGTAGCGACTGACTACCTCACCCGCTATGCCGAAACAAGGGCCTTGCCCAAGGGCACTGCCGCCGAGGTCACCAAGTTCTTCATTGAGAACATCGTCCTCCGCCATGGAGCCCCCGAGGTCCTCATCACCGACAGAGGTACGGCCTTTACGGCTGACCTAACGCAAGCGATCTTGAGGTACAGTCAGACAAGCCACCGCCGAACCACCGCGTATCACCCACAGACGAATGGCCTCACCGAGCGTCTAAATAAGACCATCGCCGACATGCTGGCCATGTACGTGGACGTCGAGCACAAAACGTGGGACGCCATACTCCCGTATGTAACCTTCGCGTACAACACGGCCGTGCAGGAAACGACGCAGTTTGCTCCATACAAGCTCGTCTACGGACGGAGCCCAACAACGACGCTTGACGCCATGCTACCGGTCGGCACCGACGAAGAAGACCTCGATGTCGCCAGCTACCTGGATCGCGCTGAAGAAGCTCGACAGCTAGCCCGCCTGCGTATCAAGAGCCAACAGACGGTCGACAGGCGCCACTACAACCTTCGACGACACCACACCGAATACCAACCCGGCGACCTTGTCTGGGTCTGGACGCCAATACGACGACGGGGATTGTCTGAGAAGCTCCTGCGACGCTACTTTGGACCCTACAAGGTAGTCCGACGTCGTGGTGAACTGGACTATGAGGTCGTGCCCGATGGCTTAACGTCATCCCAACGACGCCGTGCACGAGCCGAAGTCGTACACGTGGTGCGACTTAAACCTTATTATGCGCGCTAATTAGCTGTGACGCATTGTTATTGTAATTTATGCATGTACTCTCTCTTATGTTCTGTCTTTAGCATCGGTACGATGCTTTTTCAGAGGGGGGTAGTGACACGTGCGGTTCTTTTGGTTTACAAAGGAAGACGCTATCACTTTCTGTTAAGCGCAACGCAGGCCGCGTTTATCTTGTATGCCACTCTGGAACGCGTTACGACGCGTGTATAAAAAGCTGGCGCAGTGCGCCACTGGGGTTTTTTTCTTTTTTTCCGTCGGCCGACGACTGTTCACGCCGCTGTTGCTATGAGTTGTGTTTGGCCCTGTTTTGCTGGGCACAATTTCGCCCAATAAACAGTTCGCCTGACACCGCCCTGACTCCTGCGTGCTTCCTCTCAAGTGCTGCGTGTATCACAACCTCATGACATCCGCCGGCTTTTTATACACGCGTCGTAACGCGTTCCAGAGTGGCATACAAGATAAACGCGGCCTGCGTTGCGCTTAACAGAAAGTGATAGCGTCTTCCTTCGTAAACCAAAAGAACCGCACGTGTCAGTCTTTTTATACACGCGTCGTAACGCGTTCCAGAGTGGCATACAAGATAAACGCGGCCTGCGTTGCGCTTAACAGAAAGTGATAGCGTCTTCCTTTGTAAACCAAAAGAACCGCACGTGTCACTATGATAATGAGAGACGCCGTAGTGGAGGGCTCCGGAAATTTCTACCACCTGGGGTTCTTTAACGTGCACCCCACATCACCATGTAGTTATGGATGTCATGATCCATTACTTGATCCAATATTATTCTTGTGGCCAAGAAAACTAGAAAGCTCACTCGAACAAAAAGAAGACGACATCTCTTGTAGCCAATTATGCAGCACTTTTAGATTGGACAGCACTTAATCGATTTTTGGCTTTTCTTTCTATATATTATAGAGTGAGCATGGAAGAGCGGCTACAAGGCAGACGCATCCAAAGTTTTTCTGCATTTTTCTACAGATAGTACGGCCAGCCGGCTTTGCCTTATCGCTCTCGTGCGCAACAGCCTTTGGTGTCCCCGAACAACTGCGCTTGCGTAGTTCACCGATGAGCAACGGGCCATACTGTCCGGTGCCAGAATTTCAAGTGGACATGCCTGTTCCAGCTTCTTTGTGGAATACGACGGCATCATTGACCCAGACATCATGCTTCCAGCCGCCTTTAAATTAAGGCCCGCCACCTGATTTCAACAGTGGGAATGACAGAGCGGCTACAAAGCAGACGCATTCAATGTTTTTCTGCATTTTTTTACAGCTTAGCCCTTGTCAATCTTTGCACTGTAAGCATTCTAGTAATGTCAACTTGCTGCTTTTTTACACCGCAGTGTTCTCATGAGCAGAATTTGTGAATGTGTGCATGTTATGAAGCTTTTGTTGCTAGGTTCTGACGTGGAACTTATCCCTGGGCCACCAAAAGAAGATCCTTGCCATTCTTACAAAGAGCTGATGGCTTTTCTCAAAAGCTTAAGCACTACAATGGACAAAAACCATGCGGAAGTACTTGGCCAGATTACTGAAGTAAAATAAATGCAACTAAATCTCGAGCAGCAACTGAACGACATAAATGAACGACTTACAACTGTCGAGCAAAAACTGGCTGTTACGCAAAAGTCGAGCGAATTTCGGACAGTAAATGCAGAAGCAGCCTGTTCAGAAGCAAGCAGCCTCGCCAAACGTCTATATGAGTTTGAAGACCGTTCGAGGCGCGGTAACTTGATTTTTCTGGCTTCAACGACAGTCAATCTAAATCTTGGTCAGAATCCGAAAAAAGTGTGCGCGAACTTTTATCTTCCACGCTTGACTTGCAACTATCTGTTACTAACGACGAAGTACTTGAATGTAACGTGGCTTTCAACATCTATCGTTGTGATCGCGATAATAGACCGAGAGGGGGTGTTTTAATCGCCGTTTCATATCACTTTCACTCGTACATTGTAGCTACCACGAGTTCCTTAGAGCTTATTTGTGTGACCGTACGCATCTACCACCGTAACATCATTTTTTGCCGCTGCTACCGACTACCTGTTTTTCTTCCTCGTTTTGCATTGATTTGCATGAAACATTGGCTGATGTTATTGCCCGATTTCCATACGCGCCTTTATTTTTGTTGGGTTATTTCAACTTTCCAAGCATTAAGTGGTTTTCCACAGGTACTCTTCAAAGCAGCTTATCCCGTGAATCCTCAGCATTTGTAAACTTGTGCCATGACTTTCATCTTTCACAAGTTATCACCGAACCAACCAAAACAACTTCGACAAGCGCAAATATACTCGACCTCGTTTAAACTAATTTTCCAGGTATGGTTTATGAATTATGCTTTTTACCCGGTTTAAGCGATCATTCTTTCGTATACTTTATCATTCACGGTAAAGTTAAACACTCTGTTCGTCAACCGAAGCTTATTAAAAATTATAACAAGGCATATTTTGCTGCAATTAACCGCGAACCGAGTGTGTTCCTTGACGACTACATGCTAAAGTCTGAAGAACGGTCGGTTGAAACCAACTGGAATATTTTTAAAGATAAAGTCGCAAGTTTGGTTGACAGGTACATCCCACTGCATGCTATATCAGGTAAGCATCGGTCCCCTTGGTTTACCTCTTCGTTAAATTGTCTGTTAAATAGGAAAAAGTGCGCGTTCAAAAAAGCCAAACATAGTAGTGAATCAGGGCGATGGAGCGCTTATTGTGAATGTACTACGCAGTATAAAGAGGCAGCCAAGAACGCCAAGGAAACGTTTTATAAAAACACACTACCCTCGTTACTGGTAATGAACGCGAAAAAGTTTTGGAATGTCGTAGGTGGTCATATACAGAATAAAATATCTTTAAGTGACAGCAACGGCGTACCGATTCCGTGTTCTGAGTGTTGTTCTGTGCTCAATAATGTATTTTCTAAATCTTTTTTATTATTAGCAGTGTCTTTTCTCTCTATTACTGATTATACCTTGCCCGTTATTGATCCTGTTGTTATTGATTTTGATGGTATACAGAAGCTAACTCGTGGCCTGAATTTGTCCGCTTCTTGCGTATATAGTGGACGGCGTCACTGCAAAGTTTTTGAAAAGTTCGGATGTTTATTCGTCACTGTTTTTGTCCGAACTGTTTTCCCAGTCCTTAGAGTCTTGTTCCTTACCACGTGACTGGAAGCTGGGCAAGGTGGTACCATTACTTAAATCTGGTGATGCACAGTCCCCTTTGAATTACTGATCAATATACCTCACCAGTGTACCTTGTAAGCTTTTACAACACATAAATTATTCTCTTCTCGTAGCCTTTCTAGATATAAATTAATTCTTTTCTCCCAATCAACAGGGCTTCCGTAAACATTTTTCATGTGAAACTCAACTGGTTTCGTTTACACATGACCTTTTCGCGGCATAGGACAGTGCACTAATCATTGATTGTATATTCTTGGACTTCTCTAAGGCTTTTGATCTTGTTTTTCCAGTTACTCTGTTTTAAGCTAAGTAAATTAAACATTGACTGCAATATATTATTATGGATCGAACACTTTCTCGCTAACCGAACTCAGTTTGTCACCACCAAAAATAACAACTCACAAGAGTGTCCTTTCACTTCTGGTGTGCCACAGGGGTCAGTTTTGGGCCCTCTTTTCTTTGTTGTTTATATCAATGACCTGCCTAATAATATTCTATGATCAATAAATTATTTGCTGATCACTGTGTTATTTATAGAAATGCTTGCACTATTATTGATACTAATTTCCTGCAATGAGATCCTAATGCAGTTTTTTTTTTCCTGGTGCACTAGATGAAACATGCGACTTAACGCTAATAAATGCAAGGTAATGCGAGTTTCTCGCACCCCTGGTTCTATTCATGTTCCCGAATACCTAATTAACGATAGTGTTTTAGGAAGTGTTTCATGCTACAAGTATCCTAGAGTGAAATTTTCTCTAATCTCTCATGGCACACTCATGTCACCTACGTAACTAACAATGCTATTCGTACTCTTGGATACCTACGAAGACACTTTTCAACGGTACTTTATGCTGTTAAACTAATTCTATATAAAACCCTTGTTCGTCCTAAGCTTGAGTACGCAAGCGCTGTATGCGACCCCGGCATTAACACACTAGTTGAAACCTTAGAATCCATCCAAAATCGGAGTGCACGTTTCATCCTCTCAGACTATGCACGCACATCTAGCATATCATCAATGAAAACAGTTTTGTGCCTTTCACTTGTTTGTTCGCGTAGGAAAGTGTCTCGTCTTGTTCTTTTTTATAAAATTTGCCACAATCCACAACTAAAACAAGACCTTCTTCCCAAACTACACTACATGTCACATAGATGTCACCATCCCCAGAAAGTACACATTCCTTTTTCACATATCAAGTTCTTTCATGATTTTTTTATTCCCACTACCTCGAACGAATGGTACCACCTACCCTCCTCAGTTGCCCAATAGACCGATTTCAATGCTTTTAAGGCTGCTGTTGAATACGATGTTTACCTTTAGCAGCATTTTCCTTTGTTCACTTTTCTTGTTCTTATTTATATGTATACTGTTACCCACTCCCTTCTGTAACGCCTTTGGGCCCTGAAGGTACTGAAATAAATAAATAAATAAATAAATTATTATTTTTTCAGTCCAAAATTATTTTGTGTTTGTAAAACCGTAAGCCTTTTACCTGCAAATCATGCCACCTGGTTCTTGGCTGATTCCCCTTTGTGGGTGTGCACCAGAGTAAAAAGAATCATCATCATCATCAATAATGGCCAACATCCACAATGGGTATGCGCCACGAGCAATAGGAAAACAAGAACAAGCTTTTCTCAACTGCTCCTTTTGCGGAGTACATGAAACAAATGAACATTATTTTTCTGCAAAATAGCTTGCAACTTCCTGCAAAAGATATTCCACGTTGCGGAATAATCAATCAGGAACAGTTTGCCGATTCCTTAGACTAGCTTTAAATGCACCTAATGTGTGTATTGTTCGAGGCCTTGTCCCTGGGCCGCAGTGACGGGAATGTTGCCGATGGCTTGGCGCAGTTAATGAAATGTTCAAAGACATATATATTGTAGAGCCAACTCACTTTCCCAATTTGTAAATTTCATTTGAATTTCTGCCTACTATTTCCTAACATACGCAGCTAAGAGTGACTGCCTTTATTTGTACTCATCTATTGGTAGTATTTTAAATTTCGTTTGAGAACTGCTACTTTCATCTTTATCAAGGCATTTTCGCATGCACAGAAAATGCAGCGGCCGCCACCAGGATTCAATCTCGCGACCTGCGGGTTAATAACCAAGTACCTTATCCACTAGAACACCACGGCGGGACGACAGGGATGTTGAAATTGACATCTATACTCTGTCCTTATTGGGTTTTTTAACATGGGTGACCAGCGACGAAAAACCCATGTTTTTCTAAGCATTAGAGACCACCTAAGCTACGCGCCCACCAATCGTTCACTCCGAATGTTAATATTGCGTGATGACATTTTATGCTTCCCCAACTTTGAGTCATATCGTCCTGATGCGTTATTAGTTGTCTCCAAGCATCTGTGAGTGGCCACGCTCCAGGAATTCCACGACAATCCCACTGCTGGCCAAATGGGCATCACTCGCACTTACGACCGCGTAAGGCTCCGCTTCTTTTGGCCAGGTCTCTATTGTTCGCATTGCGCCATCTTCGTAGTAATGCTAAAAACAGGATAGTTTCCCGGGGTATAGATAGCTCGTCGTTAGAACGTTGAAGTACGTGCACCTTGGTAGCTCAGTGGTTAATGCCTCGCACTCACGATTCAAAGGATTCATGTTGGATTTCCTGGGCCGGCGTTATTTCTCGATATTTCTTCCTTGCAATAATATATATATATATATGTATTTATTATGAAGTCTTGGTTTGGATTACCTTTTATTAGGCCCGAGGAACCGGCAGCCGACAGCTACGATGAATGAGCCAAGATGATGATGCTACGCGACAACGATGAGGATGCATGAGCCACACATGATAATGATGATAATGTATCGGTGAAGAGGATGCGTATACTAAATGCCCACATCAATTCCCCCCACGTGAAAGCGGCCAGCCTGGCCGCGGCAAGTCAAGGGGACAAAGAACGTCGCATGAAGGGCTTCATACGGGAGACATGGACGACCTCTGTAGTTCGATAACGGCGATCTGCTGGGGCTACAAGTGGCGTCACACGATAATTCACTGGTGAAGTCTCTTCAGGAACTGTGTACGACCCAATAAACCGAGGCTGAAATTTGTCGCACAAACCAGGTGTGCGAACAGGCGTCAAAAGGAGCACTTCGTCTCCAGGTTGGAAGGATACATCACGATGCGATTCATCATAAACTAGCTTTCTGTCTTGCTGGCGGGCTTCAGTGTTTATACGAGCTCGTTGGCGGCACTGTGCGAGTCGTGAAACGTATTCCTCTGAAGAGGATGGAAATGAATTCGCTTGGCAGGTAAAGAAGGAGACGTCCAGGAAAGAAGTAGGGGAGCGTCCATAAACTAGGTAAAATGGCGAGTAGCCGGTTGTTCGCTGAATGGCCGTATTGTAGGCGAAAGTGACGAATGGTAGAACAACGTCCCAGTTTTTGTGGTCTGGTTGAATATAGGCGGCTATCATGTCAGCAAGAGTGCGGTGGAAGCGCTCAGTGAGGCCGTTAGTCTGGGGATGATAACTAGAGGCAGTCTTGTGAGTTGTGCCGGAGGCCTGAAGAAGTTCGTTCACTAGTTTTGAAAGAAAGGCCCTTCCACGGTCACTGAGCAACACACGTGGAGCACCATGACGCAGTATATAGGCTCGGAGGATGAAATCAGCAATCTCAGAAGCTGAACCTGTAGTAACGGATGCCGTCTCGGCGTAGCGTGTCAAATGGTCAATGGCTGTTACTATCCACCGGTTTCCACCAGCACTGACTGGGAGGGGGCCATAAAGATCGACGCCTACAACTTCGAATGGTGTGGCTGGGCACGGAAGAGGCTGTAGTTTACCAGCGGGAGCAGATGTTGGTAGTTTTCTACATTGGCAGGTAGTGCAGGACCCGACGTACCGAGCTACACTAGTGGTAATGCCTGGCCAATAAAACCGACTTCAAAGGCGATCGTAGGTTTTATGGTAACCAATGTGACCAGCAGTCGGATGGTCATGAAGTGCCCTGAGGACTTTGGACGAAGCGATCGGGGTAGAACGGGAACCCAGCGCTGACCGTCAGGATGGTAAATTTTGCGGTACAGCACCGAGTGGTCCAGCTTAAATTGCGAGAGCTGGCGACGGAGCCTTGCATTAGGTGGACGGGAACTGCCAGTGAGGTAGTCTATAATACGTCGACAGTATGGGTCAGCCAACTGTCGAGAAGGAAAATCGGGCGGGTCGTCCGAAGGCAGCTGGTCCACAGAGGCGAGAGAGGAAACCGCCGTAGACGTGGACTCCGAGGGCGTGTTGTGCAAATTGATTGCGGAAACCCCGAGTGGAGTCGCTGGTAGTGGGCAGCGAGAAAGAGCATCGGCGTCGCTATGCTTCCTGCCACACTTGTACACGATCTCAAAATCATATTCTTGGAGGCGTAGAATCCAGCGTCCGAGGCGTCCCGACAAGTTCTTGAGTGTCGAAAGGCAACATAAAGCATGGTGGTCGGTCACAATGGTGAAATGGCGGCCATGCAGATATGGACGAAATTTCTGTACTGACCAAACGATGGCGAGGCACTCCTGCTCAGTGATCGTGTAGTTCCTCTCGGCTGCGGAGAGGACGCGGCTGGCGTATGCAACGACTCGCTCTCGCGAAGAGTTGTCGCGTTGCAGGAGCACGGCTCCTAAACCGCGGCCGCTAGCGTCTGTGTGCAGGAAGGTTGGTGCATCATCGTGAAAATGAGCAAGTGCAGGGTCGGTCGTAAGGGCACTCTTCAACCTGTCGAAAGCCGATTCACATTCCTGAGACCACTGAAAGGGCATACCGGAAGCAAGTAGATTATGAAGTGGTGCCTCTATGGAGGCAAAGTTTTGTATGAATCGCCGAAAGTAAGAGGCGAGACCAAGGAAACTTCGCAAATCTTTTGGTTTGTCAGGGCGAGGGAAGCGAAGCACTGCAGCAGTTTAATCAGGGTCTGGGCGAATTCCGTCCTTGCTCACAACATGACCGAGTACCTTGATAGATCTGCTGGCGAAATGGCACTTTCTGGTGTTAATTTGAAGACCAGCGCCCACAAGACAAGACAGGACCTCGTCAAAGCGTTGCAGATGTTGATGAAACGTCGATGAAAAGACAACAATGTCATCGAGGTAACATAGGCAAGTCTTCCATTTCAGGCCACGCAGCACGGTGTGAATCATGCGCTCAAATGTTGCGGGCGCATTGCATAGTCCGAACGGCATAACATTGAATTCGTATAGGCCGTCCGGGGTTGCAAACGCAGTTTTTTCTTTATCATCTTCGTGCATGGGGATTTTCCAACAGCCGGAACGCAAGTCGAGGCTGGAAAAGTATTCAGCACCCTGTAAGGAATCTAGGGCGTCGTCGATGCGTGGCATGGGGTATACGTCCTTTCTAGTGATCTTATTGAGTGCTCGGTAATCGATGCAAAATCGTACGGAACCGTCTTTTTTACGCACCAGAACCACTGGAGACGACCAAGGACTGGTTGAGGGTCGGAGTATCTCCCGTTGCAGCATATCTTCTACGTTTTCCTCAATGATTTTCCGTTCGGCTAGGGAAACGCGGTACGGACGACGATGCACAATGGATGTTCCGTCGGCCTGAATACGATGTGCTGTAGCAGTTGTCTGGCCCAGGGAGGATGAATGAACGTCAAAGGAGTTTGCATGCTTTTCCAACAAATCAAGCAGCTGCTGCTTCTGTGAGTCATTCAAGTCTTTGTTGATGGCTGCTGTAAAGGCCGAGGAAGCAGCATGATCTGCAGGATGGCCTTAAGAGGAGACAGGGGTAAGAGGCACAACGCACGCAGGCTGCAGATCGGCAACGCAGGCGACAGTAGTGCCCCGTGGTAGTAGAATTTTATCTTGTGTGGTGTTGGTAGCAGCGAGGACAGTTGATCCATTGTTGAAGCGAGCCACACCTGATGCGAGAGCTATGCCTTTATTAAGGCAACACGGTGACGGAGTGACCAAAATGTCACCAGAGTCGACGTCGTTGGACAAAACTGTCACTAATTGATGTTCGTTTGGTGGTAACTCGATGTCTACTGCAGCGATGAGTCGAAGTGGCCTGTAGGTTTCGTCGTTGAGCAAGTGGTCCGTGTCAGTAAGATGGACGACACGTTGTGCACAGCAAATAGCCGCAGAAGCAGAGGAAAGAAAGTGCCAGCCTAAAATGAGTTCATGGGAGCACGGGGATAGCACAGCAAATTCAATATGATGAAGAATTTCGTCGATTAGTACATGGGCAGTACAGAGAGCGGAAGGGCGAATCATTGTTCCCTGGGCTGTAACCAGTGTCGGTCCATCATAAGGCGTTGTGACTTTTCGGAGACGGGCACACAAATCAGCACGACTAACAGAAAACGCAGCCCCAGTGTCCACCAAAGCATCAACGTCCACTCCCTCAACTGTGACCGCAATCATATTGTAGGGGCGCGCTAGAGGAATTGGAGTCCTGTGTTGGAATGCAGTTTGTCTTCCAAAAACTGCATCGCTTAGTTTTCCGGACGCCGATCAGAAGGGAAGCAGGCTGAAGAGAAGAAGAGCGCCAATAAGGCGACGGTGAACGGCGTCGGGTTGATCGGTGACTACTGCGCAGTTCACCCGATGCTGGCGGAGATGGAGACCGACGCAGTGGTGACGAATAACGGCGACCCTGGTACAAGGCTCCTGCGGTATAGTCCCGTTCGCGTATGTCATACCCTCGGCGCTCGTCTTGCTGGCGCTTGCGGCAAAAGCGTGCAATGTGACCACGATAGCCGCAATAATAGCACGTAGGCCGTGTCGATCGATGAGGAGGGTAGTAGCTTGCGCTAACTGCACCAGGAGAGAGAGAAGTCAGAGGGACAGGTGACGGCTCACGCGGTGGTGATGAAAAGCTCGTGGGAAAGCTTGTGGGAGGTGCGGAAGCAACCGACGCTTACGTTCGTGGCGGGGACGTCGAGCTGACGGTGCCTGGTGGTGCGGCGGCGGTGTGCGGGAACGATGGTAGAGTACGAGAGACAATAGGCTGCAGGTTGGCCATGTGGGTCATGGACGTGAGCTCTTCCCTAATGACATCCCGCAATGACGTTGAAGAGGACTGAACGGGACACACTGAAGGTAGTGTGAATCCCATTGATTCTAATTCTTCACGTATAACCGCCCTTATCGTGTCTCGCAGGTTTGGATCAGTCGTAATACGGACCGCGTCACTGTCTGATTGTAGGCGCATAGACTCAAGTTCTTCGAGGCGCTGACAGGTTGTCGCAACGTCAGCAACGGTAGCCGCATTCTGGATCGCTAGGGCATTGAATGCGACGGGTGCAATCCCCTTAAGAAGCTGGCGCACCTTGTCTGATTCTGTCATCGGTGTGTCAACCCAGCGGCAAAGTGAAAGAACATCCTCGACGTAGGATGTGTACGACTCCCCGATGTGCTGTTTCCGAGTCGCGAGAGCTTTCTTTGCGAGAGCCGAACGAACAGCCGGTGTGCCAAAGACATGGCGAAGCTGATCTTTGAAGGCTGACCAGTCGGGGATGTCGATGAAGTGGTTGAGGAACCACGTCTTCGCGACACCCGTGAGGTAGAACGACACGTGAGCGAGTTTGTAGGTGTTATCCCACCGGTTAGCAGTGCCGACACGTTCGAAATCGTCCAGCCATTGTTCTACATCTTCCCCGCGCATACCAGCGAAGGGATGGGGCTCACGCTGGAGGCTGTTGATGACGTGAGAAGGCGCGGCACGCGGTGGTTGAGTGGGAACGGCTGCAGCACCGGCCTCATCTTGGCGCGACATATTTCCGGAGACTTGGCCCAAGCGGCGACCTGAACGTAGCTTCAGGGGGTAGAGTGGTTGAGAGGATGGCGGGGGATCTAACAGCACTCTCCACCACGTATGAAGTCTTGGTTTGGATTACCTTTTATTAGGCCCGAGGAACCGGCAGCCTACAGCTACGATGAATGAGCCAAGATGATGATGCTACGCGACAACGATGAGGCTGCATGAGCCACACATAATAATGAAGATAATGTACCGGTGAAGAGGATGCGTATACTAAATGCCCACAATATATATATTCTAGTGAAGAAGAGGAGCTTCAGCGGCATTTCTCGGCGCATCAGGGGCATCGCCATCAGCATAAGCTCGTGCTTGCTGCGCTTGGCTGGACGCTGCTGACTGCTTCGCTTTCTGCGTTCTGCGCTGCAAATAAACCCCGTTACAAGTGGTGGATTCTGCTTGGTTTCGATCACCCTGGAGCTTCGGAATCGCATTTTACCATCCATTATGCCTACCGACGCAAGCGCAGCTCCAACTCCTCCACCGGCACCAGCTACTGTTCTCTGCGCCGGTTCTCTGCGTCTGCGAGATCCCCCATTCTTCTCAGGCACAGAAGACAAGGACGTCGACGACTGGATTTCAATGTACGAGTGAGTGAGTACTCACAACAAATGAGATGACACCGCCAAGTTGGCCTACGTCTCTTTCTACCTGTCGGACGTGGCCAAGCTGTGGTTTATAAACCACGAAGCGGAACTCCCTACATGGTCGGTCTTCAAAACGAGCCTCACACAAGTTTTCGGGCGGCCTGAGGTACGCAAACGCCGTGCCGAACAACGCTTACATACTCGGTCCCAGCAGCTTGGTGAGAATTTCACAAGCTATATTGAGGACGTTCTGGACCTTTGCAAGCGAGTGAACGAGTCAATGTCCGAAGAGCTTAAGATCAAGCATATCATGAAGGGCATTGAGGACGACGCTTTCCAAATGTTGCTTTCTAAGAGTCCTCGCACTGTCCCAGAACTGACCGAGTTATGCCAGAGTTTTGACGAGTTGCGCAGGCAACGTCTTTTCACCCGACGTCCCTCGGTGCTCGACGACTCTTCGTCCAGCCTTTCCACCCTTGGCATAGGAGAAGACCATGCCCCTCTTCTCTCCAAGATCCAAGAGTTCATCCGCGCTGAGGTCGCTCGTCAGCTCTCTTTGATGTCCTGTGTACCCGTCAACCACGCAGATCGCCGTCTACACTCCGCGACTTCATTCAAGACCAGGTCGCACAAGTTCTTCCTCCCGCCCGTGAACCTCCCCCAGTCGCCGCACCTCTCACGTACGCCGAAGCCGTTGCTCGACCTCGACAGCCTGCGTTCCAGCCAGCGCCTATGTATTCGCCGCCGCCTTTTTCGCCGCCGACCTATTCACCGCCGACCTATTCACCACTGACCTATTCACCACCGCCTATGCCGATACCACCTCGGCCGCAGTTATCTGCCCCCCAGCCGCAAGTCGGAGTCTACTCGGACCAATGGCGGACCTACGACAACCGTCCCATATGTTTTGCTTGTGGTGGTGTTGGCCACGTGGCACGTTATTGTCGTCGTCGCCAGGCTGCCCAGAACATTCGACGAATGCCATCTTTCGACCCTCAGTTTTAATCTACGCCTTCAAGCCCTCCTTCCTCTTCTTTTTCTTCTGATCGTCCACACGGCCCGACCCACCGACCAGGAAAACTAACGGCCGCAGTTCCCGAGACACGAACTGCGTCCTCGTCGCCATGCACAAGTCCTCGCCCCTGTCCAGCTAACGTCATTGAAGTGTCAGTCGATGGTATCGTCGTCATGGCGCTTGCTGACACCGGAGCCGCTCTATCCGTCCTGTCCATGAACCTGTGCCGCAAACTCCGCAAAGTTCTGACGCCATTATCCGGCCTCTCTCTTAGAACGGCTAACGCAGAAAGTGTAACACCTCTCGCAGCCTGCACCACACGAGTCGTCATCGAAGGGATTGTGTATATCGTCGAATTCGTAGTGCTGCCCTCGTGTTCCCATGACATGATACTCGGCTGTGACTTCCTTGCGAATAATAATGCCGTCATTGACTGCTGTCGCGCTGAACTTGAGCTATCTGCACTTCCTGATGTTGACGCTGTCGAAGCCTCCCTGCCGTGTTATAAACTGTTTGTTTCCGACGACACCACCGTACCACCGCGCTCTTCTCTGCTGGTGACTGTGTCGTGTGACGCTATTTCCGACGGTGATGTTTTATTTACGCCCTCTGCCCTGTTCATTCAACGCAAATGTTCTCCACTGCCCATTGCTCTCCTTACTCTCCACCATGGCGTCACGAAGACGCTCGTGTACAATACGCTAGAAGGGCCTTTACCTTAATTCTATGGGGAATGTCTCGGTCACGTGCATCTGATCGACGCCCGTCACATTTTTGACGCTTCATCTAGTTTACTTTCTACGGACCTCAGCGCACTCATTTCTGACTCTGTTGTTGACCAGTCACTCCTTGACGCTTTCCAGCGCTCCATCGATGTCGCAACGTCTTCGTCAGAACGAAGCCAGTTAGTGAACCTGCTGCAAAAGTTTCGTACTTCTTTTGACAGCCACGCTTCTGGCCTCAGTCGCACATCGAACATATCTCACAAGATTGACACAGGAAGCCATACGCCTCTACGGCAGCGCCCCTACCGAGTCTCAGTATCGGAGCGCCGTGTTATTGACGACCAGGTTGCTGACATGCTCCAGCGGGGTATTGTACAGCCTTCTAACAGTCCCTGGGCGTCACCGGTCGTTCTTGTTAAGAAGAAGGACGGCTCCATTCGGCTCTGTGTGGACTATCGACGTTTAAACAAGATTACCCGCAAGGACGTTTACCCGTTACCTCGAATAGACGACGCCCTTGACTGTTTGCAGGGAGCAGAATACTTCTCTTTGCTGGATTTACGGTCTGGATACTGGCAAGTTCCTATGGAAGCATCTGACCGACCGAAAACAGCATTTGTCGCACCTGATGGGTTATACGAGTTTACCGTTATGCTTTTCGGCCTTTGTAACGCTCCAGCCACTTTTGAAAGAATGATGGACGCTATTTTACGAGGCCTCAAGTGGAACACATGTTTATGCTACCTCGATGACGTAGTTGTCTTTTCCACCGATTTTGACACCCATTTAAATCGTCTCGAGCACGTCCTGACACGTCTCACCGACGCCGGCCTTCAACTCAACCTCAAGAAGTGTCGTTTTGGTGCTCGGCAGCTCACCATTCTTGGCCACGTCGTATCGCGGGACGGCATACTTCCCGACCCCGCCAAGCTTTGAGCAGTCGCCGATTTTCCGAAGCCAAAGAACTTGAAGGAACTTAGAAGTTTTGTCGGCTTGTCATCATACTTCCGACGCTTTATTAGAAATTTTGCTTCCATATGTGCGCCCCTTACGGACCTTCTTAGCGGCGACAAGGACCTTTCCACCTGGTCACCAGCATGCGACGATGCATTCACCAAATTACGCCACCTGCTGACTTCACCACCCATCCTCCGCCACTACGATCCTGCCGCTCCCACGGAGGTTCATACTGATGCCAGCGGTGTTGGACTTTGCGCTGTGCTCGCGCAACGAAAAGCAGGGTTTGATGAATATGTCGTCGCCTACGCAAGCCGTACTTTGACGAAAGCCGAGGCTAACTACTCTGTGACCGAGAAAGAGTGTTTAGCTATTATTTGGGCCCTTGGAAAATTTCGCCCCTACCTGTATGGTCACGCATTCGACGTCGTCACTGACCACCACGCCCTTTGTTGGCTATCCACACTTAAAGACCCTTCCGGACGACTTGCTCGCTGGGCGCTCAAACTTCAGGAATACGACATCCGCGTTATTTACAGATCTGGTCGTAAGCACACGGACGCCGACGCCCTTTCTCGCTCACCCATATCGGATGAAGGTGTTTGCCTCTCTTCCCTCGAGCCTGCACTTGCGTCATCCGCCTTGCGCAACATGACGGTGGAACAACGAAAGGATCCCTGGATCAGTGGCCTCATAAGCATTCTTTCTGATCCTCTCACTCCTTCGCCGTCTCGCGCTCTCCGCCGCCAGGCTAGCAACTTTTGCCTAAGGGATGATCTTCTTTATCGACGCAACTACCTTTCCGACGGTCGCAAGTGTCTCCTTGTGATACTCCGCCATCTTCGAGCTGCCATCTGCGAAGCTTTTCACGCGGACCCACAGTGCGCCCACGCAGGCCTCTTCAAGACATACGCTAGGCTTCGACTCAGATATTATTGGCGTGGCATGTATAACTACGTGCGAAAGTTCATTCGCTCGTGTGCTCAGTGCCAACGACAAAAGTTACCTCCCGGGCAAGTCTACCCGTCACAACCTCTTCCTTGTCCTAGTCGACCTTTTGATCGCGTCGGCATTGACATTTACGGACCACTACCATCAACTCTAGCTGGTAATCGCTGGATTATTGTTGCGATAGACCATCTGACACGCTATGCCGAAACAGCCGCGCTGCCGACTGCCACAGCCCGTGACGTTGGAACGTTTCTGTTGCAACGTTTCATTCTGCGTCATGGTGCCCCTCGCGAGCTCTTAAGTGACTGAGGCCGTGCCTTCCTTTCTGACGCTTTGAAGGCATTACTCAACGAATGCCGAATTGTGCACCACACAAGCACAGCGTACCACCCTCAAACAAATGACATGACGGAGCGCTTCAACCGTACTCTTGGCAGTATGCTGTCGATGTACGTCGCCTCTGATCATTCAAATTGGGACCAAGTTCTCCCGTTCGTCACCTACGCGTATAATACTGCCGTACAAGCTACTACTGGGTTTTCGCCATACTTTCTTTTGTACGGACGAGAACCTTCAAATACAGTAGACACTATTCTTCCATATAAACCTTATGAGTCCGAAAGTACAACTCTGTCCGAAGCTACCCGACATGCTGAAGAATGCCACCAGCTTGCCCGCTCTTTTTCTACCGAGGACCAGTGGCAGCAGCAGTCCCGCCGGACTGGGGACCGTTCGGCTCCAAACTTTCCACCTGGTTCATTAGTATGGCTTCGGGCACCTGCTACCGCGCCTGGCCGCTCCGCAAAACTTCTTCCCAAATACATCGGGCCATACCACGTTGTAGAGCAAACGTCACTCGTCAACTATATCGTGGAGCCCATCATCCCATCCACAGACCTACGCTACCGCGGCCGCGACACTGTCCACGTCTCTCGTCTCAAGTCATATTACGACCCATTAGTCGTTTCTTCTCCATAATTCGCCAGGACGGCGTCTTTTTGTGCGGAGGGCGATTGTAGTGAAGAGGAGCTTCAGCGGCATTTCTCGGCGCATCAGGGGCATCGCCATCAGCATAAGCTCGTGCTTGCTGCGCTTGGCTGGACGCTGCTGACTGCTTCGCTTTCTGCGTTCTGCGCTGCAAATAAACCCCGTTACAATATAACGGGGTTTATTATATATATATATATATATATATATATATATATATATATATATATATATATATATATATATATATATATATATAAGGGAAAGAAGTGTATACCTAAGGGCTCGTTTTTCCGTGTTTTTTTACCACAATATTAATGAGATATAACAGACAGTAATGCCAAGGAATGTACAGGGGAAGTTATTAACATTAATGGAATGTAAATAAGAAGAAAGAAAAGTGGATGAAAAAATTACCAACTGTAAGCAGGAATCGAACCTACGACCTTCGAATTACGCGTTCGATGCTCTAACCACTGAGCTATTACAGCGGCACTCCCTCCATCCACTTTTTTGGGTTTATCTGTGAATTTAGAAGTAGGAGCGACAGTCAGCGCCATCTATAAGCCAAACAACGAGTGTGAAAACACTCTTATGCGCATGTTTGGCGTCACGTAGCACGTGAACCTATTATGAGCGGGCAGCTGATTAATTGTCCCTCTTATACAACCTAAACACACCAAGTCTGCCAGTACGAGACCCTCGTTCAATGAAATAAGGGAAAGAAGTGTATACCTAGGGGCTCGTTTTTCCGTGTTCTTTTAACACAATAATAATGAGATATAACAGACAGTAATGCCAAGGAATGTACAGGGGAAGTTATTAACATTAATGGAATGTAAATAAGAAGAAAGAAAAGTGGATGAAAAAATTACCAACTGTAAGCAGGAATCGAACCTACGACCTTCGAATTACGCGTTCGATGCTCTAACCACTGAGCTATTACAGCGGCACTCCCTCCATCCACTTTTTTGGGTTTATCTGTGAATTTAGAAGTAGGAGCGACAGTCAGCGCCATCTATAAGCCAAACAACGAGTGTGAAAACACTCTTATGCGCATGTTTGGCGTCACGTAGCACGTGAACTTATTATGAGCGGGCAGCTGATTAATTGTCCCTCTTATACAACCTAAACACACCAAGTCTGCCAGTACGAGACCCTCGTTCAATGAAATAAGGGAAAGAAGTGTATACCTAAGGGCTCGTTTTTCCGTGTTTTTTTAACACAATAATAATGAGATATAACAGACAGTAATGCCAAGGAATGTACAGGGGAAGTTATTAACATTAATGGAATGTAAATAAGAAGAAAGAAAAGTGGATGAAAAAATTACCAACTGTAAGCAGGAATCGAACCTACGATCTTCGAATTACGCGTTCGATGCTCTAACCACTGAGCTATTACAGCAGCACTCCCTCCATCCACTTTTTTGGGTTTATCTGTGAATTTAGAAGTAGGAGCGACAGTCAGCGCCATCTATAAGCCAAACAACGAGTGTGAAAACACTCTTATGCGCATGTTTGGCGTCACGTAGCACGTGAACTTATTATGAGCGGGCAGCTGATTAATTGTCCCTCTTATACAACCTAAACACACCAAGTCTGCCAGTACGAGACCCTCGTTCAATGAAATAAGGGAAAGAAGTGTATACCTAAGGGCTCGTTTTTCCGTGTTTTTTTAACACAATAATAATGAGATATAACAGACAGTAATGCCAAGGAATGTACAGGGGAAGTTATTATATTAATGGAATGTAAATAAGAAGAAAGAAAAGTGGATGAAAAAATTACCAACTGTAAGCAGGAATCGAACCTACGACCTTCGAATTACGCGTTCGATGCTCTAACCACTGAGCTATTACAGCGGCACTCCCTCCATCCACTTTTTTGGGTTTATCTGTGAATTTAGAAGTAGGAGCGACAGTCAGCGCCATCTATAAGCCAAACAACGAGTGTGAAAACACTCTTATGCGCATGTTTGGCGTCACGTAGCACGTGAACTTATTATGAGCGGGCAGCTGATTAATTGTCCCTCTTATACAACCTAAACACACCAAGTCTGCCAGTACGAGACCCTCGTTCAATGAAATAAGGGAAAGAAGTGTATACCTAAGGGCTCGTTTTTCCGTGTTTTTTAACACAATAATAATGAGATATAACAGACAGTAATGCCAAGGAATGTACAGGGGAAGTTATTAACATTAATGGAATGTAAATAAGAAGAAAGAAAAGTGGATGAAAAAATTACCAACTGTAAGCAGGAATCGAACCTACGACCTTCGAATTACGCGTTCGATGCTCTAACCACTGAGCTATTACAGCGGCACTCCCTCCATCCACTTTTTTGGGTTTATCTGTGAATTTAGAAGTAGGAGCGACAGTCAGCGCCATCTATAAGCCAAACAACGAGTGTGAAAACACTCTTATGCGCATGTTTGGCGTCACGTAGCACGTGAACTTATTATGAGCGGCAGCTGATTAATTGTCCCTCTTATACAACCTAAACACACCAAGTCTGCCAGTACGAGACCCTCGTTCAATGAAATAAGGGAAAGAAGTGTATACCTAGGGGCTCGTTTTTCCGTGTTTTTTTAACACAATAATAATGAGATATAACAGACAGTAATGCCAAGGAATGTACAGGGGAAGTTATTAACATTAATGGAATGTAAATAAGAAGAAAGAAAAGTGGATGAAAAAATTACCAACTGTAAGCAGGAATCGAACTTACGACCTTCGAATTACGCGTTCGATGCTCTAACCACTGAGCTATTACAGCGGCACTCCCTCCATCCACTTTTTTGGGTTTATCTGTGAATTTAGAAGTAGGAGCGACAGTCAGCGCCATCTATAAGCCAAACAACGAGTGTGAAAACACTCTTATGCGCATGTTTGGCGTCACGTAGCACGTGAACTTATTATGAGCGGGCAGCTGATTAATTGTCCCTCTTATACAACCTAAACACACCAAGTCTGCCAGTACGAGACCCTCGTTCAATGAAATAAGGGAAAGAAGTGTATACCTAAGGGCTCGTTTTTCCGTGTTTTTTTAACACAATAATAATGAGATATAACAGACAGTAATGCCAAGGAATGTACAGGGGAAGTTATTAACATTAATGGAATGTAAATAAGAAGAAAGAAAAGTGGATGAAAAAATTACCAACTGTAAGCAGGAATCGAACCTACGACCTTCGAATTACGCGTTCGATGCTCTAACCACTGAGCTATTACAGCGGCACTCCCTCCATCCACTTTTTTGGGTTTATCTGTGAATTTAGAAGTAGGAGCGACAGTCAGCGCCATCTATAAGCCAAACAACGAGTGTGAAAACACTCTTATGCGCATGTTTGGCGTCACGTAGCACGTTAACTTATTATGAGCGGGCAGCTGATTAATTGTCCCTCTTATACAACCTAAACACACCAAGTCTGCCAGTACGAGACCCTCGTTCAATGAAATAAGGGAAAGAAGTGTATACCTAAGGGCTCGTTTTTCCGTGTTTTTTTAACACAATAATAATGAGATATAACAGACAGTAATGCCAAGGAATGTACAGGGGAAGTTATTAACATTAATGGAATGTAAATAAGAAGAAAGAAAAGTGGATGAAAAAATTACCAACTGTAAGCAGGAATCGAACCTACGACCTTCGAATTACGCGTTCGATGCTCTAACCACTGAGCTATTACAGCGGCACTCCCTCCATCCACTTTTTTGGGTTTATCTGTGAATTTAGAAGTAGGAGCGACAGTCAGCGCCATCTATAAGCCAAACAACGAGTGTGAAAACACTCTTATGTGCATGTTTGGCGTCACGTAGCACGTGAACTTATTATGAGCGGGCAGCTGATTAATTGTCCCTCTTATACAACCTAAACACACCAAGTCTGCCAGTACGAGACCCTCGTTCAATGAAATAAGGGAAAGAAGTGTATACCTAAGGGCTCGTTTTTCCGTGTTTTTTTAACACAATAATAATGAGATATAACGGACAGTAATGCCAAGGAATGTACAGGGGAAGTTATTAACATTAATGGAATGTAAATAAGAAGAAAGAAAAGTGGATGAAAAAATTACCAACTGTAAGCAGGAATCGAACCTACGACCTTCGAATTACGCGTTCGATGCTCTAACCACTGAGCTATTACAGCGGCACTCCCTCCATCCACTTTTTTGGGTTTATCTGTGAATTTAGAAGTAGGAGCGACAGTCAGCGCCATCTATAAGCCAAACAACGAGTGTGAAAACACTCTTATGCGCATGTTCGGCGTCACGTAGCACGTGAACTTATTATGAGCGGGCAGCTGATTAATTGTCCCTCTTATACAACCTAAACACACCAAGTCTGCCAGTACGAGACCCTCGTTCAATGAAATAAGGGAAAGAAGTGTATACCTAAGGGCTCGTTTTTCCGTGTTTTTTTAACACAATAATAATGAGATATAACAGACAGTAATGCCAAGGAATGTACAGGGGAAGTTATTAACATTAATGGAATGTAAATAAGAAGAAAGAAAAGTGAATGAAAAAATTACCAACTGTAAGCAGGAATCGAACCTACGACCTTCGAATTACGCGTTCGATGCTCTAACCACTGAGCTATTACAGCGGCACTCCCTCCATCCACTTTTTTGGGTTTATCTGTGAATTTAGAAGTAGGAGCGACAGTCAGCGCCATCTATAAGCCAAACAACGAGTGTGAAAACACTCTTATGCGCATGTTTGGCGTCACGTAGCACGTGAACTTATTATGAGCGGGCAGCTGATTAATTGTCCCTCTTATACAACCTAAACACACCAAGTCTGCCAGTACGAGACCCTCGTTCAATGAAATAAGGGAAAGAAGTGTATACCTAAGGGCTCGTTTTTCCGTGTTTTTTTAACACAATAATGATGAGATATAACAGACAGTAATGCCAAGGAATGTACAGGGGAAGTTATTAACATTAATGGAATGTAAATAAGAAGAAAGAAAAGTGGATGAAAAAATTACCAACTGTAAGCAGGAATCGAACCTACGACCTTCGAATTACGCGTTCGATGCTCTAACCAATGAGCTATTACAGCGGCACTCCCTCCATCCACTTTTTTGGGTTTATCTGTGAATTTAGAAGTAGGAGCGACAGTCAGCGCCATCTATAAGCCAAACAACGAGTGTGAAAACACTCTTATGCGCATGTTTGGCGTCACGTAGCACGTGAACTTATTATGAGCGGGCAGCTGATTAATTGTCCCTCTTATACAACCTAAACACACCAAGTCTGCCAGTACGAGACCCTCGTTCAATGAAATAAGGGAAAGAAGTGTATACCTAAGGGCTCGTTTTTCCGTGTTTTTTAACACAATAATAATGAGATATAACGGACAGTAATGCCAAGGAATGTACAGGGGAAGTTATTAACATTAATGGAATGTAAATAAGAAGAAAGAAAAGTGGATGAAAAAATTACCAACTGTAAGCAGGAATCGAACCTACGACCTTCGAATTACGCGTTCGATGCTCTAACCACTGAGCTATTACAGCGGCACTCCCTCCATCCACTTTTTTGGGTTTATCTGTGAATTTAGAAGTAGGAGCGACAGTCAGCGCCATCTATAAGCCAAACAACGAGTGTGAAAACACTCCTATGCGCATGTTCGGCGTCACGTAGCACGTGAACTTATTATGAGCGGGCAGCTGAATAATTGTCCCTCTTATACAACCTAAACACACCAAGTCTGCCAGTACGAGACCCTCGTTCAATGAAATAAGGGAAAGAAGTGTATACCTAAGGGCTCGTTTTTCCGTGTTTTTTAACACAATAATAATGAGATATAACAGACAGTAATGCCAAGGAATGTACAGGGGAAGTTATTAACATTAATGGAATGTAAATAAGAAGAAAGAAAAGTGAATGAAAAAATTACCAACTGTAAGCAGGAATCGAACCTCCGACCTTCGAATTACGCGTTCGATGCTCTAACCACTGAGCTATTACAGCGGCACTCCCTCCATCCACTTTTTTGGGTTTATCTGTGAATTTAGAAGTAGGAGCGACAGTCAGCGCCATCTATAAGCCAAACAACGAGTGTGAAAACACTCTTATGCGCATGTTTGGCGTCACGTAGCACGTGAACTTATTATGAGCGGGCAGCTGATTAATTGTCCCTCTTATACAACCTAAACACACCAAGTCTGCCAGTACGAGACCCTCGTTCAATGAAATAAGGGAAAGAAGTGTATACCTAAGGGCTCGTTTTTCCGTGTTTTTTTAACACAATAATGATGAGATATAACAGACAGTAATGCCAAGGAATGTACAGGGGAAGTTATTAACATTAATGGAATGTAAATAAGAAGAAAGAAAAGTGGATGAAAAAATTACCAACTGTAAGCAGGAATCGAACCTACGACCTTCGAATTACGCGTTCGATGCTCTAACCAATGAGCTATTACAGCGGCACTCCCTCCATCCACTTTTTTGGGTTTATCTGTGAATTTAGAAGGATTGATGGATGGATGGATGGATGGATGTGGCTGTACCCTTTAGATCGGGCGGCGGCTAAAGCCACCTAGCCGTAATACTTAGTGAACTAACCATTACATTTATATTTTTTTTTCCTTTAAATAATGAAGTTGAGGACTCGTACTTCGCAGTGAAGGGTTTAATTTTCACTCGTGCCTTGACTTTAGCCACCAATCAGATAACCTCCTTCTAGTTAAGTCTACCCGCTTAAAGTCTATTTTGCCCTCGCTGTCCCTAAATCCCAGTGCTTTGAAAAACTCTGCGCCATCATCCTGAACTATAGGGTGAAGCCCTTTACAGAACATTATCAAGTGTTCGGCAGTTTCTTCTTCCTCTCCACACGCACTGCATACTGTGTCGACCCCTTCGTATTTGGCCCGATATGTCTTGGTTCGCAGTACTCCCGTCCTGGCTTCAAACAGTAGAGAACTACCCCGAGTATTATCATAGATCCTTTCCTTGGCAATTTCCTGCTTAAAAGTTCGATAGATCTCTAGTGCGGACTTCTTAATCATGCCCATTCTCCACATGTCAGTCTCCGTTTCCTTCACTTTTTTCTTAACCGATAGTTCTTTTTGGTTTGGCCACCTGCTGTTTTCTAAGTATTTACCAGTCAACTTCCTGGTTCGCTTCCTCCATTTTGTATCGACATTCTTCATGTACAAGTAGCTGAAAACCTTCCTAGCCCAACGCTCTTCCCCCATTTCTCTCAATCGCTTCTCAAATTTTATCTTGCTGCTAGCTTCCCTGCCCTCAAATGATGTCCATCCCATTTCACCTTGTACTCCCTGATTTGGTGTATTCCCGTGAGCTCCTAAAGCAAGCCTACCTATTCCACGTTGCTTAATTTCTAATCTTGCTTGAACTTCTGATCTCATGCACAAGACCGCATTGCTGAACGTCAGCCCAGGAACCATGACCCCTTTCCATATTCCTCTCACAACATCATACCTATTGTAATTCCACAGTGCCCTATTTTTCATGACTGCTGCATTCCTGTTACCTTTAGTCGTCACGTATATTTCGTGTTCCCTCAGATACTCAGTCCCATTGCTTATCCATACGCCCAGATATTTGTATTTATCTGTTCTCTCTAGCGTGACCTCCTGTATTCTAAGCTCACTACCTTCGTTGTCATTGAAAATCATGACTGCTGATTTTTCCCTACTGAATCTAAAATCTAACCTATCTCCCTCATTACCGCAGATGTCCATCAATCTCTGCAAATCTTCCTTGTTGTTGGCCATTAGCACTATATCATCTGCGTACATTAATGCTGGTAGTGCCTGATCAATAAGTTTTCCTTGTTTGACTAAAGAGAGGTTGAAGCCCAGTCCACTTCCCTCTAATTTTGCCTCTAATCCTTGTAGGTACATCATGAATAATAAGGGTGACAGGGGGCACCCCTGCCTAAGCCCCCGTTTTACCTCTGCAGGCTTGGATACCTGTTTTTCCCACTTTATAACTACCTTGTTACCTTTATAGACACCCTTTAAAAGATTAGTGACTACATGTTCCACGCCTAGTGTGTCCAGTATTCCCCACAATTCCTCTTGAACCACGCTATCATACGCTCCCTTGATATCCAAAAATGCTAGCCACAGGGGCCTGTGTTCTTTTTCTGCTATTTCGATGCACTGCGTCAGTGAGAACAGATTGTCTTCCAACCTCCTGTGTTTCCGAAACCCATTCTGCAGTTCCCCCAGCACCCCCTCATCCTCTATCCACGCCTGCAGTCTTTCCTTTATAATCTGCATCGCCAGCCTGTAGACTACTGATGTCACTGTTATAGGACGGTAGTTGTTTATGTCAGCTTTGTCCCCCTTTCCTTTATAGATCATGCTCATCCTGCTAACTTTCCATCCATCGGGAACTTCGCCATCGATTATTATTGTACTCACTGCCTCTCTCAAAGCCTGCTTAGACTTCGGACCTAATGTTTTTATCAGCCTAATTGGAATGCCATCTGGGCCTGTTGATGTACTACTAGGAACCCTTTGCTCAGCCTTTTCCCACTCTTGTTGTGAAAATGGAGCCATTGCACCACTTGATTCGTTTTTGTCTATTGTGGTGCATAAAGTACTTCTTTGTTGAAATTTTTCTGTCACACTTGTTCTTATATATTCAATAGCTTCGTCCCCTTCTAGCCTAGCACCTTGGGCTGTAGTTATAAACCTCTGCTCTAGGCTCGTCTCATTTCTTAGGGAGTTTAGATGGTTCCAAAATTTCGCAGCTGCCTTTCTATCTTTTTTATGTACTTCTGCCAGCCACTGAGCTCCCTTCCTTCTAATCTTTTCATTGATCAGAAGGGACGCATCCCTTCTACAGCTTAGAAAGGTTGCCCATTTTCTTTCCACATCATCTGTCGGTTCACCCCGTTGCTTAGCATGTCTGTGTTCCCTAGAGGCTTCCTGACGTTTTGCTATGGCTCTCTTAACTTCCTCATCCCACCAACTTTTGGGTTTGTGTCTTCTTTTCCGGGGTGACTTGTCACGCGTCTTAGCAAGCTCTATCTCAAAGAGTCTAATTAGATTCGTGTATGTCCACACTGTCTTATTATCCTCCATGATTACTTTCTCAATTTGTTTAGTGGCTATTTCAATTTGCCTTTCTGGATAAAAATTTTCCTGTAGTTGCTCATCTTGTCTCCTTCCCACTTTCACTGCTCTTCCAAAACTTAGCTTGATACGTTTGTGATCGCTACCCAGACTTCTGGAGCCACCTTCATCTATGTGCATTTCCCTGAGCTTATCATACATCCTATGTGACATCAGTGCATAATCTATCGTCGACTGAAGCCTTCCTACCTCCCATGTTATTTGCCCTTCACACTTCTCGGTACTGTTGCAAATGATCAAATCAAGCCTTTCTTACATATCCATGATCATTTTGCCTGTCGGGTCGGTATACCCATCTATATATTCTATGTGCGCATTCATGTCTCCTAGTATAATTATCTCGCACTCTCTTCCTAACTCCTGAATGTCCTTTGATATACACTCTACCATTGCCTGGTTTTCCTCTCTGGCCTTTGCTCCCGTCCACAAGTACACGAAACCAAGGAGTGTCATTTGACCTGCCACTTTCCCTTTTAGCCATAAATGTTCCTTGCACTCCTGCTTGACCCTTTGCCAGTCTGTACTTTTATGAATGAATGCCCCAATTTCACCCCCCTTTCTGCTGCCTTCTGTTCTATTACAATACTCCCACGCGTAGTCCGGATTGTTCGGAGGTTGTTCCATGTCCCTGAGATGTGTTTCTACAAAACCGTATACCATCGGCCTTTCTTCCCTTAGCTGTTCTTCTATCTCTTCCCACTTCAGCCTGTTCCTACCACCCTGCATGTTAATATACCCTATGTCTGAATTGGCTCGGCGCTCGTGGCTACGTCTATTCATGCCCCGGACTCTACGTATCTTAGATATTGGTGCCACTTTGGAATCGTATCTGTCCATGCCACCTGTCGAAGAGTCTCCTTGGTTGTTTTCCTCGTTACTAGCTATCCTGCACCCCGAAGGGCTCGCTTGCCCCCCAAAAAAGCTACTGCGCGTCCTGCAAGTCGCCAACCCACCTCATGACCTAGCCGCCCATCGAAGTGAATTCTGTCTCGTTGAAAACCCCCCACCTATGCACCTCTCTGTTTATTTCCACCACCTCAAAGCCTTTCTCTCGACTCACCCGCCATATCTCTTGGTTTGCGTTGACCACCGCTCTTTGCAGGTTGCTATCACGCACCGGTACCTCCGGTATCGTGCATATCACTACGTGCACCTTAGGAGAAGTGGCGCGCATGTCATCGACGCCTTTCGCCAGTGTGGCTGCTAGTCCTGCTGCATCTTCATTTAGGACATCGTTTAAACCGCCTGAAATTATCACGAGGTTGCGTCTATCAGCTGTCGTTTTGAGCTTTGCGCTCGCTTGCTTCATGACTGCTTCCAGCTTGCGTCCTGGGAACGCCCCTACTGCAACCCTCTTGTCACCTCTTACCCTCTCTTTGATGGCTTCTGTGCATCGATTTAAATTTGAGTCCCCGGCGATTATCACATGCTGTGACTTTTCCGCTGGAGCGTTCTGCACCTGGGGGCTACTTGCACCTGTGACGCCGGCTCTTTTGTTCCCTTCCTGCCCCACCACTACCTCGCTGAAGCTGGGCCTTGCGACAGTTGAACCGGCTAAACCTGTTTTTTCCAAGCTTGCTTGATTTTCCTTCTCCACCTTTCTGGTTGCCGGTTCCCTACTGTTCTCTCGGTAGGTCGCTTCTTTGTTCAGCTTCGCTAGCACTTCCTCGGCGGACTTCAGTCTTTCTCCCATTGCCCTCGTTTTTTCTTGCTCTGTCGCCAACGCAGTCTCGAGTTTGGCGATTCTCATCAGCAGTTCGCTCTGGGCAACCATCATTTTCTCCAGTTTTTCCTCGACCTCACATTGCCTACACTTCGCGTCTGCCTCTTGTCCATCCGCTTCTACGCTTGGGTCCACTTTCAAACCCACTCCACATCCTGAACACTTTACAGTCTTTTTAACCATGTCTTTCTGACACCAACTGTCCCTATACTCGATAATTACTAAACTCGAGCCCTGCACTATGAAAAAAAAAGAGAAAGTCCAAGCTCTACTACAAAAATTTGCGTGTTCAATGTACGCGCACCTCCCCAACGGGGTAGCAAAAGAGAAAAAAACAACAACAAAAAAATTCAAACACACACACCCGCACTAACTAATAAATACCTGGTGACTGGCCCCCAAAAAAGCCGTACCCTAAAATAAGTGTTACGAAGATTTCAACCGCTGCCTTATAATTATAGAGACAAGCTCAAAACATGCAACAACACTTATCTGCGCAGTCGATCCGGAGCGCTCAAAAAACACGTCCATCCACCTTGACAGCCTGAAGTAGGAGCGACAGTCAGCGCCATCTATAAGCCAAACAACGAGTGTGAGAACACTCTTATGCGCATGTTTGGCGTCACGTAGCACGTGAACTTATTATGAGCGGGCAGCTGATTAATTGTCCCTCTTATACAACCTAAACACACCAAGTCTGCCAGTACGAGACCCTCGTTCAATGAAATAAGGGAAAGAAGTGTATACCTAAGGGCTCGTTTTTCCGTGTTTTTTTAACACAATAATAATGAGATATAACAGACAGTAATGCCAAGGAATGTACAGGGGAAGTTATTAACATTAATAGAATGTAAATAAGAAGAAAGAAAAGTGGATGAAAAAATTACCAACTGTAAGCAGGAATCGAACCTACGATCTTCGAATTACGCGTTCGATGCTCTAACCACTGAGCTATTACAGCGGCACTCCCTCCATCCACTTTTTTGGGTTTATCTGTGAATTTAGAAGGATTGATGGATGGATGGATGGATGGATGTGGCTGTACCCTTTAGATCGGGCGGCGGCTAACGCCACCTAGCCGTAATACTTAGTGAACTAACCATTACATTTATATTTTTTTTCCTTTAAATAATGAAGTTGAGGACTCGTACTTCGCAGTGAAGGGTTTAATTTTCACTCGTGCCTTGACTTTAGCCACCAATCAGATAACCTCCTTCTAGTTAAGTCTACCCGCTTAAAGTCTATTTTGCCCTCGCTGTCCCTAAATCCCAGTGCTTTGAAAAACTCTGCGCCATCATCCTGAACTATAGGGTGAAGCCCTTTACAGAACATTATCAAGTGTTCGGCAGTTTCTTCTTCCTCTCCACACGCACTGCATACTGTGTCGACCCCTTCGTATTTGGCCCGATATGTCTTGGTTCGCAGTACTCCCGTCCTGGCTTCAAACAGTAGAGAACTACCCCGAGTATTATCATAGATCCTTTCCTTGGCAATTTCCTGCTTAAAAGTTCGATAGATCTCTAGTGCGGACTTCTTAATCATGCCCATTCTCCACATGTCAGTCTCCGTTTCCTTCACTTTTTTCTTAACCGATAGTTCTTTTTGGTTTGGCCACCTGCTGTTTTCTAAGTATTTACCAGTCAACTTCCTGGTTCGCTTCCTCCATTTTGTATCGACATTCTTCATGTACAAGTAGCTGAAAACCTTCCTAGCCCAACGCTCTTCCCCCATTTCTCTCAATCGCTTCTCAAATTTTATCTTGCTGCTAGCTTCCCTGCCCTCAAATGATGTCCATCCCATATCACCTTGTACTCCCTGATTTGGTGTATTCCCGTGAGCTCCTAAAGCAAGCCTACCTATTCCACGTTGCTTAATTTCTAATCTTGCTTGAACTTCTGATCTCATGCACAAGACCGCATTGCTGAACGTCAGCCCAGGAACCATGACCCCTTTCCATATTCCTCTCACAACATCATACCTATTGTAATTCCACAGTGCCCTATTTTTCATGACTGCTGCATTCCTGTTACCTTTAGTCGTCACGTATATTTCGTGTTCCCTCAGATACTCAGTCCCATTGCTTATCCATACGCCCAGATATTTGTATTTATCTGTTCTCTCTAGCGTGACCTCCTGTATTCTAAGCTCACTACCTTCGTTGTCATTGAAAATCATGACTGCTGATTTTTCCCTACTGAATCTAAAATCTAACCTATCTCCCTCATTACCGCAGATGTCCATCAATCTCTGCAAATCTTCCTTGTTGTTGGCCATTAGCACTATATCATCTGCGTACATTAATGCTGGTAGTGCCTGATCAATAAGTTTTCCTTGTTTGACTAAAGAGAGGTTGAAGCCCAGTCCACTTCCCTCTAATTTTGCCTCTAATCCTTGTAGGTACATCATGAATAATAAGGGTGACAGGGGGCACCCCTGCCTAAGCCCCCGTTTTACCTCTGCAGGCTTGGATACCTGTTTTTCCCACTTTATAACTACCTTGTTACCTTTATAGACACCCTTTAAAAGATTAGTGACTACATGTTCCACGCCTAGTGTGTCCAGTATTCCCCACAATTCCTCTTGAACCACGCTATCATACGCTCCCTTGATATCCAAAAATGCTAGCCACAGGGGCCTGTGTTCTTTTTCTGCTATTTCGATGCACTGCGTCAGTGAGAACAGATTGTCTTCCAACCTCCTGTGTTTCCGAAACCCATTCTGCAGTTCCCCCAGCACCCCCTCATCCTCTATCCACGCCTGCAGTCTTTCCTTTATAATCTGCATCGCCAGCCTGTAGACTACTGATGTCACTGTTATAGGACGGTAGTTGTTTATGTCAGCTTTGTCCCCCTTTCCTTTATAGATCATGCTCATCCTGCTAACTTTCCATCCATCGGGAACTTCGCCATCGATTATTATTGTACTCACTGCCTCTCTCAAAGCCTGCTTAGACTTCGGACCTAATGTTTTTATCAGCCTAATTGGAATGCCATCTGGGCCTGTTGATGTACTACTAGGAACCCTTTGCTCAGCCTTTTCCCACTCTTGTTGTGAAAATGGAGCCATTGCACCACTTGATTCGTTTTTGTCTATTGTGGTGCATAAAGTACTTCTTTGTTGAAATTTTTCTGTCACACTTGTTCTTATATATTCAATAGCTTCGTCCCCTTCTAGCCTAGCACCTTGGGCTGTAGTTATAAACCTCTGCTCTAGGCTCGTCTCATTTCTTAGGGAGTTTAGATGGTTCCAAAATTTCGCAGCTGCCTTTCTATCTTTTTTATGTACTTCTGCCAGCCACTGAGCTCCCTTCCTTCTAATCTTTTCATTGATCAGAAGGGACGCATCCCTTCTACAGCTTAGAAAGGTTGCCCATTTTCTTTCCACATCATCTGTCGGTTCACCCCGTTGCTTAGCATGTCTGTGTTCCCTAGAGGCTTCCTGACGTTTTGCTATGGCTCTCTTAACTTCCTCATCCCACCAACTTTTGGGTTTGTGTCTTCTTTTCCGGGGTGACTTGTCACGCGTCTTAGCAAGCTCTATCTCAAAGAGTCTAATTAGATTCGTGTATGTCCACACTGTCTTATTATCCTCCATGATTACTTTCTCAATTTGTTTAGTGGCTATTTCAATTTGCCTTTCTGGATAAAAATTTTCCTGTAGTTGCTCATCTTGTCTCCTTCCCACTTTCACTGCTCTTCCAAAACTTAGCTTGATACGTTTGTGATCGCTACCCAGACTTCTGGAGCCACCTTCATCTATGTGCATTTCCCTGAGCTTATCATACATCCTATGTGACATCAGTGCATAATCTATCGTCGACTGAAGCCTTCCTACCTCCCATGTTATTTGCCCTTCACACTTCTCGGTACTGTTGCAAATGATCAAATCAAGCCTTTCTTACATATCCATGATCATTTTGCCTGTCGGGTCGGTATACCCATCTATATATTCTATGTGCGCATTCATGTCTCCTAGTATAATTATCTCGCACTCTCTTCCTAACTCCTGAATGTCCTTTGATATACACTCTACCATTGCCTGGTTTTCCTCTCTGGCCTTTGCTCCCGTCCACAAGTACACGAAACCAAGGAGTGTCATTTGACCTGCCACTTTCCCTTTTAGCCATAAATGTTCCTTGCACTCCTGCTTGACCCTTTGCCAGTCTGTACTTTTATGAATGAATGCCCCAATACCACCCTCCTTTCTGCTGCCTTCTGTTCTATTACAATACTCCCACGCGTAGTCCGGATTGTTCGGAGGTTGTTCCATGTCCCTGAGATGTGTTTCTACAAAACCGTATACCATCGGCCTTTCTTCCCTTAGCTGTTCTTCTATCTCTTCCCACTTCAGCCTGTTCCTACCACCCTGCATGTTAATATACCCTATGTCTGAATTGGCTCGGCGCTCGTGGCTACGTCTATTCATGCCCCGGACTCTACGTATCTTAGATATTGGTGCCACTTTGGAATCGTATCTGTCCATACCACCTGTCGAAGAGTCTCCTTGGTTGTTTTCCTCGTTACTAGCTATCCTGCACCCCGAAGGGCTCGCTTGCCCCCCAAAAAAGCTACTGCGCGTCCTGCAAGTCGCCAACCCACCTCATGACCTAGCCGCCCATCGAAGTGAATTCTGTCTCGTTGAAAACCCCCCACCTATGCACCTCTCTGTTTATTTCCACCACCTCAAAGCCTTTCTCTCGACTCACCCGCCATATCTCTTGGTTTGCGTTGACCACCGCTCTTTGCAGGTTGCTATCACGCACCGGTACCTCCGGTATCGTGCATATCACTACGTGCACCTTAGGAGAAGTGGCGCGCATGTCATCGACGCCTTTCGCCAGTGTGGCTGCTAGTCCTGCTGCATCTTCATTTAGGACATCGTTTAAACCGCCTGAAATTATCACGAGGTTGCGTCTATCAGCTGTCGTTTTGAGCTTTGCGCTCGCTTGCTTCATGACTGCTTCCAGCTTGCGTCCTGGGAACGCCCCTACTGCAACCCTCTTGTCACCTCTTACCCTCTCTTTGATGGCTTCTGTGCATCGATTTAAATTTGAGTCCCCGGCGATTATCACATGCTGTGACTTTTCCGCTGGAGCGTTCTGCACCTGGGGGCTACTTGCACCTGTGACGCCGGCTCTTTTGTTCCCTTCCTGCCCCACCACTACCTCGCTGAAGCTGGGCCTTGCGACAGTTGAACCGGCTAAACCTGTTTTTTCCAAGCTTGCTTGATTTTCCTTCTCCACCTTTCTGGTTGCCGGTTCCCTACTGTTCTCTCGGTAGGTCGCTTCTTTGTTCAGCTTCGCTAGCACTTCCTCGGCGGACTTCAGTCTTTCTCCCATTGCCCTCGTTTTTTCTTGCTCTGTCGCCAACGCAGTCTCGAGTTTGGCGATTCTCATCAGCAGTTCGCTCTGGGCAACCATCATTTTCTCCAGTTTTTCCTCGACCTCACATTGCCTACACTTCGCGTCTGCCTCTTGTCCATCCGCTTCTACGCTTGGGTCCACTTTCAAACCCACTCCACATCCTGAACACTTTACAGTCTTTTTAACCATGTCTTTCTGACACCAACTGTCCCTATACTCGATAATTACTAAACTCGAGCCCTGCACTATGAAAAAAAAAGAGAAAGTCCAAGCTCTACTACAAAAATTTGCGTGTTCAATGTACGCGCACCTCCCCAACGGGGTAGCAAAAGAGAAAAAAACAACAACAAAAAAATTCAAACACACACACCCGCACTAACTAATAAATACCTGGTGACTGGCCCCCAAAAAAGCCGTACCCTAAAATAAGTGTTACGAAGATTTCAACCGCTGCCTTATAATTATAGAGACAAGCTCAAAACATGCAACAACACTTATCTGCGCAGTCGATCCGGAGCGCTCAAAAAACACGTCCATCCACCTTGACAGCCTGAAGTAGGAGCGACAGTCAGCGCCATCTATAAGCCAAACAACGAGTGTGAAAACACTCTTATGCGCATGTTTGGCGTCACGTAGCACGTGAACTTATTATGAGCGGGCAGCTGATTAATTGTCCCTCTTATACAACCTAAACACACCAAGTCTGCCAGTACGAGACCCTCGTTCAATGAAATAAGGGAAAGAAGTGTATACCTAAGGGCTCGTTTTTCCGTGTTTTTTTAACACAATAATAATGAGATATAACAGACAGTAATGCCAAGGAATGTACAGGGGAAGTTATTAACATTAATAGAATGTAAATAAGAAGAAAGAAAAGTGGATGAAAAAATTACCAACTGTAAGCAGGAATCGAACCTACGACCTTCGAATTACGCGTTCGATGCTCTAACCACTGAGCTATTACAGCGGCACTCCCTCCATCCGCTTTTTTGGGTTTATCTGTGAATTTAGAAGTAGGAGCGACAGTCAGCGCCATCTATAAGCCAAACAACGAGTGTGAAAACACTCCTATGCGCATGTTTGGCGTCACGTAGCACGTGAACTTATTATGAGCAGGCAGCTGATTAATTGTCCCTCTTATACAACCTAAACACACCAAGTCTGCCAGTACGAGACCCTCGTTCAATGAAATAAGGGAAAGAAGTGTATGCCTAAGGGCTCGTTTTTCCGTGTTTTTTTAACACAATAATAATGAGATATAACAGACAGTAATGCCAAGGAATGTACAGGGGAAGTTATTAACATTAATGGAATGTAAATAAGAAGAAAGAAAAGTGGATGAAAAAATTACCAACTGTAAGCAGGAATCGAACCTACGACCTTCGAATTACGCGTTCGATGCTCTAACCACTGAGCTATTACAGCGGCACTCCCTCCATCCACTTTTTTGGGTTTATCTGTGAATTTAGAAGTAGGAGCGACAGTCAGCGCCATCTATAAGCCAAACAACGAGTGTGAAAACACTCTTATGCGCATGTTTGGCGTCACGTAGCACGTGAACTTATTATGAGCGGGCAGCTGATTAATTGTCCCTCTTATACAACCTAAACACACCAAGTCTGCCAGTACGAGACCCTCGTTCAATGAAATAAGGGAAAGAAGTGTATACCTAAGGGCTCGTTTTTCCGTGTTTTTTTAACACAATAATAATGAGATATAACAGACAGTAATGCCAAGGAATGTACAGGGGAAGTTATTAACATTAATGGAATGTAAATAAGAAGAAAGAAAAGTGGATGAAAAAATTACCAACTGTAAGCAGGAATCGAACCTACGACCTTCGAATTACGCGTTCGATGCTCTAACCACTGAGCTATTACAGCGGCACTCCCTCCATCCACTTTTTTGGGTTTATCTGTGAATTTAGAAGTAGGAGCGACAGTCAGCGCCATCTATAAGCCAAACAACGAGTGTGAAAACACTCTTATGCGCATGTTTGGCGTCACGTAGCACGTGAACTTATTATGAGCGGGCAGCTGATTAATTGTCCCTCTTATACAACCTAAACACACCAAGTCTGCCAGTACGAGACCCTCGTTCAATGAAATAAGGGAAAGAAGTGTATACCTAAGGGCTCGTTTTTGCGTGTTTTTTTAACACAATAATAATGAGATATAACAGACAGTAATGCCAAGGAATGTACAGGGGAAGTTATTAACATTAATGGAATGTAAATAAGAAGAAAGAAAAGTGGATGAAAAAATTACCAACTGTAAGCAGGAATCGAACCTACGACCTTCGAATTACGCGTTCGATGCTCTAACCACTGAGCTATTACAGCGGCACTCCCTCCATCCACTTTTTTGGGTTTATCTGTGAATTTAGAAGTAGGAGCGACAGTCAGCGCCATCTATAACCCAAACAACAGTTGGTAATTTTTTCATCCACCTTTCTGTCTTCTTATTTACATTCCATTAATGTTAATAACTTCCCCTGTATATTCCTTGGCATTACTGTCTGTTATATCTCATTATTATTGTGTTAAAAAAACACGGAAAAACGAGCCCTTAGGAATACACTTCTTTCCCTTATTTCATTGAACGAGGGTCTCGTACTGGCAGACTTGGTGTGTTTAGGTTGTATAAGAGGGACAATTAATCAGCTGCCCGCTCATAATAAGTTCACGTGCTACGTGACGCCAAACATGCGCATAAGAGTGTTTTCACACTCGTTGTTTGGCTTATAGATGGCGCTGACTGTCGCTCCTACTTCTAAATTCACAGATAAACCCAAAAAAGTGGATGGAGGGAGTGCCGCTGTAATAGCTCAGTGGTTAGAGCATCGAACGCGTAATTCGAAGGTCGTAGGTTCGATTCCTGCTTACAGTTGGTAATTTTTTCATCCACTTTTCTTTCTTCTTATTTACATTCTATTAATGTTAATAACTTCCCCTGTACATTCCTTGGCATTACTGTCTGTTATATCTCATTATTATTGTGTTAAAAAAACACGGAAAAACGAGCCCTTAGGTATACACTTCTTTCCCTTATTTCATTGAACGAGGGTCTCGTACTGGCAGACTTGGTGTGTTTAGGTTGTATAAGAGGGACAATTAATCAGCTGCCCGCTCATAATAAGTTCACGTGCTACGTGACGCCAAACATGCGCATAAGAGTGTTTTCACACTCGTTGTTTGGCTTATAGATGGCGCTGACTGTCGCTCCTACTTCTAAATTCACAGATAAACCCAAAAAAGTGGATGGAGGGAGTGCCGCTGTAATAGCTCAGTGGTTAGAGCATCGAACGCGTAATTCGAAGGTCGTAGGTTCGATTCCTGCTTACAGTTGGTAATTTTTTCATCCACTTTTCTTTCTTCTTATTTACATTCTATTAATGTTAATAACTTCCCCTGTACATTCCTTGGCATTACTGTCTGTTATATCTCATTATTATTGTGTTAAAAAAACACGGAAAAACGAGCCCTTAGGTATACACTTCTTTCCCTTATTTCATTGAACGAGGGTCTCGTACTGGCAGACTTGGTGTGTTTAGGTTGTATAAGAGGGACAATTAATCAGCTGCCCGCTCATAATAAGTTCACGTGCTACGTGACGCCAAACATGCGCATAAGAGTGTTTTCACACTCGTTGTTTGGCTTATAGATGGCGCTGACTGTCGCTCCTACTTCTAAATTCACAGATAAACCCAAAAAAGTGGATGGAGGAAGTGCCGCTGTAATAGCTCAGTGGTTAGAGCATCGAACGCGTAATTCGAAGGTCGTAGGTTCGATTCCTGCTTACAGTTGGTAATTTTTTCATCCACTTTTCTTTCTTCTTATTTACATTCCATTAATGTTAATAACTTCCCCTGTACATTCCTTGGCATTACTGTCTGTTATATCTCATTATTATTGTGTTAAAAAAACACGGAAAAACGAGCCCTTAGGTATACACTTCTTTCCCTTATTTCATTGAACGAGGGTCTCGTACTGGCAGACTTGGTGTGTTTAGGTTGTATAAGAGGGACAATTAATCAGCTGCCCGCTCATAATAAGTTCACGTGCTACGTGACGCCAAACATGCGCATAAGAGTGTTTTCACACTCGTTGTTTGGCTTATAGATGGCGCTGACTGTCGCTCCTACTTCTAAATTCACAGATAAACATAAAAAAGTGGACGGAGGGAGTGCCGCTGTAATAGCTCAGTGGTTAGAGCATCGAACGTGTAATTCGAAGGTCGTAGGTTCGATTCCTGCTTACAGTTGGTAATTTTTTCATCCTCTTTTCTTTCTTCTTATTTACATTCCATTAATGTTAATAACTTCCCCTGTACATTCCTTGGCATTACTGTCTGTTATATCTCATTATTATTGTGTTAAAAAAACACGGAAAAACGAGCCCTTAGGTATACACTTCTTTCCCTTATTTCATTGAACGAGGGTCTCGTACTGGAACTTGGTGTGTTTAGGTTGTATAAGAGGGACAATTAATCAGCTGCCCGCTCATAATAAGTTCACGTGCTACGTGACGCCAAACATGCGCATAAGAGTGTTTTCACACTCGTTGTTTGGCTTATAGATGGCGCTGACTGTCGCTCCTACTTCTAAATTCACAGATAAACCCAAAAAAGTGGATGGAGGGAGTGCCGCTGTAATAGCTCAGTGGTTAGAGCATCGAACGCGTAATTCGAAGGTCGTAGGTTCGATTCCTGCTTACAGTTGGTAATTTTTTCATCCACTTTTCTTTCTTCTTATTTACATTCAATTAATGTTAATAACTTCCCCTGTACATTCCTTGGCATTACTGTCTGTTATATCTCATTATTATTGTGTTAAAAAAACACGGAAAAACAATTCTTAGGTATACACTTCTTTCCCTTATTTCATTGAACGAGGGTCTCGTACTGGCAGACTTGGTGTGTTTAGGTTGTATAAGAGGGACAATTAATCAGCTGCCCGCTCATAATAAGTTCACGTGCTACGTGACGCCAAACATGCGCATAAGAGTGTTTTCACACTCGTTGTTTGGCTTATAGATGGCGCTGACTGTCGCTCCTACTTCTAAATTCACAGATAAACCCAAGAAAGTGGATGGAGGAAGTGCCGCTGTAATAGCTCAGTGGTTAGAGCATCGAACGCGTAATTCGAAGGTCGTAGGTTCGATTCCTGCTTACAGTTGGTAATTTCTTCATCCACTTTTCTTTCTTCTTATTTACATTCCATTAATGTTAATAACTTCCCCTGTACATTCCTTGGCATTACTGTCTGTTATATCTCATTATTATTGTGTTAAAAAAACACGGAAAAACGAGCCCTTAGGTATACACTTCTTTCCCTTATTTCATTGAACGAGGGTCTCGTACTGGCAGACTTGGTGTGTTTAGGTTGTATAAGAGGGACAATTAATCAGCTGCCCGCTCATAATAAGTTCACGTGCTACGTGACACCGAACATGCGCATAAGAGTGTTTTCACACTCGTTGTTTGGCTTATAGATGGCGCTGACTGTCGCTCCTACTTCTAAATTCACAGATAAACCCAAAAAAGTGGATGGAGGGAGTGCCGCTGTAATAGCTCAGTGGTTAGAGCATCGAACGCGTAATTCGAAGGTCGTAGGTTCGATTCCTGCTTACAGTTGGTAATTTTTTCATCCACTTTTCTTTCTTCTTATTTACATTCCGTTAATGTTAATAACTTCCCCTGCACATTCCTTGGCATTACTGTCTGTTATATCTCATTATTATTGTGTTAAAAAAACACGGAAAAACGAGCCCTTAGGTATACACTTCTTTCCCTTATTTCATTGAACGAGGGTCTCGTACTGGCAGACTTGGTGTGTTTAGGTTGTATAAGAGGGACAATTAATCAGCTGCCCGCTCATAATAAGTTCACGTGCTACGTGACGCCAAACATGCGCATAAGAGTGTTTTCACACTCGTTGTTTGGCTTATAGATGGCGCTGACTGTCGCTCCTACTTCTAAATTCACAGATAAACCCAAAAAAGTGGATGGAGGGAGTGCCGCTGTAATAGCTCAGTGGTTAGAGCATCGAACGCGTAATTCGAAGGTCGTAGGTTCGATTCCTGCTTACAGTTGGTAATTTTTTTATCCACTTTTCTTTCTTCTTATTTACATTCCATTGATGTTAATAACTTCCCCTGTACATTCCTTGGCATTACTGTCTGTTATATCTCATTATTATTGTGTTAAAAAAACACGGAAAAACGAGCCCTTAGGTATACACTTCTTTCCCTCATTTCATTGAACGAGGGTCTCGTACTGGCAGACTTGGTGTGTTTAGGTTGTATAAGAGGGACAATTAATCAGCTGCCCGCTCATAATAAGTTCACGTGCTACGTGACGCCAAACATGCGCATAAGAGTGTTTTCACACTCGTTGTTTGGCTTATAGATGGCGCTGACTGTCGCTCCTACTTCTAAATTCACAGATAAACCCAAAAAAGTGGATGGAGGGAGTGCCGCTGTAATAGCTCAGTGGTTAGAGCATCGAACGCGTAATTCGAAGGTCGTAGGTTCGATTCCTGCTTACAGTTGGTAATTTTTTCATCCACTTTTCTTTCTTCTTATTTACATTCCATTATTGTTAATAACTTCCCCTGTACATTCCTTGGCATTACTGTCTGTTATATCTCATTATATATATATATATATATATATATATATATATATATATATATATATATATATATATATATATATATATATGTACATTATAAAGAGTCTGGCTTCGGTTGCCGTAGAATTAAGGAAAAATAAGTATACGCCTCTAAAAAACTGTATATTGGTGACGTTTTGATCGGAGACCGATCTTCGTCAGACGAAACTTAGTAGGCTCCGAAGCGTTTTTATGCCAACTTCCAGCCAAGCGAGGGAAAAAAAAGGGAAAAAAAAAACAAAAAAGAAAGCGAGAGAAAAAGAAAAATCTACATATACCAGTAGGCCACTGGTATATGTAGATTTTTCTTTTTCTCTCGCTTTCTTTTTTTTTGTTTTTTCCTTTTTTTTTCTCTCGCTTGGCTGGAAGTTGGCATAAAAACGCATCGGAGCCTACTAAGTTTCGTCTAATGAAGATCGGTCTCCGATCGAAACGTCACAAATAAACAGTTTTTTAGAGGCGTATACTTATTTTTCATATATATATATATATATATATATATACATATACATATACATATATATATATATATATATATATATATATATATATATATAAGGGAAAGAAGTGTATACCTAAGGGCTCGTTTTTCCGTGTTTTTAACACAATAATAATGAGATATAACAGACAGTATTGCCAAAGAATGTACAGGGGAAGTTATTAACACAATGGAATGTAAATAAGAAGAAAGAAAAGTGGATGAAAAAATTACCAACTGTAAGCAGGAGTCGAACCTACGACCTTCGAATTACGCGTTCGATGCTCTAACCACTGAGCTATTACAGCGGCACTCCCTCCATCCACTTTTTTGGGTTTATCTGTGAATTTAGAAGTAGGAGCGACAGTCAGCGCCATCTATAAGCCAAACAACGAGTGTGAAAACACTCTTATGCGCATGTTTGGCGTCACGTAGCACGTGAACTTATTATGAGCGGGCAGCTGATTAATTGTCCCTCTTATACAACCTAAACACACCAAGTCTGCCAGTACGAGACCCTCGTTCAATGAAAATAAGGGTTAGAGCATCGAACGCGTAATTCGAAGGTCGTAGGTTCGATTCCTGCTTACAGCTGGTAATTTTTTCATCCACTTTTCTTTCTTCTTATTTACATTCCATTAATGTTAATAACTTCCCCTGTACATTCCTTGGCATTACTGTCTGTTATATCTCATTATTATTGTGTTAAAAAAACACGGAAAAACGAGCCCTTAGGTATACACTTCTTTCCCTTATTTCATTGAACGAGGGTCTCGTACTGGCAGACTTGGTGTGTTTAGGTTGTATAAGAGGGACAATTAATCAGCTGCCCGCTCATAATAAGTTCACGTGCTACGTGACGCCAAACATGCGCATAAGAGTGTTTTCACACTCGTTGTTTGGCTTATAGATGGCGCTGACTGTCGCTCCTACTTCTAAATTCACAGATAAACATAAAAAAGTGGACGGAGGGAGTGCCGCTGTAATAGCTCAGTGGTTAGAGCATCGAACGTGTAATTCGAAGGTCGTAGGTTCGATTCCTGCTTACAGTTGGTAATTTTTTCATCCTCTTTTCTTTCTTCTTATTTACATTCCATTAATGTTAATAACTTCCCCTGTACATTCCTTGGCATTACTGTCTGTTATATCTCATTATTATTGTGTTAAAAAAACACGGAAAAACGAGCCCTTAGGTATACACTTCTTTCCCTTATTTCATTGAACGAGGGTCTCGTACTGGAACTTGGTGTGTTTAGGTTGTATAAGAGGGACAATTAATCAGCTGCCCGCTCATAATAAGTTCACGTGCTACGTGACGCCAAACATGCGCATAAGAGTGTTTTCACACTCGTTGTTTGGCTTATAGATGGCGCTGACTGTCGCTCCTACTTCTAAATTCACAGATAAACCCAAAAAAGTGGATGGAGGGAGTGCCGCTGTAATAGCTCAGTGGTTAGAGCATCGAACGCGTAATTCGAAGGTCGTAGGTTCGATTCCTGCTTACAGTTGGTAATTTTTTCATCCACTTTTCTTTCTTCTTATTTACATTCAATTAATGTTAATAACTTCCCCTGTACATTCCTTGGCATTACTGTCTGTTATATCTCATTATTATTGTGTTAAAAAAACACGGAAAAACGAGCCCTTAGGTATACACTTCTTTCCCTTATTTCATTGAACGAGGGTCTCGTACTGGCAGACTTGGTGTGTTTAGGTTGTATAAGAGGGGCAATTAATCAGCTGCCCGCTCATAATAAGTTCACGTGCTACGTGACGCCAAACATGCGCATAAGAGTGTTTTCACACTCGTTGTTTGGCTTATAGATGGCGCTGACTGTCGCTCCTACTTCTAAATTCACAGATAAACCCAAAAAAGTGGATGGAGGAAGTGCCGCTGTAATAGCTCAGTGGTTAGAGCATCGAACGCGTAATTCGAAGGTCGTAGGTTCGATTCCTGCTTACAGTTGGTAATTTCTTCATCCACTTTTCTTTCTTCTTATTTACATTCCATTAATGTTAATAACTTCCCCTGTACATTCCTTGGCATTACTGTCTGTTATATCTCATTATTATTGTGTTAAAAAAACACGGAAAAACGAGCCCTTAGGTATACACTTCTTTCCCTTATTTCATTGAACGAGGGTCTCGTACTGGCAGACTTGGTGTGTTTAGGTTGTATAAGAGGGACAATTAATCAGCTGCCCGCTCATAATAAGTTCACGTGCTACGTGACACCGAACATGCGCATAAGAGTGTTTTCACACTCGTTGTTTGGCTTATAGATGGCGCTGACTGTCGCTCCTACTTCTAAATTCACAGATAAACCCAAAAAAGTGGATGGAGGGAGTGCCGCTGTAATAGCTCAGTGGTTAGAGCATCGAACGCGTAATTCGAAGGTCGTAGGTTCGATTCCTGCTTACAGTTGGTAATTTTTTCATCCACTTTTCTTTCTTCTTATTTACATTCCATTATTGTTAATAACTTCCCCTGTACATTCCTTGGCATTACTGTCTGTTATATCTCATTATATATATATATATATATATATATATATATATATATATATATGTACATTATAAAGAGTCTGGCTTCGGTTGCCGTAGAATTAAGGAAAAATAAGTATACGCCTCTAAAAAACTGTATATTGGTGACGTTTTGATCGGAGACCGATCTTCGTCAGACGAAACTTAGTAGGCTCCGAAGCGTTTTTATGCCAACTTCCAGCCAAGCGAGGGAAAAAAAAGGGAAAAAAAAAACAAAAAAGAAAGCGAGAGAAAAAGAAAAATCTACATATACCAGTAGGCCACTGGTATATGTAGATTTTTCTTTTTCTCTCGCTTTCTTTTTTTTTGTTTTTTCCTTTTTTTTCTCTCGCTTGGCTGGAAGTTGGCATAAAAACGCATCGGAGCCTACTAAGTTTCGTCTAATGAAGATCGGTCTCCGATCGAAACGTCACAAATAAACAGTTTTTTAGAGGCGTATACTTATTTTTCATATATATATATATATATATATATATATATACATATACATATACATATATATATATATATATATATATATATAAGGGAAAGAAGTGTATACCTAAGGGCTCGTTTTTCCGTGTTTTTAACACAATAATAATGAGATATAACAGACAGTATTGCCAAAGAATGTACAGGGGAAGTTATTAACACAATGGAATGTAAATAAGAAGAAAGAAAAGTGGATGAAAAAATTACCAACTGTAAGCAGGAGTCGAACCTACGACCTTCGAATTACGCGTTCGATGCTCTAACCACTGAGCTATTACAGCGGCACTCCCTCCATCCACTTTTTTGGGTTTATCTGTGAATTTAGAAGTAGGAGCGACAGTCAGCGCCATCTATAAGCCAAACAACGAGTGTGAAAACACTCTTATGCGCATGTTTGGCGTCACGTAGCACGTGAACTTATTATGAGCGGGCAGCTGATTAATTGTCCCTCTTATACCACCTAAACACACCAAGTCTGCCAGTACGAGACCCTCGTTCAATGAAAATAAGGGTTAGAGCATCGAACGCGTAATTCGAAGGTCGTAGGTTCGATTCCTGCTTACAGCTGGTAATTTTTTCATCCACTTTTCTTTCTTCTTATTTACATTCCATTAATGTTAATAACTTCCCCTGTACATTCTTTGGCATTACTGTCTGTTATATCTCATTATATATATATATTCAGTTTTTGCCGTACCGGTAAGACAGTACAGTCTAGAGCAAAATTACTGCATTATCAAATATGTTTAAATTATAATTTGGAACTTGATGATTAATGCTTTAATAATAGCAGAGACAGCCCTTCGTCTTCTTTGTCGGGCACTCATGCGCATAGTCAAAGAGAATATCAGTATGCATGCATGTAGCCATATGTTTGTGAATGGTTTGTTCAAGGAGCTTACTTCAAGTTGGAATAAGTTGTATTGTTCTGTAATTTAAGATAAGCTGCTTATCAGCATATTCACATACTAGAACGACTCTGGCAATTTTTCAAGTTTAGGATCAGTTGTAGTGTTTAGATACTTGTTGTTGATCTCTGTTAAATAATAGGCATTCCATTATGAGTATATCTTCAAGAACATGTTGGGAAAAGCCTCCGGTCCCAATCTTTTAGTCGTGTCAATTTTTAGCAACAGCTTATGAACTCCAGCGTGGTTACCTCAAGATCCGACAACGCGTGTTTTGAGCTTTGTATAAAAAGAGGACGAGAACCATGATCTTTGCTTAAGACAAAGGAAAAGTATTTGTTAAAGCCTTTTGAAATGGCGACATGGTCAGTAAAAGTTTGATTATTCCTAATTAATGCTCTAGAGTGAGAAGAAGAGAGAAGTATTGATTTCTAAACTTTTTATCAGTTATCCTTTAAGGACGTTGTTAGCGTCATGTGGTAATAAAAATATCTCGCTTATTTCATTTTTGTCCTTAGCTGAGACATTACCAAAAACACTAATGGATCGACGTGGTTTCACTTGCGCATGCACCGTATGACATGAATTGTGCCACGCGTGTACCAAGGATGCGTCAGGTTATGCTTTACACATTCTTGAGTTCTTGAGGGACGAACTGTGTCGTATAGGTGCGCTCTAAATTATAAAGCTGTTCTATCAACGCATCAACACTGCATATTTCACTGTTTGTCACGAATATACTGAAAGATCATTCTGACAATGCCGCAGTCGCATTATCATTAGCATGCGTGATGTTTTTAATAGTGCTTAATCTCGAGTTACCAGGTTCATGAGTCTTGTTTAAATGCAATAACACACCTTTATGATCAGATAAACTATCTATTATGCGAACTCGAAGCCAAGTTGCAGCAGTTCTTCGTTTGTGAACACAAAGTTCAGGACCGAGTTATTTATGCCTGGGTGTACGCTCAACCACTTGCGTAAAGACGAAAGAAACAGCCTTGTTAATTAGGAAGTCGCACACTGCCTTTTCAAGGCCTGTTAAAGTTAGCAAGTTCCAATCATTACATGAAGCACTAAATCACCTGGAATGATCATTCTGTAAACATTATACTTGGTTACAAGCTATTTATTGTGTAATACAAGAATACATCTTCAGAACTGAGTGGACGATGAGCCGAACCGAATACCATTCCAAATCCAGATAGTTTTACACGACACCAAACGGGCTCATTATTCGGAAGTAAGTTCAGGTAACACTCGAAGTTCAATGCATTTCCTCATGAAAAACAGCATCACCACCACCTTTGCTGAATTGTCTGTCATCTCTTATGACCCAATAAGCTGGCAAATAAAACTCGGAATTAGACATTGTGTTGTTTTGCCATGTTTCCATAAAAGAAGTAACTGAGGGGTGGTGACACGCTGCAAGCCAGTTGAAATTCTGAACCTTGTTAAGCAGACAGTGAACATTTATATAGAAAAGGGTTAGTTACCGTTCAATACCGAGGGGCTCTGTGCCCGGGAAGCGGTGGCGCGGGGAGCCTGAATAATTGTTTTACGAACACTGCCCCACCTGCAGCAAACGCTATTCACTATGAAGAAATCGTATTGCAATTAGCGTTAAATGCCTGTTTACAAATATTCACTGAATCATGCCACAAATTTTTGCGAATTTTCCGTACGGGTGGAGCAAAATCCTTGTTAGTGTATCTGTTGTTTCTCTTCAGCTTTCTTGCGCTCTTAAGAATTTCAAGCTTCGTTATGAAGAGTAGCACCTTACATGGCGCCTCTTTTTCACGCGCCGAGTCTTCGGCGGCGTTCAGTGCCATCGCGTTGACTTCCAATCAGGCAAGGCAGTGATTTCGTCACAAAAGCCAGCAGATAGAGTTTCGGTAGTTTATTGCGTTTCTTTGTTGAGGCACTCAATATTCAGCTTACCCTAGCAGGATTATTTTCAAGGTCATAATTCTTGCGACCAAATTTTTCGACTACAGCTTTGAGGTTTTCATCCGTTACTTCTAGTTCAAGAACACGTAAATCATCATTTGCAGTTGAAGACAACGTTTTGATATTTTATAGACGCTGTTAAAAAGAAGCATCTTTTAGTTTTTTCCAGGAAGCTCCTAACTAAAGCGCGCCTGTCCGGTTGTAAGTTCTGTGACCGTACTTTCTACCATTTTATGTGGGCCAGGGTTTAACTCAACAACACCAGAGAATTCCAACAAGATTCTTAGAGAATGCAAAGGACACAAAAAACACACACAATATGACGAGGGTCTCGCAGCAGCAACAAAAAAACAGTGATCGCTCCAGTAACGTTCACTAAGATATACCAGGCCTACCAAAAGACACGTGTTTGAAAGAAGCGTCTGTCATACTATGTTTGACCGTAACGTCGGCTTCATATCACGCCGTGCCTGTGTTCATGACTTTGCATCAATGCTTTCAGGTTCTTTTCCGTGCTGTGCCATGCGCAGTCATGTGAAAGAAAACCAAGGTCAGTCTAAAGAGCACTCGCATTGCCACCTGCCAGATAGCAAGCTTTACTGAACGAAGGGCCATTAGTAGACGAGTGTTTCAGAGAGAAATTTGAAGGCGAGAACATGGCCTCAGAGATAAAGGGTAGCGGCAAGTTTATTCTCTCCGGCTGTACCAATCGCACGCAGTGAGCGTGTTTCCAGAGGTGGGCTATGGCCACTCTTTTGTCCGTACCACGGCGCTCCTTCGTATGACCGAAAAATCTGCTGCTCTGTTGGCGAAGCTTGCATGCGTTCAGAAAAAATGGTCTTGAACTTTTATGTAACTTCGCACTCATTTACGAATGTTGGGCCATGGTGTACGAGAGGCAAAGTCAATGCTTGGGTGTATATAATATGAAATGGCCTTTTTCTTGCATAGATTTGCGCCGCACTTATAAGTGTTATGCCTCTACGAGAAATCCGCGTATGCAGTAAACGTGAACTTACTTCACTTCAAAGTCTGCGAGCTGTATAGTATATTGGGCACTGGCGAAGAAGAATAAGAAAACAAACAGCCCGATCCGTAGCGAAGTCAAAAGAGTACCGCGTTCCGCGCTCACTTGTTGCACTCAATTGAATCAAGAGATCCCTTTTTTTCTTCTTTAAATAAATTAGCGCAGCTCTCTATTTAACGCGATACAAAAAACTCTTGAAGATGTGCTAACGTGATCACAGTAACACGGTGGTCACAGTGCGAACGGCCTCCTATACACGCTGCGAGTTATACGGTGTTAACTGAAAATGTTGGGCAATAAAAGGAAGAACACCGAGATCTTTTTCTAGTTCAAGAATTATGCAGGATGCGTTCAGAGTTTAGTGTATCTAGTACAAAACGCTGCAAGTTACATGGTAGTCATGATTTATGCATTTTTTTCTTCAGTGCTCCTCCATGACAAACACGTTGTTTGAGAAAGATGCCGCTTTGCCGCATGTGTGACACTTTGAATTTGATGCAGTTGATAGTACGATAAATTAACCCGATATTGATATTGCCGTTGCGCTACCAAAACATAATCAAAATGCAGACAACAAAAAAAGGGACGGTGAAATCTCAGGCACTGTCTTTGCGAAAGACGCGGGTCGTAAATGTAAGTCGGCTAATCAAAGCTTCCCCAATACCACGGAGGGTGAAATTACTTATCACCTTCTTTCAGGAATATCACTAGGGCACTCATTTATTTCGCACGTAACTTCGCTGCAGCTGACCACCTCATAAATATCTGTACACAAGAAAATATTAGAACGCTGTGTCACAATCGCAAGGCACTGTGATATAGCGACAATACTGAACCCAGGTTTCCCTAACGCACGTCTTCAGATATTATGAGTGGTTGAATGTATCTATACATTTACACCAAGGTATTTATTTATTTACATATTTACTTATTTATTATTTAGGAGTTTTAGCAAAATGCCCATGAAGAGGGCAAAAGATGAGAGTGCTCCTGACTTGGCCCACTTTTTGTGAGGCACCTCGGGAAAGTACAGCAAAACAGTACATATTAATATTCAACATTAATAGGAATGAGAAATAAACGAGGAGCATTACAGCATGCAAAAAAATATCAAGTAAATATTCATACAAAGCTGTTTCCTAGCCATAAATACAAATTGAGTTATCAGCACTATCAAAATATATCGAAATACATAAAGATGCAGCGTAATATGAAAAACAACGATAAAAACAATGTTTACAATAAATGTATTTCATGCACTACCCATCTTCAACACGTAAGCCCTACAAGTTGGTTTAGAAAATTACTCTCGTAATTCGCTTAGTCAATTTTGTAATATTTTAGTCTTCCTAGCGTATTCAATTATTTGAGGAATCATGTTGATCAGCATAAAAAATTGGTTGTAAGTTTACTGTCTGCCATCGTTCGTCCGGCACATCAGCCCCCCCCCCCCCCAACGCAACAGTATAGGTATGTGTAAAATTATATAAATGTTACTTTCAGTTTTTTTATAGATCAACATGAAAAATTTTACGTTGTAGCTCTCTGGAAATGATATAACAGTATACATATAAAAAAGATACATATTTGTGGGGACCGAAGTAGTTAGCAGGCGTAGTGCACTTTTTTGGAGAAGGATACTGTCACTATTTTGTGCAGGTTTCCGAGACTAGAAGAAAATACATGATTTGCGAGTGCATAAAAAATACAGCGGTCGTGTAACTCTCCCTGGAAGTAGATGCTCGAAGTGTCAAATAAACTAATATACCTTGATATGTTTAATTAAACGTCATTCACATGCTCGGACCAACTAATGGTCGCTTTGAAAACATACGCCCTAGAATTTAATTTTCTTTACCGAAGCAATACTCTCGCCATTGATATTTCAAGAGATAGCTCAATCTACAGGTCTATTTTCCTGTTTGAAGGGCATAAATTTAGTTTTTTTGTATAAAACTCTAACTGGTTCACTGCAAGCCATTATTTTATTTTGTCCAACCAGAAATTCGCAGTTGTCTCAATATCGCAGGAATCTAAACCAGGAAACAATACGTTGGTATCATTGGCGTACATGACTGTGTTCTTTATAGGAATAATGCTGATGATTTTGTTGATATGCAGTATGAAAAGTAAAGGAAAAAGTATCGATTCTTGTGGAACTCCATACATAATTAAACCCAAGTCAGACTTAAACTTAAGAAGCTGCATATATTGTTTTCTTGCCCAGAGGCTGTTTTTTATTAGCTAAAGCGCAATCCCGCGTAATCTATACATTTACAGATTTTTAAATAATACGTCATGCTTTATCGAATCAAAAGCCTTACAAAATTCCAGAATTATTTATACGTTTTAACGTGTCTTTTCAAAGTTTTGAAGTAGGCTGTCCCTAATAAAGAGTACGGCAGTATGGGTTGGTCTACTTGGTTGAAATCCTAACTGTTCTCTACAAATTACATATCCGTTTGCTGTAAAAGAATATACACCTTTATATATCAAGCGTTCAACGACCTTTTAGGAAAGCGGTAAAATATATATTGGGCTATAATGTTGAAGTTCATTTTTGTTGCTTCCTTTCAAACTGTCACGCGAGCTGTTTCTACAGCACATGAAAAAATTCCCGTCGAAACGACCCTGTTGCACATGTGAGTGAGTCATTAGAGCGACAGTCAAATCCGTAAATGCCTTGACTGGTGTTACGGCATTGCTATCTTCAACTGGTGAATTATTTTTTAGAGAGCGCATGACAGTGGTTACGTCCTCCTCGGTAGCAGGAGGTCAAAACAATAAACTAGCACGTGAGCTTCAAATATATAATTTGGTTGGTTCAAGGTCAGACACTTGATAAATATTACTTGATGATCCTGCATGCAGGAAACAAAGATTAAATTAGTCCGCTAGTGATTTTCCACTATATTGAATGTCGTTTATTCATATATCGTGAAGAATGGGCCTGTTTCCTTCCTATCAGTTTATTTACTGAGTTCCGAGTTACTTTTTAATTATGGTTCTTGAAGAAAACTTGTCCCTAGAACTGGTGTACCTTGTTGGGCCCCTGTTTATAATAACTGTGAACTTTTTTCACTCAAAAAAATCTGATTGCTCTATTGCTTTTCAAAAATTCGGAAACGTTTGTTTTTTTCGTTTATCCGTATAAAAAGGGCTGGCGTGATCTACTCCTTCCTTCTTCTCTTGTGTTTCTTTACAGCAACGTACAGAAAAGCAGTATTGTAATTGCCGCCAATTGTCGTCACAAGAAGGTTTTGTGCCTTAGACGAATCAGGCTCTCGATACAAGTCACCACAGTTGCATTCAAGCATTGGAGAGCGAAATTGGGGGATAGTTTTATTGTTTATATCCCTACACATACGTTTTGGGACATATAGTACATGCAGTCCTAATAGTGCAAGGAAACGTAGGTGGTCGCTTATAGCTGAGCTGAATACTCCGGTTGGTGCACCGTCCCATGATAAACTAGTTTAACAAAGATCAATAATGTTTTCTGATTTTCTAGTTCTTATGGTAGGTGTGCTAATAATGGTCGCGTATGCGTAGGACAACAATCATTCTATTAGCTTTCGTTTATCAGAACAATCTTTTGAGACATCAGTATAATGTGAGCAAATTATTTCACCACAAACCATCGCTTAGAAGTAGCATGAAGAACGAGCTTCTCTAGGAACTCATTGACGTCCATGCTACCATATGGGGGCGGTAGATTACCACTATTACAGTCGTGTTGTGTATCACAGTAATACCTTCTAAATCTTTACAAACAATACATGAGTCGCGCCATGCTTCATTAGACAAATTTAATTTAATAAGCACAGACACATCAACACCATGCAATCCAATTTGATTAGTGATTCCGTATTGTCATTTCCAACAATAATCACTTCTGAATATGTAGAAAACTAAGTGTTATAGAAACTAATCATATCAAAGTCATAAGGGAGGTGTGCCAACTCACTTTTAATTTATTCACCCTTGTTCCTCATGCTCTGTTTGTTAATTTAATAAAGGGAAAGGGGTCGCTCAGAAAGGAAGTCTTAGTTTTTATTCAAAGTTTGGAAGAAACAGCACTATAATGTCTTGACTTCATCGAAACAGTTTAAAGCAAAGCAGTAGATTTCGCATTCAAGAAATCTTGAATGTATCATTTTTAGATGGAATCCTGATCGCACGTTCTTCAAGATTCTTTGTGACAAAAATCTTTTTCTGCAAAGACCGAGTGAAACGGTAGTTCATTTCGGCGGTTCTCGTATACGCAAGCCAAAAAAGCTTCTTGTTTACGGGTGTTAAATAGTGAAGTAACTGGATATGGCACTCTTTTTCTCTCAGTTTGGGACGTTTTGCAATTCATGCTGCTTTCAAGCTAAGTCGAGCAAATGTTATCATTGTAACTGCGGGTTTCCCTTTACGAGGTGGCAGCCGATGCTTGCTTTCTACCTCACTGTCAGACAGTAACGGCAGCTTAAGCTTCTGAGACCGTAATCGAAAAAACGTAATGCTGCCACAAACAAATTCATAGCTCCTTACAATGATATACTTCAGGAAAAATCTGCAGTTGCCATGCTGTTTTTAGTAAATTGGACGAAAATAGGTGCAGTAAAAGAAAAACATACTTGCTTCAGTGCAGCCACAATCTGGTGGTGAATTTCGCTCGTAAGTGGAAGAAAAAAAAAACACATGCACTCCGAAATCCAAGCCACTCTGCTCTTTGCCGCTCATGGGATCGAATCCCGGCTGCAGTGGCTGCAATTTCAATGAAGGCTAAAATGCTGAAGGCTCAGATTTGGGCGCACGTTAAATACCCCTACATGATTGAAATTTCCCGAATCTTCCACTACGGTGTCTCTCATATTCATAAGGTGGTTTCGGGCCGTTAAACCTCACATATCAATCACTTGCTTCTGCCGCGGTCTCCGCTGGATGGATGGATGGATGGATGGATATGGCTCTACCCTTTAGATCGGGCAGTGGCTAGTGCCACCAAACCGTAATACTTAATGAACCAAAAACTAGATTTAATTTTTTCTAAAAATAGTCAAGCTGAGTATTCGTACTTTGCAGTGAAGCGTTTAATTTTCACTCGTGCCTTGACATTAGCCACCAATCAGATAACCTCTTTCTAGTTAATTCTACCCGCTTAAAGTCTATTTTACCCTCCCTGTCCTAAAACCCTAGTGCTTTGAAAAACTCTGCGCCATCATCCTGAACTATAGGATGAAGCCCTTTACAGAGCATTATCAAGTGTTCGGCGGTTTCTTCTTCCTCTCCACACGCACTGCATACCCTGTCTACCCCTTCGTATTTGACCCGATATGTCTTGCTTCGTAATACTCCCGTCTTGGCCTCAAACAGTAGAGAAAAACCCGGAGTATTATCTTAGATCCTTTCCTTGGCGATTTCTTGCTTAAAAATGCGATAGATCTCTAGATCAGACTTCTTAATCATGCCAATTCTCCACATATCTGTCTCAGCTTCCTTCACCATCTTCTTAACCTATAATTCTTTTTGGTTTGGCCCCCTGCTGTTTCCTAAGTATTTAACAGTAAATTTTCTGAATCGCTTCCTCCATTTTGTATCGACATTCTTCATGTTCAAGTAACTGAATACCTTCCTAGCCGAACGCTCCTCCCCCATTTCTCTCAGTTGCTTCTCAAGTTTTATCTTGCTGCTAGCTTCCCTGCCCTCAAATGATGTCCATCCCATATCACCTTGTACTCCCTGATTTGGTGTATTTCTGTGAGCTCCTAAGGCAAGCCTACCTATTCCATGTTGCTTAATTTCTAATCTTGCTTGAACTTCTGAATATGTGCACAAGACCGCATTTCCGAACGTCAGACCAGGAACCATGACCTCTTTCCATATTCCTCTCACAACATCATACAAACACAGGGCACTGTAGTTCCACATAGCCCTGTGTTTCATTACCGCTGAATTCCCGTTACGTTTAGTTGTCACGTATATTTCGTGTTACATTAGGTACTCGGCCCCATTGCTTATGCATACGCCCAGATATTTCTATTTATCTGTTATCAATAGCGTGACCTCCTGTATTTTAAGCTCACTGCCTTCATTGTCATCAAAAATCATGCCTGCTGATTTTTCCTTGCTGAATCTGAAATCTCACTTATCTCCCTCATTACCGCTTATGTCCACCATTCTCTGCAAATCTTCCTTGTTGTCAGCCATTAGCACTATATCATCTGCGTACATCAATGCTGGTAGTGCCTGTTCTATGAGTTTTCCTAGTTTGACGAAAGAGAGGTTGAAGCCCAGTCCACTTCCCTATAATTTGACCTCTAATCCTTGTAGGTACATCATGAATAATAAGGGTGACAGGGGACACCCATGCCTAAGCCCCCGTTTTAACTCTGCAGGCTTGGATACCTGTTTTTCCCGCTTTATAACTACCTTGTTACCTTTATAGATATCCTTTAAAAGATTAGTGACTACATCTTCCACGCCTAGTGTGTCCAGCATTCCCCAAAATTCCTCTTGAACCATGCTATCGTACGCTCCCTTGATATCCAAAAATTCTAGTCACAGGGTCCTGTGTTCCTTTTCTGCTATTTCGATGCACTGCATAAGTGAAAACAGATTGTCTTCCAACCTCCTGTGTTTCCGAAACCCATTCTGCAGTTCTCCCAGCACCCCCTTATCCTCTATCCACGCCTGCAGTCTTTCCTATATAATCTGTATCGCCAGCCTGTAGACCCCTGATGTCACTGTTATAGGATGGTAGTTGTTGTTGTCAGCTTTGTCCCCCTTTCCTTTATAGATCATGCTCATCCTGCTAAGTTTCCATTTATCGGGAACTTCACCATCGATTATTATTTTGCTCACTGCCTCTCTCAAAGCCTGCTCTGACTTCGGAAGTAATGTCTTTATGAGCGTAATTGGAATGCCTACTGGGCCTGTTGATGTACTACTAGGAACCCTTTTCTCCTCCCTTTCCCACTCTCGTTGTGAAAATGGAGCCATTGCGCCACTTGATTCATCCTTGTCTATTTTGGTGCATAAAGCACTTATTTGTTTAAGTTTTTTGTCACCCTTGTTCTTATATATTCAATAGCTTCGTCGCCTTCTAGCCTAGCACCTTGAGCTGTAGTTATAAGCCTCCGCTCTAGGCTCGTCTCATTTCTTAGGGAGTCTAAATGGTTTCAAAATTTCGCAGCTGCCTTTCTATATTTTTTATGTACTTCTGCATTCCACTGAGCTCCCTTTCTTCCAATATTTTCATTGATCAGAAGAGATGTATCCTTTCTACAGCTTAAAAAGATTTCCCATTTTCTTTCAACATCATCTGTCGGTTCCCCCGCCGCTTAGTATGTCTGTGTTCCCGAGAGGCTTCCTGACGTTATGCTATGGCTTTCTCAACTTCCTCGTCCCACCAACTTTTGGGTTTGTGTCTTCTTTTTTGGGGTGATTTGTTACGTGCCTTAGCAAGCTCTAGCTGAAACAGTGTAATTAGATTTGTGTATGTCCACACTGTTTAATACCCGCAGTGATTATTTCTCAATTGGTTTATTGGCTATTGCATTTTGCCTTTCTGAATAAAAATTTTCCGGTAGTTGCTCATCTTGTGTCCTTCCCACTATCACTGCTTTTCCCAAACTTAGCTTGATACGTTTGTGATCACTACCCAGACTTCTGGAGCCACCTTCATCTATGTACATTCTTCTGAGCCTATCTCACATTCTATGTGACATGAGTGCGTAATCTATCGTCGACTGCAGCCTTCCTACCTCCCATGGTATTTGCCCTTCACTCTTCTCGTTACTGTTGCAAATGATCAAATCAAGCCTTTAACACATATTCATGATCAATTCGCCTGTCGGGTCGGTATACTCATCTATATCTTCTATGTGCGCATTCATATCTCCTAGTATAATTATCTCGCACTCTCTTCCTAACTGCTGAATGTCATTTAATATAGACTCTACCATTGCCTGGTTTTCCTCTCCGGCCTTTGCTCCCGTTCACAAGTACACGAAACCAAGGAGTGTAATTTGCCCTCCCACTTTCCTTCTTAGTTATAAATGTTCCTTGCATTCCTGCTTGACCTTTTTCCAGTCTGTACTTTCATGAATAAATGCCCCAATACCACCCACCTTTCTGCTGCCTTCTGTTCGATTGCAATATTCCCACGCGTAGTCCGGGTTGTTAGGAGGTTGCTCCATGTCCCTGAGATGTGTTTCTACAAAACCGTATACCATCGACCTATCCTCCCTTAGCTGTTCTTCTATCTCTTCCAACTTCATCTGCTCCTGCCACCCTGCATGTTAATATACCCTATGTCTGAATTGGCTCGGCGCTCATGGCTACGTCTATTTCTGCCCCGGACTCTGCCTATCTTAGATACTGGTGCCACTTTGGAATGGTATCTGTTCATACCACCTGTTATAGAGTCTCCCTGGTTGTTTTCCTCTGCTTCAATGGAATACACAACCAACAAGAATGTCTACGACTTTCTCTGCAAATTCTTGAGTGACAAAAGGAGAGTTCCTTGATCAGTCAGTGATCAGGCTCCTTACCGAACCAAACTTGAATCAAGGAACCATTGGCGCCATATTCGTCGCCGCCGGAGATTGCGCCCTCTCTTGGTAGCCGGGCGTGCGAGGCGATACTCGTTCGATGCTCGTTCGCTTTGGAGTGCAGCGATTGGGACGGGCATAGGGAACCACGCCACCCGTTTTCCATCTCGGAGGCCATGGTGACGCGTAACTCAGGAACTGCGAGTCAGCGATACTGGCCAAAATCTGCAATAGGAAGAACACGTGTTTGAAAAAAAAAAAATGTCTGCCATGCTACTACTTAACCAACTCTGATTAGTAATTACTTCCTCGATTCAAGTTTGGTTCGGTAAGGAGCCTGATCAATGACTTAATAACGAACTCTCCTTTTGTCACTCAAGCATTTGCAGAGGAAGCCGTAGACATTCCGGTTGGTGGTGTACTCCGTTGAAGCAGACCCAAAGGAAAGAACCCTTCAGTACTTATTGAAATTCCTAACTTTTTAAAAAAAAATCTATTTCATTTTTGAAATGCTGACATGTTAGCAGATAGTGGTCAATGTTTTTTTATCTCCAGTAATTAGTTCAGAATGAACATATGTCTTGTCATCTGTAATCCTAAACTTATTGTTGATCTTGTTATGTTAACTCTTGCTATTGCATACTACCTGTATTGTAAACTTTTTGCTTCCCCCACTAGGTTAATGTCAATTGGGCTCTGTCAGTACCTGAAAAAAAATAAATAGGTGTATTTGGGGTCAGTGCTTATAGGGCAAAAAGGAGATGACACCACTTTAAATTTGTGTGCCCATAGAAATTAGGCAGTGGAATACTGCGTCGTAATGTAGTCGAGAAGTCTGCAACTTTAAGTGTCGGACACCAATTGCACGTCAAATATTCATGAAATATTTTTAATGAATCTTCAAGAAGAATGAACTCTCAGAACTTTACACAGTAACAGAAGCTGTAAGAGGAATAACTGACAAAATTGAACCATCAAGGGATGTTTGCGACGGAGCAAGTAATCTCATTTATAAATAAACCGCAGTGGTTTTGTACCCATATCGATCCACATAAACGTATGTTTGGAGGTATTAGTGATTTGAATGTATTAATTACTGCTCTCTCAGACCACGAAAAGAGGGATGAACACACGCACTCCATTCACAACCGAACAGCAAACAGAGCTTAAGTACCAAAAAATTTCAGTTGTCTATTCACCGTATCAGTCCCAACGACGTGGTTACGCTGCAAAGAACAAAGCCACCTCCTCGAATCAATCCAGGCCAATCCAGCAGATAGGTCAAAACATCAACCATTCTATGGAGACACTGCGCGCCCTCTACTGCAGGGGCTGTAGGCGGCTACATTTCGCCAAACTGGCTACTTTCCAACGGTGTCCTGCGACGAAAAATTCAGGTTGGCGCCATGTGTACTTTCTGCCTATCTTTACCTTCTATATTGTCGCATTTACTGATCATTTCTGCGTATTATTTGAAGATGAATCGACCAGCTGGTCTGAGGAGCAACCAGTATTTTTTTCAAGCTTTTTTGAATTTTTCACCGATGCGCGCACTTTCCTTTCCTCGCCAACACCGCCCCCAACGAGCACTCCTGATTTGTGTAAGAAACCGCATAGCACAGTGATGATTATCATGCCAAAGCACAGCGCGCGCCAGTAAGGTATCCACAGTTAACTGAAGTGGAACAACTACTCATATTCGATCAAATTTCGCGACTTGAAGTTAGACTGGTATCACTCTAACTTTGTGTAAGTTTCCGTCTACGGCGGGAAGAAGAAACAGCTTCAACGTTCAGTGTTTGTTGTGTTTTGCCGCTCATAAGCTGATCGTGCGGATGGGACAGCACCAGAAGCTATGTTATTCAAAGCTTCTTTCTCGGGTCTCTCTCGGCAAGGTTGCAAATTGCTTCCTTTGAGCATGGAACGACAGCGCGGGAAGCTACGTTATACAAAGCTTCTTTCTCGACTCTCTCTCGGTATGCCCGTTTACCTGTACACCACTTATCCTCTGGAATGCAAACTACGTCCGTCTCCTCCGCTGCTGGGGACAAACACACAATGTGAAACGAACCCGCTCTGCCAACCGGCTTGGAATGTTTGTGGTTTAGAGACAAATCGCCGCTGCCGGGGGCAAACGCACAATGGGATTAAGCGACCCCGTCCTGCCTCCGCAGCCGGGCGCGAGCTCAGTGGAAGTAGGCGACACGCTTTGCCCTGGCGACCGGCTCAAAGTCGCAGCGATGCACGACCCAAAGACAAGGAAAGCGGAGAAAGTCAAAGGCCGATCGCTACCTGCGGGGGCAATTACGTTCCGCGCGCAATCATTCAATTTCCGGCTTTGGAGGTTCGTCTCGGCTCGCTGGGTGTGGGAAAAGGGCATGAATGTACCGGGTCTACAATGCCGATATCTCCCGAGCGTTAGAATTCCTGAGCGCGCGGGAGGTGGAGAGAGAGAGACATGATGGGAAAAAGTACCAAAACGCCTGTTTAAACTGTAGAAGTGCTGCTGTCGAGAGTAAGGTCAGCCCAGTAGGGAGTGACTTAATCTGAGTGGAAACAGATTGGATGAGAGAATGTTGAGGCGGACCAGCAGTGGCCCCCTCCCTTTTTTCTTTGTTACCGCAAGATGCTTAAGACTGGGGGGAATCCGTTTCTCTTCAGTCGAGGCTGGAATCACTTAACTGATAGATCAGTACGACTCCGTACGATGCAACTTTTGTCTGGGCCGTAACCACTTGGTGGTCGAACAGTGAGACTAAGTACGTTGTATGTAGTAACAGTGTTCTAGGCTCTAACTTAAGAAAAGGTAAGTAGAAGAGTAAGACGCTGTTGATGTCTATGTTATCATGAGTGTGCTTCGGCAAGATGAACGTATGACTGTAAATATTTCGCTGTAATATACCTTCAAGTTTTCATTACCTACAACCTGCCTCCTGCTTCATCGACGCCGATCATCTCCTTGACGGGACTTCAATCCATATCAAGGAGATCAACGAACGAGAAAGAAAACTTAACTGGCGCAGTCGGCAGGAGTTTTCGTTTAGTGTATTCTCCTGTAGTGTTGACTTGCAATTGTGTTTGATGCTTGTGTACAACTGTTGTGTGGTTAGAAAATCCAGTGACTTAATCGCGGCAGTGCTTTATCGTAGCACTGAGCGTAAGGCAGCCCAGTATACTCTTTAGGGGGGACGTGTTGTGTTTTGCCGCTCATAAGTTGATCGTGCGGATGGGACAGCACCAGAAGCTATGTTATTCAAAGCTTCTTTCTCGGGTCTCTCTCGGCAAGGTCGCAAATTGCTTCCTTTGAGCATTGAACGACAGCGCGGGAAGCTACGTTATACAAAGCTTCTTTCTCGACTCTCTCAAGGTATGCCCGTTTAACTGTACACCACTTATCCTCTGGAATGCAAACTACGTCCGTCTCCTCCGCTGCTGGGGACAAACACACATTGTGAAACGAACCCGCTCTGCTAACCGGCTTGGAATGTTTGTGATTTAGAGACAAGTCGCCGCTGCCGGGGGCAAACGCACAATGGGATTAAGCGACCCCGTCCTGCCTCTGCAGCCGGGCGCGAGCTCAGTGGAAGTAGGCGACACGCTTTGCCCTGGCGATCGGCTCAAAGTCGCAGCGATGCACGACCCGAACACAAGGAAAGCGGAGAAAGTCAAAGGCCGATTGCTACCTGCGGGGGCAATTACGTTCCGCGCGCAATCATTCAATTTCCGGCTTTGCAGGTTCGTCTCGGCTCGCTGGGTGTGGGAAAAGGGCATGAATGTACCGGGTCTACAATGCCGATATTTCCCGAGCGTCAGAATTCCTGAGCGCGCGGGAGGTGGAGAGAGAGAGACATGATGGGAAAGAGTACCAAAACGCCTGTTTAATCTGTAGAAGTGCTGCTGTCGAGAGTAAGGTGAGCCCAGTAGGGAGGGACTTAATCTGAGTGGAAACAGATTGGATGAGAGAATGTTGAGGCGGACCAGCAGTGGCCCCCTCCCCTTTTTCTTTGTTACCGCAAGATGCTTAAGACTGGGGGGAATCCGTTTCTCTTCAGTCGAGGCTGCAATCACTTAACTGATAGATCAGTACGACTCCGTACGATGCAACTTTTGTCTGGGCCGTAACCACTTGGTGGTCGAACAGTGAGACTAAGTACGTTGGATGTAGTAACAGTGTTCTAGGCTCTAACTTAAGAAAAGTTAAGTAGAAGAGTAAGACGCTGTTGATGTCTGTGTTATCATGAGTGTGCTTCGGCAAGATGTACATATGACTGTAAATATTTCGCTGTAATATACCTTCAAGTTTTCATTACCTCCAACCTGCCCCCTGCTTCATCGACGCCGATCATCCCCTTGACGGGACTTCAATCCATATCAAGGAGATCAACGAACGAGAAAGAAAACCTAACTGTGTTCCCACTGAGCGGTAGAGAAAAGAATACCTTGGCTGAGAATCTAATTATTGTAAACAAGTTGTATACAGAGACACTGATAATTCAATAGTTTATAATTCATTTGCAACCTAACTGCAGCTTGGAGGCCAAGCAAGAGGACAGTGCTCGTTACACTTCCTTCTCCCTCATTTAAATACATATTTACTGTGGAATGCCAACAATTCTATACATAGTATCAGTTTTTTCATTCTGCTACAAACATGACATAGAAATCAAAAAGGAAGTCTACTGTGGCTACTTATATTTTCACTTCTGGCTCCTTTTCAAATCTACCTAATGGCAACCCTGTGCTATGGCTTAGGCTGAGTGACGGCACACCTCACACGCGCGGCAAGCAACCATGCATAAGCGCCGCACATATCAGGCCTTTTCGCGTATCGGCCAATTGAAACAGCTGTTTTGATCGTATCTTACCCTAAATTAGTACTTACAAAATCTGCATGATCTACATGATCTACATGACTACGTGATCTGCCTGAGCATTGGCCGCATCCCCAAAGTGGGTAAGTGCCAATCATCCAAGGAGTATCATCATTACTCATGCCAAACTTGCACTGCTGATTTCAGAGCCCGAGAAGAAATAGAAGACATAGCTACTCTCGTGTGTACGTCAACCACCTTGCCGCGCCTGGCCACAATGTCTGATGCTGGAGAAAAGTTCCCGCGATACCTTTCGGAGAAGGAATGCGACAACCAACAGAACAGCTTGAAGGTCGAGTGCATAGACCACCTCCAAGGTAATATTCTCACTGGCCGCAAGACGTATTACCGCTGCCGCGGGTAAGATTTCTTGTAGCTTTGTTCACATATATAGCTTCTCAATGTCTCAATGAAGGTTTGGACAAAATATCTAATACAAAAAACAAAATAAGTTATAACGCTCTTGCTGTATGAAGATACAAGAGTGGCGAAGCTGTTAATCACCCTTCACCCGTTTTCCTATCAACGTCCGCAGTTGCTCCTTTTGCCTTGAAGAACACCTATCTGCAAGCATAAACCGGTAGACGCAGCGCTAAACGCCTGATTTATTAGCGAATTAGAATCGTGAGATAGCGCTCGATCATATGGGACTAATCCTCAATAGCACTGGGCGTGAGTCCGTGAAGCACATTTAATCGTGCACGAATATAGGTGCCTTTTATGGACTCGCACTCACACAACCGTTTGTGCGGGTGTGTCATGCGCGTCCTCAGGGGGCAGTTTATTGCTTCGTGTTAGTGCAATTTCAGCTGCTTGTACGTATGTTGGGCAGAGTCATCACATCCTACGTTCGCCTGAATGATTTAACTGTGTGTGCCAGTTTTGGTCCAAGCACATCGCAATGCGCACTTTGCGTCAGCCTATTACTACTACTATATATATTGCGTGCAATTAACGTTTTCGCAAACCAGTGGTAAACAAGAAGATGGCTCTTAGACATGCATCTGCGCGGTGTTTTCAAGTGAATAACTGAGGAACTGCCATTTACCAGTTATGCAACAATCTTGAGTTGTGCTAAAGATGACCTTTTATTGTGTGGTTCTTGTCCCATCACAGAGAACTAGAGCTGTAATGTTAAAACCTACTCTTTGCGCCAAATTTGTGAAGTGAAGTCTGATTCGCAAGTGAAGTTTTCACCTTGCCAAGTAAAGTCTGATATTTCCGTACGCTTCAGTACTGAAAACAACCGTGTGCTTAGATTTAAACGCGTTGAAGAACCCATATAGCTTAAACAGGTCTTGTATGCCTTACAAATATATTGTGGTATTTTACGCATGAACTAACTTTCTCTCTATATTTTCACATAATCTTGATAGTTTGAATGGCGTAGTACTGACTGATAAAATGCAGTTTGCCTTATTTGCATGAAAAAAACTATGAACCAATTTCCTGAAAAGAACACTGATGGAATGCAAAGGAGCCGCGGTGCGCACGGCATTGACCCGGTTGAAACGGCGTCGATGTGGGTGCTGGAAGAAAGATTCGATCCGAAACTTCATGCAGCGTTCACTCGTGCAAACGTTTATTTTAAACGCAAAAACATGGGAGGCGGTTTCGGTTTCGTGCAAGTTTTATCGCAGATAAATCAGCCGAAGGAGTGTTTCCACTACGTGCCGTACGTCAAGCGTTGCGGGTGATGGAGAGGATGAAGCGATAGAGAAGCGTGTTGCAAGCGGGCTGAGGAGCCGGCAGCTGCTGGATCTGCGGCAAGTGTGCTGCGGTTGAGGGAGAGAGTGACATCAGCGCAAATGTACAGGAAGTGTGGGAAGGGAGGGCGATTTCAACGATCAGCTGCCACTTAACCTTCTCGGCACTGCGCCAACAGCTGCGGCGAGGTCATGGAAACACATAAGGCGTTTACACACGACAGTCAAAGAGATCCTCTGGATCTAGAAAAAAATTCAGTTTCGCTGCAATCACAACTCGATCAACAAAAATACAAATGCCAGGCGAAGAGCAGCAAGCCGATAAAATATACGCTGCCAGCTTCTCAAGCACCAAGGAGGCACGAAAAGAGCACAAATAGGATCAGTGCGAACTAACAACGATGACAGCTCGACACTGAACGGGCTGGTAAACACAGAAGACGTACGAAAGTACGCACAAACTTGCACTTTATGAGCGCGACTCAAGTGCGTGAGTTGTGACTTCGCTATGTTTGAACAACGCGCGCGTTTCGCAAACGGGGCCTCTTCACAGAGCGAAATTACCTTAGGGCTTGTGTAACATCAACGAAATCTTGCCGGTGAATGCACCTGACGCGCAAACCACTCTCATAGCGAAATAAGCGTGCGCCCGCGTGCATGGGGGGTGATGATGTTGCCACAGTAAAGGTTATCATGGCGTACCTATAGCTGACTATTGCTCCACTCAGCGACCTTTTCCATGTAGCTCGCCTTACCGCATCGCTTAAAACTGTCACTCACACGTGCATGGGTGACTACGCCCCGTAGTGAAAAGTGCACGTTGGTGAGCACATGCATCCACATGAGCGGGGCACCGAGCGCGCACGTCACACCATCTCGCTGGTAATGCAGAGAGCGCACTGAAATGGCACTACCGCCAGCGGTGAATGGTGTGCGGACTCTTTCACTGTTTACAAACACAGCGCCTTTATGACATCTGGTTTTGTCCACCGATGTGCCAAAACAGCATCGGTGGGCAAGAAAATCTTTAGAAAATAGCCCGCTGATTTTCTGCACATTGTTACCCTTATTTGGCAAAGTATATTCTAATAAATGTTCTTTTGAGCTATAAAAAATTATAAGAGATTCCCTTGAACTTTGCGCATGGTCATTTTATCTGAAAAACTAAAAAGAGAAATTTCTTACATTTGAAAAGAACTTGAAAACATGCTTTTAGTTTATAGTTTAGGAGCTGGTAAAAAGGTGACTGGAAGTTTTTTGTGGTACAGCGCTTGTGACCTTGAAACAACCTATCCCAGTTAACTCGCAGCCTAATTTAAAACAGAAATTGCCCCCCCCCCTTCCCGAAGAAAATCGTGAGCAAATGCGAATGCATTTTTTGAGCCGAGAGTACACGGAGTAGTAACAGTAATGGCATAAATTAATGACGAGACGAGAATTTGTACCGCTACCATTAATTTCTGCATTCATCAGAACACACATACAAACACACACACACACACACGTATGTATATATACATATATATATATATATATATATATATATATCAAAATCATCATCGTCTTCAGCCTGACTACATCCACTGCAGGACAAAGGCCTCTTCCATGTACCGCCAGTCGGTCCTGTGCTTCCTGCTCCCAATTTATACCCGACACCTTCGTAATCTCGTCGGCCCACCTATTCTTCTGTCTCCTGCTAACCCGCTTGCCCTCTTTAGGTATCCAGTTAGTTATTCTTAATGACCTGCGGTTGACCTGTCTACCTGCAACATGTCCGGTCCATGTCCATTTGCCCTCTTGATTTCAACTATGATACCCTTAGCCCCATTTGTTCTCTACTCCACTCTGCTATGTTACTGTCTCTTAAAGTTACACCTACCATTTTCCTTTCCATAACTCACTGCGTCGTCCTCAGTTTAATGGGAACCCCATTTGTAAGTCTCCAGGTTTCTGTTCCGTAGCCAAGTACCGGCAAGATACAGCTGTTATATACCTTCCTATTGATGGATAGTGGCAATCTACCTGTCGTGATTTGAGAGTGCTTGCGAAATGTGCTCCACCCCATTCTTATCTTCTGGTTAATAAAGGGTGGATTTTTACGTCCCAAAACCACCATATGATTACGAGAGACGCCGTAGTGGAGGGCTCCGGAAATATAGACCACCTGGTGTTCTTTAACGTGCAACCAAATCTGAGCACACGGGCTTACAGCATTTCCGCCTCCATCGTCATTGCAGCCGCCGCAGCCGGGATTCGACCCCGCGACTTGCGGTCAGCAGCCGAGTACCTTAGTCACTAGACCACCGCGGCAGGCCGAGGCGGTGTTAAGTCCCGTTCAGGTCAAGAAAGCCGGGGCTCCCGTTTCTGGGGGTGCGCATAAGCGTGCGCACCTGCAGCTGTGGCTGACAGCTGCCGACGCCGAAGCGTGACATGGTGGGGGTTTCGTTTGCCGGGGACAAACGCGTTCGCAGCTACTGCAGTGGGAGAGGTGATGGACGGATCACGACAAACGTCTGACATAGCCCGGCTAAAAATGCATTCGATTTAAAAAAAGACAATTACCGACCTCTCTGAATGGAACCCCGATTGGATGCGAAGCAGTAACAGTGCACGCGGCGTTGACCCGGCTGAAACGGGCGTTAGAAAAACGATTTGAAGTGAAACTTGGTGTAGCGTCTGCTCAAGTAAACGTTTCTTTGAAACGCAACGACATGGGAGACGGGACACGTTGAAGAAGCTTGTGCTCGGCTTCCTTAGCTCGTGTATCGTTGGTGTTACCCGCAAGTTGTCTGTATTCTGGAACACGATCGGTGTTTTTGACTAGCACGTCGTCGGTGTCGCTGGTCTTCCACTGCTGACGCTTGCGTTTGGCTCCCCTGGGTCGCACCTCGTCGGAGTTCACGCCGCCATTCGTAAACGCGGTCGTTTCGTAAACCTTTGCAATGCTGGTGACAGCCGCGGAAGAAACGCGCACTCTAGCAGAAAGCATGTCACGACGGCGTCCCGCCCGTCAGCGCAATCGCGCGGCAAACAGCAGTGGGCTGTCCACATTCTAGGCTCCACGAGATTCTTGAGGAGTGCTTTTCGCCGACAAGGGGAGAGAGGTGGCGTGGTTGAGATGATGCCCACGTGAGGAGTGGGCTCGAGTGTTGCGAGTGGTAGAGAGGGTGGAGTGCAAGCTGACATGCGGCGAGGACATGGCAGGCGAGGAAGAGAGATATCACCACGCAGTGCTAGGAGGGCGTGAGCTACTTGGCACCGCTCCAACATCTGCAACGAGCGGAGTTGAGCGGAAGGAGGAACAGCGTCCCGTAAGACAAAGAGCTGCTTCTCATGTAACGAAAGAAGGCGCCCGCGCTTGGCGCCCAGCTCGTTACGATGCGCCGACGCGCGATTATCTTCCACAAGTACTTCGCTTCGCGATTACATTGGAGGGGGGGCGTTTTTGCTTGTGTGCGAGTGCTTATCCTTCGGTAGGGTGAGTTGTGTGCCTTCCCTCTTCATCGAATGATCGCGTGAGTTGCCGGGTTCACAAAGGTCACTTTGCTTCAATGTAAATGCCCCATTTGCGAAAAGAGCGTGCTTTTGATACACAGCGAAATATAAAAACTGGCACACTTGTTATTTTGCACTCATGCATACTTGTGAGTACGTTTCGTGTGCCGTTTTTGTTTAAAGAGCACGTCAAGTGTCAAGTGGTAAACGTCCATTTCATTGGAGGCGAAAATGTTATAGGCCCTGTGCTCAGATTTGGGGGCACGTAAAGATCCCCAGGTGGTCGAAATTTCCGGAGCCGTCCACTACGGGGTCTATTATATTCATATAGTGGTTTTGGGACGTTAAACGCCACAAATAAATCAGTGGTAAACGTCCAGGGTATGTTCTTTTCATGCGTCATTTGTGCGTGAGCAGCATGATAGACGGTCCGATGTGCCTGTTGTTCTCGGCGTTTTGTACAAAGTTGTTACTATTGCATTCATTGCGTCACCCTTGCGGTGAAACTTACTTTTTTGTTCAATAAGCCGGTACTATGACATTCATGGTAGTCTGTTGCGAAACATCGTTCGTGCAATTGAAAGCTGCGCACGACTTCAACAACGAGTTGTCACCCACTAACACAAAGCGAAAGGACAGACTGTAAAGACATCGGCGGCTCTCCCATGCTCATTCGGTCGAGGTTTTTCACTCCTATCCAGAAGCTTTAACCATGGCCTCCAAGGCGGCACTCAAGTGTCATCTCGGTTGCCATACTTTAATTGCGTCACGCCGCATTACTTGAGCATTCGCAGATGGCGGCACCGTCCCCCTTCAACAAAGAGCATGGAGCAAGAGGAATGCGTGGCAAATACAAGGCGCGTTGGTACGCCGCTCAGGAATCGCCTCAATATTTCAGTTGTAGAGGAGCACGCGCTTATCCTTATTTTTTTAAATGAAAACTTCGACGCGTGGGGTGTGAACATTTGTGTGAGTGATCTTTCTTTCTCATTTAGTAGCTTTATTTTACAGTCATATCCGTGACGGAAATACGTCACTGAAGTCTTGATGAAACCTGGTATAAAATGCTTTAGTGTTGAAATAAAAATATTGCTACGTGCCAGTGCATGGAGCTGAAGAAGACGAAGCAGATAGACTGGCACGAGCTAATCTGTGTGGCTGGCGCTGCTCGCCTAACCGTCTGTAAATACATCGGTGACTACTTCTCTGAGTCAGTCTCCTTCACGTAACATATTTGGTGGAGGTGCTGGGTAGGCGGTGAGATAGAGTGAATTCCCAAGCTGGCGATTTCCTGCCGGACGACTGCTTGAATGAGAGGCAACGTAATTGGCGGAGAGGGGTCAGAGGACGTTGTTCCCACCTTAGCTGGAGCAGCCGCTTCAAGCTCCCGCCTGACGATTCGCGTCAAGTTGTCACAGTTGTCTGGTGGATGATATGTGTCGAGACATGAGGACGTCGCAGTGGTGTTCGGGAGGCGCTGGAACTGATGGGAGATGCGTCTGCTTTTAGCTTGTTGGAACCGGCGGCATTCTTGAATGATGGCATCAACAGACGACACATTGTTGAATACCAACAAGTTGAACGCATCGTCGGCGATACCCTTTAGGATATGGGCAACTTTTTCAGGTTCAGACATATTTTCGTCAGCTTGGCGGCATAGTGAAAGGACAGCCTGAATATAACCGATGTAGGGCTCCGTGGAAGATTGTGCGCGAGTCGACAACTCATTTTTCGCAGCTTCACGACGACCAGAGATGTTGCCAAAAAGCTCACGGATCTTTGCCTTGAAGCTGTCCCAGCTTGTTATGTCATGCTCGTGGTTATCAAACCAAACACGAGGTGTTCCGTCGAGATAAAAGATGACGTTTGCCAGCATAAAGTTGTCAACTTTAGCTTGACACCTCAAGTTTTGCCGCAAGGGATGTCTTTAGCGTTGCTCTGCACCTTAGAAGACAATGCGGTAGATGTTTTCGCGATGGCCGCCCCTTCTGAACCCCACGCTCAACATCAGTCTGCCACTTGCTCCGACAGCGCTATTACTTCGATGATCGCTTCCAACTTAACACTGCAGCAGACTGATGAGCTCCACCGGGTTCTGCTGTCCTACATCGACGTATTTGACATCAGCGGCCGTCCGTTGGGGAAAGCTACCGGTATGAGCCACCGCATAAACACTGGTAATGAGCATCCTATTCATAGGCGCCCATATCGGGTGTCGGCGGCCGAGCGTCACATCATCCAAAGTGAGGTCGACAAAATGCTCGCCAAGGACATCATTGAGCCATCTTGCAGTCCTTGGGCTTCTCCTGTAGTGCTAGTCCGCAAGAAAGACGGTGCATGGCGTTTCTGTGTGGATTATCGACACCTAAACAAAATTACCAAAAAAGACGTCTACCCTCTGCCACGAATAGATGATGCGCTTGATTGCCTCTATGGGTCCCACTATTTTTCCTCCATAGACCTTCGTTCCGGCTACTGGCAGATAGAAGTAGATGAAATGGACCGTGAAAAGACGGCATTCATCACCCCCGATGGCCTATATCAGTTCAAGGTCATGCCCTTCGGCCTTTGTAACGCTCCAGCCACCTTCGAACGAATGATGGACTCCCTGCTCAGAAGATTCAAATGGTCCACATGTTTGTGCTACTTGGACGACGTCATCGTCTTTTCACCAACGTTTGAAACTCACATAGAGCGCCTCTCAGCCATCCTGGGAATCTTCCGTCGCGCTGGCCTGCAGCTCAACTCGTCCAAATGTCACTTTGGACGCCATCAAATCACAGTGATTGACCATTTAGTAGACGCCAACGGTGTACAACCAGACCCGGCAAAAATCAGCGCCGTCAAAAACTTTCCTGTACCACGATCGGCGAAGGATGTACGCAGCTTTATCGGACTATGCTCCTACTTCCGACGCTTCGTGAAAAATTTTGCGCACATAGCGAGGCCGCTTACGCAGCTCCTCAAGAAAGAAGTCCCGTTTTCATGGGGCTCCGAAGAGGCTTCTGCGTTCTCGACTCTCGTCGCTCTTCTCACTACCCCTCCGATTCTGGCACAATTCAACCCTGCTGCCCCTACGGAAATCCGTACAGATGCAAGTGGGCATGGCATTGGTGCAGTGCTGGCTCAGAAACAACATGGCCATGATTGCGTTATTGCATATGCCAGCCGCCTCCTATCCGCCCCTGAACGTAACTATTCGATAACAGAGCGTGAGTGCTTGGCTCTTGTATGGGCGGTAGCGAAATTTCGACCTTATCTATACCGACGCCCATTTTCGGTAGTTACCGACCACCACGCACTCTGCTGGCTGAACTCTCTGAAAGATCCATCAGGCCGCCTTGGTCGCTGGGCTTTGCGCCTGCAAGAGTTTTCCTATTCGGTGGTCTACAAATCTGGCCACCTACACCGTGATGCCGATTGCCTCTCCCGGTACCCTGTCGACGATCCTGAGGACACTGACGAGCCCACGGAGAACTCTATCTTGTCAGTGTCCGACTACCTTAATATTGGGGAAGAACAGAAGCGTGATCCAGAGCTGCTTGACATCATCAGCCGTATGGAATCCTCCACAAATGATGCTTCCGTCCGCTACTTTGTCATTCAAAAGGGTGTGCTATACCGTCGCAATTTCCGACTAGACGGGCCCGACCTTCTCATTGTTGTGCCTAAGCATTTGCGCCGCTGTGTTCTCACCGAACTTCACGACGCTCCCACGGCTGGACACCTTGGCGTATCCCGCACGTACGAGCGCGTCCGGCGCCGTTTTTTCTGGCCAGGCCTTGCTCGTTCGGTACGCCGATACGTCGCCACATGTGACCTATGCCAACGTCGTAAGACATCATCGCTGCTACCCGCTGGCCATCTTCAACCAATTGACATACCCGCGGAACCATTTTACCGTGTTGGGTTAGACCTGCTTGGTCCTTTTCCCACATCAACATTGGGAAACAAATGGATAGCCGTTATCACAGACTACGCTACACGCTACGCTATTACGCGAGCTCTACCGACCAGCTGTGCAACCGACGTCGCTGACTTCTTGTTACGGGACGTTATATTGATTCACGGTGCGCCGAGACAGCTTCTCACAGACCGTGGCCGTACATTTTTATCCCAAGTCATCGCCGACATTCTGCGTTCTTGTTCGACGCAACACACACTGACAACCGCTTACCACCCTCAAACAAACGGCCTTACGGAACGATTTAACCGCACTTTAACAAATATGCTCGCTATGTACGTGTCGCCCGACCACCGAGACTGGGACCTTGCCTTACCCTACGCAACTTTCGCGTATAATTCATCCCGTCACGACACAGCGGGCTTTTCGCCGTTCTACTTATTGTACGGAAGAGAGCCGACTTTACCACTGGACACAGTCATCTCAGCTCACACCTCGTCCACCAGCGAGTATGCCCGCGACGCGATTGCGCGAGCCGATCATGCCCGTCAGCTCGCTCGCGCTCGGCTGATGGCGTCGCAAACCAACCAATGCCGTCGGTACGATGCGGAACATAGAGACGTACATTTCGCTCCCGGTACCCTCGTTTTACTCTGGTCCCCTCATCGTCGGCTGGGCCTATCCGAAAAACTTCTGTCTCATTACACGGGACCCTATCGTATATTGCGTCAAGTAACACCTGTCACCTACGAGATCAGCCCCATCTGCCCATCATCATCTACTATGCGGCCCAGTGATATCGTACACGTCTCGCGGATCAAGCCCTACAATAATGCGTCAGATAACGACCTTTAAAGCACCGGGACGGTGCCTCCGCCGCCGGGGGTCATGCTACGTGCCAGTGCATGGAGCTGAAGAAGACGAAGCAGATAGACTGGCACGAGCTAATCTGTGTGGCTGGCGCTGCTCGCCTAACCGTCTGTAAATACATCGGTGACTACCCCTCTGAGTCAGTCTCCTTCACGTAACAATATGTTTCCTCCACAAACCCAAAGCAGTGAAGCCATAGAAACACGTCGTAATCGTCAAAGAAACTAAAGCAAGCAGACAACCTTTTCATCCGGGCAGATTATATTGTGCAGAGACAAGCCTTTTTCCGAAGCCTCCAAAGACAGTGCGCGTGTCAGCGTTTGCGAGCACGCCTTTGAAGTCTAAGTTCAGAGTTGCAGCTTGAACCACTCAGCCCCTCTACCCCGGCGATCCTTCATACTCCTCGGTCCAACCATGGCTGGTCTGGAGGCGTGTGCTCATTCTTTCGTTTGCGACCTGTGCACGCACATGACCGACAAGATGGGGGGCATGCAGCATATTTCTCTCCGGCCACCCCAAACGCTAGTGGAAACCGCGGCAGAAAAGAGAGCAAGGTTCCAATGAGTGCATGTTTTAAGGTGAAGCTCCTCAAGGCGTGGGTCTTATGTCCTCGATTTATGTAGTAGTAGCACTAGGTAGCCACCTCTTGCTTAGTCCTTGGAATGTCCGTTAGATGGCGCTACTTCTATATGAATAATATATTGTTACATGGATGCATATTGATATTCTTGCGAATGACGAGCTTGTGTGCCTGGTGAGGAAGACGAAGGGTTGTCTCCGCTCGATCACTGGTCAACTGGCCACGGCATTACCACTAGTTTGAAATACATGTAAACCATAGCCTCATCGTTACGGCGTCTCTTCTTTTCCGTAACATATTTGGTGGAGGTGGAACGTTCCCCGTCCTCACCACGAAGCTTCGCAGCGGCTGCACCGTTGAGTATCCTGCCATGACAACCAATGACAACAACTCGTCAGCGTCTCCATCCGTAGCTCCAGCTACTACATACATGACGATGCCCTACCCCCGTGATCCCAATACATTCTCTGCACAACCTGGATTTACGTTGACTACTGGCTTCGCATGTACGAGCGTGTCAGCCAGGCGCACAGATGGAGCCCTACCATAATTCTCGTCAACGTAATATTTTATTTGGGCGGCACCCCACGTGTTTGGGTTGACATGAGAGGTGCCAAGCTCACCAGCTGGGATATCTTCAAGGAGCTAGAACGAAGGTCTTTGGGGACCCGTCCGGTCACCAAATAGAGGCGCAAAAAGATCTCGCTACTCGTGTGCAGCCCTCAACTGAGTCACATGTCTCGTACATACAGGACGTGCTCGCATTGTGCAGCAAAGTGGACAAGCAAATGACAGAGAGTGACAAGGTGGGCCACATACTCAAGGTCATCATTGACGACGCATTCCACTTTCTCGTGCACACCAATGTCACGACAAATATTGAGGAAGGCCGCAGCTTCGAAATGGTCAAAAGCCACCGTGTTCTGCCTCTATTTCCGCAGCTACTAAACACGGCTGTTACATCAACCTGCAACAATCTCAGTGCCGCACCAACCATCCAGGACAGCGCGACACATGTAGTTCGACGAGAGCTTGAGGCGTCAAGTCTGGCACCATTTCTTTCACTTCCACTCGACCATGGTGCGGCACAAACGCCTCCGGTGATCTCAGTTATTCAAGCCATCGCGAGGCAGGTAATTGCAGACCACGTTTTCTTTTATGGCCTGCGCTTTCTCCCGACCCGCCTCCCCACCAAAGGCAATAAATGCACTAGGCCATGACTCACAATTTCTTCCGCGATCGCGCAATCCGACGGAATGGAGAACTGGAGACGATGAACCGTTTTGCTTCCGCTGCCACCGAGTAGGCCATATCTCCCGCGATTTCCGCAGCATTTGGACGCCCTCACACTGGAGTTCATTTTCCTCTCCTCGCACATACGAGGACTTCCGTCGGTATTGGCCCAGTCGAGTGTACCCTTCTTCCGACGTCCCGAACAGCCGCTTCACCGCTCGTTCGCCGTCACCTCAATGCCGCCGTTTCCCATCGCCCAACCACGCGGCTACCCGTCGCCAGTCAACTGTTGATCCCCTCGGACGGAAAGCTAGATCATGCAGCTCTCGGAGGTAGTGCTGCATCAATTGCGACTGATCTAAGTCCTCCGTTCACGCGCCACACTCATACGAACTTGATTGAGGTGTACGCAGACGGTATTTATCCAACGGCGTTAGTTTATACCGGAGATCAAGTGTCCATAATGAGTGCTTATCTGTTTCGCCTACTCAAAGTACTCACACCTACAGCGTCTAAAGCCTGCCGTGTCGCTGATGTAACAACTGTGTCCATCCCTGGAATGTGCACCACTCGTGTTAGTATTGCTGGCCGACTTGTCCCCGTTTATTTGCGTTGCTTGAAAATTGCCCTCACGACCTAATCTTCGGCATAGACTTCCTATCGACGCATTTTGCCCTGATCGATTGTGGCGCCGGTACTCTTTGCCTATAACTTCCTCTTCTCCCGCATTCTCACTTTCAACTCCCGAACAGCCTGTGCATCACTGAATTCTTCCTAATACCTCCTAAAGCTCTGAAATTTCACGAATTGGTAACACCCTTTCCCGTGCTCAACGGTGATTATATCGTGACGCCGATTCCTAATGTTCTCCTGGCGCTTGACACTAGTTTCCCACACTCCGTCGTAACCATGGCCTTTAACCAAACACATTTACCTGTTATCAATTTTGGTTTCATAAAACAAGTGCTACCTCAAGGAATTTTGGTCACAACATTAAAACCTCTAATTGACAACCACGTCACCTGTTTTGCGGTGGACGTGTGTCCCGATCACCCACGTCAGTCGCAGGATGCCACGTGCCTCGATGCGACATTACGCTCAAGGATCACCCCCGGACCTCAAACCTGGGAAGTCAGTCTCGATATACCACTTTCTGGCTTCATACCGCGACATATTCAACATAGACAGCTGTCCACTCGGCCCTATTTCACTCGTCAAGCACCGCATTACCACGGATCTTTCTCGTACCATTTATCGGCGACCATAACGGGTGTGTCGCACCGAGCGTAAATAAATTCAACAAGAAGTCACCAAGAAGCTAGCTAAAGTAATTATTAAACCCTCTTCGAGCCCTTCGGCGCCCCCGTTGTGCTCGTTGAGAAGAAAGATGGCACTTGGCGTTTCTGCGTGGATTACCGACACGAAAAAGGACGTTTACTCTTTACCCCGCATCGATGACCCTCTCGATTGTCTCCACGGCGCCCGATACTCTTCTACAACAGACCTACGTTCCGCCTACTCACAGATTTATGCTGAAAAAAAAAGACCTAGAGAAGACTGCATTTGTGACTACAGACGGCTCATATCAGTTCAAGTTTATGCCGTTTGGGCTATGCAACACCCCAGCCACGTTCGAGCGCATGACGGACCCTATGCTACAAGAGCTCCAATGGTCAACATGTATTTGTTATCTTGGCGATGTCGTTGTATAGTCCCTATATATTCCCCAATATTTAAGGCCCAATTTCAGCGTTTGTCAGCTATTCTCTACACTTTCCGCACTGCAGGTCTTCCGTTGAACTCGTCGAATTGCCACTTCAGACACCGGCAAGTTACTGTGTTGGGCCACCTTGTCGACACCTCCGGTGTCACACAAAGTTTGTTCAGTCACCTGTTTTTCTTTACCCAGTCAGTCAAAGACGTCCGGAGTTTTGGACAAGTTTGTTCCTATTTTAGAAGGTTTGTAAAAGATTTTGCAACCATCGCTCGACCCCTTACTGAGCTTCTGAAGAAACTTGTCATATTTACGTGGGGTATCGACCAAGCTGCTGCTTCTTCTCACCTAATCACGCTACTGACCACTCCACCTATATTAGCTCACTTTGACCCATCCGCTACGACAGAAGTACGAACCGATGCTGATGGTCATGGATCAGAGCCATCCTAGCCCAGCGCCAACGGGTACAAGATCCAGTTGTCGCCCACGCTAGCTGCCTCCTCGCAGCTGCGAGGAGGCAGCTAGCGTGGGCGACAAGAGAAATTTCTTACATTTGAAAAGAACTTGAAAACATGCTTTTAGTTTATAGTTTAGGAGCTGGAAAAACGGTGACTGGAAGTTTTTTGTGGTACAGCGCTTGTGACCTTGAAACAACCTATCCCAGTTAACTCGCAGCCGAATTTAAAACACCAATTGCCCCCCCCCTTCCCGAAGGAAATCGTGAGCAAATGCGAATGCATTTTTTGAGCCGAGAATACACGGAGTAGTAACAGTAATGGCAAAAAAATAATGACGAGACGAGAATTTGTACCGCTACCATTATATTTCTGCATTCATCAGAACACACATACAAACACACACACACACACGTATATATATATATATATATATATATATATATATATATATATATATATATATATATATATATATATATATCAAAATCATCATCATCTTCAGCCTGACTACATCCACTGCAGGACAAAGGCCTCTTCCATGCACCGCCAGTCGGTCCTGTGCTTCCTGCTCCATATTTATACCCGACACCTTCGTAATCTCTTCGGCCCACCTATTCTTCTGTCTCCTGCTAACCCGCTTGCCCTCTTTAGGTATCCAGTTAGTTATTCTTAATGACCTGCGGTTGACCTGTCTACCTGCAACATGTCCGGTCCATGTCCATTTGCCCTCTTGATTTCAACTATGATACCCTTAGCCCCATTTATTCTCTACTCCACTCTGCTATGTTACTGTCTCTTAAAGTTACACCTACCAATTTCCTTTCCATTACTCACTGCGTCGTCCTAAGTTTAATGGGAACCCCACTTGTAAGTCTGTAGGTTTCTGTTCCGTAGCCAAGTACTGGCAAGATACAGCTGTTATATACCTTCCTCTTGATGGATAGTGGCAATCTACCTGTCGTGATTTGAGAGTGCTTGCGAAATGTGCTCCACCCCATTCTTATCTTCTGGTTAATAAAGGGTGGATTTTTACGGCCCGAAACCACCATATGATTACGAGAGACGCCGTAGTGGAGGGCTCCGGAAATATAGACCACCTGGTGTTCTTTAACGTGCAACCAAATCTGAGCACACGGGCTTACAGCATTTCCGCCTCCATCGTCATTGCAGCCGCCGCAGCCGGGATTCGACCCCGCGACTTGCGGTCAGCAGCCGAGTACCTTAGTCACTAGACCACCGCGGCAGGCCGAGGCGGTGTTAAGTCCCGTTCAGGTCAAGAAAGCCGGGGCTCCCGTTTCTGGGGGTGCGCATAAGCGTGCGCACCTGCAGCTGTGGCTGACAGCTGCCGACGCCGAAGCGTGACATGGTGGGGGTTTCGTTTGCCGGGGACAAACGCGTTCGCAGCTACTGCAGTGGGAGAGGTGATGGACGGATCACGACAAACGTCTGACATAGCCCGGCTAAAAATGCATTCGATTTAAAAAAAGACAATTACCGACCTCTCTGAATGGAACCCCGATTGGATGCGAAGCAGTAACAGTGCACGCGGCGTTGACCCGGCTGAAACGGGCGTTAGAAAAACGATTTGAAGTGAAACTTGGTGTAGCGTCTGCTCAAGTAAACGTTTCTTTGAAACGCAACGACATGGGAGACGGGACACGTTGAAGAAGCTTGTGCTCGGCTTCCTTAGCTCGTGTATCGTTGGTGTTACCCGCAAGTTGTCTGTATTCTGGAACACGATCGGTGTTTTTGACTAGCACGTCGTTGGTGTCGCTGGTCTTCCACTGCTGACGCTTGCGTTTGGCTCCCCTGGGTCGCGGCTCGTCGGAGTTCACGCCGCCATTCGTAAACGCGGTCATTTCGTAAACCTTTGCAATGCTGGTGACAGCCGCGGAAGAAACGCGCACTCTAGCAGAAAGCATGTCACGACGGCGTCCCGCCCGTCAGCGCAATCGCGTGGCAAACAGCAGTGGGCTGTCCACATTCTAGGCTCCACGAGATTCTTGAGGAGTGCTTCTCGCCGACAAGGGGAGAGAGGTGGCGTGGTTGAGATGATGCCCACGTGAGGAGTGGGCTCGAGTGTTGCGAGTGGTAGAGAGGGTGGAGTGCAAGCTGACATGCGGCGAGCACATGGCAGGCGAGGAAGAGAGATATAACCACGCAGTGCTAGGAGGGCGTGAGCTACTTGGCACCGCTCCAACATCTGCAACGAGCGGAGTTGAGTGGATGGAGGAACAGCGTCCCGTAAGACAAAGAGCTGCTTCTCATGTAACGAAAGAAGGTGCCCGCGCTCGGCGCCCAGCTCGTTACGATGCGCCGACGCGCGATTATATTCCACAAGTACTTTGCTTCGCGATTACAATGGGGAGGGGGGGCGTTTTTGCTTGTGTGCGAGTGCTTATCCTTCGGTAGGGTGAGTTGTGTGCCTTACCTCTTCATCGAATGATTGCGTGAGTTGCCGGGTTCACAAAGGTCACTTTGCTCCAATGCAAATGCCCCATTTGCGAAAAGAGCGTGTTTTTGATACACAGCGAAATATAAAAATTGGCACACTTGTTATTTTGCACTCATGCATACTTGTGAGTACGTTTCGTGTGCCGTTTTTGTTTAAAGAGCACGTCAAGTGTCAAGTGATAAACGTCCATTTCATTGGAGGCGAAAATGTTATAGGCCCTGTGCTCAGATTTGGGGGCACGTAAAGATCCCCAGGTGGTCGAAATTTCCGGAGCCGTCCACTACGGCGTCTATTATATTCATATAGTGGTTTTGGGACGTTAAACACCACAAATAAATCAGTGGTAAACGTCCAGGGTATGTTCTTTTCATGCGTCATTTGTGCGTGAGCAGCACGATAGACGGTCCGATGTGCCTGTTGTTTTCGGCGTTTTGTACAAAGTTGTTGCTATTGCATTCATTGCGTCACCCTTGCGGTGAAACTTACTTTTTTGTTCAATAAGCCGGTACTATGACATTCATGGTAGTCTGTTGCGAAACATCGTTCCTGCAATTGAAAGCTGCGCACGACTTCAACAACGAGTTGTCACCCACTAACGCGAAGCGAAAGGCAACGACTGTAAAGACATCGGCGGCTCTCCCATGCTCATTCGGTCGAGGTTTTTCACTCCTATCCAGAAGCTTTAACCATGGCCTCCAAGGCGGCACTCAAGTGTCATCTCGGTTGCCATACTTTAATTGCGTCACGCCGCATTACTTGAGCATTCGCAGATGGCGGCACCGTCCCCCTTCAACAAAGAGCATGGAGCGAGAGGAATGCGTGGCAAATACAAGGCGCGTTGGTACGCCGCTCAGGAATTGCCTCAATATTTCAGTTGTAGAGGAGCACGCGCTTATCCTTATTTTTTTTAAATGAAAACTTTGACGCATGGGGTGAGAACATTTGTGTGAGTGATCTTTCTTTCTCATTTAGTAGCTTTATGTTACAGCCATATCCGTGACGGAAATACGTCACTGAAGTCTTGATGAAACCTGGTATAAAATGCTTTAGTGTTGAAATAAAAATATGTTTCCTCCACAAACCCAAAGCAGTAAAGCCGTAGAAACACGTCATAATCGTCAAAGAAACTAAAGCAAGCAGACAACCCTTTAATCCGGGCAGATTATATTGTGCAGAGACAAGCCTTTTTCCGAAGCCTCCGAAGACAGTGCGCGTGTCAGCGCTCGCGAACACGCCTTTGAAGTCTAAGTTCAGAGTTGCAGCTTGAACCACTCAGCCCCTCTACCCCGGCGATCCTTCATACTCCTCGGTCCAACCATGGCTGGTCTGGAGGCGTGTGCTCATTCTTTCGTTTGCGACCTGTGCACGCGCATTACCGACAAGATGGGGGGCATACGGCATAATTATCTCCGGCCACCCCAAACGCTAGTGGAAACCGCGGCAGAAAAGAGAGCAAGATTCCAATGAGTGCATGTTTTAAGGTGAAGCTCCTCAAGGCGTGGGTCTTATGTCCTCGATTTATGTAGTAGTAGCAGTAAGTAGCCACCTCTTGCTTAGTCCTTTGAATGTCCGTTAGATGGCGCTACTTCTATATGAATAATATATTGTTACATGGATGCAGATTGATATTCTTGGGAATGACGAGCTTGTGTGCCTGGCGAGGAAGACGAAGGGTTGTCTCAGCTCGATCACTGGTCAACTGGCCACGGCATTACCACTAGTTTCAAATACATGTAAACCATAGCCTCATCGTTACGGCGTCTCTTCTTTTCCGTAACATATTTGGCGGAGGTGGAACATTCCCCGTCCTCACCACGAAGCTTCGCAGCGGCTGCACCGTTGAGTATCCTGCCATGACAACCAATGACAACAACTCGTCAGCGTCTCCATCCGTAGCTCTAGCTACTACATACATGACGATGCCCTACCCCCGTGATCCCAGTACATTCTCTGCACAACCTGGGTTTGACGTTGACTACTGGCTTCGCATGTACGAGCGTGTCAGCCAGGCGCACAGATGCAGCCCTACCATGATTCTCGCCAACGTAATATTTTACTTGGGCGGCACCCCACGCGTTTGGGTTGACATGTGGGGTGCCAAGCTCACCAGCTGGGATATCTTCAAGGAGCTAGAACGGAGGTCTTTGGGGACCCGTCCGGTCACCAAATGGAAGCGCAAAAAGAACTCGCTACTCGTGTGCAGCCCTCAACTGAGTCACATGTCTCGTACATACAGGACGTGCTCGCATTGTGCTGCAAAGTGGACAAGCAAATGACAGAGAGTGACAAGGTGGGCCACATACTCAAGGTCATCATTGACGACGCATTCCACTTTCTCGTGCACACCAACGTCACGACGAATATTTAGGAATGCCGCAGCTTCGAAATGGTCAAAAAAAGCCACCGTGTTTTGCCTCTATTTCCGCAGCTACTAAACACGGCTGTTACATCAACCTGCAACAATCTCAGTGCCGCACCAACCATGCAGGACAGCGCGACACATGTAGTTCGACGAGAGCTTGAGGCGTCAAGTCTCGCACCATTTTTTTCACTTCCACTCGACAATGGTGCGGCACAAACGCCTCCGGTGATCTCAGTTATTCAAGCCATCGCGAGGCAGGTAATTGCAGAGCACGTTTTCTTTTATGGCCTGCGCTGTCTCCTTACCCGCCTCCCCACCAAAGGCAATAAATGCACTAGGCCATGACTCACATTTTCTTCCGCGATCCCGCAATCCGACGGAATGGAGAACTGGAGACGATAAACCGTTTTGCTTCCGCTGCCACCGAGTAGGCCATATCTCCCGCGATTGCCGCAGCATTTGGACGCCCCCACACTGGAGTTCATTTTCCTCTCCTCGCGCATACGAGGACTTCCGTTGGTATTGGCCCAGTCGTGTGTACCCTTCCTCCGACGTCCCGAACAGCCGCTTCAACGCTCGTTCGCCGTCACCTCAATGCCGCCGTTTCCCATCGCCCAACCACGCGGCTACCCGTCGCCAGTCAACTGTTGATCCCCTCGGACGGAAAGCTAGATCATGCAGCTCTCGGAGGTAGTGCTGCATCAATTGCGACTGATCTAAGTCCTCCGTTCACGCGCCACACTCATACGAACTTGATTGAGGTGTACGCAGACGGTATTTATCCAACGGCGTTAGTTTATACCGGAGATCAAGTGTCCATAATGAGTGCTTATCTGTTTCGCCTACTCAAAGTCCTCACACCTACAGCGTCTAAAGCCTGCCGTGTCGCTGATGTAACAACTGTGTCCATCCCTGGAATGTGCACCGCTCGTGTTAGTATTGCTGGCCGACTTGTCCCCGTTTTATTTGCGTTGCCTGAAAATTGCCCTCACGACCTAATCTTCGGCATAGACTTCCTATCGACGCATTTTGCCCTGATCGATTGTGCCACCGGTACTCTTTGCCTATAACTTCCTCTTCTCCCGCATTCTCACTTTCAACTCCCGAACAGCCTGTGCATCACTGAATTCTTCCAAATACCGCCTAAAGCTCTGAAATTTCACGAATTGGTAACACCCTCTCCCGTGCTCAACGGTGATTATATCGTGACGCCGATTCCTAATGTTCTCCTGGCGCTTGACACTAGTTTCCCACACTCCGTCGTAACCATGGCCTTTAACCAAACACATTTACCTGTTATCAATTTTGCTTTCATAAAACAAGTGCTATCTCAAGGAATTTCGGTCACAACAATAAAACCCTTAATTGACAACCACGTCACCTGTTTTGCGGCGGACGTGTGTCCCGATCACCTACGTCAGTCGCAGGATGCCACGTGCCTCGATGCGACATTACGCTCAAGGATCACCCCCGGACCTCAAACCTGGGAAGTCAGTCTCGATATACCACTTTCTGGCTTCATACCGCGACATATTCCACATAGACAGCTGTCCACTCGGCCCGATTTCACTCGTCAAGCACCGCATTACCACGGATCTTTCTCGTACCATTTATCGGCGACCATAACGGGTGTGTCGCACCGAGCGTAAATAAATTCAACAAGAAATCACCAAGAAGCTAGCTAAAGTAATTATTAAACCCTCTTCGAGCCCTTCGGCGTCCCCCGTTGTGCTCGTTGAGAAGAAAGATGGCACTTGGCACTTCTGCGTGGATTACCGACACGAAAAAGGACGTTTACTCTTTACCCCGCATCGATGACGCTCTCGATTGTCTCCACGGCGCCCGATACTCTTCTACAACAGACCTACGTTCCGCCTACTCGCAGATTTATGCTGAAAAAAAAAAGACCTAGAGAAGACTGCATTTGTGACTACAGACGGCTCATATCAGTTCAAGTTTATGCCGTTTGGGCTATGCAACACCCCAGCCACGTTCGAGCGCATGACGGAGCCTTTGCTACAAGAGCTCCAATGGTCAACATGTATTTGTTATTTTGGCGATGTCGTTGTATAGTCCCCATATATTCCCCAACATTTAAGGCCCAATTTCAGGGTTTGTCAGCTATTATCAACACTTTCCACACTGCAGGCCTTCCGTTGAACTTGTCGAATTGCCACTTCAGACACCGGCAAGTTACTGTGTTGGGCCACCTTGTCGACACCTCCGGTGTCGCACAAAGTTTGTTCAGTCACCTGTTTTTCTTTACCCAGTCAGTCAAAGACGTCAGGAGTTTTGGACAACTTTGTTCCTATTTTAGAAGGTTTGTAAAAGATTTTGCAACCATCGCTCGACCCCTTACTGAGCTTCTGAAGAAACTCGTCACATTTACGTGGGGTATCGACCAAGCTGCTGCTTCTTCTCACCTAATCACGCTACTAACAACTCCACCTATATGAGCTCACTTTGACCCATCCGCTACGACAGAAGTACGAACCGATGCTGATGGTCATGGATCGGAGCCGTCCTAGCCCAGCGCCAACGGGTACAAGATCGAGTTGTCGCCCACGCTAGCTGCCTCCTCGCAGCTGCTGAGTGCAACTATTCTATTGCAGAGCATGAAAATCTTGCTATGAATTGGGCAGTCTCAAAGCTCCGCTTATATTTATATTGCACAAATTTTTTTGTAATAACCGACCATCATGCGCTATGTTGGCTTATGTCACTGAAGAATCCTGCTCGCCGGCTTAGGCGCTGGGCTCTGCGACTGCAAGAGTATACCTACGCAGCGACGTACAAGTACGGACGCCTATATCCGAACGCATACTGCATGTCCCGTTACCCAGTTGCTGTGTCGAGCACTATACCTGACACCGACACCGACCCTTGCGTTGTTTCCCTTTCGCAAAGGACATGCGTCGGTGACGAGCAGTGTCGTGATACATCCTTGCGTGCTATCATTGAGCGCCTTGAATAATGATCTTCCAATCCGTCCCATCACCCAGTCGTGCTCCACGATGGTGTAATATACTGCCAAAATATTGAGCCGGATAGACTAGCCCTGCTGCTTGTCATTCTGAAACACCTTCGCTCGGAAGTTCTACATGAACTTCATGACATTCCGGCGGCAGGTCACCTTGGTGTGTCATGCACTTACGACCGAATACGCCGACGGTTCTTTTGGCCAGGGCTCTCACACTCACTCAGAGGATACGTAGCGGCTTGTGAGAAATACCAGTGCCACAAAATGCCATCGACACTGCCCGCCGGACGCCTTCAACCATTCGACATTCCGTCAGAACTGTTCTTTCACATAATCTTGGATCTACTTGCCCCCTTACGCTTGTCTTCATCAGGTAACAAGTGCATAGCCGTTGCCACGACTACACCACGCGTTATGCCCTCGCCCGAGCTCTTTCAACAAGCTGCGCCACAGATGTCACCGACCTCCTCCTCAAGGGCGCTATTTTGAAACACGAAACCACACGGCAGCCGCTTACAGACCATGGCCGCACCTTTTTGTCGAAGGTCATAGCTGACATCTTGCCATCCTGTCAGACGACACACAAGCTGACTACGTCATACCATCCGCAAATCAATGAACTCACGGAGCGTCTAAATCAAACTCTTACACACATGCTCGGTAAGTATGTTTCTACCAACAGCACCGAATAGGATCTTGCATTGCCGTACATCACATTTCCCTATAATTCTTCGCGCCATGACACAGTCGGTTACTCTCCATTTTTTCTGCTGTTTGCCCGAGAACCAACATTGCCTCTAGACACCGTCATACCACACCCTGCAGTACCGACCATTGAATATGCCATATACGCTATCACTACGGCCACTCACGCACACGATTTCACCCGTACTTACCTTTTGACCACTCTACAGCAGAAATAGCGTTTGTATGACCAACGACACCGCGACGTACACTTTCCGCCTGGTTCTTTTGTCCAGCTTTGGTCTCTGACTCTTCAAGTTCGCTTGTAAAAAAACTGCTTACTGCTTACAGACAGACAGACGTACAGACATAAAGGCACATACTTCATCATGAATGATAGTTGACCTCGTCGCTACTTTCCTAATGACATACTTTAGCAGCGAAATTTCGCAAACAAAGAGTAGAAGAGCAAGCAACAACAAGCACACGCACAAGAGTCCGTTCAGCCGCTTGTGCTTGTCGTTGCGTATTCCTTTACTTCGTGTTTGTTATATTTAACGGCTAAAGCATGATGTCATTGAGACAGACAGACGGAGGAACGTGGCTAGCGGGTGGACAATTCGTGATATACCTAATCATCATCATTTATTATCCCTTAAGGGCCCTGGGTTGGGCATTACATAAGGAGGGGGAGCATCGAAATATGCATGCAAGGTCACATTTACAAAGGAAAAAGGCATGTTAGCTCTGTGCACTGCTACGAAACTGAAAATAAAAACAAAAATGACACACGCTATGCGTTTCCGCATGCGTTTGCAAAGTATTTGCATTGCGGTTTGACATGCACAAAACAAAGGAAAAAAGAAAACTAATAAGAAACAAATAAACAAACAAACATCATAGTTTGTGTTTACAAAATGATAGATGGACTGATTTTGTAAGCAGAATCCACAATAAGGAGTGGTTTCGTTATACATTGTTACGGAGTCGAGGACATTGGTAGTATATAACTTTAGCGGTACAATATTTAAAAAAGAATAAAGAATAAAAAAGGTACAGTACAAAATATTTATATACACTTGGAAGAAGCAGCAGCTTAAAAGTAAGCTTCCACTTTCTTGTGTGAGTCGGTGGAGTACAGGTGTCTGTTGTCGGTCAAATTCATTTTGCTGAATGGTCTGATACTAACTGCCTGAATTTCGAATTGTCACGTTGATGTACTATTGATTCGGGAAGCGAGTTCCATTCTTCTATGGCCAAAGGCAAGAAAGACTTGTTGAATGCGGTTGTAGAGCCAGTTATACGCTGCACACTCATGGAATTGAAAAGTCGACTTGATGTTCGCACAGTTGCTATTAAAGTGGAGGTTCGAAGGTCAGGACAATTATGATACAGGTTGTGAAACAATGCCAGACGCAGTGTCTTTCTTCGTTGGGCTAAGGAGTCGAGACTGATGGATGATTTGATGTCACTAATGCTGACCCAACTACTATACTCAGAACTGATGAAGCGAGCGGCCCTATTCTGGACGCTTTCTAATAATTCAATTAAGTAGTTTTGATATGGACTCCATATGGCGCAGGCATACTCGAGTTTAGGTCTGACGTATACTTCATAGGCAAGTTTTCGGATGTTACTCGGAGACAATAAAAGGGAGCGTTTAATGAAGCCAAGAGTGTTCGATGTATCTGCAACTAATTTCGTGATGTGTTCGGACCAATTGAGCTTGTCAGTGATAAGGACACCTAGATAACGGTACGATTTTATGCATGAAAGAGCCATGGAGTTTAATCTGTATGAATATTCTAGGGTGGAATGCTTTCGTGACACTTGCATGCTTTTGCATTTTGATACAATGAGCTTCATCAGCCAGTGGGCGCACCAGGTTTCTATTACATCAAGGTCTCTTTTCAGAAGTTGCTGATCAGTGGTGGAAGTTATGCGACGATAAAGAACGCAATCGTCCGCAAACAGGCGAATCGTGGACGAAATACCACTAGGAAGGTCATTAATGAAGACTAAAAATAAAAGTGGTCCAAAGACAGAGCCTTGAGGCACGCCTAAAATAACTTGAGATATATTGGAGCGGTGGTTACCAATAGCAGTAAACTGAGTGCAGTATGAAAGGAATGACGAAATCCGGGACAGTACTAATGGATCTATAGATAGGGAGGAAAGTTTAGCCAACAAGCGTTGATATGGGACTCGGTCAAAGGCTTTAGAAAAATCTAAGTAGATAATATCAGTCTGCAATAAAGAATCTAAATTTAAGTTAAGGTCAGTTTTGAACTCATAAAGCTGGGTATTGCAAGAAAATCCAGAGCAGAATCCACGTTGCTTGAAAAAAAAAGAAAGAATTTTCCTCCAGGTGAGAAGTGACTTGTGAGTAAATGATATGTTCTAGCATTTTACAAACAATACACGTAATGAGATTAGTCTATAGTTCGATGGATCAGAACGATCGCCTGCTTTGAAAACTGGAGTGACTTTGCTTAATTTCCAATCATCTGGAATTGAAGAAGTGCATACTGACTGACTGAAAATTGTTTCTAATATCTGGCATGAAATGTCCCTAGTACCTTTTAGGATCTTTGTAGTTATGTCGTGAGGCCCTGGAGCACTGGATGGCTTCAAGGTGTTGATAAGTTTAGCTATGTCCTCAGCTGATATGAAAATTGGAGGCATCTGGCTAAAATTAAGGCTGGGGAAGTGGGGTATATTGCCTACAGGCTCGCGAGTAAATACAAAGGTAAAGTAATCATTAACAACATTAGCACAACGATCAGGAGGAATGTTTGTGCCATCTTGGTCATGCAAACTTATATTTTGTGAAGAGTTATGGTTGGATAACAGAACCTTCCAGAATTTTTTCGGGTTATTTCGAATCATAATTTGCAAGGCCGTATGGAAGAATTTCTTTTTTGAGCACTTTAAAAGATTTGTGTAAGCACGGAGACATTCAAAGTACCTGTCCCATTTGGATTGACAGTCTGACTTTTTGGCGACGCGAAAAAGACGTTTTTTCCTATTTAGCAGCCGTCGTAGGGCATTTTAAAACCAGTGCTTATCAGCATCACCATGGATACAGGTAAGTGGCACATATGATTTCATAAGCGACAGTATTTTTTTCTTGTAAAGCAGCCAGTTAGTGGTAACTGTTTGAGTATGGGCACTCATTCTGAATTGATGAAGAAACTCTTCCACAGCCTGGTTGATTTTCTCATAGTCGGCTTTGTTGTAGTCGCGAATATATTTTAATGATGGCCTACGGGTATGAATTGGGATGGCCAGATTAAATAAAAGCAAGTGATGATCGCTAAGGCCACTGGTACACGATAAAGACTGACACAACTCTGGTTCTGAGACAAATACGAGATCGAGAATGCTGCTACCACGCGTTAGAGTTTTAACATACTGAATCAAATTGAAGGTAAGGATTAGATCAAGAAATAATTTTGACTGACGAGAGCCTGCTGACAGCTCCTCCCAATCAATGTCAGGATAATTAAAATCTCCACAAAGCACGAACTTGGCACGGCGATATCGGGACTGTAGTTGTAAAAGGACGGAATACAACTCATCAACAAAAGAACTATCAGAAGCTGGCGGGCGGTAGCATGCGACAAGTGTGGCTTTACCGAAAGGAAGGGACAGATTAATGCACTCTAGTTCAAGGCTACAATTCATGGGTAATAAATGTGATACTACTGTAGCTTTAACGAGAACAAGGACACTGCTGCCTTTTCGGCCATCTCTGTTAAATCTACGGACACTAAACAGTCTACTGTTCTCGATGAGTTCGTTGTCGTGAATATCTGCGGTAAGCCATGATTCGGTGAAGATCGAAATGTCGGAGCAGTTATCTTTAAGGATGGCTTCTATGGCATCCTTTTTTGGTAAGTAGCTGCGAATGTTTGTTAGCATGAGAGTTATAATATGATAAGATGGTTTACTAGGTGAATTTAGAAGAGGCTGATCAGGTTTATGGTGAGGCCTGATTGATATGTGGGGTTTAACGTCCCAAAACCACCATATTATTATGAGAGACGCCGTAGTCGAGGGCTCCGGAAATTTCGACCATCTGGGGTTCTTTAACGTGCACCCAAATCTGAGCACACGGGCCTACAACATTTCCGCCTCCATCGGAAATGCAGCCGCCTTATGGTGAGGCCTGGAAGTGGGCGGTGATCGCTATGAAGATAATTCGATTACGGAATCTATAGCGGCGTTATATGTGTATTGCTTCCTGTCGATCAGTAGCTTGTCGTAACGCATTTTGAATGAGGCGTTCCTTTCTTTTGCAAAAGAGTACCGTTTTTTCCGGGCCAATCGTACATGAGCTGAATAATCCTCTCGAATCGAAAATGTTGTTTCCTTCAGCTTCGGGCCTGCTGCAAGGATCTTCGACTTGACTTTAAAATGCGCCAGTTTAGCAATTATGGGACGGTTTTTAGAATCCCGGAAGCGGCCCATGCGATGTGCACGTTCTATATCGTCAGTATGTATCAACAATCCAAGATTCTGTGAACAGAAAGAGATAACGTGCGCCTCATATTGCTCCCAGGTTTCGCCATTTGTATCTTTTATCCCGAAAAAGATTAAGTTTGACCTACGCAAGCAATTTTCTGCGTCATCGCACTTCTCCTTTAGCGTTTTTAATTCAGTGGAAAGCGTGGAAATTTCGTTCGAGTTAATCGATACAGTGTGTTCGTTGGCTTGATGTGCTTGTACCACTTTTTCTAAGGCATCAACGCGCATGGAAAGAGTGGTAACATGATTTTCAATGCTGGTCTGTGCACTACGAATGCCTGTAAGCTCAGCAAGTACAGTGTTTTGTGAAAGCTCAAGTAGTGCTATCGCAGCAGCAATTGATTGCAGAGTTGCTGTTGCATCTTTGGTACCCGGACCTGGGTTCAGTTCAACGTCGCCAGAGAGGACAAGCAGAAGGTGAACAACATACGCATTGATACAATATAGGCAAGTCTGGCAAAACAGTTTTCGGCAAGAATCAATAAATTCTAGTGGGCACGACGCCGCAAGTAAGAATGGGTCGCTTGTGCGGGTACAACAAGCGTTCGGTAAATAACTAACCTGCACAGAGAGCGGTGTTGGCATGACCGTGTTTGATTCGGTGACGTGCTCCAAGTGGCGTCGGTGCAGTCGTGGCATAAGTAGTGACGAAGGTTCCGCGTTGACCGTAGCACCAGGTTGCCAGATGAGTGGCTCGTTCCACACGGGAAGCAGCGGAAATTCCGTGGCCTCTTCATCGGTAAAATTCCCGGGCAGGCGGCGAAGCGGCTTGAAGGGGCGGTGTTCCTCGGACAGCTGGATGTCGGCGAAACAAAAAGGCAGCGTCGAGACGGTCCACAACAGAGCGGCCTGCACAGACAGTGGTGTTGGCATGACCGTGTTTGATGCGGTGACGTGCCCCTAATGAACCTTCTGAAGTTTCGCCCCACTCATCGTCATTGACTTCATGAATATGTTGCGTTTTTTTTTCGTGTACGAGCAAGAATTACGGCCAGAATCTTCTAACTGCCCTGAATGCAAGCATTTTTCTGTTATTACAATATTTATTTTAGCCTGATTTATGAAAAAAGTCCTGGTAACTGCTGAATTTTCCTCATAGTAAAGTATTATAACAGGTTTAAATTGTTCTTTGGCAGCTACAGTTTTGTTTCCTCACGGTTAGTTAGGTCTAGATGCGCAATACCTCAAATAAAGCAATATATTTCTCCTTTTTGGAGACGTGTATGTGCAAAAACTGGGCTAATTATCGTCTTTGAATTATATAGCACTTCCATCTCGGCACTTTATTACTAGTTTATAGCGTACGGATATATATAAATTGCTAATGAAAGCACATCTAGTTATGCTCAAGATAAATGAGTGCCAATGGCCATTTCATTGAAGTAATCGATTGATATGTGGGGCTTATCGTTTGAAAACCACCATATGATTGTGAGAGATGCCGTAGTGGAGGGCTCCAAAATTTCGACCACCTGGTGTTTTTTAACGCGCACCCAAATCTGAGCACATGGGCCTATAACATTTCCGCCGCCATCAGAAATGCAGCCGCCGCAGCCGGAATTCGATCCAGCAAACTCCAGGTCAGCAGCCGAGTACCTTAGCCACTAGACCACCACGGCGGGGCCATTTCAATGAAGTAAGGGGATAAGTACTTTTGCAGGAATATTGTGGAATGCTTGCGTTAGCCGTCCTACCTTTACTCCCCGCGTCTTTTATAGTAAAAGTGCCCGAAATTTGATTGTAGTGAAGGATGGATGTGATCCGCACACCCTAGGTAGCAGCTGCATACATACTGCCGTTTTATTAGAAGTTCCACAAATATACACAAGCACAACGACACAGTGTTTCCAATCTACTCACTGAAACTGAAACGGCAAGATACAACATTTTCCCTCCCTCAATCATTTAGGTTTTGTGGAGGTGTTAGTACGTCAATATATATTAGTATAGGTTCATCGTGCCCACATACCCACCAATATGTAAACACCAAAAACACTCAATATACATTCCTGAAAACACTTAATATATACACATTGTTAGGAAGGCAAGACGCCGACACGGTCGCGAAGGTACTACTGCTCCGAACACTGCCAAGGTCACCAGCCGTTTGGTAGCGTGTGTTACTCAGCTCGCGACTGCTTCTGTTCAGAGCTGATAGATGAGCGGAGGAGATGACGATGAGTTAAGGCAAGGTTTATGTACAGTCTAGAAATACAGGCGTTACATATTCGGCACTGGGGCTGACAGCTTAGGAACTCGAAGAGCCAAGATGTCTTCTCTGATGCGTACGTCGGCTTCTCTTTGACTCATAGGACGACTGCTGGCGACGCGTCACTTGGCTTTTCTAATAGGCACCGGGTGGATCTTTGCCTCAATAACGTCCAACCAGAAGCGACGCTGGCCGTGGTGTCAGAATCCTCCAACAGGGACCCGCCGCTGCGCGTGTTTGCACCCAAGTACGTTGCCACGCATTGCGTAAGACTCACCAGACTGGAAGGCACCAATTGTTTCAACGGCCTCGTGGGCTGAGGGAGCTCACTGTGCATCGCGTGAGAAAGACCGGCACCGCCGCTTGATGACGTCGTCGACTTGATCGCTTCAGGCGGGCTCGATCACTGACCTTGACACAGATTGTCTTCGCAGAGCCATTGACGTTCGGCGTAGACTCCCAGGCGTAACAACATGCACAAATATTGAATACATTAGGTATGCAGGTGCACCAACTTGGAACTATTATTGCGTTCATAGTTCGTAACCATATCGGTCCGGCGGCCGCCTTTCGCGGTGTGGCTGAATGCGACGACCAGGTTGGTACGGCACCACATGTTCTTCTGCAGGATTCACGGGCGGGTGTTCGAGTGTTTCTGAAGGAGCAAGCAGTCCAGCGGCTGATCTTGTTGGCGACCCGGAATTGTTGCCTGCACTAGGCACAGATTGCATTGCGGGAACACTTGCCTCTGCAGAAGCCGGCTGCCGTGCTGCAGCGAGAAGTGTCGCATCCAAGGAATCCTTATGGAACGAACATTCACGCCTTGCAAACTGTTACTGCGGTCAATGTCGCCAGGGTGCCTAGCAGGCATTCCACAGATTTGTGGCGTTCAATGTTTAGCCGTCGTCAAGAATGAAGGATGCTAGACCACACTGCTCGTTCACTTGTCTAGGTGTCGATAAAATGATGTCACCATTGAATGAATCAGTACGTTTTTTTAACGCGCACTATGTCGCCTACTACTACAGTTGTCGGTTCGGCGCTCGCCTCCTGTCGGTGTAGGCTTTGCTGTAGTCTTGCCTGCGCTTGACACGTTTCCAGAGCCTGGCCGGTTCCTGGTAGTGTTGCTTTGCGAATGACTGAGGCGATAAGCCGAATATGTCAGGCTTCCTTCTTGGCAGCCTTCCACATACCAATACCGCAGGGGCCACTCGCTTGTGGCATGTGGGGTACACTTGTGTGCGGTGATATAATCTCTTACATTGTTCGCAGCGGACGCTGTTCCAGACGGGCCTGTTGCAGGTGAACCTTGAACGTGTGGTTGAACCGCTTGATCTGCCCATTTCCCTGCGGGTAATGAACAGATGAATGCGACAGATGGATAACTCGTTCTTGCATGAAGTTGACAAATTCCTTTGACGTGAACTGGAGCACATTATCACATGCTGTCTCTTAAGGATATTCTCCTCGTGAAAATGCATTGAGCAAAACTTTGTTCACGGTGCTTGTAGAAATTGCGCTTGAAAACTGTACTTATGGCCATTTCGAAGGGTGGTATACTAGCGTCAGAACAAATATGTAATAAAGAGGCGCTCTCTCCAGGCGATCAACAATATATATTGCAAGTTTCTGCCATGGTCTCTCTGGTAACTCAACAGGTTGCAGCGGAGCAGGCGACGTCTTTGCCGATTTATCTGCTGCTTCACAGATGCTGCAATTATGGAATGCTGCTTCCACTTGAATGTACATGCCGGGCCACCAAAATTGCTGCCTAAGACTGGCCTTGGTGCGTGCAATACCCTGGTGCTATTCGTGTGCTGTTGTTATAAGTTGAGTAACGAGAGATGAAGGAACTGCAAGCCTATCTGTACGCTTCAACAATTCACTCACGACTGACAATTCGTAATGAAGTCTGAAGTATAGTTGGAGATCTTGCGGCAAGTTTCTGTGTGATGCCCAAGACCCACTCACAACCGCATTTACCTTTTCAACAGTGGCAACAGCCAGAACCACTTGTTCAAACTGCTCTTTGTCAAGCATGTTGGTTGAGCCATGGAAACAATTTGTTCCTCGAAATTCAGCATCTCTATCTGCCATATGAACAAGTAAACATGACAGAGTATCAGCTACTCTGTTCGACGAGCATTTTCGGTTCTCCACCGTGAAACTATACCGTTGCAGCCTTGCGCACCAACGTGCTATTCTAAGTGGGCATTGGCCTGAGCCTTGCGAAGACAAAGGTAAAACGAGTGCTCGATGGTGGTCTGTTCGAAGAATGAAGATCCGTCTCACAGGTATGTATGCCAATGATTGCATGCAAATACATGCAAGTGCATTCTTCTCGCCGCCTGCACACTTTCTTTCAGTCGCAGATAGCGTACGTGATGCAAAAGCAATAGTACGAAGATTATCACCGGCGTACTGCTGAAGGACTGCTCCTAGATCATATCTGAATATATCAGTCGAGAGTATAATTGGAAGCGCAAGATCTAACATTTGCAAGACAACATCTGACAATAATACCACCTTTATTACACGGTAACTGGTATCCACCGCAACAGAACAGGTTAAGGTCACCTTTCTTGACTAGAGTTCTCAATAGCTCTATATTCTCAGCAAAGTGTGGCAAAAACTTGGCGCAGTATTCCACCAATCAAAGAAAGGAACTAAGTGCAGCGATATTTCTTAGAACTGGGGTTTCTACAATTGTGCCCCTTTCCCCGACTGTGGGTAAATGTCACATTGTGGCCCAAGAATTCGAGCTCCTGAACTGCAAACACTGACTTACTGTTGAGCTTCAGCGCTACCTCTTTGATACGCTTTAACACTGCTTCCAAGTTCTTCAAGTGCTCCTCAACCTATTTGCCAAAAAATATTGTCATCGTGGATGTAAAAGAGGACACCGGCACAATTGCGAAGGATTCGAGGCATCATACTCTGGAAAGCAGCAGATGCTGAGGCTAGCCCAAAACAACCGCACTTGCAGTGGTAGAGCCCTTCATGTCTAATAAAAGCTGTCAAGTCCCTACGCTCCGGATTAAGGAGAACTTGGTGGTAGCAGACGCTAAGTCAAGTTTGAAAAAGTGCGTGGCACTCACCAATGCATGAAGAACTCATCCATGTGAGACAGCGGAAAGCTGCCCGGGAACGACGGCCTCATTAGGCTCATGTAAAGATACACAGAGCCTAGTACTTCAATCTTTTTTCCGAATGACTACAATAGGGGACACCCATTCTAACGCATTGATTCGTCTAGTGATATCAAAGCTTTTCAAGTGCAGCAGTGCGGCAGACACGCATTGTCGTAACGTTAAAGGAAGCCGGAAAAGTTTCGATGCTATTGGCTGAACACCTGCACGTGTCTTAATCTTGTGAACAAAACCTTTCGCCAGACCAAGCTCATTAGTGAGCAGAGAGCAAAACCTTTGCTGAAGTGCTGATGGCAGCTGTATGGATGAATCTATCGGACATATCCGAGATAATTCAGCGTTCGGTAATGTACCGGTTTGAAAACACTGCAACTCGGACCATTCAATGCGCAGCTTTAAACCCTTACAACCATCCAGGCCAACGAGAGAAGTAATCTGGTCAACGAAATAAAACAAAAGCGGTGCGCGGCGATTCTCGAAAAAGACATCAGAAAAGAAGCAGCCTCGAACCGAAATCAGTCTTTAGGAACAATCTAGAAGCACCACACGCGGAACCGAAAAAAGCGCGGCACTCCAGAGAAATGTTGGTCAAACACCTTGCCTGAAAGAATGGAAATGAAAGAGCCAGAATCAACCAATAGCTTCATAGCCACCTGCCTGACTTGAACGATAGTGTGACTTCTAGATGTAAAAGGCTAGTAAACCACGATAACCTCTATGGTTTTATCTTGCCACGGGCTATCTACTGAAGCCTCGTGAACAGGTGCCTGCGACCCTTCTGGTTGCAAGTATTTTCGAAATACCGATACGGTCGCAAAAGAAGCACTTTTTTTAGCTGGGCAGCGTTTACGAGAAGCGTGATACTGAATAAACCACATCTGAAGCAATGGGAAGAATTCACGTGTTGCTGCAAAATCGATGGACAGCGCTGTCGAAAGGGGGAGGGGAGAGGTTGTCAGCCGTAGGTACTTCATCGCATTGACTGAAAGTGCTAGCAAGTGGCCGTGAATTCGGCGACTGCGACGATGAGCCGTCTTTTGAGCTCGACTGCGCTAACCCTGGTTGCACAGAAATAAAAAAAGTCCTTCATTCCGACTGCTGCCTGCTCGATTTGACTCGAGAGAGCAACTGCCTTGCTAAACGAAAGCGAGGAACTTTCTAACAGAAGACGTTCTCGAATACGAGATGAGGACACCCTGGCAATAAACTGGTAGCGCAATGACTTCTTGCGACGTAAATGAGCACATCGCGGCAAGCTCTGTTAGCGCTGTCATGTATTACTGAATAGACTCGCCTGGGGACTGAATTCGATGGTGGAAATGGTGGCGCTCGACGACCAGATGGCAGGTGGTATCGAAGTGCTTAGCCAATGCAACTACCACGAAGTCACACACGCTGGGCGTAGCTTCGGTCCCTGCTTTCTTCTCTGTCCTTTGGGCACCTGCGAAACAAAAAGGGCATTCAAAATACGTTGACATTCGGCTCCTAAGGAATATAGTAGAATAGGCTTGCATCGTTCTGGGGAGAACTCTGAAGCACCAGAAGCCAGCAGGTAGACCTTGAACAAGTCGTGCTATTGAGACCATGGCTGCACGGGGTGACCCGGTGTCGGAAGAAATGGATTTGGTGGGGGGATGCCATCGAAAGCCGTTTGGGGAAGGGGGGGGGGAGGGTCGTATCAGACAGTGTTCATATACTCGTCGCCATTGTAGTGAAGAAGTAATGTGACCGACACACCCCGGGTAGCGGCTGCATACACACTGCCGTTTCAGTAGACGGTCCACAAATATATACAAGCACAAGGACACAGTGTTGCCAGCCTACACACTGAAAGCGAAACTGCACGATGCAACAGTCATCGTCTCCTTTTTGTCATCTGTGTTTTCATTACGCTTTCGTAGTAGCAGTATTGTGTTTATTTACTGTACTCTTTACTGCATTCAAATCAAAGGGTCACAGCTGCAGCGAAACTGCGTCCTCTTGAAAAAGAACTAAGTATTCCTCGTGGTCGACTACTGAAGATAGAAAAAGTGCATATTGTCACTCACCAAACCATTTAATATAGTAGTTTAACTAATATTCTTGAATGATGTAAGTACTGAAGAATGACAATAAACACTTAGAAAAGTTTACTAACATGAATGACACACAAAAAATCAGTTTCGTTTCATACTTATAGATTAGGTTCATCCCCTGTTCATGAACTAATCCAATACAAGTAGCAAAGAGTCACTTTCACAGCACGTTAACATGAAATGCATATATAAGTTTTACTTGCTCCTCCACCTTTAGATAGTATGCCTACTGTGGCACGAAACTTAAAAAAAAGTCTGTGCTTTGCCGCAAAGTAGAACGAATGAATGCGATATTAACAAGTTGGAAGGTCACACGAAATATGACAAGCGGATCGAAACGCGCCCCACGTTTTACACGCACAAATGACGCAGAAAGCGTTCACAGATAAACGTGAAAAAGCGTCTCAGTTGTTACTTTGCTGTGTCTGGATAACGGGCCCTTTTCAGGAACGAAGACTGTGTAAAAGTACAGTGACTTTTGCGAGCCTGTTAACTACAACAGAACCGTTCCGGTGAAAGCCCAACGCGTACAATCGTCCCCACCGCCAGATAATCAAGCGCACGTGCCAGCGTCCACCCTGCCCCCTCTCCGCAGAAAAAAGTACGCGTGGGAGATTAGAGCGTGTGCCACCGCGTCGTGAAAATGTGGCGACGCGCGCTCATTGCGCCATCTCGCTGGTAATGTTGAAGACACAAGAGCTCCCCTCGAGAAGCCCATCGCCAGAGGAGAAAGAGAGAGAAAAAACTTTATTATTTATATATATATAAAGGGAGTAGGAGGATGATGACCCGGTGCGGGCCTTCCCTGAAACGCACTAGTTGGGCTCCTCGTTACAGGAGTCCATCGGCAGCCAACGCGACTCGATCTCGGTTGACCGGGGCCTTCTGGCTCGCCAGATCAGAACAGCTGAGCAGGGCTGCCTCCCAGTCCTCCCTGGTTGGGTTTAGTTTGGGGTGAGGTGCGGAGTTGACTGGCATATCCACACCATGTGGAAGATGTCAGAGGACTTGTCCGCACAGTGCGGGAATTGGCCCGTACACGCAAGATGAAGATATTTGAAAACTGCCGGCACAGCAGTGCTTTGGTTTAAAGGTAGAAGAGTTTGTTCTTCTGCCTTTGTAACGCCCCTACAGGGTTTCTGATAAATCGCGTGGCTGAATAGATAGAATTCCGTAATTTCTCGAAATGTTAAGACCGAATTAGGCTCGGAATTCGTTCCTGAAAAGTCTGAAGGCGTTGCCTGGAGAGTGATCGCGCGGGCAGTGGCGTCTGCCGTTTCATTGCCTTTGAGGCCTTTGAGAGCTGGAGCCTATATGATGCTTCAGGATGTGGTGGCCAAGACGTAATTATTATTTTGTAAGATGCGGTACGCCAAGTATGGGACGTGCCCGCGTTGAATATTTCTGCAGGCCCCTCTTGAGTCCTTATTGATGATGCGAGAGTCCTTGTCTGCGGCAGCTAGCGTGATGGCGACTTCCTCCGCACGTGTTATGTCCTGTGCTCTGAATGGGAGACCATTCACCACGATGTTTGTTAGATGACTGCAGCCATGCACCACCCCACATGGTGAGGGCCGGAGAAGTCCATGTAAAGTATGTCATGTTCGTACCCATAGTGGCGTGCAAGGCGCCTGCTATTGTGGTCGTCACGTATCATCTTGGCCGGAAGGGGGCACACGTGCAGGGCGTATCTCCAAAAATCTGGAATGCGTAGGCGCTCTTACTTCTCTGTTGGGTGGTGGAAGTGTAGTTGGTCTAATAGGTGGCGACCCGACGGAGTGTTCGAAAGTCTCGTATATTGGTTAATTAAGTGCGCCTTCTGGAGCTCTGCGAAAGTGTTTCCAATTTCTACACCCGTTAGGCGCTGGTTGGACAGGGTAATTGGGAGATCGGTGGCACGTTTGTTCATCTTCCTCACAATCACTTTCAGGGCGTTCCCATCAAACTTGCACAGGTGCAGGTAAGGAGCTGAGTAGATAACTTGATTCGTTACACATGCAAGCGCCACCCGCATGACATCTTTGCAGTGAAACCTCCCCACGCTTATTTGAAACGCTGCGGACCATACGGCCCACTTGGTCCCCCCCTTACACAGTTTTGTCAATGTGGTATCGGCTCGGCGATGTTTATGAATAAACAAACCGAGTACTCTGATCTCGTCGCGTTCTGGGAAGGGTCCGCTTCGGCAGAACAGCTCAATTCTGGTACCATACTTTGCCGAGGGGTGTATGTGCACTAATTTCAATTTGGTCGCGGAGCCCTGGAGGCAGCAGCGGTGGGCATAGGCGTTCAACATCTCCACCGCCTGCTGCAGGTTGGCTTCTCTGTCTCCAACCGAGCCGTGTTTAGCCCATATGAAAATACTGTCAGCATACAGTGCGTGCTGTATGCCTTGAACATTATCCAGCGAAGCGGGGAGTTTCATCATAGGCAGATTAAAGAATAGGTGTGAGAGGACCGTGCCTGTAGGGTGCATCTCGCTCCTAATTTGTAAGGGTCGTGCTTTTTATCTTGTATTCAAATGCATGACTGTCGTTCAGAGAGAAATTGTCGAATGTTTTGAAACAAGTTGTCTCCACAGTTGGTTTGGAAAATGTGCTTCAGTATTATCTGACGTGTGACATTGTGAAAAGCCCCCTTCAAATCAAGGCCAAGTACTGCCTTGTCATTGAGAGGGTATTCGACAGGATTTAGAATTTACCTGTTTAATGGAAGCAGGACATTCTGTGCGGACCTGTGCAGGTGGAACTCGAGCATTGTGTCTTCAAATATGTGTTGGTTTCCCATAAACTCGGACGAGCAATCTCGCACCTTAGTCTCCATCAGCTTTTCCGCACAAGATGTGAGAGAGATGGGGCGAAGGTTGTCCTTGTATGGCTTTACTTGCTTCCGGAATAAAAGTGACCAGGGCGGTCTTACATACGATTGAAATGGGTGTCCCACCAAAATATATTTTTTTCAGATACCCTAAAGGCCCCGAAGGGCATTACATAGGGGGGGGGGGAGAACAATGTGTTGAGTACATTTCAATCCAAGAGCAAACACAGTCAAGAGCGGGCATGTAAGAGAAAACGGTAGAAAAGCAAACAAACAAAAATGAATGGAAAAGAAATACAAAGCAAGCGCACATAGTACATAGCCCTATCGGAAAAAAACGAATGCTGGGCATGGTGGAAACCACCACCCACCATTATAGTGGATTAATGTAGTGGGTGAATGGTGGGAAACACCCACCATGGCGCATGGTGGGTATGGTGGGTGGTGCAGTGCCGGCAACACTTGAGCGCAAAATGACGTCAGAATCACCGTGACGAGCTGCCACAAAAAATAAAAAAGTATTCTATAAAAACGGTATAAAAAACACCCGTCCCGTAAAAAAAAAAAAACATGGCGCCACGGAGGATCGAACGTGCAACCTCCGGATTCCCATTCGAAGACGCTAACCACTACGCCACACCAACATGCCGATGGTTGCGTCTTAAATACTTAGTTGGCGTACAAACTTAAGGTTCAACTTATGTTTGTCGTGTACACAACATAGACAAGATCTACACCTGCTACTAAAATTGCACATTTAATAAACACAAGCAACTGCGCCCTGTAACGATTGCCACTATGTTATTGGCACTAGTGTTATTTTTTTTACAATTCACAGCTTAAAGGAAAAAAAAACCAAGTGGACTGGGGAGCAGCAACAGTTTACCGGCGGGGTCTGCCAAGTTTAATATCCGTTTCGCGCTCGTTCTAAAGGGCGACATCTGCTCACGCTTTATGACGCTTCTAGGCTCATTTCATAGATACGCCCGCCTAATTTATTTGAGTGAGTATTGGGATGCTTTTCGCGCAATGTAGAGGGCGGTCGCGCCAGCGCAATGCTGTTGCTCTTTCGCTAAAGCAACAACTACATAACGGCTTGGCCAAAACGAATGCAGTGTACCGGAAACATTACGCTATCTTAATGGTTCACCAAGCACACGAATCGCCACGTCTGAGTTCTCGTACAAAAGCTAGAGAAGTGCCGGCGAGTGCGACCGGCGGCTGTCGGTGAGAAGACACTAAATTACGTTCTCTGGGAGTGCTTTAGTCGCGTCGCATCGATGTTTGTTGCTTCTTGAGCAAACAGCATACACAATGAAAAATGCTTTATTTAGGTTAATTGATGCCATATGGCTGCGCTGTATTGTCATACTTAATCGTCGTAATCGTGTATTCTGAAACCCGGAAGCACGGATAACACAATTGTACGGGCTCGGTCAGTAGGCCTAACCTTTGGTGGAAATCATGATGGTAGAACATGTAGTGTACAGATCCCAGCTTGGTACACTATATAATTTGCCCGCCATTATAAGCCCACCCATCATCTGCTTACTGCTTCCCAGCATTATCGCGATGGTGGGCAGAGCTTCTCAGCTTGGTACACCATGTGGCCCACCATAACAAGCAGCACCCATCATCTGCTTAGTGCTTCCCAGCATTATCGCAATGGTGGGAAGAGTTTCTCTGCTTGGTACACCATGTAGCCCACCATAATAAGCACCACCCACCATATGCTTAGGGCTTCCCAGCATTATCGCAATGGTGGGCAGAGTGTCCCATTATTGCCCACTATCTAGCCTCTGCTTTCCACCATCATTTCCACTTTACCCATCATCTGTACACCATACCACCCAGTATGTCCCGGCATAACCACCATATTTTCCACTACGTCCCACCATAGCCATCATAATTTCCACCATGCCCACTATTATTTCCACTACGCCCACCATGTTTTCCAGTATCCACCATGGCAATTTTTCCAATAGGGAGTTCATGGCTCTGATGATAAAAATCGCTTCAAGTGGCTTACAAACAAATCGTGATTATGAATTGTGGCAATATCTTCTGGTAATCGACTCCAATGAAAGATGGCCAAGAACAACGGAGATTGACGAAGAAGATTAGTACGGGCAAACAAGGGGAGGACTTTGAAAGGGTGATCTAGACGTCAGTATTCTGACATTCACATCTAGAAGTGAATGCTAGTATTCTTCGTTTTTCCAGGGAGGGCAGCTGTAGAGATTTTTTAATGGCGGTTAGGCTAGATGTGCGGGAATAGTTCTTAGTATTGTGTATTAGTGAGTGCTTAGTATTGGGTTTATGTACCCGAGGAGTGCGTCGCAGGCCGGGTTGGGAATGTTGGCAAGTTTTTTCACTGTTACTTTTTCTTTCCCCGCGTCGTCCCTCGCTTCATTTTAGTCAGGACCACCTGCAGGTCATGGAGCTGGAACGGTTGATCCAGCTCCGCGTTCTCGGAACCGGTGTACGAGTACGCTGGCGCTTGGGTATCATGTCGGACACATAGGTATTGATCGCGTAGTTTGCATGCTAATTTTGTGGTGTCTCCGTCGGAGGCATGCATTGCCTGTTGGAGATGTTTTTGTGTCTCGGCTCTGGTTTGGGTCGGCTCAATCAAGGCGCGAAAGAGACTCCATGTGTACCGGCTGGACAGTTGTCTAACAGCTGTGTTGCATCGTTCTACCCAATTCGAGTCGGCGAGCTGCGCCGTGTACTCTGTCGCTCATTGGGTGAGCTCGGCAATGTGAATTTTGTATTCATGATTGTATTTTTAGCGCCATCTGTAGACGAGGCTGTGCCGTGCCTCTCAGAGGTGAAAGAGGTAATTATGCACCCTCGGCGTAGCCTACGAGAGATGAACTTGAGTTTCCGTCTAGTGAAGGTGTGTGACCAATTCTTGTGACCATGCCTGGTAACCTGTTTCCCGAATAGGGGCTAAATTAGTGCAGGTTTCCCGAAACATTGTCCAATCGGGTATGCGGGCTTGCGCAAGGGGTCTTGCCATTGATTAGGTTGTGACGGTGGTATTGAGTATGCAGTGGTCCCTGCCGAGGGTTTCCTGTGTGTCGGCCCAGTCATCATGTCTTATTTTTTGGGGAAGGTAATGTCCGGACACGTGCCCCTAGTCACGGAGTTACCTACCCACGTTGGATGTGTGGGGTCAGTGTGAAGAGTGAGGCCCAGTGTGGACACAGGTTCCGCTAGCTTGCGCCCACGCTTCTCACCACCCACATTTCCCCAAAGTGTGGTGTGAGTGTTAAAAGCACTCATGACCACCAGGGGATTCCTGCCGGCAGCCTTCATGGCGCGACTGAGGAGTGCTGCGAACGTTACATTTATAAGTCTGGGGGAAAAGTAATTGCTTGGTACGTGAAGGAGCACATCTTGTTTCTTGAGCAGAAGAAGTTTCCCTATCACGTAGGAATACACAAGTTGAAGTTCCAAGTCGGCAAGGCTAGCTGTATTATTTTTATGCACACAGACGCAGAGAGAAGGGTCCCGTTGGAAATTGATGTAATTTGTAAAGATGGCGCCACTGCCTGATTCTTGGAGGGCTACCACCGCCGTAAGTGAGTCAAGAGTTGATAGGAAAAGTCAAAGTTGTGCCCGCTTCGTGCGGGACCGAAAGCCTCAACAATTTCACTGAGTAATCTTAATGGGGGCGGCCAAATCCGTTTTCGGAAAGCGCCTGATTTTGAGGCTTCTCGCCATGGTGAGTTAGACTGAAGTGAGAGTGTTGTGGCGCTGCTCCGGATCCAGCATTCACAGTGAGAGAGGGGTTCTCAAAACCGGAGAGCGAGCATCTGTCATCATCATCTATCTATATGTTGCGTGTACAGGTTTTAACTGAGCGGCCAGATACGTCCTTGTAGGAACCGCCAATCTAGCGCGAGAGCGGGAGGAATGCGATATTTGCTGGGCTATTATCGTGGGGATTTTCACCTGCATTTTGGACATCGCAGTGACCATTACTGATAATTGCTTTTCCATGGTGGCGAAGCGAAATTGGCGTCTATAGCTCAGATACGGGCCTCGAACCGTTCCTCGAATGCGGCGTTCGCGCTTGTTGCAACCCCTGGGGTCATGAGCTCACTTTCCATTACCTCAGTCGCAGGGCAGGAAGAGGGAGAAGGAAGCTGGATGATTTTGGATTGTAACTGCATGATTTTCTTTAGCTGCATCTCGTTTTGGGCCCTGAGTGGAAATATTTCATTTCTTTCCGCGATCCGTGTTATCGGGAGGGGTCTGGGAAAGGGTGTACGAGAGGCAGCTCCACACGGACCGCTCACCTATTGCCCATTTTCAACGGTGTTGACCAAGGCCCCGGTCTTTCCGCGCACCTCCGTCGCTCGTTTCTCAAGGCCATCATGTGGTTGAGATTCCGTCGATGGACACATTCCAGCACCCCCAAAAGGTGGTACTGGCTTGTCAGTTTTCGAGTTGTCCCGGTGAGACTGATCGCTGAGTAACCCATATGGCGGCTTGTCTTCTTAAGTGCTGGTTGTATTTGCTGCTTTTTGGGGGGTAATCTTCGGTGTTCGGAATTTCACCGCACATTTACGAGGGTTAGTGCCTTGGGTGCCCCCACAAACGAAACACCGGGGAACACAGACGTGAGGGTCCTGCACCCCCTCCACTAGCGGAGCGTGGAGTCCGCAGAGTCCACATGTGTTCGGGTTCAGATTTGGGCATGCATCCCTGCGATGCCCGATGACTCCACACTGACTGCAGGCCAGGATAGCTTTGTAGTAGTTTTGCACGGAGACAACCATATTGTCATAGTGCACGTAACGAGGCTTCACTTTACCGGTGAAGGTGATGCGTGTCTTGTTGGATTTTCCAAATTTTTGGGTTTCTACGATGGTGCTGGCACGCCAGCAGACTATGTTTTGAAGAGTTTTCGTGGTGTCTGTGTTGAGGACCATGATCAGTCTGTCACTCCATGGCAGATGTTGCCACCGTCTTGTCTGAGGTAACCCTGGAGCAGACTGACTTTTTCTATGAATTCACTTCAAAGTCCCGGATGAGCAGGTCCGCCGCTTCGATGTCCAGGGTATGCACGACAATGATGTTTCGCTCTCGCGATGGCAGCAAGGAGATTCCACGGGCCCGCTCTGGCCCGAGGTATGCCGAGATGGCGGTGCCGTAGCTGGTTTCTGTGAAGTCGTCGAGAAGAGAAACGCGTTCTCCAGGTTTGATTACTAAAATGTAGTCTTCGGGAGCAGGTTTCAGCATTGGACACAGCTTCCACTTTGCGGATGTCTTGACCTTGCATCCCGTGGCGCGTGGCGCGTGTCGCGAGAGCGTTCGTGTTGTCAACAGACGAGCCGGTAGCCAGAGCGGCATCAGACGCCGTCGTCTTGGCTTTGCTCTGGTAGCGGCGTTCTGCCACTTGAATCAAGGCTTGGCTCCGAATTTCCGGAGAAATCATCGAACTTGGTCACTCTTGGTGGGGACTGAGGTCCACGCCATCGCCTCGGGGTCATATACGCGTAGTTGAAGCGTAGAATTAGCAATGTTTCTGCCAAATTGCTTACAGCACCGAGCCGAGCACCGGCGCCGCTGACCACGGTGCCTCCGTGGTCGTTTGACAAACGACCGCAAACTTGGAAGGAAATGGCCCACCTGTACGAAGTGGGTATCCAGTTGTGCCGCTTGGTGTTGAGGATCGCACGATGTCGGTTTTGTCCGTGTATGATGAATAGGGCCGCGGCCCCCGTCGAAATTGGGTGGAGCCAACACACTTCACGTTTGCTCAAGCCGCACGCTTTCAGTGCCCCATCATCAGCGGTGAGTGGTAGATATAAATAGCTTGCTGTTTAAACGTTAAAGGAGGTGCTCCTTCCTGGCTCTGTGGCTTACGCCTTGCTCTCACAATTTAAAGGTAGGACGTTCGCTACCGCACGCTGGACTCTTTTCCTGGATTATTTTTCTTTCTTGCGTTTTGATAGATATCGATACGTATACACGTACCATTAACGATGGCGACGCCAACGTTGACGCCGATGCCTCCGACAGTATTCAGCCGAGAGGGTCCATATAATTGACATCGCAATAAAAGCACCTTCTGATGTAGAACTGTTACGCTATGACACCTTAATCAAAGCTAAACTAGAGTTTGCAGGTATCGTTTCGGTACCGTATGCTGAAACTAATATCAATAACCTAGAAAGATTGCAGCAAAAGGTAGTGTAGGAGTGATATTTAACAAATTCCCAAGACATGGTTCACCCACAGAACTCATTGAAGTTAACTACATTGTACACCAAAAGAGTTGTCTGTTGGTCGAGTTGGTGCTTTGACCTAGAAATCATCGTGAGGGCGCAACTAAATACACGCATCTATTTTTGTCTGTCTCTTCCTGTGTGTTTGTGTTTATTTGCGCTATCAAGATGGTATCTATGCCATATTCAACTACTTGAGATGAGAGGACAGAAGCAGGGACTAGAATTTTTTCAACTACTTTACACGAACAATTCACAGCTAGACTCACTTTTATATCTACCGCTCGTACTAACCCTAACCACCCGTCACCGTAGACAAGATTAATTAACACCCTACTTCGCGAGAACACACACATATCAAAATTATTTTACCCTCCAACAATAACCAAATAGAATAGCGTAAACGATTCGACATCATAATGCTGAATAATATAACTTTTATACCGTGTCGCCAAAAATATCGACTCTATTTCTGTATTATCGCTCTGGTTTTGTTTGATCTTTTTTTTCAACATGTTCAATGTTTGAACATTTTTGTGACCTCCCATCTTGGAATACGTGTACATGGTATTTGATAAATAATGAAAACATAAATAAATAAATAAATAACAGTTACGCAAAATTCTGATTGCGTGTTGCGTTCTGCTTGACGAAGCAAAATATTTGATGATCGCTCTTACATTGCCCAACGTGTCCACTAAACAACCTAAAACACACAGTAGGAATGGGCGACCAAAAGTGACCAAGACTTTCCTGTAGCTAGACCGCAATTTTTGCAGAATTAGTGACGTACTTTAGTCGAGACGTAGTCTGGACGTATGGCGGCTGCCTGCACCCCTTTCTCTGCCTCCTGCTTCTGCCGAGCGACGGAACCTAGTTGGAAAGAGAAACAGGGGAAGCCTGATTTCTTTGCGAACTACCTGGGGAAGTTGTGCTCTATGACAGTGCGGCTTTCGCGCCCACTGTGATTACATCAGCACATCAGCAAAAATTTTGGAACTGGCGTTACAGTGAAAAACAGTGCTAGTTCCCTGAAAGAAAAGAAAAAAGGGAACCCACTTAATCAAGCGTAGAATGAGGCACTCTTCTGATGTCGCTTGTATATTGGGCTGCATTTTGTTTCTTCTTCGCCAATGTTTGTTTCTTCCCTCCACATGTACTATGCAGTTCACTAAGTAACTAGTATAGAAATTTCCAGGGTGTGTGGATTTCTCGCAGAGGCATCGCAATTTTAAGTGTTCTTGTATGTATAGCATAAATCTACAGCAAAAAGAAAAAAAAGCTTATTTGAGAATACATTTCCTTTACCACTAGTACACCTTGAACCGACATTTACCAATGACTGCGAAAGTATATAGGAGCATTAAACTGTTTTTTTTTTCGTGCTGTGCATTCAGCGTGGCAACCTTTTAAACCTTCTGCAGGAGCACCGTGATGCGGAAAAAATCACAGCATATCCACGCAGTGATGATGAGTAGGATGAAGCGTCCGTCAGCTCGTCCGTGCTCCCATCCGTCCATTCGTTTTTGCTTCCGTCCGTCTGCGCGACCATCCGTGTCAATCAAATCGTCTGTCCGTCTGTTCATTCGTCCGTTTGTGAGTCCATTCATCCGTCTGTCCGTCCGTCCACTCGTGCGTCCATCCATCCGTCCGTTCTGCTTATCTGCCCGTCCGTCTCTCTATGCAACCATCCGTGCATCCATCTAGGGAAAACTCCAAGTACCGCCATCTGCTATGTCGCAACCCCGGTGGCAATAACCCGCTCTAGAGCGGGTATATGCCACCGGTGGCTACATATATACACACATGCATACATACATACATACATACATCATACGTACATACATACATACATACATACATACATACATACATACATACATACATACATACATACATACATACATACATACATACATACATACATACATACATACATACATACATACATACATACATACATACATACATACGTACGTACGTACATACATACATACTGGTAGTACGCGTGGAGTGGGAGGTGCGGTGGTTCGGCGATGAGGTGTTTGAAGGAGCGTGGGAGGGCATGGAATGTTGCGGCTCTGTATGGTCGTAGGTCTAATTGGCTTCAACGGCAGTTGAGCGTGGAAGGCCATTGGCTGTTGCGGCTCTGTATGGTCGCAGCTCTAATTGGCTTCAACGGCAGTTGGACGAGGAACGCGGCGGCGGCAGAAACGCTCGACATGCCCGGGTAGACCACAGTAATTGCATATTGGTCGGTTGTCCAGTGTGCGCCAAGGATTATTGGGGAGGGTGGCAGGACGTCGATAAAGCGGAACTCGCGGGCTTGTCGGCGCCCGCGGTGTGTAGAAGACATGAGGGTGTTGAGGAGGGCCTGTGCTGTATGGCACTGCATGTGAAGGCCTTCTCGCGACGTCGGCATAGGTCAACGGCGCTGATACAGGCGGTGGCTGGTGCGTAGGCGGAAGAGCTTCAGATACTTGCTCCTCAATGGTAATAAGACGAAAGGAGTCCATGACTATTACTAAGAAGAAAGGGAGCAATAGACAATGGGTGGGCAACCTCCTCGCGGATGAACTGTTGTAATTGGTGCGTCAATACTATCGGATCTGGGAGATCGCGCCAACGGCCAGTGCTGATGTGCTGGTCGTGTCGAAACTGTGACGTCGCATGGAAATGCGCTGCTTTCGCAACTAGTCGTAGCTCTGGCAGCGCTGAATGATGTCTGTGACGGTTCGAGAAGTTTTCGCCAGAACCATGTGGAACGCATCGTTGTCGATGCCCTTCATGATATGCTTGACTTTGTCGGCTTCGAAGATGGCCGGATTGAAGAACCGGCAGAGGCCTACGACGTCCTCAATGTAAGACGTGAAACTTTCTCCTGCCAACAGGGCACGATCACGCAAACGCTGCTCCGCGCGGAGCTTGCACACTGCCAGTCGGCCGAATACGTCTGCGAAGGTCGTTTTGAAAGAGGCTTAGGTGGCCATCTCAGCCTCATGGTTGTTCAACCAAAGCTCCGTGACACCCCTCAGGTAGAAGTGGACGCGACTGAGTTTGTCGTTATTGTCCCACCGGTTGTTGACACTCACTGTTTTAAACTAAGCGAGCCAGTCCTCGACGTCCTGTTCATCAGTGCCGTTGAATAGAACTGGGTCGCGCTCCCTCGGAATACCGGGGCAGCGGAGAACGAATGTGTGGCAGCATTCAGCTGTGCTGCAATGTCGTCAAGCATGATGGACGGCGGAGGTAGAGTCCGGCTACGGAGTTCGAGGGTGAAAAAGAGAACCAGCACTCTCCACCACTTGGTAGTACGCGTTGAGCGTTAAGTCCGCGACGCGTTTATTGAAAAAAACGAACACAGATCAAGCGCTCGGCGATTCGAATCGGAGCTATCATGAGCACGAACCACGGTCCTCTTCCTCGTCTTTTGCAGGCACTGCTAATTGCATCCTATACATTCTACATTACATACATAAATGAATGAATAAATAAATAAATAACAGGTACGCAAAATTTCGATCACGTGTTGCTTTCTGCTTGAAAAAGCAAAATATTTTGATGGTCGTTCTTACATTGCTCAAGGTGCCCGCTAAACAACCTAAAACACACAGTGTGAATGGGCGACCAAATGTGATGAAGACTTTCCTGTAGCTAGCCCATGGTTGTCGCAGAATTAGTGACGTACTTTAGTCGAGACGTTCTCTGAACGTATGGCGGCTGTCTGCGCCCTTCACTCTGGCTCCTGCTTCTGCCGAGCGACGAAACCTAGTTAGAAAAAGAAAAAGGGGAAGCCTGCTTTTTTTCCGAACTACCTGTGGAAGTTTTCTTTCTAACTAACAGGGAAGTTGTGCTCTAGTAAAGTGCGTACATACATACATACATACATACATACATACATACATACATACATACATACATACATACATACATACATACATACATACATACATACATACATACATACATACATACATACATACATACATACATATATACATACATACATACGAAGGAGGAGGAGAAGGAGCGACAGGCCCAAGCCATAAGGAGCTTCACCCCTAAAAAGAACGGGCCACTCCTACCTTTTGAAATACGCTCTCTCCTAACGATTGAGACAGCAGGAGAGAAACACGATGCACGTCCGCAATCTCGTAGGCTATAGCAAGGGAGTGGAAGGGGGGGGGGTGTTGCTACACTTATTGACGCCGCTTGAAGAGAGCTCTCCGACGAAACTCATGGCCGGCAGATGCGGTGACTATTGCGCGCTGAGAATGCTCATATTTGAACTTGCTCTGGCCCTTTCTGAGGTCATTGCATGACACGAATGCGATGGAAGCATTGTGGCAAGCATATCGAATGACTCTGTGATTTCCGCAAGGGAGCTGGAAGCCATAATGTGGAAATATAAGAGCGAACAAAGTAGAATGAAGGAAGCACTTGACAACAAACTCGCTCAAATCTACAGCAATAAAAAACAGGACATGTATGTGAATGAGCGTATTTTCTCTCAAGTGCTTCCTTTCTTCTAGTTTGTGCGCTGATATAATTCTACAGTATCTTGAAGCAACTGGCCCAGCATTCCACTTTATTGAGCTGCAGGCCACTGATCTGCGCGTTTTTTTTTTGCTCGGAACAGCATCGTCGTGGTTATAACAAAACTTTCAGATGTGAAGCAGCTTATTGTCGAGCTCAATCTGGTGTGCCGCGTGACCAGCTTTACTGCACATGCGCAACAGCTGGCCCAAGCACTGCCTGAACGTGATCTCATGCAAGCGCCTTGCGCTAGGCCCAAACGTGCTCACATCTTCGGGCCTCCATAGGGGCTGGGTAAGGCGCTGTGGCCTCTCCCCCTTACACTCTCAGGAATCACGTGGTGGCTTCGGGGAACGAGATTCAAGACTCGCGATGAACCCACGCGCTCTGGCGTGGCAATCAGCTGCGTGGCATACTTGAACGAGAGGTCAGGGTCAGTAACAGACAGAAACTGCAGTATTGATGGTGTGATCCGCTTGCAAGGACGCGATAACATCGGTGAACGTGCGCGTGATGAACGGAAATTGCTACTCACGGCTCTAACTAAAGGGAACAGTTAGTATGAGGTAACCATTAGTGGCGTGTTGTGTGTTGCGAAATTAATGCGGATGATGCAGAGCATGGAGCCACTTCCCGACCCGTCACCAAACTGATCGGTTCCCCGAAGACGAACACGAGAGACCTGCGCACGGGAAATACAGGAGACTCCTTCGTTCACACAATTAACGAGCGGAGCCGTCAAGGTCGCCCCCGTTCGGGACTAGAAAGGGAAGGCTTACACGGAAGAGCGTCTGGCAAGTATCAGGCCAGGCGCCACCGCCTGAGTTTAAATCATTGTTGGCGCATTTGTGTTGCGAGTGCCACGGTGACGCGACCACTGGGCTGGCCATGGTTGCGGCATGGGGACGAGCATATCCTCTCCTGCTGTATGTCATTTCCGAGAGTTATTAGGATGTCGGGGTGCCTCGCTGTGGCATGCACACCTGGTATAAAGACACAGAGCCCAATGATGAAATCACCGCTCTTAAGGATGTTTCTACGAAGCAACATTTGATGAGAGAGCTGACGAGGCTCGAGCGTGAGAACGGCTGCCGATGGAAGTGAGCCGATGGAGGCAGCACGGCCTGACATGGAAGAGAGTTGACAGGCTGAAAACCTATCTACTCTCGTGTTATATTTCATAACGTGATTTTTACTATCGTAGCTACTGTTATGAAAGTGTTTTCGTGATTGGTTGCCGTGATGCAAGCCCACACGTGTGATTGGCTTTTATCGAGACCCCTTGTTCGACCAAGGGTTGAAAAGAAGATCTCTTAATGTGAAAGAGAGCGGAAGTTCAGGCTTGGACTCGGGCAGGCAACTGGGGCTGCAATAAAGCGTCTCTTCAATGGACTATGGCTTTTCCTTGGCGCTGCCACCGTGCACTCGAGTCATCGAGGGGACGCATTCCGAACCTCAAACACCTTCCTTCCTTAGCTAGTGTAGAAGCTAGTCTAAGAGGAGAAAATTAACTGGCGCAGTCGACTGGATTGAATGCCCCACAGGGAGGAAGTTGCTGAAGTCCGGCAAGCTGACAAGACGCTCATCGCTTTTAGGAACTGCTGGTGCGCTGCGAGAAGTCGCGTCAAGACACTCGCTGCTTTGAGACCTGTCGGCGCGCTGCAAGAAGCAGCATTGGCATTCGGTTCGAGCCTGCTGATCGACTTTGGAGCCTAGAGTTGGGCAGCACAGGAGCTCTTCGCGTCGGTAAACGAGACACGAGCAGCAGGGACAGTCGGCGCAGCTGACTTCAAACGACGGCAGGGGATGTCCGATCGAGCACCCGGAGCATCACAGAATTTGTCGCTACAAGCGTTGGCGACGAGACGGACGTCGTTCCAACCAAAGTTGTCATCGGGCGACGCATCACTACAAGGTCAGGCTTCCTTTGTGCTCTCTCGGGGCCCCAATTTTTTTTCTTCTTCTGTATGCACTTGCCTTCAGGCACTCTCTGGGAGATGACGGATTCAGAGAGAGATGTGATGGAAGGCCACAGTGTGAATAAATTGGATCGCAGCCGCGAGTTGATGCTCGAAATAGAAGTGTTGAAACTCAAGCTCGAGCTGGAGAAAATGATGTGATCGCGCACTTCACCAAAGGTTCCGCACAACCAGAACCAAGAGAGCACTATCGAACGGTACGCGAAAGAGCTTAAGGCAGTCCTATCATCTATGCCCATTAATGAACCTATAATTTCGCCTCGGTTCGAAAATGGGGACTTTTTTTTGTGGCATTGAGGATCCCTGAGAAAGTACAGGGCACAATTTGGTACCATTCTTAAGTGAGAACATGCGTACATTCGTTGCCATTCAGGTAGAGGCTGGGGTAATGCCGTATTCCTACTTGATTTCGAGGTGGCAAAAGAGCTGAGGATGACTCCAAGTGAGTACACCGGCGAATGTGTCTGGATGGAAAACGAGAGGCAGATGAATCGTTGAGCCAAGTGATGGCGCGTCTTGAGACCATGTTCACTTACTACCTTAGACGTAGATAAGTGGAGTCGTTTGCAAGTCTTCAGGAATTGTTGATAGCCGACAGGCTGAAAAAGTTATTGCCAGTTGATCTCCGCTCGCTGGTAACTAAGCAGAAAGCAAAGGGTGGTTGAGGCCCAGGAATATTTCGGAAGTAGCCGCGAGTTTCGAAGAAAGCCTCGGCACCAGAAGGCAGGGCAGTTACCGCAATGCAGGGCCAGGAAATTCTAAATATAGGTCGCCAGCAAAACCATCGGCCAGTGCTAATTTCAGCCATGATTCAGGAGTATGATTTGAATGCGGACGGCAGGGTCACTTCCAAAGAGATTGCGAGCTCTCACGGGACACAGCTGCTAATAAAGCAGAAGTTCCTTGCGCCGTTGCCCAGAGTTAGCGGTCGTTTGAGAGCCGAGCAACATGGTCGCGACACCCTACCGTCGTAAAAAACTCACGCATGAGAGACCCAGGTCTTGACATTTTCGTGGAGGACAAACCCTGTTTCGCGCGAGTAAATTCATGTGCACATATAACAATGATACGAGCGAATGAGGTATCTGCTGAGATTTCGTATGAGAACAGTGGCACAATAAGGCTAACGGATGCTTTTAGGCATGGTGTTACCGCACACCTGCTGCATGTACCTCTCAGTCTCTCAAGCTCGTCAGGGAGCGCTGCTCATTCGGTGAAATTGCGATGCGCAGTGACCGATCAGTTGAATACTATTGTTTCCGTCTTCTTTACACCCGCAGTCTACAAGGGGAAATTAGACTGGAGCCGTATTCACCAACCAGGGAGCCAGAACATGTGTCTAGATGTTCTAGCACTAGCACTAACCCCGTGCTGCGCTCAGTAGAGGAATCACCGAGCAACGCGCGCGAAGTAACAAACACACTGGGCGATGCCAACTCTTCGGTAGTATACAAAGGAAACGAAAAATGAGACGCCCGAGCAAAAGAGCAGAAAAGAGAAGAGCGTCTGGCTAATGTGCGGCGTCAGGTGAAAAAGGGTCGCAAGTCAATATAATTGATAGGAAGCAGTTAGACCTAAAGCAGCCAGGCCAGTCAGTGCAACTAAGCAGCCAGGCAGTATTCTTGCGGGATTTCCGTGAATGATAGGTTACTTTAGTACCTAGTTTCTTGTTTTGTACTGTTTAGTTATGTAGTGCTACCGAAGAGAGGTGACATTGTGAAAGGCTTTTCGTGAAATCCAGCTATTTATCAATAAAAGAGGTTCCAAAGTGTCGAACATGCAGCCGTGAAACGTAAGAGGGACAGGTAGCGTTTGATTGAGCGAGGTCTTCACGTTGATTTCTGAGTTGACGGTAACCAATCCTAGTGAAGCTTTTTGTTTGGCTATATGAACGCATCAAAAACCGCAATCAGAGCTTGCCTTTCCCAAAGATAGGTGAACATTCGGTGAACAGATAGGTGGCCAGTCGTATTTCTCAGTAAGACATTGAGCCCGTCGCAAGAAAGTGGTCCACAATTGAACGAGAGCCGTATACATTTGTGTGGGAGCTAAAGTCATTGGGAACATGTTTATTTGGCACAAAGGTCAAAATAATAACTGATCACGACCCGTTGACTTTTCTAAATCATGCGGCTCCCTCCACTGCTAGGCTAACGCGGTGGGCAATAGCGATCCGAAATCATGACATAAAAAATGTTCATATTGAAGGCGCACTAAATAAGGCCGCTGATGCTCTTTCGCGTCTCGGCTGACCATTGGATTCAATGACTGTATCTGTTTAGAGGCAAGGTGACGTTTTGTCTGTTTCATATGGTTGATTTTGTTGCTGTTGTTGTTGTTGTTGTTGTTTTGTAGCCACTCAGGTAGTTTCTGTGAATTGACTGACTGTACAGGAGTTTGCATCACACGTTTAAGTGTTATGCACGATGTTAGGTGTGTTGAAGAGACTAATAGTTCCAGCATAATGTGAAAATGTCTTGTTTGTTGTACCAGGCATTTTTTGTTATTGTTGTTGTTGTTGAGATTTGAGCTTCCCTCTAAGTGGTATAACTGCTTTTAGGTGTAGTTAGAGGTGTTGTGTAGGAATTATTTTGTAGATAAAATAGGGTAGCATTTGTGAAGTAGGTTCATTAAAAATTTTTTCTTGGTGCGATCCGTTAAGACTAAGGTATACCTATAGCACTGGGTCCGTCGCTCTCTTTGAGTGTGTCATGTGGGGCCTGGAGGGTGCATGAAGTGGTTCTCACATGTTGGGACAATGACCATGTGGTGTGGTGAATTTAAGACAATAGCAGCCAGACTATGCACGGCGTGTGTGCCCTGTTTCAAGCTCACGCGAACTGACTGTGGCTGTGGACCTCATTCTGAGTGCGTTATTCATTGTTGTGCATTACGAGAGTGTTATTTGGAGGACCACTTGAGCATTATGTGTATGTGTCGCTGTGTCTATTTCGCAGAAGGACGCGAAAGTTCTCCTGTTGAAATTGAAGTGAAACTCTGTTCACGCATGTGCGCGCCCTGAGAATGAGATTATTTTGAGTGTTTTTTATTTTTCTCTGTATCGCGTTACTGGACATCGACTGCCCAGTAACACTCTTGAGGGCGATAGAGTTGGAGTAACCATTAGCGGCGTGTTGTGTGTTGCGCAATTATAGTGGCCGATGCAGAGTGCGGAGCCCGACCCGTCAACTAACGAAGCTGATCGGTTCCGCGAAAACGAACATGGGAGACCTGCGCACGGGGAATAAAGGAGACCCCTTCGTTCACACGGTTCACGAGTGGAGCCGTCAAGGACGCCCCCGTTCGGGACTAGAAGGGGAAGGCTCACTCGGAAGAGCGTCTGGCAAGAAGCAGGCCAGGCGCCGCCGCCTGATTTTGTCATTGATGGCATGCACGTGTATGGAGAATGTCATGGGGACATGACCACTGGGCTGATTATGGTTGTGGCATGGAGAGGAGCACATCCTTCTCCGCTGTATGTCATTACCGAGTGTTATTAGGATCTTGGGATGCCTCGCTGGCGCATGCACACCTGGTAAGCGCACAGAGCCAAACGGTGTACTTGCTGCTTTTAAGGAGGCTTCTACGAAGCAACATTTTATGAGAGAGCTGACGGGGCTTGAGCTGAGAACGGCTGCCGATGGAAGTCAGCCGACGGAGGCAGCACGGCCTGACATGGGAGAGAGTTGACAGGCTGAGAACCTACATTTTATAACGGGATTTTTACCAATGTAGTCCCTGTTGTGAAAGTGTTTTGGTGATTGGTTGCGGTGATGCGAGCCTACACTTGTGATCGTCTTGTATCGAGACCCTAAGTTCCACCGAGAGCTGAAAAAAAGATCTTTCATTGTGAAAGAAAGCGGAGGTTTGGGCTTCAGCTCGGGCAGATGACTGAGGCTGCAATAAAGCGTCTCTTCACCGGGCTACGGCTCTTCCTTCGCGCTGCTACCGTGCACTTGAGTCAGCGAGGGGACCCATTCGAACCTCAAAAATAATCCCGCCATAGCTAGTGTTGTAGGTAGTTGAGAAGGGGGAAATTAACTGTACCTATGGTAGTGATGGTTCTCTTTAGTGGGCGATGGTGTTCACTCAACAAGGCTTTTAAGCTTGTTGGTATTTTATTGCAATATTTGAGCTTAGCGCCAGGTACAAAAAATTAGGAAGAATTAGTTGACAGAAAAAAGCCGCACTCGCAACTAAGCTTTATTCTTTCGTTCGTTGCACTTATAGAGCCGAGAAACCACGTGACACGGTAGCACTGCCGCTTACGTCAAACAAGATAAAAACCAAATAAACCGTCGACCACTCTAATCGTCAAAATATTATACTTCACAAGTAATGAAGTGAGCAGACGTTTACTGGTTAATCTGCTGCCCAACGTTTTGATGACACACGCCTGAAATATTTCCCTATCCTGTTTGCTTTTATAACTTCTTAGTACTTGCGTCTTCCCAAGCTCAAGTGCGCTATAGGGAAATTTACTATCTGAAGAATCGCCACTCAAGCCTTTTTGCGGCCCAGCAAAAAAAAAAAAAGGGGTCTGACAAACCGCTAGATGGCGTACGCATGATCGCTTTTACTCCTTTTTGTAAGAAATGTAATAGCCTCCCCAGGAAAACATTGAATACTCCAGTTTAGCATCAATTTTTTGCAAACAAATTTTATTATTTTTGTGCAATGTTTCATATCTTTTCTACACCGTGTCCCACTGAAGAAATTTAATGCCTTACAACAGCAAACAGAAAAATATGACTAGAAAAAGTTGCCTTTCTGCATTTTTTGCACATTTTTCTCTCATATATTTTGTTTATTCTTGCACAGATGTGATTTTCGTGTAGGAACACATTTATCTTTATTTTACACTGAGTGGTGCGTTATTTTTGTGTGTTTTGGGTTTACAGGGGGGCAGGCGCTTTGCTAGGCTTTTATGCCTTTTCGCCGGTCCCCTAGGCGAAAAGGCAATTCGTACATCTCCCTATTTTATTGTTCCGCTTTTTCGCCTAAAATAAACTTCAACTTCAACTTCACAATGAGGCACATTCATGTTGTTTACATGCGCTGTACATGTATTCCCTCAAAGGAAGCATGGGTGTGTGGCCTAGTGGTAAAGACATTCGCTCTCGGCGCATGAGGGTGCGGGTTCAAAGCCCAGCGTCGGAAATAAAAGTGGTACTTTATTTGTGCTGATTACATTATTGTGTCTGATCAATCACTCCTGGCACTGAAAGCAGCACTGCAGCTGGGTGGCAGGGCCCTACGGGAGTGTCCGCTCTTTATTTATACATGTTTCTCTATATGGGCGCACAGTGGCCTGACGTGCACTGCTTGCTGCAGTGGAAGTGGAGAACCAAGTTACTGCCCGTGGCACCTTTTAACGTGCTCTTGAGTTTTCTTGGATGTTCGCAGAGGCGCCGCCCCATTCCCCAGCATACATCAGCCCGCACGTCTGAGAGATCACGTACACGACGTTGCTTTGGCACCCGACGAAGAACATGATGTGCTTCTTGGTGCACGTCGGAACCCTGTGTTCACGAGAATTCACTTGGCGCACATAACTGTCAGCTCGTTTGGGGCGCTGAATGCTACATGAACACCTGCGTGTCCCGCATTCTTTTTGATGTGATGCAAGATGCCGTGAAGATGAGGGATGACCGCTATCTCTTTGCTTGACAATTGCCGGTGTTCTTTCTCTGCAGCTTCTGTGTGTTTCATGCAGAGAAGCATTGTCGCCGATTCAATAGCATGTAAGACAGAAAGCCGGCATCACTCAATCTCTCTGACTGGTTAACAAAGCTGTCCAGTACCGTATGATGGCGAGATAGCTGAAATGCAATCCTGAACGCTGGTACCGCGATGTCCCGCCTAATGAGCTTGGAGTGGCCAGATGTAACTGAAAGAAGCACCTTCCTGGAGTGGGAAGTGTATGCCCAACAAACGTGGTCCTCTTCAAAAATGAGCTCTAAACCCAGGAACCTTAAACGTTGCTCACTTGGCATATATCTTGCTGTGGTAGAAATATCCCTTTTTGTTGTGGAGCACTAATGAGGTTTGAGATTTTCTAGGCGGCTTGGTTATTTCAGGATTTGGTGGTGTATCGTTTGATATCAGACTTTTACTAGTTTAAACACCAAGCCATGCTGATAAAAGTCGTCAACTAAGCGATAGACAAACACGGTGTGCTTCGCTTCCAAAACGCATGTGGCATGAGCGTCGAAGGATTTTTCGAGCTTCTGGGGACGTACCTGCAGTCTTCGTTTTTGGAGTTCAGAGGTTATCTGTACCGACAAAATGAAGAAATCTGCATTGGTAGCTGCTTGGTGCTGCTAATCGACTTGCTATTGACGCATCTCTATCGGCGAGATGAAGAAAACTTAGGTGGTGTCTCTGTTGAACGCGTATTTCGATACGTAGATGACTACCATGTGCTGTTCATGGCGCAATGCAAATCTAGTGAAAGTCGCTCAAGGCAGCTTTTTCATCTATTTGAGGAAACACTCGATGGCCTGACCCTGACCATGAAGCTGCCAAGTGAGCAACGTTCGAGGTTTCTGAAAGTAGAAATCACTTTCGTAGGGGACCCCGTTTGTTGCGCATACTCTACCTGCTCAAGGAAGGCGCTTCTTCCGTTTACGTTTGGCCACTATAAGCTCGTCAAGTGCGCCATCGCTGTATAAGCGTTGAGGAGTGCATTGCAGCAATCTTGCCACCACAGGGTACAGGACAGTTTTGTCAACCAAACAGAGAGATTGAGTGATGCCGACTTTCGCTCTTACATGCTATATGAGTTGGCGACAGTGCTTCTGTTCATGAAACGCACAAAATGTGCAGAGAGAGACAACGGCTAGTTGTCAAGCCCAAAGATTGTGGTCATCCCTCATCTTCTCAATATCTTGCATCGCATCAAAAAAAATGCTTGACGCGTAGGTGTTCGTGTAGTATGCAGCGTCCAGAACGAGATGGTAGCCATGCGCCGCCAAGTGAACTTTCGTGAACACAAGTCTCCGTCGTAGACCAAGAAGCACATAATGTTCTTCGTTGTGTGCTGAAAGAAGGTTGTGTACGTGAATGCTCTGACGAGCGGACTTGTGCAAGTTGGCCGAACGGGGTGGTGCCTCAACGAACATCTAAGAGAACGCAAGAGCACGTTAAAAACAAGGCGCAGTAAGCAACTTGGCTCTCCATTGCAGCAAGCAGTGCACGTCAGGCCACTGCGCATCTGAGCTTGAGAAAACGCAAGTACTAAGAAGTTATAAAAGCAAACACTGTAGGAGCAGAAAATATTTCAGGCGTATGTCATCAAAACGTTGGGCAGTACTTGCACCAGTAAATCATCTGTCCTCTTGTTTTCTTGTGAAGTAGAATATTTCGAAGATAAAAATGGTGGACCGTTTCTTTGGTTTTTTTATTTTCTTTGACAACTTAGCAGTTCTATTGTATTGACACGAGCGTGTAGTGGGTTTCTGGCTGTTAGGTGGCTAGTGTCATCATTACTTGTGCGTGTCGAAGGATTAGGTCTGCAGAAAGACGGCGACAAACTCGCGCTGCTCTATCGAAGCTGTTCCTCTGTTTGCTACAGTGTTTCTTGCACTGATTTTATTTCCGTGTTAAACTAGTGGAGGTGTTGCGTGCAATCCCCATTCGCTAGTTTTAACTCAAGCTGCTTCAAGGTTCTGCCACCATTTCAACGATTCCGGAAGAAACCCTGGTACTTTGCCTCAGCCGCCGCTTGCTAGGAATACATCCTAAATTTAGTACCCTCAGTTCGGCAAGACTGACCACCACAACGACAAGTCAGACCCAAGAAAGCAACGTAGACCAACTCACCTACACCGCAAGCGTCGTCTACACAGCACGCAACCCTCAGCCGTTTCATGGTGATGTGTTTAAGGACGTAAATAACTGGCTAGACCACTTCAATCGCGTTGCAGCCGCCAGCAATTAGAATTACACCAAGAAGCTTCGCTACGTCTATTTCGCACTTGAAGACTCTGTTCGCATGTGGTGTAAGAACCATAAGCCGTCTATCACCAACTGGCAATACTTTCAGCGACAGCTATGCCAGGCATTCAGAAAACCCGAAAGGAAAAGAAAAACCGAGCAGGGTGTGCAGAGTCGGGTTCAGAAGCCAAGTGAAAACGTGGCTATGTTTGTTGAACACATGTCACGTTTCTTTAAGCGCGCTAACCCAGGGATGGATGAAACAAAAAAACTTCGACCCCTGCGGGGTGTCAAGGAGCAACATTTTGCTGGATTCATACGCAAGCCCACAACCACTATCGATGAGTTTATTGCGGAAGCTACTGCCATGGAACTGGCACTTCTGCACTGCTCTCTACAGTACGACCGCCAAGCTTCTGTCACCGCGGTGTCACCTTTCACCTGTGGGCAGGACTTATCAGCACTCTACGAGCTTGTGCGGAGCGTGGTCCGTGATGAGCTCGAAAAAGTTTGTCCCACTTATACTCACCCAAGTGCGATGATTCTGGGAGAAATTACTCGCGATGAACTCAAAAATGGGACACAATCATTGCTCCCGATGCATGCGGAAGCTCCTGCTATGTCTTACGCAGAAGCATTGTGGAGTCCTCAACCTTCTATCGGACGCCGGCCACCCTCTACTTTCCACCATCACCCCGTCCATTCGCACCAGCAAATAACTACGAGAGCACTTTCCGGTATGACGTTCCGCGCGAGGTTACGTGTAAGTCTAATATACGGCGCATCTTTGACAACAGGCCCCTTTGCTACCACTGCGGTGAAGCGGGCCATCTGTACCGCCAGTGTGCGTATCGCAGAATGGGCCTTCTGGGGTTTCACCCTAACGCGGCTCGACACAGCAACGAGGAGCGTCCTCGCGAGATTCATCAAATCCTTGCAGCGCAGCAGCTGTTTCCTCCTGCACAAAGCCACAGGCCACGCTCAACTTCTCCTCGGCGCCTCGGCTCGCCTAGTCGTTACGCCAGGTCCCCAAGTTGTGGTCTATGCCAAGAAAACTGAAGCCAGCCGCATCTGGGGGTGGGGCCGTGGTTGACCAAACTGACTAACATCCTCTGCCCCGACACGTTGACGACGCCAATACCTCTGCCACGAAATTTTTGGAATGCGCCGCAATATTTTTCGCCGATATTTCTATAACCATTGAGAATCGCTCGGCCACCGCCCTCATGGATACTGGCGCCAATTCCTGCGTTATGAGTTGTGACTTCGAGGCTGCTCTCCGAACAGTGGTGACGCCATGGAACGGTTCGCAGCTCCGTACCGCGGTTAGTAATCTAGTGATGCTGGTTGGGAGGTTCACTGCCCGAGTACATATTGGCGATTCGACCTTTATCGTGACTTTCGTCGTACTGCGAGAACGCTCCAGGCAGGTCATCTCAGGATTAGACTTCCTTCAAAAATGTGGGGCTATAAAATCTCTGATAATTTCTGGTGACGCTTTCAGGTAACGAGCATTTTCAGGATTTTGAATCGCGTATGATTACATTGCGTGTATCGAACGATTCAGTGACAGTACCGACCCGTTTGAGCGTTTTGGTTAACGTGCTGAGTGACACCAACCGAACAGCTCTCGGAGTTGTGGAAGGCAATCAGTCCGTGCTCTTATCTCGTCAAGTATGCGTCACCCATGGTCTCATAGAACTGACATATGATCATGTGAAAGTTCTACTAACAAATTCCAGTCATCAATACCAGCACTTCATGAGGCATTCATCGCTTACTTCGAAGAAATCAGAGACTCGAAAGCTAGCTTATCACTCCCGAAACTCGCTTCCGGTCGTCGCGACGACAGTCTCCGGTTAAGCTTGATGTGACCTGCGCACTGTCGACTTCACAGAAAGAGAATCTTCGCTCCCTTCTGCTTTCCTTCAGTGATTGCTTTGCCACTACGTCCAAAATCAGACACCCGTCAAATCATAACAGAGCCCAGCGAAATGCCTATCCGACAAAATGCTTATCGAGTTTCCCGCAGAGAACAAGACGCCATGCACGACCAAGAACAACAAATGCTTGCGAACATCATTCAGCCAATGGGCGCACTGGTTGTGTTGGTGAAAAAGAAAGACAACACATTGTGTTTCTGTGTCGATTATCGCAAACTAAACACCGTGACATAGAAATACGTTTATCCACTTCCTCGGATCGACGACTCATTCTACCGCCTTAGAAACACCCGAAGTTTTCCATTTATGGATCTACGCAGTGGTAATTGGCCGATTCAGGTCGATGAGAGTGACCAGGAAAAGACCGCCTTCACTACACCTGACGGACTCTTCGAAATCAAGGTACTTCCTTTTGGACTGTGCTCTGCTCCCGCGACTTTTCAACGATATATGTACAGGATTTTGTCTGGTCTCAAGTGGCAATCGTGTCTTGCCTATTTAGATGACGTAGTCGTTTTGTCATCGACTTTCTAGCAGCATCTTCAGCGTCTTCGTGCAATACTTGAGGCGCTACGAATAGCTGGTCTGTCGCTCAAGCCCGAAAAATAACACTTCGCCTGCGAGGAGCTCAAGTTTCTCAGCCATGTAATCAACAGTGACGGAATTTGCTCAGACCCCGAGAAAACACTGGCTGTCGCTGCCTTCCCAATTCCGACAAACAAACAAGACGTACGCCGTCTTCTGTGCCTTTGTGCGTGTCATCGTCGCTTCGTTCTGAACTTTTCAAAAATACCATAACCCTTAAACCAACTCATGAGAGACAACATTACTTTTGTGTGGGCCCCAGAACAACACGAACCTTTTTGCGAGCTACGACCACTCCTCGAGACTCTTTCGATCTTGAGTCATTTCCACGAAAATGCCGACACTGAAGTGCATACAGATGCAAGTAATATCGGCCTCGGAGCCGTTTTTGTGCATTGGCAGGAAGGTATCGAGTGAGTGATCGCCTACGCTAGTCGTACGTTATCATCGGCTGAAACGAACTATTCCCCCACAGAAAAGGAATGCCTGGCTGTTGCGTGCGCCATAGCTAACTTCCGACCGTATTAGTACGGGAAACCGTTCAAAGTAGTCACCGACAACCATTCCTTGTGCTGGCTTGCAGGCCTCAAAGACCCCTCAGGCCGCCTAGCTCAATGGAGTCTCCGCTTACAAGAATTTGACGTTACGGTAGTTTACAAGACAGGACGCAAGCACACCGATGCTGACTGCCTGTCACGTGCGCCAGTCGAGTCAATTCCTCCTGACCAAACTGACGGCGAAAGTTTACTCATGGCCGTCACAGCCACCGACTTGGCTCAAAAAAATGCGTGATGACACAGAACTTCGCCCGATCATCGAATATCTCGAGGACACGCTTCAACAGCCACCACGAACGTTCAGGTGCATGATTTCATCATTTTTTCTCCGTAACAACGTCTTGTACAAGCGAAGTTTTGATCCCAACGCTCGAACTGCCCTACTGGTCGTATCATCTGTGATGCGAGATGACATTCTTAAGGCGTGCCATGACGAACCATCTTCTGGGCATTTGGGGTTCACGCGTACTCTGGCTTGTATCGGCCACACGTACTACTGACCCAAACAGTGCCGTACCGTCAAGCACTACGTCAAAACCTGCCGAGACTGCCAGCATCCCATGACTCCGCCCATGAAACCTGCTGGTCTTTTACACCCTGTGTAGCCACCCCAAGAGCCGTTTGAATGAGTTGGCATGGACCTGATAGGTCCATTTTCGAAATCTATTCAAGTCTCTTTAGCGCGGAATCGCTGGATAATAATTGCGAGTGACTATTTAACCCGTTACTCTGCAACACGAACACTCCAGCGCGGTACGGCAAGCGAGGTCACGGATTTCTTCATTCATGCTTCCGTCCTCCGCCATAGGGCACCGGCCGTGGTTATAACAGAGCGAGACACGTCCTTCACTGCCCAACTGCTCGAAGAAGTGATGACACTCAGCGGTGCCGTACATCGCCGAATGACAGCCTAACACCCACAAGTTGATGGATTTACAGAACGGCTGAACAAGACCATCACAGACATGATTTGCAAATATGTCGACGTCGACCATAGTAACAGGGACAGTGTCCTCCTCCCTTTCGTAAATTTTGCATATAACATCACCTTGCAAGAAATTACAGGATTTACACCTTTCCGCATGATTTACGGCCGCGAATTCAGTATGATGTTAGACGCCATGCTTTTACCTGGTGCCTTTACGACCACCACAGAAAATGCGTACCAGTACGCGTAGTGTGCCGAAGAAGCTCGACAACCAGCTCGCTTGCGCATTCGCTCTCGGCAACAACACGATGCTCATAGGTACGATGTAAACTACAAAGTTATCGCGGAGCCTAGTGTGTGGTCCTCCCGTCATGGTGCCAAGCCGGACTTTGTCCACGTGGCTAACGTGAATGCTTGAACGAGCTGGTACTACATGATTCACATAAAAAAGCGCCAATAACGAGGGACAAGAAAAGAAGGAGACAGACAGCGGCACTGACTTACAACAAGATTTATTTGCTAGAACCGCACAATATATATTTGGGCAGTCTTACAAAAAAGATAAAAATATAAAACAAAGAAAGCAAAATTCACCTAACAATTACCCGCGTTATCAATCAATCAATCAATCAAAAATCTTTTATTTTCGCCATTTAATACAAAGGTGAAAAAGGGAGAACTGGAGAAAAATCCGATAGTTCTTCGGCTTGACAAAGCTCCGGTCCCCCAGGCAGACAGTGGAGAAGTTTGTTTCGAAACAATAGAAGAAATCATGTTACAAAGTATAAAGCATTAAAGCAATAATAACATTTCTACTCAATATAAACTAAACATTGCGATGAAGGAAGAGAAATGTATAAATTAAAAAGAACTATAGAGCAAGTACAGTTCCGGACAGAGGAGCCATCAGGTTCCTAGGTTTGATGTTAACATTGAGTCCTTCCCACGTGTGTTGGGCCTATGAGCCACGTGCTAACACGTCAATCCTCCCGTTTGGTCCAGCAAAATTAAAAGTGGTTAAGCGCGCTATTGCTAAGACTTGCTACACAAACGCTTTGCGAAGGTCTTGCCATCATATGATTCGGCCCAGCTTTTTTCAGCAAACTAAACGCCTTGCTGAGGCTGGTTTCCCGATGTACGTTTTGACCGCCGCTGCTGAGTGTCTACTCTGAGAAATCAGAATGACCCAAGAGAATAATGTTCGAACCCGTACAAAGGGTAACGGACGGGAGAAACAAAACTTCGTCGTTATTACCTCTATCCACGTCGTCACCCACAACCTCAAAAAAGTGGCCAGCAGGTGCGACGTAGACCTAGTTTTTTCTGCCCCAGAAAAAAGGTTGTGCAGGGCCGTGAATCGTGGTTAGTGAGTGGGAACAACTTGAGTTTCTTATAGTGCAGAAGCTCAGGTTGCCACCCGTCACCCATCCACCCCCCCCCCCCCCCCCCCGTCGTGGGGACCGCCAGGTCTAGCCCGACGACCCTGTCGCTGGCACAATGAACGGCCAGAATTTGGTCCTTAACTTCTGGGCGGCGCAGAAGCGCATTCCACTCTGGTTATCTATAAGTCAGTCCAAGCGACTCGCACATTTAGAGCATGTGTGCTAATGTAGTGGTCTGCCCACAAGCGGTGAGGCAGCATCGGGGAATTTCTGAGGATACATCGCATTTAGGTATGCTAACGACGCGTAAGACTGGATCTGATGTAAGCGCATCAAGACGGCCTGTGCTCTATTGAGTTTTGAATGCGGCATTGGGAATGCCCGCCTCACCATGTATAATACTTGGTAATCTCGTTGTGTGTAGTAGGTGTGTCTTTATGTCCCACGTCGTCGGCACTGGAGCCGTCGCCCAAGTCGAGAGCAGCGCGGTCAATGAGCGCGCGCGCTGCTGTCTGGGCCGATTCATTCGGGTTCAGTGCAACGCCGTTCACGGAGCCGACATGCGCGGGGAACCAATGTATGGTGTGAGGGACAATCGTATCGCTGGTGGAGCTGTTCAAGGTCTTGGCGGCCTGTGTTGATATGCAGCCCTTTTGAAAGGCTCTGACCGTGGATTCGGAGTCGCTGTACATCTCTTCGTACCGACCATCCAGCAGAGCGAATGTGATGAACACTTGATCAGCTACCCGGCGGTTTGTTGTGTGCACCATGGCGCACAACGAACCGCCGGGTGGCTGAACAAGTGGTCATAGTTTGTAGTCGAGCCTGTCTGGTCCACGACCACCGCTGCGAAAGTCTTGCCACCTCGATATGCTGCAGCGTTAACTAAACTTTCATTTACGCGAACATTTCCCAGTTGCTTCAGTAGAGCCAACGCGCTTGCCCGACGACATCCCTCATAGCGTACAGGGTGAGTGTTGCGGAATATTGGGGCGACAATGACCTTTTCCTGTATATAATTTCACGCTATTCGTTTCCAACTTCATAGGGTTAAAACCAAAAAGGATTAAAGGAAAATTGCTTGAGTGGAAGCTCCTGCGATGGCTTGCCAGCAGAAGTGAAGCCACTTTTTGCCACTGCCAAGATGTCGGAAACAGGCTCTTTTCTTATAGTGCCCACTTAAAGATCGAGTGGCTTTGATATGTTATGTAAATGCTACGTTAGTTCTATATAAATAGATAGTTGTTCTCGACGAAATAACACACAGAAACAAGTATGGATGGCTGAATCTTCAAAACACTTCACCTACAATTAGAGGCTCACTACGGAAAACTTGTAACTTTAAGACGCACTTAGAGCGCTATGTGGCCCGAAAAAGTTCCCACATTAAACTCGTTGGGCGCGCAAGGAAAACGCTTCGTTTTTATTCGCTGAACGGCGATACTTTATCATGCCCTAGTAAGATGGCCGGCACAGCCGCCATCTTGCCAGAGAAACGGCTTCACTTCTGCGCAATCATTTCCACTCCAGCAATTTTTTTATTCCTTCTGGTTAAAACCTAGCTCACCAAATATGCGCCGACCATTCGTCGTAGGGAACCACCGAGCTAGCTGCGAGCGTTGCGGCGCTTCCGCTATCTCGGCAGCAGGATTGTGCACAACGAGCGCGAGCAAGTTCTCGGTGTGTGTGCGTAAGGAAGCCCCAGTGCTTTCTTGACGAACCTTCTGATAATCGCGTCGAGCTTGTCCCACTCCAACCTAAACCAGTTGTGCATGGCAACGGTGTAAGTAAAGTGTCAGAGCACAAATATTCATGAGCCTTAACAAATTGGCTTCCTTTAAGGCCTCTATGTCTCCCAGAGATTATTTTGACGAAAAGCGTTGTCAGTCTTGGCGACAATCTTCCGTATAATGATGCCGTGGCCACCCTTCTATTCATTAAACATGCCCAGGATCCGGTTGGTATACCCTCGTAATTCCCTCCCAGTTACACGCGTAAATGTGTATATCGCTTTCTTCTACGGGTTTCCATCCCTTAAGGCGGCCACTTCGTTCTGTTCTATAGAGCAGGAGCTCCGACTCGGCCGTTTGGGGCAAATACGATTCAGCCTCGGTGACTGCTTCTTAAAGGGCAACTTGCACCCGGCTTTTATTGCCAACGACGCACCAGATTGTGATGTCGTTAGCGTAGATAGTATGCTTCATGCCGTCCACACCAGCTAGTCTTTTCCACAGCCCGAACATGCAGAGATTGAGAAGCACCGGAGAAATCACAGACCACTGGTGCGTGTCTTGTTGTCCGAGTGGTGTCTTCAGAGAAAGAGTACTCGATGCTCAGCGTCATTTTTTGTTTAAAAAATTATTTACTGCATGTACTGCGTTTACTGCATGGCTTCATATCATTCCAGTAACAGGGCACACACACTTCGGGCGAAGCTGCTTATAGCGGCACCCGTTCGTTCCTCGTAGCTGTTTTAGTATGTAACAAGTATAACATTTTGACCTCCAAGGTGGTGCCGGTGAGAGATTTCTTGTGTGCGTTGTTGAACAATGAAAAATAGTGCTCAATGTACATTCCTATGGCTGCTAATGGGGAATGAGAGACAGGAGCATTAGGATTTCAGTTAACGCGCACGCTGCGATCCCCATTAGCAGCCGTTGGCATGTACATTGAGCACTATCTATCGAGAAAGCGTTGCTACGTTATACTCGCTGGGCGCAACCCCATTGGTTTTAGAAAGGTTTAGCGAGCGTTGGGTCGCAGTGCCATGAATACAGTGAACTAGTATATATTATGAACTCGAGGTGGTTAAAGGTGGGAAGTTGACCCAAAGTGCAAGCCGTAAGAAAGTGTACATGTGCCCCCTCTCGTTTAGTCCTTGAAATGTCCGCTGGATGGCGGTGATTCTATATGGGGAATATATGATGAAAAGATGCGAGATGGTGGTACTCGGAGTGTTCAAGAGATGGGCGAACCTACACAGAGACAGGTGCATGGATGGAGGCAAGAACGGGCGCAGGGGCGGATGCATTAACAAACGCAGGGACGGACGCACGAACAGATGCACGCATGGACGGGCGGAAGTACGCATGGACGGTCACACAGGCGGCCGCATGGACGGATGGAAGCAAGAAGGAATGGACGGACGAATGCTTCACCTCACTCTGCATTATTCACTCCGTCGATAGGCTGCCAATTTTCTTTTCCTGACAAGAAGGACTTGATGTAGTTTACAGCCTAGGCCCAAGCTCCAGTTTCACCATGGTCTCCAACATGAGTTGGTGCTTAATGTGTCGAAGGCCTTCTCTAGGTCCTATATCTCTAGAGCCTCTATATCTCTAGGGTAACCATCAAGAACTTGGTGCTTAGTGAGAAGCAATGCACTTTGCGTTGAAAGGCTGGTACGAAAACCGATCATATTGTGCGTATAATATCGGTTCCATTCAGGTAGTCGTTAAAGGGCCACTCACCAGGCCCCATACCGAATTTTTGTTAGTTTAAGTTGTTGGGTGTCCGATAATTTTGCCACAAAAATTTTTCTAATTGCTTCAACACGAGGAGAAAACAGGTTTTTTGAAGCGGCGCGAAACGAGGATGAGAGGAGGCAAGCTCGAAACTCTTGCCACTTTTCCGCGTAGCCTTCACAAGCCAAGTCTCTACCCGACCTTCTCCAGCATCCGACCAAGAGGTGAACTGCGCATGACGTGCCCAAACAAGTCCAATCCCGAACAAGCGGGCAGCGTTGCTTCGTTGACCAGCGTTATTTTGTGGTCTTCTGCCTGTTTCTATGGAACGGTTTGGAAACGCTCGCTAGGACGCTGTAGAGTAGATGAGCACAATGAGTGCGCGAACGCATGGGAGCGTTACACGGTGGTCGTCTGCTCAATGCGCTGACCGCGGGGACCCGAACGCATGCGAAACGCTGGCACATTAGCATCGCATCTCGTAGCATTTCACGGGGAAAAATGAATAAAAAACGCGCACAATTTTTTATTGCGTCTCATTATTTATTTCAAGTTTTATTATTCTCCGAAAGCAACAAACACATAAACTACACATGTTGTGTTAAATAATTTTCGCCATGTCACGTGGTATGCTGTTGACAACGTCTGAGCGAGTTGTCTACGTAGAGGACCAACGCCTTTGCATTGCCGTGTACGTAGGGCCATTCATAAGCCCACGTCATGCCCTCAGTCTCTAGGAGTGCGCTGGCACAGGAGAGGGGAAGCAGCGTTCAACTTGAAATTTGACCCATTTACGCGGCGCGTAGCATTGCAAATTTTGGCAGACGCGATCATGAACGCCTCGTTTACGCATAGCGCTAGTCAGCTCAAAATTGTCAAACCTGGTGAGTGACCCTTTAAGTCTGTTGAGAATCGCGTGCTCTGCCACCTTACCCACGCACTACGTAAGGGAGATGGGGCGAAGATTCTGAACGCTGGGAGACTTTCCTGGCTTGGGAAAAAGTACGGTGTCAGCTAGATTCCGTTCCTCAGGAACCCTACCCGTTTTTCATGCTTTATGGATGAAACCAGTTAGACATTCTACGAATGCGGCGTTGAGGTTTCTGAGGGCTCTGTTTGTGATTCGGTGCGGCCACGGTGCCGACTTGCGATTGAGCATTTGTATCACTCTCCTGATTTCAAGCTCTGAAAAGTCTTCGTCTAGTTCAGGTAAAAAGAGAACCGCCATACTCAGGGAACACGCCGTCTTCGTCCTCTCGTTCAACCGCCAGGTAAATGAAAACTAATTGGGTAACGAGTTCGTTAACTACTGTTCTTTGATGGCTGCGTGAAAGGCATGGGCTAAAGTGTGTCTGTGGTTGGCCCTAGTCCACGAGGTGCTTCAGAAGGGGCCAAGACTAGCTATTTCTGATTTAACCGTCGTCGGGCTCACAGAGCTCGTCCCACTGCTGTTCGCACAGTGTGGCGCAGTGTAGTTCAATTTCTTTGCTGAACTTTGATATTCTTTGCCGCAGTCTGCGGTTGTGCCTTTGCACCTTCCATCGAGAAAATAGAGCTGCCTTGGCTTCGAGCAGGTGAGCAAGCCTGCTGTTCATCTTCTTCACATTGAATTCTGTCTTTATCGTATTGGTGGCAGCGGTGGTATCTCTGTGGATTCCCTGGCAACATTACTCGAAATCGTCAGGAACACTGACACTTGTATAGCGATCGCTGCGAAAAATATTCCAGCCAACCACCATGAACTCTCGGACTCTGATACGGTCCACAATAATAGTATATTGAAGAACGTAGTTGTCGCTACCGAATTCCATGGCGGTGTTGGTCCATGTAGTCTTTTCGACATTCTTGATGAAAGCGAGGTCTGGCGTCGTGTCTCTGCTCGCAGAGTTGCCTATCCGTGTAGGAAAAGCCTTATCAGTGATTAAGGTAAGGGCTAGCTCGGTGGCGTCCTACCAGAGGTCTCGAAACTTTCTCGTCATACACGTATCTCCATAAGCCATGTGGGGCATTGAAGTCACCGACTATGACGAGGGGCCAAGGACCGGCTAATTCAACTGCCCTCTTGAGCAACGTCTTGAACTGCTGGCGCCTTTGCTTTGGGTTACTGTAGACATTCAAAACAAAAAGACTGTTTTACCTCTAATTGCGCTCGTCATACACGTATCTCCATAAGCCATGTGGGGCATTGAAGTCACCGACTATGACGAGGGGCCAAGAACCGTCTAATTCAACTGCCCTCTAGAGCAACGTCTTGAACTGCTGGCGCCTTTGCTTTGGGTTACTGTAGACATTCAAAACAAAAAAAAAACTGTTTTACCTCTAATTGCACTGTCGAATGTCAAGCAGGATCTCTGCCATTACATACTCGATATTGCATCTGGCCAGCTTCAAGTTGCGGGCGATGTGCGTCAGCTTTTTACTTATTAGTGTGCACACACCTCGTCCTCTTGACTAGCCAGGGACTGCCCTATAGACAGAAAGGGACGCTGCAGAGGCTAAAATCTTTTAAAGGCCCATAACTTGAGGTTTCTCCGTTATTGTTCTATAGTACTGCTGCAAGAGTGCTTTTTTGCCCGTGTACCACCTGCAGTTCCACTGCTAAATACATTGCATTTGCATTGCATTAGCATCAGCAATGCAGACAGTGCATTCATCGATATTCATTATGGATTATGCTTTCATCACCACCCTGCGGGGTCACTGTGGCTCGAAAAATCTGCCCTTCTTCATGATGAACTCCTCGGCTGTTGGCGTGTACGGGAATGGCCATTTTTACGTTGCATGGCGAGGCACACTGTGGCAAAGATTTGGGCAGCTTAACGTGATTCTCTAGCTCGACGATGCGCTCGTTCATTGCCCTTAGCCCCTCGATTGGGTCACTGAGTGCAGCCTGCATCTGCCTAACACTTTCCGTGAAGATAGCTACACTCCCTGCCACAAACCTAATGTTCTCTGTGATTGTAGTCAGCGTTTGCTTAAATTCTCCTCGACTTCAGATTCCATGTTCTGAAGCTTACTCACGATCGCCCTGCGTTTGGTTGCATTGGGCCCATCATCAATAGAGGTCAGAAACGGCGTATCGTGTTTTCAGGGCGAAGCTTCTTAAAGCGGCACCCGTTCGTCTCTCGTAGTCGTAGTCGTAGCCGTAGTGTGTAACCAGTCTTTATTTTATTTTATTTTATTTTATTTTATTTATAATACCTCAAGGGCCCCAGTCAAGGGTTGTTACATGAGAAGGTAGACATTCACAAACAGATGATTTGTTCGATGGCTTCTTTGAAATGGGCAATGCTGGAGTGGTGCACGATGTCAGCAGGAAGATCGTTCCATTCTGTTGATGTTTGCACAAAAAATGAAGAGTGATGGGCAGTGGTATGCGCACGGAGTGGATAAAGCGCTTTCGAATGGCTGATACGGCATGAAAGACGATGGGCTGGAACGATAACATGGTTTAGGTGCAATGCATGATAAAATGTGTGAAACAAACACAGTCTTGAAATTTTGCGGCGTGAAGCTAAGTTAACCATGTTAGCTTAAGATTTTAGTTTGGTGACGCTGCTAAGATAGGAATAGTCAGAATAAATGAATCTGGCTGCACGATTTTGGATAGTTTCAAGCGTTTTAATAAGAGTTATTTGATGGGGATCCCAGATGGCACATGCGTATTCTAGCTTCGGGCGGACTAGTGTTAGATAGGTTAAAAGTTTAACAGAAGGTGGGGCTAGACGTAAGTTTCTTTGGAGATAGCCAAGCACGCGGTTGGCGCCATTAGTGACGTTCATAATGTGGGATGACCAGGTCGGATTTGAAGTTAGAGTGATACCGAGGTATTTACATGAATTAGCTGCTGTTATTTCAGAATCAAGTACGAAGTATTTATTGGAGGAATAGGATTGAAGGCGATGAAAGGAAATGACACAAGTTTTCTTTATGTTAAGGGACATAAGCCATTTTTCGCACCATGATTGAATCAAACAAGGATCAGACTGTAGGATGACAGGGTCGTTAAAATTGTGAATAGGACGATAAATGACACAGTCGTCTGCGAACAGACGAATGTTAGACGCTAAGTTATTGGGGAGGTCGTTAATATAGATTAGGAATAGTAGAGGACCAAGGACCGTGCCTTGAGGTACGCCGGAGGTTACTGCGGATAGGGAGGAGGGATGGTTATTAGCACAAACGAACTGCTTACGGTTAGTCAAGAAGTCACATATTCAATCAAAAACAAGACAATTAAGGTTAAGACGCGAAAGCTTCAAAAATAATCTGTTATGAGAAACTTTGTCAAAGGCTTTTTCGAAATCAATGAAGATGGCATCTACAGGTATGTTATTATCCAGACTAGAACTCAGGTCGTTAACGAACAAGGCGAGTTGAGTGTCACATGAAAGTACTTTTTGAAAACCGTGTTGGTTAGGGTGAAAGAAATGTACTGAACGTAGAAAAATTACTATGTGGGAATAAATTATGTGTTCCATTAATTTAGAGCATACACTTGTGATAGATATGGGGCGATAATTACTGGGTAAAGATGAAAGACCGTTTTTCGGGACAGAAACAAACTTACCAAGCTTCCAGTCTTCCGGCACCACTCCGCATGAAATGGACTGCTGAATTATGTGCGAAAGAATAATGCTTGTTATAGGCTTAGTGTTTTTCAGAATTTTGAAATTGATGCCATCTATTCCCGCGGATGACGTTAGTTTCAATTCGTCAATTAGTTTTGCAATACCGTATGAATCGAATGTAATGCCTGGCATGACAGGATGATCAAGAAATGGAGAGTCTGGAAGCGGGCTGCAAGATTCAGGGGTAAATACGGAAGAGAAGGCAGTATTTAGTACTTGAGGGCTAAGATGTTCTGGAATAGGATCGCCGTGTTCATCAAGTAAGGATAACGTTTTTGTGGGGTTGGGGTTAATGGCTCTCCAAAATTGTTTACGGTCATTTCGTAGCATATTAGGTAATGTAGAAGAGAAAAAACAACGCTTAGCCTTCGCAGCGAGTGATTCAAATTCCTTTGCCGTACCGCGGTACTTGTTCCAAGCGCTGGCGCTGTTAGACAGTTTAGCCGAGCGATATAATCGCTTTTTTTTATTGTTAAGACGCTTAAGAAATATATTGAACCAAGGCGAAGACGCCCGTTCCGTAATTGTAATTGTGGGTATAAATCTGTTGATCAAATCATGGATTTTGCACTTGAACAAAGACCAGTTAGTTTCAAGGGGGCGTTGGAAGAAGTCGTTTAAATACCATTCACAAAATATGAATAGTTCGTTGTTAATTGCGGCATAGTTACCCTTATCGTAGAGTGTGAGGGTTTTCTTGGAATGGCTTTTACCTGGTAGTTGATTAAAAAACGTAGCGTGAAGCTTAGCGTGATCACTAATCTCTGGGAGAGAAACTAGGGATGCAAGATTGTCGGGGTGTGACGTGAAAATGAGGTCGAGAATATTTGAAGAGTGCTCAGTAGCTCGCGTTGGGAATGAAACAAGTTGAGATAAACCAAATGTTAGGCACGTGTTAACAAAGTCGCTTTCCATAGTATGTTTAGATATCGTGAGCGCGACGTTAGACCAGATTATTCCTGAGAAGTTAAAGTCACCCATTAGAATAACCGGTATGTTAGGATAAGAGGCATTCAGGAAGTGAAGAGCACTGAGGAAATTAGCGATAAATGAAGCATCTGCGTCAGGGGGGCGGTAACAGACTCCGATGATAACCGGAGGATATGAGTTTCTGCAGCAGACAAACCGTTGATTTGATATTTGGAGTTTAACGTCCCAAAACCACCATATGATTATGAGAGACGCCGTAGTGGAGTGCTCCGAAAATTTCGACCACCTGGGGTTCTTTAACGTGCACCCAAATCTGAGCACACGGGCTTACAACATTTCCGCCTCCATCGGAAATGCAGCCGCCGCAGCCGGGATTTGAACCCGCGACCTGCGGGTCAGCAGCCGAGTACCTTAGCCACTAGACCACCGCGGCGGGGCAGCATACAAACCGTAATTCAAGGCTGGAAGGGATGACCACTGGGGAGCAATTTAATCGACTGTGAGCAGCTATCAGGACGCCCCCACCACGCTTACCATCACGATCTCGCCGAAATATAGTAAAGCCAGGAAATCATGGTGCTAATTCGGAATCGCTTATTGAAGAGTTTAGCCACGTTTCAGTTAAGAGAACAAAGTTGCATTCTGTCGTGCAGATAACAATAAAGAGCGAGTCGCGTTTCGGCAAGAGGCTTCTAATGTAAGTGTGTACAATTGACAAAAGTTCAGGGTTTAATTTAGGATTCGCTGAGGTGGGAGGTGGTAGCTCTGGGTGGAGGGGGATTACTTTTTCAGAAGAGCGGTCGAAAACGTAAGTGGTATCATCAATGGTTAGTTTGTTGTACCGAAGTTTATAGGCCTTGCGAGATGCTTTACCAAATTCAATGAGGTGCTTACGGGCCTTGCGTGTGTTGGGAAAAAGATCTTCGCTAATGCTGTAATTGGTGTGTTTTAGTTTTTAGGCGTTGGACAGCACTAGTTCTCGATCCTTGAAATGGCAGAACCGGACAATTATGGGTCTATTTCTACTTCGTTGAAAACGCCCTCTGCGGTGAGCGCGTTCAATGTCTCTAGGTTGGACTGAAACTTCCAGATTAGCAAGACAGAGATCCATGACGCGCTTCTCAGACTGTGCCCAAGTCTCGTCACTGGCATCTTCAAAACTGTAAAAGACAAGGTTGCACCGTCGCTGTCTGTCCTCAGAGTCGTCCATCTTGGCGACAAGGCTAGCGATATCACCACAGTTTTGCTCAGTTAGTGTTTGTAAGCCGTCCACCTTTTCTTTTACCGTGGCCATTACAGAGCGGTTGTCTTCAATTTTAGAAAGTCTTTTAGCAATTTCTTCAAACTTTTGCTCGTGTTGCAAGAGCGTAGAACGTATGGATTTCATTTCATTAAGGATGGCTGTCTGCCCGGACTGAATATCGTTGAGGACAGACATACCGTCAGTATTAGAGGACCGAGCTGCAGGGCCAGGGTTTGTCTCGATGTCGCCACATAATAGCAACAGCACTCGCAGGGCACGAATACAGCTAGAAACAACCTCTAAGCAACAGTTTGGGCTCGGCAGCACTAGCAATGCAGCATATTTGGTACGCTTGGAGAATAGGGAACAAGAATTTTTTACCTGCACAAAAAGCAGGCGTTGCATGTGAGTACGGGCCATCGCTGGGGTGCTGCCGAGCCCACTGAAGAGCGCGCGGCCTTTGGTGAAGCTTTTATCATAGCTGTGTGACGTCAGTTCTGTTTCCGTGCCTTGTGACCATGGGGGGAAGTGCGGCAGCAGTGACGGAGGCACAGGCGGGAACATTGAAGGGCATTCGTGCGGTGCGGGCGGCAGGGTATCCACGGCACAATGCAGACGGTGAATCCCGGCTGATGGGTCGAAGGCGTGCTGCGGTAGCTTAGACGGGGGGGCCGGGCTCTGATGTGCAGCGTGCTGCAGGCCACCGGGGAAGGATTGAAGACGGGCCACGCAGAATATCTGCACAAAAAGCAGGCGTTGCATGTGAGTGCGGGCCATCGCTGGGGTGCTGCCGAGCCCACTGAAGAGCGCGCGGCCTTTGGTGAAGCTCTTATCGTAGCTGTGTGACGTCAGTTCTGTTTCCGTGCCTCGTGACCATGAGGGGAAGTGCGGCAGCAGTGACGGAGGCACAGGCGGGAACATTGAAGGGCATTCGTGCGGTGCGGGCGGCAGGGTATCCATGGCACAATGCAGACGGTGAATCCCGGCTGATGGGTCCAAGGCGTGCAGCGGTAGCTTAGCCTGGGGGGCCGGGCTCTGATGTGCAGCGTGCTGCAGGCCACCGGAGAAAGATTGAAGACGGGCCACGCAGAATATCTGCACAAAAAGCAGGCGTTGCGTGTGAGTGCGGGCATCGCTGGGGTGCTGCCGAGCCCACTCAGTCTTACATTTAGACCTGCAAGGTGGTGCCGGTGGAAGATTTCTCCTGCGTGTTGTTGATCAATAAAAAATTCGCAGCGTGCGCGTTAATTAAAACCGAATTTTTCTGTCTCTCATCCCCCATTAGCAGCCATTGGCATGCACATTGACACCATCTGACAAGAAAGGGTTGTTACGTTATACTCGCTGGGCGTAACCTCCTTGGTTTTAGAAGAGTTTAGTGAGCGTTGAGCCGCAGTGCCATCAATACAGTGAACTAGTATATACCATGAACTCAAGGTGGTTAAAGGTGGGAAGTATATACGAAGCGCAAGCCGTAAGAAAGTAAAAGCCGAATTAACCCGTCTCTCCTATCCAATTAGCAGCCATTGACATGCACATTAAGCACTATGTACCAAAAAAGCGTTGCTACGTTATACTTGCTGGGCGTAACCCTCTTGGTTTTAGGAAGGTTTAGCGAGCTGTGGACTGCACTGCCATAAATACAGTGAACTAGTATGTACCATGAACTCGAGGTGGTTAAAGGTGAAAAGTAGACACGAAGCGCAAGCCGTAAGAAAGTGCGCGTGTGCCACCTTTCTTTTAGTCCTTGGAATGTCTGCTGGATGGCGGTGCTTCTATATGGGGAATATATGATGAAAAGAGGCGAGAGGGTGGTATTTGGAGTGTTGAATAGATGGACGCACGGACACACAGACAGATGCATGGACGGACGCACGGATGGCTGCACGGACGGATGGATGGACGCAGAGGCAGATGCATGAACGAACGCAGGGATGGACGCACAGATGGACGTGCGGACGCACACACAGACACGCAATGATGGGCGGATGGACGCATGGTTGGTCACACAGACAGACGCATGGACGGACAGAAGCAGGAACGAATGAACGCACGGATGCTTCGCCCCACTCTCCATCATTCATTCCGTGAATATGCTGCCATTATTTTCGCCTTCAGTATTGCTGTGCATCGTGCTTAGGATTTTTCTTTCAACTCCGCCATTTCAATGGCCATCTTGCTAAGCGTATCTTTAAGGTGAACGTTTTTTTGCAATCGTAATATTTCCGCGCCTCCAGCATGCTCTTGTGGTGGGTCGCATGGCATGCATTGGTCGTTGTCATTATACGAACCCTGTCAGCCCAGGTTAGGTTTGACTCCTGCTCTGGTCCTCGGTGGCGTGGACGGCCACGGACATCTGGAGTACCCGTGCGTGCCCGCACTCTGCCCTGGGCGAGCGGTTCGGTCCGGTGCTGGGTGCGTCAGTCTTTCCCTGGCCACGTCCGAGACTGGATACGAAATGGGCGTGGGAGCTGGGACGTGGTCCGGTGCCACCCATAGATTGAGACTGTGTCTTAGACATGGAGTGGGCCTCGGATCTCGAACGAGACCCGACACGCACCCTGGACGTGGATTGACTCCTGCAGCTGCCTCTGGTTCTGGATCTTCCTCGTGATGTGAATCGGCCTGCAGGAGCCGGGGGTCCAGACTGGCTCTGCTGATGACAGTAGTTGAGCTCGAGGAAGCCATCGACATTGACGAATGCAGACCTCTCCTAAGTGACGGGGGCCCTCAGGCTTCACCTGCACCTGACGGCATGGGATATCTGATATCGCTGCTGGCATTCCCTGGATGCGGTGAGGTGTTTTCCACCACACGAACGACATATTGGTTACCAAGCATGATCCTCTTTTGCTGGATAGCTTCTCTGCAAGTCTTGCAGAGAGAAGCGTCAGGCGTCAGGCAGACGTCAGAGCGGTGTCCTAGGCGGCCGCAGGCATAACAAACATTGACTTGCTTCCTATATAAAGTGCACTTCATGAGGGTGCCACCTTAGGAAACCCATATGGGACCTTGTACCCATAAAATAGCACTTCGATGATGCCAGTATTCTTAATTTTTTTTGCTTCGAGTGCTTGTGGATTTCTTTTGTTGACAATCTTTCGGTCGATGGCTCCTGGACCATCACTTAGAGGGATCCCATGGATGACTACCTTGCACGTTACATGCGGAGCAGCCACATATGCAATCTAATGTAAGTGCAAGGTCAAAAGCGGTAGCAGCATCGGTAAAGAAGCAGCAAAAGCTGGCCGGGTATACTGGCAGCGTCGCAGCAGCAACCAGGCAGCCCTAGATTGCGTCTTGTGTAAACATCTCTCTTCACTACATTGTGTCCCCCGTGGGAAAGGGAGCCATACTGGTGACTTACGAAGAACAGAGTACGAGCGGATTGTAATGGGTTTTCAACTGCTGTACGTTAACGGTTGCACGACCCTAAAAGCGCTGGTCTGTGGATGGCGTAACAAATTCGACAATGCAGTTAACAAGTGAAGACGGCGAGGCAACGCAGTCGAGTCCCTGGTATTTTGAAACAAGCTTCCAGGAAAGGCCTGTAGGAACAGCGGGAACCCAAAGCCAACACAAAAGTGTCCAGAACAAAGTTAGGGTACAGCTGGTTATCGTCCCGTCGAGAATTTTGTCTCCATCGGTTGATGTTTGTAAACGCTGAGTGAGCAGTCCTCGGTGTGGCGGGCAGCTTCAGAGATAGACGCCAACCCAGAGGATTCGGGCTGGTAGGGCAGATTGGTATCTAGTGTGGTGGATGGGTCTCGGCCATATAAAAGAAAAAATGGCGAAAATCCCATAGTTAACCTAACCTAACCTAACCTAACCTAACCTAACCTAATGCCTGCGGAAAGCATTGAAGACAGTGCACAATTCTTGAGCTAACGTTACGACGAACTGTTAACACGCACGGAGCGCAACGAGCAGAAAGTAAGCGATTTAGAGTGGAGGCTGGAAAAAGTGGAAGCTCAGGATGACGAGCTTGTACACATGAGACACGAAGTCGATGACTTTTGAATAGCGAAGCAGGCGATATAATCTTGAATTTCACAGTATACAGACAGCTGAAAACGAAAAATTGGTCAGTGAAGGAAATAAACTTGAAGCCAAAATAAAACTGCTCCTGCTAGACAAAAAAGACGTATAACTTTCCATCATCTCCCTTCCAAAAAAGTTAAGATACCCGGCGTAATTTGCGAAACACACCGACGGGGACATACGGTGGCAGAATGGGAGGAAGCTGTCTGATTCGCATGAGGACTTGTTCTTGCTGGAAAATTTGACGAAAAGGGCACGCACTCTGCTTTTTGAAACAAAAGTCTTGGCCAAGGCTAACAACTTCAAATACATAAGGCACAATAAAAACAAAGTACTCATGCGCAAAGTAGATGGTGACCCAATGGTGGTGGGTACTAATGCTTGCAAATTCGACCAGCTCAGGTAAGATGAAGAAAAATAAAGCCAACTGGCAATACCATGATATCCGCCCATCGCGAAGATGCAACCGCACGCTTTTGATAAGTACCTAGGTACTCCGTTTTCAAAGTCATTCAAATGTCTACACTTAAACGTACAATCCATTCCAAACAAATCAGCTGACTTGAATCTTTTCTTAGATCAAATAAAGCCATCATTTGAAGTTGTTATGTTGACCGAGACATGGTGCACACAACAATCCGAAGTCTTTTGTAAACCATCTCATTACACTTTCTATCTCAATCGCCCCACAGGCCGTGGCAGCGGAATTTATATTTCGGTTAAAAAAGCATTTTCTAGTAAAATAATTTCTGAATTTTCTGCGATGACGCAAGACTACAAAATATTGACCATAAAACTTCAAGGCACTCTTTTTGCTGTATACTACCATCCCCCAAGCGGTTCTTTGACACCTTTTTTACAATATCTTGAGACACTTCTTGATTTTGGGAATAATAATCTGCTTGATGTACTTTGTGGTGGCGATGTTCATATCAACACGCTGAAATTTGATATATCGCAGCTTAAGCTAGATGTTCTGCTAAAGTCGAATGGCTGCCGTAACGTAATCACACTACCCACTAGACTCGCGGTCAACTCGTCATCACTCATCGACATATTCGTCACAAACTTAAACTCGGAGAACATTCAAACCGGAGTACTTGTATCAGATTTAGGATACCATCTCCCTATCTTTTTTGCTCTAAAGAACACGTCCGAATTAGGCGAAAAAATGCAACTCATCAGGTACAGAACATTGCAGAAAGAACTCTTGCTACCTTCTATGATAAAGTAGCCCGAACCCATTAGGACAGTGTATTTAGGGAAAAAACGCCAACAGAGCCTATGATGAATTTTGTAAAATATTGAAATCTATATACGATGCTAGTTTTCTGTGTACACCTTTTAAGAAAAGAAAAAAATCAGGAAAACCTAGGGGTACCGCAGAGTTGTCGGCAAGAATCACTAGAAAGGATGCCCTGTACAATGAATTTCTCAAAAATAGAAGCCTAGAGGAATATAAAACTTACAAGGTATTTCGTAATCGTTTGGATAGAGATCTCGAAAAGGCAAGGCGAGACTATTTCACTGCTTCATTTAATTCATCTGCTGGCTGTGTACACGCGTTGTGCCGAAAACTAAGCACAATAATAAACCAAAAGATTCCAGCTGAACGAATACACAGTCTAAAAATAAACGACGTAGAGGTCACGGGAAAGGCGCTTGCAAACGCCATCAATCAGCACTTTGTTAATATTGCTTCTCACACTACAGTACGTAATGAGCTCAGGGAAATAGCTCACACTAACAGCACCCTTTTTCTTGATCCGGTAAATCACTGTGAGATGAGTACCATAATATTGAGTTTAAATAACAGCGACGCCAAAGATTTCGATGGGAACCAAGATAAACCAACAAAACACGTCGCGCATCTACTCGGCCCATGCATTGCGCTAATTTCAATCTATGTATAAGTCAAGATGTCTTTCCTGAAAGAATGCAGATTGCAAGAGTAGCAAATGTCTTTAGAAAATGATATGGAAAATGATATGGAAAACTATAGGCTATTATCGATACTTCCCGTCTTTTCTAAGATTCCCGAAAAAGTAATACTAAAGCGACTGTTGCAATTTGAACAAAAACATAACGTAATATCGGAGTTCCAATTTGGGTTTCGCAAAGGTTCCACTACACAACACGCTTTGATGACTCAAAAAGAACATCTACTCGCACACCTTGAGCATTGAAAGCTTTTTTTAGGAATCTTCATCGATCTCTCAAAGTCATTCGACCACAATAATCACAATCTGTCACTTGAAAAGCTCGCGTGGTATGGTATTCAGGGAAAAGCCGGATCACCCGTGCGATCCTATCTTGAATACCGAATCCAAATAAATACTGTGGGCGGTTCTTCCTCTGATCCTTTGCCACTTCTAGCAGTATTACCCCAAGGCATCATTTTAGGACCTTTTTTATTTAATATGTTTGTGAATGACATAGTCAGTATCAGGCCGCATGCTAAATTCGTTATTTGCGCGGGAGAAACCACTGTATTCCTAACTGTTACCATACCCGATGATTTATTTGATGATGCAAACCTAATTTTACTTAATCTCGATGCATGAATGCAAAAAATTTGTTTGAAAATAAACATTGCTAAGAATAAAGCTGTACTTATCGGGGCCAGAAAAAAAAGTAATAATGAACAACACAATATCTTTAATATTAACCGCTACGGAAATTGTACCAAGAATTAAGATTTTAGGGGTAATTTTTCACGAAAACCTTTCTTGAGATAGTCATGTAGCTTCTCAAACCGGGAAGTTATCACAGGTAGTTGGCTTAATGTACCGCAACCAGGATATATGATCACGCCACATTATGCTGTTGGTATTTAATACTATATTTTTATCTAGAATTATATATTGCCAATTAGTATGGGCATCAACTACGCAAACGAATCTACAGAGTATACACAGATTACAAAAAGTTTAATAGAGTTCTCGCAAACCTTCCTGCTCGTTCACCTACGCAACACTTGTTCCTGAAATATATTAAAATGCATATTGCAAAATCATTCGATTTCTTCCTGTGTAAAGCAGTAAAGCAGGCTGCGCTTAAGAACTCCCCACTTTGTTCTAAACTTGCAAAACTTCAAGGGAGCACCACAACCTACCGAACAAGGCATGTTCAACCGGTCTGTGTCAAAACATACAAAACTACCTATGGACTGCAAACCCTACAAAGTAAGCTTGCAAGACTAGCTATTAAATGAACTAAATCACAAGGACATTAGACTTCCTAAAACGACTTTTCAAGGACTACGAGAGTATATTTTAATAGAATGTTCTGATTGTTTGTTGCGCATCGGTACACATGATGTCAAAAAGATTATTCTTTCATCTATCGATTGCCTCGTACTGATGTCTTTAAAACATTTGTACTTTTTTCATTGTTCCTTTCTATTTCTCTAGTGTATAGCCCTGTCCTAAATGTGTTATTATTTGTATAATAAGTGATATTATGTTCTCTGTTATTGTCTGTATAATACATATTAGCATGTGAAATTGTGTAATGCCGATATACGTGTAGTACCTCATTACGACTTCTGCGTATTTACTGTGTTGCTCGTAATTTTTGGTCAATTTTCGGTGTTTATAATTTGTTTTATCTTTACGTTTTGCTTCATGTTTTTTCAATATAGAAGTTGTACTTGACGTTGCCGTTACGCTGCCCAGTGCTTGGGGCTTGAAGCTCTGTCAAGCTGTCGACTTCTGACCGCTTTTACTGCTTGCTGCCAGCGTCATGTACGTTGTGCAAGATGCAAATAAAACAAACAAACAAACAACGAAACTTGTCCAGCAGTCGTACAAGCTGAGCACGTTGCGAAACGGTTAACGTGTCGGCGATGAAGCTGCTCAGTACGTCAGCCCTAGTAGTCTGCGGAAAAGAGGCACAGGTCACTCCGGCGACTTCGTGTTCGGCGGAAGGGCCAGTCAGCATGTCTATAATTGCAGAAGGCTCCAGACTGTAAACACGCCCGACGCACTCACCCCGAAGTAGTGTTACAGGACATGACAAGAGTTTTGAGAAGACCAGTCTGCTGACGCCCTCATGAAGTCTAGAAGGGCATAAGGTAGCGGCGAACCTTTTTGACGAACGAAAACGGCAGATGGCGTGAAAAGGGCCCTCGACTAGGCGAGCGAAATGCAAGACATTATGATAAGGGCAAAAGAGTGCGGCAGCATGATGACGTCTTCAGCAACAAATAGTGTGTCCCTGGTTTCAAGAGCATCATATAACGAAGCGTCGCCAAACACTTCAAATGCCACCTCAGTATGAGAGCAGTCGATGGCAGCCTTATTAGCGGAGAGAGTCCCAACCCAAATCAGGTCACGAAAGCAGGAATCCAACAGTAGCAGTCCGACGACATAGACGAGGACAATAATCGCGATTCGAGCAGTACAAGCAGGGGCCGGCGTGATGTGCCCTGCGCTGGCTGTACGAAACGATATACTTGCTAGCGGCATCATAGTTTTTTTTTTGAGCAAGCGCCAGAGTTTGGCACTGATCACTGAAACTGTGGCACCAGTGTCAACAAGAGCGAGTGCAGCGACACCGTTCACACATACGTCGAGAACATTCGTCAGTGAAGAGAGAGGCCTTGGTCTTTTTCATGGGCAGCGCACTTCCTGCGTCTGGAACTGCGGCGATTCGTTTTTCCGCTCCAGCGATGAAGGTCGCAAGAGGATGGTGGTGGTCGGCAAACGATGACATCTGGTCGGGTGGCTGAGAGCCTGTGAACGAAGGGCCCGGTGGCACATAAGGGGCATGTTCGAAGCTCTGGTGGAAGAAAGGGACGCGCCGACGGCAGTATCACGCTATGTGTCCAGGTAGGCCACAGGCAAAGCATATTGGTCGATTGTCGAGTGTACGCCATTGTCCACTACTTTGGAGGGACCTTGGCTGAGCGAAACAAGGAGTGGGTCGCAGCGGCACGGCTGATAGTAGGGACGTAAAAATCTGAAGAGGTGGTCGAGAGGCCTCTTCAGCGTAGCTTTGACGTGCATTTACATCGGCACAGGCAACAGGGGTTGTCATTAATGAAGCTGCACGGGCAGATGGCAGAGCCATGCAAACTTGCTCCTTGATGACCTGGCGAATGTTTGCTGGCAAAGGTGACAGTGGTTGGCAGGCTGTTGATAGCAGCGATAGCTGACGAGCGACCTCAGCACGAACAAACTCCTTGGTCTGCGATAGCAGGGACTGATCGTCAGAAGCGGGGGTCAGGCTTGAGAGGCTGTCATCCGGGACGTTAAGACGTCACGTCAGACGACGCTGTCGTCGGAGCTCGTCGAAGCTCTGACACCATTTGATGAGCTCAGACACAGGGATAGGGTTCTTCGAGAGCAGCGATTGAAAGGCGTCGTCGGAAATGACTTTCGTGATATGTCGTACCTAGTCAGTTTCCGCCATCATCGGGTCCACATGCCGGCAGAGGTAGAGGATGTCCTCGATGTAGCTGGTGAATGTCTCACCAGTTTGTTGGGACCGGCTTTGTAGGCGTTGTTCTGCGCGAAGTTTGCGCACACCAGGGCGTCCAAAAACATCTGCGATGCAGGATTTGAAGGTCATCCAAGTGCGAATATCCATCTCATGGTTTCTGTGCCACAGCTTGGCTACATCCAGTAAATAAAACATCACAGTGCCAAGCTTCGTGGAATTGTCCAATTTGTTAGTAGCGCTTGCTTGTTCGTAAGATTCCAGCCAATCCTCAACGTTTTGCTCGTTGGTGCCGCTGGCACCCAGCTCTCACAATAGCTGTGCGCCAGGACAGCCTCTGCGTGGCGAAGCCGGCGTGGGTGTGAAGACAGCGCTGTCAGGCATGACGAACAGTAGCTTTTGACTACGCAGTTCAAGGGCCGGCAAAAACCGCACCGCAGCACTCTCCAACAAAATATAATTTAAATGCGAGGTCAAAAGCGGTAGCAGCCGTAGCTCGCACCTCGCGCCACCGTGTTGATGTTGCTGCAGTAGTGGGCATTCCTTTTCACTACAACACTGACTTCATGGTGCTGACCGGCCACCGTAATAGCTTCAACGTTCATGTATCACCTATCGTTCTCTTTGCTCCAAGTACGGACGACCATAATATTTTGCAGTTGATTGGGCACAATTTGTCCTCGTTTCTCTCATCTGGACCGAGCCCCGCCGCACTCTATATGGCCTTTGCCACGACAGAAGCGCCAGCCTTGCTAATACCAAAACCACCTGTCGGCCTCACGACGACCTTAGTTTCTTCACATGGCAGCAGTGTCATCTTGCTTCTAATTATAAGGTTTTTCTTTACATCTTTGAAGCTGGGACGACCGGGCGTAAGCTCCTGAGCATTGGTCTTAGACGCCGGCGTTCAGGTGCCAGCAGCATAGAGTAACACAGCAACGTAAAGCGCGGACACTGAACTATGCGGCCCAATTTACGGCTAGCACTCTTAGCCGCCGGCATTAAACTGTTACAAGCTTCCTTTTCCGGCCTTGCAATTGCGGCACAGTCGTTTCAGTTTTAGTGTGAAGGTCAGATGCTTCTTTTGTTATTCGGGAGTGCTTTTGTTAGCGGTTTCTTAGGGTAAAATAGGCTGCAGTCACGGCTATTGCAAGCACGTTCACCTGTTGGCAGTTATTGCGGAAAGAAATTCACGCCAAATTTTCAAATGAATTGTGTCTAGTCAGACAGCATTACCTAACCTCATTAAAACATTTAAACAGGCGTTTTTAAGTAATACATTACCCTCCTATTGGAAATTTGAGCAATCAATGCATATAGTTTATTACTTATACAAACTGCACTGTATTGTGCTTTTTTTCGGAAATAACATTGCTATGTAGAAAACTCGCCAACTCGTCGAGCAAGCCACAGAAAAAGGTACACTATATTCGCAAGCATATTTATTGTCAACACAAACATTTCAACACATCAGCAAAATTTAAATATTGTAATAAAGGTATTATTTATTTATTTATTTATTTACGGGTACTGTTGAATAATTGAGCCATTACAGGGTGGGGCATAAATCTAATCATTGTTTACATGAAATTGCAAAGAACACCTTATACGAAAAATATAATAACCACGATGGTGTCATTACATATGGACAGTGAACAAAATATGACATAATAACTATCATGTCAAGCATAAAGAAGCGATGCATAGGCGAAAAAAATACAAAACTTTTCTATCACACATTATTTTGCTCCACCAGCTGCATTATCTATACATCATTCACTACAGAACGTTAGGCATCACAGTACATGTCACAGAAAGTTTGTGTAATTCGGCACATTCAATGAAATTTAAAAAAAAGAAGCTAGCAATCACGAAGATTTACTTTAAAAATTTTCAATATTTTTGAATTCAAGTTTTTAACGTTTCACAATTTTGTACAGTCTTTAATGGTTCCAGGAAAATAAGAGTATGCGCATCTGTTCATACGAGATTTGGGGATATGAAAGTTGCTGTGCTAGCCACTCCGTAGGTTCTGGACAGGTCACAGAAGGAGGTACTGCGCTACATCAAAAGTAAATGTATTTTGAGAAAGCAAAAACCAAACTTTTAGTCTAGCTACACGAAGAGGTTTAAGAAGGGTGGGTAAGTTTAGTTGTTGAAACATCTCGGTCACAGAATTAGTTCGAGAATATCTTCAAAGAATAAGTCTGGCCGCTCAGTTTACGTTCACGCTCAACTTGATTGATTGATATGTGGGGTTTAACGTTCCAAAACCACCATATGATTGTGCGAGATGCCATAGTGGAGGGTTCCGAAAATTTCAACTACCTGGGGTTCTTTACTCTGCACCCACATCTGAGCACATAAACCTAAAAAATTTTCGCCTTCATCAAAAATGCCGCCACCAATGCCGGGATTCAATCCCGCAACCTGCCGGTCAGCAACTCGCTCAACTTGATTGATTAGTGCTTACTGATAAGGGTATCATATGATACTTGCATAATCTAATATAGGTCCTACTATAGCTAAATAGGCTGTTAACTTTACTAGGTCTTGATGCAAGAATCAGCGTGAATAATTAGACAAGTTGTAAAGAAAGCAACATGAAATCCAAAACTCCATGAGTATTGCTCTTCAAAACAATCTAGCTTTCATTGCTCACGACAGCAAGGCTATAGCAACGCTTCATGGTGTAGGTGCCGTCATCCACACAGTTAACCCCTACTTCTTGGCCATAGGTGCGCGGTTGAGGTGAAATTCAGGGTGGTTGTTTCCCGGTAGATCTTACATACATCTTCGGAGGAAGTTGATGTCAATTCTTCTCATTATGATGAAGCCTGAAATTCAAGGTGGTTGTTTCTCGGTAGATCTCACATACATCTTCGGAGAAAGTTGATGTCGATTCTTCTCATTATGATGAAGCGTAGTTGAGCTGTCTTCTGCTGCCAAGGCCATTCTCAGCGGTAGTGAGCCTGCGGTTTGTGAAGATAAATGTGCCTCAGTAACATATATATGTATGCTTCATTCGTTCGGCTTGAACACGGAACCATAATGCTCAGGAAGATTACCTTGAATATTGTAGGTGTTGATATCATCATTTTTCCAAAATTTCTGCAACACTAGGGCACACGGATGACTCAAGATAGCTAAAAAATTAACACGCTATCACAGAAAGCTATCCCCCGTCATCAGAAGCCAAATAGAGAGTATTTTTCGTGCACCCAGCTGATGCAGAAAGAGAATGGAGGGGAGAGAGCATTACCACTTACTCATCACACATTTGGCTAGTATTCCATAGGAGAAGAAGAGGAGAGGAACGTATCTACTCATGAATTCTGTCCTTATTTTCCACTCCATCTTCACTTGCACGCAGAGGAAGAAAGATGCACGAGGAGGTCACCATGTCACTCTACTGGCGATCACCAATAACGCCACGAAATTGCACGCACGTGTGGCCAATGACAACATAAACTGTGACCGTTGAGAGCTCGTGAATTTGTGTGAGCCGGCAAACCCGGCACCCGGCTTGAGGCGTGAGATGTTTTTGGGGTCTCAAGTGATAGCAAAGCGACGAACAGAAAACGGCTGACATGGTGGATACTTGAAGCCGTGTGTCGCCCACTTCGCTCTGGCTCTTCCGCAATAGAACCATGTGGCATGCACTGTTGCGCTGTTGCCCACGTCCGTTTATAGTGACTACATGGTGTATTTGCCACGGCATTCGCGCTATCGTACAGCTGCTGCAGCGTCGTTCTTGTTAAAAGTTTCGTGCCTGCCTTCGGGCGTTTGTTTCGGCTGCTGACGTAGTGGTGATGCCACCTGCAGTGATTATTATGGGCCTGATTGGAATTTATATTGGCTCTATCAACCAAGCAAGAGGGGTGCAGTACTCGAGATATTAAGTGCCTTGTGTGATATGAATGTGTGAGCTGTATCGTTTCTTATTTAAGCGCAAAGGTCAATTTGTGAGTATTCCAACTTGATCGCTCCCACAGGTCTCCTCAAATAGGTGGTTTGGGGCAAACGTTCATTTAGTGAAATTTTACAGACTTTTTGATCCCGGTGCCTGTTTTCTTAAATTTTACTTTCAATTATGCGGGTGTTATGGCGAAAAACATTCCGTCCAGGTCGTATTTCACCGCTCCCTTGCTTCATTCGTGTTTTTCGCATTCTTTAGGAAGGGGTCGGATTGTGGTGTTCTTGTGGAAAGCAGCCTTCGCTTTGAAAGAGGGACGAAGAGAAAGTCCAGTTATTTTAGCTATCAAAATTTTCTAAGTTTACTCTCTCGTTCTACCAGCAGTATGAAATGCATGTCTTGGGGAAATTATACTTGGCGCTGCAGCGTTCCAATACCAGATGTCCTTGGGAAGGGGTCGCCGTGCTGTAAAAAAGAACTTGTGCCTCACTCGCCATCGTTACGTGCGTCTACGCAAGATTGAGAAAGATGCATATGGTGTCTTTCAGCTTTTTTTGTTTAAGTTGAAAAAAAAACACAGGTCACAGCGGTGTATAAAGGTATATATTTCCACTTTTCTTAGTAAAATATCTTAAAACTGCTCATTGATTTTATTCTCGACTTCACTATTCTTGCATTGACTCAGCTCTAACTGCTCTTCCATTGTGAAATAATAATTTATTGTGTTCCAGTTCCGAATGCGAAATTCATGTTAAGCATAAATGAACGTACAGTTCACTAATTTCTCTAACGATTACGTTACCATTCGCAGATTGAAAATTATTTATATCCCCGCTGAATTACACAATCCAGAAAGAAAGCGTGCTAGCCAAGGGCGACTGAGTTAGCTGTATAAGTGGAATGTGGATCATGTTTTCACTTCACACGTGCGCCTGGGTAATAATGCATTGCAAGTAAGCACAAAATGCTCACGAAATAAGATAAGAAGACGTTGATGAATTGAAAGGAAGCTTTACTCTTGTAAAAAAAATCGCTGGCTAATTTACGACATCCTGTTAGGGTTAGTCACTTTTGGGGCCAGTCACGGGACGCGCGTTTGAGTGGTTGTAGCTTGATTAGTTCTCGTTAGTATATAGGTGGTAGTTTGACCAGTTTTTATCCGAAACAATGGTTCTCGGAAAGTTTTGTGTGTTATTGCCAAATAAAACCTGATTCGTTGGTTTGAAAGGTGTCAATTTCTTGGATTTTTCGGCGTGTAGCAGCAACGCTGCAATACGCGCTGGAACGCTTACTCGAACACACAGCAAAGTGCTTGAAAAATTGCCTTTCAGTATGTATTTGCGGCCTTGGGAAGGACTGCAGCAGATTACTCGAATATAAATTATGTCGATTTGCTTACGTTTTCTCGTTGATTGTGTAACGTGTTCACCGCTTTAGCCAGTGGGAGAGAACGGAGCTGTAGTGATGCAGCGGCAACAGGACGTCCAAGTATGGTCAGACCGTCCAGGTATGGTCATGCATGCGAATTCGCCTTAGCCAAGGCGCCCACCTTTTTCAATTTCCGAAGAACTATACACCAACTAATAATTTCAAAATATTACTTCTATAGCGTAAATTATTTATTAGCAACGTCGTGATCGATCGGTACACCTTCAGGTTTTTGTTTGAGCCACCTAACAGACGGCATGGAACCCTACGGCCTTGGACCGCGACAGACAGGCATTGACCACTGTTTATGTTTGCTAAGTTACTCTGTGGCAGCAGCTTCACTGGTTTTTCTTACTTCTGGTCATCTTCCATACTCGGCGACAATGTTCTGTGGCAATAAAGGAAAGGCTATGGAGTGAAAATGGCTTGTGCCACCACTCTAGAATATAGTGCCTCGAATGCGTCCATGTTTATTGCGTGAAAGTAATAAAAAAGAACAACACTTCTTTTTGTACTAGATTCTGTTTATAAAGAGACGCTCCACGCGCCAAGGCGATAACATAATTTATTGTTGTTTTCTGAAGAGCCATTAAGCGTTTTTGCGCGTCTGAAAACCTCGCAAGTTCTTGTGCACATCACAACCAAAATGGCGTCTTCGTCTATAGCACGCGTCGCCCGCCAGCTATTTTTGCGTCTCGCTGAAGGAGCTTGTGTTGAATTTTTCTCACGAATGGCTGTGTAAGCAGTCGTATAACAATGTGTGTAGTAGAAATACATGAACGCGGCTGTCATTCAAAATGCGAACCGAAGAAGACTATATCGCGGAGGAGTACAGGAGCAGTAGCTCCGCTCACGTAGCCTTCTCTTCATTGCCACATAAAGTTATCCCCGAGTAGAGTCTCCGTAATCCATCCAGAACACTTGGTACTCTCTTCAGCGTCTCCCGGGGTCTTCGATGATTCACCTTCCATCTGGTAATGCGGTGAGAACAAGTCCTTTTTATTTGAGACGCGGTGCCTGTGCACCGCGCAGACAGCGGCGCGGCTGGGCCGTACGACGGCGTCTGTAGCTGCACACTCGGCGTCGTCGTCACGAACGTCACTTGTGAATGTACAGGTAGCCCACCCATCGGTGCAATTCGTGTGTTTACAGCGTCCCGGCGGCCTTAGAAGTCTGTTGCGACCAAATTTCTGGTGAACGCGGCTTCACGTAACGTCAAGAAGCGAAGAAATCACAGAAACCGATCGCAACGCGTCCGACCTGCACGGCGCCATTACTACTCTCACCAACGCGTGACAAAACAGCTTAGTCTTCTTTAACACCACTTCTTTAAGCATAGATATACGCTATGTTGTTATTTTAGCATTAACACATTGAAGTTTAAACATCTTTAAACATCCAATTCGTTCAAACATGCTCACCATGCAAATGTTAGGTGTAGCACGAGAACCACTCCTATGGGGATTAGTAGGGTGTCTTACTGCACGAGATATGATACCAAGCTGCTGTCTCTCGGCCTTGGTAACGTGCGCTGCGCACTTATGCAGTTCTTCATTCATTTCGCTACACCACCTTTACGGGGGCGTTCATAATTAACTAAAACAATATCGAGAATAATTTTTTTACGTTGAGGAATCATGAGAATGAAATTGAACTCTAAAGCCCTTATACAGCCGATTATCACAATCATTGTACACATCTCTATTCCGATGAACTGCCACTCTTTAACCGTCAAATAGCCCTTGCACCACAAAACACCAAATATCATCAGTAATTGAACTGCCAGCCCATTCCCGGAATAGGAAGGGGCTAAGCTCTTTTACTCCGAAGAATTGAAAGCAACGGAATGGCAGGTAGGCCAAATTCCCCGGAATAAATTTTGAATGAAGGTGCCTAATTCGCATCACTGGTCTACTTGGGAAGCATATTGAGACCAGCTGCCCAGCAATAAAAAATAGAACAGGAGCGTGCTTGGAACTTTGGCCGTAATTGAGGTAACCATTCCACAACACTGGTTTATTTGGGAAGCATATCGCAAATAGCTGCCTAGCCATAAAAAATAAAATGAAGAGCATGCTGGCAACTGTGACCGTAATAAAGGTGCCCTATTCACAACACGCTATTTGGGAAGCATATCGAGATTGACTGACCAACCATAAAATATGAAACAGGAGCGTGCTGGGAACTGTGACCAGTTCATGAAGAACGACGGGAGAGCGGCGTCGGAGAAGATTGTTTTGTAGACGCTATGCACGCGCGCCCGAGAATTTTGTATGTTTTCGTAAACACACCAAGAAAAGTGATATAAAAGAGCACACAGGGAAGTGACTCAAGCCCGAAGAGGTTTTATTGTATTTTATTCTGTTCAATCAACTTTTGGAAGATTGTATTTTATTCTGTTCAATCAACTCTTTGAATGATCAGATAACGCTGCACCAATCTGTCGAAGCCATATCTGCGTGGTTTGACCGCTGGGGAATGAATGTAAACCATCATAAAACTATGTTCATGCGCATCACTAACAGAAAACAGCCGTTTATTTGCCCGTACAGTATAAAAAAGACCCCACTTTTACTAACAGAAAGGTACAAATATTTTGGCGTAACAATCACTAACAAAATAACTTGGTCGTCTCACATTGAAAAGATTTGTTCACCTGCACCTAGGAAATTAAGCATGCTAAAGCATAGACTCAGTAGTTCTCCCCCCAGTAATAAACTTCTAGTTTATAACACAATAATCAGGTCTGGTTCAGAATATGCAAGTCAGGTGTGGGATTCGCATACTAAAGCAGATATTAACAATCTAGCGAAAATACAAAGGTTAGCCGTCCGCTTTATCTTCAATCGATTTCACCGATCTGATTCTGCAACTAAACTAATGCATTATAACATAATTCACACTCTAGAATGTCGCAGAAAAATTGCAAGACTAGAACTTTTTTTCTATCTATCCAGCAAAAACGTGTACTTGAGCTATCAAGTATTCTTTCTTTGTTATCTTCACGTTCAACAAGACATTATATTTCACAAAAATTTGCTCCTATCTTTGCTCGAACTAACAATTTCAAACACTCTTTCTTTCCTCGCACATTACCAGAATGGAACGAACTACCTCATCTTATCTTGAATCTGGAAACGTGTTAAGGTGTATTGAAAAATTTTTTGAATTAACTTAGATCTTGTACCACAATGTGTTGTATATTGACCTGATAGTTTGTACCTTCTGTATTGTTGCTTTTGTTTGGGTCATATCCTCATACTTCACCACCCCCGCTCCTGCCTGTGCTATTTTTAGCCTGCATTATTTTCTAAATAAATAAATATATAATAAGTGAATAAATAAATTAATAAGTAAAGTTCGCTTGCAAATGCTAGGCGTGCTCTTATTTTTTCCTCTGTGTTTCAATGGTATTAACAAGAGTCGAGAGACGAACCGCAAGGGGGCCAGGGAGTTTAAATGCGCCTCAGATCAGCTCCGTGGAAAGTTGTTTTGTCAGGCGGAGTTAGTGCAGTTAGAGCAAATAACATACTCACTCTTCTGCGTGAAGCTCTAGGGATCATGTAGACCACTGTTTCAGGACTGTGAGTACGTTTTTAGACATTATATGGCCCTTTTGGTGTCGACTGCGTCTCTGCCTAGCACCACCTAACGCTAGAGGTGAACAAACACTGTGGCTCGGCGGTGGCCGATTCCCCCGGCTTTCGCTTCAGCGCCACGTGGTGGAGACGTGAAGGCAATGAAGGGAATCGTTGAGGGTACTGAAATGACCAGTAACCACGGGCTGAATAAGAAAAATTGAGAAAACATGTCAAAGCACACCGGGATTCCGTTAGAGGTGACAGACAAGGAGGAGGCCAAGACGACAAAGCCATTGCAGAGACAGGAGCCGTGCACGGCGAAGATAAGAAGAAATCAGTGACTGCGAATGCCGCATACAAAAATCTGGTACAAAATATTGCGAAGTGCTCGACTGTGTTGTACCTATGACGGTTGCAGGCAAATGACTTCAATATAACGCTTTGTTTGAAAAGTGGGCTGGCGCTCGCTAAAGTTCTGATCACCAGGCTAAATGCGTCGGTATGCATGGTAGCGTAAATTCCGTGGGTTAAGTGACTGAAAAAGAAAGAGCTCTTATATAACGACAAGCAACGCACCCTAATTTTCAGCACTACAGACGTATGGACTCTTTCTGGAAGGTGACCAGGATTAAGTTCATTCAGAATAAAGAAAAGAACTACGGCGTCATGGCATACCTCGCGCCGCACGAGGGTAGTGGGCGGGGTGTGTTGCACGGCATCGACCCGAGGTTCGGCAATAGAGGAGCCACCAGAGGCTTTCGGTAACTCAAGGAACCCGCCGATACTTTGTGTTAAAATGCTGGGTAACTCAAGTTCAGTGATCATCATATTCAAAAATTAGACTGCGCCCAGATGGATGTACTGTTACGGCATACCTCTGAAGTTCGTGCTCTAAAAAAAAACGATACGAGGAGCATTACCAAAGAGGCGAGCTATGACACAGATCGGACGTGTGTATCAGTGAACATGTTCATTGCCGGGGGGTGTGCAGTGCCAGCTGGGGAATGTATAGCTTTGTGGCAAAGGTCATCTGACAGCAGACCAGTATTGCAAGGAAACTTTAAGGACCCTGTAACCTGGCGCAACGTCATCAAGAACGCCATGACTATGCATGCGAAAGACAGATCTGCGGATTTCCTAATATACCACCTTTATTGAATAAAGGGCTTCTTTCTTGCTGCTCCGCTGTTTGCATGGCGTCAGAAGTGAGGTCGGTGGTTCGTTGAATGAATGGACCAGCCACAAAAAAAAACCATTGTAGGAAGGCGTCAACACTGCTGCAGCCACCGAAACCACTTGACACGGCTGAGGACTAGGTTTCCAACTGGACAATTTGTAAACATGAGTTTGACCTTTTTGCTGTGGTCACGGGACTGAGCCTGCAACCTAAGGAAGTTCAAGCCGGAACTTGTTTATTAATGACAATACGGGAAGATGCGAGAGGAACGTACTATACCTTAAAGTTCCACAGTGAAGATGACAAAAAAGAGCTGGGAATTATTATAACAAAGTTTGAGGCTTATTGCAAGCCGTCTGAAAATCTAACCTTTGACGAATTCCGATTTGGGTCCAGGGATCAGCAAGAGGGAGAAACGTTTATTGATTGGCTCACGGAACTGTGAACTCTCGCGAGATGTGACTTCGTAGAGATTGAGCTGCGGATAATTCGGAGCAGAATAAGCCTCGCTATTAACGATAAAGATTCCAGCAGAATCTTCTCTCTGAAAACCATTCGTTTTCAAAAGCAGCAGAAATGAGCCCCGCAAGATAACAAGCAAGAGAATAACTACGAGAAATTCAAGCCAGAACAGACGATCCGACAATCGCCGGCACCAAACAGAGCCCGACCAGCTGGTACGACGCCTTGCCCTTGCTACAGTCTTGCAAAGCACCAATATGAAAAATGTTCGGCTGAGGGCAAACGCTGTAACAACTGCGGCAAAAGCAATAATTTCACTCGCGTGTGTTGTCAGCCAAAGTCAACATCAAAATGAACCCCACATGTAGTCAAGCAGCTTGTTTAGACACGGAAGAAGATTACTTTTTCAAAGCGTTAAAAACGTGCGCTATCTACAGTTAAGACCGTATCGGCAGAAATTTTTATCGCAGGCTACGCGGTTGATTGCAAGATTGACACGGGAGCTAACTGCTGCGTCATGCCTGAGTCGATGTTTCGAAAACTATCCACATAGCCGGCACAGCCATGTTCGACCACTTTGTGCGCTTTTTTAAGTCACAAGCAAACAGCGTTGCTGAAAATTACTTTGCCCTCTTTGCGCAATGCTCAGACGTGTGTGGTGAAATGTTTCGTCGTTCCTCAGTGCATGCCTGTTACAGTCGGTGGAAGTGTAGCAGAATGCTTAGGCCTCATATTCCGTGTACGCTCAGTCAACGCCATGCCCAGTTGCAGCCCAAGCACCAGCTTCGAAGAAGCTTGTGTCCCGGTTTAGGGGAACTTAAGGGTGTTACGTACCACATCGATCTCAAGCCCAGAGCATGAGGCAGCTTCAAGCCAGCCTGAAAGGTCACAGTTGCTCTTCAAGAACGTGTGAAACATCCGCTTGATGAAATAAAGCATGGCCTCATCATTGCAAAGGTAACTGAACCTACTGCCTGAGCAAGCCACATGGGCGTAGTTGTTAGAAATGACAAAGCGTGCATTTGTTTAGATCCCGGAGATTTTAATACGGCCATACATATGGATGGTTGGTTGGTATGTGGGGTTTAACGTCCTAAAGCCACCATATGATTATGAGAGACGCCGTAGTGGAGGGCTCCGGAAATTTCGACCACCTGGGGTTCTTTAACGTGCACCCAATTCTGAGCACACGGGCATACAACATTTCCGCCTCCATCGGAAATGCAGCCACCGCAGCCGGGATTCGAGCCCGCGACCTGCGGGTCAGCAGCCGAGTACCTTAGCCACTAGACTACCGCGGCGGGGCAGGTCATACTGATGGAGCACACATCATATGCCAACATTAGAAGATGTAGTTCCACGCCTGCATGGGGCAAAGTACTTTTTCACGTTAGATGAATGTTTGGAATTTCGGCTAATCAAGCTCGATGAAGAAAGTCCATTGCTGTGTACTTTGAGCTCTTTCAATGGCCGCTACAAATTTCTGCGCATGCCCTTCAGCATTGCCTCAGCCCTAGAAGTGTTTTAGTGGGCAATACACCCAGTGGTAAGAGGCCTCAGCAGTGTCGCCGTTGTAATGAATGACATTCTCGTATGATTAAACTGTCGAGAAGAGCAACACCCGTAATCTAGCAGGATTATTCGCACGCTGCAGGGAGCACAACCTGAATCTGAATAAAACATGGCCATTTTTTTGCACCCGCAAGTTCGCTACATGCGTCGCATTCTCACCCAAGATGGACTTCGCCTGGATACCGGTGGAATATACGACATATTGCAGGTGCGACCACCACAAATTTCTGAAGAGCTACACGTTTTTCTCGGAATGCTGAACTTTGCGGCACGTTTCATACCAAACATGTCTTCACTGTTAGTGTCCCTCCGGGAACAATTGAAGAAGAACGTGGCATGGGTGTGGACACAAAAGAGCCAATAAAGCTTCCAAGGGCTTCACACGTGTTTAGCAAAAGCACCCATTCTTGCCTATTTTGAGAAATTACCATACCTTTCTCTGTAGACGCAAGCCAGAAAGCTGTAGGAGTAGTTATTTTAGCAAAACGGGCACCACATCGCCTACTCGTCACGATCGCTTACCGAGGCGCAAATGAAATGCGCTCAAATCGAGAAAAAATGCTTGCCGTATTTCACGGGTGCACATGGTTAAAGACTACATTCCAGGACAGTCGAATGTGACCGTCATATCAGATCACCACCCTCTATAGTCAATATTTAGGAAGTCACTTTGTGAGTGCCCGTTACCATTGCAGCGAATGAGACTCTTTTCAGAGATGTCTTCTAAAATGTGATTTACAAGCCAGGAAAAAATTGTTTCTAGCGAATGCCTTTACACGCTTTCCAAATGAGACAGAGCTGAAGGAAAATCTCCATTTTCAGACAAATGCTGTTTCATTTTCTCAAGTTTATGATCAGCAACTGCAGGAAATCAAGGAATAGGTACTCAGGGACACAACAATGACCGAATTGCACAGCTATTCAACCAAAGAATGGCCCAACTACAAACATGAGGCGTCCGAGGCCACACGAGCGCACGGGAACTACCCGCTGAACTTTACGTCGAAGATTGCCTTTTTCTGTGAAGCAACAGGCTAGTCATTCCGCCAACAAAAGACAAAAAGTATTTCGTTTACTCCTTGCGGTCATAGATGTCAAGAAAAGATGAAGGCAAGAGCCAAAGCTGTTATGTACTGCCCTTGCATGTCGGCGGGTATTACAGTAGTCGCAGAGGCGTGCCAACTTCGTAAGATCTACAAAAGCAGGAATGCTCCGTTGCTTCATCACGATATACCAACTTTGGCGCGTGAGCAGTCAGAGTCGATCTCTTGTTTATTGAAGACCATGGGTACCTCGTTATGGTAGGTGACTATTCTTTTTTTCGAAATCAAGCAGATGAGTCCAACTACAGCAGAATCTCTGACGAACTTGTGCATCCAAACCTTCGCCACGCACGGAATCCCAGCAAAGATATGCAGCTATAACGCCCCTCTCCCATTTATTATTTCGTGCTTTCACATATTTTTCACACAGCTGGACATCAACCATGTGACTTTGAGTCCACGTTACCCACGCGGTAATGGCAAGGCTGAAAAGGCCGTCCGAAAAGCAAAGAAACCGCTGAAAACGTGCATGTTTGGAGCTCTGAAGTTTTATAGACCCCATGCAGCCGAGTTTTCCAGTGTGACTGCAGCTCCATAACGCAATGCCTAGCGAAGAAAAAGAAACTCAATAATAGGTTGGGGTCAATCAAACGGGCACGCAATTCCCACGTCTCCCTGCCCGTGTGAGTGGGCGGATTGCAGCAGGGATACATGGGTACGCGTGCGCGCGTCTGCTTTCTACGTGCCCCTAACGGCCAACGTCAGTGAACTTAGGATGGGCTAGTGGCAGCAACGCAGGTCCCTCTGGTGAGCGGACGGCGCCTATATTGACTTGCTGAAATGAAGAAACATGCCAAAAGATGACTGCCTAAGTCGTCTGCCCAACATCTCATGGTTCGGCAGACGAGGACGAAGCTGCCCATGCTCGAGTGCCACCTCGGAGCCGAAAACCGTGCCGACTAAAGTTGTCCGAAAGCGGCCTGATATATTACGGAGAAAACAACGCGTCTTCTACGACACGTCAACGCGGAATCTACCAGATGTGCCCAGTGGATCCACAGTGTGTCTTTGACACACCAAGCAAGACATGCGCACAAGATGTCGTCAAAGGTCCGGCAAGTACAGCACGCTCTTATATGGATGCTGTTCAGAGCGGCCAGAATAGCATCTACAACGCACTAGAGAACGCGTCAGACCAACCGAAGGACCTGTTTGAGCAGACTTAATGTGCGATAGTGACCAATCAATCCAGGCCGCAACCGTACACCACCCAACAATGACATAAATAAACGTTTCGTAGAATAATGCGACAGCGCAGAGAGCCACAACGCTATTTTTTTAGAACGTCCTACAGAGGAGACAATTCAGCGAATGCAATGCAAATTCAACATGTTTTCACTAAGCATTCTTTTGACACTTTTGTGTTTCATTCCATTCTTTTTTTGCAATGGGAAGAAAGATGTAACATAGTGCAAGGTTAAAAATTGTGCCGCAACCACGCTTGCGCAAGCCAGTTCTGCCTAAGTACAAATACAACAGCATCTCTAAATAAAGCGCTCTTTAGTTTCCTACTGCTCGGCTGTTCACAGACCCCGTCTACGATAAAGAAGAGGCAATAAAGGCCAGGTGGTGCATGTAATATTAGCGGAAGGCAAAAAACATTATTCCACAAACGCGCAGAATGGAAGACCTTAAAGAAAGATTCAGGAGCCGGTCAAAGCATCAGAGCAGCTCAAGAGGACGGGAAGGTTTCTTTTTAAGACTACTGAAAAGAGAGGAAAGAAAGTTGCAACTGATGACTGGTCCAGTTACATAAGGGACTTCCGATAGTGCTGTCCTCGACAACAGGAGTCTCACCTCTCTGAACTCTAAGGTGTGTTGGGCAGAGAGGGCTTCCCAGATTGAACATAATAAAATGTTAACGATTGAAGAGGAGAATCACATGCTTAAAAAAGAGCTAGGGGGGATGAGTCGGTTAATACAGGAGCTTCAAATAGCAATGAGGCACTGGATTCCCTACCGCGAATGACAGAAGCCAAATGCAGAAGAGTAGGAGGAGCAGAGCGCTGTTCCGCCTTCAGCTAAAAAGAGGGGGAAAGAGGCAAAAAAGCCCGTGATAAATAACACCAAAGAAAAAGTGATGTACATCAAATTAGCACAATTTGAAGCAAACATCGAAATCAAATATACCCAGGACGATGCATGGAGTAAGTCTTCGAGGAAGGACTGTTTGATAGGTTTAAAAGTATGACATAGCAGTTGCGTCAGCGGGATAATAGGCTTATCGAGGAACTCAAAACGAAATTCGTGAAGAGACGATAGTTATAGAGCGAGAACAAAACGACGACACAGAGACAAGAAGGACACGAAAGACTGTGCCGTCGTTTTGTTCTCGCGCTATAACTATCGTCCTGCCATACCAACTAGCCCAAGCTGCCACACTTCGCGAAGAGAGATAGTGAATATGAACAGCTCAACCACTAGTAGTAGTAAGGCCGATTAATAGCCTTAGTGGCAATCATGGCTCACAGATCTAGGAATAACATTGTTTGACAATAGAACTGTACAGAATTCACGCGCAAGCGTGTGGTTCTGCAGGAATTCCCGAGGAAAGCGGATCAACAAAAGGCTGTAGAACTACTGGAATGAAGGAGAAAGGTGACATTAAAGTGTTATAATCCCATGTAAGCCAAGGCTTGAGTACGCAGGTGGCTACCCTGGTCAGGCGAAACGTTACGTTGGTGCAGCACGACATTGGTAATGCACATATTGACCATGTTCTAATTAAACTAATACCACGAAAAAAAATGATAGCTTGTTTCTTTTATAGATATACAGCTCTCCGAGACAAAGGTGATGCGACTTTGGAGATCTCTTATTTTCAACGTGCCATAATACTAGCAACAACCCATTGCTGATCGTCGCGAACTTCAATGCTCGCAGCATGGCATGGGGATGTAAGCCGGTTTCAATTAAGGGCAGGAAATTGTGGGGAGACATGCGAACTCACAGTCTAGACGTAATAATTAACTCGTTGCAGCCACAGAGCAAGTGAAATAGTGTCGCGGTTGACGCATCACTCAACCTCACTGTGAGTGGAAGCGGCGCTAGTGCCACGTGGTGCATCGCAAACGAGAACCTAACAATTGATCACATGGTCCTAGAAGTGGTGGTAGGGGGAGGCCCGGCCACACCTCGGAAACGGAGGATATAGGCCCAAAATTAGGACTGTTTCAGGGACATAAGCAGTGAGCCGACTGTCATTTCTGACATTGCCGAGTGCTGTCATGGGGTGATACGCACTGTAAAGGAAGCCACTCAAGTGTTAGAAACCGAGGAGGACAAAGAAGTGGTAGACAGGAGGTTAGTAAATCTTTGAAAGAAAAAGAATGCGTTCGAAAACCGACTCCAACAGAGGAAATGAAATCAGAGTATCATAACACAGATATCGGCTTTAAACAGGCAAATTAAAAAGCACGCAATCACGCTCACGAAGCAAAGGTGGGGGAACGTCTGTCAGGAGATGGATAGGATAAGTACGACCGGGACGTGGCTCCTTCTTCGCCACCTCATAGATCCTGAGAGCACGAATACAACGTCTAAACAGCAATTGGAACCAAAGGCACACCAATTTCACGGCACCAAAGAGGAAGTCTTAGAAGATGTCCGGAACAGCCTTTCATTTATCTCGCCGGAACTGAACCTCTCACAGATTAGGGAAGACTGGAAAACTCAGCCTTAGATGCCCTTATCTCCCTGGCTGAGGAGCGAGCGCGAAATGATCTGCTAAGGACTAGATCGGCGGCACGGCCGGACAGAGTGACCAACAAAATGCTCCGTAGTTTAGACGATAGATTCACCGCTAACTTCACAACGTATATGCAGGACTGTTGGGAAAAGGGTACAGTACCGCAGCAGTAGAAGCTCGCAAATGTCATTTCCATTCCGAAGCCCAGTAAAAAACTCGGTTTTCAGAACCGCAGGCGGATATCATTATCGTCTTGCGTAGATGAGATACTGCAGGATGTCGTTCAGATGGGGCTCAAGAGTTACACGGAAGACAATGGTATGCATCCGTACACTATGATTGGTATTATCCCATGACGATCGGCATGCGATGCAATGCTACAGCTCAAAGACCAAATTATAGACAAGCTAACGCGAAATGCAAAAGTTATCGTAGGGTTAGTTGTCGGAAAAGTATTTTACAATGTGAAGCATGTATCGATCTTGGAGATTTTAGACACCACCCTCAACGTTGGAAAGTAAGTTCAAACTTTCGTTCAAACAGGCAAGCCACTCTCGAAATCGGGGAAAAATCTTTGAAGTCATTTAGGATAGACTCACACTGGAGAGCTAAATCCCGCTGCCTTGCGGACTGAATAGTCACGTAATTAGTTTAAGCCGGCGCAGCAGCGGAGACGTCACATGCACAGAACTGGAGCTACGTTCCCAGAATCCTCGTGCATAATCTCGACTCCTATGATTATGCAATGCGCTTATGTGGTCATGCAGGCCACGCGCTGTGAATCAAAACCACCAATCTACCATCAAAACCACCAAAAACCACTCGTATCTTCCACTGTCACACGACACATTTGGTTGTTACTGCAAAACGTAAAAATGTGAATTTGAAGGCGGCAGCCCGCTTCCGAGCCTAGCCAATCCGACCAATGTTGACACAGTTCACTGTGAATACTGTCAATTGAGAGCAAACGACCATCAAATGGAAGGATCGATATAGCGGCGACACATTTCCATCCGTGCCGCTAGCGGAGAAGGGCGGATGAACCGATGACGGCACGCTTCGATGATGCGCACGTCACGTGATGCAACATTCTCTGCGAAAACTCCTCCATTCCATCGTGTGAATCCACCCTAAAGGGGCCGAGAAACGCTCTCTCCAAAACGACTATCCCAACCTCCGGCGTCCGCACGCACTGACTAGGGGACATCTGCATCAGTAATGCTTTGCCTAACAAGAAACGTAGAACTCTTCGGTACTCGTGAGTGCGTGCAATCGGGACACCCATCAGCGTCTTTGCCACACACATTCGGCCGAAACTTGAGCTCTGCAGCTGACGCCATATTAAAGAGCGTTCGTGTGTGACGCACATTGCACGTGGCTGACGCTGATGAGTGCCTCTTTCGCGCGCTCGCGCATGCCCTAAAGTTCCGCGTTCGCCGATAGGGGAAGCGTCGATCAAGGCTGGGCAGAGATACCCGAAAAATTATTCCGGAATGCAGATATCCAAACATACGGTTCGGAAGCCTAAAGTAAAGAAACTGAGATACATTCGTAATTGACGCAAGGGGACACTTCAGATAGTTTTGCAAAAAGACAAAAAATGTATTCCGGAATACAGATACAGCAATAACTATTCTAAAATTTTTTTCTATGTGACGGGGATTTTAATACCCATTTGTTATGTGAAGCCAGTGCCTCCTCTAATTTTTCAGTGCCAAGGCGAAGCGCCAGTGCCCAGGCGAATGGAAAGCGACCGCTGGCACTAGTGCGGCGTTTTGCCACCACTGGAGTAGTGATGCCGCCGCATCGTCTCTCGCACAAACTAATGCCATGGCTCCGTTCGAAGCTGCTACACGGCTCGGTTTCGGCTGTACTCGTCTTGTTTAAGGTTTAATGGAAACTTGGGGGCGAGAATCGTGAAGCACTTGTTCTGGACATCCAGCTCATTTCAAAGGCGTCATTCGCGACTACTTGATCGAAGTGCTCACGCGTCGTCTGCTAGGCCAATACCAGAAAACTCATGACAGAAACCCACGGAAGATTGTTTTGTCACCGCGGCGTTCGCTTGTCTGAGAGTTGCTTTTTCGACTAAATGAAAGTCGACTTTTATGAGAAGCCTTTGCGAGAAGCTAATATTAAAAGCTTGGGTGCCTATTGTTCCCCGATGTTTGCTACTCTCTAGTGGTGTAGCATATTATGCGCGAGCCTGGAGTTTATGCACTAAATAGCACTAAATGCCACTAGATTGATTCCAGGGGTACAGCTCATCCTGCAACCGTTCTCTTCATGTAGCATTACTTGTGTTGCCACCGAAAAAAAAGCAAATGTCAAAAAATGAGGAACTACGGCAGGTGGTTTCAACATTTGAGAGCGCAAACAATGAGATCATTGTGAAATAAACAGGAACAGCTTCATATGCGGCGTGATTTTTGTGATCATTGCCTATGTTTTGAACAGGCGCTGGTAAAGTCTAAAGTCTAATGCCGATTCTCCACTTGAGGCAATGTGACAGAAGACAGGAATGAAAATGTGGCCTGTGGTCAGTTGCATGAGCTCGTCTGCGTATTCGTGGACTGATTTTCATTGCCTTAATAGCCGGCTGCTTAGCGCTGTTTTTTTTTCCTTCTCTCCGGTCTCTTATTTAGTAGCGAGCAGAGTAAAGGCCGAATGGCTGCGTGGTGTCTATAGGCTCCCATTCAGCTTCACGTTGTAATGTTAGCGTCACACACAGAAGTGATCGGGAAGCAGAGTTGTTAATGATACTCATTGTTTGACAGTTCGGATGCAGTGCACTCTCGTTCAGCTATACCAACTGCCATTTGCCAAACGTGACGGGTAGTCTTCAGCCACCACTACCTATAATCTATAAAGCACTCCGGTTGCAAATGACGGCTACATACTAAAGAGAGTTTAGTAGGAAGATTTATTAAAAACCAATTACTCTGCCTGTTACTGCTACCATGCTCCCCCGAATACCAGCGGAAGCTGAAATTTTATGGAGCTACAGCCATGCTGTGCATTAAGGCGGTTACTTTGAATGTCTCATCAAAAGCGGAAATGATCGCCGGCGGTGTCCAGGATCTTCTCGCGTCGGCGGCATGAACACCAGTGATGCAATAAATCAGCATTACGTGAAAACGTCATCATATGGCGTCATATGTCCTAAATGTTTGTGACGTATCGGAATGGCACATAACATGACGGCGTCATATAACATCTTCGCTTGGTTGAAATGGGCTGATCCTGATGGGAGTGCATAGCCAGCTGAGGGGCAGATAGCTAGCTTTGTCTCCAATCCTTGAGGCAGTAAGAAAACAATTTTGGGCGAAGAATTATCCCGGATGGAAGTAGAAAACATTCAGTGCCTTGAATTGAAAGAAAACTCGTCTCAGGTGCATTCATAAGTGAACATGGGACCAGCGAGTTTTTTTTTTTTTGTGACATGAGAAATGAAAAAATCAATATTGTTTTTTCCATCAGATATGCAGAGTGGTACACAGCAGTACTACATGCTGATGCATGAAATTATGAAGGTTGTAATATCATGAAAGAGAAAATAAAACGCGATTGCTAAAAGCTCGAACGCATATATCAACCCGGTAGCACGGCCAGGCAGAGCCCCGAATAAAACCGTGCCGCTGTGTTCGTGTTACTTTTCATCATCCCTACATCCGCAAAAGCCGTCAAGAAGCACGACTGCAAATTTACTCGCAAGAAAATACGAACTCGCGAGAATCCTAATACGCACAGCCGTTCATTTCCAGCATTCCGAAGTCTATTCGCGCTGAGCCACCATGCAGCAGTGGTGAGCGGAGGCGAAGCACGCGCCCGACGGCCTGAAGAGAGCGTTTGCCCGGGCACTGAAAAAAATAAAGGTGCTTGCGCACAATAATATTCAAAATGCGCAGTGCAATGAAACTTGCAAAGAAATTAGTTTCTTATTTTATCACCACATTCTAAGAGCCATAAAGGCAATACAAAGAACGCTTTCACTGCCCAAGTATGTTAATAACGACATATTTACGGATGATCAGTTGCAATAAAAACAATTATGTAAGAGAGCAAGACTTAAACGCATTGTACACCAAAATCGGGTTTTTTTCTGGCAAAAGTATTAGCTATGCTAGCTTTGTTCAAGCAAAGGGCTGGTACCATATACAAATATATTGAGAATAGGCATGCTTTTATTGACTGTGGTGAGCATGTGTCTCCGACTAGAAAAAAATGGCAGATCTCATGTACAGTGGGAATCGTTGATATTGAAGCATGAATGAGAAAGATTGATATGTCACTTTAATATGAGCACAACGTAACTAGGTGCAGGTAAATGATGCGGTACTTGACTTTCGTGTCATGATTATCATGTTTGAATGTGTCGTTTACCTTGGTAATCTATTCACCTGACGTGATATCATAATTAGTATACGTGACACTAGAGAAATGACCGCAACCACGCTATGAGCATGGTATGTTGTCATGTTCTTACATGACACGAGTGTCAGGATTATTATGTTTGCACCAGTCATACACTTTCGTGATTAATTGACGTCACGTAACACCAAATTGGTATATGTTGTGCTAGCAAAACTGCCACGAGCGCATCATAAGGGCCCAATATACTCCAATGTAGCGTTGAGGCGCACGCACACCGGGCACAGCGACGCTACGTTAGCAAAACCCGAGCACTCTCTAGTCTGACGCCAGGCGCGACCAGCGCGACCAGCGTCTTTCGGCGCGGCCCGACGGCAACTGGCGCGAAATGTGACATGCTGCATTTCGCGCCGATGTGTTACTCAGACAACACTGCGCCTCCCTCTTTTCGTGAAGGAGGGACGCTGGAAGCGCTGAAACGCGCATGCGTCAAAGCAAGGCAGCGCGGCGCGCGCCTGCAAGCTGGACCTATGCCTGGCGTGGCAACGCCAGCGTGACCCGACAAAATTAACGCTGGAGAGCACGTGCACCACGCCACTTCAAAATTAGCATCTCGACTGTGGCATGTAGTCATGGTATCACGTTGCACGCATTTCATGTTTTTCATGCTCGCACCAGTATCATACCTTCGTCATTCTTTCACATTCCGTAATACAAAGTTTCGTACAAGGCAAGCTAGTGAAACGGCTGCCAGCGCATCATGAGCGTGGCATGTAGTCGTGTTGTTACATGATACGCATCTCATGATTATCATGTTTGCATCACTCATATACCTTCGTCATTCATTCACATACCGTAATACCAAATTTGGTATATCTGACACTCGCGAAACACCTGTGAGCGTATCATGAACTTGGCATGTATGATAGTTGTAGCGCGAGAACAAAACGACGACAAAGACAAGAAGGACACGAAAGACATGAGCGCTCGTGTCTTTCGTGTCCTTTTTGTCTCTGTCGTCGTTTTGTTCTCGCGCTATAACTATCATCATGCCATACCAACTAGCCCAAGCTACACACTCGGCGTGTAGTCATGTTGTTAAATGACACGCCGCTTGTGTTCACCATGCAATCATGTCATACCATAGCAGTTCCGCAACATGCCATGTGAACGAAACCGCCGCAAAAGCTGCAGAACCATAAAATGCAAACCATGTCATTCATGACACCCACTTATCATGTCATGATCTGTGAAATGAGTTCTTCATGTAGTCATGTTATGCCATATTAAGTTTGGTATGGATACCATTCTCGGAACGGCCAGGAGAGTTAAAAGTTGTAGGCGGCTAGATAGATAGATAGATAGATAGATAGATAGATAGATAGATAGATAGATAGATAGATAGATAGATAGATAGATACGTACAAAGTAGCCGAAGTTCGCCAAAAAATGCCTCGCTTTTAAAATAAAGTAAGGCTCCTGAATTTTGTACTGCCACTGCAATGGCGCGCTTCTTTGTACGACCTTCTACTTAGAAGACTTAGAAACGCAAGATCTCCTTCCATTTGCCGCGTGGCCACGCTCGCATCTAACAGAAATGCTATGTAGAAAGAAGTATTGTGGATGGCACAAGGTACCACATGCCAAATTTTTATGGTGACTTGTGGCTTCTGCGATAAGCTGCGGTTTTTCAAGTGGGCTCCACAAAAAAGAGAGAAAACACGAGAGAAATAAAGCACTGCTCGTGCAATTGGCGTGAGGAGGTACATTTTAAAAACGATGCTGTCGGTTGGCACCTAATGTTCAGTATACAATGCTCCTGGGAATAAAACATTGCTGCTGGAGTTCAAAATGTCAGTTTAACATTGTTGGCAAGCTCAAGCAGGCGATCATTCAAACACATTCCAGTTCTGCTTGAAGGTGCTCATTGAGATGCGGGTAGCAAAACGACAAGTTCGCTTTCAAGAAAGTAGGAGTCAGTTTCGCCCTCAGCAGAAGTGTAGAAATGATGGTGCATATCTCGCCGCGTAGTGTCAAAGTCACAGCAAACAAGAGCTTTTTCCTATTGCAAACACGTCTCAGTTCATATTCGAAAAATGTAACGAGATACCCGTGTTTTAAATATTATCGCAATACGGGTGATACATATTGAAGGTATTTCACTGCTGAGATAGAAGTGCATTTTTGTAAGGTATTTCGATTCAGCAATGCAGATACTGAAAAGCGTTTCTGAAAAACTGTCGTGATATTCTTGTATCGCAATACTCCCCAGCCCTGGCGTCAATGGGGGTCTGCTGGGGCAGATGATATCAATCGCACGTGTGACTGCCGTTGTAAAGTGACTTGTAGGGGCGAAGCTCCTTAAGGCACGGCCTGTGCATACCCTGTATGTAGCCACCTCTCGTTTAGTTCTTGTAGTGTTCACTAGATGGCGGTACTTGTAGCTTCTGATGGCAGTTTAACATTGTTGTTAAACCGCCACAAGTTTGGGCTGTCAAGGTGGATGGACGTGTTTTTGAGCACTCCGGATCGACTGCGCAGATCAGTGTTTTTGCATGTTTTGAGCTTGTCTTTATAATTATAAGGCATCAGTTGAAATCTTCGTAGCACTTATTTTATGGTATGGCTTTTTCGGGGGCCAGTCACCAGGTATTTATTAGTTAGTGCGGGTGTGTGTGTTTGAATTTTTTTTGTTGCTGTTTTTTTTCTTTTGCCACCCCCGTGGGGGAGGTGCGCGTAATTGAACACGCAAAGTTTTGTAGTAGAGCTTAGACTTTCTTTTTTTTCGTAGTGCAGGGCTCGAGTTTAGTAATTATCGAGTATAGGGACAATTGGTGTCAGAAAGGCATGGTTAAAAAGACTGTAAAGTGTTCAGGATGTGGAGTGGGTTTGAAAGTGCACCCAAGCGTAGAAGTGGGTGGAGAAGAGGCTGACGCGAAGTGTAGGCACTGTGAGGTCGAGGAAAAAATGGAGAAAATGGTGGTTGCCCAGAGTGAACTGCTGATGAGAATCGCCGAGCTCGAGACTGCGTTGGCGACAGAGCAAGAGAAAACTAGGGCAATGGGAGAAAGACTGAAGTCCGCCGAGGAAGCGCTAGCGATGCTGAACAAAGAAGCGACCTACCGAGAGAACAGTAGGGAACCGGCAACCAGAACGGTGGAGAAGGAAAAGCAAGCAAGTTTGGAAAAAACAGGTTTAGCCGGTTCAACTGTCGCAAGGCCCAGCTTCAGCGAGGTAGTGGTGGGGCAGGGAGAGAACAAAGCAGCCTGCGTCACAGGTGCAAGTAGCCCCCAGGTGCAGAACGCTCCAGCTGAAAAGTCACAGCATGTGATAATCGCCGGGGACTCGAATATAAATCGATGCACAGAAGCCATCAAAGAAAGGGTAAGAGGTGACAAGAGGGTTGCAGTAGGGGCGTTTCCAGGACGCATGCTGGAAGCAGTCATGAGGCAAGCGAGCGCAAAGCTCAAAACGACAGCTGATAGACGAAACCTCGTGATAATTTCAGGCGGTTTAAACGATGTCCTAAATGAAGATGCAGCAGGGCTAGCAGCCACACTGGCGAAAGGCGTCGATGACATGCGCGCCAGTTCTCCTAAGGTACAGGTAGTGATATGCACGATACTGGAGGTACCGGTGCGTGATAGCAACCTGCAAAGAGCGGTGGTCAACGCAAACCAAGAGATATGGCGGATGAGTCGAGAAAAAGGCTTTGAGGTGGTGGAAACAAACAGAGAGGTGCATAGGTGGGGGGGTTTTCAACGAGACAGAGTTCACTTCGATGGGCGGCTAGGTAATGAGGTGGGTTGGCGACTTGCAGGACGCGCAGTAGATTTTTTGGGAGGCAAGCGAGCCCTTCAGGGTGCAGGATAGCTAGTAACGAGGAAAACAACCAGGGAGACTCTTCGACAGGTGGTATGGACAGATACGATTCCAAAGTGGCACCAATATCTAAGATAGGTTGAGTCCGGGGCAGAAATAGACGCAGCCACGAACGCCGAGCCAATTCTGACATAGGGTATATTAACATGCAGGGTGGTAGGAACAGGCTGAAGTGGGAAGAGATAGAAGAACAGCTAAGGGAAGAGAGGCCGATGGTATACGGTTTTGTAGAAACACATCTCAGGGACATGGAACAACCTCCGAACAATCCGGACTACGCGTGAGAATATTGTAATAGAACAGAAGGCAGCAGAAAGGGGGTTGTATTGGGGCATTCAATCATAAAAGTGCAGACTGGCGAAGGGTCAAGCAGCAGTGCAAGGAACATTTATGGCTAAAAGGGAAAGTGGCAGGTCCAATGACATTCCTTGGTTTCGTGTACTTTTGGACGGGAGCAAAGGCCAGAGAGGAAAACCAGACAGTGGTAGAGTGTATATCAAAGGACATTCAGGAGTTAGGAAAAGAGTGCGAGATAATTATACTAGGAGACATGAATGCGCACATAGAAGATATAAAAGGGTATACCAACCCGACAGGCAAAATGATCATGGATATCTGTGAAAGGCTTGATTTGATCATTTGCAACAGTACCGAGAAGTGTGAAGGGCAAATAACAAGGGAGGTAGGAAGGCTTCAGTCGAAGATAGATTATGCACTGATGCCACATAGGATGTATGATAAGCTCAGGGGAATGCACATAGATGAAGGTGGCTCCAGAAGTTTGGGCAGCGATAACAAACGTATCAAGCTAAGTTTTGGAAGAGCAGTGAAAGTGGGAAGGAGACAAGATGAGCCACTACAGAAAAATTTTTATTCAGAAAGGCAAATTGAAATAGCCACTAAACAAATTGACAAAGTAATCACGGAGGATAATAAGACAGTGTGGACATACACGAATCTAATTAGACTCTTTGAGCTAGAGCTTGCTAAGACGCGTGACAAGTCACCCCAGAAAAGAAGACACAAACCCAAAAGTTGGTGGGATGAGAAAGTTAAAAGAGCCTTAGCAAAACGTCAAGAAGCCTCTAGGGAACACAGACATGCTAAGCAGCGGGGTGAACCGACAGATGATGTTGAAAGAAAATGGGCAACCTTTCTAAGCTGTAGAAGGGACATCCCTTCTGATCAATGAAAAGATTAGAAGGAAGGGAGCTCAGTGGCTGGCAGAAGTACATAAAAAGATAAAAAGGCAGCTGCGAAATTTTGGAACCATCTAAACTCCCTAAGAAATGAGACAAGCCTAGAGCAGAGTTTCATAACTACAGCCCAAGGTGCTAGGCTAGAAGGGGACGATGCTATTGAATATATAAGAACAAGGGTGACAGAAAAATTTCAACAAAGAAGTACTTTATGCACCACAATAGACAAGGACGAATCAAGTGGTGCAATGGCTCCATTTTCACAATGAGAGTGGGAAAGGGCTCAGAAAAGGGTTCCTAGTAGTACATCAACAGGCCCAGATGGCATTCCAATTAGGCTGATAAAGACATTAGGTCCGAAGTCCAAGCAGGCTTTGAGAGAGGCAGTGAGCACAATAATAATCGATGGTGAAGTTCCCGATGGATGGAAACTTAGCAGGATGAGCATGATCTATAAAGGAAAGGGAGACAAAGCTGACATAAACAACTACCGTCCTATAACAGTGTCATCAGTGGTCTACAGGCTGGCGATGCAGATTATGAAGGAAAGACTGCAGGCGTGGATAGAGGATGAGGGGGTGCGGTGGGAACTGCAGAATGGGTTTCGGAAACACAGGAGGTTGGAAGACAATCTGTTCTCACTGACGCAGTGCATCGAAATTGCAGAAAAGGAACACAGGCCCCTGTGGCTAGCATTTTTGGATATCAAGGGAGCGTACGATAGCGTGATTCAAGAGGAATTGTGGGGAATACTGGACACACCAGGCGTAGAACATGTAGTCACTAATCTTTTAAAGGGTATGTATATAGGTAACAAGGTAGTTATAAAGTGGGAAAAACAGGTATCCAAGCCTGCAGAGTTAAAACGGGGGCTTAGGCAGGGGTGTCCCCGATCACCCTTATTATTCATGATGTACCTACAAGGATTAGAGGCAAAATTAGAGGGAAGTGGACCGGGCTTCAACCTCTCTTTAGTCAAAGAAGGAAAACTTATTGATCAGGAACTACCAGCAATAATGTACGCAGATGATATAGTGCTGATGGCCAACAACAAGGAAGATTTGCAGAGATCGATGGACATCTGCAGTAATGAGGGAGATGGGTTAGATTTTAGACTCAGTAAGGAAAAATCAGCAGTCCTGATTTTCAATGACAACGAAGGTAGTGAGTTTAGAATACAGGAGGTCACGCTAGAGATAACAGATAAATACAAATTTCTGGGCGTATGGATAAGCAATGGGACCGAGTATCCGAGGGAACACGAAAATACGTGACGACTAAAGGTAACAGGAATGCAGCAGTCATGAAAAATAGGGCACTGTGGAATTACAATAGGTATAATGTTGTGAGAGGAATATGGAAAGGAGTCATGGTTCCTGGGCTGACGTTCGGCAATGCGGTCTTGTGCATGAGATCAGAAGTTCAAGCAAGATTAGAAATTAAGCAACGTGGAATAGGTAGGCTTGCTTTAGGAGCTCACGGGAATACACCAAATCAGGGAGTACAAGGTGATATGGGATAGACATCATTTGAGGGCAAGGAAGCTACCAGCAAGATAAAATTGGAGAAGCGATTGAGAGAAATGGGGGAAGAGCGTTGGGCTAGGAAGGTTTTCAGCTACTTGTACATGAAGAATGTCGATACAAAATGGAGGCAGTGAACCAAGAAGTTGACTGGTAAATACTTAGAAAACAGGAGGTGGCCAAACCAAAAAGAACTATCGGTTAATAAGAAAGTGAAGGAAACGGAGACTGACTTGTGGAGAATGGGCATGAGTAAGAAGTCCGCACTAGAGATCTATCGAACTATTAAGCGGGAAATTGCAAAGGAAAGGATCTATGATAATACCCGGGGTAGTTCTCTATTGTTTGAGGCCAGGACGGGAGTACTGCGAACCAAGACATATCGGGCGAAATACGAAGGGGTAGACACAGTATGCAGTGCGTGTGGAGAGGAAGAAGAAACTGCCGAACACTTGATAATGTTCTGTAAAGGGCTTCACCCTATAGTTCAGGATGATGGCGCAGAGTTTTTCAAAGCACTGGGGTTTAGGGACCAGGAGGGCAAAATAAACTTTAAGCGGGTAGACTTAACTAGAAAGAGGTTATCTGATTGGTGGCTAAAGTCAAGGCACGAGTGAAAATTAAACTCTTCAATGCAAAGTACGAATCCTCAAACTCACTTTTTAAGGAAAAAAAATAAATATAGTTTTTGGTTCATTAGGCAATACGGCTTGGTGGCGCTAGCCACTGCCCGATCTAAAGGGTACAGTTATATCCCTTTATCCATCCATCCATCCATGAAAAGATGCAAGATGTTATATACTGGACGGCGGTACTTGTAGTTGATAATAAAAGTTGCGAGATGTTACAAAATAGGAATGATGTCACATATTGGTCGTGTCATTAGCGGAAGGCAAGCGTTCAATTTAGTGCGGCGACGTATGCTACGGGGAGCAGTGTAATAAAATAGGGTGGGCGAAATGTACGCAGGATTCATGGTTTACCAGGTTTACCTCCTAAGCTTTGCCCACTCATCATCATTCACTTCGTGGATAAGGTGGCATTTTTTTCACGACCCCTCTAAATTATGCAACAGGGGGGCGCTTTACGACTCGCTGGCATCCCCCACTCTTTTCAACACTGTGTTGGAACTGTCTGTACAGTTAAAACATAATACAAATTAAAATCACGCCATTTTGTCGGACGACCTAATATGAATGAACAATAATTGTGACCGGAAGATTAAATGCTCTCTGCAAATCGCCATTGATAAAATCGTGGACTACCTGGAACCCGAAAGACCCAAATGCTTGGTGGAAAGGCGGAAGCGCTCTTCCTCATGCCCCCTATCCATCCCCGGATTACGATGGCTGCACAAAAAGCCCGAAATGGACATCCACTTGTACTTTAACGACGCAGAGATCTTCGTGGTTGAAAGTATCCGTGTCCTTGAACTGAGGATTGAGGCGAACGAAACGTACGAATTCTGAAACCCTCTCTAGGTTTAAGTAAGTTCCAATCAGACATGTGTCTCATCAAACAAATAGCGAGCACGAATGCTGAGATGAAGGAAGTGAATCTTCTTAGACTTGTGCAAACATTCATATTAGGTATAAATGCGTACGTGGCACCTTACTTGAAATCAAACCAATTGGAACGGAGCAAACTTAAGACCACTATCAGCAAAAGTGTGATAGTCGTGCTCCAACTTCCCTCGAACACGTACACTGAGAGACTTATGAACTTAGGGGTATCGAACACACTCGAAGATCTGAATGAGGCTACTGTTACTGCACATAATCGTAGGCTGCTCGGATCTAAAACAGGACAATTATCAATTTTGGGCTTATGAGCCCACGCGTGAGCAAGGTCGTTCAAACGACATGCCGATACAGATCAGGGAAAGGATATAGATACGCCCGCTACTGAGAAACATAAACCTTACCCTTCACGAAGACCAGCGTGAAGCCAGGGCAGAGAAATGGCAACCAAGGTACACCAGTCGACAGGGCGTCCAGTATACAGACGCTTCTGATTATGAAGGAACTGCGGCACACACGGCAGTTGTGGCCAAGGAAAACAGTGCCCTGATGACATGCTGCACAGTTGATAGTGCCGAGACTGTAGAGGCCGATGAAATGGCCGTATCTTTGGCCTCCAGCAAATAGAAGGTCAGGGTGGTCATCAGGGATTCTTAATCCGTGTGAAATTCATAATTGGGACGGGTGACGGTCGCTGCCGTTCGTATATTAAACATGGTTCGTATATTAAACCCAGAGGGCTCATTCTGATAGCCTGGGCTCCAGCTCACCAAGAACTTAAAGGGAACGACAAGGCTCATTCCGTCGCCCGAGGTCTCACCTACCGGTCGACCCCTAGAATATCCCAAGTTACCGAACAAAGAAGGGAAGTTGTGCACACATACCATGATATCATCGCACACAACACGCTAAATCGGCAAGTATACCGGAAAGCAGGCAGCTCATTGAGTAAAAAAATTGAGGTTTCGTGGCGAAAGTTACAGCCCGGTGTTTTTCCGAACCCCGCACTTTACAGCAAGTGGCACCCCGCAGTTTTCCGGTTTGAATGTAAATTTTGTGATAAGGTAGCGTATCTTGTCCACATGAATTGGACATGTCGAAGTGAAGAGAATGGTTCCCGCACTGCAGAATCCTGCTCCGCTGCCCAGACCCTAATGTCCAGTGCGTAATGATCAGTCAAGCTATTGCTGCTGCCATGTCCTAAGGAATTCCGACCTACACCTAGGGGCGACGAGCTGTTCCTGAAGTGACTGACTTTTTAATTAACTTTTATGTCTCCCTCTTTGCGTCGAGAGTTGTGACAAGCTCGTGACGTCAGAAAGAGGTTGAAGAGGAAGAACCAGAAAAAGAGGGCGTGCTACTGCCAAGGTCACACCAATCGGTGGCGCTCACTCGATATGCCCGTGACTACATCGAGAAGAGCTACCCCGGACATCTATTTCAGATCCTGATTGGCCATTCGGGTTGAAAGACAATCGACAGCGTGGAGCAATAACTGCGTGGCGGTGACGCGGCCACTCCGGAACTACGGTGGCAGCGCGAGTTGCGTGAGCCAGGACAGGCGGTGACGGCCCACAGCTCTATTCCGGTGTCACCATCCCAACATTTCTTCTGTGTTCTCGTTGCCTCATTTCTGGCGCGCTTATTGCGTACAATGTGCGCTGTCATTGAACTGGTCACTATGCGACGGGTTTCCGTTGTGACTAGAAAGTCAATAATCCTTTAAGCGATAACTGTTGGACCAGTTAGTGCATTGTGAACCAGAACAGTGGGGACAAATAAACGCAAGAAAACACGCCTGCAAGGAGAAGGCATTACACTTGGATGAACGCTGGAAAGTCTAACGTTCGTTTTTGTGCTACGCTTTCTTCTTTGGCGTGTGTGGGCATTTTCTTGCAATAGCTGGTAACCTGTTTTGAAGCTCTAGTCAAGTTCGAATGGCCAGTATTGGGCAACGGCAATGTGTACGCGACTGCGATTCGTTTTTCAGGGGGACATGACGAGATCAACTCCGGCTGTCTAGTGATGGCCTGCGAAACATGCGGCGCCTGCTTTGCATCTCCACAGTTCTTGATCAGGCACCAACGTTACGGGCACACCGGAAAAGCGTATCCGCAGACTTCAGACAGCAGGTGAGCCCGAACACAATCAATAACGATATTTTTCAACAGTTGGGCATAACTTTAGAAGGCTGCAGCCGCATTTTCTCCTCAAGGTAAGACGAGCACCCACCAATAGGTGTGCAGTTCAGGTGACCTCATGAGCCGGAAAGAGAGAACATGCATAACATGGCCGCCCTCACATAGAACTGGGCCGAGGTATGTCAGCTGTGTGTGCCTTCTTTCGTCAGAGTTAATTCGAATTGTTTGTGGTAGTTTGTCGGGCTGAAAATATTATTGTGAGCTTACGATGCTAATTTGTGCCGCGTGCGTTTTGTATCAGTCGTGAGCAGGCAAATAAAGATTGCAAGAAATGTCGATGACGCTGCACTGCACTTCGTCTGTAAACATGATACAGCGGCAACCTAACGCTATAAAATATAGCAAAAAAAGAAATTGAAATATTGTGCGTTTGGTTCTACGGTGTTTTGTTTTGCTCCTAAGTCAAGGTACAAAGAGAAAAGAAAGCCAATGCCTGGTACATATATGTGAGGGTCCAGTGCGTGCTGTCCCCCAGTGCTTCTCGTCAGGCGTGGCAAAGTGGAGGAGCACAACCGAAATTAGAATGAATGACAGAGGCGTGCGCAGATAAAAACAACCTAGGAATTTCTCATTACAAAAGATTTGCGAAAACAACTTCCAACGCAAAAACTCGTCGCTCCATCCTAGCGTGCGATTGACCGATCACTGACAGCAGCGTGATTAGACGGCCCAGTGCTTCGTTTGAGTGTTGCGTAGCACCGTCGATTGATTGCTTTTCGCCTATGCTAACAATCATGTGACTAGCACGCGCTGCTTGAGAACATCTGCTTTAAATAACAAAAAATAATTATGAGGAAAAAACAAAATAAAAAGAATTCACTACAAGTGTTTACAAGAAATGTAGTTTGCGAATAAATAGTACAGAACTCATCGTAAATCATGAAAATTGCAGTGGGCGTAACCTATACAAACATAACAGCTTATCAAAGAACAAAGTGTACAACTACCTCTGGTGATGTGCTTGTGCATCAGTGCATACAGCAGCTCTCCTCACTTGCACTTGAATGGGTGCCATACTGCAATGCAGCACTTTGCAATGTGGTTATATTCATTAATAATAAACAAATAGTGTATTTGATCGTACCATGTGACGGTGCACACACCAGGTGTTCAGAGTTAAACCTTGTGGATTAATAAAAGTTTAGCACTGGAAAGAAGATGAAAACAATCTTCGTAGATAACTTGTGTATTAGAAGAAAGTCAGACAGTAACCATGGCTTCTAGTGACTGAATACTACACTCACAGCCCTACGAGAGTGCTGGCAACTCTCTTTGCGAAGTATACGATTGTCCCATATTTCACTCTCTTTTCAGGAGCACTGAAAACTCTCTTCTGCCCAGAGTAAGCACACTCTCTCGACTGAGTGCTGGTACTTTGACTGAACGAGAGTGACCAAGATTTTTCGCCAGAATACAGTCAAGCATCTGAAATAGAGTTCATACACCCTCTGCAGAAGTTGCGCTACTCTCTCACAGAGTTTTACAATCTGGTAGGGCTAAAGTGCGTCAACTACCTCCAAGAGTAGAATCAGTCCTGCTGCGCCAGGACTAACTCTTCAAGTTTACGCCACATATGCAGGACAACCATCCGCATACACATTATAATAGAACGCAACACAACAAAAAACGAAACTGAACCTATAGCTTATGCGCTACGGACAACCATTCACACAGCAGTCGGTATTTATACCCATGATGTCTAGCCCCCTTCTAGTGCGGGTGGTGCTACATTGCTAATACGTGTTTTGAAGAGCATATATACATCTAGCATGTGCAAGCATCTGGTGATCGTTAGGTACTCTGTAGGCACGTCGACCTTTCATTATAAAACTACATGACATACGACGCCGTTTTCAATACTAAATTATGATTATCAGCTGCATCACCTCAGTGCGGTCAAGCCACTTGTTCCCAAGCCTGAGAGTTGTACTAGGCGCTTACAAATACAGTTAGGACGATGTGTCAGCAGTGCTGGCCGAAAACAATTTACGAACGTTACGATCCAGTGTCCGATCCGACTTGCGATGAAGCGATGTGTACTTGTACGCCAGAAAACAAACGTGCTGGTCGGCAAAACTACAACTCAGACGCATCTCTGGCAATCCATATAGTTTTGATCATCTCATCTACACTTTAATACAACAATGACAGGCTTGCGGGTTGCTCAAACGTCAACCTTCGTGAGCCACCTGCGCCGAGATCTTTCTAAGTAATTGTGACTCGTACGAGTAGAACTCCAAGCAAATGTAGGCCTAGAGAGTAAACATTTCCACACCCGAAATGGTGTAAAAAGGGTGCTTTTCATCCTTTTAAACACCCTTCCACACCCATAAATGGTCGATTTTAAAGAAAGCGCCCCTTTATTTGGCTGCTTGCCTCGATAGCACCATAAAATTGGCTCCTAGGGTGCCTTTGTGCCTGAAAAGGGTGCAGGTGACGATTGATCAGATCAATATGCAGCAAAAGAAACACACAGAAATATATTATTTGGGGTTTTACGTCCCAAAAACATCGATATAATCAGGGGGGTCACCGTAGAGGAGAGCTCCGGAGATTTTGATCATTTGGTGTTCTTTAATGGGCGCTGATATTGCACAGTGCACAGGCTTCTACCGTTTCGCCCCCGTCTTAATGTGACTGCCACGGCCGGCATCGCACCCGCGATCTTCAGATTGGCGGCCGAGCAGCGTAGCTACTGTACGACTATGTGGACCTTGCACAAATGACGGCCTAATTGACTTAGCATGTGTGAAGGTGCTCTCTGAATACACCCGAATGCCAGCAGAAGTAAATCGCGTTTCATCTATAAGGGCAATTACTGCAATTCATGTTACAAAAGCATTCCTTGGCGTCGGTTGTAATCTATTTGTTTGCTATGGATTATATACAGAGGCATAATGTTCGCCCGAGTATGTGTGTGTCCTTGTGCGTGAGCCTGCGCATGTGTTCGTGTGTAAGCGCGATTGTGTGTACACCCATGCATGTGTGCCTGTGCGTGTATGTGTGAGTGTGGGCTTGTGTTAAGCGTGCATGGCACATGCGTACGCCCACGCTTTTGTACGTTTGTGGTAACATGATCGGGCGGCCTTATGTGTGTAAACGTGTGTGTGTGTCTGTTCATGTATATGCGTGAGCATCCGCCTGCGCACCCTCGAATTTCGTGTTTGGGTGAGGGGGGTGCTCATTGCTTCTTAGTGTTTAAGGTTCCACATTTGTTCAGACTGGGAGTCTATATGAAAGGGGGCTTAAGGAATGGCAGTGGTCAACACACCATACACGGAAAACAGCTGCGGAATCTCGTACCTCAACATTGCTTACGAACTTGCTTTGGTAGGTGATTAGGTACGCTGAAGCGCTGCTACGCTCGAAAACGTCGGTTATGACCAACTCACACGGAATGCTGTAAATGCGTTTACACAAAACTGTGGTTTATATTACCAACATTTAACAAGAACGCGCCTTGCCTTTGCTACAGGTGCTAATTTAGCCCGTTGGGCAACCATATGGATATATGTGCTGATCATGTTGTCAGTGAGAAGTTTGGTAACAACTTCGGCAGGTTTCGTGGTGCGTAAGAAACCTTTTAAGCATCTGCGACTGTGTATTGATTTGTTCCAGCTTCGACTACGCATTCAGCGTTTGCGGCACTATATACGGAATTGCCAGATGCGGACAATGCCAAGAAAAAATTCCTCTGAAAAAAGGCGCAGTGATGTTCTCTCGCTAATCAAACCAAGGACGACATAATATTGCTTCTGGCTGTTCCAGGGTGCACATTATTTTCAGAATGCTTTGCTTCACTATTGCTCTCCGACCGCAGTCGCATTCCGTTAAATTATTCAAAGAACGCGAGGCTGACAATTGACCTGGGTCGCTGCGCGGCTGGTGGGAAGGAGAGTTGCCCTTTACAAGGAGTCATTCTTGAAGCGCAATTCCATTGCCTTCTGTGTCGAAGGCGCCACCATATTCGCCATAGAGTTTGCATTTCAGCGCCCCCTGGGCGGGTTTCCCGCTCACTCCGGCTATGGTTGCTCCGGCAACGACTGGGTAGATAGGGAAGAGTTGCGTCAAAAGCTGCGGTGCCGCCGCAAGTGCCTCCTCGTTTTCTCTCTTTTTCTCATCCATCTTTCCACTGCGTTGCGTTGGTCTGGAGTCTAGGTCGCTGTGTGAGTTTCAGCGAACAGGCGCATTTTCAATGATGGTCCCGCATGACTCCGTGTTAGAAGTGACGCTCGGATTAGGAATTATTCATGGAGCGGCGGACCCCAACAACGTGGGCCTTTTAACGGTGAGTGAACTGCTTTCGTAGGTAGTTATCACACAGCGCTAGCTGGGCGTCTGCAGCAGCTCTGCCGAAGTAGGCTGCCAGCTATTTATAACAGCATGCGTTCGAGGGCCTGTTGCAGATGCGCAATTAAAGGTGTCACTTAACGAGTTCAAACTGCTATGCGCGTTGTTGTGTAAGCGGCTGCATCACTCATACAATGAGTGATGTGATCACTTATCAAGGGCGATTAGTTGCTGATAGCGCATTGTATCTGCACTGCTGAAAGTGCGCGATATCGTTACAAGGTGCGCTTTCGGCAACATCGTAATAACATTTCGCTCAATACTCAAATAAGCAACGTGCTTCTGCAGGTGTTGCATAAAAAAAATAGTATATATATATATATATATATATATATATATATATATATATATATATATATATATATATTGCCACCATTGATGAAGGAGCCACTGTGACTCATACCCGTTTTGGACTACGAAGAGGAAGAGAACATTTTCGTTGCTCGGGTTCAGGTGAACTCCTGGCTGCAGGTCTTGTTTTTGCTCGCGACATTACTGGTGGAGGTGCTGGGTACGTGTACTTCGGCTGTGTCGGCCATCGTGGAGACAGCTACATCTCCCAGAGCAAGAAGCAGCCGCCGCCTGCGTGTGTTACGCCCTTGAATTTGGTCCCTTGACATCGACACCCAGAAAGATGGCAACTCCGATGACAAGCCATGCGGTCCAAACCAGCGATGCCCATGGTTCTGTTCTCGCCCATGTTTTTCATGCGCCACAGACACCAAAGCCGTTCCATGGAGACATCTTCGAGGATGTTGATGACTGGCTCTACCACTTTGATCGGGTTGCCAGTATCAACGAATGGGACGATGTTCGCAAGTTGCACCGAGTTTACTTCTACTTGGAGGATTCTGCGAAGACGTAGTACGAGAACCATGAGGGCTTCTTTGCAACCTGGCAAGAGTTTAGCCGTCAACTCCGTGAGGCCTATCGGAACACCGAGAGGAAGGAGAGGACTGAAAAAGCCATATCCTGCAGAAACCAGCGGCCGAACGAACGAGTATCTATGTTTGTCGAGGACATGCTTCGGCTCTTCAAGCGCGCGAACCCCACCATGCCCAAGGAAAAGAAGGTGCGGCATTTGATGCGCGGAGTAAAAGAACAGCTTTTCGCTGGGCTCGTGCGCAATCCACCAACGACAGTCGCCGAGTTCGTCAGTGAGGCGACCACTAAGGAACATACGCTGCAGCAGCGGTTGTCACAATACGAACGCCAGATCCCGGCCACCGCATGCTCTATCGGCTCTGACAGCGAGAGACAGGCCCTCGCAAACTTCATTCGAAGTATCGTTCGGGACGAATTGCGACAGCTTCGGGAAGTGGGATGCCATTCACCTGTGTCAGCCCTCGCGGATGTATTCAGACAAGAAGTCCGGCAGGCCGTCACACCCCTGGCCCCAATCGCACCACCGATTCCCGAGGCCCCAGTCCTGACATACGCCGCGGCATTGCGATCCCCTGCGCCACCGGCTACAGATCCTGCTATACGGACCAGGTAACAGGCTATATATGCAGTCATTCCACACCACTGCTTCGAGCCCACCTCTCGGCTCAAGGTTCCCGAGCACACCCACCTATTTGCCGTCTACCTCAAGACAAAGTGGTAGGAAGGCAAGCACGTGGCGCTCCTCGGATAATCGTCTGCTCTGCTATCACTGCGGCGAAACGGGTCACGTATACAGGAACTGTCAATACCGGCAACTAGGTCTCCGTGGCTTCCATCTTGATGCTCGAGGCCCGCGCTATGGTGATCGCTCCGCGAAATCGAAGCCTATCTCACGGGCCAGCGAACACCTTCGACTGTTTAGCACCACCAGTCGAGATCACCGTCGCCTCGCCGGTCTACGTCACCCAGTTTGCCCTCATCGTCTTCCGCTCCTTTCAGGAGCCGGTCACCAAGTTCCGCAGGGGAAACTAGGGACGGTGACTTCTGGGGGTGAAGTCGCGGCCCGGCGAACTGTAAAAGACCCTCATTCGACGCAACAACCAGACGAGGACCATTCCGATTTTGCAGTGTTCTCAGACAGCAGAAAGATCGTTTCTGCCGAAATCGCCGTCTTCGTCGACAATCATGCTGTCAACGCTCTCGTCGACAATGACGCTGACTATTCCGTAATGAGCGCCGCACTGGCATCTGAACTGAAAAAGGTTACCACAACATGGCAAGGACCTCAGTTGCGCACGGCAGGGGGCCATCTGTTGATGTCTACCGTTATGTGCACGGCACGCATTCGTATACGTACGTCGACATTTAGGGGCTCTTTCCTCGTATTGCGCGTGTGCTCTCGGCCAGTCATCCTAATTGAACATCCTTCGTGAATACAGTGCCGTCATCGACCTCCGAGAATTACTTTTGATTGATTGATTTGTGGGGTTTAACGTCCCAAAACCACCATTTGATTATGAGAGACGCCGTAGTGGAGGGCTCCGGAAATTTTGACCACCTGGGGTTCTTTAACGTGCACCCAAATCTGAGTACACGGGCCTACAACATTTCCGCCTCCATCGGAAATGCAGCAGCCGCAGCCGGGAATCGAACCCGCGACCTGCGGGTCAGCAGCCGAGTACCTTAGCCACTAGACCACCGCGGCGGGGCAGAATTACTTTTGTCGTTGGAGGATCCTTTTTGTGCTGCAACTGACAGTACACAATTCTGGAAAAGAGCGCTCCGCATTACCGACGATTCTTTCACTCTCCCACCTCGAAGCAGCCTCTTTGTCGAAGTAGAATTGGGACAGGCCTATAGGGTGTCGCAAAAAGAGCAAGACGCTATACGTGACCAAGTCCAGCAGATGCTTCAGGACGAGGTCATCCAGCCATCAAGCAGTCCCTGGGCTTCGCCAGTTGTGCTAGTAAAGAAGAACGACGGTACGTTGCGTTTTTGCGTTGATTACCGTAAACTGAACAAGGTCACCAAAAAGGACGTTTATGCTGTACCCCGGAGAGATGACTCGTTGAACCGTATACGCAACGCTAAATAATTTTCCTTCATGGATTTGCGTAGCGGCTACTGGCAAATAGCAGTGGATATGCCCGACCGGGAAAAGACGGCGTTTATTACTCCCGACGGCCTGTACGAGTTTAAAGTGTTGCCTTTTGGTCTATGCTCAGCGCTAGCTACTTTCTAAAGAATGATATATGCGGTTCTCTTCGGGGCTCAAGTGGCAATCATGTCTTGTTTATCTTGATGACGTCGTGGTCTTTGCAGACACGTTTGAACATTACGTCCAACGCCTTCATGCAGTACTTAAGGCAATCAGAACAGCGGGGCTTTCACTCAAACCCGAGAAATGTCATTTTGGATATGAAGAACTGAAGTTCCTTAGTCACGTCGTGAGCCATGCTGGCATCCGCCCAGATCCGGAGAAAACCCGTGCTGTTGCCGCCTTTCCCGTGCCCACAAATAAGCGTGACCTACGCCGATTTCTGGGGCTCTGTGCGTATTAGAGCGCTTTGTCAAAAACTTTTCGAAGATTGCTGAACCCCTCAACAAGCTTACAAAAGACGGTGTCTCGTTTGTTTGGGGTCCCAATCAGTGTCATGCGTTCGACACCATCCGAAAACTCCTTTAGGCTCCGCCTGTACTGCGTCATTTTGACGAAAGCGCTGACACGGAATTACACACTGACGCCAGCAACGTTGAACTAGGAGCGGTATTAGTTCAGTGGCCTAATGGCATAGAGCGCGTAATCGCTTATGCGAGCAGAACGTTATCCCGAGCGGAGAAAAACTAGTCTGCAACCGAGAAAGAATGCCTCGCTATTGTCTGGGCTATAACAAAGTTCCGCCCATACTTGTATGGCCGCCCATTCAGGGTAGTTAGCGACCACCATTCCCTTTGTTCGCTCGTAAATCTCAAAGATCCCTCAGGTCGTCTAGCACGATGGAGCCTTCGGCTACAAGATTTCAATGTCACCATCGTCCACAAATCTGGGCGGAAACACACCGACGCCCACTGTCTCTCACGTGCACTGGTCGAAAATGCCAACACTGACCTTGAAGACGACGACACTTTTCTTTCTGCCGTATCAGCAACCCGCTTGGCTGAGCAACAGCGTCAAGACTCGGAGCTCATTCCTCGCATTGACTACCTGGAAGGACGCAATTCGCACCCTTCTCGAAGCTTTGCACGCTCGCTATCCTCCTTTTGTTTCCGTGATGGAGTGCTTTACAAACAGAACTTTCATCCTACACAAGCTATAATTATGCTTATTGAGCCAACTACGCTTCGTGGTGACATTTTACGTGCGTGTCATGATGAGCCATCGTCCGGACACCTCGGCTATACACGCACGCTGCAACAAATTCAACGCTCCTACTACTGGCCACGTCTCACAAAGACTATGAAGCACTACGTTCGCACATGTTGCGACTGTTAGCGACGTAATATTCCACCTTTACGACCAGCGGGACTTCTGCAACCAATAGGCCCACCAAAGGCGCCCTTTCATCAGATTGGCACGGACTTGCTGGCGTCATTCCTCACGTCTTCATCTGGAAAACGCTGGATTGTGGTCGCTACCGACTACTTAACACGCTACTGTGAAACCAAGGCGCTTCCAAAAGCAACTGCAGCAGATGTCGCCCAATTTTTTGTGAACAGCATCGTCTTACGTCAAGGTGCTCCAGCTGTCGTCATAACTGATCGTGGGACACCTTTCACCACAGAGATGCTGCAGGAAGTCTTGCGATTAAGTGGCACAGAACATCGTAAAACAATGCCTTACCACCCGCAAGCAAACGGGCTGACTGAACGACTCAATAAGACAATTGCAGACATGCTGTCAATGTATGTGGACATCAATCACAAGAACTGGGACGCCATGCTTCCCTACGTAACTTTTGCGTATAAAACTGTTGTTCAAGAAAGTACCGGTTTCACACCTTTTCGCTTAGTCCAGGGTCGCAAGGTCACAATGATGCTCGACGCCATGCTCCTGCCAGACTACCTAGGAATATACCACACCGATGCCGCCAAATTCGCGCAGTGTGCAGAAGAGGCTCGTCAAATTGCTCGTCACCGTATTCAACATCACCAAACTGCAGACGCGCACCGCTACAATCTTCATCACCGTGAAGTTATTTTCAAGCCCGGTGATGAAGTCTGGGTGTGGCCCCCTATCCGACAACGTGGCTGTTCAGAAAAGCTTCTTCGCCGCTACTTCGGCCCTTACAAGGTCGTGCGACGTCTCAGCGACGTCACATACGAGGTTCTCCCAGCAGGCACTTCGAGACGTTCCCGTTTCACCCCGCGAACTGAAGTCGTTCACGTTTCATGGATCAAAGCATACTTTTCGCGCCGTGAATTGCCAGTGAGTGACTGACTTTTTTCGTCTCTCCCTTACATTCTTTCCTATTTTTCTTATTTCTCATTTAACTCTTGGCTCCACAACCAACTATGTTATTCCGCCTTACGCCATTCATTTTGCTTGCATGGTAATTCTCATCTCATTTTCTTTTTTTTTTGCCTTCATGTACAGCATCGAGACGATGCTTCTTGGGAGAGGGGGTAATGCCACCATTGATGAACGAGCCGCTGTGGCTCATACTCGTTTTAGACTACGAAGAGGAAGAGAACATTTTCATTGCTCGGGTTCAGAAACGTAGACGGAGTCCGCGCGCGTTGGTGTCGTTCGAGCGCTCGTGCGTGCATTATAGTGATTAACCGAGTATTTAGTCACGGGTTGCATTATAATTCTCGTGGTAAATGGCCGCTGATAGCATGCCCCTGATTGCCATCAGAGGATGGGCTTGGTTGTCTCAATATGCCAGGCATGTTTTCTCAAAGCAAGCTTTGAAGAGATTTATTGAAAAGAAATGATTTCATACATGCTAGCCAGTGCCTACTGCAGGCCCGTAACTCTCTAAAATCTGCATAAACTATCACATTTTTAAATAAATTGAAATGAACTAAGATGATTGAATTATGGATGTGTAATTACTGTGCAATATTCCTGTGCTGAATTGTCGCAATTCCTTGAACTGCTAGAGGCGTGATTAGAGTCATTGATTCTTTATTTTTTTTCGCAGATCTCTTCGCTGGTGCAATGCCCAAGATCCTTTGTTCTCATGTAAAAGAGAAAGCAGACATGTCTTCACTGTTTTTACATGAAAAGGTAAGTTTCTTGCATGTTTCGATTTGTTCTACTTGTTCTGAACCTTGTACATTAAAAATGGTTTTTCACACTGCCTCAATACCTTATAGACAATTGGATTCTTAGGTGAGCTCAGACTTTCTTTAGTGCAAGTTTTAGGCTGTTGTTTTACACTTCACCAGAACTTGGGAATTCGCTGTAGGAAATATCTTATCTGTATCATAAGAAACTATTGGAATGTATGAGTTGTATGCTTTGAGTGCAGTGTATTGTCAATTGCACGCCATTTGAAAGAATACTCACTACACATTCTTCATATATGCTGCTGCCAGAACAGCATGAACATCATTTCATGAGAATTCATATTTGCTCTTATCACAGGACGAGATGGTGCCGCTGACGCCCTGCGTAGTCTACTGCAGCCCCAGCCTAGAGCAAGCCCAGTTCTTGAACCTCCACGCGTATGACGTAAAAATTTTCCGCGTCAGTAATGTGGAAGAAGGAGTGACAGTCCTGATGAGTTAATTTTTTATTTTGTACATTGTCGCAGCCGCACGGCCTTTAACATAAACCGTGTTAGAGTGGCCTTTTTTCGGCGTGAGTTTCCAGTTTATCAACGGAGTTCAGGAAGTACGACGCTGGAAATTTCAGTGTCGCAGTGCCTGAACAAGTTTGTCTGGCTTGGTCATGGTAGATCAATAAATACTGTTATTTGTGTAAGCTGTTTTGCTGACTTCTAGCTGAGCTATTTCATGCCAAACGTCCCTGCCATTTTGGTGATCATCTGAAATGTATTTGAGAAAAAAAAATGTGCTGACTTACTGCGTTGAAAACAGTAAACTGCTAGGATACTTCAGCGAGAAAAAAGTTTCGTTCATGTAGCTGCCTTTTGAACTTCCTAGCATAATGCTGTTTGGGTGTTGTTTGTGGAAAATTTCATTTTAAAAGTACGCCTCCTTTTTTCTATACCAAATTTGGTTTACATAATAAATAAATGTGCTTGTGTAAGGTATACGAAGCTCAATATTATTAGTGCAACCTTTTGCCAAATTCACTTCCAAGACTCAAGCCAAAATGTGTTCCGTTTGCATTTTTCACTGCGATATTGCACTTTGTATGAATATTTGACCAGTGAATACTTACTCCACAGAAGATATATTTTGAGGAAAAAAATATTTGTAGACCTCTCAAGCTGCTCAAGCATACGTTAAAATATCACGATTTTTTAGAAAAATGGGATTTTTGTCCTTACTGAGATGAAATTTGCACCTTGTAATGGTTCAATTGAAAGTCATCTATATACCTAAATTGAAAGCAATTAAAGTTCCTATTAAAAAATATTACCACAAGAAGTACAGAAAAGAGTGCTGTCTGTCAACTTAACTGCATTGAAGGTGCTACGACCGCTTTTATACCGAGCACAAGAACAGGGCTCATGTTCAACGACACATGTGTGACCATGAAATAATAATCTTAACTGAGAAAAGAATACTCTCCTAGGAAAGATAAGCGAAGGTTTACTGGCGCATTAATCCTTGGCCTTCCGGAATAAAAAAATTCTAAAAACAATATATAATTTTTTGTTTTTGCTTTTTTCCAAATACCGTGTTTCATGAACCATAAGACTGCAGTTACATTCTTTACAGCGTACGACCACGAGACTACCATAGTCATTTTAAACATTTAAAGATTGCTGTCTTGCTCGACGATTGAAGCAGTGCCCAGTTGGTCGTTTTTCTTTACTATTCCACAAGTTAACAGTGTATCATACACGACATTAGATTGACATTCAGTAAACCGATTCTCGTGACGAATGGTGCATGATTGACTATTCCTGTTGCAGCAAGCGCAGACAGTTTTCAAAGCTTGCAAGGGACGGAAAACTGCAAGTTAATATTATATCTGAGGGCTCTTTTTTTAAATGCTGAGACAACTTATTTACTTACGGTCTAACATGCAAAGGTCTTTGGTCATTTTTTTTTCTTCAGGTCCTGTTTACCTTAACTTTACTTTTAGCCGGAAGGTTTCGCAAATGGGTGTGATGATGCTTTTGGAGTATTGGCAGTTGCTATCAGCCCAGGAGGGCTAAGAATGTCATGGCTTTATTTAGTGGGCATTCAAAATTAGTAAAAAGAGGAATTGCCACCAAGTATGTTCAGGCCACCATTCAGAAGTCTTTTTAGACCAAGGGTAAGGTCTGCCTTAAAAACCAGATTAAAAGACTAAAAGATGGTGCATATCCCAACAGCACCATCACACCCATTTGCGAAACCCTCCTGCAGAAAGTAAAGTTAAGGAAGACAGGAGCCAAATAAAAACATAATGAACAAAAACCTTTGCATCTTATACAGCATAAAGTGTCTCATAACTTAAAAAAATAGCGAGCAGATAAGATATAATTTTTTTTCCCACCTTTTGCAAGCTTTCAAAAAAGTGTACTAAAGAGCAGCAGGAATAGTCAATCATGCACCATTCGTCACGAGAATAGGTTAACTTAATGCCAATCTATAGCTTTTAGAAGCAATTTTATCAGGAAGGCCAAGGATCAGTGCATGAAGACACCTTCAATAATTGTTTCTGAGACAGAGTATTCTTTTCTCAGTTAAGAATAGTTTGTCGTGGTCACGCATGTGTCCTCGCGCATGAGAACTGTTCTTGTGTTCGGTATAAAAGCGGTCGTAGCACCTTCAATAAATTCATTTGATCGTCGGCGCTCTTTCCTGTCCTTCTGTATCTCCCTGAATTTGTCGCACTGTTGTTAAAAGGCAACCATAATGAACCAACTAGCCGAAAACAAGCTCTTGTTACCTAACATGTAGACTGAGTTTGGTATGGAGAGAAGGAGTGGCTTTTAAAACAAAGTTCATTTATAGCATGTTCGTTTATAACTTATTCATTTTCTCATCATTTCATCGGTTTCAATGTAGTCGCTAAAGTTATATGTGCAAACATTTGTATATGTTTGCATGTACATCATTTCTCGTAACGGATTCCCATACATTCACGAATACAAAGCTGAAACCACTGTGATTGTATACATTTGAAATATTATCGGTATATATTTTTGTGTATATCACTCCTTAGGAACAATTGTGTACGTGAAGGCGTATTATGTGAATTCACGGCGATTGTATACATTTGTATGAATTATAAGTAAATATTTGCTTTCATTTCATTTTCAGTACCCCGCGAGGGCATCTGCGTAAGTAGACGTTTGGTGCATAGCGACACTATGGACTCGAGCCAACGGGGGAGTTTCGGCTCCCGCCCACGCCTAGCCGTGCGTGGCTTTGCCGTTTCTGGGGCGAAGATGATCCTGGGGTCTGAGTCCACGCCGGATTATTGGACGTTTAAGCCCCCCCCCCCCCGCCGGCAGAGACAACACACCCATTTGACACCAGCTTCACGTAGATGGCACCCCTCGGCTGACCCACTCAGGGGAAATCGGCAGTCGCCTTTTGCTGTCTCTCTCTTCTTACATCTTCGTCTTTTCTCCGCTTTGAATCTGTCTTGTCTTCTCTTTCTATTTACTTCATTGTTTCCTGGCGGCTAGGGTGAACCATGTGTGGCTATCCTACCTTGGGTAAGCCATATTTGGTTATAGCAATGACGCAATGCTGACATAGGGTAGACTTGTTCACATAATCTGCCGCGTCCCCTTGTTGGGCTCTGTGGTGGGTGGTGGGCGCCGCTGCCGAAGAAGCCATTATTTCATGTGACCTCAGAACCACCCAGTAAACGATCGTACCCTGAAAAGGGTACGCACCGATGAATCACCTTTGTGTTTCCCTGAAAACATTGAAACTCTCTCAAGATACCATTTTCTTCACTGCGAAGAAATATCAACTAAAGCCAGAGCAAAATCACCTTTTCTCGTGACCAAGTGCTTAAAACACACCATTGAAACCGGCTTTAAGGCCACAAAGATGGCAAGTGGGAACATTCTCCTCGAAATAAAGACAAAGAATAGTACAGAAAACTTTCACACCTCGTAGTGTTTGGAAATATCACTGTATCACTTACTGCCCATCGTACTCTGAACACGGTGAAGGGCGTAGTATACTGCCCATCGTACTCTGAATACGGTGAAGGGCGTAGTATCCGATGAAGACCTTATGACACTAAGCAAAGAAAAACTCGTTATCGGATGGAAGGGCCAAGGCATAATGCATGTGCAGCGCATAAAAATAAGACGCAAAAACACTGAAACTTCAAAAAAGCACCTAATGATTAATTTCAATTCAAGCATCCTACCTCAGACACTCGAAAACGGCTACGTAAAACTTCGTGTGCGTCCGTATGTTCCAAACCTGAGACGTTCTTTTCAATGCCAGCAATTCGGACACGGATCTTAGACCTGCCGAGGTTAGCTTGCTTGTAGTAATTGCGGCCCAACTGGTCATGGTACTGAGGAGTGCGAATATGACGAGGTTCTTTGTGCAAACTGCAAAGGCAGCCATGCCACATACTCCAGAGCGTGCCAAGCCTTGAAAAGAGAAAAAGAAATTATCAACATAAAAGTTAACCAAAATGTAACGTTCCGTGAAGCATGACAGCGAGTCTCACCTTCTTTCGCAACAAGAACTTCCTTCGCTTAAGTGGTGCAATGAGGGGCGGCACCACAATGGCCCTTGGAGGCCACCTAGTCCCCGCCTAGCGTGCCCAGGTTAAAGCCACCTGCCCCTCTGTTGAAAGCAGCCAACGCTGCCCCGCCCACAGCCAACCAATCCATACCGGTGGCTTCTACAAGCCCTGGCAGCAGCCAGAGCAATGAAGAGACTAAGGAGGTCCCAACAACCTCCTGCCCGGTGGGGGCAAAGACTTCGTCAACTGAGAAGAAGTCTAAGTGACACACAGATCGCTCTTAAGAGGGGGTGTCCAGTGCCTCGCAGGAGCCTATGAACACCACTTCTAGCCAAACGGTGCCAGTAGCGCCAAAAGAGCGGTGACCTCTTGTCGGCCGCTCTAAAAAAGACAAAACACCAAATACAGGGCCTCACAAAGACCCTATAAAATAAGTAACTTTTCGCTTTAAGATAACAGTAACACTCATTATGTACACAGAGCACTTCTTTACTCCCAATATGGAGGCACAAATCAAACAACGACACGTCAAAGGACTACTTCGAAACCTCGACGATGTCCAAGAACTTCAACTCAAACATTCACCAAAAGTGCCATGCGTACAGGAAACACACCCAAAATCCAAGCATACAAACTTTTTGCGTCGATATGTTATCTTCCGAAAGGACAGAGATGATGTAGCGTCATCTGGTGGTGTAGCCATTACTGTTAACCGAGGAGTAGCATGTACTCATGTTCCGCTACTAACATCCCTAGAGGCAGTGGCTGTGCGAGCAAATCTACTGAATAAGCTCGTCACCATCCGCCCTCTATACATACCGCCGCAACACCGCCTGAAAAAATAAGAATTCCAGTCTTTAATAGATGAGTTACAAGAACCTTATCTGGTTCTGGGGAACCTGAATGCCCACAGTGGCTTGAGAGGTGGCTGTCAATGTGAGGCTTGAAATCATCTTATCGAACAGTTCCTGTTTTCATCAGGTGCTTGACTGTTGAATAGGAAAGCGCAGCATAATATAACCTTGCCAACATAACTTACTCCTTCATAGACTTCAGAATCGCATCTCCTTTACTTCTACCAATACTCCAATAGGAAATTTAAATATTACCTACGGAAGTGATCATTTTCCTGTCGTTTTGAGTTCACCAACATCATACGAATGTCCTTCACGTGATCCTAAATGGCTAACATACAAAGCGGACTAGGAGCAGTTTTATAACATTACTCATTTAGGTTGTACTGACATAGGTGGGTTGAGCGTAGATGAAGCTGTGCAGTACTTTACAACTTTCCATATTAACGCAGCAGCTAAGTTCATCCCGCAAACTCCTGGACTGCCCGGCAAGCGTCGCGTCCCATGGTAGAATACTGAGTGTCGTAATGCGCATAAGGAGCAGATCAAGGCATAGAGGTTGCTTTGATTTCACCGGCAGCCGAAAATTTCGACAGTTTTAAGAAAATAAAACCTCAAAGCAGCAGAACGCGTCGGCAGGCCGGAAGAGAAAGTTGGCACAAGTTCTTATCAGGGATCAATTCATATACACAATAGGCTAAAGCCTTGCACATGGTTGGTAGGGTAGCAGGAAAACAAGTACATTCACTCCCACTCGTAAACACACAAGGTGACCGCCTGGAAAATCAGGCGAACTTCCTCGGTGCCCAATACAAGCACGTGTTTAGCTCACCACACTATACTGAAGCTTTCCAAAATATAAAGCAAAGATAGAAAAGCAGAAACTAGAACACAAGTGCACAAAATACGAGGCATACAACCAACCTTTCAACCTAGCTGAGCTACAAACATTACGAAACTCATGCAGCAATTCTGCCTCAGGCTACGACCGTATCGTGTATAAAATGTTAAAAAACAACCGGCTGCTCAAAACGCGAAAAACATTACTCTCCCTATACAATGCTATCTGGCTTTCTGGCACAATCTCTACTTTCTGAAAAGAGGCTATAAATATTCGCCTTTTAATAGAGGGCAAGGACCCTTCCTTAGTTTCGAGTTATAGGCCCTATGCACTTACAAGCTGCCTTTGTATACTTTTTGAAAAGATGAGACACTGCCGACTTTTACAATTTCTTGGAACACACAATCTGCTCGATCGATTCCAGTGTGGATTTCGAGAGGATAGAACCACCACCGACCATCTCGTGCATATTGAGGCAAACATCAGAGACGCTTCTGTCACCGAACAATACTTCCTATATGTGTTCCTCGATATCGAGTAGTCTTACAACATAACATGGCGTTTTGACATATTAAGAGACTTGTCTCACCTGGTTGTGTGCGTTAGAATGTTTTCCATAATCAAGAGTTACTTGTCCAATTAGACATTCTGTGTCCCTGTGGGAAATGTTCTCTCCCAAACATTCTTCCAAGTAACGGGAGTACCGCGAGATAGTGTGCTTAGCTGTACACTTTTTATTATCAAAATTATTTCCTTGCACCTGTCCATCCCCCACAATACGTTGTATTGTGCATATGTCGATAACGTCCAGATTGGCTTTAAGTCATGCAACCTAGCAATGTGTGAGTGGCAGGTTCAGCGAGATTTAAAAAAAGGTCTACAAATGAGCAGAGTAAAACGGATTGCAACCAAACCCACAAAAAGCGCATGTGTCTTGCTCTCCCGAAAGATAGGCATGCGCTCATAACCTGACATTCAACTAAACGGTCGAAGTCTGTCTGTCAAAGCCAAGCATAAATTCTTGAGCCTAGTCTTGGACAGCAAGTTGACCTACATACCGGCCTTCAAGTATTTAAAAACAAAATGTGTTAAAGCCTTGAATATCTTAGAAGCGTTGTCACGTTCTACACGGGGTAGTGACAGGCAGTGCCTTATGAATTTGTAAAGAAGCCTCATTCGCACCCGCTTGGACTATGGGGTCGTTGTTTATCAGTCTGCAACTCAAAGTGCTTTGAAGATTATGGACCCGTGGACTGTTTGGGCATTCGCCTTTCTACGGGTGCTTTCCGCACCAGCCCTGTAGAAAGCCTGTTTGTGGAATCGAATGAGTGGTCACTCCACTTACAGAGATGGTACACATCTTCTGTGTACTACCTCAAGATGAACGCTGAAGAAGAACACCCCTCTAATTTCACAATCATAGATCGGTTTTACTCTGCCCTGTTCCACAGCGGTCCTTCATTGAGGCAGCCCTATTCGCTCCGTGTAAGAGGCCTTTCCGAAGAAACAGGTTTGCCTCTTCTCGAAAACAGTTTGATGGCTCCTGCAGCATATCTGCCACCGTAGCAATGGCAGCTTATAGACTGTGATGTCTCTATTGCAGAAGTCACGAAGCGCGCACCACTTGTACACATACATACATACATACTCCCTAGAACTACAACATAATTACCCATGGCCTGAGTTCTTTACCGATGCCTCAAAGCCCAACACTTCTGTGTCATATGCGGCGGTAGGCCGATCCTTTTCTAAGGCAGGCGTTCTTAATTCTGATGCCAGCATTTTCACAGGAGAAGCTTAAACAATACTGGCAGTCTTAAACACATCATATAAAATCACAAAAGACAGTAATATACAAAGATTCCCTAAGTGTGGTTAAAGCACTGAAAACCCCTAAAAACACAAGAACCTCGTGCTGGTGTCACTTTACTCACTTCTGTGCACACTGTACACACCAAAACAGCATGTTGTCTGCTGGGTGCCAGGGCACCGTGAGAAACAAGGGAACGTTTTGGCTGACAAGCTGGCTGCTTCTGCCAACGACACTACGTCCAATGCATCTATACCAATCCCTGCACCCGGCTTCAAACCTTTTCTAAAATGAGAGCTCAGGAAGTATTGGCAGAGCACTTGGGGTAGACACACAGACAATAAACTTCATGCGATTACGCCGCAACTAGGTAATTGGCCGCCACTATCAAACTCACGACACACAGAAGCAACACTAACAAGGCTTAGAACAGTACATAGACACTCAACACATTCATATCTCCTGTCTACCGCCAATCCATCATTGTGTGTGAGATGTGGAGAACCACTTACGGTTCTCCTTATTCTCGTACAGTGCATTGAGCTAGATGCTCTAAGCAAAAAGCGCTTTTTACTGCCCTACCAACAGCAGCTACCACTACACCCTGGGAGACTCATCGGTAGGAATCCGCTTTTTAAACTGCAATCAGTTTTTATGTTTTTAGAAGATGTTCATAGCTTTCACTCCATATATCAAGGTGATCCATAGCATGATCCCTGTACCATGGTCGTGGCTGCGGTGACTGCATTTCCGCCATGGTCCTATTACCAAGACGTTTCGACATCCACTCTCACTGCACGTATTTCACGCCACTAACATGATTTTAATACTTATACCCGCGTTAGCGCAAGGCATTTTAAGGCTCCTATGCAGCCACGCACCATATCATTGTTCACATCTCTAGTCACATAAATGACGCTCTTTGGCCATCAGTTGGCCCTTGCACCAAAAAATACCCCTCATTATCATCATCATTTCCAGTCAACGATTGTGTAGATGAAGGAGTACTAAACTGAAACCACTGTGATTGGAGATGCTTGAACGAATTATAAGTATATATTTGCGTGCATTTATTTCTAGTCTCTGTGTACTCGAAGCAGTACACTAAACTGAAACCACTGTGTTTGTATGTTTCAAAGATTTGTCAATAAAGTGAAACTGAAAAAATATAATAAACATTTGAGGTGTTGCGACTGTGGTAAACGTATATGTGAACATGTTAAACGTCTGGTGACAAAGTTGTGTGGCAGAAAAAGGTGTACAGACATAAGACCAACTACTCGCAGCGTTTTACTCGCCTAATAAATGAATGTAATATGCAAATGCAGCAAGGCTTAGTTTTCTGTAACGCGCATTATGCATATACTGTGAAGTATATATATATTCGACAGAAGTTCATACACGTTTGCACGTGTTTGTATTTTTGCCCACACGCATTGAATGGAGCTTGAGTGGTGGCACACCTTCGCCATTCGGGACCACTGTCTTCAACTACTATGTAATCAGTACATGCTGATGTCAATTAGTGCAGTCTAAAAGAGTACTGGCTCTCCTGCCATGGGCACTCAACACCATTGCGCACCCTTCTCGCACCCTCCTCAGTGGGTGTTGAAAAACATTAGGACGTTGAAGTGCACCCTCAGTTAAGAGTATTTTTGTAACAAGTTACAATTTTTTATACATACACACTATTCTAAGGGTGCATGGGAAAGCACCCTTTTTGAAAGGCACCGAGTTAACATCCTTAGGATGTCGTCCACGGGACAAGCCTATTTACAATCTTTTGGTTGTAAAATTGTTTACTGTGCTATAGCTTATCGGCCGAGTCCGTCATATTCATGCCATCGGTGCTTTTGGGTTTGATATTATCCTATGCCGAGGGGTAAAAATGACTGTACAGTAGACCCTTGCCATCGCTTACCTTGATTGAACCATTGTTTCGGACGTACGCTGTGCGCACAAAGAGCGATGAGCGTCGATGTGACGCGCTTTCAGCCTATGGCGCCGCGCACACGGGCCACCGCCGACAGCTGCCGGGTGCCCTCGTCGGCACTTCACTGACTCATACACACAGGCTTGTCGTTCGGTGCGCGTTCATAAAGTAACACGATGAGGCCCTCTAGTGCACATGCGATTTGGTTTTAGCTATCGGCTGTAGCTCCAGGTATCAGTTTGCAGATGCAAATTAGCACACTCTAAAACGGCCGCTGCACTATAGAATATTTCGCTTGCGCACAAAAATACATCTAATTCAATCAACTACACGCGTACGTATCGACCAATGGAGTCGATATAAAATTTCTGTGCTTGTCAACCAGCAGAAACAGCGAATAACGTTTATTGCACTTGGCAGTAAATCTTCTAATTTGATTTGATATATGGAGTTTAACATCCCAAAACCACCATATGATTATGAGATACGCCGTAGTGGAGGGCTCCGGAAATTTCTACCACCTGGGGTTCTTAAACGTGCGCCCAAATCTGAGCTCATCGGCCTACAACATTTCCCCTTCCATGGCAGTACCTTATCTGCACCAGGTTATTGGTAATTTTTGTATATTTTTCTTCTATGTTGTGAATTCTTATAATCGCATCAGTGGCATGTAATGCGTGGACGCCAGTTGTTCCAATATTAAGAAGACGCAACGTTTAGCTGGAAACCGAAGTCGCGTTTGTGTTCAAACTACGACCCCCGAAGCGGAACGGCGTGTTTTCTTTTAACCAGTTCTTTTTTGCCATGCAGTGCACGTGGCACAACGTGGCGTATACTGATAGAGTACCCACCTCGTCATTTGTAGGCGTGACTTCGAACCCCGTTGTCGAAGTTTTTTTTCAACTTTTCTTCACAATATGTGTTGAGATACCTTACTCACGTAGCACTTTGTTTGAGCGGTAAACTAATTTTTTGCGAAGCTTTAGATGTTGCGGCTGTTTCTGGCTTCGATGGTGTTGGTAGTGGTGCTTTGAGAACTAAACATTCAAGATCACACACACAAGCATTCTTTAGTTTTCACTGCAAGTTTCCCTATTACTTGACGCATTAAACTCGCATCTGGGGCGTCTACGCTCAGAGGCGTATTGCTGCGAGATATTTTTATTGCTTTTCGGCGTTGGTGGTAACATGCAAGCGCTAGGTCAGCAAATACGGAGTGCCAGATCCCATTCACGCCTCATTGGCATGAGAGTTGCACAGATTGGGAACACCACTTGAGTAGCAGAGAGTTCACAGTCGTTTTTTACTCTGTATTCAACGAAAGAGCGTGTTCCACAGCCAACTCTGCCCTACTCCCCCACGAAGTTAAAGAATTCTCGGGAGAGTAACACAGTCTCTCTGCTCTTGCACCACCCCCTCAAATTCTAGGAGTGTACAAATAACAGCAATAACAATGACTTTAGAAGTAACCTTTCAGCGATGGCAGTAAGTGGATATATTTGTATTGAAAAGTTCAAGACCGTAGCGTTTGTTCGCAGTTACACTTGGAAAAATTCTTCTACCACGATGGCTATGCTCCAAAATATCCCACAGCAATATTGATTGTGCTTAGCTTGATTGTGCGTGGTAGTTTTAATTTTTTAAATGTAGGCTCGCTAAAATTTTTGGCACACAACTTCGCCATATAAACAACACCCTAAAATTGAGAATTTAGAAAGTAATTGGAATAAGTTTTTAAATGACCTTTTTTGAATGATATAACTAGCAGCAAAATAGTTCCGCCTTGGCTTAGGAATTTTACAAGTGTCGGACAATTACACTTTTGAACGAAAATTTTTTGTTGCTCAAAAAAACCTTGTTTTTTTATTACGGGCCCAGCGTGCGTAGTGTGCGTTCTTCGACTATCAAGTGTACTGCGAACGCGAACAAGCGAGTGTTAGGAAGCACCACACCTTATTTATTACAAACCTAATATTATATATCGGTGAACGAGATGAAAAGAATACTCTTTTATTTGCCTTTGCAATCATGCAAAATTTCGCATGCATGATTTTTACGGGACAACGGACCTTATTGGGATACATGCAATCGACAACACAAGTCGCAGCCTGAGAGTTACGTCAAAAACTGTGAATGCCTTACTTATAGCAGTGCAGTAACAGAACGCACAAGTTATGGCACCATACGGAGAAGCCCGCTACACGTGAGCAGTTGCCTTCTTCAACCTCGGGCCTACGGGAGAGAACCCCAGGCGGTCAGAATTCCTGAGCGCTCCACTATTACGTTTCTCATATTCATACGGTGGTTTCGGAATGAAACCCCAACAATTATTATGATTATTCAGTGCCATGCACAGGGTTGCGTCCACTCTTTTGGTGTCCCTAAAATAAATGAATGCACTCGATCGGGAGCATATGACAGAGAAAGTAACCAAGTGTTATCTAAATAAACATACAATCTGTGATCGTGCTGCTCGAAGAAACGAAACTGCGAATATTCTGTTGCTCCTGAAACAACAGCGATTTCAGCCGGATGTCCAAAGTAGTGTGATAAAGACTCTCGCAATATGAACGTACCACTGACATACTATTTTGTTCTTGAGCTTTGCCATGATCCCCTTTTTTATCGCGATATTGCAGCGAACGATATTTATTTCAATTTTGCTGTACAGAGACTGTCAGGAGTGCTCAGCGCGAACTGTGCCTTCAGAGTTCCGAGAACCTTCCTTGCTGCAAAAAAATGTTTTGTTCAAAATTCTGCGCAAGGCGCGAAACGCGAGCATATTCTAGAGCTTGCTCGATGACCAGTGGTAAGACTGAAAAATTTGAGGCATGAACTATATAAGCCTGAGCATTCCAGCGCTGTTCGACGCCTGACGCTCCGGTCACCGATACCAGTATATTGCGCGTATTTTTGCTGTTTGAGTTTTCATTTCCTGGCCACAAGTCCGACCAAATAAACAGCTTCATTTCGTACACACCGTCAATGCCTATGTCAGCGTCCCAGGAAGATACTGCATTGAGCAGATAGGCAAGGGTATAGCCCCCACAGAATTGCACTAGTTAGTGCAACAAACAAATAATAAGAAAAAGAAAATTACTGATTGAGGTACACAATGCTTAAAGATGCACATTGTAGGAATATTTTTAAAAATTGGTATGATAAACTGTAACAGGAAAGCTGGAAATGCACATTTTTATAAGTACATTACACAACATTACGTAAAAATTGCAGTGGTGAAATGAGGCTGCATATATAAATTTTTGCGAAAAAAGAAAGGGTTTGTACAAAAATGCAATCACATGAATGATGTTGTGGGATATTCATATGAACACATAATGAAGGTCGTTTAATTAGGGTAAATTTCTGGAATGTTATACAGGAAAGGGCCTGCTTTAAAGGAGGAGGCACATGAAAGTGGTCGGCGGCGGCGGAGAGAAGCCCGCTCGTGTGACTTGTGCGGCCGCCACTTCCCCGATTCCTCGCATCTGTCGCGTCACCGAAGAACGCACACGAGGTACTCCTCCGATGAGTTCGTGTGCCCGGAGTGCTGGCTGAGTTTCAACCGCAAGGACGCTCTCCAGAGGCACGTCATCACCCACACGGGCGAACGGCCGCACGTGTGCCGAGTGTGCGGCTACGCATTCACCCAGAGAAGCAGCGCTACGCGCCACGAGAGGAACATGCACGGCCTGCACTGACGGCTTAATACACACCAGTTATACGGCAAATACAAACAATACATGTGGCTTACTTGGTGGAATAAAATTCCTCAACTATATTGTCGTATTGCTCTTTGTAAACTAATTCATATGCAGCACCTTGAGTCTGCACATTTATTTTGGTGCTGTTTTCCTGTTGTTTTGCGTAATAACTGCTTATTTTGTATGTGCTCACACCTTGTGCTCCGTACATACGGTTTATTTTTAGATGTGAAGCGTCTTAAGGCCGAGGTCAATTCGGTGTGCAGCTTGATTACATATTCACATGGTAACAAAATACTAACTTCAAATTCATTACCAATTCTTGCACGTTTAGTCCACGTGCTGAAAATTCGAAATAGTGTTCGGCCCGCAAACGCTGGTTTCAAGGCGATGGTGTAGCTTACATCGGGTATTTGGATTCGCGTGGAAGCGAAACGCCATTCTAAAAACTTGTAGGGCACCCGGAACGCCCACAACACAAGCTAGCGCTGTTCCAAAGAGTGCTTACCAGCGCAAACTACGGGAAAAGAGGGCAAGAGACGAGACACAGTGCTGAACTGCCACCAATTTATTTCTTGCGAAGGTCTTCACTTCTATACAGTTACCAGTCGCAACAGTCATGCGCGAAAGACAATGATAATACATAAGTACATCACACTGACGAGCAAAGGAACAACTTTTTCTTATCGATGAGTGCGACAGAAGGGGCGCTAACACAAGCATCTTTTAATGAGCAAATCTTTTCTGCCTCTCTAATCTCGCGTGTGGTGCGATCCCTGCATTTTGCAACAGTAGTACATTCTGCAAATACTGGCCGGCAGCCACACGCGCTTCAGTGAACGGACAGCCATCCTTGTTTATAATGATCCACAATGTACATATTGTCGCGACGTCAAGAGAAAGGTCGTACTCGAAGACGCCGAGAAAACAGCAGCGGGTCGGTCTTTTTGTTAACCGCGTGAGAGAGAGTTCCTCATCTTTCTCGTTGTTGCGTTCTGCATAAAAGCGTGCAGATGCGCGTATGCGCTGTCGCCTTCGTCTTTTTCGCGGGACGCACTTGACATTTGCCTCCCTCCAAAAATGGCTTCGTTCCGATGCGCAGCCAAGGCACTCTACCTATAAAAACGCATATATGCACCGGCACGCACAGGACAAACGAGAGTTAGCTGGACAAGTAGAGTTTCTTTCGGATGACATGCACGATTTCGGGTGAGCAGTTTCGGCGACTGGCACTGCAATTGCCGTCGGGAATAACTTCGTAGTTGATGTCGTTCAATCGTCGGGTGACTCGATATGGGCCAAAGTATCGTCGTAATAGCTTTTCTGAAAGTCCGCGTCGATGTGTTAGGATCCAGACCAATACCTTGTCGCCTGGTTTGTAGGTTACCAATTTATGTCGTAGGTCGTACCGTTTCGCATCTTTGTGTTGCTGGTGACAAATACGCACGCGGGCTAGCTGTCGGGCTTCTTCGGCACGCTGACCAAATTCTTCGGCGTCAGCGTGAGTGTCGTCACACTCATGCGGCAGCATAGCGTCCAACGTTGTAGTGACTTCGCGCCCGTGTATTAAACTAAACGGCGTCATTCCGGTAGTTTCCTGCCGGGCAATATTATCGGCGAAGGTCACAGAAGGCAAGATTTCGTCCCAGTTCTTGTGTTCTGTGTCGACATACAAGCAGAGAATATCTGCGAGGATCTTATTAAGCCGCTCTGTTAGTCCGGTCGTTTGTGGGTGGTACGCCGTTGTTCTCCGGTGAGCTGTACCACTAAGCCTGAGAACCGACTCCAAAAGTTCTGCCACAAACGCAGTTCCTCTATCCGTGATGAGAACTGTTGGAGCACCATGCCGAAGGACGACGTTTTCAATGAAGAAATGAGCCGCTTCTGCTGCTGTGGCCCTCGGCATGGCTTTAGTTTCTGCGTAGCGAGACAAGTAATCAGTGGCGACAATGATCCATCTGTTCCCTGAGGTAGAAGTTGGGAATGGGCCCAGGAAATCCATTCCGATTTGGGCGAATGGCTTTGCTGGTACTGGAACGGAATGTAATAAGCCTGCCGGCCTGCCGGGTGGTGCTTTGCGTCTTTGACAGTCGGCACATGTTTGGACGTGATATTTCACAGCAGCAGGTAGGTTAGGCCAGTAGTAACTGTTTTGCAGACGGGACAATGTTCGAGTGTAACCGAGATGACCAGAGGTGACTTCATCAGGGCAGGCTTCCAGAATTTCTTTTCGCAGTGATACAGGGACGACGAGCAAGTATGGGCTGCCGGTGGGAGAAAAGTTTTTCTTGTATAGGACGCCGTTCCATAAACAAAAAGATGGCACTCCTCTCGCAAAATTTCGCGGCACGTCTTCCCGTCGTCCTTCTAAGAAATCGATAAGTGAAAGCAGGTCAGGGTCACGGCACTGCTCTTGTGAGATAGTGGCCGCGTTGATGACTCCCAAGAATGCGGCATCCATAGACTCATCATTAATAGCGGCAGGCTCAACGGGTGACCGCGAGAGACAGTCTGCGTCGGTGTGCTTCTTCCCTGATTTATAAATAATGGTCATATCAAACTCCTGAAGCCGAAGGCTCCAGCGTGCTAAACGGTCGGATGGGTCTTTCAAGTTAGTGAGCCAGCAAAGCGAGTGGTGATCACTGACGACCTTGAATGAGCGGCCGTACAGATACGGTCGAAATTTGAGAACCACCCAAACCATGACGAGGCACTCTTTCTCGGTAGTCGAGTAGTTCTCTTCCTTGCGAGAGAGAGCTCTGCTGGCATAGGCTATCACTTTCTCGGAGTTATCTTGCCATTGTATCAGTACAACGCCCAGGCCTACATTGCTTGCGTCGGTGTGAAGTGCTGTTGGCGCTTCCTGGTCAAAGTGCACCAGAACCGGAGGTGTTTAGAGGCATTGGCGTAATTTGTTGAACGCTGTTTGTTCCTTTTCGCTGCAAAGAAAGGGGACATCCTCTCGTGTGAGCCGCGTCAGAGGCGCCGCAATAGACGAAAAGTTGGCGATGAATCGTCGGTAATAAGCGCAGAGGCCTAAGAAGCGTCTCACTGCTCTTTTGTCATGCGGTGCGGGAAACTTTGCGACAGCGTCGATTTTGCCCGGGTCAGGTCGAACACCTTCGTGGCTGACCACGTGGCCTAAGAAGCACAGTTCGTTGAAACCGAAATGGCACTTCTCTGGCTTTAAAGTCAGGCCAGCCGAACGTAGAGCTTGTAGAACTGCGAATAATCGACTTAGGTGTTCCTCGAATGTAGCTGAGAAGACGAAAACGTCGTCTAGATAAACCAAGCATGTCTGCTACTTAAGTCCTGATAGCACAGTGTCCATTAAACGCTGAAAAGTGGCTGCCGCTGAGCATAACCCGAATGGAAGCACTTTAAATTCATAAAGACCGTCGGGCGTCACGAAAGCAGTTTTCTCACGGTCTCTCTCGTCGACCTCTATTTGCCAATAGCCACTTCGCAGGTCCATCAATGAGAAATAGCGTGCATGCCGCAGCCGATCAAGAGAGTCATCTATACGTGGCAGTGGGTAGACGTCTTTCTTTGTTACTTGGTTTAACTTGCGGTAATTTATACAGAAACGCAAGCTGCCGTCTTTCGTTTTAACCAATACCACGGGGGATGCCCAGGGACTCTTGGAAGGCTGCGTTACGTCATCTTGGAGCATCTTCTGAACTTGCTCTTGGATCTCCTCACGTTCTTTCGGAGCCACACGGTATGGGTTTTGACGGATCGGTCTCGTATTTTCTATAATGATGATTCGTTGCCGGGTCAGTGGTGTTTGCTTGACTTTCGACGTGCACGAAAAACAATTTTTGAACTGGAGTATCAGCTCTAGTAGGCGCTGTTTTTCCGAGGCTGACAGGGTTGAGCAAATGTTGACAGACAAAGGTGTCGAGGCTGAGATGGTCGCCTCGTCTGGTTGCAAAGCGAAGCAATCTCTGGCTTGGTCCACGCCGTCGTAGTAGGCAATCGCGGTGCCCTTCTGGATGTGACGGCCCTCGTTGCTGAAGTTGGTGATGAGGACTTCTGCCCGTCCATTAATTAGTGCCAGAATGCCTCTCGCTATTGAAACACCTTGCGTAAGCAATAGCGTGTCTATTCTCTCTGCTATCACCTCATTACGGCACGGCCGTTCACACAACACCGACACAAGGTAGCAAGATCTCGGCAGGAGCATCACATCATCGGATACACGTAAACGTTGCAGTTTTTCTTCAGTGGTGGCGTCGACGTAAGGATGGGCGGAAAAGGTGACGATACGTTATGGGATGTTGATGATAGCACCGTACTCTCGCAGAAAATCCATACCCAAAATCAGCTTTTTACAACAGTCCGGTAAAATGACAAAAGTGGTGACGAAGTTCGAATCATCGATTACGAGCCGAGCGGTGCATTTACCGGTGGCATTATTAGCTGCCCACCAGCACTCCTTATGCTCGGCCAACTCCACGGCGTCTTAACCTTCTTAAGGCGGTCGGCGAGCTCTTGTCGCATAATAGAGAAGTCAGTACCAGTGTCAACCAGTGCTGTTACGTGGTGTCCGTCTATAATAACGCTGAGGTCGGCACGTACAAATTCATTGGCAGTAGTACTCGTGGTTGTTGTCGTCTTCGTCATCACCGTCGTCACGTCGTCTTTGTGTAGAGGCAAGGGGGTCTTTTTGGCGTCTCGGCAATTGGCAACCTTGCCCCCGGAGGTCGCGGCAGTTAGTTTCCCTGGCACGGGCTTGGGGAGTGGTTTCTGATGGCGTCCGCGTATCTTTGGCGATTCGGGGAATTCTGACCTCGTGCAGGTGAGGGAGACCACCAGCGACGACTTGGTGAAGACGCTTGGTTGGTCGGTAGGTGATCAGCACCATGGTCACGAGGGTCTTCAGAATAAAAAGAAGCGGGCCGAGAAAAGTTTCCAAACCGGGTTTCTCGATGACGGCAGTAGCGCGAGATATGGCCTGGTTCGCCGCAGTGGAAATAAGGGGGTCGACGGTCGGCAGTGCGCCACAAGTCGGTCCGACGTACTGGTGGTCGCCGCACAGGTTCACGCTGCCACCACGGCAAGGTAACGGGCCGTGGCTAAAAGGGTGCTTCTTCTGGGGCAGGCGGATGACGGCGGACGGCATCACTATAGGTCAGTGGACGTGGTTCGGGTGGTGGCGCCGGTGATGGAAAGGCTTGCCGTAGTTCCTGGCGCACGATTTCTGCAACAGAAGCAACTGGGGTATCGGTAGACGGAAGGCCAAGGGCCCGCAGCTCTTCCCGCAGTGTTTGTCGAATCATTTTCCGTAAAGAGTTTTCGGAAACGGCAGCATTTTGAGCGGCGGCACCAACAGGCGTTTGGTCGGGCAGGCGGTCAAAGTGGCGGCATCGTTGCCGGAGGGCCCGCTCAATGACAGTCGCCTCTTTGATGAATTCATCCTCTGTTGGTGCCAGATTTCGTACAAGGCCGGCGAAAAGCGGTTCCTTAACTCCCCGCATCAGATGACGAACTTTCCTTGCCTCGGGCATGTCAGGGTCAGCGAGGCGAAATAGGCGGGCCATATCCTCAGCGAACATGGCCACGCTTTCGTTCGGCTTTTGCATGCGGGCTTCGATCATCTGTTGTGCGAGATCCCGTCGGTCCGCACTCAGGAACGTCTCGAGAAGCTTTTGGCGGAAATTGTCCCAGGTTTGGAAAGTAGACTCCCTGTTCTCGTACCATGTGCGAGCGCTATTTTCCATTGCGAAGTAGGCATGGCCAAGTTTTTTTGCACGCTCCAACGATTCACCACAGCGGTCCGCTCGAACTGGTCGAGCCAGTCCTCGACATCTTCATACGGTTCTCCACGGAAGACTTCGGGAACACGAGGAGTCTCAAAAGTTACCTGGTAAGAGTGAGTCGTCTGGGCCGGGGCCGGGGAAGATTCGCGGACGCTGAAGGGGCCGCCATGTTGGTAACAGGAGATTCCGTCAAGAGTTCTGGGCTTAGGCCGAATAGGCGCCGGCTGAATCGGTGTACTGGAGTCGCAACAAGACGTTGAGGCTCCGAACTGGGTGTACGGTCCCGAACAGCGCTTTCTTGCATCAGGTTGCAGGCCCCAGCACCTCCACCAGTGTCGCGACGTCAAGAGAGAGGTCGTACTCGAAGACGCTGAGAAAACAGCAGCGGGTCGGTCTTTTTGTTAACCACGTGAGAGAGAGTTCTTCATCTTTCTGGTTGTTGCGTTCTGCATAAAAGCGTGCAGATGCGCGTATGCGCTGTCGCCTTCGTCTTTTTCGCGGGACGCACGTGAGAATATGTTCTCTCAGCCTCTCATTTATACAACGACCTGTTTGACCGACGTAATACCTTCCACACGATAACAGCAGCTGATACACCACATTCCAGATGCAATCTCGAATTTTTTACATGTTTTGTAGTGCAACCGAGGGCGGGTCTAGATGGAGGAATGGACAGCTTGCACAGTTGACTCAATTTTTGAGGGGCTGTAAAGGCCACGTTCACATTAAGTCGCTGTGTCACTTTCTTAAGATTGTGCACTATCTTGTGCATATACGGAACCATGGCGAAAGCCTGTCTAGCTCTGACAGGTTGGACTACGTTATTGTTCCATTTGGCCTGAAGTTCACGCAGCACGCCTTTGGCAACAGAAACTTGCACGTGGTCGGGGTAACCAGCTGACGTGAGCCTTGAATATTGCTCAACAAAGCTTTCTGTAATATTGTTCACACAGGATTTTCGCAAGACATTCACGAAGCAAGATTTTGCGATACCCCGCTTAACTAATTTAGAATGTGCGGAACGAAATGGCAAAACAGGCTTATTTCCACGCGGTTGATACCTACAGTAAGTGCGTGCATTATTCAAGAATAGCTCAAAGTGAAGGAACCTGATTTCACAATTCTCAAAAAGTTCATGAGTAAGCTCAAATTGTTTGAAACCAAATTCAAATTGTTTGAAATGGTGGTAGACCTCCAGCACTTGAAAGGTTGGTGCAGCCTCAGTTGACTGTGTCGTCCCTGGTGTCTGATGGAGGGGGACCTCCGGGCCTTGAAAGATTGGTGCAGCCGGTGGATGCTTAGTGGGAGGGGGGGCAGATATGTGCACGCATCAGCAAAGCTATATTGCGTGCTCACCGTCACTAGACGCCGTCTGGCTCTCCGGCGAGCTGCGTCAGCATATGATCTTCCAGAAAAAAAGGGAAACCTTCTTCTGGGCTTCCGAGAGTGTAACATTTTCTGTAACTTTGGTGTGAATTATAGCCTTTTCTTTCTTGAAAACTTCACATGTGCGCGAGTACGCGGCATGCAGCCCGAAACAATTTGGACATTGTGTTTGATTCGAAGCGTACTTCTCGGTTGGGTGCTCATGGTCACCACATTTTGCACATGTTAGTATTCCGCGGCACGTGTTTGATCCATGTCCGTATTTTAGGCACTTGAAGCACCTTCTGGGGTAAGGTATGTAGGGACGCACTTTACAATGAAGGAACGCTGCTTTCACAGATTCGGGCAGGATGAAGCGATTGCAAGTTAATACTATATGCGGAGTTACCACTTCTTCAGCTTTCCGTCTGATTGCGATTCGCCGTATGGCGATTACGCCCTGCACTCGGAAGTCCCCAAGAAGCTCAGTTTCAGCTTCTCGCATGAGATCGCGTTCGGAAATGACACTTTTGATAGTGTTAATACTGCGGTGTGGGGTGACGGGCACATTCATGTGCGTAAACTGCTTTCGTTTCACGAAAGTGTTCGGGTGGTCTTTTTGCGTCACTTAAACAAGATCACCAGATGGCAGCTTCTTTGCATCATACTTTTTGCCTATTAGGTTTTCAAGGGTTCTGGCTATCAAGAAAACAGACAATGCTGCAACAGACTCGTCGTCTCTAAGAGAGTGTATGACCAGTAAGTGTGGAAAGTGGTCATAATCAGTTTGGGTACGTTTGGAGCTTTCATCGTTGTGGTGCCTTTTCAGGGACCAATCATTCAGAGAGGGGAAGCATTATGCCACGTGAGGCACTTGAAGTTTGACGGCGATGGTGACCACCCACCACCAAGCCCAACAAGGGGACGCTACAAGGTAGAACACTTGAAGCCACCTGCCATACATTCAAATTCAAATTCTTTATTTCTGCCTTGTAGGGGTACAGACAGTGGAGGCGCAGAAAAAGCTGTCAGAGACAGCTTGACAAAGCCGCGACACCCTTTTGCTTAGCAGCAGCTTCACAGCAATGTTCATTAAACAACAGTATTAACATAGTGTAATGGCAAATAAACAATAATCGACAAATACAAAAAAGACTCTAAAAATAGAGTATAAATAATATTCAAAAAAAAAACTAAGTTTACATATTAACGTACATGGCACGCAAAGTATTCTTTGACGAACTGAAGAGATCAAAACCACTATGTAAATATGAATTTAGAAGGGAAGGAAGAGTAAATTGCAGGCGTTGTCGACCTAAGTTTATTCTGGGTGTCGGCACAACCCAAGACTCTCCATGCCTTGTCATAAATGTCATTTTTCGTGCATGCAAATCAGCAAGGTATCGTAGATGGTTTATATTTTTTAGAGTTTCGAGTTGAAACCTAACACTCAAACGGAATTTGTACAAGTTCTCGATCTTTATTACATTACTTTGCAAAAAGAGATCTGCACTGGGCGAGTGCCAAGGTACATTATGAACATGACGAAGGAATCTCTTTTGCAGAATGTAGATACGCTGAAGACAGCCAGGAGTAGTCGTGCCCCAGACTAAGTGGCAATAGTTTAAATAAGAGTAAAAAAGGGAATTGTACAATAGTAGTTTTATTGGTTTTGGGAGAACGTATTTGAGCCTGCCTACGATCCCAGTTATTTGAGCCAGTTTCGTTGAAATGTGATCCACATGCTGTTCCCAAGACATAGAGGAGGAAAAAACCACTCCGAGGCACTTAAATTGTTCGACCACATCTATACATCGTGAGTTCAGTTTAATGCCGAAGGAAAAAGGAACTGGTTTATTTTTAGGGCGGAATACGACAGCTTGTGTTTTCTTCTCATTGATACGCATACACTTGGATTCTGACCATTTTTGTAGCTCACTCATGGTATCATTGCAATCCCGAACAAGGATATCAAGATTATTTCCAGTAAAAAAGATGCTAGTATCATCAGCATAGATGATAAATTTAGCAGTGGTGTTGATATTGCAAATGTCGTTAAGATACATATTAAAAAGCAATGGTCCTAATATACTGCTCTGTGGAACGCCACAGGTAACAGACTTTAGTTCAGATTTTATGTTGTCAATGCAAACAGCCTGTTTTCTATGCGATAGATATGATTTCAGGAGCAACTGCGCCTGTCCACGAATACCATAACATTCTAAGTTTTGCAGGAGTATAGTGTGATTGACAAGATCAAACGCCTTCGAGAAATCTACGAAGATACCAATAACGAAGGCTTTCTTTTCAAACTGTGTTAATATATATTCCTTTTGTTCGAGTAGTGCTAGTTCAGCAGATTTATTTTTACAAAACCCAAATTGATTTGGTGATAGTAGGCTATGTTTATTAATAAAATCATACAACCTAGTATATAATACTTTCTCAAAAACTTTCGAAAATAATGGAAGTATGGATACTGGTCTATAATTACCTAAATCATTGCGATCTCCTTTCTTATATAGAACCGTTACTTTAGCAACTTGCATTTTTTTAGGAAATGTACCGGTATCTAAACATAGGTTAAATATGTCTGCAAGAGTAGGCGCAATGACGGCGGCAACATGTTTCACAGGTCTCACTTGAATGCCATCTATGTCACAGCTATGACTGTTTTTAAGGTTTTGTAACACTGCTATAACTTCTTCTGTTGTAACAGGGCTCAGGAATATTGTATCATTATTAAAAGAATTAATGTATTTATTAGAATCATCGGACGGACTGTTATGGGCGAGAGTTGTAAAAAAGTTGTTGAAAACTTCCGCCAGTTCTACTCCAGATATATCTTTATCATTTAGCTTTAACATACGTAGGGAAGCCTGTGGTTGTTCCCGTCTAAGTAAGAGATTTAATCTTGACCACAGCAAATCATGGCGACCGTTTTTAACTTCAAGTAAAGTAGAGTAGTATTCCGCTCGTGCCTTACGCAATTTTTTTGTTAGCCTATTCCTGTATTTCTTAAATACCTTGAGGTCATCAGTTGAACGCGTATTTAAGAATACTTTGAACAGCTTATCTTTCGTTTTAATTTCTTCTCGTAATTCAATAGTTACCCAAGGTTTGCGCGTTTTGCGTTTTAATCCGCGCACTTTTAGTGGGAAGCAGGAATGATAAAGCTGCTTGAATACGTAGAGAAACTTATCGTAGGCCTCATTTGCATCATTTGAAAGGCCGGTGGCATCCCACTGAACTTGTGTTATTGAGTTGTAGAATAAACTCAGGGTTTGGTTTGTTATACGCTGATATGCAGCTTTTTCTTGCCAGTACTTTACCGCTGGAATCTTATTTATACTTAAGAACACCGGAAGGTGGTCACTGATTGCGCATGTTATTACACCTGTTGCAGCTATTGGTTGAGATGAGTTCGTAATAAGCAGATCAAGAAGAGACGCACCCTCTGGTGTAACCCTTGTTGGAATTTTTATAAGGTTAACGAATCCGTTCGAAGCCAGAGTTGTGTTAAAATTCATAGCAAAATAATTATCCTTCAACAAATCAATATTAAAATCCCCACCAGCTATTAATGTGTATTTACTGTCCGTTATAAATGAAAGGAAATTATCGTAAAACTGGAAAAACTTGAGCGCATTTCCCTTAGGGGGACGATAGCACACCGAAAACACGAACTGACCAGTACAGACTGATATGATTTCAAAATCATCAGTAATCAGAGAGTACGAGTCCAGCTTATCGCATTCTATATTGTTAGGCACCAGCAAAGCAACTCCACCTCCTCGCAGGCTGGAGCGGTTCAGAGAATAAGTTTTATAGTGAGTCATCGTAAAGGTGTCAGAATCATTGGTGCTCCAAGTTTCAGTGAGCATGATCAAAGAAAAAGTAAATGAAAATTCACCGAAAAATTCCTCCAAACGCATGGTCTTGTTTTTTACAGAGCGTACATTTAAGTGAATGGCTTTAAACGATGTTGGCTTAGTAGTACATGAAGTAATTTTATTAAGATCACTCGGAAGAAAATAACTCATGTGCTCCATCGTGATTACATTTCAAAAGAAAACAAAGCATTCAACGGGAAGCACTATAGGTGCTCTAAGTCGCTCTTTCCCTTCACATGCACGGCATTTACTCCCTCGCTTTTCCGAACGAGAACTTTTCCGTTGAGATACCAAACAAACTTGTAGCCTTTATCTTTGGCGCATTCTTTCGTTGCTTGGAGCAGTTCTCTATTGCGGCGTGTCAGATTTTCTTGCATGAAAATTGGTGGGTGGCTATCCTTAAGGTTCTTTTTATTCCTGATCCACTGGTCCCTTATCGCTTGCTTTGTAAAGCGGACAATGATGCCTGGCACCTTGCCATGTTTTGCAGGAATTCGATGAACATTCGCAACATCCGATTCCATTAAGTGAGGCACTTGAAGTTTGTCAGCTACATCATTTAATGTGACCATAAGATTCTCATTTGCTACTTCTCTAATACCATGCAGTTCCAAGTTTAGCTGCCTGCTTCTAAATTCAAGGTCATGCATCTCTTTTTCAAGTTGGGCACAGATTACTTGATTTAGGTCATCTTTTTTTTCAAGCTCAGACACCTTTTTTTTTATGTCTTTTAAATCGGCTTCTTGATGGCAGAACTTTTGCTCAAATTCATCGAACTTTGTAGATATGAAGGTAAGAGACTCTTCAATGCTTTCAACTTTTTTTGTCAGGGGCATCAGCCGTTCTAACTTCTGGTTAATTGACATGAGGGCAAGCTTAATTTCTGTTTCAGAATCATTACTGTCTTTACTGCACATGTTGCCACCACTAGCACTTCTACACGACGGACACTGCCATGATTTCTTTGCGGCCTCGTTCTTTGCCTTGAACGACTTTTCTGTTAGGCCAGCGCATTTTCCAAAGTGATAACCGTTCTCGCACTTACAACATTCCACAAAGGGCTCGTCAGGAGAGATGAGCAGATTACATGTGTTACAAGAAAGAGACATTGTTTCAAGTGTAGCTATGCAACCACAATACGGTGCCCAGCGGTACACAAGTAAAACCAATAGCAGCAGCAGCGACAGCAGCAGCAGTAGAAATACTATTGCAACTGAATATTATTGAAACACAGTAACACTAACCTGCAAAAAGAGCAGTTTTTGAGACGATGTTCACGGCTTGCTGCCGCTGCTGCTAAGTGGTGGGCGGATCGCCGTGCTCCGCTTTTCTTGTGCCGAGCTGGCTAGATGCGCATGTGCAGAGACGACTTGCGGGTGAATCCTCGTCCCAAGGGCAGATCCACGTGAAATTCGCAGTAAGCGGTCCGGCGAAACACTTCTTGCACTCCGTTCACTGCGGGTCCGGACGTAGACGACGTAGACATCGCCGCTATAACCAAATATAGTTACCCAAGGTTGGGCACCTACGCCGGCTCACCCTCGCCGCGAGGAAAAATTGGAAGTAGATGGAAGATAGAAGATGACAGGACCGATCAGAAGTGAGAAGTAAAAATGAAAGCGTTGGGAGAGAAAGATAGGAAGAGGCAACTTCCGATTTCCCCTGGGTGGTTCAGCCCAGGGGGGCCATCTACGTGAAGCTGGGACCAAAGGGGCGTGCTGCCTCTGCCAGGGGGCCTTAAAGGTCCAATCACCCGGCATCGGCTTAACCCCCAGGATCCCCTTTTTGCCGTACACGGCAAATCCACGCACGACTAGGCGTGGGAGAGAGTCGAAACCCCCCCCTCCGTTATTTCAGGTCCGTGGTGTCACTACACACCAAACGCCTGCTTTTACAGACGCCCCTACGGGGTCCTCATGCAGTGTAGTGCTGGTACTCTATCTCACTGCACCATACCCCCAACCATAAATGTCACTAATCACCAGTCACATGAGAGGTCTGTAGCATTCGAAAATTTCAAAAGAAGTGGCGACACCTGTTTCCTGAAGATCGAGTGACCACGCGGAAACACAATACCAATTATGTTCTCACATGGGGAGCCAAATGTTGCAGTTTCTCAAATAAACCTTGCTGTTCGGTCTTAACCTCATGACACTTTTGCAAATAGTTTTCTATATGATTATTTTTTGCACTTCGGGCTCGAGGGCGTCGCGGAGAATCTGGTCTTTTGGACCATGCTGTTGTACGCGCTGATCCCGTTCGGATACGAAAAGCAACCAGGCCTCTTCACACATAGCTGGCGAGGCGTCAGCCATAAGGAGTGAAAATGTTTATTGGCAGCTTCTCGTAAAACACGCTGATTGTCTTTGGTAGCCTTCTTCCTTGGTGTGAGCTACAGAGCGCTCCGGGCAAGTCTGTCAGCCGCCTCATTACCCGCTATACCTGCATGTAATAGAATGCAATGAAAATTAATGTCTAGACTGATTCCATGCAGATCTTTAGGATTCTCAGTGATCTTTGAGTACATCGAAGCAAAAATCAATACACGTATTAGCCACTGTAAAGCGGGCGCACTGTTCGGAAACAGAATGACTTATTGCTGCCTACAAAACTTCAGTTTCTTCAGGGTTGCCTAAAATGCCACGCTTTCACATGCCCAGGACGTCATTAGAGACGGGATCACAAACGCTGCAGCGCTTGCCTTGCGCACTGTATCAACTGATCCATCGGTTAAAACTTCCAAGTGATTGGCGTATGTAATAAATTACCGAATAACATACTTTTGCGGTTGGTGTAGAACGCTTTCCGTGCATCTGAGGAATCGTCACCTGAAAGTCGGCATCTTCATGTGACCAAGGTGGGTCTTGTGGAAGTTGCTTGTGTTTCAGGAAATCGATGACAAGATGTCGAAGGGTGTTGAGATCCACGAAAGCTCGCAATTCATTGCGTCGCCGAAGGTGATTGAGTAGTGCTCGTCCTGGGCTTGATTCGCCAAGTCGGCAAAGCTGTGTCAGCAGTTGTTGAGAGGCGAGAAAACGTAACGGCGGAAGACGAGCTTCGTGAAGCACCTTTATGGTCGCTACATACTTTAGCACTGCCGAAGCAACTCTGAAGCCTTTACATTAAAGAGTTTTCATCTGTTCGTACTGTGACTCACCTGGAGAGATTAGAGGCAATTGGAAAGCACATGATTGACAAATACTGCTACGTGTAACCTTATCATTGATGTTGAGTGGCTACCCCACTTGTTCCTGCCATCCTTCGAAGAATGTTTACGCAGGTTGACAGCGCTGACAGCGTCTTGTCTACGGCACGTCGCTAGCTCATCCTGATGTCGAGGGTGACTACTAGAAATCTTATGTGCTAACTTGCTTATTTGATGCAGCAGGAAATAATATTTTCATCCTTGTTGTCGTCTTCGCATATCTGAGAAAAGCATGAATCGTGACTTTTCAGCTGATACTGTTAGTTTAAAGATTCAAGATAGCTTAGTGCATAGATTATAACCCTCTGGCCCATCATCTTCAATCGCTTATGCTCATATCGAGACATCCAGGTGCATACGTGTCGGTACAAATTGATATTTGAACTGCCTTGCTCACAATAATGAGAGCATTAGGCGAAGCAGGCATGGCCAAATTGAACAGCAATGAAGACAGGACCCTGCCCTGTCACACTCCTCTGGTGATTTTTCTTGAGCTACAGTGCACTGTCTCTAACTTCACCTGAATTGAGCGGTCACAAAAAATACCTGAACAAACCGTAATAGCTGCCATGTTCTTCTCATAGACGCAAGTCCGCAAATTATTGCACCTCGGAACGCGCTGTCGTTCCCTTTTGAAGCGTCCAGAAATACTGCCAGTGTTGAAAAGTCGTACGCTCGTTGGTGTTCTATGTGACTCACCAACTGAAAAATGTGGTCCTGTGCACTCAACCGATGCCGAAACCCAGTCATGCATGCTGGAACAGCCTTGTGATTCTCCATTCATCATGTCTGCCGAACAGGTCAGCTTCTGCATGAACTTTGCTACGCACGAAGTTAGGGATACTGGTCAATATGATACCAGTTCTGACCTATTTTTACCTGGCTTTACCACTGGCATGACTGAGGCCATTTTCCAGGCTGGAGGAATGTTTCCAGACTCCAAGCATAGTTTAAATACATAAGAAGCCTGCACTTCACTTCTGCAGGCAGATTTGAAATCATTTAGTTTGTAATGGTCATTGGGGCAACGCGCTAGAACCGCAAAAATTGGTCTGACGACCCAAAATGCTGACACGATTGGTGCACATTCCGACTACTTTTACGGCGCCTCCATCGGCAACACGTATGGCTACAGTCGTAGAAGGCGGCGTGATGTTCTACAAGTGGTGGCGTAGAGGTGCGCTCATAATAGATAGGTGGGCGCATGTGTCAACAAGGGCGGTGACAGAAACATTGTCGACTTTTACTACAATGAGACTGTAGTGTTTGGGCAGCGTCAGTATAGGCTTTCCACGCATTGTTGGCATTCCAGCTTCACCTCTATAAGCCACAATATCTAGTTTTTCTGCTGCGAACAGCCAGAGAAGCTCGGTGAGCAAAAGTTCTGAGGCGACGGAGAGTGGGATTGACTGCATACCAACGATGGGGAGCGGAAGTAGCGGCGACCGGACAAAGAGGCGACAGTGGGGAGAAACTAGTGAGGATGTGCTGAGTAAAAGTTGGACGCTGTAGCAGCTGGGCGTCTAGGAAAGGCAGGGTGAATATAAGTATGGTAGATCTGATGTCGTGGGTCGGACCAGGGGCGATGGCCCAGGTTGATGACAGGAAACGTGCCCAGGTTGATGACAGGAAAAACAGATAGGCTGGTCCTCAGAAGTTCACCATTCCGTATGGTTTCGAAATGGCAATGCTGAAGGAGATCAACAAGCTGTACACGAGGAGTAAAGGCGTACCTCAGGGTGCGTCAGGGGACATGCTAAGACGGAGATTAGCAAACTATTGCCAGAGCCCAGCTTGAATTAGGCTACCGATGGTTGTTGTGGGTCTGTGGTTTGGGTTGTGAAAACAGTCTGTTGAATGGTAGTTGGACAGGAAGCTTTGAGCTCCCGACAAACAATTTGTGTGACGTGGTCATAGGTTGGTGGCTGGCGAGCGGCTTCACACGATGAAGTTGCGGCCGTGTTGCGCAGTTTTGTGAATCTCTTGGTGATACGGCGGCTCTGCGCGTTCAAACCGCCAAAACTCTTTGATAATTTCAACAATGATGCCAGCGTTATTGACGACGAGCAGGTTGTTAGTGAAGACAACATTAGTGAAGACAAGCATACAATCGTCCGCGATGCCTTTGAGCCCATGCGATACCTTCTCAGTCTCGAGCATATGGTCGTAAACCAGGCGCAAAGGGTTATGACGTCGTTAATATACCCGACGTATGATTCGCTAACGTGTATGCCCAAGTGACCAACTGATTTCGCGAAACTATCTGTCGTGCAGTGGTGTTGCCAAAAAGTCACAGATCTTCTTCTTGAAGGAGTCCCTGCTGGTAATGTCACCTTCGTGTGTCTCCAACCACAGCCACAGAGGGCCAACAAGGTAAAAAGCACGTTGGCCAGCACGAGTGTCGGGTCTCGCCTATAGCCGGAGCTGATCCGTTGATACACGTTAAGCCACTTCTCAACTTCAAAGCCATCCTCTCTGGAAGTTCGTGCTTGTACAGGATGCCAGCAGCTCCACCACAAATATGTTACGTAAAATGAGATGAGGTGTGACTATTTGCGAGTGTATTGACACCAATCAAGACGGAGCACAGCACGCATAGCAGGCAGTCTTCTTCGTCGTCTTCTGTCCACAGAATGGTTCACCCTTCATGTGCTAGCTACATAGAAATTTACTCTGCGGCGCCTTCTCTCTCCGAACAGTTTTGGCGGAGAGTGCCGGTTCTCCCAGTTTTTACCTTCACGATAATTATCTGTAGTGGACGCTCCTTAGCCGCCTCGTCTATGGCTGCTCAAGAGGAATACGATGATTCATAGGAAACGTGCCCAACTATATCTAGGTCAGCCACGCCTGCCACGCCGGAACAAATCGCTTCTAATCGCACCGTCGCCCTGACACAACCACGCAAACCGGCACTTTTTTCGGCATTCACAAAAAAGATGTCGAGAATTGGCTTCAGCTTTGTGAATGAAGGAATGCACTGTACAACTGAGACCCCACGCTAATGCTGGACAAAATCCTCTTTTGCTTTGAGGGAATGGCCAAATTTAGGTTTTGTAACGACGAGCAAGGGGTAACGAGCAGGGACATTTGCAAGCACAAACTTGTTGATCTATTCGGCAAACCAATTGAGTGACGTAAAGCTGCACAGAACGAATTCGCGCACTTGCTCCAGACCTGTACCGAGCCATACTGACCACATATTCAAGATATGATCGCCCTCTGCCACAGGGTTGACGACAAGATTTCTGAACCTGAAAAGGTGACACACGTCGTCGAAGCAATTGCAGATGATGCTTTTACACTCTCGGCATTTAGTAACTCTTCGACAGTCGACGACGTCATTAGTAAATGTCGGCGCTTTGAAGAACCAAAAAGTCTTCGTACTTTTCTAATTTTCTCCTTTGCACTTGAGTGGGTGTATCGGCTAGCCAACGGACAACATGGCACCTATTTCTTTCCTGTTCTACATAAACATACAAATTTTTTTCTAGAGTAACCAAAGCCAGTGAACCTTAGGCAACAACCAAGATCACTGTATGAACGAAGGCTACAAGCTGCGATAGCGCATGGCTTTCACTAAACGGCACTGAACATGGGGTGAAGCCACGTGCAGCCTCGTGTACATCACTGGGTCCAGCCACAAATGTGCCCGGTCACTCGGCTTCTTTCAATTGGTGAGTCAGCTGGCCAGCGGTCGACACAGTAACAATTCTATTCCTATTCTACATGCAGGTTTGCAACACTGCGCCTTTTTGTAAATCTAGTAACCGTGTTTTGTTCAGTTGACATACCCAGAGTGTTTCGGTGCTGAAGCTATGTTAGTGCAGAATTTCACAAATGCTCTGTTGATGCTTTGTGCTGATATAGAAAGAAACCGAGGTACTACCACTGAGGAAGTGCTCACTCCAATTCTAGAAGAAAAAAAAAGGCGATACAAAAAAGGCTCGATGAAATTGAAGAGAATTTGCTATTTTCCACTCGACAACCTCTCTGATTAAAAGGGTATTCTCAGTAAACCACCTTCTGGACCAAAAGGGGACATGAAGAAAAAAGTTGGTCGACCTTGAGGTCCACAGAAGTAAAAACAACCTTCTAGAGTTTGGCATTTCATATTAACACAATGTGACACAAACAGACCTTGAACAAAGTGTCGTGAAAGGTATTTTCGAGAAGGTACTAGACATCAAAATAACATTTACTGAAAACATTCACAGGAATGGTACCAGTCATAATCGCAAACACAGCTTATCATTTAAAATCAATCATTTAAAATATAGATTAGTGTTTTGAAGAATGACTATAAGTTAAAAGGACAGTGCACTTCTATAGCAGAGCATTTTACCGCGAGCACTAGACAGGATAAAGAAAACCTGTGGGGGAGCATAACTGAAGTCTGGCAAAAAACTGAAACTGATCCAAGATAAAAATAAATTAGAAAGTAGTTTTCTAGATAAGATGACAGCCAAAAAGTAAGAGTTTAGGTTCAGCACGAGAATTTAAAAACGTACAGGGACCAGCGGCTGTCAAAAATTATTCCTTTTTCTCCATTTTATTGCTTGCAGTATTGTGAATAAAGCTGATGCCTGGAAAGTGTTGTTTTCTCGTATAAACCTAAAATAGCCGGAATCGCAGAGACCTGGTATCACATTACATATCCGATTCTGAAATTTTCCTACCTGGCTAAGCATCTTTCGTAATGGTAGAAGCTCCCGAGAGGGTACAGGTTCCACTTCCACTCTAGGTGGGAGTTCTCATTCCAGGAAGGCCAAAGTTTTTCTAGAATGAAGAGACATTCCACCTCTGGTGAAAGCGGTAGCTGTGCCGCTATACCGTTTCGAACAATAAAATTTCATCCTTATTTCCGAGGGAGAGGAGTTGCCAGTCTGTATCAAGATACGTTACATAGACGCCAACTTACTTTCATAGAGGGTGTCGAATGTGTCATTGCTAAAATATTTCTTAATGAATGCAGTCTGCTTGTAGGTTCATTTTACCGCCCCCCCAAATTGCATCACCTCGTTCTTCAACAAAGTGAATCAATTTTATGTGACGATGACATCCAATTCAGTTATTTCTTTAGAGCTGGGAACTTCAATTTACCGCCCATTCATCGGAGCAATGAAATTCCTGAACCTTTCGACACTGATGCAGAACAGTTGACTGACTGTTTTTTTCACAACCTCTCTCAGTTAGTCAGAGAACCAACTTGTGTGAGAAACAAAGCAAAATCTATTCTAGACCTTTTTTCATTGCCAGAACCCTAGTTTCGAATGAACCGGTAGTTAACGTTCCAGATAAAATATTGGGCCACAAGTTGATAACATTGACCCAGAATATGGGCTATATGCCCAAAAGCTAAAAGATGTACGAGTGGTTCCTCTTTTTGCACGTGCAAATGACGTGCGCCTTCTGAATGCAATGGACGATTCGTGCTCAAACTTTCTTCCTTTCTATGAATGAACTGGTTGCATTATCAATTATTTGTAGCCATTTTTCAAAAATTTTGTTTCTAAGTGTCCGAAAATAATTGTGACTACCAAAATATTACACATAAAAATTTCAAAACCAGGGCTTAATAAGGAAATTAGGAAATTGTTTGCATTGAACGCAAAGCAAGAAGAATAAAATAAAAACGTATAGGAAACGCCTCTCTCCTACAAAGTAATCGAAACTATGCGCCATACGCGCAAGTAATAATCTACCATCTAGATGAATATGTGCGATATAATCTTGGACGACTGACTCTAATTGGAAAGCGAATTCTTCGCTGCGTAGTAACTATAGATGGGTGGCTGGGCCACGCATGTAGGAGCCTTGAGAAGGAGCGACTAGACTCGTTGGTGACAGTTTCAAGACTGGCTTATTGTAGGTGACTAGCAGTTAGAAGTTAGAAGGGAAAGAGATAGGTAGAATAGGAAGAATAAAGGATCAGAGCCGGTTTCGCGAAGCCGACAGTGGGAATGCTGCGGGCGCAACCCCCTTCGCTCCCGTCGGGTTTGCGTTGGTGGCCATCCTCTCGACCCGTGATATTGGGCGGCGAAGATGAACGTCTTCGACGACGTCTGCACGGCGGGAAGGCAGGACGAGCCTTTAGGTATCCTTAACATCCACCCCCGCGAGTGGCACGAAATCCAGTGAGCGAGCACACCGTTTCCTGACGCCGACAAGAGCTCTTGCCGAGTGGTGCCCCATCCTCAGACTCCTGCGATCGTGTCCATCTTTCCTATCTTCTCTTTACTTCCGTCGTTTTCCTTCGTTCGCTTTTCTGCGCCTCGCTTTTCCTTCGTCTTTCTCTTTATCTTTAAATCCTATCCTTTCAATACCTCCTTTACCCCCCCCCCCCTGGTGAGCTACTGTTGAGGTGCCCTTCCCCTGAAGGACAGGTACGGGGCTCACTTTTCTCTTATTTGCATTGAAAATCACTCATATACTCACCCCCTCATTGAGCACACGCTCATTCCTGGTCGTCTTTGTCCCATGGTGGTTACTAAGGAGTTGAGCTCAAGCAGATACAAGGCTTGCACTGGTCGGAGAAGTTCCTTTTTGCTAAGCAGAAGTATTTAGCAACCAGCAGATGTGCTGGTGTCAATGGCACAAGCTTCCTCGCATCCGTACAGACGAAGGGGGAATGACGGGAATTAACCACACCTTCTGCCTGTGTTAGAACTTTGGAGATGCTGTCATAGTTGAGGTCACGAGCTAATTCTCTTCGAATTGTTATTTTCCGGTGTTCAGAAAGCCATGCGCAGCATTTCTTCCATCTGTCTTGCACATCTAGAGGCATAACTTTCTGCCATGTTGTACCGCATATTTAGAGGCTCTGAAACATCAAACCATACGAGTCGGAAATGCGTGCTGAGGACTGTGGCAAAAATCACTTTGTGTCCTACTGGCTTGCAAGGAATCTAACCACTGTGGGCATCTCAAAATGAACTTATCAGTGTCTAGCATTCATTCTACAATGAAAATTTTTGTAGGGCCCAACTTCAGAGCTGTCTCAGTCTCAGCAAACTATGCGATTACAACTAGATTCTTCAATCAACTTTCTCCAGGTTCAAGTCTCCCATTTTGAGTATAAACTGCGCTTTTTTGCGCATCTGCTCCGCTTCTTTTACACTGTCGACACTAGTGACACGTCATCGACAAACAGGTTGTCACTCTTGATCTTAACGGTGCGGGAAAACACTGTCGAAATTTGGGCTTGTTGGTGCATTGTGACGAGAGAAAATAGCGCAAATAAACGGGGACACAAGACGAGGACTTTTAGCGCCTGTGCCGTGTGTCCTCGTCTTGTGTCACCGTTTCTTTGCGCTATTTTCTGTCGTCACGGTGCGGGAAAGTTGCTCTTCGGCACTTTTCAAATAATGACGCCGAGGAGTAAGGGGCTGTACGTAGCACCGAATTGTAGCTTTGACATTCGATATTTTTTGATTGGGGGCAGCATTTAGCCTTGCTTTGGTGTACTTTGATACCACATCAAGCGGAGGGCGTCACTATGTTTCTCAGTCAGTTCAATTAAGGGAAAAGCAGCTTTTATGTCAGATATTATGGAAACATTGTGGACTAGAAATCAAAGAAGATTGTCGGATAAGCATGGATTTAAGTTGGGTCCTGCGCAGAGAATGCGTTCAACGATAGCTTCACTGCTGCTTTGGAGGACGCATCCAATACGACCCTAAACTTGGATGTTTGGTTGCCTGGCCAGAGAACGCCTCGATGTGGCATATAATAAATTGGCCCCGGAGGGGACTTTCCCACTTCCTTGAATTTTTCAGCGTGTCCAGCTTGAAGGTAGTTTCTGATGGCTTGGTCATAGCTCCGGACAATTTGGTCATTTCTCAGCAGTTTTGCAGAGAGTGAAGCCTGTGCGGTGCCATTCCTCATTTGCCGGTCAGCAGCATTGAGTTCTTTTTCCATGGAAGCTTGACGTCATATTTTTTTGTTCTTGTGGACGATGGTGTCCTCAAATTCCCCAGGAACGTCGTCGCTCTCAGTGGTCAGCGGTGCGTCATTGATGATGTCAAGGTGTTCAGGTATCGAGAATGGTCGAAGTTAACGAGAAACGTAATCGGGTTCCTGGTTCACGCTGACGCGGATCACGCCAACGCTCGTCAGGTGCGTTGAAGCAGACGATGTTGTGTCTGTGCGTTGCAGCACCCATTCAAACACAGTTTCTGCCGCTACAAGCCTTTCATTGAAGTGCTTGGCACTACCTGTTGTGATGTCCGACTAGTAATCAGCTACAGTGAGCAGCTCAGTTCCAACTCCATGCTTGTAGCCATGAGGTACTGCATCAGCAAGCTTGAGGCCTTGTTCTTGCATAAGGCGGGTACCGTGGTCGTGTGGCGGCAGCAGCAGCTCTCCGCTGATCTTTGGTATCTCAAGTGCTTCTATGCAAACTCTGGAGTTGTTGCGACAGTTTTTCTGGCAGCATTTTACCCGACGACAGCGTCTTTTCTCCAATGGTCTCTGGCTTCCGAAGGCAGAGATGATCAGCCTCTCCTTTCCTATGACGTAGAGTTTTAGACGACGGGAATCCTGCTCTTGTATGAGTGTTCTCAGAATACAACCGTCAAGCGTCATTCGCTACACAGCAGTCTTATTCTCTCCCTCTGCCTTTCCTCGAATTCGTTCCGCCTGTAACGATGACTGGACTGTGACACCGACTGCTGAAGCACCTTCACTTGAGGGAAGCAGCGCTGCTCTTTGGTTGAGCTCGCAGACGGTCACTGCGTGCCGTCCCAAACACGTCGTACACTTGAGCCATCTTGATATTCAGAGCTCAGTGGCGCGGTGATTTCTTTTTGCGCAGTTTTAACAGCGCCACACCTTTGACATTCACCCTCGTTTCTCGCCTATGGGAATGACAGCCATGCAGCTTTCTGTGATGTACCCTTCGTGATCACAAAAATTGCAGAGCACCTCAGGTCAAGTGACCGCTAGAACCGACGCAGGCCGTGTTTGATGGTGGTCTCTAGCCATGGGCGCTTTCTCTTCCATAACGGCGTCATGCACCGGGCGTATTGCACGCTGGGCTCTTTCTCGACTCTCTACCTCAATCTTGAGCAAATATGGAAACTGCTAAAAGTCACCTTCAGGATGGGCTTGTGCTGTTGTCTTTCTCCGGTAGTACTCCAGGCAAATCTCATTTGGGATGCTTTTCCGGAGAGCGGTCAATAAAAGCACGCCTTATGTGCTTCAAGCCACACCCAGTGCCTCAAGTATGCGGATGTTTTTTTGAAGTTCATCGGAGAGTGTCCTTAGCCTCTCGATGTCTTAAAGATCGTCCACCGGGCGGACCGACATGTGTTCTGCGCTGATGATTTTTTTCTTGCTGAATATTTCTAGCAATGTTTTCGCAGCAATTTTTTAGCGCAGTTCACTGATGGGAAGTCTGTGGAAAGCAGCCGTAGCCTTACCCGTCAGATAGCTGGTCTGATACTGGAAGTTGTCAGTGGTATGGAGCGCTTGTTCTTTGTGAATCGTACACTCGAAGTGGGTACAAACTCTAGTCCATGAGTGCAGATCTCCTTTGATCTTCGCAATCAACAGCTTCGGAAGTATGGTTGTCAATAACGGCAGCTGGAGAACCGAATGCACCACTGTGCTCTGGACAGAACCAGAATTAGAGCCTGATGAGGTGCTTGACCTTGTTTCGCTTATAGCTTCGTTCTTTAAAATTAGATTGATTTTGGTCTTCATGGTGGTGATCGTTTTATTGTAATCAATGCATTCGGTGAGCGCAGCATCGAGTTCCTGTAGCCCAATGTTCTTCTCAATGACGTCGTTGGCTCTCTTTAGCTCATTTGCGTGCTCTTTAAGATTTTCAAAATGTTCTTCGAGATCACCGATAACTGTGGCTGGCGCTTGCAGCAAGACGCTGCTCTCTGCGGTGATGGCGTCGATGGCTTGCTATTTCTACAGTCGCTACATGAAAGTTTTGTTGTCAGCTGGCGAAGTGATTCAGCGTTTTGGCACCAGGAAACGTAGATAATTACTAACGCTCTAATCTTCGACGGCTGACTCTGATTGGACTGCGAATTCTTCGCTGCGTGGTAACTATAGCCGGACAGCTGGGCTGCACGTGCAGGAGCCTTGAAAAAGAGTGATTCGACTCGTTGATGACAGGATCAAGACTGGTTAATTGTAGAAGACTAGATGTTAGAAGAGAAGGAGATAGGTAGATTAGAGAAAAGAAAAGATCGGAGCCGGTTCGACAAAGACTACCGTGGGCATGGTGCTGGCGAAACCCCTTTCGCTCCCACCGGCATTGTGTTGGCGGCCCTCGTCACGACTGAAGAAATTGGGCGGCAAAGATGAACGTTTTCGACGGCGTCTGCACGGCGGGAAGGCAGGACAAACCCTTTGATATTCCTAACAGTGTGTCAATTGATAATGCTTGCTGAACTCACGCAGCTGTCGGAACGGGCGGTCCACAAGAGTTGGTGTTGGACCTGTTGTTTTCTCTAATACTTATGAATAATACGGTTGACGCAATGGCTCTCAAAATCAAAAAATTTGCAGATAATTGCGTAATTAATCACAAAGTTGGCGACATTCCCACTCATGTCCAACTGAATGAAGCTCTTCAATGCATTGAAAACTGGTGTGAAACTTGGGAGATGAAAATTAACCCCTGAAAGACACTTCTCTTGAGGATAACTATAAAGCTTTCACCACTACAATTTAGGTACCGCTCTAATGCAGAATTATTTTTTTTAATTTGTAGGCGTCATTCTGACATCCAATTTGCGGCGGAACGAACACGTGTATTACATAAAAAAAGCTATAAGTTAACTACGATAAGTAAAACGAACATTTCGCCAACCATCTCAATGCATAAAACTATTTGCTTGTAAAACGTTCATTTGAGTAATCATCAAATACGCATCAGCCGTATGGGACCCGCACACGAAAAGAAACATTCCGCACTTGGAAGGTCCCCCCAAAAAAGTGGTACGCTTCATTTTTAATATGTACAGCTGGCACACATCCACAAGTACGCCAGGGAAAAAGGTGGAACTGAAAATCCTTAAACATTGGTTACAAATTGACATACTCGTGTCTTTCACAACAAAGATCTTTCACAGCACAAGTGAAATAGAAAAAACCAATTCATCTATCCTGTTCCTAAGTTAAGGCCACTCTATCTTCACTAAAAAGACCACGAGACTGCAACTTCCTAGTAGGTGTTTTTCACAACGCTTTTTCCTACGAACGGTGAAAGAATGAAATGGGCACCCAGCCGATGTTGTGGAACGCAAGACCACATCACATTTCGCTGTCAGACGTAAGGCTCATTTTTATTGTATAACAACAATGTGAATCTACTGATGTATTTTGTCAATGCTTCTTTGTATATTTCTATCTGTATATCGACATATTTTTTATAGAATGTTGACTGTGCAATGATGGCATTTTGAACATTTTGGTTATAGTGCAGGTATGCAATACTGTGAATATTATTATGCTGATACTATGCTGTAGAAATTTACTCAGTGCGTAGCGTGCTGATTTCGCCCCTTTTTGCGTAGCATGCTTGTAATCCTTCACCTTTTTATCCCCACACTCCTGCTTACAGCCTTCTAAGGCTAGCAGTACATAAGAAATTCATAAATAAATACTTAAATAAAAATCACAGCTTTGCCACAAAGGCGAAGCAATGAACGCAATAGCAACAAATTGGTAGGTCACGCACAGAATGGCAAGCAAATGAAAACGTGCCGCGCGTTTCTCACGCACGAGTGACGCACGAAACTTGCTCACAGGTACAGACGAACTCTGTACTTTACCTTTAACAGCGGAGACTGTTTTGCCTGACGCTCGATTGGGGGTGACTTTCCAGAAACTAGCACGTTTGGCTTGTTGGACGAAAGACAACCACGAGATGCCCTCCGCTTGGTTGTTCTTATACGTTAATAACCTAAAAGGTTCATCATCGCTCATCCCCTCTTCATCACTTAAGTCATAAGTTAACGTCCTATTATCAAACTTGTCTTGTAAGCGAGACTTCTTGCTCTCTGATTTGTTATGTCCATTGTTTCTAAACTCGCTGCAGCCGTTTCGTGCTTGTGGACATTTAGACATGCTGGTTTTATGATGTTTTGTCACACCTGTAAGCCCTCAGGCCATTTTCTCCTGTATCATCACTCATATATGGCTTGACACACTGGGACGAGCATACGGCTCATGGGGATGGCTGCCTACCACCGTAGTGGTAGCGTATTAGCCAAGTATTCAATAAAGACATGTCGTCGTACCTTTAAGCGCTCGGCCCACGGAGTTTTGACACGACATCAGAACACGGAATAAGAAGTTGACGTCGGTATTGAAGTGAAAGAAAACAGAGAAAAAGCTGAATCACGCACAGTAACAGCGACTGAAGAGAACCACTTCTACTTCCTTTCTTTATTAATAATACTTCACTAAGCCACTCAGTTGGTACAGCAGTATAGGAGAGACGAAAACGGCAAGAAACGTTGTCGCAGCGAAACACTGAGCTTCGTGATTGACTTACGCAGCAAGAAGTTGTATTTTAGAATTGTGGCAACGCACAAGCAAGAAGCTCAAGCGTGAAGCCCGCGCGCTTGTCGCGACGGTTGCTGCGACGTACAAACTTTTCTAATGAGTGCTTGCGCACCTCTTGAGGGTGCTAGTGTGCTTGGGAAAGGTGTAATCTCGAAGCGCTACTTCCCGAAACCACCCGGCAATCTATGATTACCAAATATACTACAGAGGTGATTACAGACAGTGCGCCAAAGCCTAAGGTCATCTTGCATCGGCCGAGTGAGCCACGAACGTTGCGGTTATCACAACGCGAGCTTTGGGGAAGCTGGCTGGATGCGAAAGAGTGGGTCACCAAGTTCAACTGAGACCTAGACAAGAAGCTTTGAACAACATTGAGCTGAACTTGTCGGTATGCATTCATCCTAAAAGACAGCGTGCGAGCACCAGAAAAAAGTCATGTTACTACAAATTTGCTCACCCTTCCGTTTAAAGAGAAGCGTCGCTGCGTTTATTCTCCCCTAGAGATAGCGCGAGGTTTTGGGTCGCGAATGGAAGTCAGATCCTGGGACTTCTTCCGCAAAGGAAAGATCAATTCTCTCCTGGAGTTCCGTTTACCGCTGCCGATGTCTGGCTTTACGCCGAAGAAATGACTCGCCAATTTCAACACATAAATCCTTCTATGCCCGAAGAAAAAAAAAGGTTGTCTCCTGATGCTGTGATGGAAGGAAGATATTTTCGCAGTGTTTTGAAACCTGCCTAAGGAGGTCTCTGAATTTCTGCCGGAAGCATCATCCATCGAAAGGGCAGTAGAAGTGCGTACCAGGCCGTAAAATTGGTGCATTCCCACGACGCCTAGTGAGGAGGCTTTAGCGCTACAATCAGACGACCTCCACGCGGCGATTTGAGCGATCATGTAAGAGGAACTGCAACCTACAGTCGACTAGATTGCTGATGTCTTACGCCAGAAAATATAGAAATCACTGGGAGCATCTGAACTAGTGCAACCAGAGCCACATGCTGTTAGCTGCGACGACACAGTCCAAACTGCGATGGTGCAGCGCCAGGACGCTTCACCGCCCAGTTTCGTCGTCAGCCACTACCGCCTGTGCCATACCGCCTGCCTGTCGGTCAGTGCTGCGCTCCGTGGAAGACTGTCATTTAACACGCCCATTCTGTTCTGTTGCATTACTAGAACCCCCAGAACAGAACAATGCAGACACCATTTTGTTGCGACGGCGGCCATGGTGCCGAAACCCCGTGAGCGGCAGAACACGGCGTGTATTGATTGCACTATTCGTCAGCTGTGCCTCGCCGATATATTGCTGCTATATAATTACAACGTATGCGTTCAATGAACGTCTGTGCACTAACTCATTTAGGTGGTATTTACAACTCACTGTGTTTTATATAGATGTACTGTACTCGTCTACGTCTCTTCTCCTGTTGGCTGAGCGCCTGGGCCGACAAACCTTCACACTTGGCGAGCCTGCCAGGATTAGCCAATAAAATCTAAAGCCAACGCTGAAGCATATAAATCAGCGTGGGTGGAGGAAGAGCAACCGAAACTGTGCGATGAGTGAGGCGGAAGAACGTATTTTAGCGAAAACAAAGATATAATGCTAGAGGTGCAACCTTTTGAGCAGGAGCAAAAGGCAGCGCGAGAAAGAGTAGTTAAGCAAGAAAAACTGTTCGAGCAGAAGGTCCTGGAGTTGAGGCTTTATGTCACTCAGAACACTTGTGCCCACGCTGCCTAGAAGTCGACTAAGGCGCACGTGTCACAAATGTTTTCAGCTCTCACAAGCTGATAGCACCGTTTATTGTCACGATGGATGACTTCGACGTTTACCTTCAACGCCATTTATTGTCACGATGGATGACTTCGCCGTTTACCTTCAGCGCTTTGGACACGTCAGAATTTGTCAGCAGTAACCGCTAGAGAAACAAGCACCCTGATTAAGCCTTTTGCATGACGGGGAGTTATTAACCTTCCTTGCTCGCATGGATGAGCTTGTCACCATTTATTACGACTCGCTTAAGGGTGCACTTCGGTAGTGGTGTCGCTACAAAGCATACGGGTAGAGAGAGAAATTTTGTGCGGCAAAATCTAAGGGAAAGGAGCCTGGCACGCTTCCAGGCCAGCGGGTTATTTTGACTGCTGGTTGGAGCTGCCAAACCTTGACACAAGAATCGGTGCCCTTAGGGCCCGGGTTTTTACTAAGCGATAAGCTTTCTCCTACCAAGAGTGTTGCTCAAGGAAAATAAATTTAAAATGCGGAACGATAGCGCAAACGTGTTTAAGTCAAAGATGCTTCTCATTAACTAGTGTCTGCAACCTTTAGATGTGCACATAAGCGTCTCTGTATTGAGAAAAAGTGGAATTCTTAAGCGTTCAACTGTACCTAATGTTCGCCGTTGAAGTAGAAATCTAGAATGTGAGGACAAGCTTGAATATCATTGATGAACATTTCGACCAAGCATATTGCAATACACCAGTGGATTGTTTTCACCCAGCTCAAAATTGACCAATTGGGAAACAACGCCAGCTCGGAATCTTGGCACAGTGTTAGAAAAGAAAAAAACTCACTAGGCCAAGAGTGAACGAAGAAAAAGCACTATAGCCTAATGTGCCTCGTCTGTCACCGTATGCTTAGCGTGTTACCAAGTTGTACTATTAGATACCAGTGAGCATTACGTACCCGCTGTGTGACAGGTGGCTTTTGAAATGAGTTGTCAGCATACACCTGATTGTTCTTCGTTTGTGACAGCAGCTTTTAGGAGACAGTGTAAGATTCCTTGATTAAAGATAGAAAGCACAGCACAAGCCAATGAACACGTTTTTCTCTGTCCGTCCTTCATACCTGGATGGTTCGCTTGGTGTCTAGGTATCACTAGGGAACTAGGGAGTCTGAGGAGAGTTTCTCTAGGCAGGGTGACGTGGGCGCTGCTCCCGTAGCAACTAATCCGGCGTCGCTCAGTCGCGCCGGCGGCACGCCATCCGGCAGGCGCGTATAAAAGCGCCGGGTACACGTGCTTCTAGACCTGGTCGTCGTCACCCACCCGAGGGATCACCAGTTTTTGCGAGAGCGACCACCGCTTCCGAACGAGAGGTAAGATTCCACATCGCCTCGTGCACGAACAACCTCCGCGATCACAGTTCAATCGCAACAGGCACTGCATACGTCTTTGGTTGAAGCGTTTCCGGCACAAATCATGAAGAATATACCTCGTTTTAATGCATGTGTACTATTTATTCACATACGAGACTACGAAAACTTTATTACTTACCCAGGCTACAACCTAATATACAACTGCTTTTTGTCAGGCTTGACTGTCCTGCTCGGTTCGGAAAAAGTCGCGCGTATTTCGGCGAATCTGTGTAACCAGTTAATAAGGAATAAGCAATTTACTTCAGCACATTCTTTATCTGTTAACAACCACACTCTGGCCAAATCTCATATGGAGGAGAGAATACAGATGTACAACACGCTAAAAGCGGTATCTGTGAAAACTTTTATTCTAGCATTGGGTCACTCGAGCTGTCTTTTCTGACTCAAAGCGGTTCAGGCATCTCTATCAGAGTGCTCAGACTCTACGTGCCCTCGGCGTTAAGTTGTCAACAAGAAACTCTAGTATGGTATGGAACGGACAATGGCCAAGTAGCTCGAAAAGCATTTCACTACATGCGCGAAAAGTACAAGTGAACCCGCACGTAAAGATAGCCGAGTGCAGAGTGCTATGGCTTATAAAATATTTCGAAGAGCGTCAGCAACATTAACTCAAATGTCGTGTTTGACAAAACGGTGGGCGCTCAGCATATGACCACATGCGTTCACTATTTTTTTTGCTTTTGTGACTGTGCCTAGCAATTGCTCTTCAAATGTTTCAGAACCTAGTTTTGCGTTGGTGTTCAAAATCGGGCGGGTGTACGCTGCGGGATAACACACACCATTGCTGCGGGATAACACACACCATTCTTTTTTATACGGGAGAATCGCTCAGCATGCTCATATTAACCAACGGCAAATGTTTGGTGCTGTTCTAGAATACATGTCCACTCGAGAAACGCACATACCATATATATACATATATATATAAATATATATATATATATATATATATATATATATATATAAATATATATATATATATATATATATATATATATATATATATATATATATATATATATATATATATATATATATATATACATATATAGTCAGGCATAATGGTTGAGTGGCCGTAGCGTTTCATATAGTCAAGTAGATCCTTCGTGAGCGGTCTAAATCACGTTGTGACCGCTCACGGAGGATCTACTTGCCTATATAAATATATATATATAAATATATAAATAAATAAATAAATAAATAAATAAATAATATATATATATATATATATATATATATATATATATATATATATATATATATATATATATATATATATATATATATATATATATATATATATGGTTGGTGGTGCGTGACTGAACAGCTTGTATACGTGCAAGATGGCGCGCAAGAGCAATGATAAGCAATGATATATATGTGCCAAAATGTACAAGTGATGCAAGAACCAGCCTCAAATCAACAAAGTAACACAAAAAGAGACAGAGAGATACAGGTAAACCAGTCAGAAGCACCGACATTTTGGCCCAAGCAAAGATCTTTCATTTTCATACAAAACCACGGAGTGCTTTGAAACACAATGATCCTTACTTTTTCGTCTAAAGTACACCTCCAATGACATTTCCCGTTCCTCCCAAAAACATGCCTGTCTGTAAAGCACGTGGGGAGCTTCAAGCAGCAAAGCTGTGATTTTCGAGATCACATCAGGGTTTGCGTCTCGAAGTGTATGGTATGCGTTTTAGGATCACGATAATACACATAAGTATTTTATTTGAACCACAGCAGTAAAATTTAAGACTATATGAAAGGGTATATTTATTGAGCTAATTTCATCTAACTTGAGTGCGAAAAGCCGCTGGCATAGTTGATTATATCCAAGTGTTGTTTTAGCTTAAGTGCATTTAGATTGCACTGAGCGTGGATGTCAAATGTTAGTTGATCCAGCAAGAGCACTTTTAAGTGTTTCTGCTCTGTTCAGCATGCTCCCAACTAAACGAGGACAACAATCCTTATTAGCGGTCAAGACGAAATGAAAAAGAGCGTGATAGCTTTGTACATGTTGCGGAATATTGCACTGCATAGCTGTAGTGCTCATGATAGCCGCGTGAACATCATTTTTCATTTTCTTCTTCTGCGTAAGTCGTTGGCAGCTATGGCATCTAGAAATGAGAGAGAAAAAACGTGGACTTCAATAGGCTCGCTCTGCTACATAGGCTACCCCTACCAGAAAGTTTGAAGCTAACTGTAAGAATTATGCGTGTTTACAGAAAATAAAGCTAAAATAAATGTTTCAGAATGCTATAGAGCTACAAGGGGTGTGGGCAGCAATGTTTTAGGGCTGAGGCTTGTTCGTCATGGGGAGGCTCATATAGATGTGTAAAATTCATAATTAAGAAACTCGTAACATTTATAATTCTTGAATATATATATATATATATATATATATATATATATATATATATATATATATATATATATATATATATATATATATATATATATATATATATATATATATATATATAAACCACCCCTCCCTCTCCTCACCGAAAAATCCACGCATCTCTGCGACGAGAATCTGAACGAGTGGGTGAAGCTCTCGTTGTATATATATATATATATATATATATATATATATATATATATATATATATATATATATATATATATATAATGCGTGGAGTTTCGGTGAGGAGAAGGAGGGGTGGTTTGGGTCAACTTTAGGCATGTTAGTACCTGTGTTTGTACGTGTGCGTGCCATACAGACTTCAAGTTAGAAATTTTCGAGGAGGAGGGAGGTGTTACAAGCAGCTGAGCAGCATATTTTCTGCTACTGCTGGCATAGACATTTCTGCTGAATGGATAACAGTAGGTGATACATCGCTCATCTACTTCAAAACTATATTACAAATATCGGCATAACGTCGGAATGCTTGTAATCTATTTCTGATTAGGAAAGCTGCAACTTTCTTGTGTGCGCAGTTTGGAAGTATAAGCACATACCATGAAAATGCTGCATGTCATTGTCAACGAAACAATAGGACAACAGCCTGACATGACACAACAGGCGTGTATATTACTGGTCAATTCTTCTTTACGGTGGTAGCGTTAAAGGCAAGCTCTAGTGATTTTTCGAGGTAAATGTATATCGATAAAATTCACTGGAAATGCCCATTTCAACGTTAGCGTCATTCATGCCAATTTACAGGCTTGAGAGTTTCACAAATGCTTTGCAAATTTATTTTATACCTCACTTACCAAAATTATCAATAATAATACGTGTGCTAAGTTGATATTCATAAAGTCGAAGCGACAGAACTGATGTGGCACAGCAGCGTCTGCTTGTCTGCTATGAATTGTGTGGATTTGGCCGGGACTAGCTTGGTTGAGCGTGCAATTTTCTTTTCCGTGTTGGTGGGCGTGCGATGACTGGCAGGTGTTGCTGCGCTGTCGGCCGCACATGATTCACCATACCTTCACCCTAGCAGCGTTAGTGTTTCATCCGATAGCCACCGGCACAAACTTAGACAGCCTTACGAAGCCTTCATGTGCGCACGTCTCCGTGGTTTAGGGTAGTGTCAGCCTTTGACCCACCACTTGCAGCCGCCTGCTAAAACACAATGTTGCCAGACCGGTTTGCATCGCAACAAGCGTCATGCTGGTTCTTGCGGCCAGGCGCTCCTGCTTCTCCGCTCTTCATCAGCTGCATGTTGGCGCGCGTGTGGAAGCTGCGGTATACGAGCTGCGTTTGACTGTATACACCGTAGACCCGACTTCCGCTACGGCACCATCCTCGCACTGAGCGTACCTACAAGAACTTTCGAGTGCGAATGCCAGGGTGCTGCGTGCCGCAATACAAAACTATCTGGAGACTGTCTCGCTTCTCGACTTGATCTAGTCAACGCAAACCCTGGATTACACAAGTGAAGCGAGATTGCTTGGAGCCGACTACTTGTCCCCGTCTTTGTGAGGTGAGTACCCGTTGTATTGCGAGCGGGTTGAGTATATCGCTGCATGTTTCGGGAATTGGCTGATTAGTCATGCGACAAAAAGCAGTTTGAGCAAAGTAAGCATGCCAACTTGCACAGTAAAAAAATGGGTCAGGCTTCGTTGAGCTACCTCGCGTTATGTATGCGGGAGCTGGTTATCTTGAGTATGCTTGTATATTCTCGAAGTCGAAGCGCAGTTTACCACTCGAACGATATGACTTGTCGAACGTGTCGAGCATGCATTCACTATTTGTGTTTCATCGGTTTCCGAGGCCTTCGCCGCATTCGTAGCGGGAAACTCCAGGCCCGTAAACCACCAACAGACGCTCACGTTTGCATCTTCCTTTGCTGGCAGATGTTTGCGTTCCTGCACTTGCACCGCGGTCGCTGAGTAAGGGCATTTGGAGAAGTGCACAGACGAGCAGATGAGCGCGTTCCCTGTAGACTCTTGTAGTTTTGCACAATTGCAACACAACTAAATTTTGTGCTACTTACCATGGGGTATTCGTTCTTACCTTCAATAACACGCGGAACCACACCAAAACTCACTCAACAATGGCAACAAAGATTTCGCTTTATTATTAAAGAATCTGACAGATTTCATGTTCATTTGTCCTTCTGTCTGTCTCTCTTGGTCTTGAACGGTGCAGTATATGTGCACTAAGCAAGTTCATAGTTGGCCCATTAATCAAATATGCCCACTGGGAGATTGGTGCTGCTTCGTTATTTTTTATCGTCCTTTTGTTTCATAACCAGCCACAAGGTCGATTCAATATTCTGAACTGATTTTTTTATTTAGTGCTTGCAGAGAAAATATATATGAGCTCCGTATACGTGGTCGTCACCATGTATGACTTTTCGCCTTATTGCTATATTGCAGGCCCACTGCGAGGACAAGCTTCCAGCAAAGGAGGCCGGATGGTTTGAATAAATTAAGACCGGATGCTGTTTGGATGCTGCTTGCAATAACGTCTCACTCGGAAAAACTTGGTTTGTCCCTTGGTGCCTCTTTTTGCTTTTCTTCTAGGCTACTATACAGGTTTGTGGAGAAAGGGGGAGGGTTGGTGTAATATTATTTAGTACCCTACTGTTTTCTGACAATGCTTAAAGCTTGTGCGGTTTTTAAGCTGTCAGTTGTACAGATTAGTTAGCAGGAACTAAACTTGCTGCAAAAAAACTATCAGGGACAAAAGCAATAACTAGGATATGAGAAACAGGCTAGCGAAGTTATGCGGTTTACAGAGAACATCACGAGCTACCCGGCTCTTTGATCTCTTTTCCCTGTCTTTATGGGTACCATCATATATTACAGCGTGGTCTCGAGCCTTGCACTAAAAAGCCTTTAAGGTGTCTGCATTGATAAGGTGAATTCGCTTCAGAAATGCCGTGCAGACATTGAAGGTCGTTCACAGTGACGTCGAGGTTCTCCCCCTCAAAAAATATAGGCTAGCTGAATATCCTCACTCCGCCAATGTGGTGGGTCTACCAGGTGGGAAAAACGAACTGTTTTAACGGTATTTTACATGAACTTTGGAGCCGGCACGCTTTCCGACATGCAGCTGACATCGCTCTTGTTTGTGCAGATTTTCGCTGCCCTTTGGTCAACGATCCTGAATGGTGCTGTGGGCGAAGAGACGTCGGTAATGCGTTGCCTGTGTCGTCGCCCACATCGGCGTTCGCGTCACATCAGCATGCGGTGGTGCATTTACACTGCCGGTGATAGCACATGGCGGATTTTGCGAGAATGGTGACGATGACCACGACGGGCGTCCGACCAACTATGAGCGGAATGAACCACGTGTCAAAGGACAAGGCTAGCACTACGCATTCGTGGTATTTTGAGCCGACACGCTTGCCGACATGCAGCTGACATCACTCTTATTTGTGCAGGTTAGTCTCTACAATTCCATTCACAGTCGAACAAACATTATTGTATTGCCGGCTCCTCCCACGAAGGTGTTTCTGCTCCCGTGAATAATAAACATGTCCGGGCGAAGGTGTCCAAAATGCGCTTTCGCCTGTTTTCTAATAGTGTGCTGTATTTGCTCTGGCTGTTGCTTCTTGCTGCAGACGTGGAACTAAACCCCGGTCCTGTAGGTATTGTCCAGGTAAACTTGTCAAGTCATGACGATGCTGCTCAAACAGATGGCCTGAGAAGTCTACAAAATGGCCAGGTGGCGATAAGGAATAAGTTAGACGGAATTGAAACTGGATTCATAAAGCACGAAACCGTAACAGAAATAAGTAAAAACCTGGCTATCACGCAGGAACGTGTAGAGGACGTTAGTGAATTGGTACCGAGGCAGACAGATATAATTAAGGGGATTCTGAAACAAGTTAATGAGCTACAGGGGAAGTCGGTTGAAATAGAGGACAGAAGCCGGAGACAAAATTTAGTCTTCTATGGGGTGGACGAAGCTGGCCGGTTTGAAAATTCGGACCAGTCAGAAAAATTATACCAGAGGATATGTGGAGATAACTTGGGAATACAGTTGAAGTCGGTTCAAAGAGTGCACCGGATTGGACGTTTAACTGGAAAGCCTAAGCGACCAATTATTGTAAATTTCTCCTGTTACAAAGAAAAACAAGACGTTCTACTAAATGCTAAAAGATTTAAAGGAACCAATTTCAGCGTCGCTCTGGATTATTCGCCTGAGACACGTGGAATGCGCAAGTGCCTGTGGGAATATGCGAAAGCTAAAAATGAAAATACAAATTACAAAGTGAAGTTGAGTCATGATAAGCTTAATATAAACGGCAGGGTTTATAGGTGGGACAAAGAAAAGGAAGAAGTTGTTCCTCTTACAAAACCTTGTCGTGGTGCCCAAATTAAGGTAACCACTCATGTCGATCTGGTTGCTATAGTTGTGAATTGCCGTAGCTTGAGTAACAAAGCGAATGAACTTGCGGCCTTAATAGAGTCTGTAAAGGCGGATATAGTATTCGGCACAGAATCTTGGCTAAATCCTTCCATCAGCGACAGTGAAGTTTTTCCAGAAAACTTTATTGTCTATCGAAAAGATAGGCTGAGCCGTGGTGGCGGCGTTTTTTCGCTTGTTCGATCTGATTTACGCTCATGTGCGCTTGCTATCAGCCAAGATGCGGTGGAAGCTGTGTGGTGTAAAGTGCATTTATCTCATTATTTTCCACTTACTGCCAGGGTGGTGTATCGGCCACCAAACTCTGACGGGGCGCCACTACATGCTTTCGGTGAAGTTATCTCTGAGGTTTCAGGTCAGATTATGTTGGTATGTGGCGACTTTAATTTACCAGACCTTCACTTGAGTTATAATACCTGTGTAATCCAAAAAATGTAGTCAGGTTAACAGGAACATGAAGAGCATTATTGATACCTAAGGTCTGTTACAATATATAACCAAGCCAACCCGTGAAAATAGTATCTTAGACTTGCTGTTTTGAACTCACCACACCTTGTAAACTCAACAGCTGTTATTCCAGGATTAAGTGACCACCACGCTGTAGTCGCATCTATAAAAACGAAAATTCATCGCGTAAAGCACAGGGGGAATAGAAGAGTATTCTTCTTTGACCGAGGCGATTATTCTAGCATAAATGAAAAACTGTATAGTTATCTACCGGTCTTCGAATGCCTGGCGGATGATAAGGTTGTGCATAAATTGTTGCATCTGTTCAAAAATAGGTTACTTGAACTCGTTGAGGCACATGTGCCAAGCGCGGATTTCTCCAAAATGAAAAAAAACAACAAAAAAGTCGTGGTTGACGTCATGTCTGTTGCGGCTAATCAATAAGAGAAAGTGGGTATTCGCTGAATTCAAACGAACTAAACAGGCTAGTTACATCAAAAGTTAATTCAGATCACGCAAGAATACAAAAAAGTATAAAAATGCCAAAGGCGTCTATTTTAAATAATTGAACGACACGCTGAGAGCAAATCGTAAGCATTTCTGGCAATATGTCAAGAGTTGCGGTTCTGAGAATGTCGGTATAAATGAAAATATTTATAATAACAAAACTATCACAGATGATGGAGAGAAGGCGAATTGTTTGAACTATTTTAAATCTATCTTTTTGCCAATACAGGACTTTGCCTAATCGTTCGACACCAGTAGCATACCTCCAATGAACCCAATTGAGTTCAGCGTAAGTGGCATTGAAAATCCATTAAAGCAAACAGACGAAACGAAAGCAACTGGCCAAGATGCGATTTCTCCGCGTATTCTGAGACGGTACGCCGAACCAATCCCTCTTTACTTGCACATAATATATAACAATCTTTGAAATCAGGCCTCTTACCAGTTGATTGGAAAACTGCCCATGTTGTTCCAATCCACAAGGGGGAATCGAAAAAGGATGCTGGGAATTACAGACCAATCTCTCTAACATCAATTGTGTGCAAGGTAATGGAACACATTCTCTACTCTGGAATAATGAAACACCTCACTGAAAACAATATATTAACTAATTTCCAACGTGGGTTCCGAAAGGGATTGTCGTGCACCACACCACTAGTTGAATTTTATCACGATCTGGTATCCACCATTGATTCAGGGGGGCAAACTTACTGCATCTTTTTAGATTTCCGCAAGGCATTCGACACGGTAACACATTCACTCTTTTGCAACAAACTTAAAATACTAAATATAGATTCTGCTGTCCTAAATTGGATTGAAAATTATTTGTGCCAGCGCCACCAATGCGTCATCTTAAACGGCAAAAGCTCTGATTATGTTGATGTGACATCGGAAATTCCACAGGGTTCAATTTTATGGCCACTTTTAGTTTTAGTTTGCATAAATGATATTTCAGCAGGTATTTCATCACATATTAGATTGTTTGCAGACGATTGTGTTGTGTATAGACAAGTAAAGAATGACAGAGACCTAACTCAACTTCAAGCTGATTTGGAACGTTTTCAAGATTTGTGATCTACGTGAAAAATGAACATAAATAATAAAAAGTGTGTCCACGTCTCTTTTACAAAGAAGCGGAAACCTATGGAAACTCAGTGTACATTGAACAATGAACGCCCGAAAAGAGCAGATAGTTATAAATACATAGGGGTAGTCTTGTCATCCGACTGCTCGTGGAATGCGCATGTAGATGATGTGGTTTGTAAAGCTGCAAAGGCGCTAAACTTTATCCAACGTAATTTAAAAACTTCAGAACTGACTTAGAAAAGACAGCCTATTTAACATTTATACGACCTATACTGGAATACGCTTGTGCCGTGTGGGTTCCTTCGCAAACCACATTGATTGTTAAAATTGAAAAAATTCAAAACCGGGTGGCCAGGTGTCACACCGGTCCCGTTTATTAGAGAGGCGATCGCCGGGCTAATTCCAAGAGCCGAAGTATCGGCCCCCCGAACCGCACCACGAAAGCGTGGACAATTTAGAAGTGGTCCTTTTTGGCGCGCCAGCGGACGCCGGCTGTGGCCCAAAGAACAAGTCAGAGCCGAGAGTTGATAAACAAACAAATTATATTCTCAATAATGGCAGATCGAAAACAATACGCAAAAATGCACACTCCACAATAGTTGCATACAATATGTCACCAATCAAACCAATCAATCAACGTACTACACAATACAATCAGCCACACTCAAAACAACGGACACAGACAACAATACGCACTACAATGCAGTCGCATGCATTGAACAACCAAGACACTTCAGGACTAAAGAGATAGTAAACCTATTCAGTCCAAAGTCCTTGGAACAAAAGTCTGAATGATACTCTTCCGAGAATCACTCACTCAAAGTCCAGCGTTGATAGCTCTCGAAGTTTCTCTTCCAGGAAACCTCCCGTCTTCAATTGGCCACTCTTCAAACTTCAACTTCTTCGCCGGAACCACGTCGGCTTCACACACGCAGCTGTTGCCACGCGTCCCCACTCAATAGCGGTAAACACACGCTCTTGCCTGTAGCTCGAGCCTTCACCCACTGGTGGAATTCCTCTTCATCTCCGGCTTCGTCCCTACGGACTAAAACCCTTCGCCGACTACACGGCGGAATCCCTACGCGCTCTGGCGTTAACTTCCGTCTCCTCCTGCTTTCTCGTCTCGGCTGCTCGATTAAATACGTTCCGCGCCACCTTCCAGAAAGTTCTCCTCATTTCGTCGGCGCGATGCGCAACGAAGGCTGGGGAGAGGCGCGAAACGGTTCGACTGCACTCCGCGTCGGATGACTCATCTCGGCGTGACCACGCCTCCTTCGTTCTAGAAAAATCGCGGGCTTGCTGGGCCGCCGATGTGGGGTGAGGAGGTTCGTCTGCGACGCCACGCTTCCGCGGGGAGAGCGCGCGCCCGGGAGCCTTGGATGTTTGTTTTCTCTTTTTTTTCTTTTGACCTCGCGGCGTTTCTACCGCCCGTTGTCGCAAGAATTTGGCGGCGCGCTCATTTTTAGCGCTCGTTCTGTGACACTGCCCCTCACTTTAAGAATATTATCTCATAATATTCAAAACCACACGAACGAGCGCGAACAGTCACCACACACTCTCACTGACTGTAACACAATCCTTCGCTCATGACACTTCACATTCACAATATATCACTCAATATGATTTGACATTACATTCAATCTCACACACATGTAATATAACCGCAGGTACATGAGTACAACGCTTCATCACACATTCCAAACAATACAAACGTACAAAGTCTCTCACTACAACAATTGTACAATACTATACATCACATCCCATCACAACACTTCGACACTTGTGACACAGGATACCACAACATTAACACAACATATGACACTCAGCACAGCCCAACACATTCTGATTCGACTTCAGCACTTATCCTGTGTATTTCGAGCTGCGCTTGCGTCCTTTTTTGCGGTGCTCGCTCGATCTCTTCTCGTTTTTTTTTGTTCTTTTTCGGCGAGCCTTCTCCAACGACGGGGTCTGAGGCGGCGTCTCAGCCATCGCTGTCACTTCTGACACTGTTAACGGGTGATAACATTCCACGGGTCCTGTCTGTTTATTTACCCGCTTGATCATGCCTCTACATTTTGCCCGGCTGGCCAACTCCGTCTCCTTTACATTGTCTGTCGGTTGAGGTTGTGCCGACGTAAGTCCGGTTGCTCGGCCCGTGAACTGATTCGACACGATCGTCTTCTCCTTCGCTGTCTCTTGCGCCGCAGCTTCACCTTGGGCTCTAGTGAGCTCCGTCACGGGATGTTCCTCCACTGTATCTCGCGGCCGCTGTGTTGGCGAGGGCTCTATCTTCGGGTCTTCTCCCAAACATTCTGGATCACTTGGCCCTCGCGCCCCGTCGATGTTTCCGATGACCAGGTCATACAGGGGGGTCGTCATGCATAAAGCAGTAACCTTCCCGCTGAAGTACGGGGTTTCAACCTCAATTTCTGCTTCGGGAAGCATCCGGACCGTACGGTCAATTAGGCAAACCGGTTTCGTTCGGCCTGTCAACTCTCTTTCCCGTACCAAATTTCTCCTCACGATAACCGTGGAGCTACCGGTGTCTCGTAGAACCGTAATCTTCTTGTCTGCAATCTTTCCAGGCAGCGTTGGCATTCCTTTCGTAACACCGGTTGGCTGTTTTGATATTACAGCACCCACAATAGGAATTTTCTCCCCATTCTTCAACTCTACGAATCCATCAGTGACGGCATTATTATCAGAATTCGGTGCTGCTTGCACACAGGATACCTGGTGAGTTTGACTCACTCCGTTTCGACATGCGTCTGCTTTGTGCCCAGTCTGACCACACTTGAAACACTTTACAACCGTAGGGCTCGTAAAGATCGTTCGACAGTTTTTCGCGCGATGACCCACTCGGTTGCACAGAAAACATCGCGGAATGCTCTCTGGTGCACGCTTCTTTTCTTCGGGAGCCAATTTCTTCGAATCATCGGGACAATCCTTCTTGACCTTGGCCAAATTAGTGCCACCTTGCGCTTCCAAGAATTGATCAGCCAATTCCAGCATGTCTTCAAGTGAGTCAGCCTTCCTCTCTTTTAAGTACAGTGACAGGCTTGGGTGGCAACTAGTAAGAAATTGTTCTCTAATTAGCAGCTCTCTAAGCTCATCGTACTCCTGCGCTGTCCCTGAAAGTTCAATCCATCTGTCGAAATAATGGCAAAGTCGGGTGGCATACTGCGTAGCCGTCTCACCGTCAGCTGGCTTTCCTGTCCGAAATCTATCCCGGAATCCTTCCACAGTGAATCTAAATCGCTTCAACAAAGCAGCTTTCACCCTTGCGTAGTTGGCTGCATCGGTCGGCGTCAGCCTACCGTACACACTGAGCGCTTCACCACTCAAGCAGGTACTCAAAGCAGTTGCCCATTGCTGTTCCGGCCAATTCTGGCTCCTCGCAATCGTCTCAAATCTGTGGAGGTACGCGTCTAGGTCGTCCTTCCTTTCATCAAACGCTACGAGCAGCTTGTTTGGGTTCAAGCGGAAGCCGTGATTTTCCCGTTCGCTGCTTTCAACTCTAGCTTGGACGGGAGTTTCGCTTCGCTGTTGCAAACGGAGCCGCTCGAGTTCAATTTCGTGCTGCCGCTGCCGTTCCCTTTCAGCCATCTCCGCTTCTCTTTCTTCTTTCAGTTGTCGCTCCCTCGCTTCTCTTTCTTCTCTCGCCCTTTCGGCTGCCAACTTTTCTCTCTCCAGCTCCAACTTCAATTGCTGCTCTCTTTCTTCCTTCAGCTGTCGCTCTTTTGCCTCTCTTTCTTCTTTCAGCTGTCGCTCCTTTGCTTCTCTTTCTTCTCTCGCCCTTTCAGCGGCCAGCCTTTCTCTCTCGAACTCAGCTGCCTTTTCTTCCTTGGCCCTCTCTGCCGCCAACCTCTCTCTCTCCACCGCCTCTTTCTCCTTCTGGCTTACCCATTTCCGTAGTTCGGCGCCGGAAAGACCCATCTTCTCACCAAGCGCAACTAACTTTTCGAGATCCATTGTGTCTCGCAACTCGCAAATACAACCTTGCCGCGTGCAAAAAGTATCTGCCTAAATCAGTCTATCGGAACACTCCCTTGCACTCGTTAACGAGAACACTGAACAACACACAGAATCGTTCCGATAGCAGTATCACCAACTCGAGGCTCTTTCTCACTACTTTGGACACACTGTGCACCAAGAGGTCCTGTATCGCGGACGCCAGATTAATTGTCACACCGGTCCCGTTTATTAGGGAGGCGATCGCCGGGCTAATTCCAAGAGCCGAAGTATCGGCCCCCCCGAACCGCACCACGAAAGCGTGGACAATTTAGAAGTGGTCCTTTTTGGCGCGCCAGCGGACGCCGGCTGTGGCCCAAAGAACAAGTCAGAGCCGAGAGTTGATAAACAAACAAATTATATTCTCAATAATGGCAGATCGAAAACAATACGCAAAAATGCACACTCCACAATAGTTGCATACAATATGTCACCAATCAAACCAATCAATCAACGTACTACACAATACAATCAGCCACACTCAAAACAACGGACACAGGCAACAATACGCACTACAATGCAGTCGCATGCATTGAACAACCAAGACACTTAAGGACTAAAGAGATAGAAAACCTATTCAGTCCAAAGTCCTTGGAACAAAAGTCTGAATGATACTCTTCCGAGAATCACTCACTCAAAGTCCAGCGTTGATGTCGTTCCGTAGCTCTCGAAGTTTCTCTTCCAGGAAACCTCCCGTCTTCAATTGGCCACTCTTCAAACTTCAACTTCTTCGCCGGAACCACGTCGGCTTCACACACGCAGCTGTTGCCACGCGTCCCCGATCAATAGCGGTAAACACACGCTCTTGCCTGTAGCTCGAGCCTTCACCCACTGGTGGAATTCCTCTTCATCTCCGGCTTCGTCCCTACGGACTAAAACCCTTCGCCGACTACACGGCGGAATCCCTACGCGCTCTGGCGTTAACTTCCGTCTCCTCCTGCTTTCTCGTCTCGGCTGCTCGATTAAATACGTTCCGCGCCACCTTCCAGAAAGTTCTCCTCATTTCGTCGGCGCGATGCGCAACGAAGGCTGGGGAGAGGCGCGAAACGGTTCGACTGCACTCCGCGTCGGATGACTCATCTCGGCGTGACCACGCCTCCTTCGTTCTAGAAAAATCGCGGGCTTGCTGGGCCGCCGATGTGGGGTGAGGAGGTTCGTCTGCGACGCCACGCTTCCGCGGGGAGAGCGCGCGCCCGGGAGCCTTGGATGTTTGTTTTCTCTCTTTTTTTTCTTTTGACCTCGCGGCGTTTCTACCGCCCGTTGTCGCAAGAATTTGGCGGCGCGCTCATTTTTAGCGCTCGTTCTGTGACACCAGGTTCGTTTTGGGACGGTACAAGTGACGGGAGAGCTGCACTTAGATGAAAATTGAGCTTTGGTGCGAACTGCTTTCCTCGCGTCGGCAAAAGCGTCGACTGAAGTTCTTTTTTCAGGTATATAACAATAAAACAGGAATTAATAAAGAAAAATACATTAAGGGACCTCATTACCGTTCATCTAGAACTGATCATGTTTTTAAAATAAGAGAATTACATACCAGGATGAACCTGTTCGCGAATTCATTTTTTGTTAGAACTGTTAAAAAGTGGAATAGATTGTCTGCCATGCAAGTGTGCTGTAAGATTGAAGAATTGTTTATGTCGTTTCTGTAACCCCCCTGCTGTTGCTGTAACACCTTTGGGCAATGCCGGGTAACATTTGAATAAAGAATAAAGAATACAGATCTCGAGGAACGAACACGTTTTTCCTGTTCTACAAAACGGCGACTAACTTCAGAAAAGCACCATTTAGCTTTAAGAACTTGCTTATAAAAAACACGCTCTTTTTGTTGAAACCCACACTGCTTTCAGTGTAAATGACTGACCTCTAAGAACCAACATGCCGGTCCCATCAAGTATGAGGGCTGATTTAGCCAGTAGTAGGCAACCATGATTGAAGTTGTCACCACCCTAAAACACAGGCACCGACGCACATGAAGCGCCCCGCCGCGGTGGTCTAGTGGCTAAGGTACTCGGCTGCTGACCCGCAGGTCGCGTGTTCAAATCCCGGCTGCGGCGGCTGCATTTCCGATGGAGGCGGAAATGTCGAGGCCCGTGTGCTCAGATTTGGGTGCACGTTAAAGAACCCCAGGTGGTCAAAATTTCCGGAGCCCTCCACTACGGTGTCTCTCATAATCGTATGGTGGTTTTGGGACGTTAAACCCCACAAATCAATCAAATCAACGCACATGAAGGCTCCTAGACTGCTTGGACAAGCAGTGCCATCTGGCATTGTTAGGCGCAACCAAGCAGGTATTGGCAAAGGATTGCGTCATACGCAGAAGCGCACCCGGTTGGGTTTAATTTGCGCTATTTACGATTTTTGCTAACCAAAATTTATTTTTGAGTTTGTTGAGCATTCCTGCTGTCGGACACATGACAGTAAGATCTCAGGAACGTAAAATGACCAAGACCCTAACATGGTGAATAATCGCCCGAGTTGGCCTCTGAAGAGCTCGGTTCACATTAATCCTGGCATCGGCGTGGTTGTTTGTGAGCAAGAAGTAAGCTGTGAGCAAGAAATGAAGTCCTTACAGCCCTGTTTGTGAGTAAAAAATTGCGAAAGACTGAGATAGATTACGTGAAAATAGTTGTTCGTAGTTAAAATTTCACCTGTTACGAGAGAATGGGCTTGTTTATAAATGAGATTAAACGGCGTGGAAGCACAAGGAGCCTACATACGGGACCCAAGCGCCGGCTACACTGTTCTTCTTTGGCTTTCCGCGAACTCACGCATTTTCGTTATATTTTCCATGAAGCTCCCGTGTCATGCGTCTTTCGATACATCGAGGTGCCTAGAGAAGATGCCAACTTACATCGTCGAGCCCTTCATCGCTGACACCATGTGTTCTGCGTGGCATGCTGCTGTTATACCAAAGAATTATACCATGGCTCAAAACTGCGTAGAGCAAGACGCCGTATAGACGCCATATACATGTCTTGTATGGAGGAGAGTCTCCTCGACAAGTGTATTTTTTGTGGCAGAAGCGTAGAATTGTGTTAGGCATAAAAAAACGTGAATTGCGCGGTGATCGAGTGAGTGTTTTAAAGCCACCCGCCAAGGGTGTATCCGCAGCAATGCATCAACAAAGTTAGCAACTGCGTAGGTTTTACGTGTGCAGTCCTCTCACAGCGTGTAGTGGCTTCTTCGCTAGTTCACAACCGAAGAATTGAGACGTAGTACTTGCAGCAGGCATTTTAATTTGAAACTGTCAATGTTACCACCAAAGATGCTCGTATCATTGCGACGTGGTTGAGGAATGCACCTAGAGCTAGAAGTGGAGAAGGTGATAGACGCGGAGTCTCTACGCAATTCTGTCCCTGAAGGCGAAGCTCAAGCGTCGTCAATTTTGAAAAGCACGACTCGCACCTAAAATCAACAATATTCGAGGCCATGATGGCACCGCAGAGTGTGTGACGATGCTTCAACCTGTGCAATGAACAAGTTTCTATCATTTGTAACCATCGAAAGAAAGTCAATGTTGGCGGCTGTCCAGCAACTCACTGCGAATTTTCACAACCTGTCGAGCATTCTATCGCACATTTGGGCAATTTATATACTAACAATATATAATACCAATATGTACTAACAATAACAAAGAATAACAGACACGTGGACCTTTTGCGTACTGTAGCAAAGGTATCGTGTATCTCTTGCCGCTTTCGCATGGCCGTGTATAATTATGCCAAGAAAGTAGAGGCATTCATATTCGGTTGTTGAAAGACAGGAGTTTTTTGCAAGGGAATGTGTACTTACATATGACCCAACATAATGCGCCGTGGCATTGCGCTATTATCTTTCATGAAGCTAAAGTTCTATCGACACACAGAGATCAAACCACAAGAGAAATTATTTAAGCATATATTATCAAAAACAGGGGTGAGCAATGCATTACCGTACCTTCTATATGCGTACATAATAGCGAATTTCGGCTGCTGTTGGAGAGCACGCGTGTGGTGTATCGACGCTTTTTGTACAAGATGTCAGCTGACATAACCTTTTCTTGCTCTAGTGTGCTCAGAGAGTTGGGAAGGTTGAACTGGTTTTTATTTTTCCTTTACGTTTTTTTTGTTTCCCAATAACTGTTCAGTTGCTAGTCGGCGCTGCGGTTTGTCCTTTCTTCTCTAGTGTCCACGTAGTCGTGCACTTCGTGAAAAATATGTTCAAGGAAAATATTTGCGGTTTAAAATTCCAAAGCTCTGATATGATATCGATAGACGCCGTAGTGGAGGGCTCCGGAAATTTCGACCACTTGGTGTTCTTTACCGTGCGCAGTACATGAGCATCATACCATTTCCCTACACAAAATGGAACCGCCGGGATCACGCCCGCGACCTTCAGGTCAGCAGCAGCCACTTATATATATAATGGTGAATGATTAATCTAGCATGAATCGGCTGCTAGAATTGTCGCAACAGTTCAGCGAAAACTAAGGAGGTAAAGAAGGGATAAGTAGGCGCTCGTAGCATGCTAATGTTACCAATTTCTGCCAGTTTTGTACCAAATTAGTCATTTTCCAACTGACCCATGTATCGTGTTTAATTGGTATACTTCCTGCTAGAGACAAGCATAGCTCACTGACATGTGGGGTCAAGCAATATTTGCATTTAGCTTACCTAAGGAACTCACGTAAATGCTTACCAACATTAAACAACAGTTCCCGAGATTTGTGTTTATTTATTTATTTATTTATTTATTTATTTATTTATTCATTTATTTATTTATTTATTGCAGTACCCTCAGGGCCCGAGGGAATCGGAGAATAATTGATTTGTGGTATTTAACGTCACAAAACCACCATATGAATATGAGAGGCACCGTAGTGAGGAGCTTCGGATATTTTGACCGCCTGGAGTTCTTTACCGTGCGCCCAAATCTGAGCACACGGGCCTACATAATTTCCGCCTCCATCGCAAACGCAGCCCCCGCAGCTGGGATTGGATCCCGCGACCTGCGGGTCAGCAGCCGAGTACCTTAGCCACTTGACCACCACGGCGGGGCAGGAAAATTACAGAGGGAAGTGGATTACATTTGTAGTACAACATCTTTTTATAGAAAGAAGAAAAAGAACAAAAGCTAGAGTTCTTACATAAGAAATTATCAAAAAAATTTACAATAGAGAGCACACAGCATAAAAACGAGTAGAACGTTGAAAAAATACAAAGCGTAAAACAGGTACATTACAGTAAAGATACAAACTCAAATAGCAAATGAAGTAAGGAATACATGCGAAACTATTGGCGCAAACAAAAGAGAAAAATTATAGGAAACTTTCAAAGGGGCATAAGTGCAATTGTACACAAATAATAGCGCCAAAACAATAACAGGGTAGTTTCAATCTCGACTACTGATCGGTGGAGGTGATTCCATCTTGCTGTAGTGCGGGGGATGAATGAACTAAGAAATGGATGGTGTGCCATGGAATGAGAGAATACCATCCTTGTGACGATAGACGATGCGGACAGATACGTACAAGGCAGGTGTGATGATTTTATTCTTTAGAGTGGGATGCCATAGTATATCTTGTAGAACAGACAGATGCGAAACAGATTTCTACGTTCTGGTAGCAGAGGCAATGACGATCGAGCTCATTTTACTGGAAGTGACGCTAGAGGTGCCATTATAGTTAGAAAGGATGAAACGAGCAGCCAGACTCTGGACAGATTCGAGCTGATACATAAAGGATTATTGGGTGGGATCGTATACAGCTGCATGATATTTCAATTTGGAGTGAAATAAAGATTCATAACGAGTTATTTCGAAGAGCTAGAAAAAAGGCGAAAATTGCGGTGTCTATAACCCATCATGCGATTAGCGGTATTAGTTATGTTATCTACATGCATTATCTAAGACAGATCAGAAGAGATAACTACGCCTATATATTTGTAAGATGACACATATTCGAGGTTAATATTGTCAAGTTGATAGCAAGGCTGTGTAGTATAGCGACGACCAACTCGCATGTGCTTGCATTTTTTCTTGTTTATTTCCATGTTCCACGTGTTAGTCCGATAACGAACATGGGTTACATCAGATTGAAAAAGATTCACATCAGAGTCATTGTTATTAACACAAAATGTGACGCAGTAATCGGCAAACAGGTCAATTGACCAACGGATACTATCTGGCAAGTCTTTATTATAGATGCGAAAGAGCAAGGGCCCGAGTACCAAGCGTTGAGGCATGCCTGAATCAGCAGCAGAAATGATGAAGGAAGTGTTATTCACTGTGACGAATTGTGAGTGATCAGTGAGGAAAGAGTACAGCCATTGAAAAACATCAGATTTAGGGTTAGGTTAACTTAGTTTGAAAAGAAGCAGACGATGAGATACCTTGTCAGTTTTGAGAAGCCGAGGAATTTGCAGTGAACATGGCAGCCTAGTAAGGATGGAATTTATGTCATGAGTAAATGACAAAAGTTGTGTTTTGCGTGAAAATGACTTGCGGAATCTAAGGGGATGATCTGTAAAAAAAGACAATTGAATGTATAAATGATGTGAGGTGAGAGTAGGTAACGTGCTTCATCATTTTACATGAACTGCACGTGAGATGGGTTGGTACTTATATGGTGAGTGCTTATCCCCAGGCTTGTGCAAGGGAATCACCTTTCCAACCTTTCAGTCTTCCGGAATGCAACCGCTATGAAGCGATTGCTGAAATGTGTTGGAGAGAATTATGGCACTGTACACTTTGCTCTAATCATCAAGGCGACATGATGAAGAAACGCTGAGGCTTTGTAATGTTTCTTTCTATTCCAACCATATCGTAGACAATGTGGGCGATTGTTAAACCACCAGTACCGACATAATTGGGTGTAACAAAAGTCACATTTTTTAAAAAAAGGCAGAAGCAAAACAGAGTTAAGAACATTCGTGGATTCATGAAGTGTGGTTATGTGATCGCTTGAATCATTAAGGATAATGGGCGAATTGTCTTTTTTTAGGTACGTTGCAAAATAGCTTAGGGTCAGAATTTAAAAGAATTGGTAATGTAGTCTTGAAAAATAGAGCTTTGGCATGCTTAATGGCTTGGCTGTATTTGATAGCCACAACTTCATAAACACTTCAATGCTCTTGAGTGCTGGTTATTTTTTGCAGAACAAAAATAGGGTTTTCTTCTAGCGTAGTCTTTTTAGCAATGGATTGAACCGTGACGACCGCCGGTTAGTTGTGATGACTATGCAAGGCAGATATTTTAGTATGAGTGATAGAGCTTTTTCTTAAAATAAAATCTTGTTAGTATTTACGGAACGATCATCAAAGTTTTGCAAGTAGTTGCCCAAGAAAGCAAAGAGATCATGATTAATAGCACCGAAATCGGTGTGCTTGTGGTCTCGAATATATTTCTTGTGGTTACTGTTGCGAGGTATGGTGAACGCAAACGAAAAATGAAGCAGTATGTGGTCGCTTGACCTAGGTGGGAAGAATAGGGGAAGCAAAAGATAAGGTGCAGTCATGAGTACCAGATCAAGAATCTTTAACGTGGTTCTTGTGCCTGCGTTACTTGCTTGAACGAGTTGAAAAGCTGCATATATTGAAAAACGCGTCGCCCACGCTACAGAATGGAGGACATGTGAAATGCAGTGTTACTGAACACCTTGTTCAGTAAGAGGTATTATGAACGTTGGACAAATATATATAGAGAGACAGTAGTATTGGGTGTGTTGGTATAACATGATAAAAAGTGCTTACCAGTGCAAACGACTGGACAGGAGGGGACAGGAGAAGAGAGGAGACAGAGCGCTAAGTCTCGTCTCCTGTCCCCTCCTGTCCTGTCGTTTGCGCTGGTAAGCACTCTTTATATATTGTCACGGGCTAAGTAGATGCCTGAGGATGACGACGACGAAGTGCTGAACGGGAACGTGCTCGGACTGCAGCAGCGTCGTACGCATTAGCTCGCCAGTATATTCGCCAGTACGCATTTGCTCACCAGTGTATACTTTATTCCCCGTAACATCATTGGTGGAAGGTGCGGGGTACCACTCGCTATACAGCCCAACGAGCTGGATCTTCGCAGCGGACGGCACAATGCAGCTACCACGATGACTGACCAGGGTACTCAATGTCAACAAGATCCGTCAGCCCCGCAGCCGATCGTTGTGGTGCAACCTCGTGACCCAGGACCATTCAACGGTACAAGTGGCATAGACGTCGATGATTGGCTGGTTCAATATGAGCGCGTCAGCAGCAGCAACCATTGGGGTCCGACGCTTATGTTGGTGAACATCATCTTCTACTTGCATGGCACGGCAAAACTTAGGTACGAGACACATCAAGAAGAGTTGACTAGCTGGGACGTCTGTAAGCAGAAATTGCGCTATCTATTTGGGAAACCCATCGGACGTCAAGTGGCCGCAAAGAAAGAGCTTGCGACTCGTGCCCAGACATCCACAGAGCCGTACATCGCGTACATCCAGGACGCGTTGGCTTTGTGCCGCAAGGTCGACAAGGACGTGCTCGACGAGGACAAAGTCGGACACATCCTGAAAGGAATTGCGCATGACGCCTTCAATTTTCTCCTGTGCAAGGAATGCTCGACGGTGGAGTCGGTCATCGAAGCATGTCGTCGCTTCGAACAGGCAAAAAGTAGGCGCATAGTTCACCGATTTGACCGCCTCCCCAACACGGCCGCTACGTCCTCTTGCGAAGATTTGCCCACACTACACCAACCACCAGCGCCAGAAAACGTCACCAGAATAGTCCGTCGGGAACTCGAGGATATGGCTCCCGCTATGTCTAGCGTCAGTGCGCCAGGACAAAACCTCGATGCTGTTTCAATGATACAGGCCGTGGTTCACCAAGAGATCGCGAATATGGGCATTTCGCCACCTCATCAAAATGCCCCTGCTACTTCCAGCTTGGCTCCAGTCCGTCGGCTCCAGTCCGGTTTCGTCGTGGCGCGAACCGCACGTTCGCGCCACGACGAAACCCAGCTGAATGGCGCACTCATGATGATTGGCCCATATGTTTCACGTGCCATCGGATAGGACACATCGCTCGCCATTGCCGCAGCCGTTGGACCTCATCACCTCGACCGAGCTTCTATGATTGGCGGCCTCGCTCTGAACGTGCACCTTATGCCCTGTCCTACCGTGCTGAGACAGGTGCAGAGCATAATCCAGAACGTCGGACCAGCCGCTCACCATCGCCCGTGCGTCGTCAGTCCCGCTCGCCCCAACCCCGCCGTTCTCGGTCTCCCTACGACCGTCGCTCGGAAAACTAGCCGGTGCAGCCCCCGGAGGTGACGCTGCATACACGACTGGGACTGCAAATCCTCTGATTACTCCCGACCAGCGGTGCAACCTCCTTACAATTCTCGTTGATGGTTTACCTATAACTGCTCTTATTGATACCGGTGCACAAGTATCTGTGATGAGCTCAGACCTCTGCCACCGCCTCCGAAAAATTCTGACGCCTGCGATTGCACCTACCGTTTCTACAGCGGATGGGAGTACTCCTGCTGTGCTTGGAATGTGCACTGCGCGATTAACAATTTCTGAGCATCAAACTTCAGTTCTGTTCGCTGTACTGGAAAATTGCCCTCATGACCTCATCCTTGGACTCGACTTTCTGACTTCACACGCTGCGCTCATTGACTGTTCCAAAGGTCTTCTTCGGCTCGAACTACCATCCTTTTCGGAGACCGTCTCTACCAGCCCACCTCGTCTACGCTCTGTCGATTTCCTTAGACTTCCGCCGCAAGCCGCAGTCCAAGTCCAACTCTCGCCATATCCTGCAGTACCCGATGGTGATTATGTTGCTGCCCCAATTTCTGACGTCGCCATGACACGCAATGTTGCACTCCCCAACGCGGTGGTTATCGTTATGGACAACCGAACTTCGTTTCCCGTCCTCAATTTTGGCATCTCAGCGCAAGTTATTCCTCGCGGCATGTCACTTGCGCATCTTACACCACTGGTTGACCACACAGTTTCCGCTCTAACCACCGATTCGCCACCCGATTTTTCATCAACGTCGTTCTCGTCACGTTCCTGTTCCGACCTTTTCAAGCCAATGCTATCTGACAAGCTCACCTCTGAACAAGTCTCTGCTTTCTGCCGTGTGCTTGCTTCTTATCAGGACATCTTTGACTTTGGCGACCGTAATTTGGGCCAGACATCTGTAGTAACCCATCGCATCGACACCGGTGACGCTCGACCCATTCGCTGACGACCCTACCGTGTGTCAGCCCCGGATCGTGCTATTATACAGCGAGAAGTCGATAAAATGCTTGATAAAGGCATAATCGAACCCTCATCTAGTCCCTGGTTCTCACCCGTTGTACTTGTTAAAAAGAAGGACAATAGCTGGAGATTCTGTGTTGATTACCGCCATCTCAACCATATTACCAAGAAAGATGTCTATCCCCTACCACGCATAGATGATGCACTCGATTGCTTGCATGGTGCCAAATATTTCTCTTCAATAGAACTTCGCTCAGGCTACTGGCAGATCGCTGTGGACGACAAAGACAGAGAGAAGACGGCCTTCGTGACTCCTGATAGACTTTATCAGTTCAAGATGATGCCTTTTGGATTATGCGATGCCCCCGCGACACTTGAGCGCATGATGGACTCTCTCCTTCGAGGCATGAAGTGGACCATCTGCCTCTGCTATCTTGACGACGTTATTGTTTTTTCGACTACTTTCGACGACCATCTTACCCGTCTGTCCGCAGTGCTTGATGTTTTTCGACGTGCCAACTTGCAACTTAACTCGTCCAAATGCCGCTTTGGGCAACGCCAAATCTGCGTACTCGGCCATCTTCTTAACGCTGCGGGCGTTCAACCAGACCCTGTGAAAGTCCGAGCAGTTCGCGACTTCCCCACACCCCGCTCAGCCAAGGACGTCCGAAGTTTTCTGGGACTGTGCTCCTATTTCCGTCGTTTTGTCGAGAAGTTTGCTGAAGTAGCCCGTCCTCTAACCTGCCTCTTCAAAACGGGTGTCGCATTCACCTGGGGCCAACAGCAAGCAAACGCCTTCTCGTCGCTCGTTGACATTCTCACCAATGCACCAGTCCTAGCAGAATTCGATCCATTTGCCGCCACGGAGCTTCGTACTGACGCCAGTGGCCACGGCATAGGCGCAGTGCTCGCGCAGCGGCAACAAGGCATGCACCGCGTCGTCGCGTATGCAAGCCGACTGTTGTCGCACTCGGAACAAAATTATTCCATCACAGAACGTGAGTGCTTAGCTTTCGTCTGGGCCATTGCAAAATTCCGACCATACCTGTATGGCCGACCATTCTTAGTTATTACGGACCACCATGCGCTTTGCTGGCTCTCCTCACTCAAGGACCCTCCGGGACGCCTTGGTCGTTGGGCGCTGCGCTTACAAGAGTACACTTTTTCCGTATCCTATAAATCCGGACAACTTCACAAGGATGCCGACTGCTTGTCCCGTTACCCAGTCAATCCCCCAGACACAAGGGAAGATGAGCAAGAGGCCCTCGTTCTTTCAATTACCGACTTCACCGACATAGCTGCTAAACAACGCCGCGACCCCTCTTTGCGGGCTATTATCAATGGTCTGCACTGTCCCCACCCTGACCAATCCTTACAACTGTTCGTTCTTCACAACGACATCTTGCACCGCTACAACACCCGCCCTGATGGTGCTGAGCTTTTAGTCGTTTTTGTGCATCTTCGCTCAGACGTTTTGGCCCACCTGCATGATGCCCCCTCCGCTGGACACCTAGGGGTGTCACGCACGTATGACTGCATTCGCCGCCGATTCTTTTGGCCTGGCCTCTACCGTTCTGTGCGACAGTACGTTGCGGCATGCGACCTCTGCCAGCGCCGCAAGACACCTGCTCTGAGACCTGCTGGTATCCTCCAGCCCATTGAAGTACCAGATGAGCCATTTTTCCGAGTCGGCCTCGATCTTCTAGGACCCGTTCCCGTGTCAGCCACCGGTAATAAGTGGATTGCTATTGCTACCGACTACGCAACGCGGTATGCCGTTACACGCGCCCTACCCATCAGCTGCGCTACTGATGTAGCCGATTTCCTTCTTCATGACATCATTCTGCGTCATGGTGCTCCTCGTCAGTTGATCACCGACCGCGGCAGCTGTTTTCTATCTAAAGTAGTCGACGAGCTCCTGCGATCCTGCTCTACCCACCACAAGTTCACTACAGCGTACCATCCGCAAACCAACGGCCTCACGGAACGCCTCAACCGTACCTTGACGAATATGTCAGCGATGTACGTCTCCAAGGATCACAAAGATTGGGACATCCACTTACCTTTCGTTACCTTCGCATACAACAGTTCACGTCATGATACAGCTGGATTTTCCCCTTTTTACCTACTGTTCGGTTATGACCCGCCTTTGCTCATGGACACCATGCTCCAATCTGACGCCCCCTCATCGACTGCTTATGCTCGTGATGTCCTGGCCCGAGCTGACATCGCCCGCCAAGTCGCCCGAGATCGTTTATGTGCCTCGCAGCTTAACCAAAAGAGTGCTTACGATCGCCGGCACCGCGACGTACAGTACTCTCCGGGGTCACTCGTCTTGCTGTGGTTACCATCACGTCGTGTTGGTCTCAGCGAAAAACTAATGTCCCGTTACGTTGGCCCCTACCGCGTCATACGCAAGGTCACCAGCGTGACCGATGAGATAGCTCCACTCCATACCACGTCAGTACCAGCTTCAGTCCCGACCGATATAGTGCACGTCTCACGGCTTAAACCATACTTCTCACGCCTCGAAAATTGATCGCACCGGGACGGTGCTTCTGCCACCGGCGGGTAATGTCACGGGCTAAGTACATGCCTGAGGATGACGACGACGAAGTGCTGAACGGGAACGTGCTCGGACTGCAGCAGCGTCGTACGCATTAGCTCGCCAGTATATTCGCCAGTATGCATTTCCTCACCAGTATATACTTTATTCCCCGTAACATCATGTAGATTCGAGAAATTTAAAGCGCCTAGTTAGAGGAGCGGGCAATTTTGATGGATAGTTATGCCATCATGAAACTCATAAAAGAATGTCGTAAGACAGGATGGTGGTCGATGGCAAACATTTTGTCGAAAGACAAAATATTTGCCATCGGTGGTCGATAGTGACGTTTTCAATTTGGTTGAAAGCACCTTGACCAGCTTTTTCGATGACTGAGCCCAGGAATCTGACTGGGCATCAGGTAGGCAAAAGAATAAAAGGTTGTCTAGCCGTTGTCTGTACCCATGCTCTTGCTTGCTTATCACGGGAATGAACGTATTACGCTTCAAAGATGGTGAATCGACTCACGATGGCGCTGTATCTCTTCCTCTATTTTCTCAAAGGTGACTGTTTTGCTCTCTACTTCCGTTGATCGTTTGTCTGAAGCAGTAAAACTTTCTTGAAAATTAACCTGTGTTTCTTTCAGCTAATCAACTTATTTATTAAATTCATTTGGTCCTTCTTCATTTTTTGGTACGCGTATTCACAGTTTGAAGTATCGCGAACGTCTCATTCAGCTTTGCCTGCAATCAGGCAGAGGGCTCTGCACTTGCAATCTCGTGTTGGGCCCATTGTTGAGCTCGACGTCACCAGAAAGCATATGCAGTTGCGTTGCAACGTCAAAGCACTACGAAAATTACAAACTAAACTCACGGCCGTGGCAACAGCAACGGACAAACGCTATTGGACTTGTAAACATACACTGATGTAGCAGATCTAACCTGGACTACAAAGTAGGATAGATTCTTGAACCACATCGCTCACACAAGGGCGTCGTGGTTCTGCCAGCTCTTCAATAGGCAGCTGTAGGGAATGTGGGCGTCAATCCAAATTTTTGGTATTGTGTAGGAATGACCGTGAAAGTGTGCCTGTCGCGCAGCCAAGCTTAGTCGTCGGGGTGACAGAACAACGTGCTAAAATCTCTTGTCGATGAAGATGGCGGTAGAGCACTGAAGGGAATCCATGCCGTAACATGAATGACAAAGCAGAACGAATTTTTTAGGCGCATCGTTTTGTTGTACACACCTATTAGTCAATTGCTCAGCCAATTATCCGAGATTAGCCGTCGACAAGGCTATTCTATCTAAATTAAGTCAACATTCACAAAACTACAAAACAATATTGGCCTATATGGTTCAATATAGTCAGAACTGCTAATGTGCGCGAATTCCGACAATGACACTCGGTCGAATTATTTGGCTATCTGGTTCTTTACTAAGCTTTACTAAGTGCTAACTGTAAACCAGTCCAAAATGGGACACGTTAAAGCCATCTTGCATTGCCAAAACTGCCAACTAAATAATGCAGACGTACCGACCATTTTTGCATAATCTGTATTAGTTTCTAGAATCCAGAGTGGCCTCAACACCGAGAAAATATTTTGGTGCCTAGTCAGCCAGCATGAAGCAGTATTAGATTCCCGATGAATTTCACTTGACATTCCACCTTCTTTTAACTTCGCTGATAACATCATATATTTTTTTAGACAAGGGCGGCTTCTTGGAGCCTTCTTAGATACTTTATAGACATGCCGCAACACTCATTAGAAATTCTAAATCCATGTTATCATCAACAGACGAACATATCATTATGCATTGTTTGTATTTTGCTGCATTCATTGCCGTATTTCGTGGCCTGCATTATTTGGGCCAGCACTTGCTCCAAACACTTAAGAGTCATGCAGTCAGGCTAATGTCAGAACATTCTGCACTCTAAGAAGTAAAAGAGAACGAGTGGTTTTGAAGTTGCTCCTTCAGAGCCGTAACTAACCTTCCACACCCGATCTCCCATTTCGGGAGTAACTGCAAAGTTACTCCGCCTTCTCGCGGTTACCCCTCAAAGGAACAACAGTTATTTTGCGCAAAGAAAACAAAAATTAGATATTGATGGATTCAGCCAGCCTTAGGAAGCGCGTGTAGGCATTTCATCAGATGTAAAACTGATGTGCAAGCATCACATTCAGAAATAGGTTTCGGAAAGTCTGCAGCAAGCACACGGGATTCAAACTTACTCAGTCAGCATGCGCGTCCACTAACCACTGCGCCACACCACGCTATGAAAATATCTGAAGGAAAGAGGCTTTCGTAGGTACCCATAGGTGGTGCGCAAACGGAATGAATATTCCTGCGGCTACTCCCAAACAAAAGGGGTGCTTTACTCTAGAAAAAGAAAACTGCCCCTCCCTCCCTTCTCTGCCGTGCCATGTGCGATCTTTTGCACACATTTCGTCTTTTAGGAACAAAGACCCCTTTTCGTTATAACTGCACAGTTCCCCCGGAAAGCTTTTTAGAGTGTATTTATCGTGTAGCTTGTTCTTTGGCAAGCCTAATATACTTCAAGAATGTCATGCTGTAATAGAAAGTCCACGTAGGCTCATACGCATGACAGTTTTATTGCATGTATTCATGATTATCACTGAACTAATACCAATATTTTTCGGTTTAGCCAGCAAAGTACTCTTTTTTTACCGGTCACAAGGAACAACTACGCAAGTTAACAACTTTATTACTAGCACACTTATTTGTAATTCATTGCATTTCGAGTGACATTCGTTATACAAGATTCACATTTACACCTTACGAAGCGAGAAATACTTGATTCAGGAAATAATCAAATCTTCGGTATTGTGTAGTTATATTTGACAGATCTCAACATCGCTGTTTTATGTATTTTGTCATTTATCATTTGCTTTTGTATTCCTGATACTAATAATAGTGACACCAGTTGCACTTTTTATAAAGATATGTTCATTAAAATTGCTTTGTGATTCCTGTATTATCACTTGCTTTAAGTTTGTCCATGTCACTTGCTTTCGAAGTAGTATTACCATTGAGTTCTGTATTGATTATCTCTATAGAGCTTTAGTTGCTTTCTGTTCTATCGAAGCACACCCCCGAGTCCCAAGAAACTTCCGTACCGAAAATGGTCTGGAGTCCAGCTGGCTCTAGTGAAGCTTTTCAATTTCTAAGGCTCACTGGAGTTTATTGTACGAATGAACTTTTCGCGGGCGAGCTTGCCGTTCGAGATGAGAAACCGTAAACAAATGGTAGATCCAACGTATAGTGGGAATGAATTATGTGCGAACCACGAATGAGGAAGGTTGAATTGCCACATATTTACCACATTGTTACGAGGCGGACGTAAATTATACCGTACATGACTTCCACATCATGCTTATCATTTTTGCGCCTTGAATTTGCGCTCAGCCGTTCCTTCACGTTGCGCAATACGAAATTTGGTATATGTGGAGCTCGTGGAACGGCCGCGTGCACGCTATGAGCGTAGCATGGAGTCTTTTTTTTAGTCATTTACCTTCGTCATCGACTCACGTCACGTAACGCCAAATCTGTTATATTTGAAGCTAGCAAAATGGCCGTGAGCACACTATGAGCGTAGAATGTAGTCATATTTTACATGACGAGCATGTCATGATTATCATGTTTGAACGTGTAATTTACCTTTGTCGTCCGTTATCATTATGTGTTACTAACTTCGCTACATGTGAAGCTAGCGAAACGGCTGCCAGCGCATCATGAGCATGACATGTAGTCATATTCCTTCATGACACGCATTTTGCAATTGGTGGTTATCACGGTTGCACCAGCAACATAATTTTGTCATCCGTTCCTGTCATGTAATACGAAATTTGGTGCATGTGAAGCCAACAAAACGACCGCAACCACATCATGAGCATGATGTGTAGTCGTGTTTTTACATGACACGCATTTCATGATTATCATGTTTGCACCGGTCATATACCTTCACCATTCATTCACGTCACTTGGCACCCTGGTGTATGAGAAGCCAGTGAAACAGCTGTGAGCGCAACATGAGCGGGGCTTGTAGTAATGTTCTTACAAGACAAGCCTTTCACGATTATCATGTTCGTACCAGTCATATAACCTCGTCACTCACTGACGTCCCGTTATACAGAATTTGGCATATTTGAATCTAGTAAAACGATTCCGATCGCATCATGAGCGTGGAATGTAGTGATCTTCGTACATAACATGTATCTCATGATTATCATGTTTGCACCAGTCATATGCCCTCATCATCCATTCACATCACGTCATAACAAATTTGTGTATGTGAAGCTACTGAAGCGACTGCATCATGAGCGTGGTATGGCACACGCACTCAGCAGCAGCAGTGAGGCAGACGAATGAACGACTGCTACATACATTTTTCGTACGTTGAAAGAACTTTGGCCTTGAACCGACGCTTTCCACGAACGTTGGGACCGACAAGGGAGCGACTAGATCAACCTGAGGCCACATGGATCGTCACGTGTGGTACACCCATCGTGATAGCCAACAAGAAGACATCGCCCCCCTTGGACTGCCGCACACGTACTCAGCAGCAGAAGCAAGGCAGACGGATGAACGACTGCTAAATACATTTTTGGGGGATGTTGCAGGAACTCTGGCCTTAAACCGGTGCTTTTCACGAACGTTGGAACGGACAAGGGAGTGATTAGGTTAACCTAAGGCCACATGGATCGTCACGTGTGGTACACTCATCGTGATAGCCAACAGGAAGACATCACCCCCCTTGGACTGCCGCACACGTACTCAGCAGCAGAAGCAAGGCATACGGATGAACGACTGCTAAATACATTTTTGGGGACGTTGCAGGAACTCTGGCCTTAAACCGGCACTTTTCACGAACGTTGGAACGGACAAGGAAGTGATTAGGTCAACCTAAGGCCACATGGATCGTCACGTGTGGTACACCCATCGTGATAGCCTACAAGAACACATCGCCCCCCTTGGACTGCCACACACCTACTCAGAAGCAGAAGCAAGGCTGACGGATGAACGACTGCTAAATACATTTTTTGGGGACGTTGCAGGAACTCTGGCCTTAAACCGGCGCTTTCAACGAACATTGGAACGGACAAAACCTTGATTAGTTCAACCTGAGGCCACATGAATTGTCACGTGTGGTACAGCCATCGTGATAGCCTACAAGAAGACGTAGCCCCCCTTGGACTGCCGCACACGTACTCACCAGAAGAAGCAAGGCAGACGGATGAACGACTGCTGAATACACTTTTCGGACGTTGCAAGTTGGTGTGTTCTCCAAGCCTCTGGAAGGCGTTTATGTTGTTCTGTTAAACTTCCTGCTGATGCTGGGTGCACTTTGTTAGCCAACTTTATTGAAGTGTATGTGTGTTAGGTATAAGGACTGGTATATGTCCATCATGCGAAGGCAAGATTCATGAATCAAAGTCATGGCTACTGTGTTCTGAATGCAAATGAAATTTAAAATGGATTCGTGTTTGGCAGTCAATGACAATGCCTACAAAAAGAAATCCCCGGCTGCTAAAGTATCTTGGAGATGCGTAATGTGCAAAGCGTCGACACATGGCACCCAATGCGCAGAAGCGCAGAATGGGATAATGGAAAAGTTCACCTCAGAGCTTGCGGAAATTCATTGCAAGCACTACTGGAGGTCAAAGCAAAGGTCGACGCTTTGTCGGGAATAAAAATAACTGTCAATAGCTTCGAAGAATCGGTGGAAGTTGTGTCCAGTAAGTACGATAAAGTTCTTGTACAGATGGCACAACAATCGGCAGACATCTTGGAGGTCAAAAAGTGGGTTGTGAAGCTTGAAACACAAGATAAGGAAAATGAAGTAGAAAAACTTCAGCGTGAGTTGACTGAATTTGACCAGTACAACAGACGTATAAACCTTGAGGTGAATGGCCTAACCTATCAAGAAACTAAAACCTTCTGGCAAAGATAAACCAACTCGCAACAGATATAAAGCTTCCACAACTTACTGAGTCTGATTTTGAAACCGCCCACAGACTAGCGTCAAGAAACGAAAGGAATGTAGACAGGCCCTGTGCTGTCATGGTGCGATTTTCACCTCGCCAAACAAAAGAAAAATGGTTTTCAAAAAAAAGGACAACTGAAAATAGCAAAACCAGCAGTATTCTTCAGTGAAAACCTCACGCCAAACAATAAGAAGCTCTTTTGGCAAGTGAAAACCAGGGCTTTGGAAAACAATTGCAATTTTGCATGCCACAAGAACGGCAAACTTTTCGTGCGCCATGGCCCGAGTGAGAGGGTGATTAGAATTGCAACTGAGCAAGACCTTGAGAAAATACAATAAAGTGAAACATATCTAGCTGATCTTATTTCTTCGAAAACATGGCAACAAACTACTATTACGCTAAGACCTTCAAAAAGTTGCTTTACGGCAGAAAAACACTTATCGCTGTTTCGCCTTATTGCGCAAAGCCTTCAAAAATAAAATGAATCTGTTGACTTCCTTTCGACAACTTGAATCACCCGTTTGACTTCTTAGCTTTCACTGAAAGGTGTTCGACTGATAACCTAATACCATACAGTTTATGAACTACAGTTGCGTGTCAATCTGTAGACAAAATAAAAGGGGTGGTGGTGTATCGATTTATGTACGTTAGAAATTGATATACGTTATTGTCAAACAGTACACTATAGAATTTCCGCATTTTGAATCTGTTATGATAAAGTGTCACAGCCTTTTTATAGCTGCTATATACAGACCCCCTTTAGAAACTATGTCAAATTTTCTGGATTTCATAGATGAAATGCTTGAATACTGTGAACAAAATAGCACACGCGTAATTATTACAGGAGATTTTAACATAGATATGCTGTCTTAAAGCAGCAATCAACATACTTTGACCGAATGCTTTCTTTTGGTTAGGAAAATACAATTCTTATAGCTACCAGAATGACGCATTTCACTCAAACTGCAACGGACTTTTGCTTTGCGAACTGTAAAAACAAGATTTGCACAGGTGTTCTGACACCTCGAGTAAACGATCACTTGACAATTTTCGCATTTCTTACCTGGGCAGGCATGGCTAAAGGTACTCGGCTTCTGACCCGCAGGTTGCGGGATTAAACTCCGGCTGTGGCGGCTGCATTTCCGATGGAGGCGGAAATGTTGTAGGCCCGTGTACTCAGATTTGGGTGCACGTCAAAGAACCCCAGGTGGTCAAAATTTTCGGAGCCCTCTATGACGGCGTCTCTTGTAATCAGATGGTGGTTTTGAGATGTTTAACCCCGCTAATCAATCAATCTACCTGGGCAGGTAAACAACGACGCCAAGTAAACCCTATTCATTATCGGAAAATTAACCAAAAAACCATTGAGGTTTTCCAAAAAGTTGTGGCCGAGACTAACTGCAATTGTATTTTCGATAACACTGACCCTGTGATCGCCTACGACATATTCGTAGCAAAATAATCAGAGCTTCACAATCTAGCCTTCCCGATTGTTACATATAAAAAAAATCAAGAAGGCACGAAAGCCATGGATTCATGCTACACTTCTAAAAAGGATGAAGGAAAGAGATAAGTTGTTCACTGAATTTTAAAAGCTGAACGCTTAGAGTACCTAAATGAGTTCAAGCAGGTTGGAAATAAGCTAGTGTCTGATATTAAAAAGGTGCGAATTAGTTGCTACGAAAATAAGTTTGCAAATACACTCGGCGATCAAAAAGCCGTTTGGAACACTTTGAACGACCTTTTGCAAATCAAGAATGCTAAGAGCATTTCTGAACTTCAAATAGAGGGCAGATCTTTTCCGGTACTGTACTTGCTGATATGTCCAATGACCTTTTTTTGAGATCAGGAGCTTCTGATAAAAAAAGTGATGCTGCCCAGTCTGATAAGTAGTATGTTACAGCATGCATTCCGGAATCTGTTTTCCTTACGCCCACGAATGAAACAGAAGTGGCCTTACCGATAAAAAAATTTAAATAATACCTCTGCTGCTGTTTTTGACGACATAAAAACTCAACCTTTAAAAGCAGTCTCAGAGCAAATTAGTGCATGTTTTACCCATATCTGCAATCTTATCTTGAGCATTGGAACGTTCCCGGACAAACTAAAAATAGCTAAAGCATTTGTCATACACAAAGGTGGTGATGAAAATGACATGAGTAATTAGAGGCCATTTCTGTTTTGCCCACTTTTTCGAAAATTGAAGAACAAGTCATATATATATATATATATATATATATATATATATATATATATATATATGTATATATAACTGTAAGGCGCCCTTTGCACTCTCGTATATATATATATATATATATATATATATATATATATATATATATATATATATATATATATATATATATATATACGAACTGGAAACGTTTGTAGCTCAAAGAAAGTTATAACAGAATGTCAGTATGGATTCGAGAACAGCAAGTCAACTGAAAAAAGCCCTACTATCTATTAAAGATAAAATAAGTCATAACTTTGAGCCAAAACTACACACAATAGGAATATTTCTGGATTTTAAGAAAGCGTTTGATTCTATTAAGCATGAATTCTGCTACAAAAGGCTAATGAATGCGGTATTAGAGGCTCGCCTCTTATTTTAAGCAGAAGTTGCCTTTCTATTCGATATCAGTATACATATATGAAGCACTCAAAGTCTCAAATGGGCAAGATATACTACGGCGTCCCACAGGGCTCCATACTTGCACCACTTCTGTTTCTGTTATATATAATGATATTGTGTATTTGCCTCTCACACCAGACATTGTATTGTACGCAGACGACACTGACATACTTTTTTTCAGTGAATATATGTCTATTCTCGAACAAGCAAACTTGTGGCTTGACAATTTGTCTCTAGTGTTACAAACAAATAAAACAGAATTAAATATTAAGAAAACAAGGTACATTAATTTTCACCCGCGAATCCTTTCCATTTTCCGTAATACGCAGCTCACTTTTAGAAGAGTTTTGATTGAGCGTGTTCCTAGGCGTCCTTTTCCACGAAACGCTGAATTAGACCAATCACGTAGATAAACTTCATACCCAGGTATCATGGTCCATTGGTGTAATCGAAAAAATAAGATGCTTCCTGCCTCTCTCGGTGACAAAGCAGCTTTGCTACACTTTAGTTTATTCGCGCATACATTACTGCGTATTAATCTGGGGCTTTACAACGAAAACAAATAAAATTGGAGTTGACAAACTGCGAAAGAAATGTTGCGTATCATTGAAATTGTTCCCCGTCGAACGCCTTCTGCTACAGTTTTTCATGTTTTTTTTCCAGTTCTCCAGTTTTTTTCTGCTCCAGTTGCACACCTCATTCCTTCATTTCTAAATTCAAGCAGCATGGTTATCAGCATAGTGAACGAAGGTGATTCAAGGACAGTTCTAAAAAAAGATACACGCTTATGAACTTTCGCCTCAAACATTACATATCTGTTTAGTTCTTCTGTATAAGATTGCGCATCTCGTGTGCTGTCTAGGAACTGTAAGGCGCCCTAAATTTGTGGAAGCCAGCCGCGGTCCTATTCACTTCACGACCTATCACTGGGTAATAACTGGTCAAAACTACGGCTGTATTAATAAAGGTTTCTTTGGTATGTGTAAAAAGTGCATGTATAAGTGTCTTGGAATTTCTTATCTCATCTCCCTTTGCACTCTCTTTATTTTCGCTGTATCTTCTTCTTACTTTTTTTCGTGGTGTTGAATTTGTGTTCATGCTCTAAAGATATAATGAATGTTGGCATTATTTCGGTCTGGGTGGGGATTGGCGCAGTGTCAGGCATTTATTTGCCTTTTCGCCCCTCCCTTCCCAATAAACCATTGTATAATGATGTATGCTTCAATGATGAATAAACTTCAAACTTCATGTAGTCGTGTTCTTACGTGACACGCATGTCATGCTTTCCGCGTGAGCACCTGTCACCTATAATCGCTATGTGGTCATGCCATACCATACAAGTTTTGCAATGTCATGTGAACTATACCAACCCAGGAGCAGCAAGGCCCTGACATGTAAATTATGACATTCATCGCATACATGTTATTATTATCATGTTATGACTAGTCACTTATTCTCTTCGTACAGTCATGTTATGACATAGCGATTTTGGTGTCGATCCCCATAATCAAACAACGAGAGCTAAAAGTCGCATGCAGCTGATAGATAGATAGATAGATAGATAGATAGATAGATACGGTCAAACTCGCAGAAGTTCGCTAAGAACTGCTTTGCATATAAAGCAATCATTTGAAGAGGCTAAAAAATTGAGGCCAGTCTTTCAGAAGACTTGCGATGCGCGCGGACCACGCGGGATTATTAAGAAGTGTACCTCCAAGGTCGTGGTGATACTCAACTTAAGTGAGGGCTGTAGAGTTAGGAATGGTTTTGGTTTAAAACTTGGCGTTTCGAGTCTTAAGCACGTACTTGACGAAAATAAGTGAAGGGGAGTACCACTATAAAATATTGATTAAGTAGCTCTTGAATAATATTTCGCCCTCGTAGGAGGATATGCACTGACACAAGATGACGTCATGAGTAAGTAATCAGCCTGACGAAAAACTTTTGTGAGAGCTGTCATTTGTAAAAGGTCAACAAAATCTTCCCATATGGAATCCTGATGGGATGTGAAGCAGCAGCGTTGAGCACGGCGATTCGACGGGCAATTTGGCAGAGGGCGTGCGCGGCTTTCAAGATGTTGGCGACGGCGTTGCTGACGACGACGACTTCGAAGATTTGCCGGCGTTGGCCTTCCACTGTTGGCGTGTTGGCTCTGCTTTTTTGGGTCGCGTCTCGTCGGTATTGCCGACGTTTTGAAGAAGCTTACGCTCAGCTTCTTTGGCTTGCGTAGCGTCGATGTTACCCGCTTGCCGTATAAATTCTCGCACGTGATCTGCATGCTTGACGAGCACTTCATTGGTGTTGTTGGTCTTCTACTGCCAGCGTTGGCGTTCGGCTACCCTGGCTCGCGCCGCGTCGGCGTTGCAGGCACGACGTCATCATTCGCAAACGCGATCGGTTCTGCTAACCCTCTCAACGCCGGCGACGGCTGGGTTAGGCCGAATCGCTTCGGCGCATGTTTCGGCGAGCTTCGCTTTTCGGCGTCCTCTCAGCAGTAAATATACGAGCCGAAAGAGTGTTTACTCGATGTGCGCTTGAACGTTGCGAGTGATGTAGAGGGTGAAAGAGGTGAAGCGCTGTTACCGTGTGGCCAGCGAAAGAGAGTGTGACGTTACCGCGCGCTGCAAAAGCAGGCGTGACCTACCTGGCACCGCCCCAACACCCGCGGCGATGGGAGCGTGGTGCGGTGCGTTGGCACATAGACATGGACAGACAGCGTTACAAAGGCTAGTCAAACAGCTGCTTAGCAATCAAAATAAAATACAGATGAGGTCCACTCACAAAGCTTTGTGGTACACCTGACAAGACAGGACTAATTGATAACTGAACGTTATTGATGACAGTGTGTTGCGATTAGTTGGTTAGAAAGCGTTCACTTCAGGAAAATTCAAGATAATCAAAATAAAGCAAGCAAGTGCCGTAGTTGAACGTCAATAAAAAGCACCGTCAAATGGCTTCGCAGTGTCTATATTGAGATGATAGCTTGAAAAGAGGAGTAAACCTCAACAAGCAGGTCTGGGGCTCACTAGAACGGTTGTGTTTCACATGAGTGTCCTTGTGTAAGCGTGTGTTCATTGGAAAAAAAAAGTCACTTTTGCCGCAAGGACGAAAGTAAGGAATGTCATAGCAACAAATTGAAATGTCATACGAAGATCGAAAACCGAGACGAAACTTGCTTCGAATAACTGAGAGCCGAGCTCGTTGGTATGTTGTCATTCGAAGAAACAGGGCGTGCGAACATAAACCGGAGAAAGACATCAGTCGGCCTGGCTTTTTTCTTGGGTCTGTATGCTCGATATCTAATTGGAAAGGTATGAGAGGTATCGCACGCAATAGTTTATTTCCGAGGTAAGCATATGAAAACGAATTCAGTGGGTGCGCGAGAGAGTGTACCCAAGGAGAGTGGTCAGGCAGAAGTGACAAAGAAGTTCACGAGCGAAATTGACGCGCGATTCAGTACTCTTAGTTGCAACAAACATAGCTCGCCCAACGCTTGGCGGCGCTGAAGTCAGTCGAAGAAAAGAGAGGCCACGCGTTAGACCATTCGTGATAACTTGGTACACGGCTGTACGGAACGAATACCCAGCGCGTCGACAGATTTGTAAAAGTGTTTATTGGACGACAGACACATGGTGACCATGTGCAATGATGCGACAATCAAGGTGGAGTGCGAGTTGCTTTCTTCAAGGTGGAGCTAAAAGGACGACCCACTAGAAGGTGCTGAAAAGGAGGACCTTTTGCGGAAACCCAAGGCTTCGCTGTAATATATACACATGTTGTCCCACGTATTACACAGCATGGTTATAAGAGAAAGAAGCGCCGTTACGGGAAGAACACCAAGTGCATATTGTTTCTTGCATACTGTAGTCCCTTACTCATTTTGGTCAATCCTTTCGTGGTCATTGAACGCTATGGTCACCACGAAATTTTCCGACAGGATACGACCGATGACAACTATACTCATCAACAAAATTGGGCCCACACGGAAGCGATAAACACTAATTTTTATCCCATTTTAAGTTTCGTACACTGAGTGACTACGCTTGTCCATATTGGAAAAGTTTCAGGTGCGTTTCATTTTATTGACATTTTTCACTGCACTGAAAAGTGGGCAAACCACCTCCAATTGATCTTTTTCTACTCGATTAGTGCACTAAGGGAAAGCTATTGGATTATAGAACTGTGCCATCTAATTCAGAAAAGATGGCTCTACAAATAGAGCGAAAGTAAAATTTCGATGATATTGATACATTTATTTTTTTGTTTACCACGAAAATGAATGGCTTGCCTTGCACACCTAGAACAAGACCTGCGCCGTCTCGAGTGGCCTTCTCTGCAGAGCGACTGGGCGTCCATCAGCGGTTGAGTGAGTCACTTCGTTCGACACGCTCCATTGGCCGTGAGGGGGCACCTCGTTCCCACGCGCCCTCTCACTTCCGCCGCTAATCCATCACTGCGGAGCGAAAACACGTTGAACTTTTATTTATTTATTTATTTATTCCATACCCACAGTGCGTCGTGACATTACAGTGAAAAAGGGGGGGGGGCAAGAAAAAGAAAAAGTCCACGGCATATAGCGGGGCCGCACTACCACCATCAAAGAAACATGTATAAATACATACACAACGGGATTATTCTTGAAAAATTCATAAACATGCGTTGTGTCAAGCCGACCTTTCAAAAAGCCGACTTGTCTTCCTCGTGGCTACTTCTGTTCTACCCTTGAGGAAGACAAGGGTACTGTGTTAGGGCCCATCTTATTCCTGCTTTATATTATTGACCTCGCCTTGCACACTTCTGTTAAAGTACGCCTTTTCGCAGATAACTACGCCCTGTATCATACGGTTAAATCTTCACTAAATCTTGTCATTCCTAACAATTCATATTCTCATTTCGTAACTTGCCTAAGTCATGGCAAACGCTCACACTGACATCTTTCGGTGGTCATTTTTTCCGGATGCTATAGAACAATGGATTCACTTACCCCATCATGTTGTTAATGGTACCAATGTGCAATCACTTGACAGAGAAGTTGATGCTTATTTTAGTCATGGTTGAATTGAACTACTGTCAGTTTTGGTTTCTTGTGTGCATTGCTATTTGAGTGCCAGTTGTTTTGGTTTTTTGTTTATACTTACTATGGTACTCCTTCTCTGTTATGACCCTCAAGCGATGGTTGATTGTATTAATAAATAAATAAATAAATAACTAAATAAATAAATAAATAATAACTTTTCAAATACAGTCATTATGTAATTCACCAACTATTTATGCCCGTTGACATTCGGCGATGGTTTTAATAATGTTAGATTGTGTAAGGTGTCCGAATTTAGGTACCTTGGTATTACTATGATACATAATCCCAATATATCTATCTCACATACAAGAAAGGTTCAAGAGTTTCAGTTAGTTAAATCGTTTGCTCCGGGTTGCTCCTCAGAAAACCAAACTGCTCGCTAAAAAACTCTTTGCCCTATTTTTGAACATGGTAGTATGGTTTGTAACCCCCATAGGAAATGTGACGTCAAAAACTAGAGACCGTTCAAAGAAGAGCTGTGCATGTTGTATGCAAAATCTATGGCAGCGACTTTCTCTAACGAATTTCATTCCCCAGCTAGGTCTCACTACACTAGCGAAGCGTCACCATGTTGAATGCCTAAAGCTTTGTACAATTTAATCAATTCTTTTCGCTTCAGCACTCTCGAATCATACCTAACGTTTTCCAGATCTTCGTTTACGATGACTGACCATGCCCTTAGCATAGGAACTTTTTCACCCACCCTGACATGTTCAACTTCAACTATTGAAGCCTGCAATGTGCTGGCCGGAAGTGTTTGTCCTTTACCACTTAACAAATGTTTGGAAGCCTGTTCATCAATGTTTGTTTGTTCTTGTTGCTCTTCATTTTTTCTTCTCGCACTCTTGCAATAAGTTTACTGAAGCTGCGGTATGCAAAAAATGATTAAATGAATAAAACCCTCTTTTCGGAACGTCGGCTCGAGACAACGGTTGTTTACTGATACTTAAACGCAAGCTTCCATCTCCCCCTCTTACCGTTTATCGGATATCATCAATTTAACACTAGTCGCGTTTCTGAGGTCTAAATATAGCTTAAACATTCAATCATGTATTCAATCATTCATTCATTCATTCATTCATTCATTCATATCACAGTAAGGAATTGAAGGGTGCTCACGCGAACAATGATGATTCAAAATACAAGTTCAAAAGGCTACATAATAATAGTGTTTGAAGAGTATGTTATAGCAATCAATATAAAAAATCACTATATGAGCAATAATAAAGCAGATGCTGTGAAAATTTTTTGTGGTAGGGGAGAGGGGGGCTAGAGATGCCCGCTAAGCCACAATTTCCATCCGGTTGCAGGGCAACGTTTTCACTTGTTTGCAAGCACGCAAACAAGTGCTCACGCGCACAAAGCACACATGTGCACGCACGTTTATGATTTCTTTATACTTAGCGCGTGCCTTAACGAATTCATTTAACAATTAATTTAACAGTTATTTTACCACGATAGCGTTAAGTAGCTCATTCCACAGAAATATAGGGGTCGGTGTTGACGCCGTTGGTTGAGAACGAAATATTTTATGCAAGACCGCAAAATTGAAAACGGTGCAATATATTCAAAGAATATTGGGTGTTAATGTTGATCAAACCCTGGTCGTTCGTGTGGCAAGCAGACGTTCTACGACGCGGCCACGAGTGTGCTTGTGAATACATTGAAAGTAACTTCCTGTGCTTGGAAATGCAGTGAAAGTAAGACATGTTTTACGAAACACACACGTCCTGTGCACATGCTTCACAATGCAACGTGACGAATTGCAGTTAGAATGCTTGGTACAAGCGCCTATTGCGATTGGGTGTCAGAACATGTGATTATCTTATTTAGTGTGTGATTAAAAGCTGGTAACCCACTAAAAAAGGCCAACACGCTATTGCACCTGTTCCCCTAAGGCTACATATGCATAGCAAGTTGAAAAAAGTTTAACGCACTAAGTGTTTGAAGTACGAACTTTAAAAACAAAATATTGCTATCGCGATCGACTCTCAAAGAGGAAGCTTTAGAGTTCCCAAAATTTATTTCTTTTTACTCTACTAGCTATTGTAATAAACTTCGACCAAACGTGTCGTGATAGTTTGCATTCCCTGAATACGTGTCTTTCTTTATAGTTTATTCCTATGCACAGTGATAAAATAACTACAGACAATTCAGAAACCAATCCTGCAACTAGTTCGGACACTTAACTGAGACAATTTATCCAGCACAGAAAGCACCACCGACGCACCCGCTTTTTGCCCGATCTTTTTGAGTTTATGTGAAATACCATGTAGGTACGGTGTCACTGCCACCCTCTTGGGACGTTTTTCTTGTAAAGCGCTCCCGTCGTTACCTACGCTTAATTGTTGCAGCTTTTCAAAAACAGAAGCTAGCAACAAACTAAGATAGCCAGCTGTCTCAAGACGAAGAATATGCTTGCGTAACTTTCCTCTGTTGAGTGCAAAAAAAATTTGGTTAAAGCGTGATGCAGACATGCATTATTGTAAGTCTTCGTAGTAACAAAGTCAGTTGGAACTCAGCGCGGCTCCTCCTCTGTTGTGTTCGTTGTGTAAAGGAAAAAAAATTCTGAGCAGTTTAATCGCGAAGTCTCAATACCTTAAAGTGGGGTGAACAGAACATTATTAAACGTTAACCTAGAGCATTATTTTAGGCTGAATAATGTTGAAGTCAGCGACATACCAGTCACTAATGGTGAGGACTGTCTAACCATTATGATGCATATTAGCAAAGCTATCCAGAATCCGCTCACGCCTGCCAATTTCTACACTCTTCAACACGTCGCAACTAAGTCTGAGAGTGAGTGAGTGAGTGAGTGAAACAACTTTATTTGGTCCACAATAGACGCGAGTAAACTCAGCGTCACCTGGCTAGGCCCACTCGGGGACCATCAGGTTAAACCTGACGGCCCTCGCGCGGGCCCTCTGGACGGCCAGGATTTGAGAGGTCTGGTCCTGGGCCTTGATGAGTCGCTTCATTTCCTCTTGGGTGAAAGGGGGACCGGCAGAGGCGCAGCCCCACAGTACATGTTCGAAGTCCGCATAACCACCACACAGGGGGCAGTCCGGGCTTGGAAACCGTTCAGGGTACATTGTGTGCAGTGCCGCAGGGCTCGGGTAAGTGTTAGTTTGTAGCAGTCGGAGAGTAACAGCTTGGGCCCTGCATAGCGAGGAGTGTGGTAGAGGCATCAGTCTTCTTGACAGATAGTGGTGCTTGCATATCTCGTTGTACGAGCAGAGAGGCTCAGGTCGCCCAGGAGATGACGCGTTACCCGGCACACGGTCAGTCAAACCTCGTGCAGCCGAGTGCGCCTCCTCGTTGGGATTGAGCGAGGCACCCTCAATGGTTCCAAGATGCGCAGGAAACCAGACCAATGAGTGATTTTTGAGGTCTTTGACTTTTTGAATAATCTGTAGGACCTGGGGAGCCACCATGCCCATCTGGAAGGCCTTGATAGCGGCCTTGGAGTCTGAATAAATTGTGTCATGTACACCGTCCGTCAATGCAAGAGCAATGGCAACCTGCTCTGCAACGCTGGAACTAGAAGTGCGGATGGTAGCGCAGCTGATGACTCTGCAATCACAGTCGACGACCACTGAGGAGAAGGCTTCTTCTTGAATGTACGAAGCAGCATCGACGAAGCAGGCTCGATCTTTGTCCAAGCGGGCACTGGCGAGCAGAGATTTACCCCTGGCTCGTCTTCGTGCTTCGTTGTAGGTTGGATGCATATTGCGCGGCATCCGCGCAATCTGGATCTTGGATCTTACGTCGCTGGGCAGCTTCACAGCGTCAGGACCGACAACCGTGGGGTTTCGTCCCAGCATGCCGAGTATGGCTCTACCCGCTGGGGTGCCAGACAGTCTGACAAACTGTGCAAACTCTTGGGCTTCGACAATTTCTTCGAACGTGTTGTGGATTCCCAACTTCAGGAGGTCTTCCGTGTGCGTTCGAACGGGAATGCCAAGGGCCAGCTTGAAGACTCTTCTGATTAGGGCATTGATTTTGTTGCGCTCCGACACGAGCCAGTTGTGCATAGCCGCCGTATAAGCGAGGTGGCATAGCACGAATGCGTGGATAATCCGGATCAGATTGTCCTCCCTGATTCCGCGGTGCCTGTTAGCGATTCTTCGAATCAGTCCGAGGGCGCTTTCGGTCTTGGAACAAATGCGTTTGACGGCGGCTCCATTGGCTCCGTTAGACTCGATAAACATTCCAAGGACCCTGATAGTGTCCACCCGCGGAACTGGGGAGCCGTTACCGGTGAATAACGTAATGTGGCTCTCCATTGCTGGCTTCCAGGACCGGTGAGAACCGCCTCTGGGCCTCTTCTTATACAGTAAGAGCTCGGACTTAGCGGGCGAGCACCTTAGCCCGGTGGGGATGAGATAGCGCTCCGTCACATCGATGGCCTCTTGCAAAGTACTCTCGACCTGACCCTCACATCCGCTGAAGCACCAGATGGTGATGTCGTCTGCGTAGATCGTGTGGTTAATGTTCGGGATTTTGTTCAAGGCCCTCGACAGGTTGATCATGCAGATATTGAACAGCGTCGGGGAGATCACCGCCCCCTGAGGTGTCCCTTTTGGCCCAAGGGTAATTTCGTGGGTCAAAAAACCGTCAATCTTCAGTCTTGTGGACCGCGACGAAAGGAAGGAGCGCACAAAATTGTACGCCCGCTTGCCGACGTGAAACTCAGACAAGCTCTTGAGAATAAAGGCGTGCGATATGTTGTCAAAAGCCTTTTCCAAATCCAATCCAAGAATCGCCTTGGTGTCGGCGGAGCCGGAGTCAATGACCTGGTGCTTGATCAGCTTCATGGCGTCCTGAGTCGAGAGCCCCGACCGAAAGCCAATCATGTTGTGGGTATAGCATTCGTTAGACTCGAGGTGGTCAGTGAGGCGGTTGAGCATGGCGTGCTCGGCCACCTTCCCGACGCACGACGTCAACGAGATTGGCCTAAGATTCTCGATGCTCGGTGCCTTACCCGGCTTGGGTATCAGTACTGTGCAGGCCGCTTTCCAGCTCTTGGGAATGAGACCGCTGCGCCAGATTTCGTTGATCTTGTCTGTAAGAAACTCGATCGAGTCGTCGTCGAGGTGCTTGAGCATTTTGTTGGTTACCCCATCTGGCCCAGGGGCGGATCTGCTATTGAGGGATGCGAGAACCCGCTTGACCTCAGCCACGGTGAAGTCCTCGTCCATCGATGGCGCGTCGCGCCCCTCGTAGTCGGGAAACTGGGGAGGTACCGGATCGTCCGTGGCCGCCAGGTACTTGTCTATGAGCTTCTCCGTGATCACCTCATCTGGAGTTGAGTCGGTGGCCAAATGGACAGCTTTCGCCAAAGCTCTCTTCTGATTGGACTTGGTGTTGCCGTCGTGCAGTAGGTGTTTGAGGAGTCTCCAGCTTTTACCGGTCTTGAGTTGGCCCTCCATAGAATCACAGAGCTCATCCCATTCCTGCTTGCATAAGAGCTTGCAATGATCTTCTACCGTTTTGTTGATTTCGGACATTTTCTTGCGCAGTCTTCTGTTATGGCGCTGAGTCTTCCATCTCGCGAGCAGTGCCTGCTTGGCTTCCAACAGATGCGCGAGCCTACTGTCCATCCTGTCCACCTCCAGATCGGTTGTCATCTCTTTGGTGGCGCTGGCCACATCTTCTTTTAACCCGCCGCACCAAGAGTCTAGGTCCGCATCCGGGGAAAGGGCGCGCTCGGAGCGGTTGGCTCGGAACAAGTCCCAGTCGATGAACTTAAAGGTCCTCGTCTTGTTGCGGGCAACCTCTATGAGCACTTCGATGATGCAATGATCGCTACCGAGGTCGATAGCTGTGTTGGTCCATTTGACGTTTTCCAGACTCTTGACAAAGGTGAGATCCGGGGTTGTATCTCGGCACACCGAGTTCCCTCTCCTGGTCGGGAAGTCCTTATTGGTTACCAGTGTCAGATCTTCCTCCGTTGCCGTGAGCCATATGTCTCTACCCTTCTTCGTATTGGTGAGGTAACCCCACGCCTGATGCTGGGCATTGAAGTCCCCCATGACGACAAGAGGTTGACAGCCGGCAAAATGCACGGCCTTCTTCAGAAGACCACCAGCCCTGGCTCTGTGTACGCTGGGCCTGCAGTAGACATTTAATATGAAAATACTGTTCCTTCGTAAGCACCGCTTAGGGGGGTCGACGAGGAGTTCCGTCATGACGTACTCGACCCCATTGTCCGCTGGACCGAGGTCTCGCTGAATGCACGTGAACCTTTTACTGACCAGAGTGGCCACCCCCCTTCCCCCTTCAGTGGAAGCCACAGTGACGAAACCAGGGAGCCTGATGTGTGATGATGTGATCGTTTCTTGCAAGGTGATGACTTGGGGTTTATCCTTTATGCCTTTTAGGTATTGTCGCAGGGTCGCCCGTTTGCTGACGAACCCTGCGCAATTCCACTGCCACATTGTTATGACGTTAGTTTCGTTATCCATGTTTGGGCTTGGGCATGGGTTTCGAGAGGGCCGCCTGCAGGATGGCACCCTCTGTCGGCGGGGCAATGACACTGTTCAAGTTTGGGACTGGTGTTGTCGATGTGCTTGGCAAAAATCCGTGGTGGGTCCCCTCCAGTCTAAGTATTCTCTCGCTGAGGGCGACCAGACCCAGCTGGGGGTGCGCGATCATTTCTTGTACTTGAGAGAGGCCTGACTGTATGTTGGAGATGGCCTTCTTGAGCTCCGAAAGGAGCTCCAGAGTCTCGTCTTCCCTTGAGCTATCCAGGGCGCGACGCTTCACTGCACCCGCCTTGGGGGGAGCCTCCGCCGTGTCCATGGCCGACGAACTCGTGGCGGCCGGAGGAGCCGGCGGTTTGAGCGCCAATTTTCGTATTTCGGCTATCTCGGTGGCTAGCCGACTGATTTCCTGCTTGAACTGGGCGTTTTCTTTCCTAAGACTATCATTGGCACGCCTAAGCTCTTTGAGCTCGTTTGTGAGACGCGGGTCGTGCGAGTCCTGGGAGTTGGACGCCTGCTCTTGGTTGCCACGGGCCCTATCGGCCCACGTTAGATAGGACTTGCCTTTACCACCGGAGGGGGTGTTGGATCTTGGTCTGTTGGACGAGCCGCTCCGGGTGCGGGACGTGGAGCGGCCTCTGGAGCCGGAGCGCGCTGGAGAAGGCGATGATGGTCGTGATCTTGGGGCAGAGCGGCTTTTGGAGCCCCGTCGGCTCCTGGAGCGACCTCGCGAGCGCGAGCGTCGTTTTTCCCTAGGGCTACTGCTACATGAGGCTTGAGAATAGGAGGATCGAAGGATCGACTGCGGGGGGAGCTCCTCTTGCTGTCTGGCGCGCTCGAAGCGTCGTCGGCGAACAATGTACGGAGTCTTGAATCTATGCGCACATTCTTTACTGGCAGTAAGGTGCGGACCGCCACAGAACTTGCATATTGGGGTGCATTGGTGCTGCTCATCAGGGTTTGGAAGGCCGCATCCCCGACAGACGATGTCGCTAGGTGTTGGACAGACATCGGCGCGATGCCCGAGTCTTCCGCAGGCGTGGCATACGTCCACTTGCTTTCTATATAGGGAACATTTCAACAGGAGCGTTCCGTACCTGACAAAATTTGGTACCCGGTGCCCGTCAAAGGCGATGATCACAGTCTCCGTCTGAGCAATTCTCTTAGCTGCCAGTGCGAGCGGGTTTTTCTGGTTAACGATCTTGCCATCCAGCGTCGCAGGGTCGTCTTGCAACGGTATGCCACGTATGACACCCTTGCACGTGGAGTGTGGGGCAGTCTCGTACGCGCAGAGTTCGTGGATGTTGCCCGAGATGCGGATTTGCTTGAGGCGGGAGTATCGATCGGCATTTTCCCGTCTAGGAGTGCTGGCCACCATAATGTTTTGCTGTAAGTTCGGGCACAGAGTGTCTTGTGAGAGCTCATCGGGTGTGATGCCGGCGGCTGCAAGTATAGCGTCAGCCACCGCAGCCGCTCCAATTTTGGAGATATTCAGTCCACCTCTTGGTCGAATGACGATTTTGATGTCTTCTTTGGGAAGAGCCGGCATTCGGCCTGCCCTAATAATCTTGGACTTCAGCGCTGCGCCGCTATGCTTGTCGCCACGGGACGCCGAAAGCGTTGCCGCGGCGTTAGGGCCACCTCCCCGCGATTTGGCGTTAACTCTTCTGGCGCCCGCAGTTTGCCATCCCTGGTCTTGAGTGACTTCCTCCGGGGAAATGTTTTCTCCCTCTACTCGATATTCCATCATGGTAACGGACGAGTGGCGCCGAGCCACCCCTGAGGCCGGCTGGGTGGCCTAGATGAGCTAGGCCTAGGCCTGCTCTCCGAAGTGCTCGTTAGGTGAGACGCCGCCGACGGAGGCACACAAATGTCCGTGAAATGGTGAAAAATCACTCACTGTGGCAAAAGAGGGTGTCCGCGTGGTCCTTAGAACTTCGCGGAAAAGATTTGCACAAATAAACATGGACACTCGTCGACAAAATGCTAGAAAAGTTGACAAAATCCGGGAGCCGACGCGGGCACGTCTTGACTCGCCGCCGCCAGCGTCTCTCCTCCCACTAAGTCTGAGAAAAAAAGTATTGTCGCGCGATTTCGCTGCCGTGACAAGAAAAACGATTTTGTGCATAAAAACGCGAAAGGGCCGTCCGAACGCTTCTGATATTGTCGTCTCCGGTGGTGGTAGCTGAAGTAAGGCAATCTATGTAAACGATGACTAGTCTCCCGAAAACAAAATATTGTTTGCTAAGGCACTCACTCTGAGAAAAAACGCATAGATGGCGATTTGTGTGGACCGACAATTATCAGATCAAGGCGGGGAAGTCTGTAGATAGCAGGGTTTATCGCAATATGAAAGACAGTAACCTCAGCATCTTTTGATTACCACTGAGCTTTAGATTTTTGTTTTTTATACACTGCTTTCGCTTTCCCCTAATCAACACGGCGTTGCTATCTCATGACGAGGCTAAACGTATGCTACCTGATAGTAATCTTTCATTGATTCATTTCAACGCGCGTAGCCTCCACGAAAATTTCGTGGTTATTTACGATTTGATAAGTTCACTAGGGCATTCTTCTTCCGTCATTTGCATCTCTGAAACTTGGCTGATACTCTTATGACGGGAATTTGTTCGGTTCGTCATCGTACGAAGCTGAATACTGTAACCGTCATTTTAGTGGCTATGGTGGCTCAACTATCTTTATCGCCTCGGATTTTTAAAACTCCCGACAACAAGACTTTTCATTAGGCATTCCGCCTTGTGAATTTGGATTGAATTTGATCATTCTTTTCTAAAAGATAATCACAACATCATTAAAGGGTGTATTTACCGTTCCCCTTCTTCAAACGTGAATGATTTCCTTTCTCGCCTGCACACTATTTTGCATCAGCTGTCATTTGAGAACAAGCGCGTTATCTTGCTTGGGGATAACATTATTCATTTGCTTAAATCTAACCATTGTTCAAGTATGAGATATTTCGATTACTTCAGTGGTTATGGTTTTTAGTGTCTTAAGTCATCGCCTATTAGACGTCTCCTCTATGATGGTGCTTCATTGTTTGATCATGCCATCTGCAATTTCACGAAAGCAAAAGAAGGGTGCGCACTGTGGCCCTCGAACACCAGTACGGATCTAAGCCATGTGTATACTACGTTGATGTGGCAGGGCCGTCGTCCACAGGATTCTACACGGCCGCCGTAGTTCACCGAGAAAAACGCGTTAACGGGCTCTACTATCGGGCTTCCAACTCCACGCGTGCATAGGAGGTAGAAATAGCTCTCGCCGCCTTGCACACAGGCTCTGGAATATTTTTTACAGATTCACGCAGAGCCTGTAAACGTTATCTGGCGGGCGAGGTATCACGTTTAGCCTACTATATTCTAAAGCGAGTCGTCAGGGATTCAGACTCATCACCCAAAGGCATTGTTTGGAGTCTGAGCCAACTTTAGAGCCAACTTTCGAGGTAACAAGGCTACGGCTGCGGCCGCCCGTGCGCTTAACCAGGGCCCCTCACCCTGTCTTTTCCTACTCAGAGACTAGCCAACCGCTTATACGATTTAGAGAAATTCTGGTGTACTATTGCGAACAACATCGGCTTTTCTTGGTGCCTGCTATAGCCCTTAGTATTTCCGATGAACGAACCCTTAGACGCCTGCAGACCAACACAGTGTTGTGTCCTGTAATAGCAAAGCATTTTGACCCGAAAGTCGATGGGTGGTGCCGTCACTATGAAAAAATATCAGATAACTTTCACATAGTGTGGGCGTGTCAGATGAATGCTTCCCTTCCCCCTAACCCTTTCCATACTAAAGAAGCATGGGAGGCAGCCCTACTCAACTGCTCAGGGCTAGGGGCTCCAGGAGCTCTAGTGCAATGCGTGCAGGTAGCCGCGTTGTCCAGCGGGGTCACCCTGTGTAACGGGCCCCCTTATGGGAATGCAAACTCTCTACGAGCGACTGTCGCATGAGGTTGGGCGTGGCATTTACGAATTCGTACTCTCGTCTCCTTGGCATGGCGAGCCCTTCGGCATGCAACATCTGCGCCTGCGAGGAAACGCTTGAGCACATTCTATGTCATTGCCCAGCATACCAGACCGAACGACGTATTATGGAAGCGAAGCTCTGTCAGTTGGATTCACGGCCGAGAACAGAAGAGAAGATGCTGGGACCTTGGCCGACGGCTTCCCATACGCGCAAAGCCACGAAAGCCCTCTTGTACTTTTTAAGGACCACCAAACTTGACGACCGCTTGTGAAAGAACTGTGCGAGGCCGTGCTGTGTAGTCTCGCGCTGACTATTTATGCTTCCCTTTTTTACTCCTCTTCTTTTCTGTCTCTTTCCGTTCTATTATTGTCCTTTTCCCCAAGTGTAGGGTAGCCAACCGAGCCAAGCTTGGTTAACCTCCCTGCCTTTCTTCTCTATTTATATCTCTCTCTCTCTATGAGCAAATGGTACACACACACACACACACACACACACACACACGCACACACACACACACACACACACACACACACACGCACACGCACACACACACACCTGTAATTTTGCACTGTCTCCCTCTGCAGGAGTAATTGATGCGAATATCAGTAATCATTATCCTATTTTTCTGGCATTTAGTGTCGTCAAGCCATTTGACACACCTTCACACGCTACTTCCATACTGGGCCAAGAATCGTTCTTCACTGCTATATGTGATATTGATTGGTCCAAATAAATCTAAATTTTTATCAACAATACTACCATTTGTTTTGCTGTTAGTTGTCTTACTAGTGTCACTAACAAATAAATGCTACACTTTGTAACGTGTTCATATGGTGTAAAGAAAATCATCTATGCAAATAGACGAGGCACTCAACTTGTTTTCTGCTCTTTTCCTGAAAGCTGTAGAAGAGTGTACAAAAATAGTTAAATGTAAAAATAAGTGTATATATCCTAAGAACCAATGGCTTCCCCAAGGACTGCTGAAAAATATGTGCAAGAAGGATAACTTTTACCGAAAAGTAAAAAGAGAAATATTTAACGCTGCTTTAGCTTCGCGTTACAAAAAAATGTTCCAATGATCTTTCATGTCTTTAGAAAGATGCAAAAAAGTCCTATGATGAATTATTATCTAGGGGGAATAACAACTCTAAAAGTCAATGGCAACTGTTGAATGATTCTTTTTAATCGATCATCACATATATCAATTTTGCAGAAAGTGACGTATAACGGCATTGCTCATAATAAACTTGAAAGTTTTGCTCATGCTTTTGGTAACAACTTTTTGAAATTTTTAGTCGGGAACAAAGAAGGTCTCACTGTAACATACAGCATTCTAAACGATCCTTTTTTTGCCTTTTTCTGTGATGATATATCGACAGCAATCAAAACTCTTAAGGAGACCAACCTTGGTATAAATAACATCTCAGCATGTCATCTAAAACTTGTAGTAGATGTCATTTGCAATGCACTACCTGAAATTATAAATCTTCCCTTCAAGCAAGGTATTTTCCTACTTTTGTAAAGACAGCCAATATACTTTGGGGGTTTCAAAAAGGTGATAATGTGTTTCCATTTATCGTCTGATCTGTATTCTTTCTTACATCAGTAAATTCATCAAAAAATTATAGTTCCACTTAACAAGTAACTAAGTAAATTTAATGTATTGAAGTCCTGTAAATTTGGCTTTCGCTCGGAATGTTCAAGTAACCTTACTCTTCTATTCCTGACTACATCAAACGCTCCATTGATTGAGGGTGCACCGTAGAGTCCGTTTCTTTAGATTTTTGAAAGGCATTCGACACCACCAATCATCTCATTTTGTCCAAGAAGCTACACGCTTAAGGTATCAGAGGTCAATCACTCAAGTTTTTAAACAGTTACCTGGCTAATAGACAACATAGTGCCTATATATGAGGATCAATTTCATCTACTAAAACAATAAATCAAGGTGTTCTCCAAGGCTCACTCGTGGGTCCCATCTTTTTTTTACTCTACTTTAATGACCTTCCTGATATTAAAAACATGGCTCATGGTGTTTTATGTGCTAACAATTATACCATTTCTTTTGCTTTTAGTTGTCTTACTAGTGTCACTAATAAATAAATGCTGCACTTTGTAACGTGTCCATATGGTATGAAGGAAATCATCTAGTTATTATTTCAAATAAATCTATGTTTGTGGTTTTTATATCACCTAACGCAAGTTAACTTCATCACCAAGGATCACGATTGATTCTCATTTTACTAATATGTGTGACGGCTTATCATTTCTTGGTGTTCTACTCGATGCTAACTTTCAGTTCATCTTCCATATTTCTCACATTAGAAAATAACAGCATTCGGCATTCGCGCATTACCTAAACCTTGCTCATATTTTTCTCACAAAGCATTTTTTTCTCTTCGCTGTCATGCATTATATACTACTTACGGTATCGCTTCACAGGGTAGCACTTATCAGTGTCATCTTTCATCCTTACAGATTTTACAAAATAGAGCCGTTCGCGTTATTTTTACTGCGCTCGTGACAGTGACATCACTCACCTCTTCTCTCGTGATAACATCTTAACTGTTAGCAACTTACTTAGATTTATTTTATTATGTTTCTGCATAAACAAATGACACACAAACTTCCTACCAATTTTATTGAATGTGAATCTTTAGTTGATACCAACGTTACCAGGTTTGCGGTGAAAAAAAAAACGTCCTGCTTTCTAAGGTTCATACTATTTATCGTAAACCATCCTCATACTTTTGTGTCACTTCATTGTGGAACTTCTTACCCTCTTCACTAAAAGGTAAAATTTCTATAAGTACATTCAAAAGTCTTTAAAGCAATATTTGTCAAATATATGAAGATATTTTATTTAGGGGTACCAGATTTTTCGCTACATAATATAATAATGATGTATATTTTAGTAACACGTATTTTCGTCTTTTTTTCTAGTTTTGGCATTTCTTGTTTGTTCAGTTGTTTCAATATTGTGGTGCTTTTAGGTTTACTCATTATATGCTCTGTTTTTATTTTTGCTTTCTTATATGCTTCTTTGCATTTCATATTCGGTTTTCTTAGTTCTGGCTGGTACTTTATTTTTGTTCAATAGTAACCTTGGAAGAAGCGGGCATTATGAGAGTTAGTACTCGGGGGATGACTGTTTTGGGAATTGGAGATTTGTCATTTGAAAAGTCTGACCATAGGTAGCTCTTGTTCTTGTTTTCAAAATTGTAGGATGTATAATGTTGTAGTTTCGAGCGTTGTTAATGTCGGTAGCGAAAAATCGTTAAGGAACATTTCGGTATTCTAAAAATATGAGCTCAGAGAGACGCTGGGCATAGTCTCACGAATGCAAAGACTGTGCTCCGATGCAAAACACGAAGATACGTGTTCGTGGTGTGATAAGTTACGAATGAAGCCAAGAGCTCTTTTTCGCACAAGATACAAGCTATTTAGATTATACCGTGAAGTATCTCCTAAAATATGAAGACAATACTACATGTGGTAATGTTTTAGAGAAAAGTAAGATAGGTGTTTTAACAATTTCCGTAACAAGGTCCGGTACCTGTTCTAGACATCCATTCATTAGACCATGGTGCTTACAAAATGCTCTACATGCGGTGTCCATCGCTAGTTTTCATAGAATTGCAGAGGATGGCGGGCGTTTCAGCGCGCGCGTGAGACGCATGTCACGTCGGCTCCGTCGGAAATCGACGAATGTTGTGGACTTTTGGCAAATATCCACCAGAAACCGGGTTCAGCGTTTCGGCGAAGCCATCAGAAACCTCTGGATACCTATTTTATCCAGGTAGGCCCATTTTCCGCCAATCTACGACTGGTTCAACACCACGCGACGCCCGAGCCCGGCTAAGCCTAACATCGACGAGGCTTACGCCCGGGCTCCCCAGCCATGGCAGCGTCCACGAAGACAGGCTACGACCCCAGCACGATGCAGTGGGTTGACATCGAGGTGGCAGAAACACGGGAAGACCCCATACCAGGTGAAGACGAATATCTTCAGATCATGGTTCGCCAAATGCAAGAGAAGCTCGCTAAAATGAAGCCACAGGCTCGCAAAACAGGATCAAAACAGCAGCTTGCGTTGAGTCCCCGCGGCAGCTAGCGACGTGGAAGCCAACACACACGCCTCGAATCCGGTCGGACGAGTTGGTTATTGTGCTTAAACCAAAAATAACCATGGATCTGCACCCTGCGTTCGGCCCAGGCGGGATTGGCACAGCAGTGCAACGCTTCACCGGCAGCACCACGAACGCTGGTATCTCCGTGTGGCCGGTGTGGGACCAAAACATCGTTGTTGTAGGTGTGAAAACGGAAAGCCTGGCCTCGAAGCTCATCGGGGACATCACGCTGACGATGGGGGACCGCCAGGTACCATTTCAAGGACATTTGAAATCAGCCGGAGAAACCTGCAAGGGTGTCGTCACCGTCGCAGACAATGAAACTTCGGAATCCCTTCGACGCAAGCTCGAGTGGATCGACGGCGAAATTTTGTATGTGCGAAAACTCGGAACATCCAACGTTGCAGTGGTGACCTTCAAAGGACGCCGCGTTCCAAGATTCATTCACTACTGCTCTGAAAACGTGCCAGTGCGCTACTACAAGAAAACGGTTCCGGCATGTTACCGGTGTGGAACGGTGGGCCACAGACCAGATGCGTGCCCCAATCCGGACAATCAGCGGTGCATTCACTGTGGTGCGAAGGTGGCCCTCACTCCGGAGGGCCCAGCGAAGCACGACTGTCAACCCGAGTGCCTTATATGCGGTGAAAACCATTTCTCCGGCTCAGCGCAGTGCGTCGAAAATTCCGGAAGGCATGGAAGCCCGCTCTAACACAGCAGCAACATGGACTAAAAAACAAGCAAGAAGAGCCCTCAGCCCCTCTCAGGACTGACGAAAAAGCGAAGCCGATGCATAACAAGCCCAAGCCGATCAAAGCCCCAGCCGGACAGAAGTCGAGGCCGCCTACCTTCGGCGCCGATGATTTCTCGTCCCTGGCAAACCCGCCCAAACAGGTGAGCAATTGGGTAGGGGTCTCCTCTCAGTCTCTCACCACAACCACTGCCTCCCCCTCCAATTCTGATATTTTAAAACAATTAGAAGCCATGAAAAGCGCATTGAAACTCTGGAACGCGAAAATCGGGCGCTGAAGGCGTCGCAGGCTGCTACTCCTCCACCACCGTCGGAACCGGTGGCTATGCACACCTCCGACTGCTCGGGCGATGAGCAGGACACTCAGTCAGACGTATCGAGTAACACTAGTGTGTCTAAAACTGTAGTAGGTGCTTCGAACAACATAGAAGGTCGACTAAGCAGACTAGAGGCTAAGCTTGAGCAGCAGAGCAAAATAATTCTAGAACAAACCAAGCTTACAGTACAAGACATTATTCCGCAGCAGCTTAACCTATCAGTTCAAGCCGCTATGCAAGACCTCAAGCAAAGCATTTTGCCAATTCTCACAGCCAGTGTACTACAAATCGTTCGAAATTGGCTCACACCCCAATTGGACCAACTCAAAACTAGCATTAAGGCAACAGAACAACCCCGACGCAAAGTTGTTCATCGTAACCTGGCAAATTCTGAATCCGAGAACAACATAGCCCAGTCGTTAACCAACCAAACTGAGTCCCCCACGCCTCTCCAGGCTCCCACGCTGGATGCTGTGGCGAAAATGACACCTCCTCAATAATAAATTCATGTAGGCAGGCAGTTCTAAACATAATAATAAAAGCTCCAAACAACAGCAACTCGATATTTTCCAATGGAACTGCAGAGGGTTTAAAGATAGGAAAAAGTGGGCCACTCTTGACCTTTTCCTGCAGAATCAACATTTTACCCCTGCAGTTTTGGCGGTACAAGAAACCGGCTTACAGGCGAAATTGCCTGGTTACAACTCATTTCAGGGAAGTGCGTCCACCTGTGTTCTCGTACACAAGGAGTATACCGCTTGTCAGATAGACCTTGATCTGTCAGAGGCGAATGAATACGCAATGGTCAAAGTCCTTCCCAATAAAAGACGAGATCCTAGCTTGTACATTCTAAATGTATACAGTTCTCCAAAATTTAGGCAATGTGTCTTCAACGAAATGTTTTATAAAGCGATTAAGGAAGCAGATAAGAACCTACTAGTGATTTTGGGCGACTTTAACGCCCCCAGCTATCATTGGGGTTACACCCGCGAAGTCCCCAAGGAACGGAAATTGGCAGAACTCATATCCACTCTTCGTCTATCGCTTCTCCCAGATCCAATGAAACCCACTAGAATCGTGAATTCTGTAAACCGAGATACTTGCCCGGATCTATCACTGACTAAGAACATTTCCTACGCAACATGGCAAAACTTAGAAGAAACGCTCGGCAGTGATCACTGTCTCCTCAGAATCACACTCTCCGGCAACATAGGCCGTAGAAAATGGAGCCAAGCTAAGCTGAGAGATTGCACAGCCTTCCGCTCACAGGTGATCCCCTCTGTGCCAGGGGTAGGAGGATATACGGGATGGGCAAAACAGCTCCTTGCAGCCAATTCCAAGTGTCTTAAAACTATAAAGACAACGGAAGACACCCCGCTGTCGATAAGTACCTGCTCCGCCTTTGGGGCGCCCGCAGAAGCTTAACTAAACGTTGGCGGAAAAACAAATTCAACCGCAAGCTTAAACTTAGAATAGCCAAGTTGAGTAAGCAAGCGGATGAATATGCTGCACAACTGAACGAATCCAACTGGATAGAACGGTGCAATGTTGTAGCTAAAGAAATGAATACAAAGAAAGCATGGCGCCTTTTTCGAACTCTCGGGGACCCCGCCCAAACCCGAGGAGAAGCGCAAAAGCAGCTCCGTCGAGCCCTGCACAGTTTTCGGGGAACCAACTCCCAGCTGGCTGATGATTTGTGTGCTAGATACCTATGTCGCACCACGGATTCTAACAGGAACGCATATGAATACGCAGGTAGAGAAAACAGTCAGCTCGATGCCCCTTTTAAAATGTGCGATCTGAAAGCAGCACTGAAAAAAATGCGCAGGGGTACTGCCTTGGGCCGAGACCTGATCACGGTAAAACTGTTAGCAAATCTATCAGACGATTCATATCGGCATCTATTGCAATACATTAACGCGATCTGGGATGGCCAACCACTGCCAACTGAATGGAAAACAGCAGTTGTCACATTCATCCCCAAACCAGGCAAGCAAATCAGCACGGACAACCTCAGACCTATATCATTTACTTCATGTGCCGGCAAATTGATGGAAACAATGGTTAGAGACCACCTCGCCACGTACCTCGAGAGCAGGGGGCATTTCGCAGATTCCATGTTTGGCTTTAGGCCCCACCTGTCTGTGCAAGATATCCTCTTGCAACTAAAACGAGACATTATCCAACCCATTCCCTCGACGCACAACGACAGAGCAATCCTTGCACTCGACCTTAAAGGCGCGTTAAACATGAAACGTTAAACATGAAAGCATCCTGAAAAGCTTGAGTAGTGTCCATTGCGGTAAGAAAGTATTTGCCTACATCAGAGACTTCCTCTCTGAAAGACTGGCGTTCATTCGCATAGATAACGAGGAACATGGACCATTCAAAATGGGGACGCGGGGAACCCCGAAAGGAGCTGTCCCGTTTCCGCTGCTATTCAACATTGCCATGATGAAGCTCCCGCAAGCATTGGCTGTAGTGGAAGGAATATATCATGCAATATACGCCGATGATATAACAATCTGGACGAATCGGGGCAGTTTAGGAGAAATTGAAGACCGCCTGCAGCAGGCCGCCTCCATTGTGGAGGACTATGCGGCCCAGTGTGGGTTGCAGTGCGCTCCAACCAATTCTGAGTTCCTGCATATCAGAGAAAACATTAAAGATAGGACGACCCTGAACTTGATGGTATCAGGATCAACAATACGAGAACTACGAATCCTTGGACTTCTGATTCACAACAGAACAAAAAACAGCATCACGCTAGACAAGCTACGGAAAATTGGAGAACAGGTAGGGCGCATGATCCGCCGAGTGTCAAACAAGCGCGGGGGGCTACGAGGGAGGGACGCGATTCGGCTCCCCAATGCTTTTGTAACTAGCAGGATTCTATATTCAATACCGTATTTACGAATGACTAAACACGAAGAGAACAGAGTTGATGCTATTCTTAGGAAAGTAATTAAGCGCGCACTTGATTTACCCATCAGCACTTCAAATCAGAAACTCTCTGCATTGGGAGTCTTTAACTCTATACAAGAGCTCCAAGAAGCCCACCTCACAAATTAATATACGCGTCTTACGCGGACGCCCCCCGGGCGGCGCCTACTGGACCGCCTCTTGATCCGGCACGAATGCGAAATCGAAAACGCGGAGCGTATTACTGAACTTTGGAGAACAAAACTCTGGGTGTGCCCGCTTCCCCGCAACATGACCAGGGAGGCGCACCAGGGTAGAAGGCAAGCGCGCGCTGAGGCACTTGAACAACTGCTTGGCTCCCGTAATGGGGTCTATTACGTCGATGTGGCCGGGCCGTCACCTAGGGGATACTACACGGCGGCGGTAATACATCAAGGAACGCAGGTGGACGGCCTCACTTTCAAAGTCACAAGCTCAAGTAAGGCGGAGGAGGTGGCCATTGCACTGGCAGTATCCCATCCAAACTCAAAACAAATAGTTACAGACTCTCGAAGAGCCTGCGAGAGCTATCGTGCAGGAGAAATCTCTCCATTGGCTAATAGACTTTTAAAATTCAGCATCAGGAACCGCGATCCTACCACAAAACGTCTTATATGGACTCCGGGACATCAGGGTCTATAGGGTAACGAGGCTGCACATGCAGCGGCCCGCGTGCTTACTTCCCGGGAAACTCCCCATTCCCCTGATAGACCTCAACGTCCCACACCTTTAACACGGTTTCGAGAAATCAAAGAATACTACATTGAGCAACGCCGCTTGTATCCCGCACCAGCGAAGGGACTCTCGAAAACGGAGGAGCGCATCCTGCGGCGCCTACAGACAAATACACTGCTCTGTCCAGCCGTACTAAAATATTATGACCCTAAAATAAGTGGGCAGTGCCAGTACTGTAGGGAAGTGGCCAACACTTACCATAGGGTCTGGGCCTGCCAAATAAACCCAAAATTAACCTCCTTTCCCTACCCCACCAAAGAGGACTGGGAGACGACCCTACTCAATAGCTCCAGACTAGAGGAACGGCGAACTCTAGTGCAGCGGGCTCGGGTGGCGGCCTCGACTAATGACGTCCCGGACTAGGGATGTCAACCAGCCCGGGGGGGATGAGGGCTATCTGGCACAGCCAGCATCAATAAAGGTTTTTTCCTCCTCCTCCATAGAATTGCACTCCAAAAAATTATATTGAGAGACTCGTTCTAGTAACCTGCGTCCTAAACAATAGCGGATGAGATAAAGGAAATGGTTTATTAGTGGCATGGAATAAAATAAATTTAGTTTTGTCGACATTGAAGTTCACCTGATAAGCACCTAACCAGTCTGTTTAATGTTGCAGCCATATGTTCTCCGAGTCCTTAAGACGAGGTCAACAAGACGAGAAGAACTCCACAAGACGAGAAGAAGAAAAGAAAATAGTCGTATCATCTGCATAGAGGGCTATTTAAGGGGTGTCTAGGATAAAAATAATATAAGTACTCTACTAAGGAACCAGACAGAACCTAACATTGAACTTTGTTGAACGCCATGCACAATAGTTTGCAAGTCGGACTTGATAATATTTATTAAAACAAACTGCTTCGGTCTTATAAATAGCTTGGTATCAAATTTTATGTTACGCTTCTGATTCTATAACCTAGTAACTTAGTAAAGAGAATTTAGTTTCTTCGAATCAAATATTTTTTCCTAAAGTGTAAAAAACACCGACAGTGTTCAATTGGCTTTCTACAATAAGTAATATTTTTTTCTCGAATATTCAGCAAAGCACTCTCTGTAGATTTGCCTTTTTGGAAACCACACGTATTTAGGTAGTTCACTAGTCTATTGTCAAACACTTTTCTGCAATCTTTGAAAAACAAGAAAGGATCGATTTTGGTCGCTAATTGTTGGTAATATTATTTTTGCCCCTTATGTAAAACAGTAATTCCAGCATTTTTCTATTTTTTGAATGAATGAACAGACTTTATTTCTGGAAAGATACAGAAAAACGGAGCGAAGCTAAACGCCATTCGGCCTGTTGTGGCTTCGCTACGGGAAATGTTAAAACGTTCAGCAAATAGTGCTACATTGAATAATAATTATCAAAATTTAAGAAGCAGCAAAATAACAGAACACAACGATAGCATAAATGCAAGAATATAATATATACGTATAAAAATAGGTTACATTGACATATAGAATGAAACATTGAGACCTTTTTCAATACATATGAATAAATTCCCAAGACACACACTTACAATATTGTATAAAATATTCATACATTCATATAATACACTCTTATATTCATACATACATCAGCACATATGTACGTACATACATTCTGTATATACACGCGTTTTGTACCTAAAGGTGAGAGTATAATATATGTGGAACGTGGTGAGGAATTTAGTGAAAACTTGATATTTACTTTACCTAATTAACGAGGACATATTTTGTGTGATAAATAATTTGCGGTATTGAGAGGTTAATTTTAGTTTTCACATAAACGATTTATAAATTGTGGGGCGCGATATGCAATTAGGCCTCTACCATACCCAGTCTTGGTAGCAGGAACGTAAATAAGATGCCTACGGAGCAAGTATTTGAGTGCGCCTTCCTATACCTTAATAGTGAGGAGTTTATTTTCAAAAATGTAAAGTAATAGCTTATATTCATACACCTGGCTTGCTTTGAGTATATCATGTTTTTTTTAAATAGTGCACTGCTAGACATCTGTCTTGGGTTACCATAATAATATTCAAATTTACGGAGGACGTTTTTCAGTAAGATTTTTACTGTATTTAAATTCTCCTCACTTGTAGTGCCCCATACAAGCATGCTTTGGTACAAACGCGAATGAAAAAAGGCGTAGTGTATGTTCTTGTCGGCCAAATCGGCATAATTGGATTTATTGTAATATGTAGTTCGGATGTGAGACTATCAACATGGGTATTTCAGGAAAGTTTTCTTGGAACCTCACTCCTAGTAATTTTTGTGATTTAACCTGCACTAGCCTTTGGTTATGGAAAAAGACGTTAATGTCGTTCTCCTAGGGCTTGTTGATAGGAAGGAATACGATCTACTTACTTTCGGATATATTAGGCATGAGCTTATTTTTATGAAGCCATATTCCTAATTTGAGTAAGTAATGATTTACCTGAGCTTCAAAATGCATGAGTATTCAACCTATAAAAATATGTTAGTGTCATCGGCATAAAAAATTAATTTTGGGGATCGTGGAGTGTCACACAGATCAATATTATAAGTTATAGATAATATAGGTCCACGGATTGAACCCTCCTGTCCACCATTTTTAAATTTTTCATTCGGGAAACAGTGTTAGCCACCATTACCTATTGTTTTCTTTCGATAAGATAAATGTCTACTAGTTTAGCTGCCACGCCTTTTACACTGTAATCATGCAACTTGGATATTAGAATATCCTGTTTGACTGTGTCCAAGACCTTCTTCAAATCAATGAAAAGATCTATGGTGTACGTTCTGTTTTCTATCTTTTTTAACATCTCTTCTTTCGTATCTAATAGCGCTGATTCCGTAGACTTACCTTTTTGAAACCCATACTATTCTTTATTGAGTATGAGGAGCTTAGTAAAAAATAATTCAAGTATGGAGTGTATTATTACTTCAAAGACTTTTGAGAGTACCGGTAGACCTGATATTAGGCTGTAGTTCGATAGTACGTTTTTGGCACGTCTTTTATGAATAGGACAACCCTGGGCTATTTTTATTTCTGAAGGAAAAATGCCTGTTTCTAACATAGTGTTCATGATGTATGAAAGGGGTTGTGATATATTGACGCTACTTATTTTATTAGGCTGGCTGCTATTTCTTCAATACCTGCATTTAAATTGTCACGTATTTTACTGAATATTTTTTCAACTTCACAAGATGTGACTGGAGTAAGGAAGAGTGACTGTGATAGATGCTTTGTATCTGCTACAGGTGGATATGTTGCACCACAAGATGAGTCTGTGTAGTCGCTAGCGTTAACCAAATATTCATTCTTGGCTGAAAGTGCTTTGACTTTTGGCCTATTGTCTGCAAAATCAGTGATATTGTACGGCCTTTTCATTACGTTCAGTTAAATTATTGTCCTCATTCCACATTTTCCTGGCTATATTGTAGATATTTTAAAATTTGTATCGATAATAAGATATCATGGCTCACTTGATCTCGGCATTTAGCTTATTGCAAAACTTTTTGTAGCCTTCAAGAAGTGATTGATTGCGGGGTTTTACAAACGTGTGATACATTTAGTTTTTTTTTTGTTTTTGGTCATACAGTGCGTTGTTAATCAATAACTTGCGTATCTTTTTATTTTCGAGGGCTTTTTCGTAAAAGGAAAGGCTTGGTCACTTATGCTCTCCAGTTGCTCAAGAAAAAGATTGAAAGCGTGGTTTGTATCCCTTACTGCGCACACTATATTCCAGTTCGTCGAAGCAACTTGAGCTCGGAATTCAGTCTCCTTTTGTTTATTTTGCGATACTGTTCCACGATCTGCTTTTTGTTTTGTGTTGAAGATAACGATAAAAGAAAATATGAGTAGATGGTGACTTACATTGTATGACAGTAGCCCTGAGATACAATTTCTGCCTGAAAGATTTGTGACACGCATATCAAGCAGTGTCGAAGGCTTTTTCGATATGCGACTAGGCCTTGTTAATGTGTATGCGCATGCGTATGAATTCAGAACCGACTGGAGTTGTTTAGAGCTGGGAGAATCGCCAAGAATGTTAACGTTGACGTCGCTGATAATTAGAAAAGGCATGAACATTATGTGTAGCTTTTGTAAGAGAGTATCAATGTAGTCAAGAAATTCTTGCTTTTTCCAGCTGGTGACTGACAAACCACGACTACAATTACATTAATGACCTTGCCTCCAAGGAATTCAATGCATGGTAAAATGTGTGAGAGATCATCAAACATTTTATGATTTAGTTGTTCTTTGACGTAAACTGTGATGCCACCGCCTCGACTGGAATGACGTACCTAGCCACTGTAAGTATAACCAGCAAATCTTGTCGCGACATTATTTGGTGTTAACCAAGTTTCAGAAAATGTTAGAACGTCTAAATTTAATGCTAAATAATTGAGAAACACATCAAGATTTTCTTTTTTGTTCTTGATACTTCGAGCGTTTAGATGCAGGACACTGAATGTGTGCGAGCTTTGATTAACCAGCTTGTGGAACCCGCTTATGTCACAGTACTGGCTATTGACAGGATCCGTTACGAAGTCATGTTATTAAAAGGATGGATCGAATAATTTACATTGTCATTTTTGCTACATCTGCAGGCTCAACAATCTTAAGAATCTCAGACGACTCTCTTTTGCGCGCAAACACCTTGCAACCATTTGTCCGCACAAACTCCCATTTTGTTTCTCGCCTCTTAGCAACTGCGAAGCCACGCAGCTGTCTTTCGTGTTTGGATTAGCCCCGCCGCGGTGGTCTAGTGGCTAAGGTACTCGGCTGCTGATCCGCAGGTCGCGGGTTCGATTCCCGGCTGCGGCGGCTGCATTTCCGATGGAGGCGGAAATGTTGTAGGCCCGTGTGCTCCGATTTGGGTGCACGTTAAAGAACCCCAGGTGGTCAAAATTTCCGGAGCCCTCCACTACGGCGTCTCTCATAATCATATGGTGGTTTTGGGACGGTAAACCCCACAAATCAATCAATCATGCGTGTTTGGATTAGTTATCATTCGGATATATGGGTTGAGTTGATTTGAAATTCATATCTTTGGCAGATGGCTTTTCTGTTGTGCTTTAGTTAAGACGGCGTTCCTTTTGTCACGTCGGAGGAAACGAACGATTACACTTTTATCTCCAGACCTGCCAGGTGTTCTATGACACGTATCTATGTTTCATAGCAAGATTTCTTCCCCAATGGCATCACCAAGCTTATTTACAATTCCCATTGGGTCTTCATCACGAGGGGAACCTTTATTTTTCATGTTATTCACACGAGTGTACTGCTCAAGTTCATCAACGTTACGCTGCAATCTCTTGTTTTCTGTCTCAAGTTGATCTTTTTTTTTTGTCTAGCACGTTGCAGCTCTTCACAGAGCAACCTCATTTTGTTTGGAAGTTGCTTGACGTTGTCACAGACTTCGCTACAAAATTTTACACTTTCGTGTATATCTTCAAGTTCGCCTCGCATTTCACGGCGGAAATCATTGAAAGATTCCTCTCGTTTGTCATGATGAAAACAGTCAACTTCACATAAACACAGACCTAGAGCCTGGCAGCAGTGCAGAGGTATACTGAGAATACAATAAAGGAGAGGTTTTGCTCACCTGCGTAAAATGAACAACTAAAAGTGCTGCGAAGTCCAAGAGTGCTGCTGCGAAACTGAGGAGGCTGACACATGAAAGCCCACTTTTGTAGTTTTTCAGATAACGTCGCTGTCGAGCTCTCGTGCAGGGGCAGAGCTTCAACAGCGAATCTTGAGCGAAGCCTGGCCGTAATATTGCGGATTCCCGTGTATACCGCGCGGACAGCTGAGGGTAGGCGTAACTTTTCGGTCCAATGCCTGTTTCAGTGGACAGCGTTACCCAGTTGCTCTGCGTAAAATGAAAAAAAATACAAGTGCTTTGAAGACCAAGAGCACCGCTGCTGCCAAGAAAAAATCATGTAGACAATATACAATCAGTTATGTCACAAAATCATTCAGAAATCCAATCGGTGACTCTTATTTGGTAAGGACTTATTATTATCAAAACCTGCAGAGAAGTTATTTCAATCTCAATATAATGCCGAAGAGTGCATTCCGAGACCGCTTCTTCCGCTGGAAGCCAAGCTTTTTCAACATGCTGTGCATAGTTACCGTCAACACTGATGGCAGCTCGCTGTCTTCTTCGAATTGGCGCGTAAGCTTTGTGACAGTGGGGACTGGTTTTTGCGAAAGAAACTGTGCACAGTTCTTCGCAGCACTCTAAGGTGAAAGTTTTACAGCTTCTTCATCTTGCACTGACGTCCTTCCCCACTGCAACGCTTCTTCGGTTCCAACACTCTGCCTGCCTTTTGTCTCTCAAACGCCCACTCGTACAGCGTCCGCTGGCTCACCTTTGTTAGTTGTGCAGTCCTCTTAACGAAAGAATTCATGCTGGCTCCTCCTCCACACTTAGTCCGAAGAATTTCCAAGCCGATTAACGCCAGCATCTTTGCCTCTTCCGGATAAAAGTGAACTTTAGAAGAAGGGCATGGCGCTACTACACTGGAGAAAGCCCTGTTTGTCAAGCACGGCACGCCACTTTTTATAGCCTCCGCACAGCGCTTTTGACCTGCGTTTATTTGCCCGCATGCTATAAAGATCACCGCGCCGCGACGCTCTAGTGGCTAAGTTACTCGGCTGCTGACTTGCAGGTCGTGGTATCGAATCTCGGCTGCGGCGGCAGCATTTTCGATGGAGGTGAAAATGCTGTAGGCCCTTGTGCTCAGATTTGGGCGCACGTTAAAGAATACCTGGTGGTCGAAATATCCGGAGCGCTGCTCCACGGCATCTCTCATAATCGTATGGGGGTTTCGGGATGTTAAACCCCACATATCAATCATGCTATAAAGATCTCATTGCTTTTCTAATAATGCTATTGCGTCATTGTTTAATCAGTGAATATAATTCTGGCATACTTTTAACATATTCCGTGAATGCGCCAGGAGCTTTTTAAACAATGATGTGTGCAAAAAGTAAGAAAAAAAGCAAAACAAATTACAATACTAAAACAGAGTTCCTGAAAATAATCACAGCGAAGAACTTTTAGTTAGTTTCAAATTATAGGAGTACGCACAAAATACTTACTGTAGTTATTTCACCATCAAAAATAGACGTCTACTGAGCGCACTATTTCGCGGTGTGCCGAGATACCGCCACTGAGCGCCCCATACCTTCCACAGTGCTGCAACCTCGACCTCCTCTTATAAACGTATGACCTGCTCATGCCACGCTCCCCATGTTGCTAGGTTCTGTTTTGCTGGTGTAGTATTTTTTAGTTCTCAAAAGTACCGCTACACGCTATGGCGCAATAACTAACCCTCATCGCGGCAGCCACCAAAGCGTTTTTCTGCGTAATTCGTACGTGCGTTGACTTATTCTTGTGTTATTTGCAGTAGCGTTTGTAGGAATATTTCTTCGGGACTCGGGAGCGTCAGGGTAATACAGGTACAGCACCATTCACACAATGGCGTACTGCTGCGTTCTCTTCTGCAAGTCGAGTGGCTGCCGGTCAACGTTGATATCGTTTCACGAGTTTGTCGTCACTCAGATTCGCAAGGAATGGTTGAGAAGATCTCTCGACCAGCTAAAAGGACAAGTTCAAAAAACAGGCACAGTTCAAAGTCATTTGTGCAGTTAGAACGAATGGTTTAGGCTGATACCCGCGTTTCTAAAAAACATTATCCTCTTCACAGAAATGGAGCGCGAAAAAAGCTGTTGTCTCTTAATGTGCTATAGTTTGCTGCTGCATCAATAAAGCCTTGGCGACATTGTCGGTGAAACACACAAGGAAATACCAGCAGCGCAAAAGCAGCAGCAATAATTGCAACGAACTGGGGGAGGTTTGAGAAATCGCTGTAACAACACTGCGGTAATCCGCCTGTTTTTCACGCGCTTCAATCAATTGTTAGACGTCCGCCAGACGATAGCGCAACTACTCTCCTCTATTGCTATCCGTGAGCAGTATTACTGAAGGGTGATATGCAGGGCATGAATGAAAACACAAGCTATCGTATGCGTTGTTAGTACCGTATGCGTCTTATGAAACGCGTACATACGAGTGCACCCCGACGGCAGCGCGTCTTCTGCTATGAGGGTTAGTCGTCGCGGCACCTGGCGGTATCTCTGGTTCCTACGCGCCAATTTTTGGGCCCACACGCCTTCATAGAAGTAGTGCCGATAAGCAGGTCGTAAGTTTACAGAGGTGGTCGTGGCTGCAACCAGCTTGTGAGATGTGGTTTAGGCGTTAGATGCTACCGCTTGGCAGGAGACGCACAGGGGTGATTTCACGTTGAACATTTAGACAAAAACGAAAATCCAATGATGTCGGACTATGCATTGCGAAAATTGTCAACGCAGAAGTGTGGGAGCTTGGGCTAGTTGGTATGGCACGACGATAGTTATAGCGCGAGAACAAAACGACAACACAGAGACAAGAAGGACACGTGTCTTTCGTGTCCTTCTTGTCTCTGTGTTGTCGTTTTGTTCTCGCGCTATAACTATCGTCGTGTCATACCAACTAGCTTGTCTCTGTGCCGTCGTTTCTTCTTTTTGCTGTAGCGGAGTGCTGAAAGTATCGAGTCGCTTTTCGTTCGTGGAATGGTTGGGTTACTCGCTATCACATTCATTGTTTCTTCTGTACAGCGAAGCTGTGACCTTTTTGCCTAATATCTGTGTTTTTCTGACAATAAATTTCCAATGGTGAACAGGTGGGCGCAAATAAAGACAAGGGTCGGTTCTGGGTCCCCTTCTATTCAATTTATATATTGATGACATAGTAAATGGTATACCTGTATATATTAGGCTCTATGCGGACGATTTAGTATTTATTCTGAATAAAAATCCTCAAAGGATCAAGTTTTTGTTGAACGACTCGTTTAACAGGGTTGTTTGCTGGTGCGAGGCTTGACAAATGTCAATAAACTTTGAAAAAAAAACTGTGAACAGGTTTATTAGACATGAGAAAAACAAACTAAATTTTTAATATTTTACAAACAATGTCATTTTTTTCAAGGTTCAATGCTACAAGTATCTTGGGTTATGGAGAACAAATTATCTTAACTCGACGAAACACATTGACATAGTAACTTCCGAGGCTCATAAGAAACTGTTCTTTTTACGAAGGACTTTGAAACTCTCCCCTTCATCTGTCCATGTTCTTGCTTACAAACCGATAGTCGTCTCCATACTTGATTATGCTGCGGTGATCTGGGATCCATGTACTCAAATTAGCATTCATAAAGTTGAAAAAGTACAAAAAAGAGCCGTTCGCTTCATGATCGACGTATGTAACTGCGCGGTAGTAAACACGGACGACAAGAAGATACAAGGACTGCGCTTGTCCTTGTATCTTCTTGTCGTCCGTGTTTACTACCGCGCAGTTACATACGTCGATCATGAATCACCAACTCGCCCAATCGTCCACCTCGTTCGCTTCATATATAACAGTTATGAACGAACGTCTGTAAATGAACTGTTAGTAAGAGCTAGCTTATCTTCACTTTCAGAAAGAGACCGCATATTCCATATAAAATATTTATACCAAATAATTATTGGCCAATACAAGATAGATATTGGAAAAATTATTTCTTTTTCTTCAGGTTACGCCACTAGACAACGCCATGATCATACAATAACTGCCTTCCGTACTCGCAATAACTGTTTCAATTATTCTTTTTCCCCAGAACTGTGCACGATTAGAATAGTTTAAATTATCATGAACACAGTCATTACCATCCTTTGCGGCTACTCTGGAAAAACATAGAAAATAATTTTGCTTGAGTGCTAGGTTTGTTTTTTTCTTAAAATGAGAGTGATGTGTCATCGGTAAAATTTTGTTACGTTTGTTTACGTTGCGAAACGCAATTCATAGTTATTTGTTTGCTTTGTGTTATATGGCGGCCTACTATGTGAAATGTGATAGGCTGTTCCATCTGTTTGCCTGGTGTTATGTGCTGATGTTTATGTCTTTTGTACCCACCTGTTAAAGTCCCTCCAGGAGATGGGAGTACCAATAAATAAATAAAATAAACACTGGACACGCCACACAGAGACAAGCAAGTTGCTCTTGTTTCTGTCCGGTCTCTCCTGTATCTTTGATTTGCGCACACCAGTTCAACCTTGAAATATCAACCAGCTCGCCCAGTGGTAAGTTTACTGAATAAGCTTCCAGTTGATAGTCTATGCCCGACTGCTTTCTTATGTCCTTGTTCGTGTTGGTTTGCGCAAAATGGCATTCACATTGAAATTCCCCTGTTCAGTTCTTTAGCTATATGCGATGCGACTCGATTTTGATTAACCTTGCAGAAGGAGTCGTCCTCTGAACACCCCAGGCATTCCCAAAACTAGGTTGATATGATGCATCACCGCCCTGTAGTGGCACTAGTCTTTCTTACGATGTCCTCTAATTATCTGCACCCAGCCACGAGAGAGAATGCCACTTTGGCGTCATTGTTGTCAACCTCTTCGTTATCCACTATGCACTTCTTCTGACCGCGCTGTTCTTTACTTAGGACGTCGCCGTCGTTTGTGGGGCCACAGCAACTCGAAGTCGAGTGGTATTGATAAGCCGCACTCTGGATGACGCTAGCGGCCTCTCTTTGTCATGACGATAGTTATAGCGCGAGAACAAAACGACGACACAGAGACAAGAAGGACACGAAAGACAGGAGCGCTAACTTCCAACTGAGTTTATTGCGCATAGCACGAAAATATATAGAGCAGACAGTGACTATGGCACAAGAGCAGAACATGAGTAAGAAAACCAAAAACAAACAACACAAATACAAAGGCACTGAAAAACAGCAAAGAAAAACCTAGAAGAAACCGAACCAGAAAGGTAAAGCTACCTGCCCGCACCGAATCCTTCGAGGAACCTGCGTTCCTTCTCGGACTAAGCCACGGAGGGCTTGCTAATCCAAGGCACCTGTTCGCGTTACCTGCCCGCACCGAATCCTTCGAGGAACCTGCGCTCCTTCTCGGACAAAGCCACGGAGGGCTTGCTAAAACAAGGCACCTGTTCGCGTGCCATCTGCGCAGCCTCGACAATGACCCGGGTGCTTACATCTCTGTGTTTGTACAACGTCGCTGTTTCCTCGAAGAGGGGAACACACTTGCACTCGGTGCAGTGCTGGGCAAGAAAACCATCTTTCCCGTTTTTAACATTGTTCGCGTGCTCTCTCAGCCGATCGTTCAGACACCTTCCGGTCGTTCCGACATAACAAGCACCACATGAAAGGGGGGTCCTATAGACGACTTCCCGGGAGCAGGCCGCATACCTGTTTCGATGTTGAACTCTGCAATCTGTTGATGATTTCGTTTTCAGGGGGTTGGTAGATTTGGTGAGGCTGATTAATTTGAACGGTGCTGAGAACAGGACACGAACTCCAACACGTTTTCCGATTTTTTTGAGCCTATGTGATATCTGGTATGTATGGAATCACGGCTATCCTTTCACGTTCTGTAACCGTGTTGATCAGATTATGTCGCGTCCTCTGCTCCGCCTTAACAGTCCGCAGGATCGTCTCCGCAACAGACGCGATAAACGCCTCGGGGAAACCTGAAGCCTTAAGGCGGGAAACTTGAGCTTTGAAGCTCGCAGAGATATTGTGGGCGCAAGACCTATTTAAAGCATTCTCAAGGCAGGTTCGTGCTATGCCTCGCTTAACTATCTTACTGTGAGCAGAAGAAAAGGGGAGTAGAGGTTTCTGCGCACGTGGTTCATAACACCAACAGATGTGCTGTGGGCTAAAAACCAGATTTAAATCCAAAAAGCCTAATTTGTCATTATCGGGCATTTCATGGGTCACCACAAGAGGCTGCAAACAATTTTCGAACACGCCTATAATTTGAGTGGCCAACGAGTGAAACATAGAAGACTTACAATTTAAATAACCAAGAAATCATCCACGTATCTAAAACTTTTGACGACATGCGAGCCTTCTAACTTTTCCTGCAGTTTTTTGCCCATTTTCGCCAATAGAAGATCACTGAGTAGAGGTGCTATGCATGAACGAATTGAAACACCCTTTTTCTGCAGATAAATGCAGTAATTCCATTGAGCGAAAGTAGGCGTAAGATACAGCAAAACCAGGTCAAGAAAATCCCGCGAACTAACGCCAGTTTTTACTTGGAAGTTCAATTCCCCGAAAATTTCTATGTTATCCTTTATACATTCTAGTACCTCATCGTGAGGCAGCGAGTAGTATAGGTCCTTTATGTCAATTGAAAAACCGAAAAGATTAGATTGATTTGACTGTTTGAAAAGTTCTATCAGAGCCTGCGAGTTTTTGATCCCAAATGGGTCGTCAATCTTTAGACACTTTAGATGGTTCTGAATAAACAAGCCGAGTTGCTTTTTCCACGTACCACTTTCTGTCACAATGACACGGAAAGGCATGTCAACCTTATGTGTTTTGGCAGAAAAAAACATGCTGAGCTCATTTTTGTCACTTTTGCTAATGTGATGTGCTAACTGTTTTAACTCTAGTTTACGACACATTTCCCTGGCCTGCGTTTTTACCCTATCTAGACGAATGTCGGTACACCATTTGAAAACAGATTCGATAGCTGTGACCGCCTTTTCCAGGTACAAGCAATTAGGAAGAACGGCGAAACCACCCTCCTTATCTGACGGCACGACACAAAGTTCATTGTCTCTAAGAAACTTGGTCGTCTTCCGCACCGGAAGGCTGTTGCTGGTAGGCTTACCCCGTAGGAGCACGTCGACGCCTTCTGAGATGCACCTGTCTGAATCCTCAGGTGAAGCACGGCCAGCCACAGAGCGCCCCATTGAAAGAAGCTCGGGTGCGGACCTCCTTTGGTCGACGGCGAACTTCGGACCTAGAGCGAGGGTGTTGTGGACGTAGTCTGGGAGGACGACATCACTGCATGAGTGGACGACACCTGATTGCCGAGGCTTAGTTGGGCGCAGCGCACGAAGGCTGGCGAGCTCACGTGACCACAGGCGGTTTGCAGTGTACTCAATTCGGTCGCAGTACTCTCGCCATCTTCTTTTCTTCACTCCCGGTGTTAGATCTGTCAGTTGAAGCTGGACATGCAGGGCATCCCGGTACATGCGCTCTTGTCGGTGCCATTCAGACCGAAGAATTTTGCACACCCGTATGTCTTTCGTGTCCTTCTTGTCTCTGTGTCGTCGTTTTGTTCTCGCGCTATAACTATCGTCATGCCATACCAACTAGCCCAAGCTGCCACACTCTCTTTGTCCCCCATACCCGGGCTTGTATCAGATATACGTGGCGCGGGTCCGTTGAGGGGCAAATTTGAACTGATTTTATTTATTAAAGCTTTGCGAAGAAGCGGTATGGTTTTCAATCTGGCAAAAATAGCCATAATACAATTCACGCTAAACAGGCGCGAACATTTCGAGATTATTTTGCAAAGACATCCGACTGACATGATAACAACTTCTTCATTCTCGGGTGTGAGTTCATGCTCTAGACTAACATGTTCGTGTCACGTTAAGTCTTTTAAACAAAAAAAAACCGTAAGACTTGCGTGGAACGCGCAGCACAGTGACAACTAGAGCTGGAAGAGCGATCTTTCGGAGCCTTTTCTAAACACTCTTCGGGTAACTGCTACAATCACACTTGCTGGGTACCCACTATCCCAAAACTATTCTTAATTTTTGTGTAGCAGGCTAGCATTCAATAAGCTATCCTTCGCCAATCTCAGGAAAAGCGTTGTATCCGCACACACTTGATAGAAGTTTTGTACAATTTCTCTTCGTACAGTGGCTGACGACGATGAAGAATTATAGCTGTGTAATGATACGCAGTTGCACTAGGCTGGGGTGTCAGCCATCTCCTTTATTTTTAACACCTTCTTCCTCTTCGTCTCCCTCCAACCCTGCCTAACGTCCATGTACACTCCCCCTCTTTGAAGGCTAATGCCTTCGGGGGTGATACATGGACACGTTTCTAATAATCGCAAACTCCAACACACCGTCATCGTTGGCGTAACCTTTCTTTTTGAGAACGCCATGCTCCACTGCGATTTGCACTACGAAATAAGGTCCTATGTGCACCTGCTTTGTGCCGGGAAGGCCATTTCTGACGAGCGCCAGATTGTTCAGTTGTATCTGAGGTGTCCACGTGTTGTGGCGGTGGTCAAAGTTTCTCTTGATATTTGCCCGGTATCGCTGGTAGGCTTCCAATGTTTTTAGTTTTTCGCACTATTGCAGGTGCTCTGCAATGCGAAATTCTTGATCAGCAGGAGGCACGGGTACCTTTCCAAAAGCTTCAAAATATGGGCTACAGCCGGTGCTCGCAGTGTGCTACCGATTGTGATGAGCAGCAGCTGCCTCGAAACAGCACTTCCATCCACCCTGAAAACCTGGATACATTGAAATGAACTGCATCAAATCCCGAATGATTCTTGCAGTCATGCCATTTTCTGCGGGGTGGTACGGAGCGCAGCGTCGCAACACAAATCCTCGTTCCTTGGTCCAATCTTGCAAACGCTGACTGAGAAACACTGGTAAATTATCTGATATTACTAATTTCGTACTCTTAAACATCTCTCGACCAAAAGAGAGCGATCACACTATTTGCGTCTGCCCTTCCCGGCTGTGCAGCCACTATTCTTGTGCACTGGTGTATTGACACTAGGAAAGACTGCGTTTTTTTTACTCGTGCAGCCTTCTTCTTGAGCTCTGCGAAATCCAAATGAATGACTTAAAGTGGTACGTCAAAATGTTGAGTCAAAATCATCTCTTTCGTTCTTTGAAGGTACTTGGCTTTGTGAACTTGATATTGATGACAAGACTGAGCATACCGTTGAACATCCTCTTTCATGTATTTCCACAGGAAACCCTGACGAATCTTGTGATATGTCCTTCAAAAGCCGGCATGTCCTTCTGAGTGCGGCTAGTCGTGATAAAGTTCCGAAATTCGAGGCACCATTGTTTGTGGGACTGTAAACTTTCTGTTGTGGAACTTAAGTGCTTCAGTTCCCTCTCACAATAACGTTGCGGTGACATTTTCCTGATCAGGAATTACCGCAAGCCTCAAACGCGCATCTGCGTCCTTGAGCTGTTCTCCAGGCCTGCGGTAGATCACGAAAGCAAACTGCTGGAGTTCACTCACCCACCTGGCACTTTTCCCTCGAGGTTCGGCGAGGTAAAGGATATACGTTAAGGCTTTGTGACCAGTAAAGAGCGTGAAGCTCCTGTCATCCAGGTAAGATCTGAAGTAGCGTATGACCATTAGGACTGCCAAGGCTTCCTTCTCTGTAGTCGTGTAGTTAAGTTGCGTTTTCAAAAAGGTGTACGAATTGTACCGACGGCCCTCTGTTGGCGGCTCCGTGGTGAGTCGGTATCTCTCCGGTAAAGCACTGCGCCTGGGCCATAATAAGGAGCAACGGTGTTCAGTTCAAAGGGCAACTTGAAGTCTTGAAGAGTCAGGACCGCATCCGACGAAATAATGATCACAAGGCAGTGATAAACAGATTCAGACTATGCTGTCCACTGAAATAGCACATTCTTAGTCATTTCTGTGAGACATTTGGTTTTCGTGGCATAATCTCTAATGAAGGGCCGGAAATGCCCTGCAAGACCCGCTAACAGTGCAAGTCGTTCGACTGATTCTCACTTTGTTGTCTTGGTTTGACCGTCAAATACTCTTACACTTTACTTTGGAAAGCTCACTTATCTTGACATTAATTTTGAGCTCGGTGTCACAAAGTGCTTGAAGTACACTAGCCAGATGGTTTGAGTGCTCTTTCCTGTTGCGGGAGTATAATAATATTTTGTCTTTGTAGACGTTACAAAACTTCCCGACAAACGGTCACAAGACGTCATTCATCATTTTCTAAAACCAGGCGGGTGAGTTCTTCTATACAAATGGGATTCGGTTATGTTCATAGATATCAAAGGGCGTGATGAATGCAGAATATTTTTTGCAATTTTGAGAAATCAGAACTTGCCAAAATCCTTTACATAGCTCAATGCGCAAAATAACTCTGAAACCACCCGTGTAAGCTATGATAGAGTCTATACGTGGCATAATAAACAGAAAAAACTCAGTCTGCTTATTAATTTGTCTGTAGGCCGTGCAGAGTCGAAGACTTCCATATTCTGACTGCAGCGGCTGCTTTAGGAGGGGGGCGGAAATGTTGTAGGCCTATTTGCTCAGATATGGGTGAACGTTAAAGAACTCCGGGTGGTAGAAATTTCCGGAGCCCTCTACTACGGCGTCTCTCATAATCATATGGTGGTTTTGTGACGTTAAATCTCACGTATCAATCAATCAATCAATCAATCAATCAAAACTTCCATATTCCTTTGGTGCAATGGTGATGGTCGAAGTGAACCCATCATCATTGATGTGGATGGACGGATGATCTGCGGATCAACATCTTTTGAATCTCGTTCGGAAGCCGCACTCTCTTCTCTCGTGACATATTATAGGACTTTTTCTCACCACCGTCGTATCACTTAGCTGGAATGCTACCTCAAACTTTGTAGTTGCCGTAGGTTTTCTTTTCAAGCACAGTGATTTCGGGTAAAGTGTCCCAACATCGTTTCCTGACGATGGCTTCCACGGAGTCATTCAAGGTAAAACTGCAGCGTTGCTAGTGTGGCGCTTTTCTTCTGTGGTAATTTTTCATGTCCAGCAGATATCAAGGCGAAGTGTACTGATGACTGGTCGTGAGAGCAGTAATTTAAACGGCACTCCGTCGAGTACCAATGCTTGCGCAGTGACAGTGTTGCCGAGACACGACATGGTTACACAAGTCCATTTATCGTGAACATCTCGCCTTCTATCGTATCCGTGTACTTGTACTGGCCTTCCCTGCTTTACTTTCACCCTCTCAACAATATTTGCGTTTATAACAAAGACGCTTGCTCTGCTGTCAACTGATGCACTCCGTTCCTTTCCATCAACAAAAACAGATATGTATAATAGACTTGCGTGAGACAAAAAAAAACAGCTTCTCTTGATGTCGTTGAGTGGAAGCCGAGACCCTCTTCATTTAGCTTTGTTACGTCATCTAGCTCTTCGCCATAGTCTTAGCCTCCCTGGTTGGTCAAAAAGGACACGGGTGTGGCAGTATGTTTCCAGTTTGCAAGTGGGCGTCATTCCTCAGCTCGTGTGGCCCCTGTATTCTTTGCAGCAGGTGTCAGGGGTTGGCACTGGGTTCCTAGGTCCTGGAGGTATAGGTTTCGCAATCCCTGCAGAAGTTCTTCGACCTTCTTGGGTCCTCGCATTTGTATTTACTTCTGGAGGTGCAGACTAAAACCAAGGATCATACGTGGAACCACAGACATCTCAGGCCAAGATAAGTCCACCAGCTGTAGCAAGCGCCTTTTCTCATGCAAATAGCTGATTGCTGATCCAGACCTGTATTTGAACGTGATTGCTTCGTCCCATAGCAACACCTTGTTCTCGCCGAAGGAGCTCAGAAAGCTTGCTTCCCACTCTATTCATGGATTTTTGCTGTTAGCGTTGACACGCCATCGTACCGATTCTTGGCTATGCCCAATAAGAATAGTCGCATGTTTTTCACTTTATCTTCGTCGCTGTGACAGTAGTTTTCATTGAATGCATACTTGTGAAACGTGAGCCAAGGCTCGGGAGTACTAGACTCTCCGTCAAACATGTCTAGCCTCACGTGTTCGCGACTAGGTATGCCTATTCTTTTTGTCGCGTTTACAAGGAAGCGCAGTAAATCATTTTGCTGCCATTTTGTTCTTGGTGCAGTTTAAGAAACATGTTGATCAGCTCGACGGAACTCTCAGGTGAAGCAGCGGTGGCAGGCTTCGCGCCGTTTCTTATTGGAGTCAGCACGAAATTCTCACAGTCCTGAAGTTTCCTGTTGATCCTCTCCGTTCTTTTAGCTAGTAAATGGTCTGGAGTGAGCTTCCTTTTAGTGCTTATATAGGAAACAAATGCGTAAGGGCTCAGTGCTCACTGCTCCCGGAAGAGCTAGTTCCTCTTCATCTTGAGTCGTTGCAGTAAAGATCCGGATGCCACCGCGTTTATTTGCTCCAATGATGAAGTCCACTCACATGTTGAATGTCCGCCCAAAAAATATACGTGGCTGCGCCAATTTGTAATGACACACAGTTGCACTAGGCTAGGGTGTCAGCCATCTTCTTTATTTCTAACACCTTCTTGCTCTTCGTCTCCCTCCAACACTGCCTATCGTCCACGTACAAGCTGTGGTGACTATGCGCCGCAGTTAATAGGTGATCAAGAACAAAGTTTTCCATTAGGTTGAAGCATTGTACGACCCACTCGTTGCACAATTTGCATTGCGTGACATCTGGTTGTTCCTTTGATAACCTAAAATGCTCTATTACTCATATTGACGCAATCTCTTCCCCGAAATCAGGCCTGCCTTAGGACAGTTTAGAAACAATTCCCAAGTACCAATGTGGCTCAGTGGTAGAATTCCGGGCAGGTACGTAGTGGAACCAGGTTCAAATTTCATCGTGTACGAGGAGTTTTATTTATTTATTGAGTTGTTTTTATTTCTTGTCATACTGGCGGCGGACTACAACGGTGCCGCATGTGACATGTGTTCTGTTCTCAAAACAGCTTTCGTTGTAAAAGTAAATCAGGCCATAGAAATCTTCCATCAATAATTCGGGGCTAAATGTGGTGATACTACCACGATCGATAGGTAAAGATGAAGAAGTTTCCTATTTATTCAGTGGCAGGGCTACCACAGAGTTGCTGTAGGTTCTATATGTTGTATGGATACACCCCATGGTCCCCATGGCTCCCTGCCTCTGCTGCACGGACTTCCAACTTCCACCGAAAAAGAGATCACTTGCCGTTGGGAATAAGTCTGCTGTGTGTCTGGGGTTTCTAGCTGTTTATAGTGAACAATGTTAGAAACGCCTCTCTTGTCTTGAAGAGAGAACTCCATGACATGACGTGGCCTCCATGAGAATAGGTATGTCGCACACATAGAGTTTCATACAACAACACAGAGACGAAAATGGCGCTGCAACCCTTGAGCCATCATGAAATTGATGGGAAGCACAGGCTTCGGATTGGATAGCGTTATCTATAGAACTGTCTTGCGTACCATCTTTTTTTGCAGTTTCGCTCTTTATCCAGCATGGACAGAAGGGTGGGTTGCAAAGAACCCGAGAAGTGGCTTCGTTGTTTAAAAAAGCTGAACACCACTAAGTATTTTGTTTGCCATGACGTTGCAGATTTTCCCGTAGCAGCATAGAAAAGAGCATAGAGGTCCATTTTTTTGATGAGCACTACATGTAAAACCTATTTTAAATCGGCTTAAAAAAGACGGAAAACCTAAGTACACGCCCGGCCAAGCTCCTCTGACTCGTAGTCCCAACAAAATGAGACTTGTGTATAGAGGGCAGGCCACTTGGAAAAACGCACCTGGCATTGCATTAGATGATACACTACTATTTCAGACACCGCTCGGCCCTTCCAATGCCTCCTACAATGACACCTCGTCTTCCCATAGAGAGCCTCCTGCCAGGGCGCCGTCTCGAAAGCCATGCTTCCAGCTGCGTGTTGAAAACAGCGCCGTGATAAAGCGCTCATTCACGCCATAGTGAACCTTGTAGAGCATTGTAACCACGTGCCGCATGGTCATGTGACACAATCTTGGCAGCTGCAAGGAAGAAGTTTTGCTTTCAACGTTTACCCCCCTCCTTCGCTGAGAGACGTATGTGAAGAGTTCATACCAGTGACAATGGTTGGGGCCACTCAACAACCAGGAGAAAAGAATCACTTGCATGTGGCATTTCATGCTCCGCGAGAGCAGACATGGTTGCCTCGTTATCTGCTGCCACGTTCCATTTCCCAAGTTTTTGTTATCGTCCGAAAACACCGCACGATTCTCAGCGCAAACCGCGCCTGCAGTTTTCTAGAAGGTTCCGGACTGTAGTAGATCATTTCGATAAGATCACGCCCACTGTGCGAACGATACAGACTGTTCTGGAAGCTACGCCACCACCAGCGATAACGCTAGAACATTCGACGGCAAGAGTATAAATGCCGACGCGCTTCGCCGCTTGTCAGTTGTTGATCGAAGGCCGACGCTCCGTTCGCCGCTATCAGTCCGAGACTGCTATCTGTGCGAGACTGCTGCTGTAATTGGACTTTCAGTTTACCGGGCACAGGTTCGCCCAAATAAACAGTTAAATCCCGACACGAAGTCTCCTGTCTTCGGCCACGTCACGACCCCGTGACATCTGGTGGAGGTGCTGCTTTGTTCATGTACCGGACGCCCCCGTCAAGCCGTGAACCCAGCCCACGTCGCGGAGAAGACACCGACACCAACCAGGAGCAGCGAACAAGCCGCCGACAGCAAGGGCTACCACCGGAGTACGGGATTCTACCAGACAAGGCGCGGAAGACGAAGGCCATGACCGTGACTGCAGCGACAATGACAACCGCAGCGTCCCAGCCCACGATGGTCATGCATCAACCCATGGAACCACCGATTTTCCATGGGTCATCGTTCGAAGACCCGGAGTCCTGGCTGGAGACATACGACCGTGTGGCCGCCCTCAACCACTGGGACCATGACGAAAAGCTGCGTCGTGTGTTCTTCTATTTGGAAGACACCGCAAGGACTTGGCTTGAAAATAGGGAGTCCACGCTCCGAACGTGGGATGTTTTCTGCGGCGCATTCCTTCAAACGTTCACGAGCGTCGCTCGCAAAGAGAGGGCCGCTGCTTTATTAGAGACTCGGGTTCAGCTACCAAATGAAAATGTCGCCATTTTCACAGAAGAAATGACCCGACTATTCCGTCACGCTGATCCAGACATGCCTGAAGAGAAAAAAGTTCGTTTCCTCATGCGAGGGGTCAAACAGGAGCTCTTCGCGGGACTGATGAGAAACCCACCGATAACCGTCCAAGAATTTGTAGCAGAAGCGACCACTATCGAAAAGACCCTGGACATGCGCACCAGACAGTATAATCGTCGCCTGACTCCAGAATGCGCTGCTGCTCAAACCAGTGACTCCGACAACCTGCGTGAAACGATCCGAACGATCGTGCGGGAAGAGCTGCGCAAACTGTTGCCTTCGGCGCAACCTCAAGTGGATTCGATCGCCGACATTGTGCGAGAAGAAGTTCGGCAATCACTTCGAATTCCCCATACACCGCTGCCCGAGCCAGAAACTATGAGCTACGCCGCTGCAGTGCGCCACAACGCTCCTCCCCATCCACGCCAAAACGCCGCCCTGTCGCACTTCCGTCGCCAGACACCACCGCCGCCACCACCCCCACCGACGACCTACCGTTCACCAGCGGGCCAGCGCAGTGCGCCGAGGAAAACCGACGTTTGGCGCACCCCTGACCACCGCCCACTGTGCTACCACTGCGGCGAGGCCGGGCACACTTACCGCCGTTGCCAGTACCGACAGATGGGACTGCGTGGCTTCGCCGTCGATGCACCACGTCCGCAGCCAGGAGAACGACCACGTGACATCGCCGACTACCTGACAGGAACTCGGTGGACACCACGAAGCCCTTCGCGTTCGCCGTCGCCCAGCCGCCGCACGTCACCGCACCACCGACAGTACTCTGGCCCAACGCGGGGCCGGTCTCCTAGCCCGTATCCGGGAAACTAAGGGCAGCAACCGGTGGAGGTGCGGTTGCTGTGCGACGAACTACCGAAGATCCTCCGACGACGACGACGCCGCGACGGAGCTTTCCGAACACAACGCCAGCCAGGCAAAGCCCTGACGGCGAAAGCTCATTCACCAAAGGTGGCCTGACGACGCAGCATGGAAGCAGCGGAACAAGCCGACGCAGCCGTGACCCGACGCCACGCCCTAACTGTAATGCGAGACGGCGAACTAGCGACCTCGACGTTCTTATCGACGGCCACAGTGTGACTGCTCTCGTCGATACTGGAGCCGACTATTCTGTCATCAGTGGGTCGTTCGCCGCGAAGTTAAAGAAAGTTAGGACAGCTTGGAAAGGCCCTGAAATCCGCACAGCCGGAGGTCATCTCGTAACGCCTGCAGGAATCTGCACAGCGAGAGTCACCATTAACGGCCGTATTTATCCTACAGACTTCGTAGTCCTACAGCGTTGCTCGAGAGATGTCATCCTTGGCATGGACTTTTTATGCCTCCATGGTGCTGTCATCAACCTAAAAACAAGGTCGATAACGTTATCCACAGAAGAAGCACTACCGCCGCGCACGCCGTCAGGACACCATGCCTTGAATGTGCTGGAAGAACAAGTCACTATTCCGCCTCGCTCAAGCGTCATTATTTCAGTCGGCGCTCCTAAATCACCTGACTTGGAAGGCGTCGTTGAAGGCAGTCAGCATCTGTTGGTCACCCGAAATATTTGCGTCGCAAGAGGAATCGCAGAGCTGCGGGGAGGCAAAGCAACGGTTATGCTCACGAATTTCAGCAATGAGTACAAACATGTGAACAAAGGAACAACGGTCGCATACATCGAAGAAATTGTCGAAGCCACCAGTGCTTTCGCCCTCGCCGATTTTGCGGAACCTGCTCAGAGGAACCAAGCCCCTCCCATAGCTTTCGACGTCAATCCCAGACTTCCGAACGATAAGCAAGAACAGCTCAAGGCCCTGCTCCTGCAATACGAAGATTGCTTTTCGTCGTCATCGAAAATTCGGCAGACCCCAATCACGAAACATCGCATCATAACCGAAGAAAATGCCAGACCACTCCGTCAGAGTCCGTACAGGGTTTCGACGCGAGAACGTGAGGCCATGAAGAGACAAGTTGATGAAATGCTGCGGGATGACATTATCCAGCCGTCCAAAAGTCCATGGGCATCCCCCGTGGTGTTAGTGAAGAAAAAGGATGGGACCCTACGTTTCTGCGTCGATTATCGCCGCCTGAACAAAATCACAAGAAAGGACGTGTATCCCCTCCCACGAATAGACGACGCACTTGATCGGCTCCATAACGCCAAGTACTTTTCGTCAATGGACCTCAAGACTGGCTATTGGCAAATCGAAGTCGACGAAAGAGACCGAGAGAAGACGGCGTTTATAACACCGGACGGCCTCTTCGAGTTTAAGGTGATGCCCTTCGGCCTTTGCTCAGCGCCTGCAACGTTTCAACGCGTTATGGATACAGTACTGGCAGGATTGAAGTGGCAGACTTGCCTTGTGTACTTGGACGACGTCGTCGTGTTTTCCTCGAGTTTCGACGAGCATCTTCGGCGCCTTGAAGCTGTACTTCAAGCCATCAAGACTTCCGGACTCACACTGAAGCCAGAAAAGTGCAGATTTGCGTATGAGGAACTCTTGTTTCTGGGGCACGTTATCAGCAAGTCTGGAGTTCGTCCCGATCCACGGAAAACAGCCGCCATCGCCGACTTCCCGCCGCCCACTGACAAGAAAGCCGTGCGCCGATTTCTGGGCCTGTGTGCCTATTATAGGCGGTTCGTGAAAAACTTCGCCCGCATCGCCGATCCTCTCACTAACCTTACCAAGGCCGACGTGGAGTTTAAGTGGGGAACGCCGCAGGAACACGCTTTCCAGGAGCTTAAACATCGCCTCCAGACGCCTCCGTTACTTGCCCATTTTGACGAATTCGCCGAGACAGAAATACATACTGACGCAAGCAGCGTAGGTCTTGGCGCCGTTCTTGTGCAGAGGGCTGACGGACTTGAAAGGGTTATTAGTTACGCCAGCCGATCGCTATCCAAAGCAGAAGCAAATTATTCCACAACAGAAAAGGAGTGCCTCGCCATCATCTGGGCTACGTCGAAATTTCGCCCCTACCTCTACGGCAGGCCCTTCAAAGTTGTGAGCGACCACCACGCATTGTGTTGGCTAGCCACCTTGAAGGACCCCTCAGGTCGCCTCGCACGATGGAGCCTGAGACTTCAAGAATATGACATTACTGTCATTTACAAGTCCGGCAAAAAAACACTCCGACGCCAACTGTCTCTCTCGTGCGCCTGTCGACCAACCGCTACCCGACGACCCGGATGACGACTACTTCTTAGGAACGATAACTACCGACGACTTCGCTGAACGACAGAGGGCCGACCCGGAACTTAAGGCCCTAATAGAATACCTCGAAGGCAGGACCGCCGAAGTCCCGAAGATATTCAAGCGCGCACTTGCGTCGTTCTTTCTACGAAACGGTCTTCTACAAAAGAAAAACTTTTCACCGCTTCGAGCTAAGTACCTTCTTGTGGTGCCTTCAGCTCTGCGACCAGAACTCCTGCAGGCCCTTCACGACGATCCGACGGCAGGGCACCTCGGTGTTTCTCGCACGCTCGCAAGGATACAAGAAAGGTACTACTGGCCACGTCTTACCACCGACGTCACTCGTTATGTGAGAACATGCCGGGACTGTCAGCGACGCAAGACACCGCCGACAAGGCCAGCGGGACTTCTGCAGCCAATTGATCCACCTTGCCGACCTTTCCAGCAGATTGGTATGGACCTACTGGGGCCGTTCCCGACGTCGGCTTTCGGAAACAAGTGGATCGTGGTAGCTACCGACTACCTCACCCGCTACGCCGAGACAAAAGCCCTGCCAAAAGGCAGCGCATCCGAAGTAGCTAAATTCTTCGTCGAAAATATTGTCCTACGTCATGGCGCCCCAGAGGTCCTTATCACCGACAGAGGAACGGCATTCACTGCCGACTTAACTCAAGCAATCTTGGCATACAGCCAAACAAACCACCGCTGGACGACAGCGTACCACCCACAGACCAACGGCCTCACCGAGCGGCTTAACAAGACGATCGCCGACATGCTGTCAATGTACGTCGATGTCGAACACAAGACGTGGGACGCCATCCTTCCGTATGTGACCTTCGCATACAACACGGCGGTGCAGGAGACGACGCAGATATCGCCATACAAATTGGTCTACGGAAGGAGCCCGGCAACGACGCTCGATGCCATGTTACCCAACGTCACCGACGAAGAAAACCTCGATGTGAGCGAGTACCTTCAACGCGCCGAAGAAGCCCGACAACTTGCGCGACTCCGTATCAAGAATCAACAGACGACCGACAGCCACCGTTACAACCTTCGACGACGCTTCGTGGAATACCAGCCCGGTGAACGTGTTTGGGTGTGGACGCCGATACGCCGACGTGGACTAAGTGAAAAGCTCCTGCGACGGTATTTCGGACCGTACAGGGTGGTTCGACGTCTCGGCCCACTTGATTACGAGGTTGTCCCCGACGGCATCACGAACTCTCAACGACGCCGATCGCGACCTGAAGTCGTCCATGTCGCGCGCCTCAAGCCGTTTCATGCGCGTTAACAAACTGAAACAGTGGTTTTTTTGTATTATTGTTGTATCGTAATTTATTCATTGTACTTTCTTGCATTATTATTGTACTTTCATCTTTAGTTAAAGCATCGGGACGATGCCTTTTTTCAGAGGGGGGCAATGCCACGTTCCATTTCCCAAGTTTTTGTTATCGTCCGAAAACACCGCACGATTCTCAGCGCAAACCGCGCCTGCAGTTTTCTAGAAGGTTCCGGACTGTAGTAGATCATTTCGATAAGATCACGCCCACTGTGCGAACGATACAGACTGTTCTGGAAGCTACGCCACCACCAGCGATAACGCTAGAACATTCGACGGCAAGAGTATAAATGCCGACGCGCTTCGCCGCTTGTCAGTTGTTGATCGAAGGCCGACGCTCCGTTCGCCGCTATCAGTCCGAGACTGCTATCTGTGCGAGACTGCTGCTGTAATTGGACTTTCATTTTACCGGGCACAGGTTCGCCCAAATAAACAGTTAAATCCCGACACGAAGTCTCCTGTCTTCGGCCACGTCACGACCCCGTGACACTGCAAAGCAATTTCTTGGGCCTCACTTGCGTTTTCAAGATTGCCGTTTAAAATGAGATGTGCGTAGACGTAGAAGCGTAGACCCACGCTCACGTGAATTTCTCGTTAATTCGTGACAATTTACGTAGCCTTCCCTACAAAGGAAAAAGCGAGCGATATTACAAATACGTGCGCACGTATCATTCATCTCTCGCGCGGCCATGCTTTATTCAAATATCCCGTTTTCAATCAGATTTCTGTAAATTTTTAGGATGAAAATACCACGGGACTGCATGACGGTGTCGATAATGCTGAAGCTGGCCACTCACTACTTTTTGGTAAAGAAAAAGAAAATGGTGGCAGACACATTTTAATGATGTTTAAAAGTTCATGCGTATAAAAATATGGCGCTTGAAACACAATAAGAACATTCCATTCCCCCGCTATCATTTACACTTATAACGGCTAGCCTTGAAGAATGACGATTACCGAGGTAGGACGCTACCACAAAAGGCGTTAATACAGTAGAATCCTCGGACAAATGTGATGTCTATTGGGCGTGGGAGATCTCTTCTTGTTCTTCAATAGAACTTTATTTGGGCCTGATTGGTCAATAGCTTTGAACTAAACATTCACAGTGCATAAAACACAAGACGCCCCGGATTAATAAAAGACAGAAGTTGGGCATGATAAGTCCAAGTGTCTATTCTACTTGGGGCGTTTCGAGTGTTTGCGCTGTTATCTTCAGTTCGGTTTTCCATATCACCTGTTTTTTATATGACACGCCGCGTTGTTGCACCAGGAAATAAATTGACGTTATACAGATGTGCTTGACATTCGGTTGACATGTAGGGTTATGAGTAATGTCACTAGAAGGCGAAACCTTGCGACCAGGACGCTGGTATCTCACAGTGGCTTGTTTCACTTATATCAAGCGGACATGGGCTTCTGTTTTTGCCAAGTCGCTTGTGGAACGCGCTTGCCACGCTCTTCGTGCTTGTGTGCATTTTCGCACAAAATAAAGGCGTTTTAGTCATCACTACGCTTGCCAATGGCGCGTTTGTCATGCACTATCACCGTACTGTTCGATGACATTGAGAAGTTGAGTACAGAAGTGTGACATCATTGTAACAAACATCTGTGTAATTCAAAATGGTTTCATGAATGAAATAAGTTAATCAATGTTAATTTCTCTTTGGCTCCTTTTGTGACAAATGATATGCTTATAGGATAGATAGTATGTCCCAGTTCTGTGTTATCTGGTCCAACGAGAACACACATACGGACACCACGTTTGCCATGTACCACGTGGCTGTGGGCATCGAAAGGCAGCGCATTCGTTTGCTGCAACACTGCTCTCGGCGTGCGACATGCTGTGAGGCACCACATTACATGCCATATGTGTTAAGATAGCCGCGAGCCAGTCTATATGGGAGAGAGCTCTAGCTAGAGAGGTGCCTTCTTCCTCGCCCCGTCACATTTGTCTAGTGGCAAAGGTACTCGGCTGCTAACCCGCAGGTCACTGGATCAAATCTCGGCTTTGGCGGCTGCATTTACGATGGAAGCGGAAATATTGTAGGCCCGTGTACTCAGATTTGAGTGGAGGTTAAAGAACCCCAGGTGGTCTAAATTTCTGGAGCCCTCTACTACGGCGTCTCTTATAACCATATTGTTGCGGATGTGATGGGTTTATTTACACTGAAAAATGTCAGCGCTCTACCGTCACTGCCGAATCACCATCGCTCTAGAGCGTCCTACCTCTTCTTTCTCGCTCTTTCAGTCCGCGTTACATTTTCCTCCGGGCCAGACGAAGCTCACCGAGCGAGCAGAAGCGATAGGTTGTTGTAGGGCTTCATTCGGGCAATGTGCACAATTTACGTCTTGCGCAAACGCCGGTTCTGAGCTCTCCCCTTCGCAACAACATAAGTGATGTCACTTAGGCACTGAGTAATGAATGACGAATGATCCTGGGTACTTAGAAAGAAACATCTGGCAAAGTTCTTCTTTCAAACGGGCATCCACAGCCAGACCAAATCACCTGTAGCGAAAGTCACAGGTGGATGTTTTGTGTCGTAACGGTCTTTCGCGCCAGTGTGGGCGGAAAGAGTTCGGAGCCGAGCAAGTCGACGGGCTTCTTTGGCGCGACACAAAGTCTTCAGCGCGACACTGGCGTTTTCGTTCGTCGAAAAAGGAAGTATGAAGTCAAGGAAACTTTGGGGATGACGAGCATTGAGAAAAAAAGAAATGGGTATAATTTGTGACCTCGTGTCTCGTGGTATTAAAGGCGCATGTAACAAAACGTATTGTGGCATCCCAGGTCTTGTGATCCGCTGCGACGTACATTGAAAGCATGCTGATGATGGTGCGACTGGTGCGCTCAGTGAGGCTGTTGGTCTGAGGGTGGTATGGCGTAGAATGCTGATAATGACACCCAAAAAGCCGTAGCAACTCTTCGAGAAGGTCAGCGGTAAACTGCCGCCCGCGATCAGTTATCACCACACGAGGGGTCCCGCGATGGAGTGCGATCGAGTGCAGTAGAAACCATGACACATAACATGATGCTGCTGAAGCAACCGCCATCGTTTTAGTGTACCGCGTCATGTAATCTACGCACACAATAATCCAGCGGCGGCTGGTGGTAGACTTGGGGAAAGGGCCCAGTAAATCTATGCCGAATTTTCCGAATGGTGATGTCGGTGGCTTAAACAGCTGCAGTGGGCTGGCCAATGGTGTGATAGGTTATTTGTGGCGTTGGCAGACATCGCAACTTGCAACGCAGTGCTTGGTGGTCTTCCAGAGTCGAGGCCAGTAAAAACGTTGTCGGATACGGTGAAGCGTTCAGGCAAATCCAAGGTGCCCAGACGTGATGTCATCGTGCATGGCTTGGAATACCGCAAGACGCAGGCATTCTGGCACGACGAGGAGTAGTGTGAAACCATGGCTGGAGTAATTCTTGCGATGTAGTAGGGTGTCATGAATCACAAATGGCGTGGCACGTTTAGAGCTGCGAGCCTAATCAATCATTGGTTTTAGCGAAAGGTCACGCTGTTGCTCGTGACGGAAGACGTCCAAACTTTGGAAGTTGGATGAGATTGCAGCCAGGTAGATGTCGAAATCATTATAATCAGCATCCACAGTTGGAGATGGAAGAAGAGATAAGCAGTCGGCATCTGCGTTACATCGACTGCTCTTGTAGGTCACAGTAAAGTTATATTCTTGAAGCCATAAGGCCCAACGAGCCAACGAACCAGTTGGGTCACGTAGTCTGACGAGCCAACAATGAGAATGATGACTTGTGACAATCTTTAACTGCCGGCCGCACTAATAGGGTCTGAACTTTCGGACGGTGAAAACAACCGCAAGACATTCCAGTTCGGTGACCGTATAATTCCTCTCCCCATTAGTCGAAGTACGACTTGCATACGCCACGACGTGCTGGCGGCTGTCGTGATACTGAGCTAGCACGGCACCAACACCAATACCACTAGTATCGGTATACAGTTCCGTGAGTGCTTCTGGGTCAAAATGGCACAAGAGGGGCCCGGAAGTAAGCAAATACTTCAGCTGCTCGAGAGCAGCCCCACAATAAACGGTCCATCAGAATGGGGTGTTTTTGCAGAGCAACTCTGTCGGGGGATGAGCAAGCTGGGCGAAGTCTTTGATAAACCGACGAAAATAAGAACACAGGCCCAGGAAGCTACGGAGATCCTTCACAGACGTTGGTTGCTTGAAGTCTCGGACAGCACAAATTTTTTTGCGGATATGGCCGTATACCGTGCCTGTCGACTAGAAATTCAAGCACAAGGGCTTGACGGTCACCAAAATGACACTTTATTGCGTTTAAAATGAGACCAGCTTGTTTGACGCATTCTAGAACAACGCTAAGCCGATGGTTGTGCTCATGGAATGTCTTGCCAAAAAGCAATACATCATCGAGAAAACACATATATATCTCCCATTTGAGACCGCGAAGGATGGAGTCAATGAATCGCTCGAAGGTAGCTGGGGCAGAACATAAGCCAAACAGCGTAATGTTAAATTCAAATAACTCATCAGGCGTGACAAAAACAGTCTTTTCTTAGTCAGGCGGATGCATTGGTATTTGCCAGTATCCAGACCTTCGGTCGACGGACGAAAAGTATGCGGCCGAGTGCAGACAATCAGCAGCATCGTCGATGCGTGGTAGCGGATACACGTCTTTATTTGTGACGGTGTTGAGACGGCGGTAGTCGACACAAAATCACCAAGAGTTGTCTTTCTTCTTTACCAATATAACAGGAGCTGCCCAGGGACTGCTTGACTCTTGAATAACGCCTTTCTGCAGCATGTCGTTGAGCTGATCGGCGATAACTTGTCTTTCTGACGGCGATACGCAATAGGGTTTCTGGCGTATTGTGTAACATCTCTCATGTTGATGCGGTGGTGTATACGATATTCGGGCAACTTGGAACAACGCTTGTTTTGAGCGAAATTAAAGACTCCCGCATAGCGTGTGCGCACTTTCTCGTGGACATCCTTCTCGGAAGAATGCAACGACTTTTTGATCATACGTTTTCTCTCGGCTGAGTAGTTGGGCACAGTCTGACGGATGGCTGGAGACTCTGAGACCATTCTGACGTCAGTTAGGGTCTGCTACTCGAACGTTCCCAGTTTTAATCCGGCTGGTAGAACAACAGACTGTGGGGCTGCGTTGAGCGCCCACAAGCAAGCATGTTCGTCGATGGCTCTAAGGACAGATTGTGGGACCAGCACATTCTTCTTGATGGCGTTTGCATGATCAGGCTCTACAAGTACAGTGCAGGGTCCTGAGCATACATGAGAATAGCAAACGGGTACAAACACTGCTTTCCAACCAGGGATCGTCACATCTTCAGGCAACAAAAGCGCATCAATCGGTAGAGTCGGGAAATCATCAACTATTGCAGCGGGCAACGTACTTTGTGAAAGAATCTCTCCAGTTCTACAGTCAAGCGTAGTGCCGCATTCATGAAGGAGGTCTAGCCCTAAAATGACGTCATGAGTTTCGCGAGCCAGTACAGTGAATTCAACTCAGAAATTTTGTCCACCAATTGTGAGTCCAACTGAGCAACTACCAACAGGGCTTAACGCTTCGCCTCCTACTCCACGAAAAGTTTCTTTATGATTCCACGCGAACATAACTTTGTGACCCAAGAAAAGATGTTTGAAACGAAGACTCATAACCGAAACAGCAGCACCAGTGTCTACAAGAGGAAGAGTATCTATACTGTCTATACACACATGCACTTTGTTCATCAACATCACAGCAGAAGGAGGAATTGGCGAAACTGACGGTCCCGCGACCGCACCTCCATCGGTCACACCAGTTAGTTTCCCAGCTGATGCGGGGAAGGTAATCGATGACGCGGAGACGGCGACCGGCGGGACCTTATCGGAGGTGGCGTCAGGCTTCGCTTGGAGGTGGGGGACTTGCTGCGAGATTCGTTAGACTATTGCTGTCGGGGACTGTGGTCGGCCGGGTGAGAGGTCCAGGTATCATACATACGAGGCGGGTACGTCGAAAAACGTGGCGGCACAGGCGTTTTGTACATACGAGCCGGATACATCGAAAAACGTGGCGTTGCAGGCAGCCGTCTGGGACAGAAGCGTGAAATATGCCCTAGGAGACCGCATGTGTAGCGATTGGGGACTTGTCGGCTTACATTAGCAGGAGCAGTGGTGGCAGCAGAAATACACGCAGACAGGTCGTGCTCCGCAGGAACATATTGTGATGACGCATAGTAATCTTCTGGTAGAGGCCTGTTTGACGACGGCCGGAGGTCCGCAGCGGCACGTCGAGATGATGACATCCGGTGGTGGCCGTGACCCGTCAGGAAAAACGGAAGATGGGGGGTAAACTCTGCAGTTTCAGTTCACGGCTGGTTTTCGACGTGGTGCTCTCGCATCCAGTATGGGGGTGGTTCGGGGCACGCGGCGAGCGAGCATTGGTGGTGAACGTCACCTGCTTGAAGCCGTACGAGCTCTTCTCGAACTACCCGACGCACGAGGAAGGGAATGTCTTCGCAGGCGGCGACGTCCATACTTGCAACAGTGGGAACATTGTAAAGCGCCCAAACTTGGGTAAAATTCTCCGGGTCTTCAACGCCTCGAATGCGCGACAATGCTGCCTGAAAATAGAAGGAGTGTTCAAGTTTTCTTTCGTTTTCAAAAAACTGTACACATCCTCGGCGATGCCTTTTTGACTTCGTCAGACATATTTGCGTTGACGATCCCGCGAAGCTTCAATATTTCTTCAATGTGGGTTGTGCTCGTTTCGCCGGGCAACTGAGCCCTACGTGACAGCGTTTGCTCAGCTTTCTTTTTCATCGAACTCGTGTCCCCAAAGCAGGCCTTCAGTTCCTTAACAAATATATCCCGAGTGGGGAGGACATGCTCATGGTTCTCAAACCAAAGCTAGGCTGTCCCGGCGAGGAAGAATACTACGTTCACGGGCTTCGCCGGCGCCTCCGATTCGTAGTAGAGGCTCACTCTGTCGAAGTGTTTTAGCCAAGCGTCCACGTTTTCGTCAGTTTTACCTGAGAATATTCGTGGCTTAGGTGCCAAGTAGTCTTGTTGTCGAGGTCGACGGCCACCATGTTTCAAGTCGGTGGCACTGGTGGATGCAGCAGCGTAGTACGTCAACGGGATTGCTGTGTCGTCGTTCATGTTGATGTTGTCCGGGGGTAGGCTAGCTAAGCGTCTGCTTCTTCGAGGAACTTCTCTAGCGGGAGTCCAGGATGGCAAGTTACCCAGCATCGCTCCACCAAAGCTGTGACGGATATGATGGGTTTATTTACACTGAAAAATGTCAGCACTCTACCGTCCCTGCCGAATCACCATCGCTCGAGAGTGTCCTACATCTTCTATATTCTCGGTCTTTTAGTCTGCGTTACAATATGGTGGTTTTGGGATGTTAAACCGCACAAATCAATCAATCAATTTCTTCTTCCTCCAGCTATGCTGAATGCGTAAAACCTGTGAACGCATTAAGCATTAGATAGGCTACAGTCTGTTGTAGTCTGACGATGCACAGCAATTTCGTACTGACGGGTAAGTGCCACCGAACCAGGCCCGCTCCAATGCGGGCCCCATTCACGCCGGCTTACACTCGTATCTCTCGCAGGATGACCCGGACGACAACGAGGCTCCTGCTGCCACTGCTGCTCGTGCTGCCGCTGCTTGCCGATGCGTCTAGCCCAGCGCAAACCTCCTCACAGCGTCGCTGCGGCCACGTTTTGCGAGAGTTCATGGAATTTGTCTGCGAAGGAGTCATCTACGATCCATACGAGTCGGCAGCCCTCAAGAGGGCGCTCTTTGGTACACGCACCCAATGCTTGGTTCAAAATTCAGTATCCCACGTGTCACATCTTTCGCAGATCTTCTATCTGCCACTCCTGGCTCTTAGATCTGTGCACCAGTCGCATGGTCAATAGCTCTATTTAGATGTGCAAATTTTATTGCTTGGTGGCATCTTGTGCAGAAGATTGTCGTAAGAGTGACAGGGAACGCGTGACCCCCACTCCAGTTCTTTCTGGTATTTGTGTTCGCCCTGTTATTCGTACCAAGTAATGCATCGCGAGCTTGTCCCGCAACAATTATAACGGAAGGCCGTTTTGATAAAGTTCAATTTGAAGATGTAAGGTTACCCGAAATCACGCACTACTTATGGGAGTCAGAACTGGATTGACCATTTCTTGGTGAGCTTTGGAACATGAGGTGCCTTGATGTAGCGATTAGGTCATTCCTCAGAATATAATGTTATCACCTGTGCTTTGCATGTGACGCAGAGCTTTCGGTTGCAATTTAGAGCATGAAATAGGGGAGCCAAAGAGCCTGACTAGTGTCAATATGAGAAACAACAAATAGCAATGAAAGAGTAATGTAACACTAATTGGCAGTAACGAGCACGTCCTAAATTTTTTGCGTACAAAAGGCTCGAATCTAGCAGTACAAGATAGCGCCACGAATAAAGGCTGGCGTGATACATCGCAAAGCATGCCAGCGCATTTATGAATAAGTGGTTCAACCTCTCGTCTGTTAAACGATCACCCAACATAGCCGTCTCTCCAGTGGGGTGATCCTTTACAGTGATACGACGCACAGTGAACATTAGTGAGTTCCAGTTGTCCTTCCAACAAGCTTGCGCGAATGTGCACACTAAGTTTCAGGCCATTTGAAGAAACATTCGATGCGTAACGCATCTCTAAAGTTGATGTGCACAAGTGTGTACATCGTGACTAAAGGGAACGCATCATGACAACTTTCTGTGGCATTAAATTCAAACCCATGTTACAAGTACTATACCAAAATAGTGGGCATCAAATTAGCGAGTGCTAATTCATGATAGCTTGGGCTCACAAAGAGTAAAGGCCTGTTACAGAAGACCACAAAGAACTAGTGAGTGCGGTCTTTCTTATTCGCACACTGTCTCGCATTGATGTATTCCGCATGGCCAAACAAACTCGAATTCACATTGCGCTTGTAAGTAATAATGGTACAGTAAGTAATAGTCGTTAGCAATACCTGACTGGCCATCTGCGCTATTGATGCGGCCAGCATCACAACCGGGTAATGTTTCTTCCACCTGGAACACTTAGCGGTGGGTAATGTGACCACAGGTTTTGCAGCGGATCAGCGAAGTTTCTCGTTTGCGAATGTGTCGAACACTGACTCCTCTAATAATGGCTTCTGGTTTCGATATTGTTACAAGAAATTCTAGTCTAAGAAGGTTCCGTGAATACAGAGCCTTCTTTGCAACATGGGACGAAACGCACGAGCCGAGTCCGATTGTTCTGTCTGCTGGTACCTTGTACAGTGTCAATTTTTATGAAATTGAGCACGGCGACGCGTGGCGTGTGTGCTCCGGCTGCTGCTGGCAGCGCATTCAAGGGAGACCGAGAGCAACCACAGTCACTCTACGCGTCATCTCGTGCCGAGAAAAACAACCACCCGTTGCTGATATGAAACCTGCGGCAAAATTGCGACCCCCCCCCCCCCTTTCAAAGCAATTATGCGAGAGTCGGTAATCGCTTTGAAGGGGTAGGGGTTGCAATCTTGCCGGTATATATCAGCAACAAATGGTTTTTCTTTCTCACCACTATATTACGTGCAAAGAGACTCTGGTTGCTTTCGCTACCGCTTGAACGCGTTGCCAGCAGCCGCCCGAGTGTGCAGGCCACGCGTCGCCATGTTCCCTTTTATAAGAATTGACACTGTATATTCGGAGAAACGTGAGACACGGAGCGACCTACTATCGTTTAAGAAGAAACAAACACCGATGTGACAGGCTGGTACAACGCTTCATGTAAAGTAACCCATTAGCTAAGATCTTCTCCTGTGGGCTTTCATTTATTTTCCTTTATTTATTCATTTGGCCAATGCTTTAGATAACATTGCAATAGAATGGAAAGGTGGGTTAGTTGCTAATTCACAATTATTCAGCTGTGTGCTGTGTGCCTCCTGTTTGCTTCGTGTCTGTGTTCCTCCCGCGCTCCCAGTTTGCTGAACTCTAGACAACTTTCTTAGCTCTGGGTCAAAAGACGGACGTACGCGCTTAACTAGGATCCCAGTGCCAAAGGTATAGATTAGAAGCACCACCACAGAGGCGCAGTAGTCGCAGTGACAGTACAAAATGAACAGCATGTAGCAAGTTAGACACAATATAGAAAATTCAAATAACATATTAAATGAGAACAAGGTGATGAAGCATATTTTGCTTAGTATTTGAAACTAAGAAAAGCAACGTAACTCAACGAAGCTACATAAACAAATGCGAATTCAATACAAATAGTAGTGCAAATAATGAATACATTGTACTACAAGAGAATAGGCGATTAAGGGGTACCTCATTACTATAACAAAAGAAAATAACAATGATACTACAAACAGTCTAGAAAGAACAATCTTAATAGCTTCTTTAAATCATAAAAAGTGATGCAATTTGTTCAGATACACTCATAAAGGGATGATGAAAAAAACAATTGGTTGATTTACATTGATAAATTGTTCACTGAGAATTCTAATGATCTGAATAGTGCCGTCATAAGTTCAGTATTAAAGAAGAAAATCAAGGTCACAGTGTCAGTCTTAAATTTCGCGCTGGAATCTGTGTGCCTGACGTCACGAATGTCAAAATTTATTTTCGTATTCTGCAGGCATTGGCTCAACAAAATCTAGTATCTGGCGTCATCAGTAGACAATGTGCCTATTTTGTGCTTATTTTATTACTGATTGTGAGCCACAAACTCTTTAGTAAACGCCGTCAACTCTCATGGCGTTTGGTGCAGGAGTTGTCATCTGCATTTTCTTTTTACGGGCTTTGTCGCTCACTAAGCACTCTCTCGCCTCAACCGTAGTGATTTTAGAATTGTGAAAGAATAACTTACTAATAACAGAAAAAAAGTATTCAGCTCTATAGTATCTCTTTGATGACGAATAATTTGCTGGTTCTGGTTCTAAGCAGGTATTTAGTTGAACGAAAGTTTGTAGACAAGACATTTTCAAGACTCGGTTCGTGTTCCAAAGAAGTGACTTGAGTAAACGCGTGGCAGTGTAGAAAATATTGATTGTGCTTATTATCAATTGGCCCAGAAATGTGAGTTCATGTGCATTGTTTAGTTCCTGTGTTGTGATCTTGCTAGCTGGAGGCCTAACTAATTAGTGGGAGAAAACAACGGACAAGGTGAGAGCACGGAGCGTCAGTTAGAAACCTAATTTTTTTGCAGCGTACTGTTAATGCGCTTAAATTTAAAGGGAACATTTCGAGACGTTCTGTGTGAAAAACGTGATGTCTTAGTTATCCGTCGCTGGGTTTCAGCTGCAATAGAGAGTGCGCATACCTCGAAAGAAATCTGCGCGTTTTACCTACTATTCAGGTGTGGCGAGTGCCAAGTGCACCTGAAAAGTTAAACGTAGTGATGTTTATGGGAGATACTTGTGAGTAACCTTTTGACCGCCTGCTGCCTGTGAATGTGTTTTTTTTTTTGCTAATAAATGTTTGGTTGAAGCATGGCACTACGTTCTGCCTGTCAATTTAATTAGGTTGGAAGTCAATGGACACAAAATAACCCACACTGAGTGTGCTCGTGTTCATCTTGCAGGGCAGCGATTCTTGATGGTGGGAGAGAAGAGCCCTTCGATGGGATTCCTGCAGCCCGAAATGGCCCATCAGCTCCTGGAAAAGCGAAACTCACAAGGTGGCATTGTGTTCGAATGCTGCTACAAGGCGTGCAGCATCGTGGAAGCGCAGAGCTACTGCCCCTCCTAGGAGTGAAGCGATGCTCATCGAATGTTCTTGAGACAAACAAATGGATGCTGGCGTAAATGGCACAAAAGATAAAATGAAATACCTTACCCTTGCGGTGGATCCACTGGTCGCCTTGACTTGCGACATTTTGCTGCCTTCCGCACACTGCGCATGGCAGTGAAAAGCGAGTGGTTCGTTCACACTGAATGAATCACCTGCGCTCTAATTTAAGGCTCTTCGACTTGTGTCGCGACACTTCAAGATTAGTTGACCGAGAGCAACTATGTGAATTACAACGTAAACTTAGTACGTGATTTCTTGTTGTGCTACGGTTTACTAGACGACGGTGATACAGAGACTACTGGACAGGTCACTCAATCAATCAATCAATCAATTGCAACTCGCAAAAAAAATGGCAGATCCCACAGTCAGTGGGAATCGATGATGTGTGAAGCTTGAATGAGGAAGGTTAATATGTCACTTTAAAATGAGCACAACGTTACGATGCAGACGTAAATCGCTCTGTACATTACTTCAGTAAAACGCAACCTGCAATTCACTCCCTCTGTTCTATAGAGTGGAGCTCTCCCAGCGGTATTTCTGCTGTCGCCAGGGAGTGGAAGGTTGGTTGTGTCCATCCTGCCTCGTCGTTGATTTTGCGCCTTGAGAAGTATGGAGACCTTCAGGTCACGAAGAAAACGAATGTCGACGATAGCTTGACGAACTACACGCTCCTATATTGTTGTTTTGTTCTCCTTAGAAAACGAGAACACTCGCAACTTTGGTCTCTTTGACGTGACAATTTGCAACGAAGCTTCACCCAACCAATGAGATTTGCAGCCTTTTATATTACGCATATCCAGTGCACAAAATGCATCACATATCCCCGCTGCAGCTCAAAGACACAGAAAAAGACGGTCTTCTCGTGTCACCAACAAGCACGTTAGTAAGCCATAAGAACGTTCGTCTGGCTTGGTAATCAATGCCCGTAGAGCGAGGGGCAAGCGTAGGCACGTTTGTGCAGCAAAACAAGCCAGTGTAAATCATAGAGAAACTTACATAAAGAGTGGACGGTCCCGTAGGGCCCTGTGGCCCAGCTACGGCACTGCTTTCAGCGCCACGAGTGGTTGGTAAGACACCATAATGTCTTCAGCATAAATACAATAACAAAGTTTTGCTTTTCGACGCTGGGCTTTGAGCCCGTATCCTTATGCTTCGAGAGCGAGTGTCTTTACCACTAGGACACTCAACCATCCTTCCGCGAAGGGAATGCATGTACAGCACACTTAAACCACATGAATGTGCCTCTGTGCAAAGCAAATGAAGAAAGACCACGCTTTCTAGTCATACTTTACTCTTTGTTGTTGTGCTGCATTGAATTTGCTCAGCGGGACGTGATGTAGAGCGGATATAAAAAATTGCATGAATATTAAAATTTCCTTCCGCAAAAAATTGAGGCCAAAATTAGGCAATAATTGTCCTCTTGAAGAGGCTACTACACGTCTTAAAAAGGAAGTAAAAGTGAGGATAGGTACGCCATCTATCGATTCGTCAGAGCGTTTCTTGGTGGGCCACGAATAGGCTACAGTGCCCACTCCTAATATAGTATAATTCTCTATGGTCTGAGCAGAGTGACGTCAGAGCCCTTGCCAGAAACAATGAGCAGGCCTGAAATTATCTAGGTGGCATTGACCGAGCCCGCAAGCAGATTCGCAGCGCAAAAAGAAACTAAGTAGACGAAATGTAAAGCAACAGAACTTTAAAATGTACTTATGTGCAAACGTGCGTATAGAAATCTTTGAAGGGCAATGCAAGTGATGCGTACCGACCTTTCAGAGGCATAGGGTGAACGGCCGCGTTGAACATTATTGAAGAACTAACGTGATTAGAGTCCATGTAAGGCCTCAGAGAGGTCCATTTAAGAGCCGATCTTTGCGGACAGCTTTCGTTGTGGCTAAAAGCATTCCGTTTTTCTCATTGGTTTTGAGAGTTTTGCATGCAGCGTGACGTCAATATGACGCGGAAGAAATACCGCTAACAGGTGTCGCACTTCTTGCTAGCTCTAGCCAATCAGTGGCGGCAGAATTGAACATTTTCACGAATGGGACACCGTGAGAATGGCGCCTTTGAAGCCTCTCATAGTTACTGCTTACACGTTCGCGCTTCTTAATTAGGATATACTTGGTTTTTCACAGTGTTTCAGTTCCCGCACAATGTACCTCGTTTGGTCGTGACCATGTGAAACTGTTATGAGTGGTTTTATACGTTGCGCATAATCACAGAGGCTGTTCTCGAACCACAGGCGGTAACAGATGTCGCAGCCGAAGCCAAAGGGCCGCTGGGGAATTTCCCGCCTAAATTGGGCGTTCGCCCCTTCGACAGGCTGCTCCTTCCATAACGCCGCGTTTTTGCAAGCGTTTGCCATCACGAGGTAACTAGGCGGCGTGGTTTGCAGGATCCGCCCACCCCCCAGCGCTTGAATTCTTGTTCGCAATTTAGCACGACTTTGAAGGCTGCTGTATCACCGGTGTGCAGTTGCTGCCAGCACTTGGCCTCCCAGGCCTGTTTTCGTGCCCAGACTGCACCATCGACCTGCCGAATGCAACCCCTCTCAGGTTTCCACTGTCCGCGCTCTTCTAGAGTTGTCTGAGGCTTATCCATGTGACACCTCTCAGTAGAAACGAATGCGGGCGTGCTTAGCGTCATGGCTGGGACGGAATGAACGACACCGCTCACAACGCAGCAATAGTGTTGGCAGGAAGTGCACGTGCTTAGGTACGACGCCTAGAATGACGTACCTGATAGTACAGCCACTGGAGACCCATCAACACCGATGCAGAACGGTTTTCCGTCTCTCCTAGCTATATAAAGCTTTCTTTGTAAAATTGGCAGACACCACGTACAGTGGGAATCGCTGATATGCGAAGCACGAGTGAGAAAAGTTTATATATAAATTTAAAATCAGCACAACCTCAAGAGGTGGAAGTAAATTGTGCCGTACATGACTTTCATGTCATGATTAACATGTTTCGATGTGTCGTTTACTTTCGTCATCTATTGACGTCACGTGATAGCAAACTTTGTATATGTGGATCTAGCAAAACGGCCACCAGCACGCTATAAGCGTGGTATATAGTCATGTTCTTACATGAAACGCGCGTCAGCATTATCATGTTTGCACCAGTCATATACTTTCGTCATCCATTGAAGTCACCTAACACCAAATTTGGTATATGTGGAGCTAAGAAAACGGCCGCGAGCGCACCAGGAAGGGCCCACTATACTCCAACGTTACGTTGACGCGCCTGCACGCTGGGCATATCAACGCTATGTTAGCGAAACGCGAGCACTCTATAGTGTGAGGCCAGGAGCGACTGGCGCAGCCAGCGTCCGTATAGGCGCGGCCCGACGGCAACCGGCGCGAAATGCGACATGTTGCATTTCGGGCTGATTCGTTACTTAGAGAGATAGAGAGCTCTGCGTCTGCCTCTTTTCGTGATGGAGGGACGATAGACGTGCTGAAACGCGCATGCGTCAAAGCAACGCAGCGCGGGGCGTCCCTGCGAGCATATGGAAGGACCTGCGCCTAGCTGGCGTGGCAACGCCGGCGTGACGCGACGAAACAAACGCCGGCACGCACGCGCACCCGGTAACAACACCTTGACTATGGCATGTAGTCATGGCACGTATCTCAATATTACCATGTTTGAACCAGTCGCACACTTTCGCCTTCCATTGACGTCACGTGATACCAAGTTTAGCATATGTGAAGCTAGCAAAACAGATGTGAATGCATCATGAGTGTGGCATGTAGTCAAGTTGTTACCCGACACGCATGTCGTGATTTTTATGTTAGCATCTGTCGTTTGTGTTCGCCATACAATCATATCACACTATACCAGTTTTCGACCATGTCATGTGAACGAAACCACCGCAAGAACAGCAGGACCATGACCTGTAAAACATGACCTTCATCTAATACATGTCATGACTTTTATGTTATGACTAGTATAATATGTTTTTCATACAGTCACGTTATTCATATGGTAAGTTTTGGTAAGTTTGCTATCGATACCTTTATCGAAACAGCTAGGAGAGATATAAGTCATAGGCGGCTAGATAGATAGATAGATAGATAGATAGATAGATAGATAGATAGATAGATAGATAGATAGATAGATAGATAGATAGATACGCTCGAAGTCACCGAAGTTCGCTAAGAAATGCTTCACATTTAAAATTTGTTCCGTGAAGATCCGTGAAACTTTGCACAACAAACCTTCGTGAAGATATTACAGTGGAACATAGGGGAACCGGCACAGGGAGCAACGACAAATAATACTATGTGAAAGCACCACTGCCAAGAAAATTGAATATTTCAGTTTATTTATTGAAATAATTTATTTTTACGGGAACGCACACACTCAGCGTCATCGTGAGCAATATGGCCTGTTCCCTCCCATGTCTTTCGCTCAGCAGCAGCCAGAACGCCGTAACTACGCACTGGTTAGCGTTCTCATCTGTGATCAAAGCTTGTCACGGCACGGCTTGTCTTCACGTTACCTTCGTCTTATAATGAAGATGTATCTAAATATAACACGGTAGCAAACTGGGCGACTCTGACTATTTTTGCGATGGGGCTAGCCAAAGAAAACCACGCATCTACACTAAGTGAATCATGACCGGTGGGTGAAGGCCTGGGTATTGTATCTGTTAGTAACCGTACGTTGCCCCAGTGTCGCCCCATATCATTGAATGTCCATTGAGTGAAATCGCACAACATAAACAGTCGATCACAAAGCTATGTCCAAAGGTCCATAATGTCTACGTTGAATTCGCTGATTAGCCTAAATGCTTTGTGCTGGTAGATGTCCTATATTGATCTTTTATTTACGAACATAATAGGTCTTTTGCATACCTATAGAGGAAGCGAGCATACAACATCACAGGTAACCAAATAGATACAAAGTTGAGGAAATACAATGTTTTGAGGGACGATACGCACAACAGCGTAACACTTACAATACCGAGTACAACAATATTACATTGGTGCTCTTCCCATACACGAGAAGAATACGAGAGAAAAATAATAAAAATCACGTACTACGCATGAAAACTATATATATGTACAAAAGATTACAATGCACTACTGCAAAACACGTTTTTCATTATTGCAACAACAAGAATAACAGCAGAATATAACTATACTGGCTCTGTTACCTGCTCCAAAAAAGAACAAATTCATCGATATCTGTTATATTAACAGCGTCACCTCGTAGCGCGTTCCAAGCGTTGACAGCGCGAGGGAAAAAGGAATATTTAAACGCATTGCTGTGGGCACTGAAGGGACGACTATCTGGCACAACTATAATTGATATTAGTCTTACTTCAAAACTTTTCTTCTGTTTCTTACATATAGCTCATTCTCGAGCGTTACTACAGTTTCCCCTAATAATGTTGCCGTAACAATGCACAACGGAGAAGCAATAGAATACGCGGGATTGAAATAATGTACGCAAGCGAGAGGGTTGTTTTCACTTGCTATCGTCCCTGCATTAAACTTGCCATCTTACACTGACAATCATAAGTAATCATGAGCCTGACTACGCTCTCAAAAAAATCTCCTGTGTTCCGCGAATCAACCCACTCCTATGCATTCTGCTGCTACGTTATACCGGCAAACTTGTCATTATCTACTACCCACCTAATTATCCGGCTCCACCTCACATGTTTGCTAATAGAATCCAGTCAGTTACCGTTAATGACCAACGGTTATCCTGCATACGCGCTGCATCCCCGACCCGTTTCAATTTGTTTTTCTGGATTTCAAATTTGATAGCCTTAACCCCCGTTTGCTGCCTAACCCACTTTCATTTTTTCCTGTCCCTTAAAGTTACAATTATTCTTTTACTCTCCTACGCTACTTGCGTCGTCCTCAAAGTAATTTGAAGTTTTTTTGTAAGCCTTCAGTTTTCTGCTGCGTAGGGTAAGTACCGGTAAGATGCAGGGCTAAATAAGTTCCTGTTTAGAGATAGTGGTGGACTTTCATTCAGCATTTGAGAATTCTCGTAAATGCGCTCCATACCATGCTTATTCTTGTAGTTATTTAATACTCACACAGTCGGACTCTACTGATACTATCTGTGCTATGCACACATATTTTTTACAACATCCAGTGTATCACCACCTGTGGCAAAGTGCTGTTTTCTGTCGAGAGTGTGCGCATTACTTTCGTTTTCTGCATAGTAACTTTGAAATCTTTTGTGCTCTCCGTGTCCAGTTCAGTGTCCATAAGCTGTAGTTCGTCTTCCGAGTTACTCATCGATGCAATATCATCAGCAAATTACAGGTTACTCAGATACTCGCCATTATCTTTAACCCAACTCTTCCCAAGCTAAAGTCCTCAAAACAATCTGTAAACATGCGCTGAACAGCATTGCCTGCCTTACACGCTTCTTTATTTCGGGATTCTATCGCTTTCTTTAGGAGCTGGCTTGGTGGCTGTGTATCCGCTGTACATTCTTCCGGTATACTGTTCGTTGATGCCCTGATAGTGCAGTGCCTGCACGACTGCTGATATCTTGACCAAATCAAATACCTTTTTACAATCTATGAAAGAAGCCTCCTTTAGATATTCGTTGTATTCGGTGCATTTCTTAACATCTGAATGAAATCATTATTATGGCATATTGTTCAGTGGCCTATAAAAACCGTGCTTGCACCTTTGGTTGATTTAACTATCATGTCGTGCTAAGTGTATGATCTATTATTTTCATAGATACTTTGTCGACAGGGATAACTGGCCTGTACCTTTTAAAGTCCTTGACGTCCCCAATTGCAGGAATTTAGATGATGGTGGCTCTCTTCCAAGTTTCTGGTACCCTTTCTGTCAAGAAACACTTCGTAGACAGGGTGAATATTTTTTTTTGCACAATCTCTCCAGCTTCTTTCAAAAGTTCTGATGTTGCTTCATCGCAGCACCGACTTTGCCTCCTTGCCTTCTCTCTAGGGCTTGTTTCACGTCACCTCTCGCTACTGATGAAATATTAGCTTCCTCTGGGATATTACTACTTCTATGATATCATCCTGGTTTTTTCGGCTGCTGCACAGATTTCTGGATTGGCCCCCCATCAACAATTTTTACGACATAAGTGGTCTTCTAGCCTTCCGTGTCCTCCAATAAATAATATTGATTTTTCGCCTGTGCGCATTTTGTCTTCAAACTGGTTCTTCCGTTCTTTAGAGCACGCTCAATTTTTTCCAAGTTATACTTTCTTGTGTGGCCAAAGGACGCCTATTGATGAACTTGGAAAGCCCCATCAGCTCTATATACCCATATACTAAGGAACTTACAGATAAACTTAAAAAAGTGGAGAATAGAGCAATTTGATTTGTCCTTGGAAATTACGACAGGATGCTTAGTGTGACAGAAAGCAGAAAAACATTCAATTGGGATCTTCTTGAAAACCGTCGTCGAAACCTCAGATTAAAATTCTTTCATACCATTTATCATTCGAGAACAGAGATCACAGGCAATTGTTTTTTCAACCACCCAACTATGTTTCTCAAAGACGTGATGATCATTTGAAAATACGAGAGATTCCTTTTGGGGGTGACGCTTTTCGCTACTCTTTTTTGTCCGCACTATAAGAGTGCGGACAATGGTACACTCTGCCACCGGATATAGTTTGTATTGATTCTAGTGATGATCTTTTTTATGCTTTGTGAATGTTTTTTCACGTGTTTGATCATATGCGCTGTACCCTCCCTCTTGTAATGTCTTATAGCGAAGCAGGTACCTAATAAATAGAAATAAATAGAAAATAAATTTTGTCTGTTGCTTGTGAGATTTTTGTGGTTTGACGTCTCCTAATAAGGTTTCTTGTGTCCTGGAGTAACGTGCAATTGATTTTCGCATTTCGTTTATTACTCCCATTGATACTAGTCAGAATATTGTTCATTTTGTCAATGCTGACGTTGCTTTACTAGGTAAAAGCCGCGAGTTCAAATTGAAGTGAAACTGAATTCCTGCCCTTTATTATTCAGCGCTATCTAAATATTGACTGTTTGCGTATCAGTTTCTACCGTTCCATTCTCAAGCATAGGCGAATTTAAGATTTTTCTATTGTATGGTCACCGTATCGGATCTTGCCAACTATTCCACATCCTGTACAAAGCCCGAGTTTGCACACAAAATGAAGTTTATTTCATTTTTAGTTTGGCTACTAGGACTCCTCCACGCCCGCTTATGTCTGGCTCAATTTTTTTGTAGAAAGTGTTGAATACGTGAATTATTCTGTGAAATCTTCTAGTGAATCGCTTATGACATTACTAAAGCCGACGTCATATTCCCCACCTCATGGTCTGCTGCCTGCTTCTTCATCAGTACAGTATGCTGGGCCTCTACCTTACTTATTAACCTGATGTGCGACCGATGGCGGTGCTGCGAACCACGCTTGTGTGACTTCAGTTAAAAAATTCACGTGCTTTCGAGGCGCTGCGAAGTATATAAACCGCCGTCAAGGTAAAACTTGGAAAAGACACCATTTGTTGTAGATAGAGCCATCTAGGACAAGCTAGGCGAAGCTGATGACAGCGTGTGTTCGAGGTGCGCGTGGCGCGTGGCTACGCGGTTTTGGAATAAACCTATGTTCACCTAACCCAGCCTCCTACCATATCGCTCGTCATTGACAACTTCAACATGATGTCAGAAGTGGGATTTTTACTGCAGCCGCAATGAACTACTGCAAGTCAATTTTTGCACGCGAAGGAATTCCCGAGAAAGGGGGTTCCGACAATGGCCCGCAGTTTTCGTTGACAGAACTTTCACTCTTCGCCCAAGACATTACAAGCACATTACATCTAGCCCTCACTATCCTCAAAGTAAGGGACTTGCAGAGGCTGCAGTAATAATCATCAAGACAACCATGACGAATACCAAGGACCCTTACTTGATACTTCTAGCTTACAGCTTACATTCCTTTGAAGATGGGATATAGCCCTACTAAACTGCTCATGGGTCGTCAGCTGAGATCAAGGCTTCCTTTTTGTTCCACAAAGCTGGCACCCGGATCGCCAGATCAAGAAAGCCTTCAAATTTTGAGGAAAGATACAGAAAACTTCAGCGGAAAGACTTCGACATGTGTAACGGGGTGCGCGACTTGAGAGAACTTCTTCATGGAGATTCCGTATGGGCGAAAGACCTCAAGAGCAAAGGGACAGTACAAGCCCGAGCCGATGAGCCTCGATCTTATCAGGTAAACATCAACATTGGTGCTGTGCGTAGAAACCGGACGCAGCTTGTCCCGTATTCCCGAAGTCAGAACAACGCAGCTGGTGCCAGTACCAGTGATTGTGCTATAGACACTCGCTCGCGTTGCCAGGACATTTCACCACGGGCATACTAGAAGTGGAAGGTGCTTGAAGCCGCCTGCTGCAGTGAACTTCGCTTGATTACATTGGGAGATGTTGTAGATGCTGCCATATAGGACAAGCTAAGCAAAGTTGGCGACAGCGTGTGCTCAAGGTGCCAATGACGCGTGGCAGGATTTCTAGGCTAGAGCGCAGTTTTGGAATAAACCTATGTCCACGTAAACCAGCCTCCTACCTTCTCGCTGGTCCCTGACGACATCAACATGGTTGAATTGTCGATCTTGGTGTGGTGGCAACCGACGCTGTTCTAACAACCATGGGTATCCGCTTTTAGCGCTCACTTTCTTTGTTTTTGTTTAAGGGCAGCCGCTTGTCTCCGCAACAATTGCTGCACAACAATGAAGTGCTGCATGCACTGTGTATCTACACAATCACCCACTCGTGAAAAGGGCATAAGCTTTCACAACTATCTTAAGAACCCGAAGCTGAGGAGAAAGGGGATAGCTAAACTCGAAGAGGGAAAGCGCCCACGCCTTCATCGATCATGTTCAGCAACTACTTTGCTGACAGCGAATTTCGCTATGCCCACCCACCCTATGCTCATTTCTCGGTGAGCTTTCAACCATGTTTCAGCACTTCGCCAGTGCTTCAGCCATTCATTGCACGCAGGCTACAGGCGTGGGTGATTATACCAGGTGAGCTGCCATCTAAAACCCTACCGCGTAGGCCCCTATAAAAGAGTGTTTTTAAATGAGAGTGCACTACTTAGACGTGGACAGAAAGACAGGGGCCGACGACGCGGCCTCGAAATCATCTCGAATAAGTGCGTCTCGTGAGCGCAGCTGAGCGGCGCCAGACATCTTTGACTACAGCTTTAGTTTGTTGGTGTACGTACTGTGTGTACATATATACGTAGTTTACTCATCAAGACAAGCTCGCCCCTAGCGCACTGCGTCCATAAATTCACAGGGTAAACTTGCTGTGGCTTATCAGTCAATATGCACTAAAGGTCACCTAATCTTTGTTGTCTTGTGCGCGGTATATAGAATCAGTCCCGGTATTAGTAGGAACTTTTTCATGACGTCGCTCTCATTGAACAAACGTTACTGAGACAAACTGCAGCCTTTTGCATCGTCCCGGGGGTGTGATAAGGGGAAACTTGCCCCCTTCTGCCCCCTTCTAGAGTCACACCAGCACCCACCCCTCAAGACTTTTCTTACTGTGACACAACACGAGCTTGCGCCCTGTCGGTGCCCATGCCCGCAATCTAAACACTATTATCTCAAATTTTCTAATTTGATGCTGCTTTGAATTTCTAGTAGGTGCCATTGATGGTCGACCGACTGCCAAAGCAGCAATTTAAACAGCTGCTCTGCAGTAATTATCTGATCTGTTGTTTGCAAATGCAAGAGCAGCAGAAATCAGCAATTCGCCCTTATATCCTCGTGTTCACTGTGACTATTGTTTCACTGCCGAAAGAATATCTTAATGGAGAGGGCAGGTGTACCCACATCTTAAGGGTTGTTGTGAAAGCTAACGTCCTTATCACGAGCGCACGAAGCTCAGCGAGGCACAAAGTGGTACTTCACCACTGCGCAGCACTAGATGGCCACGGAGACGTTGTGTGGTACGTTCGCATGTCCACGTGTTTTCAGGACCAAAAACGCGACGATGATGCGATCTCCATTGACCACATCGGCTGTCAACGGTCGACAACGTGGCCTGCACCGTACACCACCGCGCCGTCGATGAGACAATGCGACGTTTCGCTTGCTGTATCTACATCCTTGTGGATTCTAGAGAAGGGTACGCTCATTGAAACTTTAGAATACTCAAACTAATTAGTATCGCATTGCGGCAACTGCAAATGATGAGCGACAACACTCACATTTAGTTTCACTTCTGCACCAAAACTGCGGTCGGCGGCGTCGGGGTGCTCTTCAACCACATGGGAGATTTCTTCCCTTTGTCCAGTGGGCTGCAACAAAAACAAATTCCTAATTGCACTAAAAACATTCGTTGTGCGCGTTAGTTGAGCCTCGCGAGGCAGTTTGTTCGTTGAAGTTCCCGCCCGAAGTAGACGATCTGCGCACAGGAGCAGCAGCTGCTGGTGCTCGGCTGAGAGCGGAGTTCACAAGCTGACGGCACACACAAAAAGGCTCCACTCGAAGATCTCGAGGACAATAGATTGTAGGTCTCGTAGGAGTGTTCAACCATAGAGTTTCTCGCGAAAATACGAGGGAGTAGGAAACTTCACGCGCTCAACTAAATGAGCATCATGGATGAATCTTGGTGTGTAAGCTTGTGCGACCTTCATCTTGTAGCTCTTATAAAACTTAATCACGATTCTTGCGATCGTTTCACTGATGCTATACTACTACTTTATGTTTTTTCAGCTATACGTTTATCGGTAAGAACCTCATACCCTCGGTTTCTCCTGTCGACTAAGGTATGATAGCGTAGGCTTGTTTGTTTTTTGGCAATCTACGAGCCTCGTTGTCCTCGTAATTTTGCTGAAACCTATTGCATCTAATTTAACACCCTCGCAATCCTCGAATAGCAAAGCTAGACTTGCCTCACTGTATAATGGTATAGAATGATATGGTGTGATTAAACTGTTGTCGCCGTGCGCAAGTTTAAAATTTGGAGTAATTTATACAGACGCGCGTTCATGTGCTCAGATAGGGATTCACTTTAAAAAAATCTAGGGGGTCATTTAATATTATAGATGGTGTACCTCGCACTGGCGTGAGATAATTTCAAGCGAAACGTATATATTTTTACACTGTCTTGAGAACGTGGGGTGTTGTTAATGACTGGCAGAAGTAGCGGACATTATTCGCTTGAAAAAAAAAAAAGTTAAGCAGACCCCACGCACCTGGTCGTCGACGTTATGCGAAGCATGTGCAGAAAAGGGGACCGTGTTGTGGTTTTTTTATTGAGCGACGCGTCATGAAATGAGGTTAAATATAGGTACTACGCCACCACTGTAACGTGTCAGTCGTAACATTACTGGGGTCAGCTTACTGCTCACCCATAATTGAGTACCAAGTACTCGAAATCGTTAAACATTTTTCTTAACACAAAGGCTGCACTCACAGGCAATGATGCCAACTAGAACATGCGTATTAGCAACATCAGAAGTTGATATGAAGCTCTGATGCTCGCGACATTGCTACATAAATCAACTTCAGCATATGGCAACTGACCAAAATTGACGTTAACCTGACGTGACGGCTGTATCAAAGGAGTAAATATGTAATGCTTAGAAAATTAGGTAGGCAGCACTGCAACCATTATTGACGTTTCATGAAGGTTAGCGTGAATTTGAAAAGTAGTTCCGAGAACTGGCGTTGCTCTGTGGTAAAATGCTTCATTGCCACACAAAATGCTTGGGTTCAATTTCAGCTAGAACCATGGCTATAATTCTTTGCATTTGTCGGGTCGACGCTACCTATGTCGGGTATTTCCCAATGTTCGCGTGGTAAAAGTGCACATGTGTGTTCTCGTAATTCCCGGGTAGATACTATAAGTGTCAATCACCTGTGACACATACCCGCATACCAGCGGCACATACCCGCCCGTAGGTATGTGCCACTGTCTTGAGGGAAGTTTTTGATGACGTACGCGACGGGATTGTGACATTGTTCATGTCTTGACCAGCATGTCACATTCGTCAAACAATTTTACAATCCCACGCTAATTTTGGTTCACGCCAAGTTAAGGGGGTGACAACGAGAGTATCCAAACGTAAGCCGCTAGATAGATAGATACGCTCTTTCACCAAAGTTCGCTAAGAAATGCTTCGAATTTAAAAACACTTTTGTCCTATCCAACAAATGAACCTTTGTTGCAACACTCTCATAATCAATCATATGCGTGGAGAACTGTGATGATGATGATGATGATGATGGTGATGATGAAGATGTGATGATGTGTAAGGCCTAATGGCGCAAGGGCCAATCGATGGCCTAAAAGCGCCATTTCAGTAGACAGGAGATGTGAGCAAAGATATGTTATGTGACTGTAAAAGGGCCTTAAAAATCCTCGCGCTCACGCTGGTAAAAACATATGAGTATCGAAAGCATGACAGTGGCGTGAAATGTGTACAGGGAACCTAAAAGCGAACTGTCGTTACAGTAAAACTGTGCTGAAGATGTAGTCACCGTAGCCGCGACCTCAGTAGGGAGGTCGTGCTACGGATCAGCTCGGTATATTGATCAAAAGCTATGTTTATTATTAAAAAATGCAAACAGTGATATGAATTTGATAAGCGGATTCCTACCGATGAGCATGGCCGAATGTAGCGGCAGCTGCTGTCGGTAGGGAAGCAAAAAGTGCTTGTTTCTATGAGCATCTAATTCATCACACTACACAAGGATGTGGAGAACCGTAAGTTGTTCTCAGCATCTCTCACGCAATGGCCGATCGCCACCAGACAAAAGGTGTGAATGTGTTGAGTGAGTGTGTCCTATTTTGAACCTTGTAAGTGTGAATTGTGTGTAGTGGGATCTAGATACTGTTGGCCAATTTTCAAATCTCGGTTTGATACCGTGCCATTTATTATCCGTTTCCCTATCCCACAGGTGTTGCCAGAACGCCCTGAGCTCCCGTCGTAGAAAGGATTTCATGTCAATAGCAGGGACGGCTAGGAATGTATTGGCGGGTGCGTGGTCGTGCGCAGACCCAGCAAGCTGGTCCGCCACTACGTTTCCATCGATCTCGCGGTGCCCTGGCACACAGCACACCAGAACCTGTCGTTTGAGGGCGTAAAATGTGCATAAAAGAGAGTAAAGCGATATAAGAACAGGATTTTTATGTTTTCTCAGCGCTTTCAAAGCTGTTATGACACTCAGTGAATCTGTGTACACAACTGCCCGTGACAGTTGTAATTCCTTGATATGCTTGACGGCCACAGATATCATGGGCTTCTGCAGTGAAGATACTTGTTTGCGGGTGCAGAATACCGGAATTTGAAAAAGATGGACCAACAGCTGCATAGGACGCACCAGCACGAAACTTTGACGCATCTGTGAAGAATTCTGGGCAATTGCATTTATGTTGATGTTCGAGGAAGTGTGAGGAAGTGTGCAGAAGGTGCGTGTTTAGTAACCTCCACGAAGGATACGTCACAGTTTATTATTTGCCACTGCCACGGCGGTGAATGCCGCGGGAGCCATCAACTGGTGCTGTAAAGCGGCACGCCTGTTTCCTCAGTGAGGCTTCTTACACGAATCGAGTCTCAGTGAAGGACGGTTGTTGAGCAAGGCAGCATTGAACACATCATTAAATATGGTATGAGCGGGATGTTTCTCGTCAGCGTTAACATTGAGATAGTATGTGAAGGACAGGTAACATCTCTACAGATGGAGCGATCATTCATCTGATTTTACATACATGCTTTCTACGGGGCTAGTTCGAAAGGCACCCGTAGAAAGACGAATGCCTAGATGGTGGACGTGGTCGAGCATCTTTATAGCTGATGGGCTGACTGACTGATAGGTGACAGCACCGTAATCTAGACGCGCGCATGCGAGGCTTCTATACAAATCCATCGGGCATTTCCTACTACTCCATGTAGTGCGTGACAAGACCTTCAGAACATTCATTGTCTTTAGGCATCTGTTCTTTAAATACTTGATACATGGTATGAAGGTTAGTTTCGCGTCCAATATTAGGCCCAGGAACCTATGCTCAGACTTTACAGCCAGACGTTCACCATGCAGGTCAAGCTCAGGATCTGAATGAATGCCCCTCTTCCAGCAAAACAGGATGCAGGTACTTTTTTGCGCGTTCAGTTTAAAACCATTCTCATCTGCCCATTGAGAGACCTTGTTCAAACCTAATTGAACCTGACGTTCACACGCTGAGAGGTTACAGGACTTGAAACCGACTTGCACGTCGTCAACATCTGTACAATAAAACATATTTTGTGGGATAACGAGGCGCAAGGAGTTCATTTTTACTATAAAAAGTGTCCATCTCAATACCCCTCTTTTTGGCACTCCTGTTTCTTGAACAAATGCACGGGACAACACATTGCGCACTCGAACACGGAATGTCCGATTGGACAGGTAGCTTTCGATTATTGCCAACATTCTGCCCGGCACACCTAGGTGTGACAGGTCCCGGAGTATGCCAAAGTGCCACGTTGTGTCATGGGCCTTCTCCATATCTAGGAACACAGAAAGAAAAAAATGTTTGTGAATGAAACCATTACGAATTCATGCCTCGATACGGACAAAGCGGTCAGTTGTGGATTTAGCCTCCTGAAACCCGCACTGGTATGGGCCAAGTAGGTTATTTGTTTCAAGAACTTGCATCAGCCGCCTGTTTATCATTTTCTCAAAGACCTTGCACAGGCAACTCGTCCATGCTATGGGCTTGTAACATGAAGCTGAAGATGGGTCCTTACGCTGTTTAAGAATTGGAATAATGATGGCTTCTTTCCAGGCGGGAGGGATCACTCCGGACACCCAAACGGCATTACACAAGGAAGGAAGGGTTTTTGTGTTTCAGGAGGCAGATGTTTCAGCATTTCGTACACTATACGGTCGGAGTCTGGGGCGGTCCTGTTACAGCAGTTTGTCTTGCTTTTATCTCTGCTAAGATTAAAGGTCAATTGTATATGTCATTATTTGTGGATTTCCGTTCTATTTTTGTTTTTCTGTTCTTGCTTTGTAACGTTGGAACGCCGGACTGTAATGGGTTTAGCTGGAGACCTGTTCAAGGTGTACAACTAGGGAGCTCGCTTGGTCTTCCAAACCATTACATTTGGTAGTTACTAGAGAAAGAGGATGTGCTCCTCGCCCTACTACCCTGCTTACCATGCTCCAGACTTTTGCCTCATGTGTTTATGAGTCGATGCCAGATAGAAACTTCTGCCAGCTTTCCCTTATGGCCTGTCGATATGTTCTCCTGCCTTGTGACTTGATGTTTTTAAAAATTACAAGGTTCTCGGTGGTTTGAGAGTCTTGAAGACGCTTCCATGCTTTCTTTTGTTGTTTGCGCACATTGAGACACTCACTGTTCTACCAGGGAATGCGCCGTTTTCTGGGTAGTCCGGATGTTTGCGGAATGCACTCAGCCGCAGTTTCAATAAGAAAAGCAGTAAAAAACTGTACAGATGCATGTATTCTAGAACTGAATATGTCAGTCTAACTTAAGCTAGCAATCTTATGAAATTAGTCCCTATTGGCTTTTTCTATGAGCCATTTGGGAGCATGAGTAGGACATTCAGAAATTGTTAGTGTACTTACAATTATAGGAAAATGGTCACTTCCATAAGGATTGTTTATGACTTTCCATGCGAGCATCAGTAGGAGCGATAAAGAGACAATGCTGAGGTCTATCGATAAGTCGGTATTATTAGCAAGGCTATAGTATGTTGACTCTTTTAGATTGAGGAAGCACGCACCAGAAGAGAAAAGTAACTGTTTAATAAGGTGGCCTCGCGCATCACAGCGACAGTCACCCCATAGGCTACTATGAGCATTAAAGTCCCCTAGGACGAGATATAGTTCTGGAAGTTCAGCTATCAGCGACTGAAACTCGTGTTTAGTCAGTTGATGGTGTGGCGGTACATATATACTGCAAATTTTTACCAATTTGTTGAAGATGAGAGCTCCGACAGCTACTGCTTCCAGGGATGTCTGAAGGGGCAGAAGTGTACAGGCGGTTCTTTGATTAACGATTATGGCAACACCACGGGATGAGGCGACAGCATCATCTCGGTCCTTTCGAAAGATAACGTAATTGCGAAGGAAGTTAGTGTGTCTTGATTTTAAGTGTGTTTCTTGCACACACAGCACTTTTGGTGTATGTTTGTGTAAAAGTGCTTGGATATCGTCGAGGTTCCTCAGCAGGCCTATCACGTTCCACTGTATTATATGTGTCATACTATAGATGTGTGGTGCTGTTTGTACAAGAAATGTCACTTCAGTTTAAAGGGCCTCTTGGGGGCCCCGTAATTCGACGTCTTTTTTCTTTCTGGGCGCACTCTAAAGAGCTGTGCTTATCCATCAGCATCTGAAGTGCCGGAGGAGTGGGACTTGTATCCATCACCTCCGGCGAGGTGGCGGATGGTGCCTGATGAGCAGGCACATTCACAGAAGTTTCAGACGTAACTGCAGGTGCATTGGTACGGGGTCTGGCAGTCTCTGAAGTCTGCTGAACCTGTTTGGCAGGAGACGCAGCAGCACAGGCTACTCCAGCCTTGGGCGCAGACACCGCGACCATGGTCACACTTCGTGTGCCATTCGCAAACGTGGAAAGACGTGGCGCGGCGCCCTGTCATGTCACGTCACACCTGAAAAAAAAGGAGAGTGCTTGTTATGGAGGGAGAAGCACTGGCGCGCCTCTTGAAAAGACAGATTGAATATAACTTTAACTTGATGGATTTGTTTTTCCTTTTTCTAGGATTGGCACGTTCGGGAGTAGGCGGGATGGTCTCCTTCGCAATTCGCACAGTGGTCTGCAGCAGTACAATTGTCCGATGTGTGTTCATTGGAGCTACAGTTTGCGCAAGTGGCGCGCCCTCTGCAGCTTCGCGATCCGTCTTGAAAGCGCTGACATTTGAAACACCTACGAGGATTTCGTATGTAGGGCCTGACTCGAAGCTTGCAGTAGCCGGTTTCGATTGAATCGGGTGAATCGCTTGTTCCAAAGTGGTTAATATATGTTTCGTTGGTGTTTATTTTTCGTCTCGTCGTATTACTATTCTTTAAACCTTTACTTCATTCTGTTTTTGCTAGCCTTCCAATAATTCACTCTCTGGTAATCCAAAAAGGTCATCATCAGAGATGACACCGCGGACTGTGTTCAAAACCCCTTGGGGGCCTACGGAAACTGGAACACCCCAAAATCTACCAGTTTAGGTAAGCTGTAATATTGCAGCTTGTTGCGAACCTCCAAAAGGAGGTCACCGCTTCCAGGCTTGGTTACTTGATATTCCGCGCCGATTGCTTCAGTGAGTGTTTTTGAGACAAGAAAGAGTGAGATTGCTTGGACTGTTTTGTTTTCTTTCTGGCTATGTACGACATGAAACTAGGGGAAAGACTGGTTTGGTTTTGAAAGAAGAAAAGGGTCTTCGGTGCACCACCTTTTTGGGCGATGATCAGGAAGAGGGGAAAAAAGTTAGCCATACAGATTGTTTAACGTTCTGTGGCGATGCTAGCCACCTACCACCGATCCCAACAAGAGGACGCAACAAGGTTGAATAGTAAACACTTGGAGACTCCAGCCATGCATCGCCGCTATAACCGAATATAGTGTAGTTACCAAAGGTTGGGTAACTACACAAGCTTAACTCTTGCCGCCTGGAGGATGGAAGTAAACAGAAGTGAGAAGATGACACGAAAGATTGAAAGAGATAAAAAGATGTAGAACAGTAGAGAGAGAGAGAGAGAGAGAGAGAGGAAAAGGCGACTACCGATTTCCCCTGGGTGGGTCAGCCCAGGGGTGCCGTCTACGTGAAGCCGGGGCCAAAGGGGTGCGTTGGCTCTGCCGGGGGGCCTTAAAGGTCCAATCACCCAGCGTCAGCTCAACCCCCAGGATCTCCTTTTCTCCGGACACGGCTAAGCCGCCAACGGCTAGGCATGGGAGGGAGTTGACCCCCCCCCCCCGTTAGCTCGAATCCGCAAGACACACCAGACACCTGCTTGCACAGACGGCCTGCGGGGGTGGAGAACTGTGAGGCACGCAGTATTAACATGATAGCTTTAAAGAGCTCGTGTCGCAGAAAACACACCGCCGGCGTTGGCCCCGTTGGTTGTGAGCGAAAAAGCGTCTGTGCGTCTGTGACGAAAAAATCTGGATTCCGAGATATCCGCGGGAGGCCGCCACTAGTCTGCGCGTGCGCAAGCGATCACAGTGAGAAAGCCGCGCATTCAAAGAAAAAAAAAGTGCCCAAGGTCACGAAGCGCGGTAGTTTCTTTGCCCTGCCACCCTTCCCTGTTTAGCTTCCAGCGCTTTCGTCTGGACGAGAGAAGAGATAATGCAATCACAGCATGTGACAAATCCTTGTACCTCCACTCGCACTGGATGGATTCTTAAAATTTTGTAGCGTTGCATTCGTGAGGCAATAGGCTATTTTAGTGAATTCATTTGAAGTTACCGTAAAACGTGTTTCAGGGCGCCTTTTACGCATTTTATTCGACTGGTGTCACAACCAAAACGAGCCCATTCGGCGATTTTAGCGCGCGCTGTTCCAATCTACTGTGTGCGTGTTTGTGTGCTTGCGTGTGTATGTAACAGATCATAATAATAAGTATGCGCTTAGCAGTTGAAGGGTGCACTAGGTGCCGGATTTTGTTATCACGTTCAACTCTTAAAAGCGAAGCTTAATAGTCCCTATTTTTTTCTGACTTAACTTATCAACTTTCAAATTGCCGTTTGGTTCGCCTAATCATCTTTCGTACGTTGATTGGATGAAGAACTGGTTAAGAAAATAGCGGATGCGCATTCGCCATTCACCAAAGAATGTGTAATTTCTTTCATTCTTTCTTTTTACAGCGAAAGCGAGATCACAACTCAGATCATGCGCAGTTGCGTGTTGTCCACCGCCGCCACCACAGCCAGTGTCCGTAACTACATCGCGCGAAATGTAAAAAAAAAAAAACTTGCAACAATAACCCAGTAGGCTTGAACCCGGGTCCGCTGAGTGCCAGCCGATTATTCTACCACTGAGTTACGCCAGTGCTTCTGATTTGTTGTCAAACTTCCCTTAGGCTGGCATTACTTAGCACCGATGGCACAGAGGGACTCGTACCCGGGTCCCCCTGGGTACAAGCCCAGTATTCTATCACTGAGCTACTCCGGTGCTTTGACTTGTTGTCAAACTTGCCTTAGGTAGGCACAATTTCGGGAAAGCAATCACGTTAATGCAACGTATAAATCATTTTAACACAGCGAAATAACAACCCGTCAACAACGATGTGATTAGCGTAACGAATGAGCTGTCCAATTCTCCAACCCATTACGAAAGCTTGTTTTCGTTTTCTTACTATCGCGGTGCACACCCACTTCAGCCATACTTCCTCATCATCGTCAGCCACTGCATAGACAATTGGCAAAAAATTCCTAGCAAGTGTTTAGCGGATACCACGCTTCTCAAAACAATGACGAAAAGTAGCATAGCCAATGCTGACCTACTAGCCAAAAGTTTATTATTAACGCCCTAGTGTGTACAAAGCAAGTGTGATTGCAGTAGTTACCCAGTGATTGTTTTGAAAAAGCTCTGAAAGGCCGCTCTTCTAGCTTTCGCTGTTACTGTGCTGCGCCTACCGCGCAGGCCTGGCGTTTTTGTTTCAGTATCCAGCACCAGCATGTATTGAGCAAAAAATGAATTCAGTCGCACTACAGTAGTGCTTATTACGCGAAGCAACATCTTAACACTTACAGAAAAATACCTGAAGCATACGTGACATTGTGCGAAAACGAAGACAGTCGAAAAGCGCGAATGTTCCTTTTAATGCAGGTTGCGTTTCTTTCACAAGGGATGGCAACGTTTGGCGACCTTCGTGGGTTCATTTGGCAATGGCGACATTTATATTACGAGTAGGCTGCAGTAGGGGTGCCTTGCCTTGCCCACTTTTTTCCCGCTTTGTCATGGCCATTCTGAGACTTGACGCTTTTTTACATTTAGCTGCAACTCTATTGCAGAAACCAGTGCCACTGTGTACCAGCGTTCCGCGCCATGCCTGACTATGGGCTCACTTTGGCGTTAGTAACAGCCGCTCCCAGCGCAGGTACTGGGATGCTGGAGCGGCAGCGTCCCAGTACTCTGCGGTTAAAAGGGGGTTAAAAAGGGGTTACTACTTGCCATAAATAAATAAATAAATAGGTAAAATATCACGCATTCACACTAAATATAGCCCCGCCACGGTGGTCTAATGGCTAAGGTACTCGGCTGCCGACCCGCAGGTCGCGGGATTGAATCCCGGCTGCAGCGGCTGCATTTCTGATGGAGGTGTAAATGTTGTAGGCCCGTGTGCTCAGATTTTTGTGCACCTTAAAAACGCCCAGGTGGTTGAAATTTTCAGATACCTCCACTACGGCATCTCTCATAATCATATGGTGGTTTTGGGACGTTAAAACTCACGAACCAAATCAAATAAATCACACTACAAAATTAATATTGTAAAAAAGAAAACACTTTCTGACAGAATTCGAATTCGCCACTTTCTGATTCCGAGCCGACTGCTGACCCGCAGGTCGCGGGATCCGATCCCGGCTGCGGCGGCTGCATTTCCGATGGAGGCGGAACTGTTGTAGGCCCGTGTGCTCAGATTTGGGCGCGCGTTAAAGAACCGCAGGTGGTAGAAATTTCCGGAGCCCTCCACTATGGCGTCTCTCATAATCATATGGTGGTTTTGGGACGTTAAACCCCACATATCCATCAATGAGTCCGAGCCGAGTACGGTACACCCACTACGCCACGCCAGAGCATGCATGTGGGAGGTTATAGAATGGCTATTTATCCGAAGAACACACCGTTCGATTTCATGTTTACAAGTCACACAGTCAAGATTAACGCGATATCCCTTTCCAAATAACAATTGCGCCTTGATTCGACAGTGACGAACGGCTTCATGGCACTGAATGATGTGCGGATATTAGCAAGGGCGCAGTTTCTTCAAGCTTCCGCATCTTAATTCGGAAAAATCTAAAATTGACTGGCGCACTTGCAACTGGTCAACATGTACGGATGACTTAAAATGTCTTGTTCGGTAGATATGAGAGCACGCGAGTGAATATTGGGTATTTTTTTTCGTGAAAGCGACAATGTAGGAACACACATCCGGCGTGCCAAATTACATATTTGCAGTTATATCGATACTTGCAACTAAAAAACAGCCGAAGAAATTACTAGTGCAATCCGCTGAAAAAGCATGCCTTTATGTTAGTTCACTAACGCGTACCAAATTACCAACTCAAAATTGCATGTTTCGAGTCGGAGAAGTACCGGCTCCTGTGCTCAGTAGGAAGCTTTCGGTGAAAGCTTGCGTTGCTAAAAGCATGAAATATCAATCGTTGCCGCTCCTTTGCAGGCACCACACACGCGGATAAATGGTCTATTTAGGCTCAGGGATGTCTAAACTGTATTTTACAGCCATTCTTACACTTTGAAATTGTGCCTACTTATAAAGTAAAAAGCGCCGGCAGCATGTACACCGAGGCGGCCGGCACGATATATTCTTCCCTGGGACGGGGCGCTGGGTAACGCTGCTTTCGAAGCAGCTGAGTTGCGGTGCTTGACGTTCTTGAACTCGAGCTTTGCAACATTTCTAACTGCTACCTAAACTGTACCCGAAGTAAGTAGAAGGTCAATAATTACCAGAAATGCATTTACAGAGCCACAATGCTGAGTGACAGCAGTTTTTCTGGCCTCCGCTGGCAGTATACAGTGGGCGTGCCAGTGTACAGATATGCACGCATATCAATACCAACAATATGCAGTCCAATGAAAATGTATGCCAGGGAGTCAATTCACGAATACGTACCCAATTACCTACTGCAAATTGCGTGTTGTTACATATCAGTCAGAGAAGTACTGGCAAAGTGCGGCCGGCTGCTTTCGGTCATAGTCTGGGTAACTGAAAGCGTGACGTTCGATCGTCAGCGCTCCATGTGCGAACATCGACACAAGGCAAAATAGTTGATTTAGGTTCATGGATGTCGAACCTATACTTTATAGTAATTCTCACACTTTAAAATTATGTGTACACGAAGCAAGAAGTGCCGGTAACATCTATATCAACGCAGCCGTCACGACAGTTTCAATGCTCACTGGGCCGGGCACTGGTTAAGACTGCTCACGACGCGATGAGTTGGGATGGTTGAAGATTCTGCATTTCACCTTCGGAACACTTCTAACTCTCACCTGAAGCAAATAAAAGAATAAGCATCGCCAGACATCCGTTTATGTGGTGTCGCGAATTCGAACGACAGCTTTTTTTCTCGCCTCCACTAGGACACTTTGTGAAGCGATCGAGAGAGCTCATTTACGTTTCGTCAACTTGGCGGCAGAAACGATCTCCTGTTTCTGTTAGGAGTGGCGTGCAGCTCCAGGCTTACAAACACTGCAAATTGGAATCGTTACGGATGATGCGAATATGGCCAGTATACGCGGGGGCATATGCAAAAAAGGTGCATTCAAATTGCTGCGATACGTACGTGCGCCGCAAAAATTACGTATGCTCGGTATCTGTTAGGGTAGCATCTCTCCATGCCGTCGAATCAAGCGTTTTATATTCAACGAGACCAAAGCACACCAACGCACACGGTACAATAATGTGCAAGCTGCGCTGGTAGAAACAGTGCGTGCTCCAATCTTCACCAGCGCTTGCCAGTGAAAATTCCAGTGCTTCCAATGCTTCGCACTGTGCACCAGCCTCGCAGTGGTTGAGCGAGTGCCCCTACCAGTGTGACACAGCCTTTTCCCAGTGCGCCCAACGAAGCGCCACTAATTAAAAGCGTGTACTAGTGTGCAGCGTGTACCAGTTGTGATGGTTAACGGACGTTCGTCACTATGTTTGTTGATAGCGGACGAGAAAGGATTAACATGAACTTTTTATTTCATGGCATGGGTGGAACGGCTGACGGCGCACGGATACGCTACCGTGTGCAGCACCGTTGAGTCGGACGTCGCGGCCAACCCAGCAGTCAGGGTCGCAACTCAGGAGGTCCAGGATCAGGCCACGGCTCACGAGGACCACACCCGGTAGGCCTCGCCCACGAACCTGCTCCTGGCCACTGCACCCAGGCAGGAGCCGTTCGGCAGGTCTCTGCCTTGGACCTTGAACAGACACACCGGAGCTCGACCTGGATGACACGTACGGGTCTCACGTCCGGCTCAGGAACGCTGCCAGGAACTCGTCCTCTCGAGTGGCGCACTGCTTCGTCTGCCTTCGTGGCCTCAATCCTCGAGCTCTCTTTTCTGCACGTTCCTTCTTCTTGGCCAGGGCACGGCCAGGTACCCTCGGGTGCACCCTGCAGCTCATGAGCTCGTGGCCCACGTCCAAGTCTGGCGTGTCGCTCGGCACTGCTCGGCGATCCTAGATTCAGCCAGCAACTCCCGTGGCATCTGAATCCTCGACCACCCTGAATCCTCGCCCGGCTCCGTGCTCCTCTGTGCTCACTCCCACGTCTCGCCCGGCAGAACATCTCGCTCATCCCTTGCCGAAGTGCGACACTCTGGTGACACCGGCGCTTGATGGCATGGGTGCGACTACTGAGCAGTCAACCCGCATCGGAGACGCGATGCTCCATTCGGGGAATGGTCAGCCCGTCCAGCGAAGAGCGTGCGCCTAGACGCGATGCTCGACGCAACCGTGACCATTAGCCAGGCCACGTTCATCGCTGTGTTGAACGGCTGACCGTGGAGACGCCTCGCCGAGATCCGCGATGCCCTCGGCAAGGAAGACAACAGCAGGCCAGGCCGCGCCCCGAGATGCAGTACTCGTGCCGGCAACGCTGCCCCAGCTGGTAGTTGGACGGCAGTAGCGTGGACGGCCGCGTTCCCTGGCCGGAACCTGGATCGCCTGCGTCCGACGCTTCGGCCCGCTGTCTCCCGTCTGCCGCTGCTTCGGCTCGTCCCCAGCCACAAAGCCCACTGCCACGTGATGGTCGCCCGTGGCCCAATCGTGGCACGCCACCTCTATGGGCCACCACAGGTCATCAGCTGATTCGCTGACACTCACGCGCACATTACACGCGCCTTTTCCCGCACTTCCGTCGTTGTCGTTTTCTTCACTCATCACAATAACCCCCCACACAAGAAAGTTGTTTCAGTCAAACAACTTTTCTCACAATACACAGTGATGAGGAAAAACAGTCCCGTGGACTCACGACTCTCGAGCAGCGGTGGCGGAGATGCCTGGACCAGCGCGGCCTCGGGCCTCGTTTCCGAGCTCTCTGGTCCCTCATTTCTTTTTCCTCATTGCTCACCCATGCCACCAAAGCCACTCCACTCAGTCCCATCTCCTTCCCTAGCTCAATTAGCTTTCTCTTGTCGTTCATTCTCGTCTGCCACACACAAACAACGTGAGGCTCTCAGATGTAACGCGAGAGCTTAATCCTGGCAGGCTCGCCATTTACTGTGGTAGTTACAGGACGTTCGTCACTATGTTTGTTGATAGCGGACGAGAAAGGATTAACATGAACTTTTTATTTCATGGCATGGGTGGAACGGCTGACGGCGCACGGATACGCTACCGTGTGCAGCACTGTTGAGTCGGACGTCGCGGCCAACCCAGCAGTCAGGGTCGCAACTCAGGAGGTCCAGGATCAGGCCACGGCTCACGAGGACCACACCCGGTAGGCCTCGCCCACTAACGTGCTCCTGGCCACTGCACCCAGGCAGGAGCTGTTCGGCAGGTCTCTGCCTTGGACCTTGAACAGACACACCGGAGCTCGACCTGGCCGACACGTACGGGTCTCACGTCCGGCTCAGGAACGCTGCCAGGAACTCGTCCTCTCGAGCGGCGCACTGCTTCGTCTGCCTTCGTGGCCTCAACTCTCGAGCTCTCTTTTCCGCACGTTCCTTCTTCTTGGCCAGGGCACCGCCAGGTACCCTCGGGTGCACCCTGCAGCTCATGAGCTCGTGGCCCACGTCCGAGTCTGGCGCGTCGCTCGGCACTGCTCGGCGATCCTAGATTCAGCCAGCAACTCCCCTGGCGTCTGAATCCTAGGCCACTCTGAATCCTCGCCCGGCTCCATGCTCCTCTGTGCGCACTCCCGCGTCTCGCCCGGCAGAACATCTCGCTCATCCCTTGCCGAAGTGCGACACTCTGGTGACACCGGCGCTTGATGGCATGGGTGCGACTACTGAGCAGTCAATCCGCATCGGAGACGCGATGCTCCATTCGGGGAATGGTCAACCCGTCCAGCGAAGAGCGTGCGCCGAGACGCGATGCTCGACGCAACCGTGACCATTAGCCAGGCCACGTTCATTGCTGTGTCGAATGGCTGACCGTGGAGACGCCTCGCCGAGATCCGCGATGCCCTCGGCAAGGAAGAGAACAGCAGGCCAGGCCGCGCCCCGAGATGCAGTACTCGTGCCGGCAACGCCGCCCCAGCTGGTAGTTGGACGGCAGTAGCGTGGACGGCCGCGTTCCCTGGCCGGAACCTGGATCGCCTGCGTCCTACGCTTCGGCCCGCTGTCTCCCATCTGCCGCTGCTTCAGCTCGTCCCCAGCCACAAAGCCCACTGCCACGTGATGGTCGCCCGTGGCCCAATCGTGGCACGCCACCTCTATGGGCCACCACAGGTCATCAGCTGATTCGCTGACACTCACGCGCACATTACACGCGCCTTTTCCCGCACTTCCGTCGTTGTCGTTTTCTTCACTCATCACACCAGTGCTAAAAAACCTACTGGCATCATGCCGGGAACGCTGTTTTTTTTGCGATAGAGAAAGAACACAAGCCATCTTTATTCTAAGCATCTCCTGTGTGTTTTTTATTTTATTTTCTTCAAGGGTCTCTAACAGAAGGGACATTACATGAGGGGTGGGCATACAAGAAATGGGGAAAGGCAAAGTTCGATGTGCAACAAAACAAAAAACAATTTTTATGACAGCTGAAGCGGCAGAAACAAACAAAACAAAAAAGAAAAGAGAGGAAGGGGGTAACAGGTACATTTGTTTGTGGACTCTAGATAAAAACATTTTGCAGTGACAAAAGGTACCACTTATAAGGTGCAAAACATTGCCAAATACACAAAATACACATATACGCCATACTAGGAAGATGACACTAGAAAATCATTGCACAAGAAGTAGCATGGTAAGTCACCCGGAAAGAAATTATTACGGTTCAGTGATGGTTGACAGGGAATTTTGAAAGGCTTCGGCATCCTGAATGCTAACAATAGTATCTGGTAGGGCGTTCCATTCCTTAGCTGTCCGAATGAAAAAAGATTCGGCAAATGTGGTAGTTTTGGGACGAGGGTAATGTACTTGCATAGTGTTGCAACAACGAGCAGAGAAATGGGGCGTTGGGTGACGTAAATGCTGGGTGGGGGTGCGTGATAGAATTTCTAAAACAATACGAGCCGCGTAGTTTTTCGGCGTTGACTAAGAGGGATAAATGCGGCACGTTTCTTTAGGTCTGTTACACTGGTGAACGATGAGTAATCGGGAAAGGCGAATCTGGCAGCGTGGTTTTGGATAGCTTCTAGGTTTTGGATGAGATCATGCTGGTGTGGGTCCCAAATTGCTGTGGCGTACTCCAATTTAGGGCGTATTATTGTGGTGAAAGCTAATAATTTGAAATGGCTGGGAGCCAACTTTCGGGTTCTTTGGATATAACCTAAAGATCTACTAGCTGTTGAAATGACGTCATTGATGTGAAAGGTCCATGATAGTTCACTTGAGATATGTATTTTAAGGTATTTATACGAGCTAGTCGGTTGTAGAAAGCTATTATGTAGAGCGTAGTTGTATTTTAACGGATTACTACGTCTGTGAAAAGACACTGATCTACATTTAGAAATGTTTAAACTCATCTGCCACTTCTGGCACGAATTTTGAACGGCTGTTAGGTCTGCTTGTAAAGCTATTTGATCTTCATGACTAGAGATTGTTGCGTAAATAACGCAATCGTCGGCGAATAATCTTGATATGGTATTAATACAGTGTGGAAGGTCGTTGATGTAAATCAGAAAAAGCAGGTGGCCAAGTACTGTTCCCTGGGGAACAACGGAGAGGACGGGAGAGATTTGACACCTAGCTTTATTTATGACGACGAATTGTTTTCTGTCAGTGAGGAAGTTGTTAATCCAGGACAAGACGAATGGGTCGAGATTAGGCAAACGAAAGTTTGGTCATAAGGCGGTGGTGAGGAACTTTATCAAAAGCCTTTTAAAGTCAAGAAATATGGCGTCACTTTTGATGTTTCGGTGAAGATTTGTGTGCAAGTCATGGATGAAGGCAGCAAGTTGCGTTTCACACGACAGGCCTTTTCGAAAACCATGTTGCGAAGGTTGAATGAAGTTGTGCTGTTCGAGGTGAATAATGATGTTGGTAAATGAAATGTGCTCCATAATTTTGGATGAGACACTTGTGAGCGATATGGGCTGGTAGATACATGGGGTTGTTTCGTTGCTATTTTTTAACAATGGAGTGATTTTACCGAGTTTCCAATTACTTGGCACCTGTCGCTGTGAAAGTGATCGAAAGAAGAGCAGCTGAAATGCTGCGCTAATTATCAATTGTGTATTCTTTAATATTTTACTGTTGATGTTATCAGTTCCACTTGCACATGAGAGTTTCATTTTTCTAATTACGTTAATTATTCCATTTGCAGATATTTCAATAGGTGACATTGGCTCGCTTATTAGCTCAAGTTCCCTCCGGAGTTCACAAAATAGCTATGTTCACGCGTGAAAACAGAACAAAAGGCATGGTTTAAGGCATTGGCTGAATCTGCGTCACTGAGTGGTTTGTCATTAGTACCGGATATGGTTATCGGTGAGATGTTTCTTGGGTTTATTGTTTGCCAGAATTTCTTAGGGTTATTTTTGAGCATGTCTGGTAGTGTTGTTCGAAAAAAGCGCGTTTCGCGTTTGAATGTTAATCGAGAGGCATCGCACAGAGTCGGAATGTTATTTCCATAAGGACGGTTGGTTCTGTTTTTTGCAACGTCTGAACAGGCGTTTTTTCCGGTTTATCAGTTTTTTAATCGCGTTGTTAAACCAAAGGGCGGATGTTTTGTTTTTAATTTCTATGCTTGTATATATGGATCAGTTAGTTGGTTGAGTTTTCGACTAATAACTTCCAATTGTTTTCTATGGTGCGCTTGTTGAGTCCCTGTTCGTATGAAACGTAAAATTGTTCAAGTTTGGTGTTAATCTTTTCATAATTGCCGCGACCGTAGAGTTTTATCCGTTTTGGTGTAGGCTTATTTTCTGGAAAAGTAAAACTGAAAGAGGCAAGAGTACATTTGTGAACTCTCATTTCCCTAAGGTAATTGAGAGAATGCAGGCTACTTGGATCCGACATTAGAATAAGGTATATTATATTAGAGTTGTGTGATCTTTCTCTGGTGGCATGGGTTATTACTTGGGTTAGTTTATAGTTTTCTAAACAGGCTAGGAAATCGCCGCATTCACCCCTGCGAAGGGAAGCGTTATTTGACCAATCTATGAACGGATAATTGAAGTCCCCGCAAATTATAAACTTTACACTGGGATACATTTTGTGTAGTTTGTCGAGGGTGTCGTGAAAGTTGATGTTAAAGTTGGGCTTTCATTTGGAGGGGGGGGGGGCGGTAGCAGACACCTAGTATGATCGGCCCATGGGAACTTTTGCAAGCTACCCAAAAGGCTTCCATCGGACTGAAATGCTAATAATGAAGTGACGGATTGTATGTTAAACAGCGATAAGCACGCCGTCACCTCGACCGGATAAACGGTCCAGGCGATGCAATGCGAAATCGGTTAGGTATGAAAGAACTTCAGAATCTTTGATGGAAGGTGAAATCCATGTTTCTGTCAGCATCACGACGTCACAATCAGATGATTCAATTATGGTACATAATTCGTCACGTTTCGGCATGATACTTCTTCTGTTTGTGTAGAGAATAGAAAAGGTGACGTCATTTGCATGTTTAGCGGGGTGATTCTGGATATGGCGAGAGGGTGAGGTAACTGGCGATAAATTTACTGGGTTGCAAAATTGCTAGCTGTCGCGTGGAAAAATTTCTTCGACGACTTCTTTTCGGGTTGCATTATAGTGGTACGATTTTTTTCCGATAACTACCTTCTTGTAACGAAGCTTGAAAGGGCCACCGTGCTCACGTGCGAAGCGTAGAAGCTCTTTCTGGGCAGTGCGGGTAGCGAAACAATAATCCTGACCTACACTGTACGGCGTATCTTTCAGTTTGAAACCATTAGGTAAGATTGCTTCTTTTACTTTGAACTGGGAAAAGTTAACAAATACTGTGCGTATTTTTTCCGGTTGACGTTTTCCGATTCTGTGCGCTCTTTCGATATCGTTTGGCACAAGGTTAATTTTGATGTGCTTCTTGCAAATGTCAGCAAAAAACCCTTCACTGTCTGCCCAAGTTTCTTCTTCTTTTTCGGGGATTCTATAGAAAAGAAGATTGCACCGACGCGACCTATCTTCGGCATCCTTCAGCCTGCCCTCCATGTTGGAGAGCTGGACTGTTACGCCGGTTGACGATTTTCTTAAAGATCCTACGCTGCGAAAAAATTCCGGGATAGATGCGTACATTTCTTCAGATTTTCTTACGATATTCATAAGAAAACACCAGAAATACTGTGGGTATGGCAGTTGTACCAAAAAAACGGTTGCTAGTTTTTTTTTGCATAAAGGGAGTCGGGCGAACGTACCTGTACAATAAATGCGAAGGGCGTGAAGAGATACCACACGTCGGCACAACTGTCAAGTACACGAAGTGCCGGCCGCGGAGCACTGTATTTTAGGCCTGGTCGGGCAGCTGATGTCGCTGAGGGTGGCGCTGTTGAAAATTCTAGGAGTACGGTGGCGGGGTCGATGCCGGGGCCATCTTTCGGGGCTCGCTGGAACGGTGCTGGAGCGTCATGCAGGAGAACGGGGCGTTGTCCGTATCTGCTGCTGCCGATAGCGTCGAAGGGCTTGACATGGCATGCAGCAGCGAGCACCTGCACAATAATTGCGAAGGGCGTGAAGGGATACCGCATGTCCGCACAACTGTCAAGCCCACCTGTGCATTTTCTTTCTTGCGGAGCACATAGAGACACTGTCATCATAATAATTAGCGATATCGAAAAACGAAAAAACTTGGGCTGCATTGAGATTTCTCTCGTTCGTTCGATCATTCTGAAAGAAGGCTAAACTACGTGAGAAGTTAAGAAAAGAAGAAGGAATGCATACAACACTTAGAAATGCAGTTCAAGGACCGTGTGTGCTTCGCCGATTCGTCTTGACCTATAGCGTTGTTTACCCTTATTTTTAAAGAGGACATCTTCCCTCAAAAGTCAAGGAGCGAAATTGTAAAAAATAGCTTGCCCTATCTGCTTCAGCTCAGCTGATTTGGTAGCGCGCTTTCTGGTCGCCTGCGCGCGAGCACTGCCGAAGTTGACAGATGGGCCTTTTTCTGAAACTGCTCGAAATTCCTTACAGTAAATACGCTACCAATCGTCTGCAAATACTTTTGATTTCATAGAACAACGCATTTAAGGTCTTTAAAGCACTATATGATCCTGGGCGAGTAAAAGATTTTTACAACACTGCAGAACTGTTAGCTGCCTTCAATATTATGTACGTTATGCAACGAGCAACCTCTTAGAAGCATGTATATTGATTATTGTAGCTTCTTGCTCATCGACAAAAAACTGGCATTCTATACGGGGATCGCGGGAGGGCGGTGGGTTGTCAGGTGCTTCCACTCTTATGTCCGTGAAATCGGACTCGCCGGCAATTCTTCTAAGGAAGAATTTTGAGGCGTCAATCTCTCTGCATTGTAGGTGAAGGGACAGCGATGGAAACGGGTGTCACTGAGCAAAGGTTGTGCTAAGACCCCGGATAGTTCGCCATATCAGTCATAGGAGCTTTCGCGGATCTAACGACTCGCAGAAGGATGTTGAGCACCGCCAAAACATTTTATCCATGTGCCTTTGCATTTTTAATGCATCTAGGGAGCCTCAAATCATCCATGCACTTTGTCCGTCTGTACCTACGTTCTGCACGACGTTATGCACTGTGCAAACGTTCTCGAGCACCCGGACATAAAAGGATTACGTACCGTGCTCTTTGTGATCCTGGAGAAGAAGATCTGAAGGCACTCTTAAGCCTGTACGACTCCTGGCAGACTGGTATGGTTCCCCAAGCATTGAAGTCAAATCGCCTAATTCCACTTCTAAAAGCTCGTATATCTCCTTTGGATATTGCATCATACAATCCTATCACGCTTGCCAGCTGTGTGGCAAAAACAAAGGAAAGAATGATTCTAACTCAAATGAAGTGTTACTTAGAGCAATACGAAATCTATGCAGTATCCATGACGGGATTCATGCGCGACCATTCGTCAATCGACAATGTTGTTGATCTAGTGACATATGTTAACACCAGAAAGCCTGTAAGAGACTGTGTTTCACCCCTTAATTTAGACAATAAGGAGGCTTACGACAATGTCACCCATGAAGCCTTCCTTAGAGCTTTGGAAACAAAATGTCTTGGTGGCAAGATATATATGTGGGTGTACAGCTACTTACGGCTGAGATCATTCTACGTGATGTCAGCGAACGGCCCAAAACCTAATTATTACATCAGCCGAGGAGTTCTCTGGGAGGAGTGCTAAGCCCTACACTTTTCAATCTAACCCTCATTGGACTAGTCGAGCACCTTCCAAGCACTGCACAACTTTCTATCTACGTTGACATCTGCATTTGGACATGAGGTGTGACAAGGCCTCAATTTCGCGCCCGCCTTCAGAAGGCTGCTACAACGACGTCATGCTACTTTCGTAAACAAGGTCTCGAGGTGTCCTGCGGAAAATGTGCAGTGGTAGCCTTCACGCGGAAACCGATGTCTGCTTACAGCATATCGATTAACAGAGAACACATATCGTTCAGCAGAAGCCACAGTTTCTTGGGCGTAATACTACAAAGAAACCTGTCATAGACTCCGCATGTGAAATATGTGAAGAAGCGGCTGATTGCAACATATATGCTACAGCTGTACAGAGTGCTGTTTATTCGATTCTTGCGGTACAGCTTACCTGCAATATGTACAACTTACCTGCAACAAAAATTGCCAAGAGCGTAACTAAGTTGGGCTTAAGAGACAGTAGGATTGGGCGTGTGGGTATACCTGATAACGAGTGCTTACCAGCGCAAACGACTGGACAGGAGGGGACAGGAGAAGAGACGAAATAGAGCGCTGAACTGCCACCAATTTATTTCTTGCGAAGGTCTTCACTTTTATAAAGTTCTCGGCTGCTGACCCGCAGGTCACGGGATCGAATCCCGGCTGCGTCGGCTGCACTCCCGATAGAGGCGGAAATGTTGCAGGCCCATATTCTCAGATTTTGGTGCACGTCAAAGAACCCCAGGTGGTCCTAATTTCCGGAGCCCTCCACTACGGCGTCTCTCATAATCTTAAGGTGGTTTTGGGACGCTATACCTCACATATCAATCAATCAGCTTTTATACAGTTACCAGTCGCAACAGTCATTCGCGAAACACAATGGTAATGCATAAGTACATAACACCTTAAGCAAAGGAACAACTTTTCCTTATCGGTTAGTGCGACATTAGGGGTGCTAACACAAGCATCGTTCAATGAGCAAATCTTTTCTGCCTCTATGATTGCACGTGTGGTGCAATCCCTGCATCTTGCAACAATAGTACGTTCTGAAAATATTGACCGGCAGCCAAACGTGCTGCCGGTCAATGTTTTCAGAGAAGGTTTCGGTCTTTTAAACTGTCATGCTGCAATGTCGGCGAAAAAGGTAAAAGTAAAGCTAAGAGCCTGCTTCGCAAGTTAAACATTGTAAGTATTCACACGAACATGTCAGATGCCAAGAAAGATTTCCTTGAAGCCTTCTTCAGCGCGAAAACGCATAAGGTCAACATGCCTTTTAAGGCAATTGTATCGGAAAATAATACCTAGCAAACATATGTTGCGCTCTACCTGTAGGAAACCTTGAAATGCAAAGAAGTGAACGATCCATTTCTGGTGAAAAGTTCATGTGAAGTCCAGGAGTTTATTTCATCGCGTTAGAACAAGACTCTGTTCGCCTTCTCTGTAGACGTCAAGGACCTGTACTGTTCTATTCCGCATAAATCATTGTTACAATGCATTGGCAAATATATAGATGAGTTTGACGCCTCAAAATTGCAGACCCAGTCTGGCATCACCGTCAGTGGGTGTTTAGAGCTTCTAAGATGCTACCTTCAGTCGACGTGCATCCTAAGGGATGGAAAACCTCACCTTCAAAAATCCGGTATCTGTATTGGTTCTTGCATCGCTGCCATTGTCAGTGACCTGTGTTTAGGCAAAATAGGCAGATCCATTTCGGAAGTTTTCACCAACACTATTGTGACGCACGTTTTCAGATACGTTGATAATTTTTGTTAATTTTTATGGACACTGATGTTTCAGCGTATAAGAATTATGCTCTTGCAGTTTTAGACCTGATGCCAAATGGTTTCAAACATTTTGAGCTTACTCATGAGCATTCTGAGAAGTGTGATCACAAATTACTTTAATGAATAATGATTCTTGACTTTAATGAATAATAGACGCACTTGCTGGATGTATCAACCGCGTAGATACAAGCCCGTTTTGCCATTTCATTCCGCGCATTCTAAGTTAGTCAAGTGAGGTATCGCAAAATTTTGATTTGTGAATGCCTTGGAAAAATCCTGTGTGCACAAGATTACATAAAGCATTGTTGAGCAATTTTCAAGGCTGACGTCGGCTGGTTACCCCAGCCACGTGCAAGTTTCCGTTGCCGAAGGCATGCTGCGTGAACATCAGGCCTTAGGCAACGATAACGTAGTCCAACCTGTCACAGCTAGATATGCTTTCGCCGTGGTTCCGTATATTCACAAGATAACGCACAATCTTAAGCAAGTGGCACAGCGATTTAATGTGAAGGGGATTTTTATGGCACCTCGAAAATTGAGTCGCTTGTGCAAGCTGTCTGTTCCTCCGTCCTGACCCACCCTTGGTTGCACTACAAGACATGTAAAAAAAATAGAGATTGCATTTGTAATGTGGTGTATCAGCTGCTGTTATCGTGTGGAAGGTATTACGACGGTCAAAGAGGTCGTTGTATAAATTAGAGGCTGAGGGAACATATGTACAATGAGGATTATTATAAACAAGGATGGCTGATTCGTTCACTGCAGCACGTGTGGCAGCTAGCCAATATTTTCAGAGTGTACTATTGTTGCAAGATGTAGGGATCGCAAAACAAGCGAGATCATAGAGGCATAAAAGATTTGCTCATTGAAAGATGCTTGTGTTAGCACCCCTTCTGTCGCGGTAACCGTGGAGGAAAAGTTGTTCTTTGCTTGTCGGTGTGTTGTACTTAGGCATTATATTGTGTTTCGCACATGACTGTTGCGACTGGTAACTGTACGAAAGGGAAGACCTTCGCAAGAAATATAGTGTTGGCAGCTCTGCGCTCTGTCTCTTCTCCTGTCCCCTCCTGTCCTGTCGTTTGCGCTGGTAAGCACTCTTTAGCAACTTCGGCTTTCACGATCAAATGAGTCAGCTCTCCTTTACGCTAACCAACAATGATTGTGTTCTGCAACAAACGCCGGTAACCACGCGCATGAACGTGAAGAGTGAGTGAACGTTCTGGTGGCAGCTTATTTAGTTTGTAAGTATGCTTTCTCAGTCGCTCATTAACACATCTAAAATGTCTCCCGCACGAGATATATTAATAACAACTTCAGATCAACAAATTTGTGTGAATGCCTTTTTCTGCACACCACCCTTTCCCGTCTAGATAGATTCGCCATGACTCACAGTTTTTCGAATTTATCCGGCGCTAAAAATATCACCCTAATATGGTCCTTTAACGCTACCTTCTTTACGTTATAAGACAGCTGGACCACATATGGAATTATGGCCGTGCGTCTCGTTTCTGTCGATATATCGTCATGAACAATGGGTTGGCTTGAACTTCCCTGAATTATTTTCAACTCTTTTTCTGCAACGTAAACTAAAAATGGTCCGGATAGCCAGATCCTTGCAATACTTAGATCTGATTATGATGGCTGTGTTTCTTTACCTGCACACACGACTTCTTCAATGCGTTCTTGAGGCAACTTGTCGCGATGCCTCTCTTGGTTAGGTTGGAATTACCTGAATAAAATAGTAGTAATGCTTTCTGAGCACCATAATCACAGAAATAGCTGAGCCACTTGTCAGAACAATGAGGACATATCTAAAAACCTAATTTTTTGTCCTTAGGTCATTTTACTGTCAGTTCACAGGGCTCAAGACCACCACGAAACACATTCAACACATTAGTAGGATCACTTTCAAAATTTTCAAAAAAGCTGTCAATAAATATAGTATAACCATCTTCAGTACAAAAAAAAACTTTCTGAACCCGGTCGTCCCTTCGAGGTGATAAGCCACAGTTCTAGCCTGTTCTGCCAGAAAAAGATTGCACAAGACGGGCGTGGTAAAAGAACTGATAAAGGTACTCTTTTTTGCAAAAGAAATTTATTGTTCCAGTTTGTGAACGTCTGCGAAAGATAAAACTCCAAGAAGGTAATAAAATTATCAGTAGACATACCCGAATCTGCCGAATGCTTGACGATTGTTATCCATGCTATCTTTATTCTTCTAGTATTTTACTCTCATGGTTCGGCTCTGTGGTTACTACCAGTGCATATTGTTTTGCAACTTCCAGCATCTCTCCACCTCTCGCGAAGTTGTGTTTTCTGCCGAGACTGTTCCACATTACCTCAGTTTTGTGCATTTTAATATCCGGACCTACTCTTCTGCTTTCCGTGCCCAGTTCGATAATCATGAGCTGTAATTCCTCTCCTGTGTTACTCATCTTGACAATGTCATCAGCCAATCGCAGGTTACTAAGATACTCTCCATATTCTCTTATCGCTTACTTTTCTCAATCTAGGGCCCTGACGACCTCCTCTAAACACGTGGTGAAAAGCATTGAAGATATCGTGTATTTCTGCTTTACCCCCTTCTTTATTGGGATTCTGTCGCTTTCTTCATGGAAAACTGTGATGCCCGTGCATCCACTGTATACTTCTTCCAGTACGTTTATGTAGGGTTCGTCGTTGCCCTGATTCCGTAGTGCCTGCATTGCTGCTGATGTCTCGACTGAGTCAAGCGCCTTTTCGTATTCTATGGAAGCTATGTATAGAGGTTTGTTTTATTCCATGCATTCTCTATCGCCCTATAAATAGTATGAATATGGTCTATTGTGGAGTTGCGAGAACGAAGTTCTGTTTTGTCCTTCAGTTGATTGAACTCTAATGTCACCTTGAATTTATTAGCTATTATTTTTGTAAATAAACAGTGGAGAAAGGACAGTAAACTGATCTACCTGTAATTTTGAAGTTCAACATATTTCCTTTCTTATGGATTGAAATGTTTGGGGTGTTCTTAGTAAAGAAATCGCAGTAAAAAATACAATAACAGCAGGTAGAGTGACGTTTAGAGCAACAGCCTTTCGTTGCACCATTGAATAGACTAGCCTTCGAAAACACATCGTTATGATGACCCGCCCTATTGGAGAAGACATTGTTTATTGTTAATATCTGTCACGCATAGATGACGTAGTCCTCATTGGGGTGAAGTCCGTTTCACAAGGCAAGGGCGGCTCCGCTTACTACGAGGAACAAGAGGTATACGCAGCATGTTTTTGTGCATTCATAATCACATTTCGCTTTTGCTTACCTTACTGAGTGAACAATTTCTTGCTGTTGATGCTTGTGACCGATTGCATATAGTAATCATTTTTATGTTAAGCTATGAATGTCAAGCAGCCCTGACGCAGTTATAGTTTCTAGACAGCAATTTTACTTTACTGCACGCATCAAAGGATACTTGCGGTACGCATTATGTAATTTTTTGTAAGCAATTTTACCCGTTTGCAGCACAATTTTGCACGCGTTCTTTTGCAGGCAGACTTTCTCGCACTTATGGTGGACATTACATTTGCACTGCGACTTTTGATTGCACTGAATTACTCCAATTGGAGAAGAATTAGCGTGCAATTCACCAGGGCAAGATAATCATTGTTGAGAAATGTTCAGCTTGTCTCAATTGAAAATGCACCTGGGACTATATTATACCTAATCACATTGAAATAGCTTGCTCACTGCGTATATGCGCTAGAAAACCTAAATACGATTCCAGTTTTGTTTTTTATTGATTCCATCGCTCTGCTCCCTGAAACTATATCGTTGTGGCAAGTTGTCTTGCGTTGTTTGCAAGCGTATAGCCATTTTTCTTTTAGGTCAACAAATACAGAACAACACAAAATATTTCACCACGCAGCATAGATGTGCACTGTAGACACATCTAACACTTACGTGCATTCATGTTTGCAGCACTTATGCCGGTGCGTACAGGAGCAGCCTCGTACCACACAAAATCTCGAGTCATCGGTTCACTAGTGACGAAGGAATGATCTTCGATCTTGTTCAGAGCATAGTGCACTGTAATAAATTCCTCAGAACCCGTGAACCCCGACGAAAACTGCCAGCGCATGCAACATGAGTTTGCTTACGCTGTGTACAATCTACGCCTGTCGGTTATCAGTTTCGGGCATTCTCATGCGAGTCACTTACGTTTCACAGCTAGCATCAACTCCTTCGCGTTAATTCAGGTGTGTAGTATAGAATTACAACGCAGCAGTAAGTATCAGCCTTTCGTAGTTACGCAACAGAAAGGCGAGACGTTTCGCACGCGGAGTAAGAATAAAATACTGGGTAATCGCGACGTTACTATCACCTGAAGGGAAGCAGAGGAAATTCCCACCCATGAATCTTTCCGCCAGGAGACAATCAAGCGTTAGTTTTTAAGGCAGAACATTACTAGCCGACATGCATCGTCGCTAAATTTCCCGTTGCTCGCACTGCTCGAACAATCCGAAGCCACCCCCTCGAAATACGCTGTCTACACGTAATGCTTGGCACGTCTTGTTCTGTGTCAATCAGCACCTTAATAATAATCAATTGCTATGCCTAAACGCCTTAGGGTAACGCCTGATCGAAATTCCTCAAAAGGCGATGCTGTCCTCAGTACACACTCGAATATTGGTGAAAAAGCTACCGCAATTGAAGAAACGGCTCCCAGGTTTAGGTCTGCGTTGCCTGAATACGACTCATGTGCTGAAATGACTCCTGAAAACCGATCTGAGCATGATGCATGCACAGAAACGGTGATTTCTGACAACGAGCTTCATCTTTGTGTGCTTAACGGACAAGGACGCGTTATGCGAGCGAGACTTTTCGGTCAATTGAAAAAAAAAATAATCATTAATATATCGCTACGTCGTGTGTCTGTTTGCTGCGTGAAACATTGCTTGCACAGATTTCATTTCATTTCTTGTAAAATTATAATGTTACTACGTGTATGGTTCTTAATTATAAATGATAACATATTCATCCGTGTTTCTTTATTCTATGCACTCCTTGTTGTGCGTTATATCAATATGAAGGGACAAACAGATTGAGCGGAATAAGTATATATATTTTTCTTTGTCGGATATTTTATCGCCTTTATGTTACACTACAGCTTTGCTACAGCTGCCCACACAGCCTTTCTCATTACGCTTCATTCGTTCTATGACTAGCATAGTTTATATATGACCTTCAGTTACAAGACGTGCATTTTTTGTAGGTATTTCTAAGGTCATGCTTGGACTGCACTTTTGCTTGTGATGCACCTTCGCCACTATACAACACTTCGGAATACCTTTAGCGGTCAGGTCATAGTAAGGATACGTATCAATACGTATCAATACATTGTACACTCGCATACAAGAGAGGTTCTGCGGATGAGCCAATTACTCTGTCGTGTGCGGGAGCATTTGTTTCTTTGTTCGTGCGTGCGTGCGTGAGTGTGCATGAGCGCGCGCGTGTGTGTGTGTGTGTGTGTGTGTTTAGCTGGTATCACAATAGCAGAACGTGCGACGTATCAATGAAAATATCAGTCTTTCGCTTGGGTATGCCTTACCATTGTAGGCCACTGAAAACCTCCAGTAAGCACGCGGTAAAGGGAATATGGGAGATTGTATCCCCCTGCCGTACATTTTTCTTTATTGGTATTCTGCTGCTTTCTTCATGAAGCACTAAGGTAGCAGTAGATCCCGTTTAGATTTCTTCAATGATGTTTACATATACTTCGTCAACGCCCTGATTCCACAGTGTCTGCACGACTGCTGATATTTCTACTGAATCAAACGCTTTTTCATAATCCCTGAAGGCTAAGTATAGCTTTTGGCTGTATTCTGAGTATGAATGTGGTCGATTGTTGAGTAGCCCGTTCGAAAACCTGCTTGTTCCTTCGGTTGATTGAATTCTCATGTTGCCTTATTTCTGTAGCATTGCCTTTCTAAATAGCTTGTATACGACGGAGAGCGAGCTGATCGGCCTCTAATTTTTCAAGTCTTCGTCATTTCCTTTCTTATGTATCAAGATGATGTTAGCATTTTTTAAAGATTCTGGTACTCTTCCCGCCCGGAGACACCTCGTAAACAGGGTGGCTAGTTTTTTACCACAATATGTCCTCCAACTCTCAGCAGATCTGATGTTACCTGATTCTCACCAGCAGCTTTGCCTATATACCTGCTTTCCGAGGCTTTTCTGCTTCTATCAGTACTGGTGGGGAGCAATGTGGGTTACTGCTAGTTCGTATAGTAAGGTCGCCGTCATCCCGGCTACTATACAAATATTTACAAACTCCACCGCTATTTTAACCATCCTATTTATATTTTTAGTTATTTTGCCTTCCTTGTACTTTAGTGCATACATCTGAATTTCGCCTATCCCCAGTTTCCTCCTGACTGCTTTGGTGCTTCCTCCGTTCTTCAGAGCGTGCTAAATTGTCTCCATGTTATACCTTCCTACATCGAATGCCTTACCCTAAATCAACTTCGAAAGCTCTGCCAATTCAATTCTGTCTTTTTCACTTGAGGCTTCCATGCTTTGACGTTTCTTAATGGGGTTTTTCGTTTCCTGGAACAGATTGCCAGTGTCCTGTTTTACTACCATACCTCCAACTTCCACTGCACACTCCGTAATGCTACTCGTCAGATTATCATTCAATGCGCGAATGCTAAGCTTGCTTTCCTCGATAAGAGCCGAGCACTTGTCCTGAAGTGAGACTCTGAATTCCTATACTTTCTTTCTCACTGCTAGCTCAATAATTGGCTTTTTGCCTATTAGTTTCTGTCGTTCCTCGTCAATTCTAGGCGAATTCCAGATCGTACCATTCTATGGTCACTGCATCGTACCTTCACAAGCACTGCCACATCCTGCACGATGCCTGGGTTTGCACTTAGTAGAAAGTCTATTTCATTCTTACTCTCGCCATTAGAGCTCCTCCTTGTCCACTTACGGTTCCCTCGTTTTCGGAAGAAGGTATTCAAGATCCGTAAATCATTGCGTTTCGGAAATTCTACTTATAGCTCCCCTCTGGCATTTCTAGTGCCGATGCCGTAATCTCCTACTGTCTGGTCTCCAGCCTGCTTCTTCCATACCTTGGCATTGAAGTTTCCCATGAGTATAGTATACTGTGTTTTTACCTCACTCATTGCCGATTCCACGTCTTCATAAAAGATTTGAATTTACGCGTCATCATGGCTGGATGTAGGCGTGTAAGCCTGTACCACCTTCATCTTGTATTTATTATTGAGTTTAATTATGATACCTAGCGACCCTTCATTATTACCATAGTATTTATATATGTTTACAGCTCTTGTTTCTTTGTATAAGGAATCCCACTCCCAGTTCTTTTCTGTCAACCACGTCACGATAGCCCAGGGCGTGCCCATTCTATTGAACAGTGTAGGCCTCACTTGTCCTATTAACCTCACTGAGCCCTATTACATGTCATTTAACAGCCCCTACCTCCTCGAATAGTACTGCCAGATTTGTCTCAATAATAAAGGTTCTAGCGTTGAAAGTCGCCAAGTTTAGGTTTCAATAGTGACCTCTCCGGACCCAGAGATTCTTCGAGCCCTCTTCTGCGTTGCATATCTGACCGCCGCCGTGATCTAGCTTTGCAGCCACTGGGGACTTAGGGCTGTGAGTTAATGGACGGTTTTCAGATGCCTAGAATGCGAAGAGTTAGGAGTAAAAGTAACTGAAGAGTACCTTAGTAGCCTGCGCTTCGTCGATGACATTACGTTGCTGAGTAACTCAAGGGACGAATCGCAACGCATGATTATGAGGTTAGACAAGGAGAGCAGAAAAGTAGGCCTTAAAGTTATTATTCAGATAACGAAAGTAATGTACAACGACCTCGGAAGAGAACAGCGCTTCGAGATAGTTAATAGTGCACTTGAAGTTATAAAACAATGTGTCTACTAAGGACAGTTAATAATCTCGGAGAAAAACCACGAGATTGAAATATCTAAAAAAACAAGAATCGGGTGGAGCCCAATCCGCAAGCACTCTCAATACATGACACGTAGATTGCCACTATTGCTCAGGAGGAAGGTATATAACAGCTGCATCTTGCCGGTATTCAGCTACGGAGCAGAGACTTGGAGATTCACAAAGAAGGTTATGCTGAAATTGAGAATGACGCAGCGAGCAACGAAAAGTAAAATGGTAGGTGTAACATGAAGAGAAAAGAAAAGAGCAGAGTGGATCAGAGAACGAACCAGGGTTAAAGATGTCTTAGCTGAAATCAAAAAGAGGAAATGTACGTGAGTCGGGCAAGTAGCACGTACACATGATAACCGTTGGTCATCAAAAGTAACTAACTGAATTCTCAGAGAAGAGAAGCGGGTTAGGGGGAACCAGAAAGTCAGGAGGGCAGATGAGATTGAAAAGTTTGCGGGTAATAAATGGCAGCGGCAAGCACAAGACCGAGTTGGCTGGCGGAACATGAAAGAGGCTTTTGTCCTGCTGTAGATGTAGTCAGGCTGATGATGATGTAGGTGATAAGTTTGTCTTAGCACACGTAAGAAAGTTTACACTGTAAAAAACTTGAACCTGGGCAATCAGATATTGAAACTATGTCTGGCTTTTACCATCAATATGAACTTCTAACTAGTGAAAATTTTCGTACTGGTAGACTTCGGTGAGATCTGCTTCGGTGGGTACACGTGTGATCACCGCTGCAGCAGTAATCCCATCGCCGAGCTAACTTACAAGGCTTGCGGGAGAGATTCCTACCCAAGTTTCAGAGCGTGAAAGCCGTAAGAAACACCGCGACGCGCTTAACCGTGTGCAGATATTATTCAGTGTAAAATTGCCCAGGAATGATATTCTGATACTAGCACCGCTTAGTTTCTAAATCATATCAGCGCGAAGTGACAAAAAATTTGGTTAAGTGGTGTGAAGAGAGGTCGCGCGAAAAATTTCAGGAGTGCTTTGAACCCTCCCAACCATCCTCCTCCACTTGGCTATGCCACTGGCCCCTTCAAAGCAAGACCGAGGATTGGATGCCCAAAGACTGCGCTGTTGCGAGGCGAAATGCAGAGGAGCTGAATTTTGCGTCGCGTCCAGTGCGCAGTACCGGTCTCGTTGTAATGCTATAGACATTTCTAAGAGATGGAAAGACGAACTGGGTAATTACGGGCAAAATTACCTGTGTGGCGAAGACGAAAGAATTGTTGTGGTGCAGCCATCGAGTTCACCCAGATAAGTGGACGGCGGTTATCATAAGTTCCATTCCAATTCCCACGTAGCCGGCAAATTCGACAGCTTCAAAAGACAGCATCGTAGACAGATACGGTGGAGGCTACATTGCTGTTCAAACAAGATGGCGGCTCAGTAGAATTGTTCGGTAAGGTGGGATTTCACCGGAATAATCGTGTGCACATAAACAGACGCTTCTTCAGACGCTCCACGTGAGCAACGTTCACTTTTTTCCAGATCTGAACACGAAGTGAGCTAAAAAATGAAACCACGTTTTCTCTTCTCTTTCTCTTCTTTCTTTCTCTTCTCAATACGAAGTGGCGTATATTCGCGTAAAAGCTGTCCAGGTGTGTCTCTTATCTCGGACAACATAGGCTTGGTGTTGTCTTCTAAGATCTCTGTGTAGACTGTCTACGATGATGTGCAGTATCGAAACACAGACACACTTGTGAAACGTTCTTGCCCTACTGTGCCAATTTTGGTCAACACCATAACAAAGAGGCCAGCACGAAAGCACGCAACGTGGGTGGCTGGCCTAGAATTCAATAGAAAAAATAGAGTAAACTGATATATATATATATATATATATATATATATATATATATATATATATATATGTATATATATATATTGTGATGAGCGAAACAGAGAACAAGAGACAACACCCGATCCAGGGCCAGCTGTTTTTATTCTGACTTCGTTCTTCTCTTTTCCCTTGCTACCCGCGCGCCGAAGCGCCAGCGTCTTTCTTGGTCATGACACTCGGCCATGACTGCGCGCGCGCGCGGAGCTGGTGGCAAATTTTCTGGTGGGCGGGCTTGGCTGCATCGTGGTGGTCAGCCCGGACCACAATGCAACATGGAGCGACGGTCTGGGGTAAGCGTCTCTGGGGGATGGCACTGGCTGCCTCGAGCTGGTCGCTGTTTTGCACGCCACGATCTCCCTTGAAAAAGTGCTGTGGACTCAGGCGGCCGGCACTGGCTGCCCCGTTTTGGCCGACGCTCTCGGCCGCGATTTGGTCCCGGTATCTGCCAAAGGTGGATCTGGTGGTAGATATAGTGGCTGAATCTCGGAGGCCGGCCTTGGCCACGCTGAAACTGGGTGCCAGAGTCTTCCACAAGTCTATCGGGAGGTCGAGACTGGCTGCATCGTTGTGGTCTGTCTCGACGATGGAGAGACTCTCTGTGGGAAGCAGCTAAACATGCACCTGACAGCGCGCTTCGGACGGGCTGCTAAATCAGCAGCAGACGTTGAACTCTAGACGAGGGTAGCCGAAAGAGTTTCCCAAAAGACGCGCTGGGTACCTTGGGATCTACCGGCGCCATAACCGTAGGCGGTTCAAGCATAGGCGATGCTGGTGTCTCCACTTGCCTCAGTAAAGGTGATATTGGGGCTGGCTTCTCTAACTGAGCTGTATGAGGACTGGTATCAGCCGCTTCCATTGACATGTTGGCATCGCGTACCGGCGCGGGTATTGTGAGCAGTAGTGGCGTGTCTCACATGCGTCTGACGTCATTCGTAGTACAGGCGGAGAAGCATACTGCCGCGCGGCTGGAGGGCTTCGAGGAACCTTCGAGGTGTTGCTTCACTTCAGCTCAGTGCGCGAATGGGGTTGCGTCAGTGAAGGGCAATGCAGCACAGTCGAGATGAATCTCTGCGGCTCTTTCGTTGGAGCAACGCCCTTCAAGAGGTCCGACTTCGCTAGCGGCCTCTGGCCGCAGTGAACTTCCTTCTGGTATTGACAAAGTGTCTAACTTCTCGTGGGGTAAGCTGCAGCGCACAGCTGCAGCCTTGAGGTGGAAAGCCTCTTGACCTTGCTCCTCAATACCGGCCAGGTTGGACGGGGTGGTGGTGGAGAGGTGGTAAGGATTGCGACCAAAAGCAGCTATGAGCTTGCAGCTCTACTCTGCCAATGACTGCTGCTTCCAGCCTTCATACCGGTGTCACGCCGCTGCACCTTCCCGAAGACGGTCTATGGTCCTATACCATTTCTGATCCTCTGTCGAGGCCGCGCGCATTGCTAGCGCGTTGACGGTTTCCACCCAGCTGTCCGCGTCGTTCCAGACCTCGTGGAATTCCGGTAGTTCGCAGACGGCTGGTGATTGTGGGGTAGCAGGTGGCAATGCAGAGATCACCGACGCAGAGAATTAGAGCTGGTGTGAGAGATCGAGGAGAGAAGACCGAAGCTCCCTGCGTTGCTCCGGTGTGCTTGCCTCAAGGTCGTAAGAGGCAGCTACATTCAACACTGCGTTAATGTCATACAATGCTGGCAACATTGTAGGAGCTCGCTCGGCGATCAACGCTGTCAGTTCGTTAGTCTCGGTGCGGAGCAGTGCAATGGTACGCCGCACCTCCACGGCACTGTCGCACGAGGCTTCTGAACCACTTTGGTTCGTGTCCGTGAGGTCCGTGGTTCTAGTAGTACTCAAGGTGGTGACACGCACGTCCAAGGAAGCATAAACAGCGTTTCTTGGCGGCTTATGTGTTGGAAGAGTACCGGACAGGGAATGCAGGCCGTGGGAAGCTTGATCAGCATTCCCAAGAGACAGGAGCCCGTGCGCATTACGGCTGCGAAGTGGTAGCATATTGTCCATTGGGGGATGCCCTGGTGCCATAGAGGAGACATGGACACCGTCCACCGATGGTCCGATGGGCAGCTGAAGCGGAGGCCGGGTTGTTGATTCCATCGCCAAAGAAGCGTGAACGGCGTTCCTGGATGGAGAAGCCCGCACTGCCGACAAACCACGAAGACACATACGGGTGGCTTCCCGCAGAGGCTTCACTTGTCGGCTTGTGCTGACGGCAGAATCCATAGCCAAGGACGCGTGGACGGCGTCTCTTGTGAAATGGCACCGTTAACGTGTACTGCAGCCACCGAGGAGGTCACGACGCCGTCCCCGAACGGTGGTGGCAGTAGCGGCAGGTGAACAGCTGACGAAGAGGCCTTGACGCCGTCCTCAAGCGGCGCTTATCTCGGTAGTCCTGTATGACGAAGCCGGAACGTAAGACTTCCTCTTCGTCGACTGCGCCATTGTGATGAGCGAGACAGAGAACAAGAAAACACCCGTTCCAGGGCCAGCTGTTCTTTTTCTGACTTCGTCCTTCTTTTCTCTTTTCTCTAGCTACCCGCGCGCCGAAGCGCCAGCGTCTTTTTTGGTCATGACACTCGGCCATGACTGCGCGCGCGCGGAGCTGGCAGCAAAATTTCTGGTAGGCGGGCTTGGCTGCATTTGTGATGAGCGAGACAGAGAACAAGACACAACACCCGATCCTGGGCCAGCTGTTTTTATTCTGTCTTCTTCTTCCTCTTCCTTGCTCTAGCTATCCGCGCGCCGGAGCCCCAGTGTCTTTCTTGGTCATGACACTCGATCATAGCTGCGCGCGAGCGGAGCTGGCGGCAAAGTTTCTGGTGGGCAGGCTTGGCTGCATCGTGGTGGTCAGGCCGGACCACAATGCAAGATAGAGCGATGGTCTGGGGAAAGCGTCTCTGGTGGACGGCACTGGCAGCCCCGTTGCGGCCGACGCTCTCGGCCATGCTGTGATTTGGTCCGGGTATCTGCCAGAAGTAGATCTGGTGGTCGATACTGGCTGAATCTCGGAGGTCGGCCTTGATCACGCTGGAACTCGGTGCCATAGTCTGCCACAAGTCTATCGGGAGGTCGAGACTGGCTGCATCGTTGTGGTTGGTCTCGGCTATGCAGAGACTTTCTGTGGGAAGCAGCTAAAGATTCATCTGACAGCGCACTTCGGACGGGCCGCAAAATCAGGGGCTGACGTAAAACGCCGGACGAGGGTTGCCGAAAGCATATCCCAATTGACGCGCTAGGTGCCTTGGCTGGTGTCGAGAGTGGGTACGCAACTCCTGTGATGTGTGGCAGAAAACATAATTCACGGCCAGTCTTGGCATCTGCGGCAGGACATTCTGTGAAGCTGTCATAGTATTGGCTGCATCTGTGGGGTCCCTCTCGTGTACGCGATGACTCGCCTTGCGGGGCTGTCGAACACTCTGGTCGGTGACCATGGCTATCTCGTAGCGGTCGCAGCACGCTTAGCAGGCGATTACGTTGGTACAGTTTGGGGCACTGGTCTTCATGGCTGTCGGCGTTCTGGACAGGCTGCGATGCCAATTTCTGAGGCTCGAGGGTGGTCTTGTTGCCTGTTGTCAGACTGGAGGACTGCGGTGAGACATCGAGCTGCCGCACCACTTGAGCTCGATATATGGTAGTGGGCGCGTTGACGAAGGGTCCAGCTACCCTGTGCACCTCTGTATCTTTCCCCACGAAAGAGGATGGGGTGGCCGATGGCTGACACGAATTTGGGTCCGGTACCAGCGACGAGTCTGGAAGCTCATGTGGAGAACTGGAGTGCTCAGCTGGAGCATCGAGATGGAACCCTTCTTGAACTCTATCCTCGGTACCGGTCAGGTTCGACTGGGTGGTGGAAGGGAGATCGGAGAGTGTCCGACCGAAGGCAGCTATGAGCTTGGAGCTGCACTCCACTCAAGACTGCTGCTTGAAACCTTCATACCGGTGCCACGCCGCTGCACCTTCCTGAAGACGGTCTACAGCCACGGTCCATTTCTGATTTTCTGTCTAGGTCGCGCGCATTGCTAGCGCGTTGACGGTTGTCACCCAGCTGTCGGCGTCGTTCCGGACCCCGTGGAATTTCGGTAGTTCGCAGACGGCTGGTGATTGTGAGGTGGCAGGTGGCAACGCAGAGATCACCAACGCGAAGCAGTCGAGCTGGTGTTAGAGCTCGATAAAAGAAGACCGTAGCTCCCTGCGTTGCTCCGGTGTGCTTGCCTCAAGGTCGTATGAGGCAGCTACATCCAACACTGCGTTAATGTCACACAATGCTGGCAACATTGTAGGAGCTCGCTCGGCGATCAACGCTGTCAGTTTGTTAGTCTCGGCGCGGAGCAGTGTGATGATACGCCGCAGCTCCACGGCACTGTCGCACGAGGCTTCTTAACCGCTTTGGTTCGCGTCCGTGAAGTACGTGGTTCTAGTTGTATTCACGGCGGTGACACGCACGTCCAAGGAAGCATGAATAGCGTTTCTTGGCCGCTCGTATGTTGGAGGAGTTCCGGAGAGGGAATGCAGGCCGTGGGAAGCTTGAACAGCATTCCCAAGGAACAGGAGCCCGCGCGTATTACGGCCGCGAAGTGGTAGCATAGTGTCCATTGGGTGGTGCCCTGGTACCACAGAGGAGGCATTGACACCGTCCACTGATGGTCCGATGGGCAGCTGAAGCGACGGCCGGGTTGTTGACTCCATCGCCAAAGAAGCGTAAACGGCGTTCCTGGATGAAGAAGCCCGCACTGCCGACGAACCACGAAGACACGTACCGGTGACTTCCTGAAGAGGGTTCACTTCTCGGACTGCGCCATTGTTATGAGCAAGACAGAGAACAAGAGACAACACCCGATCCTGGGCCAGCTGTTCTTATTCTGACTTCGTTCTTCTCTTTTCTCTAGCTAATTGTGTGCCGAAGCGCCAGCGTCTTTCTTGGTCATGACAATATATACATATATATATATATATATATATCAGATAGATAGATAGATAGATAGATAAATAGATAGAAACGCTTAAAGCGCCCTTGATTTTTCAAAAATCTGCATTTAGGAAGCGAAATGATCCTTCTCTCTTACGATTTACTATGCCTTAATGTTTTCAAGTCAGTGCCAATTATTCGAGAAGTATTGGAAACATGTCCCATAATTCAAATATGCGCCTTTGGATTCGCGTACGGAATCGCTTGCAACACTTTTACATTAGATCCTCTCTAATTTTTTAACACTTGCCTGCCCGTTATACTCGAGTGTATGGGCCATGTTCAGTAGACACGTCGGGGTTAGCTGAACGAAAAAAAGCTTTTAGGTAAGGAACCATGCTCGCTCAAAGCAATCCAGAGGTTAGAACAAGTAGAGTACTGCTTGTCTGCGTGGATAGTCACTACTTGTGTCTTTCTTGCCTCGAGACAATTCAATCGGGTTTACTTGTAAGAATTTACAGAATATGCCCCTCGGTTAGCATTGAAATTACACATACTAGCGGACAAGTAAATAAGTATCAGAGAAGCTCCTCTCCGTAAATGTAGCGCTTGTTCTTCCCAGGTACAACCATGCCTCTTTTTTTTAACTCTCACGTCTATTGTTGCACATTTCGGACTATATAAACGCTAGCAAGCTTTCATACTTCATTTTGAGCATGCTAATCATTTATGCTAACACTTGGAAATTCGAAGGACCATACATTCATGTTAAAAACTTGTCCAAGCCTTCCGAGTGTTAACGTATTCAGGGAAAGTGACAGATTGGGGTGCTGTCGCAAGTTTTTCGTGGGTGCCTGTTACAAGAGAGATAGGGAGAAAGCAATGGAAGGTGATTTGCATGCAGCCATGGCTTCGGCGTCCCCGTCAACAGCCAGTGTGGCAGGATGCAGCCTGCTGCTGCTGCTACTGTTTGCGCTGACGGCCTCATCGCTGATTGAGAAGCGCACACGGTTTTGTGGGCCCTTCCTGGTGGAGACCCTGAACGCCCTGTGCAGGGGTGAGATCTTCGACCCCGCCCAACAAAAGAGGCACATCGATCGCCAGCAGATGGCGCTTCAGCCCTTACGTAAGTAATGAATACAACAGGCTTTCCGACCTAGTGTTATGAAGTAGGGTCATACATGCCGATTTCACCTGCCAAGCTTATCCAGTAACAAGTCGATATTTAGGATTTCATGACACTAGATAAATATATCAGATTATCCCAATGCGGAATCATAGAAATACCAGTCAAGACACAAAGAAGCTCGTTACATCAATATACATTTGTTTTCGTGGTGAATACGTAAATGCTACGCTTTTTTTTGCAAAAGAGCAGCGCAAAAGCCAAAAAGCCATTTGTCGTTGTGTGGCTAGTCATGCAATTTAAACACTTTTGTGGCACACACTATGATGGTCCGTGAGAGCATGACACAATTTTCATGACACATACCTATTTATGACGGTCACTTCAAGGCGCGCCATGACGCCCCCTGGTGCAAAATGAACGTTTCAATGAGCTGTGCGCTTTTAACTATTTTGTTACCTAATTCTAATCGAACATCGATAATTGATGCTTTTATCGCCGATTTTTGCATGTCAAATTTGTTTGTCATGCACCTAGTTCTCTTTTAGTAGGTAGTCCAGCCACTCAACTATCAGAATAAATTTAAGTTTGGCTGTTTTGGCAAAATAGTAAGTTTTGAAAGACCTTTGCTGAATATTTGTGCGTGCCTTGCGAAAATGCACTTGGCTGGCGAAGTTGACAGACGTGCGTGCCTTATGCTAGCGTAACATTAAAGTTCGGTAATAAAAAAAAAAACCTTTGGAAGTTGATATCAAGTTAAGATGACCGCTTCGCCTTCTCATAATGTTGAGCTGTAGGGATTGCCAGAATTTTATGCCAACTATTCAATAAAGAGTTACTAGCCACTGTGATCATCAGCCTGGCTACGCCCACTGCAGCGCAAAAGCCTTTCTCATGGTCCTCCAATCAAGCCAGTCTTGTGCTACGTCATACCTGCAAACTTTTTTTCATTTCATCGGCCAACCTATTTTGCTGTCTCCCCTTAATGCGTTTGTTTCCCTTCTTTGATAATGCAGTCAGTTACCCTTAATGGCTAGTGGTATCCTGCTTACGTACTACGTGCCGGACTCGTGTCTGTTTCTTCTTGATATCAACTATGCTCTCCTTGACCCTGGTTTGATTCCTTATTCACTGTGCCCTCTTCTTTTTCCTTAAGGTTACACCTATATTTTTCTTTCTATCGCTCACTACATCGCCCTCAATTTAAGCTGAACCCTCTTTCGCAGCTTCCATGTTTCTGCTTTGTGGTTAAGTACTGGCAAGATGCAGCAGTTATATACATTGCTCTTCGGGTTTGTGACACATTGTCATTCATGATTTGAGAAAGCTTGTCAATTGTAAATCCACACTATCCTTATTCTTCTAGTTATTTCATTCTAACGCTTTGGCTCCGCAGTTACCACTGATCCTTCAGAACTTCCAGCGTCTCTCCACCTATCTCACAGTGTAGTTTTTTTTCCGAGAACTGCAGCTTACTGCTTTAACTTTGTGTGTATAAATTTTGAGATCTAGTTTTCGGCTTTCCCAGCTAAGTTAAGTAATGATGAGCCATGATTCGTCCCCTGAGTTACTCATCAAGGCAATGTCATCAGCGAATCACAGGTAACTAACATAATATGCATTATTTGTTATTTCTAACTCTTCCCATCGAAGCCCCCGAAAGCGTATTTTAAACACGCGGTGCATAGCATTTGAAAAATTGTGTCTCTCTGCCTTACAACTTTTTTTTTTCGGGATTGTGCCGTTTTCGTTGACGAGAGCTATGGTGGCTGTGGATTCACTGTAGATTTCTTCCAGTATGTTTACGTAAGGTTTGTTTGATTGCCCTGATTTTTTAGTGCCTGCATTACTGCTGATGTCTCGACTGAGTCAAACGCTTTTTCATAATCTACGAAGGCTATGTATAGCGGTTGAATCCATTGCGCGTGTTTCTCCATTACCTGATTGATAGTATGAATATGGTCTATTGTGGAGTAGCCTGCACAAAATTCTGCTGGCTTCTTTGGTTGATCGAAGTGAAATGTTACTATAATTCTATTAGCTATTACTTTTCTCAGAATTTTTAATTATTTTTTACCTAGTTTTACCTATTAGGGTTCTCAATAAGCATCGAAGCAAGTGATCATTATAGCTTGGTGTAGGTGCGTAGACCTGTACGAGCTTCATCTTGTACCTTTTGTTAAACCCAATTATGATAGTGGCCACCCTCTCACAGATGCTATGTTATTCCTATTTGTAGCCGGTGATGTTCTTGAGTGTAAGACCCCCCTCCACTATTTCTTTTGTTTTGTTTACGTATTTACAACATTTTTTCTAACAAGTTGTGGTCCTTCAGGCGAAAGCGGTTACAAAAATCACTTGAAAGTGCCTGAGGACCCTCATACATGGCAGCAGTTTGGGAATAGAAGCTTTTGACTAGTATCTCAGCTAATCCACAGTAGCATAGAACGTGTTCGTTTTTCAGCACTGTATAAGCCTCACGTGTCATCCTAGCTTCATTGAACCCTACTACATCCCATTTAACACCGTCTAAGTCCTCAATCTAAACAGCTAAACTAGCCTCACTAGATAGCGTTCTAGCTTTGAAGGTAGCCAGGCTCAAATTGTAATGGTGGCCTGCCTGGACCCAGAAACTTTCAACGTCATCCACTGTGTCACTGCTCCGAGCACCTCCTTGACAGTTGCTTCTCAGCCGCTGGGAACTGAGGGCCAAGGTATAATCGCTGTAGTCATGGGAGATTGCGGCCAGGTACTGCACCAGGTTAGCGAATCCTTCTCTGGTGATGGAGTGCGTTACCGGCAGCCGGTCGCCAGTGATGCCACACCGCACACCTCTACCTTTGAAATGATTCCTTCATCACGCATTTTAAGAGAATATACGATTGGGCTTCTGCATTCGTTGAGCATCTGCATTACAACTGAATTTTGTCATTGCATGCTAGGCTGCCGCGCAATTCTAAGTAGCCAGCTCTTTTGCACTTGTTCAACACTGTAGAATACCACCTGACACTCTATCAGCACTCAACTTCACCTGACTCGTCACTCGCCAGGCATTCCTTTATTAGCTTTTTGAATGTTCATTTTTCTTATTATTATGGCCCTGTATCTGCATGTTAATCTCCAAATGTCGTCGAAAGACAATAATCTTGCTTGTGGAGAGAGTGAACAAAATGTTTTTGATGTTTTGTGCATGAAAATTGGTGAATGGTATTCTGGAGGCACTGCATTAGGATGCCTCGAGCGTGCAGCGGAGGCGAATGAGCGCATCAAGTCACGTCACATGTGAGACATGACCGCTAACTGGCAGTTTTGTAGAAAAACAAAACGCGCAGCTTATAGATAGGCATGCGCGCCCGTCTGAGAGTTGATAAGGTGTAGAACGCAAGGTGACGGGTAATTGCCACCCCCGTGTCGTCTTTGCAAAGCGTCGGAAAATTTAGCCTTTTCGTGCAAGCATTGCATGGTGAGCGCAGCGTGATAAATGCTACGACCTTTAGAATTACTTCTCTATGCATTTTCTAGTAAAAGACGTACATAATGTGTACGTGTTGCTATGGTGGCTCATACATACAGAATGTGTATGTATGACACATTCAGAATGTGTACGTATTGTTATGGGGCCTCAAATAAGCGCAATAATTGATTTTTAATTGACAATCGCACAAGTAAGACCGCTGATTCCTGAGCAACATTGGTGGGCGCAGCGGATGGCGTTGGCCGTTTGGGGTATCTGCTAGTGCTGTTTCGAATACCCAGAGCCGTTAAGCATGGACAAACAGACAAATGTACAGACGGACACACAGACAGACAGACCAAAATTTTTGCGTCGAAGGTCCCCCCAAAATACTACCGTCTTTAAAAACCACCTGGCAGTGTTTCAAACTTTTGACTTTGCAAGCTTAGGCTGGCTTAGCGTCCTGGATGACTCACCTGTCCACGCGCCAGCTCTCTCCCTACATTTTCCAGTCTCGCTCAATCACGGCATTGTCAGCCTTAGTGTCCGCGCTGTCGGAGCCCTGTCGACATCAAGCCGCTGCACCCCCACCCTGACGAATCCTGTTAACCGACAAGTTGCGTGCACCTGCTTTGCAAACCGATCGGTGACCTCTACGCGATTGCTGCGCTGACGTTGCGGGTTGCTGAAGCACACAAAAAATACTCGCGAAAACCCTCCAACTGCCAAAGAACAGACGGGCGCCGCCCTCAAGGCTGCATTCCTCTTTTTTGGCGTCCCGGAGCAGTAACCAAATTTTTGGCAAATAGACACAGAAGCAGACAGCAGCCCCTAGTCGGGAGCGAGACACACGTACCAGCAGTCACATCCATGGTCAGCCTAACAACGCAAAATAGTGCATCATAAGGCAAGGAGTGAACCAATTCCAGCTGCTGGTAGGAGTCAGAAAATATTTATTCTACATAAAAATTGTTTGTGATGTTCCACCACACGTATAAAGTGTGGAAGAATAATTTTAAGCCAGTTTCCACCAGCCTTGGTTTAGGTTGTATTGTTAAATTTTTATTTATTTCAAAATACCCCTAAGAGCTCTCGACGAGGGTATTACGTAGGAGCCATATAACAATAGGTTGAAAAACAACGGAACAAAAGTAATGGCAAAAAAGTACAATCCTGACAATTGGTAGTGTACATTAGGCAAGAAAACAACAACATACTTCCAAATTAGGAACGGTAGTGGCTAGATACTAGTGGTAAAAAACTTGAAGTGCAAGCATAAAAGGCAGTCACAGAACGCTTTCTCAAACAGGGTACATATAATGCACGAAATCTTCAAGAAAGCACACAAAAACTAAGAAAAGGAATACGCTGTTAAAAACACGTAGTACACAACATTTAGGTAGTACGCTTAGTGCGTAAAAGATCTTGAAATTTCATGGTGTTCTTTTTTCAGTAGCTACGTGAGATGGTAAATGGTTCCATTCAATGATAGTTCGTGGCATGAAAAAATTTGTGAAACGACGAGTGCGACATATGACTCGTTTGACTTTGTACTGGTGATTGCAGCAAGGGAAAATTACTGCAGGAAGCTGAAAGTAATCAGAAAGAAGTGAATGACGTTATAGGTTATGAAAAAGTGGAAGGCGAGCTGCTTGGCGATGACAGCATCATGGTTGAAGTTCAGTGCGATCTCTTAGTGCAGTGTTGATGAATGACGTGAATCAGAAAAAAAAATAAAACGCACAGCACGGTCTTGCAAGTATTCAATATCCTGGATAAAATAAGCTTTAACTTGGTCCTAAATTGCCGAAACGTATTTGATTTCAGGTCTAACAAGTGGTTAGTAGGCTAGCTTACGTATATAGGGAAGGGCATTTTTCAGCGAATGTTTGTTAAAACCGAGTGAGCGATTGGCTGAAGCAAGGATGACATGAAGGTGATAATGCCATGCGAGATCTGATTGAAAGTGAACACCGAGGTATTTGTCACCACTACTAAGAACTAATTCGGCGTTATCTAAAACGTAAGATGTTGGTATGAGAGCTTTGTGTACGAAAAAGGACGTTACTTTGTGTTGGATTCATTACGGGTCATTTCTTATGCGGTGCACCAAGTATTATTATTGACAAGGCCGCAATGCAGAAGCTCCCGATTGGCATTACTAGATATATTACAGCATAGTACACAATCATCAGCAAATAATCTAATACGAAAGGACACACAATTAGGCAAATCGTCATTATAGATTGGAAAAAGCAAGGGACTTAAAACACTACCTTAGGGTAGTGTTTTAGGTCTCTTTAGGTCCCATCACTACCCTGATGTTACGCTCACATAATTAGAATGAGAGGTATTGACGACTGTGTACTGTGTTCTGTGCAAAAGGAATTCTTTATTTCAATAATTATCCATAAGGTGAATGTTAATTTGGGTTTAATTTAGCATAGGTCTGTGGTGGGCAACGCTATCAAAAGCTTTAAAGTAATCAAGAAAGATAGCATCAACTTCACAACCATAGCATCGACTTTGTCTGTTTCTTCTAGCACATTCGTGCTCGCGCTGCAGCCCTTATTACTATGAATTCAAACCAACTAGCCCGAATCGCCATTCTTCTTCACAACCAGAGTCAAGTTATGAGTGCAGGTCAAGTACAAAACCGGTGAGCTGAGTGTCAGAAGAATATCCTTGGCGGAAACCATGCTGATGTTTAAATGTGATAGTGTGATTGGTGATTTGATAATGGGTGATTTGAGTTTAGATGATACGATATGATTATTTGAACGTACATGATAGCTAAAAACACAGTATAGTATACTGATCGGAGACTTCATTGCAAAGGTTCGGAAGAAGCAGGCTGGAGACGAGGCAAAGGGAGAAGATGGCATCGGTACCAGAAATGCCACAGGGAAGTTAGTATTAGAATTTGCAAAACGTAACAATTTACACATTTTGAATACCGTTTACCGAAAGCGAGGGACCCGTGAGTGGACACGAAGGAGCAATAATGGCGAAAGTAAGAATGAGACTTTATAAGGAGTGCACAGCCAGGCATCGCGCTTGATGTAGCTTGGCGAGGTACGATGCAGTGACGATAGAATGGTACGATCTCGAATTCGCCTTGACTTAAATAAGAAATGACAGACATTGATGAACAAGAAGCAAATCAATGAGCTATCACTGAGAAGAAAAGTACAGGAATTCAGAGTCTCGCTTCAGAACAGGTATTCGGCTCTCATTGAGGAAACCAACCTTATGCCATTGACACAATGAATGATAATCTGACGAGTATCATTACAGAGTGTGTAGTCGAAGTTGTAGGCACAGCAGTTAGACAGTACACTGGCAAGCTGTCCCAGGAAACGAAGAATCTCAATAAGAAGTTTCAAAGCATGAAAGCATCAAGAACAACGGACAAAATAGTGTTGGTGAGCTTTCGAAGTTAATTAATAAGCGTAAGTTGTCTGATGTAGGAGAAATAACATGGAGAGGATTGAACATGCTTTGAAGAATGGAGGAAGCCTCAAAGCAGTGAAGGGGAAACTTCGGTCAGGCAAAAACCGGATGTATGCACTAAGGAACAAGGAATGCAAAACTACCAATATGGATAGCATAGTTAAAATATCGGAGAAGTTTTACAGAGATCTGTACAGGGACAACCACGACCTTAATATAAGAACTAGCAGTAACCCAGATGACAACCCACCCGTAATGATAGAAGTCAGAAAAGCCCTGGGTAGTACGCAAAGAGACAAAGCTGCTGGTGAGGATCAGATAACAGCAGATCTGCTGGAAGATGGAGGACAGATTGTGTGAGAAGATCTAGCCACCCTGTTTACGGGGTGTCTCTTGACGGGAAGATTACCGGAATCTTGCAGAAATGCTAACATCAACCTAATACATAAGAAAGAACATGACAAGGACTTGAAGAATTAGAGGCTGATCAGCTTGCTCTCCGTAGTATACAAGCTATTTACAAAGGTTTTTGCTAACATAAATAAGACAACATTAGAATGCAATTAACCAAAGAACTAAGCAGATTTAAGAACTAAGCAAAGAACTAAACAGGTTACTCAATGATCGACCACATTCATACTGAGAATCAGGTAATAGAGAAATGCTCAGAATATAGCCAACGACTATACGTAGCCCTCATAGAATCCGAGAAGGCGTTGCATTCGGTAGGAATGCAGACACTGCGGAATTAGGGCGTTGACGAAGCATATATGAACATCCTGAAAGAAATCTGCGGGGTTCAACTGCTACCATAGTGCTTCATAAAAAAGCAACGGAATATGAATCAACAAGGGTGTAAGGCAGGGGGATACAATATTTGCAATGCCAATTACCGCGCGCTTACAGGAGGTTTTCAGAGGCCTGGCATGGAAACAGTTATGGTTTAAAATTAATGAAAGGTACCTTAGTAATCTGCGCTTCGCCGATGACATTGCATTGCTGAGTAACTTAGTGGACGAATTGCATTACATGATTACGCCGTTAGACAAGGAGGGCAGAAAAGTAGGTCTTAAAATTGATCTGCCGAAAACAAAAGTAGTGTACAACAACCTCGGAAGAGAGCAGCGCTTCGAGATAGGTAATGGTGCACTTGAAGTTGTAAAGGGCTATGTCTATTTAGGGCAGGTAGTAACCGCGTAGCCGAACCATGAGATTCAAGTAACTAGAAGAATGATAATGGGGCTTAGCACATTTGGCAAGCACTCTCAAATCATAACAGGTAGATTGCCTCTATCCCTCAAGGGGAAGGTATATAACAGCTGCATCTTGCCGGTACTTAGCTACGGAGCAAAGTTCTAGAGACTTACAAAAAGGGTTCAGCTTAAATTGAAAACGACGCAGCGAGCTACGAAAAAAATGGTAGGTGTAATCTTAATTATTAAGAAGAGAGCAGAGTGGGTTAGGGAACAAAACGTCGTTATAGACATCATAGTTGAAATCAAGGAAAAGAAATGGGCATGGGCCAGGCATGTAGCGCGTAGACAGGATAACCACTGGTCATTAAGGGTAACGGACTGGATTCCTAGAGAAGGCAAGCGGGTTAGGAGACAGAAGGTAGGTGGGTCGATGAGATTAAGAAGTTTACGGCTCTAAATTGGCAGCTGCACTCAGAGAACCGAGTTGATTGGTGGAACATGGGAGAGGCCTCCGTCCTGCATCGAGCCTTCTCAATCAATCAATCAATCAGTTTATTATCATGTCATAAAATAATGTTACAGGGAGTAAAATATACAGAAGAGGGTCGCAAAGTACAAGACTGCAACGGGACCCTTGGTGATCATTACATATAATAAAAACACAAGCAGCTGTTAGAATCGTATAAGCAAAAATATATAAAGCAAAATGAAAACAAAAAGGAATGGAATCAAAAAACGAATAATACAGCATAAAACAACACAAACAAGATGATAGATCAACTATTTAACAGGTACTCTTTTAATGAATTTTTAAAAGAAAATAACGAAACTTTGCATTTTAGCGAAGTTGGCAAATTATTCCATATGGTGATGGTACAGAAGAGTGAAGATGATTTACCATAGTTAGTACGAACCTTAGGAAGTAAAAAGTTATTATTAGCCGCAAACCTGGTAGTGTTAGTATTAACTAACATCTTAGGATCAATGAAGTTAGCAGAAAGTTGATTTCTTATTTGTTTATGCAAAAACATAATTAGATTAAACCTGAATAGATAGTTAACATTTAAGATTTTATTGCATTGAAAAAGGGGAGCGGCGCTACTGTCGCGAGAACAAGTAAAAATAGCGCGAATAGCTCGATTTTGTAGATATTGTACGGATGAAAGATGACACTGGTAAGTATTCCCCCAAGATGCGATGCCATAAGTGATATGAGAATGAATGAATGCGAAGTAAAGTGAAAGGAGTGCTTTATGAGAAAAATATGAGCGAGCTTTGAGTAATGCGCGAATGCCGAATGCTGCCGTTTTTCTAATGCGAGCAATATGCAGAGCGAAGTTAAGGTTCGCGTCGAGGTGAACGCCAAGAAAAGATACACTGTCGCTGATATTAATCAAATGAGAGTCAACTGTGAGCTGTGGTGGGGAAGTTAACTTGCGTTGAGCTGATCTAAAAACCATAAACTTAGATTTATTTGGATTGATGATTAAGAAATTTTCCTGGCACCACTTTGACACACTACAAAGTACAGCATTTAATTTATTAGTGACATTGTCAATACATTTATCAGCAATGGAAATGGTAGTATCATCAGCATATAAAACACAGTGAGCCATGTGTATAATGTCAGGAAGGTCATTAATGTAAAGTAAAAAAAGGAACGGACCCAGTAATGACCCTTGAGGAACCCCTTGATTCATTGTTTTAGTAGAAGAAAATGAGCCCGATATGTAAACAGTATGCTTTCGGTTAAGGAGGTAACTGTTTAAAAATTTGAGGGTTGGACCTGAAATACCGTATGATTCGAGTTTCTTGGATAAAATGAGATGATTGATGGTATCGAATGCCTTTGTGAAGTCTAAGAAAACGGACCCTACAACAAATCCTGCGTCTATAGAGTGTTTGATGAAGTCTGATAGGGAAAGAATAGCAAGGTTAGTAGAACTTCCAGCGCGAAAGCCAAATTGACAGGGCTTCAGTATATTAAATTTATTAAGGTACTTGTTTAGCCGAGTTATTAACAGTTTTTTGATGACTTTGCTCAGGGAAGAAAGAATACAGATGGGGCGATAGTTAGAAATAGATTGCTTGTCACCCTTTTTAAAGATCGGAAGGACTTTAGCTATTTTCAGAGAAGTAGGGAAACTGCCATGCTTGAACGCAAGGTTTATAATTATAGAAAGTGGTTCAGAAATAATGTCTACTGCAAGTTTTAAGTGTCGTGCTGAGATTTTATCTATACCAGGGCCGGTTTCTTTGAGACTTTTGATTGCTGTAGAAACATCATCAGGGCTCACGGGGAAAAGAAAAAAAGAATGATTACGACGCTGCAGATTACAGCAAGAACTGGTATGTTTTTCACTAAAAATTTCGAAAAAATAGTTACTAAAAGCATCAGCAACACTTTCAGGGTTATCATGTGTAACGCCTTTATATATTACTGTCTGCAAAGGTAAACTATGTATTGATCGATTTAGAAAATCGTTTAATAGTTGCCATTGTCTTTTAGAGTTGTTTTTTTCACTAGATATTTGGTCATCATAATACTTTTTCTTGGCATTTTTCAAGAGACACGAAAGAACATTCGAGTATTTTTTGTAGCGTGAAGCTAAAGCAGTGTTAAATGGTTGTTTCTTGACTTTTCTGTACAGGTTATCTTTTTTACGCATACATTTTAGCAGTCGCTCAGATAACCATGGGTTGTTAGGATATTTGTACCTCTTTTTACATTTGACTGTTTTAGTACATTCTTCTACGGCTTTAAGGAAAAGGGAAGAAAACTTGTTGAATGCCTGGTCTACATTGCATAAGGACGTAACACTGGACCAATCAGTTTTAATAATGGCATTGAAAAACAATTCCTGGTCCAGTACGGAAGTAACACGCGTGGGTGGATCAGATGGCTTCATGACGTTGAAAGCAAGAAATATGGGATAATGATCAGTGATGTTCACATCAATTACTCCTGCAGAGGGAGAGGGCGAGAAATTACAGATGGCATGATCAAGCAGTGAAGCAGCACCAGAAATTGGACATCTAGTAGGAGATGAAATGAGAGACTCAAGACCGTATCCACTGAAGCAGTCATTATATCCTCTGCATGCATGATTGTCTGTGTTAAGCAAGTTGATGTTGATGTCTCCTACTAGCACAACGCGCTTGCCTTCAGATGATAACTGATGCAGAATGGTATCCAGGCGAGAAATGAAATCCCTCATATTCGAAGAAGGGGAACGGTAAATACACCCCAGAATAACGTTTTTATTATCGTTTAAAAAAGAATGATCTAATTCAATCCACACGGATTCGCAATGCGAGATGCCTAAGGAAAGATCTTGTCGGCGGGTGTAGGACAGATCTGGGGCGATAAATATTGCTGAGCCGCCATAGCTGTCTGAACAACGGTGACAGTACTCAGCTACGTACGATGACGGGCCGAACAAATTGACGTCATAAGTGCAGAGCCATGTTTCAGAGATGCAAATGATGGAGAAAGAATGCGCGAGTGAATCTATAAAGTTATAAATATTATCCGAATTTTTGCGGAGGCTACGCGCGTTGAAATGAACCAAGGAGCGATTACTATCATTCAGTATATGTGTAGCCTCGTCAGAGGATAGCAAAGCCATGATGATCAGATGAAAGGGAACGAGTGTTCAGCACAAAAATGGGCGTAGGACTCAGTGGCTATGAAAAGATGCTAAGATCACTGTCTTTGATAATGCGATATACTCTGCCATCACCAGACTTCCGCGCCTTGATCTGGCAATTGTCTGTCCACAGAAATTGCCATTTGTGTGCTTTTTTCAGAGTTAGGGCCTTAGCAAACAATCTTTTGTTCTCTGGAGACAGGTGATCATTGGCATAGATTGCCCTACTTGGGCTACCGGAGAAGCCAACATCAGAAGTGTTCGGACGGGTCTTACGCGCTTTACGAACAAAGTCGTTTTTCTTCTCACGGCAGCAGAACCGTGCCACAATGTTCTTTTCATCTGATTTCGTTGAAACGCGATGAACTGTGTCAAAGTCGCTGAGCGTGACAGGACACTGAATAGCTTCGCCAATCTGCATCACAATGGCTGCACAGTCCTCACCCTGAGTGACCGGAACGCCCTTGATTTCAACATTATTGAGCCTCGAGTATTGCTCTAACTCCGCAACCCTTCTAGTCAGTACCTCATTTTGCGCAACTAGTTCCTTGTTAGCTAGTTTCAATTCATTCTGCTTTGTTTTGATAGAGTCGAAACTGTCACACAGAAACTGAACACTATCACTGAGGGACGCATGTTCCCCGAGACCTTCCTGTGCTAGCTTTTCTTTAATTTTAGCTGTTAGTTCATTTGCAAGGGTATCAAGACTAGAGCGAACCAAAGACTCAAGTGCTTCAACTTTTTTGGCCAATTCTGCGTTGGATGGCATGACAGCTAATACACAAACGATAGCAAATACACAAACTTAGATAAACACGCACTGGGAGGCAGCAGCTGCGGTAAAAGAGAACACACTAACGTGAGCAGAAAACAAGGACACCAACCTGCAAAGCGAGTAGGAAGCAATCAGAATGGGATCCAAGAACCACTTGCCACAGCTGCTGCCTAAAAAATGATGCACTTCCACGGGAAGCGTCGTTATTTATCCTTGTGACGTCACGGTAGTAGGCGCCCTCTTTCGGATGATGACGTCGTGGATGTAGGCGATTTACAGGCCACTGGACTTGACAGTTGATGAGCAGCACACGTGCCCTGAAGATAGCTGTATCCAGATAGCTGCAGAGCAAGTAGGAAGCAATCAGAATGGGATCCAAGAACCACTTGCCACAGCTGCTGCCTAAAAAATGATGCACTTCCACGGGAAGCGTCGTTATTTATCCTTGTGACGTCACGGTAGTAGGCGCCCTCTTTCGGATGATGACGTCGTGGATGTAGGCGATTTACAGGCCACTGGACTTGACAGTTGATGAGCAGCACACGTGCGCTGAAGATAGCTGTATCCAGATAGCTGCAGAGCAAGTAGGAAGCAATCAGAATGGGATCCAAGAACCACTTGCCACAGCTACTGCCTAAAAAATTCTCAGGCAAATGATCATGATGATATGTTCCAGTAGTTTGCAGATTGTATTAGTTAAAAAGATTCGATGATAGTTGAGTGGTACGAAGCGATCACTGGACTTAATAATGGGAATTACTCTGGCCACCCGCTAGCCATGAGGAATTTATTTTATATTTTTCAGAATACCCTTTAGAGCCCTCTCACAGGAGGGTATTACTTAGGGGGAGGCTATAACACATACAGGTACATGAAATGAATAATAGGGCCAAAAACACGCAACCTAAACATTATACAGCTACTAAATAGATTAGAGTAATAATAAGGTCAATAATATTAGCGAATAATCTTAAATAATCCGAATAAATAGTTTGAGTCAAACGATAATGACACTATAAAATACTTTAAAATTGATCTAAACAAAGACGCAAAGAGCGCCAAAGAGTACAAGAAAACGCAATCTAGCTTACTACAAGCACACGCGCTATTAAAGCATAAAGAATGACATCACCAATAGCACGTGTGAAATACTGAATTAGGCAAACACAGCAATAAATAACACGATCCAGGAACATACGCAGTTTATACAGAAAACATGGTTTGCAGAAGAAAGAGGGGAGGGGGAATACCGCAAAAGCTTCACACGTTTGCATTCATGTTTAGTAGGTTCTGAAATACAGTGATATCGGTGATGGTTGCAATGTTTGATGGTAAGTCATTTCACTCGCTTATTGTGCGTGGTATGAAGGATTTAGCATGACGAAAGGTGCGACAAGGGAAGCGTTTAAATTCAAAGGGATGATTGCTGCACGGAAAGATGACAGGGGTGGCCTAAAGAAGTCCTCGTGAAGTAATGTGTGATAGTAGAGCTTATGAAGTAGTTATAAGCGAGCAATTTTACGGCAACGTGATGAGAGTTCCAGTTTAGCATAAAGTTTCATAGAAGTGACGCTAGTGTGACGTGAATAATTAGAAAAAATAAAATGTACAGCACAGTTCTGCAGGGCTTCAATGTTTTTAATATGGTAGTATTGATCGGTATCCCAATAGGCTGACGCAAATTCCATTTTAAGATGGATTAGGGTGATATAAGCCAGTTTACGCAAGCGCGAGGGGTGTGTAGCAAGTTACGTTTAAGGAACCCGAGTGAGCGATTTGCTGAAGCAAGGGTGACGTTAATGTGGGGATGCCATGACAGGTTTGACTGAATGTTAACGCCAAGAGGTAGTAGGTGCCACTGCAGTGTTATTTAGCGAGTAATACGTTGGAATACGCGAGGCTTTTTTAGTAGACCACATTACCTTGGTCTTTGAAGGATTTAGTCTCAATTGCCATGCTGTGCACCACGAAGCTAAAGAGACAAGGTCAGATTGTAGATAATGTCAATCAGTTTTAGATGAAAAGGTACAGTAATCAACACAATCGTCAGCGAATAGCCTAACTTTAGAATTGACTGAGGAGGGTAAGTTAATAATATTAATACGAAAAGCAAGGGACCAATCACACTTCCTTAGGGAACTCCAGATGCGACTCCAACAAAAGGAGAGTAAAAGTTATTGACAGACGTGAATTGTTTTCTACCGGAAAGAAAGGCTTGCAGACAGGCGAGAACAAGTGCTCGATTATTAAGCTGCCCAAGTTTTACAAACAACCGATGGTGACGGACACGATCAAATGCTTTTGAAAAATCAAAGAATATGGCGTCAGTTTGAATGCCGGCGTCTAATGATGAGTGCGAGTCATGAGTAAATCCCACGAGTTGAGTTGCGCATGAATAGCCCTTGCGAAAACCATGCCAGTATTTATTTATTTATTTTATTTATTTATTTAAAATACCCTCAGGGCCAAATGGCATTACAGAGGGGAGTGGATTACATTGAATAACACATGGTACATGGTGGGGAGGGAAAAATACAGCGTTAGTACGAATATAAGCAAAAGTCAGCGTACAAACAAAATACATTAAATAGGTCCTGCGTATACAATGTTAGCTACGGTATCACGAAAAACATGGTTGTCATTAATAGCAACAATTTCAGGAGGAAGGTGGTTCCACTCGCGAGAAGAACGAGGCAGGAACGACTGCGCAGCTGTGTTAGTACGATAAGTGATAATTCCAACCTTGTGACGGTGATCGACACGGTTGGAAAAATACTGGGGTTGCAAAATAAGTTCGTCACGCAAGATGGGGTGGTGATACAATTAAAGATAATATTGTGTTCCTCTAAATAGGGGATTACCTGTGAGTGTTCAATGTGTTCCAAAAGTTTCATATGGTACTAGTTAAACATATGGGTCTGTTATTAGGCGGGAATGAGCGATCACCAGATATCAATAGCGGCACTGTTTTTGCTATTTGCCAGTCGTGAGGAATGGTGCCTGATGATAACGATAGAGAAAAGGTTGCTGCCAAAAAGCGCGAGATACTTAAGAAAACATTTTTAAGTATTTTGTTATTGGAGCCATTATGATCGGACGCAGACAAAGTTGTCAACTTCCCGAGTAAAGATATGATACCAGCTTCGTCAATCATTATTTCAGACATAATAATACCGACAACTACATCTATGTTAGGGAATGATGTAGTATCATCAAGAGTAAAGACTGATGAGAATGGGTCATATAATAACTGAGCACATTCGGTTCCGGAACAGGGGTTACATCGGTATTAGCGAATGTTACATCACGTTGGTTACTAAGATTTATCGTGTGCCAAAAGCGCCGAGGGTTATTTTTTAGCATTGATGACAAATCATGGTTGAAGAAACGACGACGAATAGTTTTTTATAGCGTTGGTATAACTTGCCACATGTTTTATAACGACACCATTAATCTGATCATCTGTTTTTGTCCGCTACTCCGAACAGTCGCCTTTTTATTATTTAGACGAGGCAGTTGATTACTGAACCACAGAGCGACGTTGCTTGTTTTTATGACAATGACTGGTATACACTGGTCAATTAGGTTAGGAAGAGCATTTTTATAAAGCTTCCAGTTATCTTACTTTGAACGCGACAAATTGGTATCTAAAAAATTTCCAGTAAAACTGGACAACTGGGCCCTAATTTCATCAAAGTTACCATAGTTGTAACACCTTGTACGCTTGTTGGTAACTCTCCTTTCGTTGAATGAACATATGAAGTTTCCCTTGATTATGTCATGATCAGAAAGACCATCGACATGGCGTATATCTGTGAAAAGATCGGAATGAGAAGTTAAGAGTAAATCAAGAATGTTTGCGCATGTGGTCGAGCAACGTGTTGGTTTTTCGATAAGCTGGCACAACGAAAAATGAAGACAATTATTTAGAAATTACTCCGCTTGGGTGTCGGTAGAATAAACAGATAGGGTTGACCATTCAATATAGGGAAAGTTGAAGTCACCGAGAATGACAAGAACCGAATTGGGAAACCGCGTGCATACTTCATTAAGAACGCGAATAAATGCACTTTCGAACGTTAAACTCATGTCAGGAGGGCAATAAAAACGCCAATAATTAAATCGGTAGAAAGAAGCCTCAGGAAAAGTACGCATTGAAGAAATGAATTATAATAATTGGTAGAGCGATGAATTTTTTTACAAATTTTAACGGGAAAAACCACCGCCTCTTCGATCTTTTCTATCACAGCGAAAAAATTAAATTCTGCTTGACTGACAAGAATATTGCGATCAGAAACAATATCGTTGAGCCATGTCTCTGGCAGTGAGAAAATGGTGAGCATGATTCAATTAGCGAAGATAGCTTAACACGTTTAAAAAGAACACTTCAGATATCAGTGTATAAAAAGCGACCTTTCCATCTGGACAAGATGGTGCGGCTGCTTGCACTTTCGAAGAGGCACGTCATGTCAATGTGTCCGTTGCAGCGTGAGCGTCGACATGCACTGCGCAATTAGCATTTGTGTTCCAAATGTAAGTATCATTGTTTAGGAACAGTTTGTCAAATGCAAGACGCACACGATCTCGTTCTTTCTTTACTGTTTTTGAAACTTGCAGTAACTTTCTGCGCTTGTCTCGCACAGCCTCAAAGTAGTCACGTGCAACACTGAGTGTAGTATTTTTGAGTTTGAACCCTTTGCTCAGGATTGTTTCCACTTCTTTTTCATTGAACAGTTTAGCGATGATAGTGCGCTCTTTTTCTGTGGAGAAGTGACTTCTTCGGTGAGCTCTAGCTAGCGACGAGATTGAAAAGTAAAGACACACAAGACACTCAGACGTTTCCCACGTTTCAAACTGTTCCCTGTCCTCAACTCCATAGAATATTACGTTTGACCTTCGGGAACGATTCTCCAGGTCATCAAATTTGGCTTGAAGGTTCGAGATACCCTGGTTGTTTGCGCAGGCTGCCGTTGGCGTAACCGACTCCATGCACCATCTCTAACTTCTCTTCTTGCGCCTTAGTCGTAATACTGGGATTTGATTCAACATCGCCACTATACATAGGAAGGCGCAAAATGTACGAGCAGTCGAACTTACATGCTTCGAAAATTAGGGTGGCCACAGCACTGCTAAAAGGTAGACATCGTTGTCATGGTAACAACAAGATTCATAATAACTAACCTGAGCAAACATGTTCAATGAACGCTGCGCCGAAAAAACAGCGCCGTGGCCCAAGCTGCCGTCGAAATGTGCGCTCTTATCAACTGCCGTGTCATCCGATACTGTCCCATGTTGCCGGATGAAGGGAAGTGATGTATCCAGACACGGCGGCGAAGCGTACAGCACATCCAAGGACAGGCCGTAGAAGCTTGGTAGTCACTCCTTTACGCCGGCTTGGGGCAGGACGATCCACTCAAGGGTAACGGTTGACAGCAGGCCAAGGGCATGGAGCAGCACCTCAGCAAACATGGTCAATGAGCGCTGCGCCGAGAATACAGCGCCGTGCCCAAACTGCCGTGGAAATGTGCGCTCTTATCAACTGCCGGGTCATCCGATGCTGTCCCATGTAGCCGAATGAAGGGAAGTGGTGTATCCAAACATGGTGGCGCAGCGTACAGCACATCCAAGGATAAGCCGCAAAAGCTCGGTGGTCCCTCCTGTACGGCAGCTTGGGGCCGGACAATCCACTCAAGCGTAACGGGTGACAGCAGGCCAAGGGCATAGACGAGCACCTGAGCAAACATAGTCAATGAGCGCTGAGCTGAAAAAACAGTGCCGTGGCCCCCACTGCACCGACAAAACAGCGCCCTGGCCCCCATACTTGAATGATACGAAATGATAAGGACTGGTAAAAAAGGGCACACAGAACGGGTGAGAGGCATGGAGAGATATTTTTCAGTATCTTGTTGCTGAACCCTTGATGGTCAGATGCGGAAGAGAGCTTAAGAATTTTCAATAACGCGTCAATTCCTTGTTCGTAAATACTTATTGATATTATCGATATTATCGGTATGTCAGTACGATTACTGATGGGAAGGGTCGACGTTAAGCCATCATGTGTAAAACAGAGGAGAAAGCGTCATTAAGTAATTGAGCGCTTTCTTAGTCGTAAACAATTAGTAAGTGCCATTTCAGGCCCTTACTAATTGTCAGGATGGCTGCATGGGTTGAGAACGAGCCAGAAACGTTGCGGGTTATTTGCAAGACAAAAATAAAGATCATTACCAAAAAACAAGAGCATCGTGGTGTTTTTGCAGAGTTTCGTATGCTTTTTCGAAAAAGCACAATTGGTGGCGTTTTCATGAATACAATAGACGATTTTTATCAGCGCTCTTATACAGGCGCTTTCTTTCATTATTGAGATGACGGAGCCGATCATTAAAATGCGGAGTCAAGTAGAAACACCTGATTTTGGCCAGAGGCTATTGTATTGATTGATTTGTGGGGTTTAACGTCCCAAAACCACCATATGATTATGAGAGACGCCATAGTGGAGGGCTCCGGAAATTTTGACAACCTGGGGTTCTTTAACGTGCACCCAAATCTGAGCACACGGGCCTCGACATTTCAACCTCCATCGGAAATGCAGCCGCCGCAGTCGGGATTTGAACCCACGACCTGCGGGTCAGCAGCCGAGTACCTTAGCCACTAGACCACCGCGGCGGGGCGAGGCTATTGTACGTCAATCAAATAAATAAGTGTGCTCTATAACCACTTCCAGTTTTCTTCTACTTATTCCGTCAAATGAGCAGCTAAGAATACACTAGAAAAAGCTGATAACTCAGAAATGATTGCATCAAAATTAGCTTTCTTGTAACAATGTGTAGTCTTGTTCGTAATATGGCGTTTCGTAGGTAAAACTGAAAGCTTGCTGATTATGGTGTCGTAATCTGACAAACAATCCACGTGGGACAGAGGAACACAAATTTCAGGATTATTAGTTAGAATAAGGTAAAGAATATTTGTAGGGAAAACTGCCTTACGTGTGGGACTAGTGATGAGCTGCGTTAAAGAAAAATCAATACAGTTTCGAAAAAAGTGGTGCTCTTCTGTTAGAGATGGAGAAACAGCTAAAATTGGCTAGTTAATTCCAGGAAAGCTTAAAGTACCGAAAATGTAGAGCACTTAAAAGATAGATGCCCAAGTACATACAGAATTATTTGGAATTCTTTAGAAAAAGCTGCACTCATGTTAGGTGGTCGATAAAATACACCAATCAACAAATGGCTAAAGCCACACTTGTCAGTCACACATAAACATTATAAAAAAGTGTTAATGGAAGAATTTGATGATATGAATTCTTTTTTAACAGCTGAAAAAACGCCACCACCTTTTTATGTTTACACGTACAGCGAGAAATCGTAAACAAATACCAACTGTTCAAAATAAGCGTGTCCGACACGGTGTCATCAAGCCATGTCTCTTGAAGTGAGACTAAAGACGCCGAGCATGAATGAATGATGGATGATAAAGCGATAGTTTTAAAAAGCACACTTTTGAGATTTGTATATAAGAAGGCAATACTGCTACCACATATGTGTTAGATCTTAGCTGATGTAAGATGAGTAGAACGGCAGAGTGAAGTTAAACTGCGTGTGCGTCAATCACTAACGGACCATGATACACGTGCTGCACAATCGGCTTCGAAGTTCCACTCGTACACTTCACTATTGATAAATAGCTTGTTGAATTTAAGACGAACCCTATCACCATCTTTCGTTACCACCTTGAGAAATTGCAAGAGATTGCGACGTTTCACTCTCACGGCCTCTGAAACGTCACGTGAAATACCTTAAGCAGTGTTCTTCAGTTTGAAACCATGACCTAGCACTGTCTCGATTTGCTTGTCGTTAAATAATTTAGTAATTATAGGACAGGTTTTGCCCGAAAAAATGCTCCCTGACTCATGAGCCTTAATATCCGAAGAAATAGTTAGGCCTTGTTTGCTACTGCAGAAATCTAACGCCTTTTTTTTTCAGATGATTCCTTTTTTGAGTTATATCAGTATCAGAAATTCACAAAAGCAATGGGTTGCATCTACGGGAGTGATTACCTGCGTCGTTTACTTTGTCTTGATTTCTGGATATGTTATTCGAATGTGTTGAGGACGTATGAACCGAAACGTTGTTCGATAAGTTGGCCTTAACGTTAGACACACGGGCATAATACTATTAAAGGTATCGTTGTAGTTAGGCAAGCATGTACAATCTATACCAGCGGCCACCTTGGTTTCAAACTCATACAAGCACAGAGAAACTGCCTGGAGGTCGTTTTTCAAGGTATCATGAAGCTGAATTGACTTATTGTGCACTCTACAATATTGGAACAGCTCGCCTCAAGTCTTAAGACAATTCAAACAACGAGCTCAAGGTTCTCTTCTTGGGATTTAGTCATGGGTCCGGGATTCAACTCTACGTCGCCACAGAGAGACAAAATATGCCACAGATGTGTCACACATAAACAAAACGCTGAGAAGTGTCAGGTGGCCACGACACTGCACTGAGACATACATCATCACGATAGCTGGAAACATCGTACAGACTGACCTGCAGAAGCTCGACAATCCATGAAAACGATGCCGTGGCTTGCGAAATCATCGGCGTGCATGCGCTTTTGTACAAAATGGCCAGCTTACACGGTTTCCTCATGCCATCCTGCTGAAGCTTCCTGGTCCTCCAACGAAACAGTGGAAATTGCTGTACTTGAAAAAAGACGCAAGTACGATCCGCCTTGTTCACACAGGCGTGCAAATCGACGGGCTCATTCAGCGGAGATGCGTCTCAAGCGACCGGTCCAGCAGTGGCCGGCGAGCGAAGGGTAGCTAGCAGGAGCACCAGCAGGAACATCAAACGTGAGCTCGACAATCCGTGTGATTGTGGAGCTTGTCGAGATTGTCGGCCGTAGTGGTGGCTACATGATTAGAACATCTGCTTCCAATGCGAGAGGTGCCGGGTTCGATTACCACATCTGACCGGGAACCCACCGGTTTTTCCCAATGGGTATAGGAGGACACCAACTTGGCGCTCGGTCGTTTCTGGGTGCTGATCTAGAAAGATAGCCCCAATACGTTTTGCAAAGGCTTTTGGGCGTAACTTAACCTACCACAGCCTTGGTGAAATATTTGAGCATCCGCTGTTGCTGTGGGAGGCAGAGCATTGCTGCCGCGAGGTACCTACTGGCTAAATAGGCACAAGCGCGCTTCCATCCTGGTGCTCGGCAGAACGAAGTTGTAGCCTCCTGGGACGGCACGCACCATGTGGGAAATCAGCCGCATGCGAAGTTCACACCTAAAATCAAGGTCACCCCTTCTTTTTTTTTCAAATATCAGACACAGGACTAGTCGTCCCTATGGCCTATTTATCACGCGTGCATGGGCGCGCACTTGCGCTGCAAGAAACACGCGCAGCTCAAAACTGGCCTGGAACCACTCCTGAACTGAGTGAGGGCAAGCTAGGATTTTGATGATGACAGCAATTCAGCTTCACGCTTTCTCGCGATGATGTTTTGTGACAGCCTGAGACATCCGCAGCCGTTCATTGCTTTGTTTTATTTACTGCATTATGTTTTTCACCTCACCGCAAGGGCGTGGCGGCTAGCCTTTGTGCTCAGTTTTATAGTTAGCTGGGTCAAGCCCCGGTGGTGGCGGTTGCATTTCTGATGGAGGCGGAAATGGTGTAAGCCCGTGTGCTCATATTTGGGTGCACCTTAAAGAACCCCAGGTGGTCGAAATTTTCGGAGCTCTCCACTACGGCTTCTCTCATAATCATATGCTGGTTTTGGGAAGTTAAACCCAACAAATCAATCAATCATCTTTATAGTTACTCTGGTTACGTGCGAAGTCTACACGTCGTTGCGGCGCCGTTTACTGGCACTGGTTGCAGAGCTTTTACTCACGACAAGAAGGCCACCGGAACACACCTAGTTCTTGACTACGAAGCACTGCAAAATGATTTGGAACTGGGCGCGATACTCTTTATTTATTATGATGTGCAAAAATGCAAAAAAAATAGGCTTGGATGCATGTATTGGAAAGCCAACCTATGCGGAGTGAGGTGGCTCATGAAGCCAAAGGGCGAAGCTCGTCGAACATATGATTTAGAGAGGGATCATTCACATCACGTACGGACCACAAGTGTACATCAGCAGGCTCTTATCGCAAAACAAAATACCGAGAAAGTTGTACGAGCTCGCTTATGTCTCACTAAAAACCAAGCAATGCTTTACCACGTGGCACAACCCATGAAGAAGCACCTCGATTCATATGTTCTTTGTATGTGCGCATAGAAACTATTTTTACAACGTTTATTATCGTTTATACCGTTATGTGGTCATTCTTTAGGAAATATAAATTCTGATCTTCTTTGCTTTCATTGTTTTTGCACATATATTGTTATTTATTGCACTGATTACCAGCTGCTAGTAAAAACTTACACAATTTTCACATTTTATTCATTCCAAAATAACTTTGTTGCTCTACAACATATTTTCTTGAAAGAGCATAACATTGTCTCAAATTCGGTATGCTGCAAAGCGTGCTCAAGTACCTTTATTTTTGGCAAAAACGATCTTGGTGATACATATAAGAATAACCATTTGTACGATAATGAGAGATCTAAAGACTTTGAGTGCATTCAGCGTGATGCAAAGAGGACAGATGTAAAGAAGGGCCACAAACAACGGCGCTGGTCTCCCAATTTTCGGCAATCATTGAATGTGCAGATTGCCTAATTCGAAATTGGTTTCGTTCATCCTTGGGCTGTTCGCCGAGCACACTTGTTATAGAGTTATATGAAGGTTGATGTCTGAAAATTAAAACTCTTACTTCTGTGACAATTCGTAAGTAAATTTCGAGCCATGACTGCATTTCTAAAAAAAATATTGAGTGTGTTTTTAACTGCCTGTTGGAAGTTTATTTATTTATTTATTTATTTATTTATAATACCCTCAGGGCCAAATGGCATTACAGAGGGGAGTGGATTACATTGAATAACACATGGTACATGGTGGGGAGGGAAAAATACAGCGTTAGTACGAATATAAGCAAAAGTCAGCGTACAAACAAAAATACATTAAATAGGTCCTGCGTATACAATGTTAGCTACGGTATCACGAAAAAGATGGTTGTCGTTAATAGCAACAATTTCAGGAGGAAGGTGGTTCCACTCGCGAGAAGAACGAGACAGGAATGACTGCGCAGCCTTGTTAGTACGATAAGTGATAATTCCAACCTTGTGACGGTGATCGACACGGTTGGAAAAATACTGGGGTTGCAAAATAAGTTCGTCGCGCAAGATGGGGTGGTGATACAATTTATGAAAAGTTGATAGGCGGGAAACTTTTCTTCGAAGTCACAGGGTAGGCAGGGACAGATTATTTTCATTGCAGATATACTGGCAGTGCGATTGTAGTTCGATAATATGAAGCGTGTGGAATTATTCTGAAATAGCTCAAGTGATGTAATTAAATTAATGTGACTGGGATCACAAATCGAAGAAGCATATTCTAGCTTAGGTCGTATTAATGTTTTGTACAGGGCTAATTTCAATGAAGATGGAACTTTGGAAAAGTTACGGCGTAGGTACCCAAGCGTACGGTTAGCTTTGTTGATTATTTGTTCGACGTGCATTGCCCAAGAGAGATTGGATGTTATGTGGACGCCTAAGTACTTGTACGAGTTAGTAGATTCAAGAGGTATGTCGTTTAAGTAGTAAGTAAATTGACTGCAAACACTGCGGGACACGCGCATGACTTTACATTTGTTTATGTTCAATTCCATTAACCATGTACGGCACCAGTTATTAACAGTGTTAAGGTCTGATTGAAGAGTACATGAATCGGTTATGTTATTTACCTCACGAAAAATAACGCAATCATCAGCAAATAAATGAATTCTGGATTTAATGTGGCAGGGGAGGTCATTAATATAAATTAGAAATAAGAGAGGCCCAATTACCGATCCCTGAGGAACGCCGGAGTGTACTTCAGTAAAACAAGAATTATACCCGTTAGCGTAAACAAATTGTGAGCGATTTGTGAGAAAACATTCAATCCATTTAAACACGTTATGATCAAGTTTCAGTTGGCTTAGTTTGTGAAGTAAAAGTTTATGACATACCTTATCAAATGCTTTGAAAAAATCTAAAAAGATGCAATCAGCTTGTGATGAGTTGTCCAAAATGCGGTGTAATCTGTTAGTAAATGATACCAGTTGTGTGTCACAGGAGTATGATTTACGAAAGCCGTGCTGAGATGACGTGAAGAAGAAATTACTTTCAAGAAAATTTACAAGGTTTGTGAATATGATGTGCTCTAATAGCTTACAGCACGTACTGGTAAGGGAAATGGGACGATAATTAGCAGGGGAACTTTTACTACCAGATTTATGAATAGGAACTACTTTCCCGATTTTCCATTCAGATGGGAGAGTAGAAGTGTCGAGTGATTGCTGGAATATCTTGACTAATATGATGGAACTAATTTCTACAGTATTTCTTAAAAATTTACTATTAATGGAATCATAACCAGGGGAAGAATGGTTGCCTAATTTGTTGATAAGGGAAGCGATACCAGAAATGTCTACTAAAATTGGTGGCATGGGGAGGTGATTGTAGCAAAAGGTGGAAGGAAGTGGAACATCAGATGTTTTTGTAAACTGGGCAGCAAATGTGTTGTTGAGGGCTGTTGCACACTGATTGATGGGAACTGTGTCACCAGATGAGTCTTGCAATAAGATGTAATTATCTTTTGGGGGATTGATAACGCGCCAGAACTTTTTTACATTTGTTTTTAACATTGACGGCAATACATTAGAGACGAAGTTATCTTTAGCTTGTTTGAGTGCCCTGACGTAAATACTAGATGCGGTATTATAAGCGGCCCATCGTTCGTTAGTTGGCGAGCACTTAGCTGAACGATAAAGGCGTTTTTTCTTGTTAGACAGGCGTTTGATAGTGGTATTGTACCATGGCGATTGTGAGTGACTACCAATAGTGTAGGTTGGTATGTGCTTTACGGTGAGGCGATGAACTTCGGCAGCAAACATATCCCAGTTAGACTGAACGGAACGGTTGTTAAAATCGGTCAGAAAGACGTCAGTAAATTCAGATAATTCACGATTGATAGCATCGAAGTTAGCTTTTTTGTAATCGCAAATAGTTTTTTTCATTCTGGTGCTTTTAGGAGGGGTAGCGTGTAAGTCAAAGGTGAGCAATGAGTGGTCACTAATACCTGGTAAACAGGTAATAGTTGAAACAAAGTCTGGATGGGTGGTTAAAATCAAATCAAAAGTATTTGTCGTTGTATTGTCGTGAACTGTTCACAAAAATTTTACACACCTACATAACGTCACACGTTCATTACTTCGTCCCCCGGACTTTTTTCTGCCTATGTATCCCTGTCAACCCTTCCCAGCAAATACCGAGAAGCACAAAAGGAACTTTCATTCTATGTACACCTATAATTTTTGTATAAAGATACTTTCTTTTTACTCGACATGCGTTCATGCTACATAGAATTAAAGAGTTTCAAGTAATGCACCCACTGAAATACTACACCTACTTACTAAGGCTTATCATTTTTAGAATCAGGGACCCAATGTTTCACGCTTTTAATCATATTAATCAGAAAATCATACGCCAAACTGTGAAATGTCTTTACATTTATGCTGAATGAACTACACTGGCCAGAAATACAAGCGATAAGGAAGGAAACCTTGTCGTTTGAATTTCGATTAAGAAAGAAATCCACAACTACCAAGGGTGTCAACTGTCGTTGCAGATAGGACGACACACATTGTTGGCAACTACTTCTTTCCTGACTGTGGCTCTGAACGACATCTTATTTTTATGGTTCTTAGCAGCGAAGAATATATCTCGATTAGGTTTCCTAGTATTGTTGATTGGTAAGGCTAACTGTTAAAGGTCATGACGGCAATTCATCCTAGTGCGATTCTTTAATGGACACTTTCCAGAAAAGGTCTTTAGGACGAACGTTCAGATGCTCATTAAACGTATCAAGATAACAACACCCACTATCGAGAAAAATTTCATGCGTATGAAAAGAGAAAATTTGTCGCCATACCATTAGCACCTTAACTACCATGTAGGCTCAAAATGTTGCAGTAGAATTGAGTATTGAAGTTCTTTACTAAGCCCCAAATAAAACAAAAAAACGGTTATGGGAGAACTGATTGGAACTAGTAAAAAAAAGGATCATACAGCTTCGCCTCTAAGAATTCAGCGCGATAGTGCTATCCTGTTTCTATGGTGCGCACTTCAAAACATTTATTACATCAAATGTTTTCGAACTTGATATCATGATTTATGAGTGGAGTTTAACTCCGCAAAACCACCATAGTGCCACGTTTCTTTCATTAAGTTTTATCACCCTATTACACTACGTTCAGCGCAAACCTCCCCTACGATTTTCAAAAAGCTTCGAGGCTCTAGTACATTGTTTTGTTGCGATTACACCCTTGTTTTGAAAACTACGTCACCGCTAGCGATAACGATAGAGTATTTGATGGCAATGATATAAATGCCGACACGCTTTGCCACTTATCATTTGATCGACGGCCGACGCTCTGCTCGCGCTATCAGTGCCAGTGTCTTGCTGTAATCTTACTTTTCTTTCACGTGGCTACACGTTCAGCCCGAATAAACAGCTTAATATTCGACCTAGAGTCTGTTCCCTTTATCCACATCCCGACCCCGCGACATCTGATGGAAGTGCTTCCCGTTCCTGTACCGAACGCCCCCCTTTAGTCGGGATCGAAGCCCCAACCGTGAACCAAACATCCCGCCAACCTCGAACTCTGAACAAGCCGCCAGCAAGAAGGGCTACCACCATAGTACGGGGCCTTAACCGATAACAGTCGCAAGCCGAATACCACCACTACTACTGCGTCAACTATGTCAGCCCCTGTACGAGCGCTTGCCCCGGTCGTGATGCAGCAGCCAAAGGAGCCACCCATCTTCCACGGATTTTTATTTCGAAAACCAGAGACCTGGTTCGAGACGTACAACAGAGTGGAATCCTTGAACCAGTGAGATTCGGAAGAAAAGCTGCGCCGCTTCTACTACAAACTGAAAGACGCGGCGAGAACCTGGTTCGAGAATAGGGAAACTGCACTTCACTCCTGGGATCTCTTTGGTGGCGCATTCTTGGAAACTTTCACGAGCGTCGCCCGCAAAGAAATGGCAGCTGCTTTGCTTCCACTTACAGCTACCAAACGAAAATGTCACTATCTTCCCAGAAGATATGACGAAATTTTTTCGCCACACCTATCATGCCATAGCTGAGGGCAAGCAGTTCCGCTTCCTCATGCGGAGTGTGAAGCAAGAGTTGTTTGCGCGACTTGTTCGCAACCCGCCCAAGTCTGTTGAAGAATTCCTCAGCAAGGCCACGACAATAGAGAAGGCACTTGAGATGCACACAACGCCGTATTACCGTCGCTCTTCAACAGCTTACTACGCCGAAGCCCTTAGCCTCAGCGCAGACGAGCTGCGTGAGAATATCCAACAGATCGTGCGGAAGCAGCTACGGAACCTGTTGCTTTCATCGCAACCCCAAGTGGATTGGATTGCCGAGACAGACCGCGAAGAAGCTCGACAATCGCTTGGAGTTTCCGAAGCTCCCCAGCCACAGCTGCAGCCGTAGGCGATGAGTTCCTCTGCTGCAACCCGATGCTACGCTCTCCCTTGGCGCCCACATCAAGGGGTCACACCGTCGCAGTTGCACCGCCAGCCACCGCCGCCGTCGACGCCATACCGTCCATCGCCGGCCAGCGCGACGATCCGAGAAAAACAGAGGTGTGGCGTGCCCCCGACCACCAACTTTTTTTCTACTATTGCGGAAAAGCAGGCCACATCTACCGGAACTGCCAGTACCGTGAAATGAAAGTGCATGACTTCGCCGTAGATGTGCCGTGTTCACAGCGGTTAGAAATACCCTGCGAGATCACCGGCTACCTCGCAGCAGCGCAGTAGACACTCCGAGGATCTTCCCGTTCACCGTCACATGGCTGCTACATGTCGCCTCATCGCCAGCCGTACACTGGTCCAACCCGTAGCCGGTCTTCTAGATTTTATCCGGGGAACGAAGGCCAGCAACCTCTAGAGGTAGGGTTGCTGTGTGACGAACTACCGAAGATCCTCCGATGACGACGCTGGGATGGTATTCTACGAACACCACGCGAACCAGGAAAAACCTTGATGACAAAACCCCATGTACTTATCAGTGATGGCGACATTATGGCGCAGCATGGAAGCAACGGAACAAGCCGACGTAGCCGTGACCCGACGCCACGACCTAACTGCAACGCGAGTGTGGCAGCTTGGGCTAGTTGGTATGGCATGACGATAGTTATAGCGCAAGAACAAAACGACGACACCGAGACAAGACAACGTGTCTTTCGTGTCCTTCTTGTCTCTGTGTCGTCGTTTTGTTCTCGCGCTATAACTATCGTCATGCTACGTGAGACGACGAAATAGCGACCTTGACATTATTATCGACGGCCACAGTGTGACAGCTCTCGTCGACACTAGCTCCAAGTATTCTCTAATCAGTGGAGAGTTCGCTACAAAGTTAAACAAATTCAAGCATGCCTGGAAAGACCCCGAATTAAGAACAGCTGGATGCCGCCTAATAACGCCGGAGGGAATTTGCACAGCGAGAGCCTGCGTTAACGACCTGAGTTACCCCACAAGCTTCCAAGCACCACTGCGGTGCTCGAGACTGAGGGGCTTGAGACATGAAATTCTTGGTATGAAATTTTTATCCCTTCATAATGCAGTCGTCAATCTGAGATTCGAGTTAATAATGCTATCAACAGAACAAGTTCCACCACCGCACACGGCACCCGGAATGCAGGCCTTGAATGTACTGGAAGATGAAATCACCGTTCGTCCTCTATCCAGCATCAACACTTCGGCCGGCTCTCTGAAATCAGCGTGCCTGCAAGGCGTCAATAAAAGTGACCAGTAACTGTTGATCAACCGCTAGAATTGCGTCGCAAGAGTAATAGCCGAGCTGAGAGAGGTAAATGCAGCAGCGTTGCTGACGAACTTCAGAAACGAGTACAAACACGTCAGCAAAAGCATAACGGTTGCCTATATTGAAAAAATTGTGGAAGCCAGCAAAGTTATCGCCTTCACCCAGTCTACTAGACCTGCTTCCACAAATTGAGGTCTCCACGAGGATTCCAACGTGATCCGACTTTTCCGAAGCATAAGCAAGAACGGCTGAAAATCCTTGTCCCGCAATTTGAAGACTGCTTTTCATCGTCGTCAAATATTCGGCAGGCACTAGTAGCAAAACATCGTATCCTAACAGAGGAGAGTACCCGGCTACTCGGTCAGAGCCCGTACACAGTTTCAACGCGAGAGCAATAGGTAATGAAAAAAGAAGTCAATGAAATGTTACGCGACGACATCTTACAACCTTCCAAGATGCCGCTGGTGTCACCTCTGGTGCTAGTGAAGAAGAAGGACGGCATCTTACACTTCTGCATCGATTTGCATCGCTTCAACAAAATCACAAAAATGTGTATTCTCTCCCGTTTATAGATGAAACTTTTAATTGACCTCACAACGCGAGGTGTGTTTCGTCAATGGACCTCAAGACCAGCTATTGGCAAATTGAAGTTGAAGAGAGCGACCAAGAAAAGACGACCTTTATAACACCAGATGGCATCTTGAAATTCAAGGTGATGCCGTTTGGTCTTCACTCAGCCCCCGCCACTTTACAACTCGTTATGGATACCGCACTGGTTGAGTTGAAGTGGCAGACTTGTCTCGTGTACTTCGACGATGTAGTCGTGTTTTTCTGAAGCTTCGACGAGCATCTCCAATGCCTTGAAGCTGTCCTTCAAGCAATCAAGACGTCCGTAATCACCTTCAAGCTAGAGAATTACCACTTCGCGTACGAGGAACTCATGTTCTTGGGCCACGTGATAAGCAAGTCCGGTGTACACCCCGACCCACACAAGACAACCGCCATAGCTACCTTCCTTTCACCCGCCGACAAAAATACTGTGCATCAATTTCTCGGCCTCTGCGCCAATTACAGGCGGCATGTCGAAAATTTTGCCAGGATCGCCGAACCACTCACTAACCTTACAAAGTCCAACTTGAATTTTAAGTGGGAAACAGTGCAGCAAGAAGCACTGCAAGAACTAAAAGAGCGCCTGGAGACGCCTACGTTTCTGGCGCATTTCGACGAATTCGCGCCGATTAATTCAGACTCGACATCGTTCTTGTGCAGAGGACTAAAGAACAGGAAACGCTCATCATTTATGCCATGAGGTCGCTATCAATGACGGAGGCTAACTATTCGACAACAGAAAAGGAGTGTATTGCATCATTTGGGCTACTTTGAAGTTTTGCTTCTACCTTCACCACAGGCTTATAAAAGTGGTAAGCGAGCCCCATGCCTTGCGTTGGCTAGCGATCTTAAAACCACCTTCGCTTCATCTCACCTGAGACTTAAAGAATTCGACATTTCTGTCGTTTACAAGCCTGGAAGAAAGCAGTTCGACGCCGACTGCCTGTCTCGTGCCCCCGTCGATGCACCACCGCACGATAATCGGGATCATGATTGCTTCTTAGGAACCGTAAGTGCCGAAGACATCGCTGAACAACAAGGAGCCCATCCGGAACTCGGGGGCTTTATGGAATACCTTGAGGGCAGTGCTGCCATTGTCTCTAAGGTATTCACGCAAGTTCTGACGTAGTTTAGCGTGCGAAATAGTGTTCTACAAAAAATCACTTCTTGGCACGTCAAGCGAAGTGCCTTCTCGTCGTACTTTTCGTATTGCGACCAGAAGTACCCCAGAACCTGTACGAAGAACCCACGGCTAGACACCGGGGTGTTTCCTGCACTCTCGCCAGAATAAAGCAAAATACTGACCTCACTTTGCTGCCGAAGTTTCTCGTGAGGTAAAGACTTGCCGAGATTGTCAGTGACTGAAGGCACCACCGAACAGGCCAGCTGGACTTCTACAGCCCCTTGAGCTACCACGCCGACCATTTCAACAAATCAGCATGGGCCTACTAGGACCATTTCGTGTCTCGACTTCGTTGAACAAATGGATCATCGCCGCTACCGACCAACTCACACGCTAGGCCGAAAAAGGGGCCCTGCATAAAGGCAGTGTATCCGGAATAGCCAAATTATTTGTTGAAAACATCGTTCTACGTCACGTTGCGCCTGAAGCCATCGTCACCAACAGAGTATGGCCTTTATGGTGGAGCTAATTCTGGCAATCCTGAGGTACAGAAGGACAAATAATCGCCACACCATTGCCTACCATCTACAGACCAGTGGCCTCACTAAGCGGCCAAACAAGACCATCGCCGACATGCTGGCCACGTACGTCCACGTAAAACACAATACATGGGACGCCATCCTTCCGTACGAGGTTTTCGCATGCAAAATCACAGTGCGAGACGACGCAAACGTCGCCATACAAGTTGGTCTACGAAAAGAACTCGAGAACGACGCTGGACGCCGTGCTGCCAAACGCCGCTGAGGAATAACGTGTCGGCGTCACCGTCTACCTACAGCTCGCAGAAGCAGCTCGTGAACTCGCCCGCCTGTGCATCAAGAATCAGCAGGCAGCCGGCAGCCAGAGTTACAACCTTCGACAAAGCTTCGTGGAGTACGAGCCAGGTGACCGTGTCTGGGTATGAATGCCATACGTCGACGTGCACTCAGAGAAACAGAGTAGTTCGACGTCTCGGCCCACTCGACTATGACTCTGTTCCTTACGGCAACACGAACTATCGACAGTGCTGTGAAGTGACGCGGCCTTCAGGCAATATGCATTACAGCATGTTTGCGCTTTGTAGTGGGTCTTCGGCTTTAAATCACGACTACCTTATAATAACTCCATGTTCTACGCCCGCTGCTGATGGGCGCTTGAACCACACAATATTTATGCAATATTTTATGTGCCATTATGAAGCATGTATACAGGGCACATGCGTTTGTAAAGCATCAAAGCCGCCCCGCCACGGTGGTCTATAGTGTATAAAGTACTCGGCTGCTGACCCGCAGGTCGCTGGATCAAATCCCGGCTGCGGTGGCTGCATTCTCAATGTAGGCGAAATTGCTGTAGACCCTAGTGCTAAGACTTGGGTGCACGTTAAAGTATACCACAGGGGGTCGAAATTTCCGAAACCTTCCACTATGGCATTTTTAATATTCATATGGTGGTTTCGCGACGTTACACCCCATATCACAATCAAACAAAGCATGAAGGCTATAATTTCACAGCATTTCGAAGCGTAGGAAGTACTTTTTACTCTGTTCCCAAGCAGACCGATGGTAGAACATCCGCTTGCCACGCAAACTACCTTGGTACAGTCCCCTCGCTAAACCAAAGTTTTTATCTTTCATTTTATTTGCATCATTCCCCACTTTCCGTCACGCATAAGATTATGATTGTTTGCGCACAATTATTGACGCCGCCGCCGGAATTTCTGTAATACGAGCTCTTTAGTGCTATCACATTAAAAGATCATTAGAAAACAGATGAAGTTGCAATGCAAAATGAGCCCTCAACAGTTCTGCAGAAGGGGCGTTTTTTCACGAGGAACTTTTTTTATGTGGCTATGCCTAAACGTAGACCAGGTGATCATACGTGTGAGCACTATATTACTGAATTGTAAGCGCTCACTTGCAGGCAATCTTTCTTCGCATCTGCCCACCCAGCAATAAACAAAAATTGACACCGCTGTTTGCAAACTCTGCACGTTATTTGCACATGCAGATCAGCCCACTCGAGAAATTATCGAAGTTTTTTGCATGCACAGAAAGTTCTAACTGTGTAAGCGCGTGGTCTTTTGCTATGCAAGACAAAGAAATTTAATTTGTTTTCTGAATAGTAAGTTCAAGGAACTCATAGGTAATCAAAGCAGAGTTAAAAGAACGCAAACGTAATCAAACCACTGTATTATTGAAATAGCCGCGTTGGCTTTCTGAATATTAGTGATCGTTTATTCGGTGAAACGGGAATACACAATTAGAAATCACGCCTGTTAACACATAAAAAAGCCAAGCGATGCGTGAGCAAGTCATACGTTCCAAAGCGACAGGAAACAATCGCTTTTTAGAGTTATTTTAAACTTCTTGCGAGATTACCTCATTAAACTGTCAGCGCGCCACGTTTAATGAGAACACAGCACCATCTGTAGACACCGCGGACCAGATGGAAGCATATGGACACAGTAAGTTTACTCATATAAAACGTGATACAGGATTCACTACTACAGTTCACAGGGGAAAATGGACGTCGGTAACAGGGGTGCAGAGAGAGAAAAGACTTTAATAATACACACAGTGGGCCGGCAGTTTGGACTTGGTGGCTTCAGGTGTAACGAGAATTTTTGACAGTGAAAGCTGTTATGAGATAAGAACTTGGATCACGCGCGGCGCCGTAGTCGTCCGCTGCCGCCGCCACCATCGGTGTCTGTATGCCCGCATCGCACGAAAAACACACACACACATTACCAATGACACAGTGGCACTCGAATGCAGGCGCGTTAAGCGCTTGCCCAGTATTTTACTGCTGAACTATGCCGGTGCTTGGGGCTTCTTAACAATCTTGGCTTAGGCAGGCTTGATGTGTGGAAAGCAATCGCAGTATTATGACTTATAAAGTGCTTTGAAACAGCGAAAGAACAACCATTTGTCGCACAATACGAATAGTGTAACGAGTGGGTTGTCCAACGCTCCAATCTATTACAAAATCTTTTTCTTGTTCACCTATCAATTGCTGCGCAATTCAACTTCAGGCACAATTTATCATTGTCGTAATACACTGCATGAACTATTGACGCAAAATTATTTGCAAGTGTTAAGTGGATACCACGCTTCTCGGAAGAATGACGAAAAATAGCTTAGTGAATCTGTTGTAACTGAAGTGTAACCCTTATCAGTTTTTGGCTCAGTTATAGCCAAAGCTTCTATCTCTTGTTTCACTTACTTTGTTTCCCTTTCCCTCTTTACTTGGAGTCTTTATATTGCAACGTACACTGAAAATAAACGCCCATTCTACCACCTTGTCAGCTTGTGTCTACTTCGCTTGCGCCAACGCGCAGGGACCGACGAACGATGTAACAGTGGCGACGAAGAACCGGAAAGAAAAACCCTGAATTCAAGCAGGACGTCAGCTACGACGATGGCACACCAGCAACTGCCGGACTTCAACGACGAGAAAGACAACTGGAAGGCGTATGTCATCAAGGCACAAGCATACTTTGTGCCTTGATGACACAGGCAAGAGGGGTGACAGAGTCAGCCAAGAAACGGGCGTTGTTGGTGGCAGCCTTAAGTACTCTCACTTTCCAGATACTATCAGGAAGAATAGCGCCCAAGAAGCCTAATTCTTTGGAGTAAGAGGACGTCGTGAAAGCCCTGGACGAGTTCTTTGATCCCAAGTGCCATGAGATTGCAGAACGTTTCCGCTTTTTCAACCGCTGCCATCTGGACGGTGAGTCAGTTCAAGAATTCATTACTGAGATTTGCCGAATCGCGCACAACTGCAATTTTGATACCATGCTCGACCGAATGCTGCGGGATAGAACAGAGTGCGGCATCAAATCAAGTGCGCTGCAAAAGAAGATGCTGACAAAAAAAGATCTGACGTTAGAGGACGCCGAAACAATGGCCCTCGCAGCTGAAGTGGCAGAGAATGATGCCCATAAAATGGCCGGCGAAGCATCAGCTGTGCTCAGAATCAAGGCGCAGTCCTCCACGAGCAAAGAGGTACTCGCTGAATGTGGGCGTTGTGGCAGTGTCAGGTTTTTGAGCAGCACAAGAACGCTTGGCCTCCGCTGAAGCCATCACGCATTAAGCTGTTTTGCTATTTGGGAAAATTGCCAGTTTTTGGAGAGATCCTGTTGCCGGTATCGTACGTCGGTGCAACCGTAGAATGCCCTTTGGTAGTGCTAGATTGCTGCAGTCCAAGTTAGTGGCCGAGACCTAATTTTTCTTCTGAGTGATGCAGGCTCCCCAGGGGATGTTCTCAGCCTCACAGCTGAGCCGCCGACTTCACAGCCGTCTACCAACACACAGGTCCCTCCGGATGTAATCTCCGAGTTTGCAGACCTCTTCAGCTCGGAACTAGGCCTCATAAAAGGACCTGCGGCGCACCTTCAGCTGAAGGAGAGAGTCACACCCAAGTTCTGTAAGGCCCGCTCTATTCCTTTCGCGCTACGTGACAGTTTCAGAAGAGCTCGATAGGCTGGTGGCACTAGGCGTTTTGTCACCGGTGCCACATTCCGAATGGGCTACGCCCATTGTACCAGTGCTTAAGAAGAACGGCACCGTTAGGATTTGTGGCGACTTTAAGGTCACCTTAAATGTGGCATGTGAGGTGGAGCAATACCCATTGCCAGTAATCAATGACAAGTTCGCGTCCTTAAATGGCGGCAAGCATTTCAGTACAGTAGATCTAAGGGATGCATATAACCAAGTTCCGCTGGATGACGAATCGCGCCAGTTGTGCGCAATTAACACGCACAAAGGTCTTTTCTGCTACAACAGATTACCTTTCGGCATTGCCGCTGCGCCAGCCATTTTTCAACGTAGGATGGCAACTGTTCTGCTGGGCTTATCGGGCGCGCAAGCTTATCTGGACGATGTCTTGGTCTGCAAAAAAGCAGGAGGTGACGACGTGCTCAAAGTCGTTCTGCAACGTTTCCGGGAGAGTGGGGTTAAACTACGCCTTGATAAATGCAAATTTCGGCAAGCGTCTGTTACCTATCTTGGCCATCGAATCAATCGGCAAGGGCTGCACCCAATAGAAGAAAATATCAAAGCAATCGTTGATGCTCCCAGCCCGAAAAATGTAGCCGAGCTTCGTTCGTTTCTTGGCATGACCAGTTTCTACTGAAAGTTTTTGCTGAACATATCGTCTCTGCTCTTTCCATTGTATCGGCTACTGGAAAAAAAACAGACGTTGGGACTAGACAGAAAGACAACAAACCGCGTTTGACAAAGCAAAACGGTGTTTGCTGCAGGCACGGGTGTTGGTGCACTACGCCCCTTTGCAGGCGCTGAAACTAGAGTGCGACGCATCGCTAAAAGGCATCGGCGCAGTGCTTTTTCACACAAAAGGGAACAGGAACGAGCCTATTGGGTTCCGTCCGAGAACAATGTCGAAAGCAGAACAAAATTATTCACAAATTGAACGAGAAGCGTTAGCCCTGGTATTTGGAGTAATGAAGTTCTGTGATTATTTTCTAGGCCGAGAATTCATACTCGTCACGAACCACCAGCCGCTCCTGGGCCTGCTGAGATCGGATCGACCAACTCCACCGCTGGCAGCTGCTCGTATACAGCGCTGGGCGCTGTACTTGCGCGGATTCCGCTACAAGCTGCAGTATTCTCCCGGCAAGCAGCTCCTGAATTCGGACGCCCTCAGTAGGTTGCCACGAGAAACTTCTGAGCCAACCGCGGACGGCGAGCCACCCGAGTACATTTTGGCCCTGGCATCCGTACAGGAAAGTGCAGTCTTGACAGCGGAATTGCAGGCGCTAATCGCCAGTGACCCAGTGCTGGCCAAGGTTGAGCAGTACACAAGGAATGGGTGGCCTACAAGTGCTAAAGCACTAGAACGAAGATTACTCCCTTTTTTTGACCGCAGACTCGAGCTTTCGCTGGCCCACCGTTTGCTCTATCGGGGTCATAGGGTTGTCATTCCAGACAGCGCGCAGCATAGAATGTTGCACATGCTTCACGAAACTCATCAAGGATCATCGGCGATGAAGGCAATCGCTCGGTCGGCTTTCTGGTGACCTGGAATGGACAATGACATCGAACAAATGTCGGCGAGATGCACAAGCTGTATTCAAAATCGACCAATGCCGGCATCTGCCCCGCCAGTTAGCTGGCCGACATGCCAGGAAAGCTGGTCAAGAGTACATGTAGATTTCGCGGGGCCAATCAATGGAAGCACGATCCTTGTTCTTGTAGATGCTCACAGCAAATGGATGGAGGCCGTACCAGTGAAGCAGGCGACCACATCTTCGACTATAACTTGCCTGCGCAGCTTGCTCAGCTGGTTTGGCATTTCGCGCACCCTTGTTTCAGATAACAGAACGCGATTCACAAGTCAAGATTTTGCTGATTTCATGAATAAGATTAACATAACTCACCTGCGCATGGCTGCGTTTCATCCCCAGTCCAATGGCCTTGCAGAGAGAGCTGTTCAAACCGTGAAAGATAGTCTGAAGAAGATTAACCAGGGCCGATTAGAAGATTGCCTTTGCAGACTACTCTTCAATTACCGGAAAACACCCCTCGCATCGGGCAAGTCTACTTCGGAGCTTCTCCTGGGCTACCAAATTCGATCTCGTCTGGACACGTGCTTTCCTCCCTGGATTGCAGGAAGATCGGGTGAATCAGATGAGTGGCCCCTGGCACCGGACACGAATGTTTACATCCGCAACTTTGGCAAGGGTGAAAAGTGGAAGACCGGTACGGTAAAGTCAGCCGACGGAGCCAGGATGGTGACAGTCGATACGCCACAGGGCCTTGCTCGGAGACATGTGGATCAAGTTCACACAAAGAGAGAATCGGTTGAACCCCACCGTGACAGGGAAGAGAAAAGTATGCCTATGTCGAGAACTACGCAAGAAACTTCCGGATCAGAGCCAAACGTAAAGGTGGAACTCCATGAGCCACCACACCAGCTGCAGTCATCATCCCCAACCCAAGACGAGGAAAAGCAGAAGTCCAGGGAACCTACAGTGACCAGAGAACTCCGGTGCTCAACCCGACAGTGGAAACCGGGGCAGCGTCTTCAATGTTATTGATGGAGAAGTGTTTTAACTGAAGTGTAACCCTTGTCAGTTTTTGGCTCAGTTATAGCCAAAGCTTCTATCTCTCGTTTCACCTACCTTGTTTCCCTTTCCCCCTTTACTTTGAGTCTTTATATTGCAACGTACAGTGAAAATAAACGCCCATTCTACCAGCTTGTCAGCTTGTGTCTACTTCGCTTACGCCAACGCGCAGGGACCGACGAACGATGTAACAGAATCGCGACCTACTAACAAAGAAATTTTAATAATAATGCCATAGTGGGTTCCAAGCAAGTGTGCCTGCAACAGTTATACCCAATGAGGGTTTAGATAAGACCCTGAAAAACCGCTCTTCTAGCTTTCGCTGTGATTGTGCTGTGCCTTCCGCGCAGACCTGGCGTTTTTTGGTGTGGTCCACCCACCCTTTTCGTATATTCGCGCGCGCATTTTTGTGTGCCTATATACACATGCGAGAGAAAAATAATGGGAGCGATCACTGCAACTTAGTGAAAATAGGTAGCATTAAGACTATGGCCTAAGCAAACATAAAAATAATGCAATAAATTTCTTAAAGCGGTTGCTGGTGTAGAGGAAGATATTCCGGTCGCTTAGAGATGTCCAACTATTCACAAGAATGCACATATGCTACATAATCGTCTACGCTAACCGGAGAGAATGAAGCCACCGCGAGTGAATTGATAAGAATAAACAGTCATAGTGTCCATCACCTTCTATCAATTCAGTAAATTTCTGATATCCAAGCTGTTCTCAATTGCTCATTGTGCGCATTATTTAAGAAGCCATAGAACCGAACGTCACCGCCTTTTCACCGTAATGCCTTGAACTGCGGCACCCAGTGATCGTCGGTGTTCATTGCTTTCTTTGAGCATATCTATCTATCTATCTATCTATCTATCTATCTATCTATCTATCTATCTATCTATCTATCTATCTATCTATCTATCTATCTATCTATCTATCTATCTATCTATCTATGATCCACTTACAACAATTAGCTCTCCTGGCCGTCTCAATAATGGTATCGATACCAAAATTGCTATGAGTAACATGACAGTATGAAAAGCAGAATCCTGCATTTCCGATGGAGGCGGAAATGTTGTAGGCCCATGTACTCAGATTTGGTTGCACGTTAAAGAACCCCAGGTGGTCAAAATTTCTGGAGCCCTCTACTACGGCGTCTCTCATAATCAAACAGTGGTTTTGGGACGTTAAACCCCACAAATCAACCAATCAAAAACAGAATCGACTAGTCATAACAAGCAAATCGTGACGTGCACGTCATGAATGTCATAAATAACATTTCATGGTCTTGATTCCCTTTTTGGGGTGTCATGACTGCATGGCGATTATGAGTGACAGATCCCAACTTGAAAATCATGACATGCATGTCATTATTTTCGTGTTATGACTAGTCATGACTACACGCAACACTTATGGTCGCTTGCGACCAATTCTCTAGCTTCACAGCAAAACTTTACACCAAGTTTATTGTGACGTGACGTCTAAGGATTACAAAGGTATATAACTGATGCAAACATGATATTCATGACTTGAGTGTCATGTAAGAACATGACGATATACCCCACTCATGATGCACTTACGGCTCTTTCGTTCGCTCGACCAATTTGGTATTACGTTACGTGAATGGACGACGAAGGTAAATGACGCGTCCAAATACAATAATCATGATATGCATGCCATGTAAAACATGCCTACATGTTACGCTCATAGCGCGCTCGCTTCCTTTTCGCCAGCTTCACATATTTCGAATTTGGTATCACGTTACGCGAATAGACGACGAAGGTAAATGACACATCAGAGCATAATAATCATGGTATGCGTGACATGTGAACATATTTACATGCTACACTAATAGCGTGCTCACCATCGTTTAGCTTGTTGCACATATACTAAATTCGTATGAAGAGACGAGAATAGACAACGAGTGTAAATAACACGTTCAAACATATTAGTCATGATATGCGTTTTATAGGCTCATAGAGTACTCGAGGCAGTTTCGCTTGCTCTACGGACAAAATTTGACATCACCTTACAGAAGACGAAGATAAATGACGTGTCTAAACATACCAATCATGATATCCTTGTCATGTAAGAACAGGACTACATGCCCCACTCATCATGTGTTCGCGGTTCTTTACCTAGGCTCACATATACCAAATCAGGTATTATGGCATGAGTTGGCACTCATAGACGACGAAGGTAACTAACATATAGACGTGATAGTCAGTATATGGGTGTCATGTAAAACACGACATGATACGCTCATATATGCGCTCATATCCTACGCTTTGCTAGCTCGACAATATACTAAAATTGGCATTGCGTGCCGTGAATAGATGACGAAGGTAAATGACACGTCCAACCTGAATAATCTGGATATGCATGTTGTGTAAAACATGACTACATGCTACGCTCGTACCGCGCTCACGACCGTTTGGCTAGCACCAAATATACCAAAATTGGAATTGCATGACGATTATAGACGACGAAGGTGAATCACACGTCCAAAACTAACATGATATTCATTACGGGCGTGTGATGTAAAACATGACTACATGCTACAATCTTTGCGTGGTCATGGTCGTTTTGCTAGGTTCACATACACCTCACATGATGCTAAATATGGTATCACGTAACGTGATAGACGATAAAGGTAAATGGCACTTCCAAACATGATAATAATCGCATCGAAGTCATGTACGGCATAAGTTACGTCTGCATCGTAACTTTGTGCTCAGCCTAAAGTAAAGTTTCATTTCATTTTTATTACCTTGAAGACCCCTTAAAAGAATATTACATAAGGGGTGGGAATACATTAGTACATAATTTGCTTAATGCATAACTACAAACACCAAAAAGAAAAACACATGCGCTAAAGTACATAATTTACATAACATGTAACTGAACACGAGAAAAATACAGAAACATACATGGGCTAAGGTGTTACATACGTCAGCACTAGTAAAGTAAAACTATAATTTCACTTTTTATTCCGAAAAGTGCGCAGTGATACTATCCGCAAACGAACACTGGCAAGTGATGGCGGCGATCTGGTGGGGGAAGGTTGTTCCAATCTGTAGCAGCATGGCAAAAGAATGAGGCGGAAAAAGTAACAGTGCGCATGCGAGGGTGGCCCATTTGGAAAGAGTGCCGTGTACGATGCGATGCTCGGGCTGCGGGGAGGATAAAGGGTGGCTGATGAAGCGAGGTGGGATAAAACTTGTGGAAAAGTGAGAGAACTGCAGTGCACCGGTGCGTACTAAGGGGAAGCAAATTCAATTCTTTCGTTAAGTAAGATATGCTCGTGTCATAGAAATAATTAGAATGAATGAACCTTGCGGCACGAATTTGAACGGCTTCGAGTGCGTTGATGAGATATTTTTGGTGAGGAATCCATATGGCAGATGCATATTCCAGTTTCAGGTGGAATATTGACTGGTAGGCCAGTAGTTTAACCAAATTGGGGGCGCATTTCAGATAACGCTTGAGAAAACCAAGTGATTTGTTAGCAGAAGAAATGATGTTGGTGACGTGTGTGCGCCAGGACACGTCGTTCGATATAGTAACACCTAGGTTCTTGTAAGACTGCGCCAAACATATGGGAATGTTCCTGATTGTATATGTGTAAGCTAATGGGTCGTGCCGACGAGAAAATACTATAAGTTTGCATTTCTTGGGATTAAGTTCCATTAACCAACGGCCGCACTATTGCTGTTGACGGTTGATGTCTTCCTGAAGTAAGCCTTGATCGATGTGTTAGTAATTGTTCAATAAATGACGTAGTCGTCTGCGAACTAAGGAACGTTGCAAGAACCGTGCAGAGCCAGGTCTTTGATGTATATTAGGAAGCGTAAAGGTCCGAGAACAGATCCTTGCGGTACGCCGGAGGTCACTGGTAGATTTGATTGATATGTGGGGTTTTAACGTCCCAAAACCACTATATGATTATGAGAGACGCCGTAGTGGAGGGCTCCGGAAATTTCGACCACCTGGGGTTCTTTAACGTGCACCCAAGTCTGAGCACACGGGCCTACAACATTTCCGCCTCCATCGGAGATGCAGCCGCCGCAGCCGGGATTTGAACCCGCGAACTGCGGGTCAGCAGCCGAGTACCTTAGCCACTAGACCACCACGGCGGGGCAGGTCACTAGTAGGGGGCGAGATGCACGGTTGTTAACTGTAACGAACTGAGATCGGTTGGTCAAGAACATTTCAATCCATCGCAAAATGTCGTGGTTAATGCTCGCAAGAGAAAGTTTCAGTAATAGGCGTTGATGTGTTACCTTGTCGAACGCTTTTGCGAAATCTAGAAATATCGCATCTGTCTGGAGGTTAGAATCTAAGTTGCTATGAATATCATGCAGGAAAATGGCCAGTTGTGTTTCGCAGGAAAAGCTTTGCGGAACCCATGCTGTGCAGAATGAAAGTATTTGTTCGAGTCAAAAAATTTCATAATTTCTGTGTACATGACGTGTTCCATGAGCTTACAGGGCACACTCATTGATGAAATGGGGCGATAACTAAGCCCGCAATTCCTGTCACCTGCTTTGTGGATTTGAACAAGCATTCTCACCTACCAGTAATATGGCATTTCACCAGTTGAAAGTGACTGCGAGAACAGCAAACACAGGAAAACCGCGGTGACATGTTTTGTATTCTTTAACAGTTTTGAATTAATGTTATCCATGCCGGCTGACGACGTGAGTTTAACATTGTCAATTAACGGTGAGATGCCATCTGGGAAAAATTTAGTGGTCGGCATATGACTTGTTGCATTGGTACGCGAAAAAAGAGGGGGCGTGGTGAACTCTTCTGTAAATACAGACACAAAGGCTGCATTAAAACGGTTCACGCATTCTATATCGTCGAACGTTTCACCTTCTTCATTGGTGAGTGTTAAACTGTGCCTTTTTTGAGGATTAATCACCTGCCAGAATTACGTTGTGTTATTGAATAAAAGTTTCGGAAGGTCATCGCAAAAGAACGCATCTTTCGCCTTGCGAATTGCTGATAGGTATGCTCGTTCAGCAGCGTAGTACTTTTCCCATGCAAACGTGTCCATCCTGCATTTAGCGGCGCGATACACGCGTTTCTTTTTGTTTTCTTATCTTCTGAGCGAATCAATAAACCATGGTTTTTGTTCATGCGTTCGAAAGGTAATTTTTCGTATGTACCGGTACGCTAAAATGTTTATTTTCTCTTTGAATATCAGCCAATTTTTATTATTACTGCGGTTATGAAACGTATCTTGGAAGAAAAGTAGAAATATTTGTAAATGATCACATATTGCATCATAATTACCTTTGTCGTATATGTGTATAGTTTTTCGCGCTTATGCCGCAAAGCTGTAGCAATGCAAAAAGAAGCATGAATGACCTTGTGGTCCTTTATTTCTCTAAGAAAGGAAATGGACGAGAAACTGTCTGGACAGTTGGCCAGTACTAGGTCTAAGGTGTTGGCAGTGTCTTGGGTAACACGGGTCGGCTCTGATACAAGTTGTGTTAGATTAAAGTTGAGGCAAACGTCCAGAATATTTCTCGCTTCGGTTTGGCTTACTAAACAGGATACGGTGCTTCGCCAATCAATGTCTAGCAGGTTAAAGTCTCTAAAAAGAAGAAGGTTGGCATTTGGGTGCCGAGAGCAAACGACATTTAGTGCATTGTTTAGTTTACGAGCGAAGTTGGTGCTATTGCGCGGAGGCCTGTAACAAACACCTTAAATGACAGACTGTGGGGCGGCATGGCACAGAATAAACATTATTTCAAATTATGATGTGATATTGATAGCAGAACACGACAGCTGTTGACTAACTGCAATGAGCACCCCCCCTCCTCTAGTCTCGTCACGATCTTTTCGAAAGACGCTGAAGTTTGGCACATCAGCCAATACTTTCGAGTCATAGACGGTGCTACAAAGCCACGTTTCCCTGATTACAAGAACATTGCTGTTCGACGACAGCACGAGGTTACACACGTGCTCTCGCTTGGGAAGGAAGCTTCGTATGTTAGTGTAAAGTATTCAAAGGGAAACATGAGGTATAGGTTTCGTTCGAGGGGAGTGGCTTGTTTTTTGATGAAGTGATGAATGCTATGACTTTTCCTATTTGCGATGCGTCATCGAACAGGTACCGCTTAGAGCCAATGAAGAGAGTTTTAAAACGCAAGGAATATGGCACAGATTTAGCTTTCGCAAAAGAAACAAAATGCCTGCGGGCGTTACTAACTGCTGGGGAAAAATCTTCACCGATGCTGAGGTCGGTGCCCTTAAGTTTGCGCCCATTTGAGAGTATCATTTCTGTTTTCTTACAATGAATAAGCTTAACAATTAATGGGCGCCGACGATTAGTCGAGTAGCGACCAACACGATGTGCTTGCTTTATATTTTGAGGTTCAAGTGGCACGTCCAGGTGGTCTGAACAAAGACGTATAATTTTTTCTTCAGACGTGGCCGACGTTTCTGATGCTGCTGTGTCAAGAAGGCCGTAAAACACAAGATTGTTTCGTCTTGAGTGATTCGATGCATCGTCAACTCGCGCATTGAGGGCGTGAACGAGCCTTGCTGTTTGCTCAGTATCCGCCCGTATAGTCTGTATCTCTGTTTGAAGTGGTAGTAGTTTCTGATAATGACCCTCTAGATCCGCTAACCTCTTGCTTAAGTTGACGAGTGCGGCACTTGTAGCCGCACATTGGTTTATAAGGTCATGCATGTCGGCTCTAATTGTGATTTGGCCACCGGACAGTTTTTTCAGTTCAGCAAGTACAGTAGTGGTATTAGGACCGGGGTTCGTTTCAATATCTTCTGACTGTAGCAAAATAGACCTAATCGCACTAAGACACTCAGAGGCAATATCAAAGTAGCACTGCGGGCTCGGAAGCTGCACCAAAAAAACAATTGCTAGTTCTCTTAGTGTAAAGACAATCTGGTTCACAAACCTGCATGATGAGCAGAAGTGGGTTACTGGTGTGTGTTGTGGCACAGCCACCGAGCCCATAGAGCGCGGGCGGTGTTCGTGGTTCCTTTATAGCTGGCTCTGCGATGGTTGTCGATGACAGCAGGGCTCCCAGCACTTGGTCAAGCATCCAGTTTCCAGGTGGTGGCGCAGTTTGACAGGCGGAATGACTGTCAACGCGGATGCGCCAAATTGTCATGTCAATCCCGGTGCGCAGGTCTGGCGGTTCCTTCACTAGGATCGCTGACATTGCTACCGCAGGCAGTAGCACGCGTGTGACAGCAGAAAGGAAAACCTGCATGATGAGCAGAAGTGGGTTACTGGTGTGTGTTGTGGCACAACCACCGAGCCCAGTGACATATCAACCTTCCTAATTCGTGACATATCAACCTTCCTTTTCGTGCTTCGCATATTGATTGATTGATGTGTGGGGTTTAACGTCCCAAAACCACCATATTATTATGAAACCCGCCGTATTGAAGGGCCACGGAAATTTCGACCTACCAGGGTTCTTTAGGTGCTTCGCATATCATCGACTCCCACAGTACGTGGGATCTGCCTTTTTTCGGGCTCTCGCGCATGGCAGGGTGAAAATAAACTATATGTGGACGTTTGTCAACGCTTGCGACGTGATAACATCTTTTCTTTTAAGGTTGTCCCTGTTAGTGCCGTTTCCAGGTGTGGCTGTTAGGTGGCAAGTGGTCTCTTCGAATCACGAATAGTAAAAGCTTTATTTTGAGATACACGGTACATGATTAAATGCAATAGAATTACAAATACAGATACTCGTCTGACTAGACGTATCGTGATAAGAACATGATAGCCAAAGGGTATGCAAGATAGCATCTAAGGTGCATGTACCTTCGATACTACGTAGCCCTGGTACGACTTATGACTTTTGGGGCAATGTTCTTACGCTTTGTGCTCCCGAAGAGTGGTATCCGGTCGATAAGTGTCCGCGGTTTAGCTGGAGCATGTCTAGCGAGCACCTGAATGTTCCTCTTCTGCTGGCGCACACTCACGCGAGCGCAGTTTTTTTTTCAGCATGACCACTTGTTTGCTTTGTCGGCATATCAATGAAACATGTTAGACGTGCGGAACGATGCACATTCCTCCTGCTGATACGCTATAGAAACCCCGGTGGTGCCTCGTATCTGATCATAATTATCGTAAACCTGACTATGAATATGATGATGATTGAATTGATGATAGGATTGATGTATCCGGCTGTGCCCTTTAGATCGTGCGGTAGCGTATGCCACCTAGCCATAAAGTCAAGTACTATCACTGTGTGTTTAAGGATTGAGTTTCACTCGCCCCTAGATTGTAGCCACCTATCATTTAGCCTCCTCCTGGTTATTTCTACCCGTTTAAAGTCTATTTCGCCTTCACTGCCTCTAAACCAATATGCTTTGAAAAATTCGGTGCCATTATCTTTGACTTTGGGTCGGTGCCCTTTACGGAATATCATCAAATGTTCAGCCATGTTCTCCTCCTCTTAACACGCACTACATACCACGCCTGTGCCTTCATATTTCGCTCTGTACGTCTTCGTCCGCAATACTCCCATTCAAGCCTGAAAGAACAGAGAACACCTCGAGATATATTGTAGATCTTTTCTCTTGCAATTTCCTGCTTAAAAGTTGGGTAGGTCTGCAGTGATGATTTCGCAAGCATTCCCATCTTCAACACGGCCCTCTCTGTTTTCTTCATCTTTTTATTAACCGATGTTTCGTTTTGGCTGGGTATTCTGCTGTTGTCTGAATACTTGCTTGATAGTTTCGGAGTGCGCTTCCTCTATTTAGTATCAACATTCTTCATGTACAGGTGGCGGAAAACTTTCCCAGCCCAACACTCGATCCTCTCTCACTTTTCTCGATCACTCCTCAAATTCCATCTTGCTGATACTTCCCCTGCACTCAAATGATGTCCATCCCATTTCACCCTGTACCCCCTTATTTGGGGTATTCCCGTGCGCTCCCAAAGCAAGTATACCTATGCCACGTTGTTTAACTTGCAATCTTGTGACTTGTGATTTCATGCACAAGACTGCATTGCTGAACATGATTGTCGGCGATTACTTGCGCCATCTCACTGTCAGTGTCACTGTCAACTCAGAGACACCAGCATACACAAGCAAGTTGCTTTGGCTACACAACCAAGTTGTTTTCTCGTTTTGTACCTCAAATAGTGCAGCTATCACTTTCTCTACACAAGCTCTACGCTTCAATACTTTTTCACAGTGTCTCCTTGGGTGACGGAGTCTCGTCTGGGTTTCCTGGATGCTAAGACGGCGCTTCAGTTGCTGCGGCCTGCGAGTCATCGCCAGGTGCGAGGCATCATCGAAGAGTGCTGCCACAAGCCGTGTGCGGTCGCCGAGCTGCTCTCCTATTGCGGACGCGTCAGGCCCACCGGCACCGACGAGTGAAACGAAGTGTGCACTCATAAAACTCTGCCCTGCACAACGCGAGCGAAAATAAGCAACATATACGCCGCTTTTTGATGCGGCGTCTCTACCTCATTTCGCAAGCAATTGTCTTCTCATAGCAGCGCATTCCAATAAAATTTATTGTCGATTAGCTGTGGTATATCCATAGAGTGTCAATGGCCGTTCCTGCCTTTATTTCAAGGCAATGAACAATGCGTGAGTTCTGCAGAGTGTCTAATTCCACATTTACACTAGACAAGCCCTGCATACCCTCCAGGGCGGTGTCGATTCAAACCACCACACAACATTGGCCCTAGATTTAGGAAATGAAACCAGAACTGCTCATTCTTGGGTCTTGGGGCACTACTTGCAGTGATTTATATTGCAACCGACGCCAAAATTATCGCATATTTGTGGAGCTGGGGGCATGATGAAAAAGCTTCACCGAAGTGATGCATGTCCAGATACTTTTGACGTTTCACTTCAGCTTTTTTGGAGCTCCACTGAAGTAAACCAGCTTAACTGAGTGGGAGTTGTTTTAAAAACACTATATCTCATTATTTCAGCAGATTTTGAAGAAGCTTCAAGTAACATTGAGTTTAAAATGTGGTTCGAGAATTACGTGCGCAGAAACAAAACTTGTTCGTTTGTACATTTTTTAGTTACTGTGATGTCTTTTCAAGAGCATGCGGTGAAGTCACACTTTTAGAGCTGGTGGTACAACATCCTCCTAGAGAGGTGCGATGCTATTTGATTGATTGGTTGATTTATTGATTGATATGTGGGGTTTAACGTCCAAAGACCAACATATGATTAAAGAATGTTATTTGCAGTCAGGTTGGCTCTAAGTGCAATGAAGTGTGGAGTACTAAATAAAGGTAAGCTTAGGGTCAATTGAAAGGTAGATTAGTGTTTAAACTGTTGTATAACACGTGGGCGATATAGAGTACTACAGACAGTTTCATGGTCACAAGCGTTGTACCCAAGAAAACTTCCAGTCACACCATTTACCAGCTCATAACGTCGAAACTGAAAGCACGTTTTCAAGTTGTTTTTAAATGTAAGAATTGCCTCTCTTTATTATTTCAGATAAAAGGAATGTGTGTGAAGTTCGAGTATCTTTTATAATTTTTGTGTAACTCAAAAGAACATTTATCTGAATATATCCTGTGAGATAAAAAAAGAAAGTGTAGAAAATCTGTGCGTTATTCTTATAAAGTCTTCTTGCCCACATATGCTATTTCGGCATATCGGTGGATGAAAGTGGTTGTCCTCAAAGGGCTTTGTTCGAAAACAGTGAAGGGGCCTTATAAATGCTACCATTGAATCCGGGTGTGACTTTCTCCACTTTCATGAATATTTCAAATTTCTGCCGGCGTGAATATCAAACGAAAGGAGACCACGAATGCTTTGCGATGGCACGTGCTTCGCGGACAACAGGTTACGGGAATAAGTCACGTGATTTCGTGCATTTTTCAACAGTTGATGTGTGGACCCCAAACAAATCGACATGAAAGTCAAACTAATGGGCTTCGAAGCACCTCTTCAATAATACATGCGTTGCACACATTAGATATCGACTAAAAGGGAGTCACGTGACTATATGCCACTTCATGCCCCTCCATGAGTGATTTTTAACTAGGCCAACATGTGTATCAAACGAAAGGAAATCACGAGCACTTTGCTATGCCATGTTGTAGCGGCGAGAGAAGAGAGACGTGAGACGGCGTCGAAGGCGGCCGACGGGGCCGTGCTGATCTAGCCGCTTTATTCCACGCCTGAAGAGCAGCCGCGGTGGCTGTCCAGGTCCGACGCGCCAGGTGCGTGAGCTCGTTCACAACTTCGCGCAGCTTGAGCTAGCATCAGCTGCGCGAGAGGCGCGGCGCAGTGATCAAGAAATGATGGCGATGATGATGGCACTACAGGGCTCCCCCCTAGCGCTTTGGGCGATTCGAAGGCATATGAAAAAAGAAAGAGAAAGAGACTATATACATGAACGACAATCCGCAAGGTGTCCGTTTGGGAAGTTCCAGTTTGTCAACGTGTAGTGACCATCGGGAACCAGTGGGTCTCTGGCGGGCGACACTGGGAATGGCGCAGCGGACGAGGGTGGCCAGGCAGGCACGCTGTTGGAAGGAGCGGGCGAGGGTCGTGATGAAGGGACACCCTTGTCGACAGCGAGCACCAACAACAAGGTGAAAAATGTCCAAGTGCCGAGAACACACACGGGCCGCCCCGGCGCGGCCGATTGTCGCGCGCACTCGGACACTGATGCTCAAAAAATGAACTGCAGCATGAGCGCAGCACGGCCAGTTCAGAGGGTCCAGCGTTACCTCCACGTTGGAGCTGGTGGGGACGACGACAGGGAGTGCGGTCAACCCTGGAAGTGCGCCCACCGTGCCGGTACCGTCGCTTCCGGTGGCACATCACCGGGCGCGGCGGCCGCCTGGTCGGCCGAGCAGGGTGCAGATAAGTCTGAAACGGTGCGCTCTGGACCGACGAAGTGCGACATGGTTTACAGTGACAACGAACCGGCCCAGAGGGCACTGACAGACCCCTTTCCCCGACCTCTGACGACGCGCGACGCGTAGGCGTACGCCGATGAGTCGTCGCGCTGTTCGAGCCAAACCCGACGTCCGGTGATGCGAGACCAAGTGGTGGGCATGCGGCGTCACAGCTGTCATGGGCCGTCGACGGCGCCGAAATGCTCGAGCACGCGCACGCAGTGGCAGGCGGATGGCCCAACTGCGCATCCGTTGGGGCACGCACGGTGTGCTCCACCCGCGGTGAGCCAGGCGTGCGGCCCTCGGGACCCCCTGACATCGCCACAGCATCACGCACGTCCAGCCGTGCATGCCCAGAGGCCCGAACTCCCGCAGGACACATCGAGGATGATGTCAGTAGGCGCCGGCAGTCCACGAGGCCCGGAGCAGCAGGCACCGGTGTGCAGGGGAAACTGATAGCGTGGAGTGTCACAGCGGGCTCTGGGTCCACAGTGCGAGTGGTGCCGCGGGCCTCCACAGGCGCCGGGACAGGCGGGGAGTCTGCAGGAAGGTCAGCTGGCCCAGCGGAGGTCTTCATGGGGTCTGGTGGGGCCACGGTGTCACGTGCTGTCGCTTTCGTGGAAAACGTGCAGGTGGCAGGTACGTGTGATGAAGCTCTGCACGGGGGCTCTGAGGGAATGTACCTCTCGGAGGGAAGGTCAGTCGCAGTGGGGGAGTCTTCTACCTCGCGGTCGTGATCAGGTGCAGGAGTGGATGTTTCTGCGACCGGATCAGGTGTAGAAGTAGTCGAAGCCGGGGTACCGAGGTAGCGGTCAATGGAGGGCTACGGACCGGTTCGTACCTTGCTCTGCGACGCCGGGGAAACTTGCCTGGTGCGGGTAAACCGAAGCGGACGGTATGTGTTGCCGCTGCGGGCGAGCACCGCAGTGCAGAGGGCATCGTAAGGCTGCGGGCTGGTGCTTGAAGTGGCAGCGAGATGGCGCAACTCTACCGGAAGGGCGTCGAGAAGAATGGCGTGCATCAGCAGCTGGTCCGTGACGCCATTCAGCGCCAGAACGGCATCGAGCTGCATGAACCATACCTTGGGGTAGGTCGATTGGAACGGCGGCGCTGGCGGGCAGAGTTGCGGGAACATGGCCGCGAGCCGCTCGGCGAAGGGCGTGTTCTCCGGGTCACCAATGTAGCGGCGAGAGAAGAGAGACGTGAGACGGCGTCGAAGGCGGCCGACGGGAAAAACAGCAGGTGGCCAAACCAAAAAGAACTATCGGTTAAGAAAAAAGTGAAGGAAACGGAGACTGACATGTGGAGAATGGGCATGATTAAGAAGTCCGCACTAGAGATCTATCGAACTTTTAAGCAGGAAATTGCCAAGGAAAGGATCTATGATAATACTCGGGGTAGTTCTCTACTGTTTGAGGCCAGGACGGGAGTACTGCGAACCAAGACATATCGGGCCAAATACGAAGGGGTCGACACAGTATGCAGTGCGTGTGGAGAGGAAGAAGGAACTGCCGAACACTTGATAATGTTCTGTAAAGGGCTTCACCCTATAGTTCAGGATGATGGCGCAGAGTTTTTCAAAGCACTGGGATTTAGGTACAGCGAGGGCAAAATAGACTTTAAGCGGGTAGACTTAACTAGATGGAGGTTATCTGATTGGTGGCTAAAGTCAAGGCACGAGTGAAAATTAAACCCTTCACTGCGAAGTACGAATCCTCAACTTCATTATTTAAAGGAAAAAAAAGATAAATGTAATGGTTAGTTCACTAAGTATTACGGCTAGGTGGCGTTAGCCGCCGCCCGATCTAAAGGGTACAGCCACATCCATCCATCCATCCATCGGGGCCGTGCTGATCTAGCCGCTTTATTCCACGCCTGAAGAGCAGCCGCGGTGGCTGTCCACGTCCGACGCGCCAGGTGCGTGAGCTCGTTCTCAACCTCGCGCAGCTCGAGCTAGCATCAGCTGCGCGAGAGGCGTGGCGCAGTGATCAAGAAATGATGGCGATGATGATGGCACTACAATGTGTTTCAAAAGTGTAAGGTCATGTCAGTAAGCCACGCCACTTCGTCCATATTGCATCAGTCCATTGGTGATGCACAAAAATACTGATGTGAATATCAAACGAACGGGCTTCGAAGCGTATCTTTTATAGTACGTGAGTAGCGCACGTGACTTTGACGAAAGGTGAGTTACATGACTGTATGCAACTTCGTGCCTCTTTATGAGTAATTCTCAACTAAGCTGACATTGGTATCAAATGAAAGGAAATTGCGAGTTGTTTTAAAGTGAGTCCCGTGACTATAGGCAGCTACGTGCCCCTCCACGAGTAATTTCCAACAAGGCCAACATAGTTATCAAACGAAAGGGAATCGTGAGTGCTTTGCCATGGCACGTGTGTCGCAGATGTCACTTCATGTGAACATGCCACGTGACTGACTACGTGCATAGTGCGCCAGTCTGTGGGTTACCCCTGACCATGTCGACTTGCATGTCAAACAAACGGGCTTCGAAGCAGCTCTACGATAGTACGTGCGTCGGGCTTGTCACACCTTATTAAGCTCGGTATTGCGTACAATAATTGCAAAGGGTTGTTGTTCATTAGAAATGATGAAAACAATGGGCAAATCTTTCAACTAACAATAGGATGCATTGCTTTTTATTTGTACTTGAATGTTTTTTTCCAATTTAAAAGAAATAGGACGGACGCAAGTTAACCTATTCTGTTGCATGGATCTGTACATGCAATCTTAAAACTACAGATTCAATGCATTACCAACTGAAGTATGACTGATGACCTCCGCTTGTCCTCATTGTGTGCTATTTGTGAACGCCTAAACCCTGGGAGTGTTAGCCAACACCCCACAATACATTACAAGCACTTGTTGAGCTGGTTATGTACGTAAGTGTTCAGATTGACCGGTTGAAAGATGATCACTGAAGCGAAAAAAGCGCTAAACACGGGACTGTAAAAAAAAGACAGAAGTGCTGTCACGTGTTTTCTTTGTTGTTCACTTCATTGACGTATATACCTACTGTGCATGCAGTCAGCCTTTGGTAAATTTACTACTAGATTTGTCACAACTGTTTCTCAGTTTTTGATGGATATTCGTCTAATGGGTGGCTCACTTTGTTATTGCTTCAATTGGCTAGAACCAAATGAGCCATTTTAGCGTACGCTCACAGCAACTACAATCTCCGCCGGGCATCAAGAATAAACAGCTTCGGTGGGCAACAATTATGCAGGCTCCTGTACGCTCCATGCAGGAAGTCCTACGCGCGGACTGTGGGTCATAAAAAGAGTGTACGCTAGCTTTGGTAGATGCCGCGCTGAATTGTACCGATATGTCAAGTACAGCCTAGCTCGGGAAAACAGCCTATTACTCAGTGCTGCTAACTTAGCAATAATTTAGCCACAGTATCGATCTAATAGTAGTTCTAATGAACGTACGCTAAAAGGGCTCGTTCGGTCCTTTTCGTGTTACCTTTTTGCTCTCCTTGTCTAACTTCGTAATTATGAGTTGCAATTCTTCCCATGAGTTACTCAGCAATGCAATGTCATCGGCGGAGCATAGGCTACTAAGGTACTCACTATAACTCTTCTCTCTTTTTCCCATTCTAGTCCTCTCAATACCGTTCATTTACTCACGGCCCTCAGTCTCCAGCGGCTGCGAAGCAACTGACAACGGCGGCGGTCAGATATGCAACGCAGAAGAGTGCGCTAAGAACCTCTGGGTTCGGACATGCCACCATTGTAACATCTACTTGGCAACGTTTATTGCTAGAACGTTATCTAATGAGCCAAGCCTAGCCATACTATTAGAGGAACTAGAAGGTGTTAATTAGGCTATCATAGGGCTCAGTGAGGTTAAGATGACAGATGAAACCCATACAATGCTACAAAATGGGCACGTCCTTTGCTATCGAGGCTTGGCTGAGAGCAAAGATCTTGGAGTGGGGCTTTTTATTCACAGAAACATAGCTGCCTACATGGAGAAACACTATACAATACTGAAAACATGGTAGGTATTGCAATTAAACTTAATAAGAGATAAAAGATGAAGGCGGTACAGGCTTACCCACTTACATTACGCCATGATGACGCGTCAGTTGAAAGCCTCCATGAAGACGTGTTATAGGCAATGAGTGAGCTTAAAAGACATTATACTATACTGGTAGGAGACTTCATTGCCAAGGTAGAGAAGAAGCAGGCTGGATACATGGCAGTAGGAGATAATGGCATCGGTACTAGAAATGCAGGAGGGTATGATGATGATGTTTGATGTTTTGTGGCGCAAGCGCCGTTTCACAGCTAAACAGCACCAGTTCATCTTACTAAAATTATGGACAATGATTGTGATAAGCGGCTGGATAAGGGCCATAAAATTCCTCGCGGTAAGGCGGGTAAAAACATACAAGTAATAAAATCATGACCATGCCGAGAAAGGTGTGTGTGGTGTGAATAGATGACAAAATTTGCTGATAATGTAAAACGATGGTGGACACGTATGGCATTAGCACAAGTGTCTCACTCGTTCATACCCTTGCGTACCAGGGCCGTGAGGCAAGTGCTTTGCTGTGTAGCCATCGCAGCAAAAACCTCTCTGGAGAGGTCGTGCTACGGAATGCCCGGGTATAAGATATGAAAACTATGAATTTCTTTTAAAAACGCCAACAATGATTTATGACTAAAAAGCGGTTCCCTACCGACAAACATTGCAGGGTGTAAAGGTATATGTTGTCGGTAGGGTAATGGAAAGTGTTGTTTTTTCTTAGAGTATCTAACTGTTTGCACTGGATTAAAATGTGAAGAACTGTTAATGCTTCACCACATCTGTCACACAATGGTAGATCACCACCGGACAAAAGATATGTGTTTGTCGTGGATGTGTGCCCTATCCTGAGCCTCGTTAGTATTACCTCTGTATGATGCGATTTTGATGCTGGCGGCCAATAGCTAAGGTGTGGCTGAATAATGTGCAATTTGTTTTGTGTGTGTCTATCCCACTTGCTCTGCCAGTAGTCCCTGACCATTCGTTTGAGACGCGGCTTCAGTTCAAGGGCCGGGATTGATATGGGTGTAGTGGCAGTGGTTTCGTGGACGGATGCAGCAAGCTGATCCGCCATCACGGTGCCTTTGATCTCACGGTGCCCTGGCACCCAGCGCACTGACACATGTTGTTTGAGTGTGTAGAGTGTCCATAAAATAAAGTAAAGGGAGACGAGGATAGGGTTTTTTGTTTTTTTAGGATTGTGCAGAGCCTTTACCACACTGAGGGAGTCCGTATAAATTACTGCTTTTTGTATTTGTGATAGTTTGATGTGTTTGGCCGCCACAAGTATCGCGTAAGCGTCCGCTGTGAAGAAAAGCGTGCCTGGATATAGAGGGCCAGCATCCGAAAAGGATGGACCGACTGCAGCATAGGACACAGAGGAGCTAGACTTGGAGGTATCTGTAAAAATGCAGGAGGGTAGCTATTAGCAGAATTCGCAGAACGCAATAGCTGATGGATCTCGAATACCTTCTACCGTAAATGAGACAAGCGTTAGTGGACATGGTGGAGCCCTATTGTCGAAAGTAAGAACAAAATACACTTTATACTGAGTGCACACCCAGGCATCATGCTGGATGGAGAAGTGCTTGGCAGGGTACGATGCAGTGACCATAGCATCGTACGGCCTCTAATTCGCCTAGACTTGAAGAACGAATGAGAGACACTGATACGCAAGAAGCCAATTAATGAGCTAGCACTGAAAGGGAAAGTGCAGGAATTCAAAGACTTTCTTCGGAGCAGGTACTCTGCTCTTGTCGAGGAAACCAACCTTAACGTTGACGCAACAAATGATAACCTGATGAGCATCATTACGGAATGTGCAGTTGAAGTTGGAGGTATGGTAGTTGGACTAGACACTGGCAAGCTGTCCTAGGAAACAAAGAATCTTATTGAAAGGCATTCAAGCGTGAAAGCCTCAAGTACACAAGACAAAATACAGAGTTGGTAAAATTTTCGAAGATGATTATTAAGCGTAAGGTATCCGATGTAGAAAGGTATAACAAGAGAAAATTTATCGCGCTCTGAAAAATGAAGCCAGCTTCAAAGCAGTGAATAGGAAACTTGAAATAAGGAAAAATCGTATGTTTGAACTAAAGGACAAGGAAAGCAAAATAGCTACTGATATCGACAGCATAGTTAAATTATCCGAGGAGTTTCACGGATATCTGTGCTGTAGCCGGGACAATCGCGAGCAGTATCTCAGACGACACCCACCAGTAATGATAGAAGAAGTCAGAAAAGCCTTCAAAAAATGCAAGAAGGCAAAGCTGCTGGTGAGGATCAGATAACATCACATCTGCTGAAAGATGAATGACGATTGTGTTAGAAAAACTAGCCTTCATAGTTACGAGGTATCTTTTGACGGGAAGATCTACCAGAATCTCGGAAAAATGCTAACACAATCTTACCATGTAAGAAAGGAGATGACAAGGACTTGAAGAATTGCGTGCATTTGAGCTTGCTCTTTATCGTATACAAGCTATTTAAGAAGGTATTAGCTAACAGTGATAAGACAACGTTAGAGTTCAATTACCAGAGAAAAAAGCAGGATTTTGAACAAGCTACTCAAAATCGTCTAGATTCATAATATCAATCAGGTAAAAGATAAACGCTCAGAATATAGCTATCCGCTTTGCATAGCCTTCATAGATTGCGAGAAGACATTCGATTTGGTAAATATATCGGCAGTCATGCAGACACTGTGGAATCAGGGAGTTCACGAAGCATATATAAACATCCCGGAAGAAATATACGTGGGATCAACTGCTACTCTAGTGCTTCTTAAACAAGCAACAGCATACCAATCAAGAAGGGTGTAAGGCAGGGGGATACAGTCTTCTCAATGCTAATTACCACGTGCTTACAGGATTTGATTGATATGTAGGGTTTAACGTCCCAAAACCACCATATGATTATGAGAGACGCCGTTGTGGAGTGCTCCGGAAATTTCGACCACCTGGGGTTCTTTAACGTGCACCCAAATCTGAGTACACGGTGCTCACAGGAGGCTATCAGAGGACTATACTGGGAAAGTTAGAGGTAAGAGTAAATGAAGAGTACCTTAGTAGCCTGCGCTTCGATGACATTGCATTGCTAAGTAACTCGGGGGACGAATCGCAACTTATCAGTGCGGAGCTAGACAAGGAGAGCAGAAAGGTAGGTCCTAAAATTATTCTGCAGATAAATAAAGTAATGTACAGCAACCTCGGAAAAAACAGCGCTTCGAAATAGGTAATAGTGCACTTGAAGCTGTAAAATACTATGTCTACTTAGGACAGGTAATCATCTCGGAGCAAAGCCATGAGATTGCAATATCTAAAAGAATAAGATTCGGGGTTGTCCATTCGGCAAGCACTCTCAATACATGACAGGTAGATTGCCACTATTTCTCAGGAGGAAGGTATATAAGAGCTGCATCTTGCCGGTACATAGCTACGGAGCAGAGACTTGGAGCCTTACAAAGAAGCATCAGCTTAAATTGAGAATGACGCAACGAGCCATAGAAAGGGAAATGGTAGGCGTAACTTAACAGACAAGAAAAGAAGAAAGTGGATCAGGAAACAAACCAGGGTTAAGGTTATCATGGGCCAGGCAAGTCGCGCGTAGACAGGATAACCGCTAGTCATCAAGGGTAACTAAGTGATCTCCCGGAGAAGGCAAGTGAGTTAACGGGGAGACAGAAGGTTAGGCGGGCAGATGAGATTAGGAAGTTTGTGGGTATAAAATGGCAGCTGCTAGCACAGCACCGAATTTCATGGCGGAACGTTGGAGAGGCTGTTGTCTTGCAGTGGACGTAGTCAGGCTGCTGCTGATGATGATGACTTAGGCCACCCTTTACACAAACATTCGTCTCAAATCAAAATTCAGTAATAAAAGTTGTCATTATAAAAGATGTCACAGACTTGGAATAGTGAGTCAAAAAGTGGGTCTGGTCAGCTTGTAAAAAGGTTTCCCGCCTGGTTTCTGACGTGATCACCGAAGCGCTCCGTGAATTTTCTGATTCTCGGCAGCCAATATTATTGATTTCTGTGAAAAGAGCCCGGCAGGTCTTAGGGGAATTGCCTGACGTTGGCGGAGTGCTTTCGCCGAGGTGTCTCTGGGAATGCTATCATCAAGATGCAGCTCCTGTAGAAAGTTAACCCGGAGGCCAGAGCCGAGTCCGCGACGCCAAGCTTGGGCCGACGCTACGTGCCAACAGCTATTGCGGGCATCTCTGAGAACAGATACCTCCTATTTCTGTAGGGTGAACCTCTGAACAGTGGCTGTGAGCCCTTGTCCATTGGCTCAAGGTTAGCCCGGTGGAGAAGCTGTTAGAAGTGAGTTGGCATCGCATGCAGAAGCACAGTGCGTCCGTCATGGACACTGGGTGGGTCTGCCGGAGACACTAGGTGTGCCCTTCACAGACATCAGAGGCATCCATCAGAGGTACTGGAGGTATCTCAACGTCGGCGATGCACCCAACACCGATACTGGGGTCTGCAATTGGTGTGCCAAACAGTCAATTGATCCCAATAATCAGTACGAACCGAGCTGCGAACTTTGCGGATTAGCTCACGTGACGGCAAGCAGGAAAGGCCAAAATAGGCTGAAGCCAGTGCATCCGTCTCTTCAAATAAGATAAGACCTTCTTCCAGCATAGCCGCAACACTGCGTTCACGACTGAGTACCGCAAGTAGAAAGCCAAACATGCGACAGACAAGCAAGGAACGCAAGATTGGTCTGTAAAAGCTCTGCTGGGCACAGATCGCTGCCCACGCTACATATAAGATAAGGCCTAGCAGAAATGCCTTCCAAGCCCACCGTTCACGTTATGGGGAACAAATAACAACTTGACGCACATAGAATGAAGACCTGAAACGCCAAAGTCAGGAGCACAAAAAACGAGCACAAATAAGAGAGGCTAGTCTAGAAAGGAAGCTGGATCTTCTCAAACAACAAATTAAACAGCAATAAAATCCATCTAACGCAATCCACGGAAAAAACAAGTGGAAAACCCACATGTGCTCCGAAAATTGAGCCGACATTGGAAGCACGCCTCGTATTCGCAATAGAATCAATGACGACAAAACTAACAGCGATGGTGCAAGCAGTCCTTCAATCATTCGAGCTTTCAGTTGGACAAATCGAGCCAATGTATCCTAACACTAGAGCACGAGAAGGAGCAAGCTCGTAAGAAACGAAAATACCTGGTTCATGAATCCCACAGTAAAAAAACCCTCGGCAGTGAAAATGGCTAAGACAAATAAGCAGGATATAAAACAACACCAGTGCACCAAGATATGGTAATAGAATTGTCAGCCTATTTAGCGAAAAAGACAGAATCTCGCACAGCTACGTACACAATCGGAACCAGACATCACTGCTGAAGCAAACGATCTTCACATCCGGGAGTACCATACTCACATCATTGATTGCAAAACCAGAACGGAGATTTTATCCAAGAAAAGCATCACCATCAAGCATCACGCATAGCACTTCGCATCGAGCAATGCCCTCATCGAAAATGTCCCCGAAAGAAAAGCCCAACAAAGCTTTTTTGTTCTGTATATATTTAGCCCTCAACGAAATCATCTAAACAATCTCGACACAGTTCTTTGTGAAGGTAAGCATGTAGCTAAAAGAAATAAGCTGTCATAGTGGATCTTAGTGCCCCTCATGCAGCCTGGCGCTAACCTTCGAGCCTGAGGAAAGGATAGGATGTTCACAATGCTGCTCAGCATCATCAACTCACCCTGCTCAACGACCTTCAAGTGCAGACATGCATTGGAAAAATCATGTGCAGAAACACAATCCCTGATCTCACGCTCACTCATAGAATAAAGAAATGTGAATGGAGTTGGCTGGACGAAAGCTTAGGTAGCTAACATCACGTAGTTCAAACAATCACACCACGTGCGCAAAGCCGGACCCGAAAGGGAAGAACGAAAATTGCCGATTGGCAATCATTTTGCTCTAAAATTACAAGCGCTGTGCTAGAAGACATCGAAAAGTACACCGAAGACAGTTTAGTCATGACAGGAAAGCACACGAAGCTATTCAGCTCACACGCGCCATCCCTGAAATCCACTCTCACTTACTCTGCCTGTGGAAAGCCCGTCCAGGACGGTTCAAATGCAGTAAACGCAAGAAATTCAACTGAAACCGCAATATAAATTTTGCAAAAACAACTAAAAAAGCATACGGCAACGGCGATCAATTAGGAAGACAAAATTGCCCCCAAACCTGCAAGTGCCTGCAAGAGACGTTGAGCACCAAACGTGCCTGGGCAGTGCTTCAAAGACTCTTCGCGATGATGGTACACAGGGTAGCCACTAGACAGAATGTTCAGCGCCTTATATATAATTACCCGAACACAGAAGATGAAGTCATAAAAAAGCCAAGGAGAAGTTCCTCGGAACAGATCACAACAGACAGGTGAACCGAAAATTTCGTTCATACACAGGTCGCCCCAATCATAAACTAGACCACCTTTTCACTGCAGTAGAAATGTGTGTGGCCTTGAGTCACCTTATTCGCAATAAGACTCCGGGCAAGGACCCAATCAACAAGAAGATTCTTCGCAACTTGGACGGCAAAACACTTCATTCGCTCTTGAATATATGAATATATTGTCACGAGTATCGAAATACCTGTCCAATGGAGCAGCTGAAATGACACCTAATGAAAGGGGAAGACGACATTGGTGTGTGGGGCTCAATCGGGCTCACTCTGTTGTCTGGCATGCTGTGCACTCTGTGCACTCTGATGCCACTCTCCTACAGACTCCAGACCCATAAATAAATACTCCCCGTAACATCTTCTTGGTGGGATTTCTGGGTAACATTCCAACTCTGCATCTCAATAGCGGACGTCCCCTTCTTCAAGCAACGATGCCTGAAGGCAGTGCGCTGTGTGTCCAGTCCATGCCTGCTCCATCACCTGTGATTTCTTCCCATCTTCTAGATCCAGGCACCTTTTGCGGAACCGTCAAGACTGATGTCGACGAATGGCTCACCTTATACGAGTGCGTGAACAAGCACTACAGGTGGGATGGGACGCTTATTCTTGCCAGTTTCTTTTTCTACCTACGGGGTAAGGCACGTGCGTGGTATGACACCCACGAGGAAGACCTTATCAGCTGGGACGTGTGCATACAGAAGCTTCGCGATTTGTTTGGCTAGTCTCTTGCTCGACAAACGGCCGCAAAACAGGAACTCGCTTCGCGTGTTGAATCATCCCCCGATTCTTACATCATCTACGTTTAAGACGTGCTCGCCCTGTGCCGCAAGTCTAAAAGAGACATGTCAGAGGCAGACAAGATCAACAATGCGTTGAAGGGCATAGCTGACGACGCTTTCTACATTCTCATATTGAAAGCACCACGATTGGCTCCATCATCACCAAATGTCGGCACTTTGAGGAAGCTAAAAGCAGGCGGATTACTCAGCGCTTCAACCATCTTCCAAACACCGCTGTGACTTCCTCGTCGAAAATAGTCTGCCCCCCCACATCCAAACGAAAATTCTACGATCACACGCATTTATCAACAGGAGCTAAAATACATGGCCCCGCTACCTGTACACCCCTGCGCAAGACAACTTGGCAGCCGTTTCACTAACTCAAGCCGTCATCTGGCAAGAGTGTGCCAACATAGGCGTGCTACCTTCCCCATCCGCTCGCCTTGCGCCCCAGCACATACAGACACTCGCCCACAATGATGACCACAACGCTGCCCATTCGTTGCCGCATCCTCTTCGGTTCCACGATTCCCACAACGATACCGCACTCCATCTGAGTGGCAAACCAATGACGATCGACCGACTTTTTTCTTGTTCTCGCGTTGGCCACATTTTCCGTCATTGCTGTAACAATTGGTCTTCCCTATCAAGATTTTCAAGTTACCGTGATTAGGATCGATTGATATGTGGGGTTTAACGTCCCAAAACCACCATATGATTATGAGAGACGCCGTTTTGGAGGGCTCCGGAAATTTCGACTACCTGTGGTTCTTTAACGTGCACCTAAATCTGAGCACACGGGCCTACAACATTTCCGCCTCCATCGGAAATGCAGCCGCTGCAGCCGGGATTCGAACCCGCAACCTGCGGGTCAGCAGCCGAGTACCTTAGCCACTAGACCACCACGGCGGGGCGTGATTAGGATCACAGACAGTCTTTTAGACCATACTCCCCCGATGACCACAATCAGAACATTCCACCATGCTGCTAATTTACTCGACCTCAACCCACCTACGTGGACGTTGTCGCTCAGAGGAACTTCTCCAGCCAATCATCGTCACCTCAGATCGCCAATCACGCTCTTGTCAGCGCAGTCGCTCTTCATCGCAGGCTCACTGTAGTCACCTCCCAGTAAACTAAGAACTGCAGCTCCTGGAGGTGGCGCTGCACTGACAACGAGCACCCGAACCCCTCTACTGACCCCTAACCCGAAACAAGATTTACTTGCCGTCCTCATCGATGGCCTGGCCGCTACAGCACTGATAAAAACTCGTGCTCATTTACATGTATTTAGTTCTAAGCTTCGATGCCGCCTGAAGAAGGTACTGACATCTGCTGTGTTCCCAACAGTGCACGTACCTAGTGGAAGCGGAACACCAGTCCTTGGTATGTGCACTGCCCGTGTTTCTATTGCCGGCCACCAAACTTCACTACTCTTTGCTCTTCTTGTCGCTTGCTCACACGATGTTATTCTTGGCATTGATTTTTTGACTGGTCACTCAGCCCTCATCGAGTGTTAATTCTGTGTTAAGGGTCAGTTCGTCTTTGTATGACAATGGTCCTCCTGCAAGTTGCACGCGACTACGGCATATGGAGTTTTACAACTTCCACTTCAGGCTGCTGTGTACGTCCCTATTTCGCTTTATTCATCAGTCCCTGACGGCGACTACTTGGTAGCTCCCTTTATTGACCTCACTTTTTCTCTCAACATGGCCTTTCCACATACTGTTGTGCTGTCACCAGCAAGAAGACACTGCTTCCTGTTCTGAACTTCTCGTCAATCTAGGTTCTTCCCCAAGGCATCTCGCTAGTTGTGCTTTAAACTGTCGAATAATACATGATTCCTTATTTGTGTCTTGATGCAAACACTGTAACCAAATATCTCACAGCAGTGCACAATCAGACATTCCTGCACAAAATGTTATCCAGGAACGTCTTCCTTTCACAGGTTCAAGCCCTGTGCAGTGTCTTGCATTCCTACATGATATTTTTGACATTGAGGACCGTCCAATTGGCCAAAAAAGTGTTGTAGCCCACCGTATCGACACCGGCGACGCCAGTTTCTTTCACAAACGCCCCTAGCGTGTGTCGCATACTGAGCGCAGAGTTATTCAACAGCAGGTAGAGAACACGCTCAAAAAAGACGTCATAGAGTCGTTATTTACTCCGCAGGGGCGTCTGTGAGAGCAGGCGTATGGTGCTTGGCGTCAGCACAGACCCGAGCTAACGATGGAGTTTCGACTCTCTCTCACGCCTAGCCGTGTGTGGCTGAGCCGTGTCAGGGAAAAAGGAGATCCTGGGGATTGAGTCGACGACGGGTGATTGGACCTTTAGGGTCCTTCCGCGGCCGAGGCAACACACCCCTTTGGTCCTGACTTCACGTAGACGGCACCCCTGGGCTGTCCCGCCCAGGGAAAATCAGCAGTCTACTTTTCCTCTCTCTCTTTCTTTCTACATCTTCGTCTTTATATCTCACTTTTTTTTCTGTGCAGTCTTCTACTCTCTTTCATTTACTTCCAAACTTCCTGGTGGCTAGCGTTAACCCTGATCGAATAGCCTTCCTTGGTGTAGGCGCTTTAGGTTATACAGCACCCACAAACTTGTAGCGTCCCCTCGTTGCGCTCCATGGTGGGTGGCTGCCAATGCATCTGAAGAAAATTAAACAGGCATGCATAGAGATTTTCCTCTGTTAAGTGATCATACCAGCTTAAAGCGCGTACGCACCGAAGACTTTGGTTTTTTGAACCTTTTAAATAACAACTTCGCCCATATCATATCATACATAGCGAGCAAAGTGGCAAGCAAGCCAGAACTGTATCTCCCTTCGTAGTAGCCAGGTGTCTTACAGAAACTTTTGGGGCTGGGTACAAAGTCACCAAAATGGCTAGTGGAGGCCTCCTCTTCGAAGTTTGAGAAAAAAAACAGCTTGAAAAGCTACACAATCTTTCAACTTTTGGAGACACTCTGATCTCTGTAACACCACACAGATCAATGAACACATCTCGTGGAGTGTTCACATTTCTTGGAGTGTTCATCTCGTGCAGTGTTCATCTCATGGAGGGTTCAGTGGTATCTGGACGCTGATTCGCTTGACCTGACCGAAGCGAAACTTCTGGAGGGGGGTAGGAGTCAGAATGTCAACGATGTACAAGGGATCATTATCAGAAAAAACAACAAGAAAACACCAACAAAACACGTAATACTCACGTTCAATTCCAGTAATGTGCCAGAAACTGTTCGAACTGGGTACACGAAAGCTTTGATCAGGCCATACACACCCAACCCACGTCTTTGTTTTCAATGCCATAGGTATAGCCGTGGCTTGCCAAGCAGTCGTGGTCATCAAACTTGCGCCAAAGTGGAGTGGTAGGCCACAACTTCGACAATTGCATAGAACCATTACACTGTGTACACTGTGACAGAAATCATGACATATGCTCACGGTCCAGCTCACTTAGGAAAAGAAAACAGATCATCACATTGAATATAAAAGAAAACATCACATTCCAAGAAGCAAGAAAAAGATGGTCGTCATTTTATGGCCCCACTTATGCTGATGCGGCGCGTCACGAGGCACCACCGCACCAGACCTTGCCCCTCCTTCGGCCAGCGCAGAGTGAGTCATCGGCTTTGTCGCCTGCCCCCAAGGTGGCACTAGTTCATTCTACTCCGCCTCCCAGTGAATCGAGACCGGAGACTCCAGGTCATCTGGTCTCAAGGTCACATTTCACCAGGCGAGGCCCAAAATCTGAACCACCAGCTTGCACATGCGGGAAGCCAGGGCTCCGAGGAGTAAAGGGAAACAAGGGTACCCTTGGTGCCGAAAGAGCGGCGTGGCTCCTTGGAGCGCACCAAGAAAATTAAAAAGCCAATAACGGGGCCGTACGACTGTCCTGCCTCCTGAATCTTCAAGTTCACTCCAACACAGGATGCTCTCTTTACACACAGCAGCATCTCTTCTTGAAACGCAGACAAAAATATTACCATGAAACATCCGAAGCCTGCTTCGAAACTTCGGTGATCTACAAGAACACGTCTATAAACACAATCCAAGACTGTTGTGTGTACAAGAGACACACTTAAAACGAACACGCACAAACTTTCTACGTAACTACGTCATCTTCCAAAAAGATAGAGATGATGCCATGCCATCATCCGGTGGTGTAGCTGTTATAGTTAGTTTAGGGATAGCATGTACACAATTACCTCTTCAAAGTTCCCTCGAGGCGCAGGCAGTCCGAGCAACTCTTCTAAACAAACTCGTCACCGTTCGCTTTTTGCACATACCTCCGCACCACCGTCTAGAAAAACGTGAATTGTGCTCTTCATAGATGAAACACCTGAAACTTATCTGGTCTTTAAGGACCTCAATGCACAAAGCTGTCTATGTGGTGATTCTCGCTTTGATGCACAAGGTCGTCTTACTGAACAGTTGCTCTTCTCTTCCTGTGCCTGTCTTGTAAATAGGAAGGAACTAACCTACAATGAAAACACCGACAAAAGATACTCGTCTGTAGACCTAAGTTTCGTATCTCCTTCATTTCTAGTTTTACTGAAATGAAAAGGCATAAATAATCCATATGGCAGTGACCACTTTTCTTTAGTTTTGAGTATATCAACGTTATATGAATGTATCAACATGCTCGCAAATGGCAGATAAAAAAGCTGACTGGGAACAATTTCATAATAATACTTATATAGGTTGGATTGCCTTATCTAGGTTAGGCAATGATGAAAATGTGCAGTGCTTCACAACTTTTTTTTACTGACGCGGTAGCCAAGTGGATCCCGCAAACATCTGGACTGCCGGGCAAGTGACTCGTGCCATGGTGGAACAATAAATGTTAAAATGCGCGAAATGAGCCGAACAAAACGTAATGGTTGCTGCAGAACTCGCCGACAGCAGAGAACGTTGCCAGCTTTAGGAAGCAAAACTTCAAGGCAGGAGAACGCGTCGGCAGGCCAGAAGGGAAAGTTGGCTTAAGATTTCAGCAGGGATGAGCTGTTATACACAGGTCTAGAACATAATTAGGAGGGCAGCAGGAAGACAAGCACTCGCACTTCCACTCGTAAACACACATGATGACAGCCTGGAAGATCAGGTGAACTTCCTCGGTGCACACTTTGAACGGTTGTCCAGCTCATCAAAATATACTGATGCTTTCCAAAAACACAAAACAAGAATTGAGAAGCAGAAACTAGAACACAAATTTACAAAACACAAAGCCTACAACCAAGCTTTCAGCTTAGCTGATCTCCAAACATTTATAAACTTTTGCAGTAATTCCACCTCAAGTTATGTTCGAGTGATGTACGATATGTTGAAAAAGCTACCAATCAAAATGCAGAAAAGCTCACTTTTCTTGTACAATGCTACCTGATTTTCTGGCGCTATCCCTACACCGTTGAAAGAGGCTGTATTATTCCCATTTTGAAAGACGGCAAGGATCCCTCTTCAGTGTTGAGTTACAGGCCCATTGCACTTAAGAGCTGCTTGTGCAATCTGTTCGAAAAAATGATAAACTGCCCACTTGTACATTACCATGAAAGAAACAACTTACTCGACCCATTTCAGTGGGTCGAGTACAGAAAAAAAGGCAATCTACCACTGACCACCTTGTTCGTATCGAAGCACAGATCAGGGACGATTTCATCCACAAGCAATATTTTCTCTATGCGTTCCTTGATATCAAAAAAGAATACATTACAACATGACCATTTAGTATAATAAGAGACCTGCTCGCCTTGGCCTGGGTGAAAGAAAATTTACCACAATCAAAAGTTACGTGTCAAATCGAACATTTCGTGTCCGAGTGAAAAGCGTTCTTTCCCAAACATTTGTGCAAGAAACAGGAGGGCCGCAAAGTGGTGTACTTAGCTGCACACTTTTTATTATCAAAACGAATTCTTCGCGCTTGTTTGTCCCTCAAAATATGTTTTACTGCACATATGTCGACGTCCAGCTTGGCTTAAAGCCTTATATTCTGGCCATACGTGAGCGACAGGCCCAGCTTGGTTTGAGCAAAGTCTCCAATTCGGCGGAAGAAAACGGGTTCCGACTGAATGTACAGCAAAGCCACTATGTTTTGTTCTCCAGAAAGAGAGGCGTTTATTCGTAATCCAATATTCAACTGCATGGGCAACGTCTTTCAGTTATTACTGAACATGATCTCTTAGGCCTAATCTTGGATGCCAGGCTAACTTTCGTAGCACACATCATGTATCTAAAAAACAAATGCGTAAATGACTTGAATGTTCTAAAAGTGTTGTCACGCAATGCACGGTGAAGTGAGAAGAAGCGTCTGATAAGTTTGTATACAAGCCTCATGCGTACTCGCCTAGACCATGGGGCATTATTGCATCAGTCTGCGACACCTTCTGCCCTCAAATGCTTCATCATATTCCCCAACTAGGCTTCCGTCTCTCTGCGGGTGCTCTTCGCACTAGCCCCGTGGAAAGCAAGCACATGAAATCGAACGAATGGTCAACAGATGTTACATGTCTTTTAAATATTGTCCTAAAGCGAATGCAAACTATTCCACTATAATGACATATCAAACCTTGCTGTCATTAAGAAACGGCCTTCTATGAGACAGCCGTACTTGCTTCATGTGAGGGGCCTAGCGAAGGAAACCGGTGTGCAACTTGAACACCGTTTGATGGGTCCCGCAGTATGCCTGCCACCGTGGCAGTGGCAGGTGATAGATTGCGACGTGTCTTTCATGAAGGTTACGAAGCACGCACCAATTGCACATATTCGGACATACTTCCGGGAACTACAACAGGAATACACATGTACCGAGTTCTTCACGGATGCTTCAAAGTCCAACACTTCTGTCTCATACGCAGCCATTGGCCCATCCTTTTCAGAAGACGGCGCTCTGCACTCTTATACAAGCATTTTTAGTGGCGAAGCTTATGCGATACACTCGGCTGTTTATTACAATAAAAAATAAAACTATAGAAGGCAATATTATATACCGATTCCCTAAGCGTAGTAAAGGCTCTGAAACGTCTTACAACGCAGAAAAACCCTGTTTTTGTCTCGCTTTATTTGCTCCTATGCATGGTATACTCATCCAAACAGCATGTTGTAGTCTGTTGGGTGCCAGGACACAACGAAATACAAGGCAACGTTCCGGTGGACCAGCTAGCTGGATCCTCCAACAAAACCGCTACCAATACATAGAGATAAATTTGTGCAGTGGACTTCAAACCTTTATGAAAACGAAAGCTCAGAGGTTATTGGCAGAGCAAATGGGACCCACACACAGGTAATAAATTGCATGTCATCAAGCTGCAACTTGGCCATCAACCGCCAGTATCAAAACCACGCCACAAAGAAGCAATCCTTTCAAGGTTAAGAACAGTACATACACACACAACCCATCGTTTGCTTTTGTCTGGGGGTGATCGACCATACTTCAAATACATTGTCTAGAATTACACACGCTGAGAAGGCAACACTTACCGTTACCCTACCAACAACAGATACCACTTCAACCTGTAATGATTGTTGGCAGCGAACCGGTTTTCACACACAAATCGTTGTTGGGTTTTATGAGAAACGTCTGTTTTTCACGTGATACACCCGGACATTCCGTAGCACAACCTCGCCAGAGAGGTCTTCGCTGCAGTGGCTACACTGAGCAAAGCACTTGCCTCACGGCCCTGGGACGCAAGGGTGTGAACGATCGAGGCACTGGTGCTAATGTCATACATGTGCACAATGGTTTTTATTATCACAAAATTTCGTAATACATAAACACCAAACAGTTTTCATGGCATGGTCGTAACTTTGTTACTTCTATTTTTTTACCCTCCTAAGCGTAAGGAATTTTAAGGCCCTTATACAGCCTATAATCACAATCATTGTCCACACATGTTGTCCCATGAATGAAACTTCATCATCACAGCCTTCATTCAGTCCTTCAGCATCACCTGTGGTGCTTGTTGTAATCGCGTCTTCTTGGCATCTTTATACTTCACCTCGGTGGGCGTTTTTAGCAGCAGTAATCTACGCACTGTAACGTAGGCCTTCTCTCCTATGATAGTCAGGAAAACTTCAAGCTTACTTTTCGGCGTCTATTTTCTTTACTTTCACAAATAACTGGAACCTTTCATGCTAGACGTCGATGTTACCCGAGTCAAGACAGAACTCCGGCAGCTTTCCCCATAATGGTGGCCATAACTTCTGTGCTGCTTATTTCAGCCTTGTCGCCAATGTTGGAATGAAGACGCCGATGTTCGAAAACCGTCTATTTCATGTGATGGCAAGAACGCAACTGACACAACACAGCCGAGTCACCGCGCTTTTAGCAGAATAACGGCGTCGACAAAGGATGCGCGCGCATGCTCTACCCACTGAGCAACAAAAAATAAATAACATCACACACACGTTTCTCGCGATTACTACAGTGCTAGTTAACTAAAAAGACAACAGCTGGCGCTTTTGCGTCGGCTATCGCCATCTAATTCGAATTATCAAAATGGACGTCTATCACATTTCTCGAAGTGACGACGCGCTCGACTGCCTCCATGGTGCCAAGTATTTTTCATCCCTCGATCTTCAATCCGGATATTGGCGAATATCAGTAGATGACCAAGACCACAAAAAGACAGCATTCATCACACCCCACAGCGCCTTTACCAATTTAAGGTCATGCCGTTTGGGCTGTGTAATACTACCCTGGCGATGCTATCGTGCTCTCGCCTACGTTTGAGAGCCACCTCTCGCGTCTGTTGGCCATTCTTGACGCACTTCTCTTTGCTGACCTTCAGCTAAATTAGTCCAAATGCACTTTTGGGTGCCACCAAATTAAGCTACTTTGCAACCTTGTCGATGCTACTGGAGTCAACCCGACCCCGACAAAAGCCGCGCGGCTCGTGAGTTCCCCGTTCCGCGTTCTACAAAAGAAATCTGCTGCTCCCTGGGGCTCTGCTCACACTTCCACCATTTTGCCGCCTACTTCGCGAATATTGCTCGACCCTTCTCCGATCTCCTCAAAAAGGAGGATGCTTTTTTAGGGGGTGCGAACCAAGCACATTTCTTCACATTCATGATTTCTGCTCTCACTCTACCCCCAACACTGTGCAACTTCGAACCAGCTGCACAAACGGAGCTTCGCACTGACGCAAGCGGCCATGGCATTGGGGCTATACTCGCTCAGGTACATAGTGGCACAAACCGTGTTATAGCATATGCAAGTCGCCTTCTGGCACAGCATGAAAGCAATTATTCAATTACCGACTGGGAACGTCTAGCTATCGTCTGCATCGTGGCAAACTTTCGTCCGTACCTGTATGGACGCCTGTTTTCACTCATCACAGATCATCACAGATCATCAAGCGCTGGGCTAGCTACCAACATTGAAAAATGCAGCTGGAAGACTCGACCGCAGGGCTATACAACTGCAGGACTAGGCGTTCTCAGTGGTGTACAAATCTGGCAAGTTGCACAGCGATACCGGCTGCTTATCTGGCCACCCAGTTGAACCAGCGGACTCCACTAAATTGGAAGCTGACGCCTGTATTTTCAACATCACAGACTTTCTGCACGTGGCGGATGAAAAAGGCCGCGATTCATTACTCCTCATCATTGACCGCCTTCGAGCCGGCAATGCCATCCCTTCCTTCCGCGTGCTCTTGCTGCAAGACAATATCTTGTATTCCCGTAATTTACACCCAGCGGGCGCAGAACTTTTTCTTGTCGTCCCACATCTTCTGCGCAAAGACGCCCTTCAAGAGCTTCAGGACACTTTTATTTACTTACTTAATTATTTTCCCCTCAAGCGCCGAGGACATTGCAGAGGGGAGTGATGAACCGAAATTTATACAAACTTGAGTTGTAATTAACAGAACAAGAAGGTAATACAACAGTGCAATAAAACAAGCGACAAGAAATAGCAGTACATACAATGTAGCAAGGAAATGCTTTGAAATAATATTAAAAACAAACAAAGTAACAAGACAATATTTCCTGTTTATACAACTTTACAATAATAATAAGGTGCCATGAATTCCAAGTTAAACAATGGTAGCTGTAGCCTTTCGAAAAAGTTTATTATCAATGATGGTGACTATGTTATGGGGAAGGTGGTTCCATTGTCGAGATGTTCTAGGGAAAAATGCATGATTAAAGTTGTTGGTGTTTCCTGCTTGAATTCTGACTTTGAAGCGATGGTCTGCACGGTGCAATAAGTAATGTGGCTGTGAAATGAAGTTATTATGGAGGAATGGGTGATGATATATCTTATGAAACAGAGTTAAGCGAGCTATTTTTGTCCGTGATGCTAGAGATGAAAGAACTAGGTTAGCTTTCATTGAAGATATGCTGTAAGTGCGGTTATATTCAGAGAAAATGAAACGAACAGAATTGTTTTCAAGGAGTTGTAAAGAGAAGATGAGGTTTTCGTTGTGTGGGTCCCACACTGCTGCGGCGTATTCTAGTTTGACTGATAAACTAATGACTGATAAAGTAGTAATTTGAAAGATGATAGGGCGTTAGAAATGTGACGTAAGTAGCCAAGCGTGTCGTTAGCTCTACTGCTTATGTATTCAATATGAAGAGACCAGGTTAGGTGTGAAGTAATATGAACGCCCAAGTACCTATATGAATTCACAGGATCTAAGGGATTATTCATATGGTAGAATGGAAGGGTGGTATAACTTCTATGAACACGTAAAATTTTACAATTGTTAACATTGATATGCATTCACCAGGTATTACACCAATCACTTATAAGGTTTAGATCTGAATGAATAGCATTAGAATCGTCAGTACTGATTATTTCACGGTAAGTTACGCAATCGTCAGCAAATAAGTGAACATGAGATGCCAATGTGAATGGCAAGTCATTGATATAGATTAGAAAAAGAAGTGGTCCTAGTACTGATCCTTGAGGCACGCCGGAACGAACTTCAGTTACAGGTGAGTCATGATTATTAGCAGTAACAAACTAATGATGGTTACATAGAAAATATTCAATTCATTTCACTATGTGATTATCAAGGTTCAAAAGACTTCGTTTGAAAAGAAGTAGTTGATGCGAAACTTTGTCAAATGCTTTACTAAAATCTAAAAAAACACAGTCAGCAGATGAGGCGCGATCTAAAATACAGTTTAGTTCATGAGTAAATAAAATTCGTTGTGTTTCGCATGAGTAAGTTTTACGGAAACCGTGTTGTTCTGTGGTGAAAATGAGTTGGAGTGGAGGAAGTTAACCAAGTTGGTGAAAATTACGTGATAAAGAAGTTTGCAACAGGTGCTGGTCAGTGAGATTGGGCGGTAATTCAAGGGTGAGTTTTTGCTGCCGGACTTGTGCAGAGGAACCACCTTCCCTATTTTTCATTGCGAAGGAAGAGTAGAGGAGTTTTTGGATTGTTGAAAGATTTTGGTCATTATCATGGAGAGGAAGACGCTATTCCTTTTTAAAAATTTGCTGTTGGTGCCGCCAAAGCCAGGAGCTGAGTTAAAGGGTAATTTATCAATAAGTTTCGCAATGCCAAATGAATGTACTGTTATAGGATCTATAAAAATATAGTTGCATGCACTGGTGTACGGTAAGTGAATGTTGCTTGAAATCGAGAAATTGTTGCAAAATGCGTCATTAAGAGTGATCGCGCAAGCGTTGTTTGGGATTATGTTGCCTTCTGTGTCTTTTAGAAGGATAGTGCTATCGCAAGGGGTTAAATGACACGCCATAACTTGCCAATCTCTGTTTTGATCATGTCTGATAGTGTGTAGGTTGGGTAATAATTTTCAGCTTAGGCCGGACCCGAACATACGACCGTGTTCGATGACGATTTTTCAGAAAGGCGTGTATCGCTCCGTTCGTCGCTTTGTAGCGGTTTGCGACCTCTGCCAACATCAAAAAAAAAAAACCGAAGGGTCCCTGCCAACCGCCTCCTACCTGTCGAAGTCCCAGCTGAGCCTTTTCATTGACTGGAATTGGACTTGCTTTGTCCCTTTCCAACTTTGGCAACTGGCAATAATTTCATCCCAGTAGCCATGAATCATGTCGTTTCGTACGCACTCACCCGAGCGCTACCAACCAGTTGCGCGACCGACGTTGCTGATTTTCTCCTATAACACATCATTCTTCAGCATGGTGCTCCTTCTCACTTACTCACATACCGTGGTCACTGCTTTCTCTCTCGGGTGGTCGACGACCTACTGAGATATTGTGCTACTCGTCATAACTTTCGCACGTCTTGTCACCCCCAGACCAACGAATTGACCAATACCTCGACCGTACACTGACAGATATGCTTTCAATGTACGTTTAGACGACCACATTATTCGGGACATTGCCCTATCATTCGTCACCTTTGCCTATACTTCATGTCACCACAAAACTTCCGGCTACTCACCCTTTCATCTTCTCTTTGGGCGTGATCTTTTGTTACCATTTGATACTCTGCTTCCATTTGATCCAACATCGGCAACTTTATACGCTCAAGATGCTTTCACCCGAGCTCTCATCGCACGCACGGTAGCCCGCACTCGACTCTTACTGTTCTAAGCTGCTCAAAAGACCCTGTATGATAGTCGACTCAGGGATGCTGATTTTTCTCCGGGCTCTCTCATTTACTCTGGCTCCCATCTCGGCGTGTTGGCCTTAGCGAGAAGATTCTATTGCGATAGGTTGGACCCTACCAAGTAGTGTTGCGGATGACCGCTGTCATTTATGAAATTTGTCGGACAACTCATCATCGAACTCATGACTACTACTCTCAAAATTGACATAGTGCACGTCTCTCGCCTGAAGACCTACAATGGTGAAACGCCCTTTTATTCATAGCTCACACCGAGACGGTGGCGTTACAGACCGGGGTAATGACACAGGTGTGAAAATACCTCTCTAGTTGAGCAGCTGAAATGGCACCTAATGAATGAAGACGACATTGGTTGCAGGGCTCAGCCTGGGTCGCCCTGTTGTCTGGCATTCTGTGCCCCCTGTGCACAGTGATCCCGCTCTTCAATGGGCTCAAAACCCCTAAATAAACACTCCTCGTAGCAATCTGCTAGAAAAAAGAGAGCATTCCAACAAAGTGTAAATTCTGAAGTAACTATGAAACCTAAACCCAACAAGCCTTTGACTATTCTAAATCTTCGCCCAGTATCTCTAGCTTCATGTGGGAGAAAGCTTTTTGAGCATGCGATTCCTAATAGCCTAAGCCCGTACCTCGAAGAAAACGGATACCTTTCAAATGCCCTGTTTAGTTTCAGATCCAATCTTTCTGCCCAAGACGTCTTTCTACAACTTAAAGAGGAATAACGGAAATATTAGACATTTGCAACAAGCGAGCCATTCTCGCCCTTGATGTGAAAGGGGCTTTTGATAATGTCTCCCACGAGAGCATCCTTCACCATCTAAATGTTTACAACTGTGGAAACTATATCACTATGTTCAATATTTCTTCACTGACAGGACTGCAATGATATGACTGGGAAATTTTTGGTCAGAAAATCTTACGCTGCTGTCGGAAGAGACACCAAGAAGCTGTGTTATATCACGAATGCCCTTCCCCTTAGCTATGAGCTGGCTGCTAACTTACTCAAATGAGTCAAAGGAATCAAGCACGCACGTCATGCCGATGACCTCACAATATGGACCACAGGTTGATCTACCATAACCCAATAGGATCAGCTGCAAGAAGTGGTGCAAATCACTGAACACTACCTTGCATCATGTGGTCTCTCGTGCGCACTAGAGAAATCGGAACTCCTGGTTTTACGGAAGCGCACGCGAGGATGCTCACCGCAGAAAATCCCGTATCCTGAAGTGGACCTTGGCGGAATTAATGTTCCAGATGTCTCTAGAATACTCACACTTGACTTTTATATTCAAAAGCATGGAACTGGTGGGTTGGAGTTTGAAAAGCTACAACAAACAGCTCAGCAAATAACGCATCTTATCAAACAAGTTGCCAGCAAACGCTATGAACACAAAAAGAAGAAATGCATAGCAACGATCCAAGCGTTACTTACAAGCACCATAACATATGGGACTGTGTATGTGGACGTGAAAAACACTCCGCGTAAGAAGGTAAACATCCTCATCTTCAAAGTCTATAAAATTGACTTATGCCTTTCACCCACTACGTCCACGACAAAGCTCTTCAAGATGGGGGGACATATTACCCGGGATTAGGTAATTGAAGCAAAAGAGGTGAAGGTGAACTAACTAGAAAGATTAAAACTTACGAAAACGGGAGAAGCACTTTTACACAACCTCGGATATTCAGTCGGAAAAGAAGCGCAAGCGCCCCACTATATTAACTAGGAAATCAAAGACAGTTTAATTGTGTTCCGAATACCAAGAAGCATGCACCCGGAACTTGACAAAGGAAGAAGACATGCACGAGCACGGTTGTTACAGCAGAAGCTAGTGAGCTTTAGCAACAATGAGAGCATACGATAAACACATGCCACTAAACACTGAGGTACAAACAAATATGCAGCCGGCGTGGTAGATGAAATAAGGTACAGAGGTCGCTGCCGCTTCGACATATGGCAATTATGCAATCGCCGCAAAGGAACTAGCATTTCCTTAGGAATAAGGTTCATTTCTTCGTCGGTAACATTCATGACGGATTTGCAAGGAGCGTGTCGCAGGTTTCAAAAGGAATCAGTTGGCAAAGAAGCTCTTAAAATTCTCCTAAAAAGTGACTTTGAAGAAGCAAGTATCCTCTGGACACCGGGGCACGAATTCCCAGGGGGCAACCGAGTGACGCATAGCGCCGCGTACCGACAACATATACACGGGGTTTTGCGCAGTGACTCTCGGACTCCATCAATTCAGAGCAGCCCATACCGAGAAAACACTCCGACCTACTTGCGCACTGCCAGTAGCAACGACGCCACTATCCACCTGCTAACAGAAGGGTGAGTGGAGAGCTGGCAATGATTTAAAGAAGGCTACAGGCGGGCTCCTATCCACATGGTACACTACTTCACGCAATGTATCTCGGCAACTACAGCAGTAACTGTCCCTACTGCCCGGACTCTGTGAACACCCTTTACTACATGGTACCGGGCTGTAGAAACAACCTGAGTACCACGCATGGACGAACACAGCACACAAGTAAATCCAGGAGGCCAGTAAGAGGCGTTGCTGATCTCAGTAAATCTTGAAAATCAGCTCTGGCTAGTGGAAAGGGCTTGGGCGTCGGCGGCTGGCCATTGCCAACTGGAATAAGACGGTCACCCACCTTTGGGCGAAGAGACCGCGCGCCTGGTTACAGATAAAGTTTAGTTAATTCTTTCGCGCGATGTGATTACGGACATTGGGCGCGATGTGATTACGGACTACCGCGCTGCGCGAGACTCGATTTGTGATCTCATAACAGCTACTAGTTCGCACCATGCTTCTTGATCACCATCCTTCTTGCACACGAATTCAATATTTCTTAGTGGTCTTCTGACATCCTAGCTATACACGCCCAAAACGTGTACTGACCAAAAGAAAACACCTAGTGTGGCAAGGGCTATAAAGACGTAAAGCAAGGACTGCAAAGAATGGGCGGTATTCTAAGAGTGCTATCATCACTACCATAGCCTATCTTAACTCACCCACAACGGCAGTACGTATAAGACAGAAGACTAGTCGCGAATGTGGACATCTTGAAAACAGTGCAAAAACGACACAAATGGTATGAAACAAATATGTGTGGCACACGTGAGACAAGAAAACAAAAACGAGAGAAGACAGGAAAAGGGGCCAGAACTGCTTTATTTGCCACACGTCAGTCACGCACGTGTATGTCACTAGGTATGTGCATACTGGAAGCGCGCAGCGTAGCAACTATCCCACGGCACAATTAAAAAAAATACTATCCCACAGCACTATTTTCAAGTTGTTATTGTTGTTGTTGTAGCCTCTAACATGACTCACACGCACTCTGGCGATTTGGCAAGAGTTCACTGATATAATGTCATTAGTTGTATTATTGAATGGCTCATACCTACTCTGGTGGATCGGCCCAGAAAGCGTAGTGGAATGTTTCTGAGCCCTGCAACAATGCTTGTCAATAAACTTATATTAGGTTACGAACAACGTAATAACAACCCTAATAGAGAGAGAGAGTGAGACAAATAAAAAGAAAAAAATTTAATTCTGAGATTTTGAAAGAACCGGACAGCTGTGTTTACCTCACGCAACCATTCAGAACCTGTGTGTTAAAAGGGCCTGCAAAACGTTTTGAGCATGGTCAGAAAAAACTGCCAATGGGTAGTAGAGGCTCCCGACAACACGCAAATCAAACATTATAGCACAGCACGTGGCCTAGAATTCCCAATGACTTATGAAAGTAAGCTGAAAATTGCTTTCTCTTCTCTCGATAAATCGCGCAATATACCTCAAATCACACGTAGCAAGCCCGTCTATCAGCGATTGGCTGATTCGAACATAACGTGCTCGTTCATTACAGAGATTACAGTGGGAGTCCACCATTTCTCCAAGTGTGCTGCGCAACCACACTAAAAAAGCCACGCATTCAAAGCCACAAAGAAAGTGCTCAAGCTCACGAGGCACGCGTGAAATTTTTCTGTCGCCCTGACAGCTCTCCCTGCTTAGCTTCCAGCGCTTTCGTCGGGACGAGAGAACAGAGACTGCAATTGCAGCATGCGGCAAACCTAAGTAACTCCACTCGCACTGGACGGATTCTAGAAACTTTTGCGCTGTTGAATTTGTGAGGCAATAAGCTCTTTCAGTGAATTTATTATGGTTACTTGAAAAAGTGCTCCAGGGCCCCTTTAAAACACTTATAATTGTTACATTGCAGTGTTGATCTGAAGGTATTGTGGCAGAACAGAGCCGAACCTGTAGCTTATGGTGATAAAAATCTTGAAGCGTACGGGACACAACTACGCTTTATAGGCGGCAGAGAAATTGAAGAAGAAAAACACGCGCCTAGTGGGTCAGTCTTTTGCTTCGCCTTTTTTTCTAGGTCCCAACATCTTCGGAGGCCTCAGTTTTAGTAGCACCGATCTCCAAGCAGTTTATCTTCTCCGCGGGTATTCTCAAAACTTTTCTGCTACCCATGCGTAGCAGGTAAGTGTGAATTATTTCGTCATTGCCGGGGTAAAGTTCTTCGATTCTTGCCATAGGCCACATAAACTTCGCTTTGTTACGTTTTCTATAAACACGATGTCTCCAACTGCCAGATTGCGGGATGAAGATTCATGAGAACGATGCGTCAATAGTAGAGCGAAAATGTGCTCGTGCTTCCAAAGTCTCCAAAAATGATCTAAAAATTTGGCGGTGTTGTATACTTTGTGAATATTCCTTAGCACTGTTGTGTTTCCCTGAATTGTCTGCTGAGTCAGCATCCTGCAAGGTAGTAAATTGCTGCCCTACAAAGAAATGTGCTGCCGTAATCACCGATGTCTCGCTGGCTACGAGGCAGGCGTAAGTAAATGGTCGGGAATTAACCACAGCCTCGACATCGGTAAGTAGCGTATCGAGTTCTTCAGTAGAAAATCTGTTTTTGTCCGAGAACTTTTCGAACACATCTTCACTGATCTAATCAGTCTTTCCCACCAACCGCCCTGCTATGAAACAGCGTCCACAAATATATTCCATGGAATCCGCTAAGCTGTGAGAAACGACTAGAATCCAGTGTCTTCGATTCGGTCGACTATCTCTAGTAATTCCTTTGACGCTTTCTTGTTTGATCAAGTGTTGTCTGAGCACATGACGCTGGGCAATCGTATCCTTTCAGAATGCCAGCAGGAAGCCTTTCGCCGTCATTTCGATCACCAACACCAAGTGGACCGCCCGCGTTGACGCACAAGTAAAAATCACAATATACGCTTTTTGGTCACATTGTCCGTCTTTCATTGCAAAGAGTGGTTCCGCCTAATCCCCTCCAGTAGTGTCGAATGGCGAAGTGGAACCTGTGGCGGCGAGCTTGTCTTCGCTCTGTAGCGGGCACATAACGTACAACGTTGTATCACTGTTTTCACTGTTCGCCGAGCTCATATCAGCCAGAAGCGCTTTCTACAGCATGAGACGCATGCTGTAGTTAAGCCTCCATGCATTGTGCGGACATGGCAACATCTAACTTCTAGAAAGTCAAATAGTGGTCGTCAAGTAGCACCAATGGGTTCTTTTTACAAGGGTTTGGTTAAGGTTTTGTAGCAGCCAACCAACTATAAGTACGTTTTCTCCATCTAGAAATGATCGCAAGTCAGTCACAAATGATTTGATTGATTTGTGTTGTTTAACGTTCCAAAACCGCGATATGATTATGAGAGACGCCATAGTGAAGGGCTCTGGTAATTTCGACCACATGGGCTTCTTTAACGTTCACCTAAATCTGAGCACATGGGTCTACAACAGTTTACGCAGAGAGCTCATGTCGGTTTCTCAACTACCCTTGGGACTTGGCCTAACGGCCCAATGTATTAGTAAAAAATCGCCAAAACTGTTGCAGAGTCCCTTTACGCAGACCATCCAATCCTACAGGTGTACCGTCACCTCACAAGTCATGCGCTGCCTGGACGGGAAACATTTGATGGTACAGCACAACTATGTCTTGTGCAAAAGAATGCAATAAAATGACAAAGAGCATGGATGAGAAAGATGACTCATGCCCGCCAAGAGTCTAGGCCTCAGCTATTGACGAGAACTTGTCCATACAAGTTGCAAACTTGGCCGTACAAGTTTGTTATCATTTTATGAACGAATAGAGCTCTACAATCACACCTTTGCAAAATACTCTTGCTCTAGGTGCGTCTTGTCACCAAAGCGCATCTGCAGCGTAGTAACGGCTTCGTTGTAGCAGTTCTCGGTCGTCGGAAGGCCCGCTGTTACAGATGCAGCGTCTCCTTTCAAATAAAGTCGCAAGTAAAGCAATTTCTTTGTGGCCGTTATGTGGATGTTGCTGTTAACAATATGGCTTAATTGTTGCCAAAAGTATGTCTACTTGCGTAGTTCTTCACAAATTGGAGCTCGCGTCAGTTTAGTCAGTCTAACTCCAGTTCCGTGTAATGGTTCTGCGATTGTTTCAATGACCATTCCTTCGGTTGTTGTCAATGACCTCAGCATGTAATGTTCCTGGGTACTAAGCTCCGCTAGAATGCGAGAAGCATTGTCTTCATATTCCAGGACGGCGCTACACTCAGCCTCAAGCTTTTCGTTAGGAATAAGTTGCTTGATTTCGACACTCACAATATTAGGCACGCCGTTGTCAGCCTGCGGCCTCTGATATATGAAATGGAGCTGGTCATAAGTTGCCGAGTAGTTAGCGATGATAGCACTTGCCTTGATTATAATCTTCGTGTTCTGTGATCGTTGCGACTTCTCCTACGGCTTAAGTCGGTCCATGCCGGTGCAGTTGACTCGCAGCCGTCTCTAGGTTACTAGTTTTCAATCCCTGGTTTCTGCACCAACCTTTGTAACGAAGGCATTCCTGTCAACGCGATTGAACTGCACTCCATCGTAAAAGCATTTGGCCAACTCATTTTGTTATAAATGAGCTTGGAACTGCTCTGCCACCACCTCTGAACATCTCCGCTCACGTGCCCTCAAGCTTTTGTTTTTCTCTGCCCAGCCCTCGACCTAGCTCGGAACGCGCAAATAATCAACACACTGATTCTTTGGGAGCTACTAAAAAGCTCAAAAAATTTCACAAGACAATTAAAATCTGGGGGAAATCTCATAAGATAAATCACAGTACAGCAGTTTGCGTCTTGTTACGTTGGACTCAAAGCCACGTGGTGAAACCACACAACATTGCTGATAACTACAGCCCTATGTGCTAGGCTAGAAGGGAACGAAGCTATTGAATATATAAGAACAAGGGTGACAGAAAAATTTCAACAAAGAAGTACTTTATGCACCACAATAGACAAGGACGAATCAAGTGGCGCAATAGCTCCATTTTCACAATGAGAGTAGGAAAGGGCTGAGAAAAGGGTTCCTAGTAGTACATCAACACGCCCAGATGGCATTCCAATTAGGCTGATAAAGACATTAGGTCCGAAGTCTAAGCAGGCTTTGAGAGAGGCAGTGAGCAAAATAATAATCGCTGGTGAAGTTCCCGATGGATGGAAACTTAGCAGGATGACCATGATCTATAAAAAAAAAGGGGGACAGAGCTGACATAAACAACTACCGTCCTATAACAGTGACATAAGCGGTCTACAGGCTGGTGATGCAGATTATAAAGGAAAGACTGCAGGCATGGATAGCAGATGAGGGGGTGCTGGGGGAACTGCAGGATGGTTTTCGGAAACACAGGAGGTTGGAATACAATCTGTTCTCACTGACGCAATGCATCGAAATAGCAGAAAAGGAACACAGGCCCCTGTGGCTAGCATTCTTGGATATCAAGGGAGCGTACGATAGCGTGGTTCAAGAGGCATTGTGGTGAATACTGGACACACTAGGCGCGGAACATGTAGTCACTAATCTTTTAAAGGGTATCTATAAAGGTAACAAGGTAATTAGAAAGTGGGAAAAACAGGTATCGAAGCCTGCAGAGGTAAAACGGGGGCTTAAGCAGGGGTGCCCCCTGTCACCCTTATTATTCATGATGTACCTACAAAGATTAGAGGCAAAACTAGAGGGAAGTGGGCTGGGCTTCAACCTCTCTTTAGTCAAACAAGGAAAACTTATTGATCAGGCACTACCAGCATAAATGTACGCAGATGATATAGTGCTAATGGCCAACAACAAGGAAGAGTGCAGAGATTGATGGACATTTGCGGTAATGAGGGAGATAGGTTAGATTTTAGATTCAGTAAGGAAAAAAATCAGCAATCATGATTTTCAGTGACAACGAAGGTACTGAGCTTAGGATACAGGAGGTCACGCTAGAGATGACAGATAAATACAAATATGTGGGCGTATGGATAAGCAATGGGACCGAGTACCTGAGGGAACACGAAATATACATGACGACTAAAGGTAACAGGAATGCAGCAGTGATGAAAAATAGGGCACTGTGGAATTACAATAGGGATGATGTTGTGAGAGGAATATGGAAAGGGGTCATGGTTCCTGGGCTGATGCTCGGCAATGCGGTCTTGTGCATGAGATCAGAAGTTCAAGCAAGATTAGAAATTAAGCAACGTGGAATAGGTAGGCTTGCTTTAGGAGCTCACGGGAATACACCAAATCAGGGAGTACAAGGTGACATGGGATGGACATCATTTGAGGGCAGGGAAGCAAGCAGCAAGATAAAATTTGAGAAGCGATTGAGAGAAATGAAGGAGGAGCGTTGGGCTAGGAAGGTTTTCAGCTACTTGTACTAGAAGAATGTCGATACAAAATGGAGGAAGCGAACCAGGAAGTTGACTGGTAAATACTTAGAAAAATGCAGGTGGCCAAACCAAAAAGAACTATCGGTTAAGAAGAAAGTGAAGGAAACGGAGACTGACATGTGGAAAATGGGCATGATTACGAAGTCCGCACTAGAGATCTATCGAACTTTTAAGCAGGAAATTGCCAAAGAAAGGATCTATGATAATACTCGGGGTAGTTCTCTACTGTTTGAGGCAAGGACGGGAGTACTGCGAACCAAGACATATCGGGCCAAATACGAAGGGGTAGACACAGTATGCAGTGCGTGTGGAGAGGAAGAAGAAACTGCCGAACACTTGATAATGTTCTGTAAAGAGATTCACCATATAGTTCAGGATGACGGCGCAGAGTTTTTCAAAGCACTGGGGTTTAGGGACCGAGAGGGCAAACTAGACTTTAAGCAAGTAGACTTAACTAGAAGGAGGTTATCTGATTGGTGGCTAAAGTCAAGGCACGAGAGAAAATAAACTCTTCACTGCAAAGTAAGAATCCTCAAACTCACTTTTTAAGGAAAAATAAATAAATAAATATAGCTTTGAGTTCATTAAGTATCACGGCTTGGTGGCGCTAGCCACCGCCTTATCTAAAGGGTACACCCATATCCATTCATTCATCCATCCTACACCAACCATGATGATGATAGTTGTGCTCAACGCGAACTTAACGCCATCTATCGCCCGGTGATTGTAACCCGAAATGTGGCTTTCGGGCGAGACTCGTGCGCCACGCGGCGCAAAGAATTTTACAGGGGGTGTCAGCACCCCAACAACCGGACATCATCTACATAAGACCAGTAAAATATGCTCCTAGGAATGGAAAGGCGCAATGAATTTATTTGGATAATAAATAGAGTACAGCACAATACACCACCCTAGGACACCCCTGTGTCCTGGACAAAAGTTTGGAACAAGACTGTGTCTACTCGAACACGGAACGTCCGATTCGAGAGATAACTTTCAATTGTACTCAGCATTTTACCCCGTATACCTAAACCTGAATGGTCTCGAAGTATAACAATGTGCCATGTTGTGTCATAAGCCTTTTTTATATCTAGGAACACAAAGAGAAAGAATTGTTTGCGAATAAAAGCGTCTCAGGTCAGTGCTTCAATACGTACCAGGGGGTCAATGGTGGACCTACCTTCTCAAAAACCGCACTGGTACGGGTCAAGTAGACTGTTTGTTTTCAAGAAAGTGTACCTGTCAGCGATTTATTATCTTTTCAAAGAGTTTACAAAGGCAACTGGTCAATACGATGGGCCTGTAACTCGTAACAGAGGTCGGATCATTGCCCTGTTTTAATATGGGAATGACGATGACCTCTTTTCAAGAAGGAGTGATGACGCCAAAAAACCAGATGGCATTGCGTAGAGAAAGCAATGTTTTTTGAGTTTGTAGAGGTAGGTTTTTCAACTTTTCATAGATTACACGGTCACATCCCGGGGCGGAATCGCTGCAGCAATTCAGAGATATATGTATCTCAGCCAAGCAGAATGGCTGATTATCTGCCTCATATTTAGTACATTTAGTGCCTAGTTGACGGCTTTCTACTCTTGTCTTGTAGCTTTGAAATTCTGGAGAGTGGTGTGAAGAGCTTGAAACCTGCTCGAAGTGTGCGCCCAGGTAGTTTGCCTGGTCTTCCAACCAGTCGCATTGCGCGTTTACTAGAAGGGGTGGATATGCCTGTTTTCCTTCTACTCTTTTCACCCTCTTCCATTCTTTACCCCCTTGTGTATATGAGGTGATGCCCAATAAAAACGTATCCCAACATTCTCTTCTAGCTTGTCGGTGCGTCCTCCTGCCTTGGGACCTAATTTTAATAATGTTTATAGAATTTCTGGACGTCAGCGAGTTTCAAATAAACTTCCATGCCTTGTCATGTTTTTTTGTGCTTTACGACACTTTTCGTTCCACCACGGAACACGTCGTTTGTCTTATAGTCTGCTTGTTTGTGGAATACATTAGGTTGCAGTGCCAACCAAAAAAGCAGTAAAGTAATCCACAGCAGCGTTTATGCATAACGCACTCATCTCATCGCAGGTTAAGAAAGTAACTTTTTGGTATTGTTCCCAATCACTTTTTTGGGTGAGCCACTTGGGAACCTGTGGAAGACTATCATATGCAATTGTGGTGCTGACAACTATAGGGAAATAATCACTTCCATATGAAATAGTAAGGACTTCCTGTTTGAGGAGCGCAAAGAGCAATGTAGATAAGATGCTAGGGTCTATTGACGAGTATGTGTTGTTAGTGATATTGTAATGTGTTGATGTTTTGTGATTCAGAAGACATGCGAAAGAAGAGAGAAGGAATTGTTTGATTAGACGACCTTTTGCATCACAACGCGAGCCTCCCCGTAAACCGTTGAGCGCATTGAAGTCTCCAAGGAGAATACACGGCTTTGAAAGTTCATCAATCAGAGACTGGAATTTGTGTTTACTGTGTTAGTGATGCGGAGTTATGTAAATACAACAAATTGTCACTTGTTTGTTGAACCTAACACATCGAACAGCCACTGCCTCAACAGATGTTTGAAGCATTAAATGTGTACAGGCTGCTTCTTTATTAGCTATAACGGCAGCACCACAGAATGATGTGACCGCATCATCTTGGTCCTTTCGAAAAATAATGTAATTGCGTGAGCAATTGGTGTGCTTCGATTTTAAGGGAGTTTCTTGCACGCACAGCACAGATGGTGTATGTTTGTGTAAAAGTTCCTGGATATCGTCGAGGTTCCTTAACAGACCTCTCACGTCCCATCGTAGTATTTGTGTCGGTTTAACGTTGTGTGGTGATGTGTGTACAAAAAGATTTACTTTAGGTTACAGGGCCTTTGGGGGGTCCTGTGATTCCGAGTTTTTTTTTGCATGCTCCAAAGAGTTGCGCCTATCCTTCGGTGTCTGAGTCGCTGGAGGAGTGGGACTTGTATTCATCGTCTCTTGTGAGGTGGTGGATGGTGCCTGCTGGGCAGGCACGTTCACAGAACTTTCGGACCTAACTGCGTTTGCACTGGTCCGTGGTCGAGCGGACGCAGCAGTCGGCTGGCCCTGTTTGTCAGGTGGCAGAGCAGTAGACGCTGCTCCAGCCGGGAGCGCTGATGGCACGATGACGGCCACACTTTTTGTGACATACGCGGGTCCGGAAAGATGTGGCGTGGCGGCCTGGCGCGTCACACCTGCGTAGAAGGGATAAGAGGGGTAGTGAAGTGCGGAGTTCTTACGTGCTTTTCGCAATGACAGAAGGAAATTGACCTTGAGTTCTACTATTTGTTTTTTTTTTCTTTTTTCCATATGGGGCATGATCGTGAGCTGGCAGTGTGATCTCCTTCGCAGTTCGAACAATTCTGTGGTGCAGTTTTGATTTTCTGTGGTGCAGTTTTGTGACTCAGACACCGAAGGATAGGCGCAACTCTTTGGAGCATGCAAAAAAAAAAACTCGGAATCACAGGACCCCCCAAAGGCCCTGTAACCTACCCCCCAAAGGCCCTGTAACGATTTGATTCTGTGGTGCAGTCAAAAGATATGTGTTGGATGGATGCACACTTTGAGCAAGCGGTGCGCCGTCTGCAGCTCTGCGATCATTGCCCTAAACGTTGACACTTGAAACATTGACGAGGATGGGGGACGTATGGTCTTACACGCAGCTTGCGATAGCCGGTTTCTGATTATTCTGGTAGGTCGCTTGTTCCAGAGGTGATTATTATGTGTTTTGTTGCGGTCTGTTTCCGGTCACGCCTGATTATTATTCACTGTACCTTCACTACGTTTTCATTTTGCCATCCTTCTAACAATTCGCCTTCGCTCATTATGATAAGGTCATCATCAGATATTACCCCATGGACAATGTTCATAAACCTGTGTGGGGCCACTGGCACAGGAGTGTTCCCAAATGATCCAATTCTGGATAGTTTGTCGTATTGTTCTTTGTCTCAAACCTCTAATAGAAGGTCGCCACTTCCCATCTTTGAGATTTTGTACCCTTGGCCAATTTGTTCTGTTAGAGTTTTTGACACTAGGAATGGTGAATTCGCTTGGGCTTTCTTCTCTTTGTTTTGACTATGGATGACATGATACTTTGGGAACCTCTGCGTTGGTTTGATAAGCGTTATAGCTTCTTCTGTGCGCCATCTTTCAAGGGAGTAATCAGGAAAGGGGGAAAAGCATTTGCCATACGGAGAGTATTTATTTCGGTGGCGATGGCGCCCACCCACCAACGAGCCTAACAAGTAGACGCTACAAGGTTAATTACCGAACACTTGGAGACGCCAGCCATGTATCGCCGCTATAACCTAACCTAATTTACACAAGGTTGGATACCAACACAAAGCTAACCCTCACCGCCAAGAAATTTGGAAGTAAATGGAAGAAAGAAAATGACAGCGCCGATAAAAAGTGTGAAGGTAGGGAGAGAAAGATATATGAAAAGGCGACTGCCAATTTCCCCGAGGTGGGTTAGCCCAGGGGTGCCGTCTACGTGAAGCTGGGGCCAAAGGGGTATGTTGCCTCTGCCGGGGGGACTTAAAAGTCCAATCACCCGGCGTTGGCTCAACCCCCAGGATCCCCTTTTCCCCGGATACGGCAAAGCGACGCACGGATAGGCGTGGGAGGGAGTAGAAACCCCCTTCGTTAGCTCGGGTCCGTGGTGTTGCTACACATCAAACGCCTGCGTGAGCAAACGCCCCTGAGGGGCATGGTGAAGGTAGCACCACGGGTGTGGTGAGTAAGAAAAAACAGTCTCACTGTTCTTTCGGGCGCTACCGCGCCAGCTATTGGAAAAGTTAGCCTTAGCGGCCACACATGAGCGTCTTAGCGATGTTTAAAGATACAGTTTAAAGCCTATTCGGGTACATGCTAAACGATGGATTAAGAAAAAAAATGCAAGGTCCCGGCGCGGAATAAGCACAGCACAGTCAAAGCGAAAGCTAGAAGAGTGGCCTTTCAAAGCCTTTTTAAAACACTGATTTTCTAAATACTGCAAGCACACTTGCTTGGTACCCACTAGGGCCTAAATAATAAGCTTTTGGGTAGTAGGCCAGCATTCCCTATGCTATTTTTGTCAATCTTCTGAGAAGCGGGGTATCCGCCAAAAACTTGCTAGGAATTTTGTGCCAATTGTTCATGTAGTGGCTGACGATTATGAGGAATTATGGCTGACGTGGGTGCGCGTCGTGGTTAATAGGGAAACAAGAACAAGCTTCTGTAAGGGGTTGGAGCATTGGACGGCCCATTCGTTACGCTAATCGCATTGTTGTTGACGGGTTGTTTTTTCGCTGTTGTAAAACGCTTTATAGGTTGTGTTAACGCGATTGTTTTTCCAAAATGATGCCGGCCTAAGGCAAGTTTGACAACCAGTCACAAGGACCGGAGTAGCTCAGTGGTAGATTACTGGGCTGGTACTCAGCGTACTCAGTTTAGAGCTCCACTGTGCCATTGGTGCTAGGTCATGCCAGCCTAAGGCAAGTTTGACAACAAGTTACAAGCACCGGCGCAACTCAGTGGTAAACTATTGGGCTGGCACTCAGCGGAACCGAGCTCAAGCCCCACTGGGTCATTTGTGCTAGGTTTTTCTTTCTAATTTCGTGCGATATGGTTACGGACACCAGCGGCGGCGGCGAATATAAACAACTGCGCGTGACACGAAAAGTGATTTTATAACAGCTTTCGCTGTAAAATGGATGTTCTTACTAACAATCACAAGTTTATGTTTAAGAACATACTGAATGTTGATTCGCACAAAGGTAACTTCATTGCGGAGTGACTTGATCAAGGTCTGATCACAAGTAAGCGTTCCTCGTGGCACCAAACAGAGATAATATGGGCTAATGCTACACTTGTTAAGATAATTTTGGGATGAGTTAGATGACTGGCGCGTATGCGCTCAGCACGCGTCCTGCCGAGCAAGCACTCTCTTCGCGAAAGGGCGTCTGCTACGCAATAGCAATGCAGGTGGCGACAGGTTCGAAACGCGAGTACAAAGGAGAGAAGACCGAGGAGAAACGCAAGCGGAGAGGGGGAGCATCGCTACTTTACGATGTTCCAGGGGTATTAGGTTGCGCAGCGCCGTTCGCCGCCGAAGCTCCGGTCACTCTAACGGGCCGCACTTGCTTAGTTTTTCCATTGCACGCACTCAGAAACGTGTTTTGGGGGGCTTTTATGTCGCATTTCACGTGCTGCGCTCACCACTACGTCGTAATCCTGGAAAGCTGGCATGCACTCCTGCTGATTTTGAGCTGCTGAAGAAGTTTTGTCTGAGAGCTGAAAACTGCCCGCGATATTCAACCGTTTTCAATGCAAGGAGTGCCAGGAGCATTGGCGTCAAGAGTGAATTGTGGCAGTTCGTCGATACTTTTGCGGTCTTGTCATATCGAAGACTTTTTGTCAAGCACAGTATTACCAACAATTCGCAGGCAGAAACGTGATGGTACGTGTTTGTAAACTGTAGCAACAGCGAATAGACAACTGCTCTACATTTAGAGATTAGGCACCAGCTTTCCGAGAAGACCATGTTGTATTGCGAAAGCGGCTGAGCTTGCTAGCTTAATACACCACTGTTAAAAGATCGTACCGTGAGCCATGTAAGCGTTTTAGTCAGCTGATAGCTGTAGACGTTTCTTCACCGCTCAGTGCCAACAGACTTATTCTGCGTGTTCTCGCTGAGCTTTTATACGTACCGGTCTTGCAAGCAACACCCACCAATAAGTCAGCAGGCTCCGATATTGCGATGGTAGGATCAAAGTCATGAGTTCAATTCCCACATAAGCCAGCTACATTTACACGGGAGCGACACATAGTAACAACATGCTTACATTTAGGTGTAAAAATGGCAGACAGAGCGTGTTGGTTTACAATATTTCAAGCGCATGTTGGGATGATGACTCTCAATGCTAACAGAAGTGGCACTGTGTGTGCACCCTCTGTTCGTTTCCCACGTCTCGCCTTACGCCTCAAATTGATTTATATGTGAGGTTTAACGTCCAAAAACCACATATGATCATGAGAGACACCGCGGTGAAGGGCGCCGGAAATTTCGACCACCTGGGGTTCCTTAACGTGCACCCAAATCTGAGCACACTGGCCTACAACATTTTCGCCTCCATCGGGAATGCAGCCGCAGCAGCCGGAATTTGATCCCGCGACCTGCGGGTCAGCAGCTGAGTACCTTAGCCACTAGACCACCGCGGCGGGGCTTATGCCTCAAATAGATTTAGGCGCATGTTAAAAAAAAAATCTACGCGGCCGGAATCAATCTGGAGTCTCACCCCGCAGCCAGCTTCTTAACGATAGCGTAATTTTGGCACGTAATATATTATATTGCTACATTCTCTTCTCACGTTTTGTTAACGCCCCGTATTACTGCCAGCGAATCTCCCCGCAAACAGCGCCTGCAGTGTTCGAGAAGCTTCAGGGCTACGCCCACTTCGCGAACATTGCGGAAGGTATTTGTGGAAGCTGTTTCGTTGCTAGCGATAACGCTAGAATATTCGACGGCATGTGAATAAATGCCGACACGCATAGTCATTTGCCAGTTGATCAACAGCCGATGCTCTGTTCGCCACTATCAGTGCCAGTGGACATCGCGGCCTTCAGATTACGGGCCACAATTCGGCCGAATAGACAGTTTCATCTCGTAACTACAGTCGTCTTCCTGTGGTCACGTCATGACCCCGTGACAATATACTTGCACGCACCTGAGCCGCAGTCAATTTACAGCTGCCGCTATAAAAACGCGTTAAAAAGAGACCAAGATGACAATAAAATTTTTGATGGTGTCGCCAAATTACACGAGGTTTTCAGGGGCAAGTCTCGGCGTAACAAAAAATATTCTCGCAATCTTCATAGTGGGTATCGTATAACATTCCGAAGACTAAGCGAGCTGCCAAAACAACCAAAGCGACATTCGAATCAGTGAACACGCTGCGGAATCAATGGCATGCATTATATTCGAAATGAAACATGCACGGCACGAAACACGTATGGCCGAAGGGGGCATGAAATACTATATCATTATGTTTGAAACATGCAGAAAAAATCTAAGGTGGCATTGAAATTATGATACGACGTTGTTCACATCCGATGAAAACTTTGGCAAAAGTGATAATCTTATGAAACTGAACACTGCACATTGCAATGGTACCAAGCACTCAACAGAGCCGACGTAAGTTTAGTCTCTTTACACTAATCTCCTAAAATCAAAGTCGTGCTACAAACTTGGCTACCAAGCAATCAACATCAGACACGACTGTAAAAAGAGAGACACAGCTGCCGCAGCAAATGCGTGTTGCTAACATACTCAGAGAATTCAAGCCATCACCTCTATTTTAATGTCATAGCAAGGCCACTGTTCACCATCGACATGCACATAGTACTCGCTCAGACATCGCGTTTGACTTGCTTGGTCTCGCAAGAGCTGTCAATGAATCGCTCTCGGTTCTGGTGAGACTCACACCATCAAAACGTTTTTACATTCTTTTTAAATCTTCAGATAAAGTCACAGGTGACGCAGCACGGGCAGAGCGACCGTACAACGTGTGCAGAGCACGTGGACGTGTGAGAGAGCGCAGGCAGAAGGTGGGGGCGGAGTACCGAAGGACCAGCTTTTGCTAGAAAGGCGGAGAAAGGCGCTCGGCGTAGCACCCTCTAGCCGAGTTTGGGAGACCCATGGAAGCTACTTAAATCACACCAAGTTTTTCGGGACAGAAAAAGGCCGTCTGAAAAAAACAAGACGGAAACGTGCACATTTCTCGAAGATCTAAGTACTACAAAGACTAAGCTTTGATTTAAACTCACAATCAAGTTTCTGCGTGACCAAAAGTATGTTTCAAATTGCAGTTTTCTAAAAGAAAGCTGCTTCAACTCGCGTCTTGTACCAGAGTATCTTGATAGGACCAATCTTGTTATTTTTGCGTGATTGCATTGGTTGTTTGTTCTTTCACCAAGGCCTGTCTCTTAGAATCACTGCTCCAGTGCCAGTTTTGTTTCTGGAAATGAAGCAAGTAAGTATCCGTTGCTTTACTATTTCTTTGTTATTACGCTAATCGTTATTTGAACAACAAAGATTGGAACGCCAGGGGTTTATTTAGTTAATTCCGGAATCATTGAAGCAACACATCTTGAATTGAAGGAAAACATGACATGAGCTATTTATATATAATTAGGCGTTTTAAATACACGCTATACTATTACAGACTGGCCAGCAATGGCAGAACCAGCGCCTAACTTGTGTTGCCGAATTGTCTTTTTTTTCTACGTGAGCAGCATGCTCTGCTTCGGCAAGCAGTGGCAATTTTTTTCTTCTAAAACAGAGTCATCCTAAAGAATCAAGGGCAGAATACCCCGGCACAGTGCATGATAGTATGGCTTTAGCGTTCCATATGCGCAGTTTAATGTATCGACATTGTTGATTGCTGCATTAGCAGAAAACTCAAGTGGCTCGACGGCCGGTGCTAGGTCAAGGAGTCCAGGGCCATATAACTCAGTCAATGGCAAATGACGCTTAAACATTTCAAGACATTTTTATGGTATATTTAACGCTGCTTACCAGCAGTGGTGTGAGATAGGGCTCCCTGGCGACCTTCTTCAACGCTTAGCAGCCTGGGAAACAGCCGTCAACTCACTCAAATAAGTGTGGAAAGGAAAATAATAATAATACAGCACAGCAAATAACACAGCAAATCTGTACTGAGTCCTCTGACATAGCCGAGTCTTTTAGTGATCACTTTTATGAAGTGCATAATGATAGGCCCAAAGAATCCTCGTACACCCTTACCCGCTGTATCCATTCATTCTTTCTATTTCCTGTTACCTTTGACGAAGTCTATTCTACAATCCTGAGTCTAAAAAACTGTAGCGCTGGACTAGACAATGTATCGGCGTTTCATCTAAAGCTTGCTGCTGCAGACATCTCAGAAGTCTTAAGCAATATAATTAATGTCATTTTTAAACATGGTATATTTCCGAGCTCACTGAAAAAAGCTACGTTAATCCCAGTACACAAACAAGGTGATACGACAGATGTCCGTAACTACCGCCCTATTTCTATTTTGTCTTCCATCAGCAAACTTGTTGAAAATTATTTGTGAAACGTATTAACAAGTACCTCAATAAATTTAAGCTGCTAAATCCTTGTCAATTCGGTTTCCGGGCTTGTAGTTCTACGAATTTAGCATTGCTATCATTAACCGATTTCTTGAAAACGTCCATCGACAACGGTAATTTCACAGGGTCTGTATTTCTTGATTTCACGAAAGCCTTTGATACCATTAGTCATAATATTTTATTTAGCAAATTAGAGTGCTTGGGTATCACTGGCCCATCCTTGACCTTCATAAAAAACTACCTTCTTGATCGTGAACAATCAGTCTGCATTGGGGGCGTTAATTCTAATGTGAAAATAATTAATGAAGGGGTCCCACAGGGTTCTATTCTTGGACCCTTCCTGTTTTGTATCTATATTAATGATTTGCCTGACTGCCTTGGAGATTCTAAAGTTATTCTTTACGCTGATGATACGACCATTTCTATCTCGCATATATCATTACCTACTCTGATCAATATGTTGAACAAAGAACTGACTAATGCTGTTGAATGGTGTCGCTTAAACAACTTAATTTTAAACCCGCTCAAAACTCAGTTCATGGTTTTTAAAACATCACAAAAAATGCTACCTTTCATTCCACAAGTGTTCATTGACAATCATTTCATTCCTGCGTCTAACTGTGTGTGTTTTCTGGGCATAAAATTTGACCCTCATTTAAAATTCACCAATCATAATGTTTACGTCAAACAAAAAACAGCATTTGGTAAAAGATCAATCATCAAATCTCGTCTTTTTTTTCACTTGAAGCCTTATTGTCTTTATACTTTGCCTTCATACATAGTCACATCAACTATGGCATTACATCATGGGGAAATACATATAAATGTCATATTTCGTCTGTACAGCACATTCAGAATCAGGTCATTCGCATTATTAACAACAGTTCATCTTATTCTAATGCTACCCCACTCCTTCAGGCTAACTGTATTCTTACTGTGTCTGGCTTATTTAAATTTTACTTAATCACAATGTTATATAAACAACTTAACAAACAGCTTGTGTTTGATTTAATCGATGCTAGTTTACTCACAACCACCAATAGCACTAGATTCGCCCATTGTCACAACTTCCTTTTACCTAAATGTAACACCAATTATGGCAAAATGACGTCCGCCTTCGCGGTCATTAAATTGTGGAATAACCTGCCCTATACACTAAAATTATCATCTTTTCAAGCATTCAAACGTGATCTTAAAAACTTTATCTTGCAGGTTGACAACGATGATTACCTAACAATTCTTATGTATCCGGGCATGAAATCGGAAAGTCCTTGAAAATTTACGTTATTGCTTTATGGCGTGATTATGTTTTACTTGTATAACTTATTACAATTGTTCTTGTGTCGCATTGTGACTGCCTTTTTTGTTTACTTGATGTTATTTTATGTAAGTTCACTGTTTACTTTTCACTTGTGTTGCGTATTTTACGTGCTGTTATAATTAATACTTTTATTGTTATTGTTAACAGAGGGTCCCACTGCAGTCGCTTGACTTTGGGACCCTCGTCTGCATACTACATTCTACGAATTTTGTATTTTGAATGAACGAATAAACTGAATTACCTGAATAAACTGAACTGAACAGAATAATAATAATAATAATAATAATAATAATAATAATAATAATAATAATAATAATAATAATAATAATAATAATAATAATATTAATAACAATAATAATAATAATATGTGGAATTTAATAAATATTAGAGACGTTGTCATGGACAGCTTCGGAAATTTCGACCGCACATGGTTCTTTTTTGTGCATCAAAACGTGGGCACACGAGCCTACAGCCCTTTCGCAGCCATCAGTAATGCAGCCGCTACAGCCGGGATTTTATCCCGCAACCTGTGAGTCTGCAGCCGAGTGCCTTTGCCACTAGACAACTTCGGCGGGGATAAACGTGGAAAGGAGGTATTTGTGCGTGTGTTCGCATGCGTGCCTGAATATATATGCAAGCGAAATTGCAAAATTTCGGAGTAGGAAAATATTCGACCCCCCCCCCCCCCAGCTCCGCCACTGGTGGACGCTGCGGTACATTCTACGTTAGCTGATGATGATGATGATGATGATATATGGTGTTTTTTGGCGCAAGGGCCATTTGATGGCCAAAGAGCGCCAGTTCATGCGACAAGGAATGTGGACAATGATTGTGATTAGCGGCTGTATAAGGGCCATAAAATTCCTCGCAGTAAGGCGGGTAAAAATATACAATTAATAAAATCATGACCATGCCGTGAAAGGTGTGCGTGGTGTGAATAGATAACAAGAGTTGGTGATAATAAAAAACGATGGTGTATATGTATGGCATTAGCACAAGTGCCTCACTGGTTCATACCCTTGCGTGCAAGGGCCGTGAGGCAAGTGCTTTACTGTGTAGCCACCGCAGCAAGAAACCTCCCTGGCGAGGTCATGCTACGGGATGCCCGGGTATATGATATGAAAATTACGAATTTCTTTTAAAAACGCTAACAATGATTTATGACTAAAAAGCGGTTCCCTACCAACGAACATTCCAGGGTGTAAAGGTATATGTTGTCGGTAGGGTAATGGAAAATGCTGTTTTCTTATGGTTTCTAAGTGTTTACACTGGATTAACACGTGAAGGACGGTTAATGGTTCACCACATCTGTCACACAATGGTGGATCGCCACCAGACAAAAGATATGTGTGTGTCGTGTATATGTGTCCTATCCTGAGTCTCGTTAGTATAACCTCTGTATGACGCGATTTTGATACTGGCAGCCAATGACCAAGGTGTGGCTTAATAATGTGTAGTTTGTTTTGTGTGTGTGTATTCCACTGGCTCTGCCAGTAGTCCCTGATGTTTCGTTTGAGAGACGGCTTAAGATCAAGGGCCGGGATTATAATGGGTGTAGGGCCAGTGCTTTTGTGGACGGATGCAGCAAGCTGATCCGCCCTCACATTGCCTTGGATCTCACGGTGCCCTGGCACCCAGCACACTACAACATGGTGTTTTAGTGTGTAGAGTGTGCACAAAATGGAGTAAAGTGAGACAAGGACCGGGTTTTTTTGTTTTTTAGGACTGTTCAGAGCCGTTACCACACTGAGGGAGTCTGTATAAATTACTGCTTTTTGTATTTGTAGTTCTTTGATGTGTTTAGCTGCCACAAGTATCGCGTAAGCTTCTGCTGTGAAGATACTTGTGCTTGGATGTAGAGGGCCAGCATCCGAAAAGGATGGGCCGACAGCAGCGTAGGACACAGAGGAGTTGGACTTGGAAGCATCTGTAAAGAACTCAGGATGTGTGTATTTGTGTTGAAGTTCCAGGAAGTATGTTCGGATATGGGCAATAGGCGCATGTTTTGTAACTTCTAGAAAGGACACATCGCAGTCTATAGTCTGCCATTGCCACGGTGGCGGATATGCTACAGGAGCCATTAAACTGTGTTCTAGTGAGACTCCAGTTTCCTCGGCTAGACTTTTCAGGCGAACTGAGAAGGGCTGCCTCATCGAAGGCCTGTTTTGAAACAGAATTGAGCTCGACAAATCATTAATAGTAGAGTATGAGGGGTGCTTTCTATCTGCTTTCACCTTAAGGAAATAAACAAAAGACATATAAGTTCTCTGCAGATGAAGCGACCACTCATTTGACTCCACATAAAGGCTTTCTACGGGGCTGGTGCGAAAAGCACCCGTAGAAAGGCGGATGCCGAAATGGCGCACGGGGTCCAGCATCTTTAAAGCACTTTGAGTTGCAGACTGATAAACAACGGCCCCATAATCTAAGCGGGTGCGAATGAGGCTTCGATACAGATTTATGAGGCATTGCCTATCACTACCCCAAGTAGTACGTGACAGCACTTTTATAACATTCATGGCTTTTAAACATTTTATTTTTAAATTCTTGATGTGCGGAACGAAGGTCAGCTTGTTGTCCAAGATTAAGCCTAAGAATTTATGTTCGGCTTTGACGGACAGACGTTGCCCGTTCAGTCGAATGTCAGGTTCAGAGTGCATGCCTCTCTTTCGAGAGAACAAGACACACTTGCTTTTTTGTGGGTTAGGTCGAAATCCGTTTTCATCTGCCCATTTGGAGACCTTGTTTAAGCCCAGCTGAACCTGCCGCTCACACATTGCCAAGTTGCATGACTTAAAGCCAAGCTGAACGTCGTCGACATATGTACAATAAAACATACTGTGGGGGATGGACAAGTACAAAGAATTCATTTTGATAATAAAAAGTGTGCAACTAAGCACACCACCTTGCGGCACGCCTGTTTCCTAGACAAATGTTTGGGAGAGAACACTGCCCACACGGACACGGAAAGTCCGGTTTGACAGGTAACTTTCGATTATATGAAACATTCTTCCGCGCACACCAAGGTGGGACAGATCTCTTAGAATTCCAAAACGCCATGTTGTATCATAAGCCTTTTCGATATCGAGGAACACAGAGAGAAAATATTGTTTATGAACGAAGGCGTCTCTGATCTGTGCCTCGATACGAACAAGGTGGTCTGTGGTGGATCTGCTTTCTCGAAACCCGCACTGAAATGGGTCGAGCAAATTGTTTGTTTCAAGGATATATACAAGTCGGCAGTTTATCATTTTTTCGAAGACTTTGCACAAGCAGCTTGTAAGTGCAATGGGCCTATAACTTGAAGCTAAAGAAGGGTCCTTGCCCTCTTTCAAAATGGGGATAATATTAGCCTCTTTCTAGGAGGTAGGGATAGTGCCAGAAAACCAGATAGCATTGTACAAACAAAGTAAGGTTTTTCGTGTTTCGGCTGGTAGGTTTTTTAACATTTCATACACCACACGGTCAGAACCTGGGGCAGAAGTACTGCAGGAGTTTAGAGATGTTCGGAGCTCAGCTAGACTGAAAGCTTGGTTATATGCCTCGTATCTAGTGGATTTGTTTTCTAGTTTCTGCTTTTCTATTCTCCTTCTGTATTTTTGGAAAGTGTCCGTATAGTGGGACGAGCTGAATACCCGTTCAAAGTGTGCACCAAGGAAGTTTGCCTGGTCTTCCAAGGTATCACCCTGAGTGTTTACGAGTGGAAGTGTGTGTACTTGTTTTCCTGCTATCCTACCGACCATGTTCCAGACTTTGGCCTCTTGTGCATATGAATTTATCCCTGATAAAAACTTGTGCCAACTTTCTCTTCTGGCCTGCCGGCGTGTTCTCCTGCCTCGAGATTTTATTTTCTTAAAGATCTCAAGGTTTTCCGCTGTCGGCGAGTTCCGCAGCAACCTCCATGCCCTGTTCTGTTCCTTTCGCGCATTATGACACTCAGTGTTCCACCACGGGACGTGTCGTTTGCCGGGAAGTCCAGATGTTTGTGGAATGCACTTGGCTGCTGCGTCAGTAAGAAAGGCCGTGAAGTACTGCAAAGCTTCATCTATGTCTAATCCGCATATTTCGGTCCAACTTAGGTAAGTAATTTTTTGAAATTGTTCCCAGTCAGCTTTGTTTATCAGCCATTTGGGAACATGTGGAGGACATTCATGCATTATTGGTGTACTCAAAATCAAAGGAAAATGGTCACTTCCGTATGGGTTATTTATGACTTTCCTCTGAAGTAATGGTACAAGTGAAGGAGATGCGATACTGAGGTCTATGGAGGAGTAAGTATTGTTTGCAAGGTTATAATATGTTGCCTGTTTTCTATTCAACAGACAAGCACCTGATGAAAAGAGGAACTGTTCGATGAGACGACCTCGTGCATCACATCAACAGTCACCCCATAAACCGCTGTGCGCATTCAGGTCCCCTAGAACCAGATAAGGTTCTGGTAACTCGGCTATTAAAGAGTGGAAATCATGTTTTTCCAGGCAGTGTTGCGGCGGTATGTATAGAGAGCAGATGGTGACGAGCTTATTCAATAGAACTGCTCGAACAGCCACTGCCTCTAGGGTTGTTAGTAGTGGTAGATGGCTACATGCTACTCCTCGATTAACAATAATGGCTACACCACCAGACGATGCCACAGCATCATCTCTGTCCTTTCGAAAGACAACATATTGACGCAAAAAATTTGTATTCTTGGATTTTAAGTGTGTTTCCTGTACACACAGCACTTTTGGAGAATGTTTGTTTAGAAGTTCTTGGACATCGTCGAGGTTTCGAAGTAGTCCTCTGACGTTCCATTGTATAATTTGTGTCTCTATTATGGGAGTGAAGAAGTGCTGTGTGTACGAAATGAGTGTGGCTGGTGTCTAAAGAGAGAAGTGACTTATCTTACAAAGCCTTTAGAAGGCCCTGTAATTACCGTTTTGTCTTTTTTAGAGCGGTCGAGGGAACCCCGCCGCTCTTTTGGCGCAGTCTGCGCCGGTGCAGTTGATGTGTCCATCGCCTCAGGAGAGGCGACAGATAATGTTTTCGTTGTAGGCTTCGTCGTGACAGACGGAGCCTTAAACCCCACCGGGCTGGAGGTCGAGGGGACCTCTTTAGTTTGTGTGGTGCCCTGGCTGCTGCCAAGGTTCACAGGCGCCTTCGGTGGGGCTGTATTCAAGGAGGGTGGGGCAGCCGAGGCTGCTCCCCCCATGGGGGCTTGTGGCGTTTGCCTCGGCACGCTGGGCGTGGTCCAAGGCATTGCCGAAAACCGAAGTGGTGCTGACCCCCCTCGCGCCACTTCGGCGTACGATGTGTTCCCAGAAAAATGCGGGGAAACGCGCTGCCGCGCTTCACGGAAGCTTATGTTCAATTTAAACTTTGTACTAATAATTTCTTTTTCCATTTTCCAGGCCACGCATGACCTGGAATATGCAGGATGGTCACCCTCACAGTTTGCACAGTGCACTTGTAGCTGACAGTCATCGTCAGTGGTATGAACTTTGGTGCCGCATTTTGCGCAGGTAATCTGTCCTCGGCAGCTCTGGGAGCCGTGCCCGAACCTCTGACACTTAAAGCAGCGCCTCAGGTTGGGTATGTATGGTCTAACTGGCAGTTTAAGATATCCTGTTGCTATTTCAGTTGGGAGGGTGCTAGATGCGAAAGTGAGTATGATGTGCTTCGTTGGGATTTCCTTATTTTCTCTTCTTATTTTGATACGCTGCACCTCAATGACATTTTCCTCTTTCCAGCCTGTTAGAAGTTCATCGTCAGAGAGGTCCATCAGGTCTCCATCTGATACAACACCCTTCACTGTGTTCATGGTTCGATGTGGTGTGATTGTGATAGGCTGATCCCCAAATGCTGTGAGTTTATGTAGTCTCTGGTACTGTGCGTTGTCTTTTACTTCAAGTAACAGGTCACCACTGGCGGTCTTTGTGGCCTTGTAGCCTGCGCCCAGCGTTTCTATAAGGCATTTCGATACAAGGAAAGGTGAAATGTTTCTAGCTTTCTTTTCTGTATTTTCACAATGGATAATGTGGTATTTTGGGAAGTTGTCTTTTTTGTTCGAGAGAAATTCAAGAATTACATCGGTGCGCCACCACTTAGAGGGGCGATTAGTTGTGACAGGGCTAGGGGTTCCCATAAATTTGATAGCTTTTTCGGCGGCCATGCCAGCCACCCACCACCGAGCTCAACAAGGGGACGCTGCGAGACGCGAAGGAGGCGCAAGCGCCAGCCGTACATGGCCGCTATAACCTAATATATCTACCCAAGGTTGGATATTTACACTAGGTTAACCCTTGCTGCCAGGAAAAATTGGAAGTAAAAAGAAGTGAGGAGAATACAGGAAAGATGTAAAGTGAGAACAAAAGACGAAGATGTAGAGAGAGAGATAGGAAAAGGCGACTTCCGATTTCCCCTGGGTGGGTCAGCCCAGGGGTGCCGTCTACGTGAAGCCGGGGCAAAGGGGTGTGTTGCCTCTGCCGGGGGGCCTTAAAGGTCCAATCACCCAGCGTCGGCTCAACCCCCAGGATCCCCTGTTCCCGGGCACGGCAAAGCCACGCACGGCTAGGCGTGGGAGGGAGTAGAAACTCCCCCGCTAGCTCGGGTCCGTGGTGTCGCTACACACCAAACGCCTACTTGCGCAGGCGCCTCTGCGGGGCATTCTACGTTAGCTGAGCTGGAGAAAAGTAGGTACAAGTCCTCACCCCTTCGGTATGTGCACACTGTGAGTCAGCGCTGAAGGCGCGCATATCTCATAAAGTATATGGCACGGAATAAGTCATTTGCCTCCGTCACAGAGGTAGCGCAACTGTTGCGAAGAATGAAATGTTGTCTTCGATGGCTCACTGCTTTTAAGGATGGTAGATAACGTTGCTTCAAGCAATAAGTACACAAGGAAAGCCATGCAGAGATTTATGGTTCACCCCACAGTCGTGTCGGTGGTGGCGAGTAGGAACAGGTCGTGCATGTACTACTAACAGGAAAACTTTGCGGGACACGAAATGATCAATAAAGCTGAATTCCCGCTTTGTCTAGGAATATAATTTCTTAATACGTGTTTCCTACTGCACTTAGCATTCCGACCTATACAGTCACCAGCTTTATTAGAAGCATTAATCACTGATAAAACAGAAATTCACATTTGCTAAGATCCAGTGCCCCGCAATCTTTTCCTGTTGATAGCACACAAACTTTTTTTCGTTGGAGTGAGGGGGAGGGAAGGTTAGAGTTCGAGGCAGAAGCACACCTATGTACTTTCACGCGTGCTGCCGTAGGTGCATATGGGCCATAAGCAACGACTAACTCGTCCAACTCACCATTGCGCTGGGCAAGCATATAGTGCCGAAGGTGGCCACACTAACATCCTTATTTCATTTGGGGCGCTCTAAGCTTTCCTGTCATAATAAACTTCAATCTCTCTGTCTCTCACTTGGGGCGAGCAAATCAAAATTTCGCAAGCTCGGAAGCTTCGTAAGAATGCAACGGAGTTATGATGAATACATCGCCACATGTCATGACTACGCTCAAAGGTCGCCGCCGCTGCGCAGGTCAGTCAAAGGCGCTTTAATTGCGGAGAAGCTGCGAATCAAAGGTATAAAATGGAAAAAGAGCACAGAAATCTTCGAACGAATTTCATTTTCAGTTTCAGAAATGCAAAGCACAAAGTGTTGTGCAATTAGGAAGTGCGCCATCTCGGATGAAGAAAAGGCCCAGAATAAACCGCTTTCTTGCGCCAAGGCCATCGCAGCTGAGGCTAGCGACGATGACTTCGACCTTTTGTATGTAGGTAGATCACAAAGTTGTCCAAAAAGATCACAGTACCATCCAGGTACGAAACGTTCATCTACCACTTGACGCCGCTAAGGGTATATCGATCATGCGTCCAAACGTTGCAAGAGCGTTGTGCAAATTGAATCACGTGTAAATAAATTTTATAAGCCAAAGGGCATGAAAAAGGTTGTCGTGGAGTGGTTAAGTTTAGTCATCGAGACTGCCAGTAGTAGGAGCGCAAGTCCAACAAGCAGACAAAAAGTATGATCGTTGATGGCGGTGGTCGTGGCGTCGTCTGCACGAGGCTAAGGATAGATGTCCCTACGTGTGGTCTTGTTCAGCAAGCCGTAGACCACGCAAATATTTGGCAATTGCACCATCCTTTTGTATATTCATTTGTTTATTTATCCAAGTATTTACCTCTCTTTTCTTTCTTTCATGTTTGCTTTTTTTCTCTATTTTAATTGGGGAGGTTAAGTGGCTGCCCGAGGTCTGCATGAAGCCATCTTGAACCATGTCGCCACTTGATTTTGGGCTTCACTACATGAAAGAACTTTTCGTTGAGAAAAAAATTAGAACAACACTGAATTTCTCTGTAATGTTCGAAATACAATATCTCAGAACTGGTGTCATCATAGGAATTTGTTCTATAACATGTTATATGTTGGTACACCTTGCGGAACCCATTGCTAAATTTTGTGAATAGACATTCTGACGATAATACAAGTAGTTCGAAACAAAGCAAATACATTTTTGTTAGTGAACTGCGCCTCCCAACTTTCATGTTACCAATAACTTCTACTTCTTCACGTAGACCAGCACACAAGCTGCTATCGTACAATATCCGGCAGCCAGCCTTCAAGTATTATCAAACTTGTTCGCTGAAACATTAGTAGTCATCTTATTCTTGAACACATGTACTCCCCTTCCCTATAAGAGGCGCAGGCGCTCGAGTGCATTTGAGATTACTACATGAATGAATGAATAAATGAACGGATAAGTGAATGAATGAATGAATGAATGAACGAATGAATGAATGAATAATTAAGCCTGAGCACATGTTCAAATCACCGAAAACGCTAAAGCTGCAACATCTTTGGCCTATTGACACGTTTTTTGTCGGAATAACGATACGGTTAATAAAGGAAAAGATTCTAAACTGTGTACCAATTATGTAATCAAAGTTACGCATTCTCGGTTCACAGGTAGGTGGTCTTCATCATCACCGTCACGAGCAATACGACTATGCTAATTGTACAGTACATACCTCACCCATGTGTTTTCAAACAGCCTGGCCTTGTGCCTACTCCGCCCACGTTTACACTGGAAACTTTTGAATCTCATCTGCCCATTTAACTTTCATCCTTCCGTTCTGATGCTTGCCTTCTGTTAGAATCTATACTGTTTCTTTTAAAGGCCACCAGTTATCTCGCTATCTAATTGCAATCTTTAAGTTGATTAAAATATTCCTAACACTCCGCTGTTCTCTCACTCACTCTGTTGTCTTCTTGTCCATGATAAGGTTACACCAACCATATATATTGCTACGAAGCGCTGTTGGAGATGAAGACGAAGACAGCGAAGAGGAAGACAACGCTCGCTGATATTCGCGTGCACTTGGCTTGACCTTGGTGTGCAACACGGCACTTGGAAGTTACTTTTACAAGATTGCGTTGCAGAATTCCTCCACTGAATTATTATTTGTATAAATTTAGTCTAAAGGCGTCACCTTTATGTCAGACTTGCAAAGAAATGGGAACGATAGGTCACTTCTTTTTGTTCTGTCGCCAATATTCTCATCAGCGGAAAAGATACCTGATAGCTCCACTTGAAAAATTGGGATTACAATTAAATGTGGCAGTAATTTTGTCGTTTGGCAGCATTAAATTCGGATATAGCCACAGGGACGTCTGCTCTGCGGTATTTGAATACATAATTGAAACAAAGCGATTGCCATGTTAATCTGCCTATATATATATATATATATATATCATTTTAGACCCACCATTACCTCTGTCTCAAATCGCATCTGATAGCCTGCATCGCTCCCTGCTCAGGTATACTCCTTTTTCGATTTTCGGCTTTTCTTTCTATACTTTTTTTCAGCCCAAAATTACGTTTTCTTTGAAAAACCATTAGCCTTTTAGTGAAGATCCTGCCGCCCGGTTCTTGGCCGATCCCCCTTTGTGGGTGTGCGCCAGAGTGTCAAGGATCATCATCATCATCAGCATCAGCATGTCTGACGTTATTGGTTTCGACATACCTCTAATTACACTTCTAAATACATACCTTGTAAATATACTTTGTAAATACACGAAGGCCGATTTCATGGGCGCTTTTCTCAAAATCACGCGTAAATATCCTTTATTCCCTGTAGTACACTGTCTAGACAATACGACTCCGTTGGTCAGCATAGTTTCTGAACACTAACCTAACAGAAACCTCTTTTGTCAGTAAGAATTCCTTGTCGCGGAAAGATGCAACGAATAAGTGGCAAATGCTCATCCCTATGTCTTAGGATAAAAGACACAAATCACTGCCATTTGAAGAGCAGGCTACGACAAATCAGCAGCATTCGTACCGATAAAACAACTTATTTACAAGCATAAGAAACAACGCATCGACCGTTGTCGTTCCTATCTGTATAGCTGTCCTATCTCAGCTGCAGTACTCGTTGCTACCTTTTCCTCATTTCTTTCCTGTATGTTGGTTCTATAGATGTAGCACTGATAGGCATAGCTATCTAGAGACAGAGACAAAGCAAAGAGCGTCAAAGAGAAGACCAAATTGACAAACCAACAAAACTAAAACAACTAGGTCAGGACACTTCAGAAGAAGATGGTGCAACCCGCTGATTACGCGAAGCGAAAAATAGAATGGTAGAATTCAGCAGTGGAATCGAATGCTAATATAAACAAACAAGTGAGGATAGGTATGCACAGTTTCAAGAACAATTAATCTTAGGAAGAGCATCTCATGCAGTGTTTTTTGTTTGTAGCCTAGCATCATGGCTCTATTAACTCTGGGGAATTGGCCACGAGAACATATAGTCTCATATGGATGATAACTGCACTATTGCTTACAATAAAAATGGAAAAAGTTGTAGAATAAGACAGTATATTAAAAAAAAGAAAGAAACCAAACATTTAGATAGTGAGAAAAAAAATCAACAAGAAAGTAGACACTAATAGATATGCCTTGATTTCGGGAGCCGACCATACAGCTGGTTTTGCCGAACCCGAATAATTTGGTATGTCATGGATTTATCCAGAGTTGAAACTTACTTCTCAACCCACTATTTTTTGAGTATCTGTTAACGTGGGCGTTTTGTTGAAAAACGTTTAGTCTTGAATAAAATTACACAATGCATCGAATGCATCTCTGTGGCGATTTCCCAAAACAAGGCACCAAAATTGAGAACATTTTATGTGGTTAAATATAAACCTAGCTTCGCAAATGGAATATCTAGGTCTTTTCCTAATTACTGCATAGGTCTGACATGAGCCAAAATAAGGTTCAATAGTTTCTGAATCTTCGCAAAACGGACAAAGGGGGGAAAGTGTCAGACCAGCTCTGTGTAAATAAAAATTTAATGGTGGGACATGGCACCAGAATCTGGAGCTTATAATTTCAAGTTTTTTCGACAGACTCCACTGGGTTTTTTATAGAAATTTGAGTTGCTTATATCCTGTTCATTGTGTGATGTTTTCTAAACTATCTGTAAAAATAGCGAATTTTCTGTATCTAACACCTGGTGAGTATTCTAACACGGGCAGTGCTGAAATTACTGGTCCATCGAGTGATGCTCGTGCCAAAGTATCCGCCAATTCATTTATTGTAATCCGCAGTGACCTGGGACCCACACTAATTTCTGGAGTTTTAAATGCGGCGGTGCTAATGTGTGGAACGCTGCTAGGGCACGATATTGTTCTGATGTTGTCAGAGCTGCACACACCGAAAGTGAGTCTGTTAGGATGACTGCACTGGTCTCGGTCGTAGGAATTTTTTGAAGAGCTAAAATAATATCTACTAGCTCGGCTTCAAATATAGGAGTGAAATCTGGAAGCCTCACTGAAAAAGACCAACCGAGGAAATCAGACGCAATTTCTACGCCTACCGTTTCATTGTTGGCTGAAGCATCCGTTGCTATTACATTCTTTGTTTCTGCATGTACCAAGTAATCGTTCAATGTAGTGGTCAAAAATCTAAGAGATTGCACCTTGGCTTGTGGGGGGAAGATTTCATCGCACTTTATTCTAATGTTAAGGGTGGAGGAATTAGTTTCAATTACCGTGCTAATGTCTACACTTATGCAATTCATTTTTTTAACAAAAGTTAAAAGTTATCTGAGGGGTATAAAATCAAGGCCAATGTGCAAAAAAGAAAGAGTCAGGGTCGCTGATAAATGCGTACTCTGGTCTTCGCGCCGGCAAACTTAAGAACTTTAAGAAGGTTTCAACTGTTAGAATGCGGATTCGACAAAGGAGTTTTTACAATCGCGCTTCTTGTTACAATACATTATTCGCCATGAACCTGGGAAGTCCCAGGAATATTCGCAGGGCTTCTCGCTATAACATTACTAGCAGTTTAATTTTAAAACCAGCGCCCCCCCCCCCCGAGAATATAACACACCAAAATTCCTATATCGGTCGCACATATATTTTATATATCATTAACATAGTGTTTCTGCGCAGCTCGTATTTTCTGTTGCTTAACTTTCGTAATAAACATAACGCCCGTTGTGCCTTTGCTGTTATATATGCTATGTGTGGGCTCCAATTTAGCTTTTCATTATAAATCATTCCTAAGTAGTGATGCCTCCGGTATTCGTCCTCTTCGAAAGCCACCTTCCACTTCTGTTTCGAATGCTTGCGCCTCTGTATACGTACTATTTTTTTGTTCGCTGTTTCTGTCGTATTTTTTATGCGAGGCTGTGTGACATATATTGGGCTCTACATGTATAACGACACCACTTTTATCTTCAATGTGAAGCTTGTACTTGTCACCAGTGTGGTCCAGTTGGTAGGACACCTCACTAAGGAGGCCCGGTTTCGACTGTTGGCGTCGGTGGTGTGTGGTCTCACGTTCTGACTCCGCCATTCAGCATAGCTACACTCAGCGTCAGAGAGTCGGTGGCTAGGCGTAGGCTAAGTCAGCTCCTGAGGTTGGTCACACGCAAAGACATAGACGTTCGAGCCGTTCAGGAAACCAAGGTAGACGGAGAAGAGGAGATCAAGAGCATGGTGCTCCGTTTCACTGACCCATATCTTGTGGTCATAAACCAGGCATTAGGAACGTCCACGGGTTCTGTTCTTTTGGTGAAAAATTTGCAAGGCCTTCTTGTGCAAAGTGTATTTTCATTCCAGTCAAGCAGGATTGTTCATTGTGATTGTGTATTGTGCCACAAAATTTAGAGTATACTGCATATCCGCGCTCATTGTTGTAGAATTGTGGGCTCAGTTTTTTTTTCACCTGCTTCAGTAGACAAATTGCACTCGATTTTTCTTCGTTGGGGAATTTCAGCCTCGTTTTAGGTGGTCGCTATAGATTCAATAACACTGGCGTTCTTGACAAATGCAGTCACGTGCTGCGCAAATTATTAAATGAAAATGACTTTAATGATGTGTATGAATGTGTTGTAGCAAATCGCAAAGTGACGTACACGCAATTTCAAGGCAATAGTCTTGTGCGTTTAGACCGCATAGAGATATCCCTACAAGTTTTGCCTATGCGTCTGAATTTTTTGATTGAGCCAATGTCCTTTGTATATCACTGTTTGGTTGAGTGGTACAGGCATGAAAAAACAACGTAAAGCTTTTAATTGGGATTATTGAAAGCTGAACGCGTTGTTATAAAATGATGAACCTTTTTTGGGAGCAGTGCACGAGACCATTACTGAAGTGCTTATTCACACTACGAAAATGGTAGAAGAGAAATGGGAATGTTTAAGCAAAAAGAGCTGGACAAATTGAGCTCACTAAAGTTCGAAGCACAAATAAAAGAGAGGAATCTGAAAAATGAAATTGGCCCGAAACTGCATGTTACACTGCAAATGTCGTCGCAAGACGATAGTCTTGCGTCTGGATAAAGTAAACGAAACGTTTATTTGATGTTCTGCGCAAGTAAATCGGTGAATGTTATTCTGGAGGCGCTGCGTCGGAACGCCTCGAGCATGTAGTGGGGGCGAACAAGCGCATCGAGGCACGTTAGACACGAGCGCCGTCAGGCACTTATCTTCGAACGCGAAGGCGTGCGCGCCCACGGAGAAAGATGCGTGCCAGTCTGTGAGGTGATAAGATGTAGAATGCAAACCGAAGGGCAGGTGCCACCACCGCGACGTCGTAGCAAAGTGTTGGAAACACCTTTTTGAGCATAGCGTTGTACTGTAAGTGCAGAGCGATTAATGCTACAGTCCTTAGATTAGCTTCTGTGTACCTCTTCTAGTATAGAGGCAGACATACAAAACATCGACTTCTAGTTATGGTGACTCAGATATGCGCAATATTGCTTTTAATTGACAATCGCATAACTATGAACGCTGCAGCTTGAGCAGTATTGGTGGGGGCTGCGGATAGGGTAGGCCGTTTGGTGCCGTTTGAGGTATCTTTAGGGCGGACGAAAAGGCGAATGAGCAGACAGACAGACCATTTTTTTATTAAAGGTCTCCAAGAAAGACTATCGCCTTCAAAAAACATTGCTTCAGCTGATATCCCTCGAAAGCAAAGAGCCTGTGACCTGTAAAAACGAGGTGCGCAGTGTGAAAGAAAAAATTTAGAACACTATGACCAAGAGGGTCTTTAGGGCACCTAGGTTCGTGCTCTACCAAATAATCTTGTCGCGAGGGAGGCTGCCACTAAAAGAGCGTTTGGTCTCCAAAAAGCGCAAGGACGGTGAAACCATATAGACACGCTCTATTGCAGAGGGACTCTCGCGAATGACAATGAAAACTTCGGGCAAGCTTTTTCTGCATATTATAAGTCGCTTTTTGCATTTAAAAAGCGAATGCATGAGGTTTTAAAAAGAGTTTCTTCAGTGCATGCTGCGCCTTAGCGAAGATACGAAAAAGCATTTAGAAGAAAAAATAACGCGAGGGGAAGTGGAACGCGTGGTTGGTGATTTGAACCCTGGATGGTCACCTGCAGGACGCGATGGCTTAAATACGGCCTGGTATAAGACGTTTAGAACAGAGCTGTCCCCATTGTTAGCTGAGCTGTTCAATGAGGTGTAGTAGCAGAAAACTCTGCCGCCTTCCTTTAGCAAAGCGCACACGACATTCATTTCAAAAACAGACGAAGTAGAAATACCTAATCTGGTGACATCGTATAGGCCCATATCGCTGACAAATGTTAACTACAAGGTTTTTATGAAGGCTCTTGCAGCGCGACTTCAAGGTGTCAATAAAGAAATTTTAGGAGAGGACCAAACTTGTGGAATCAAAGGCAGAACTATTAGCTCGAATATTCTCAAGATGCGGTGCGTGCTAGAGTGTTGTGACGAAGAGTTACTTGGCGTTGCGGTACTTCAGATGGACCTGCAGAAAACTTTCGATTGTGCTGCGCATGTTGTTTTCCATCTTAGATATTATTATTATTGGTTCCGCCATTAGGAAGGAAGTGACCTTGTCGTGCGATAACTGAACAAAACGTTTAATTGTCATATAAGTATTTGGGGGCCCTCGTTCACGTAATGCGTTCGGTGCATCAAGGATGCCCACTCAGTCCACTAAACTTTTGCATTTATATCGAAGCGATGTGCTAGGCGGGAAGGGAAAGCAATAAAATACGTTGATTTAGCCTGCCGGCAGTTGAAGTTAAGCTGCTGGCATACGCAGATGACATCAAGGTGTGTTGCACGAACAAAGTGTAGTGGCAACGGTAAGTGTTGTGACACACTTTGGCAGCTTCACAGGGAGCCGCATTAACATATGGGAATCCCTTGGGTTGTGACATAGAAGATGGCCTTCAAAGCCGCACTTTTTTGCGAATGTGCACTGGACAGATCCACCGACTAGATACCTCGGTGATCCCCTTGAATATTATAACGGCCGCGAGGGCTATTGGTCTCGTCAAACAAAAGAGACGAAAGAAAAAAACAGACAGGTGGAAAGGCACAAACTATCTGTTATTGCTAGTGCTACCATGTACAAAATGTTTTTCAACGTGAAACTGTGGTATGTAATGCAGGTGCTACACTGTTCAATGCTAAACGTGCAAAGGCTGCACAGAGTATTCGCGGTCTATGGGGCTCGGAAGGGGAAAGTTGTAGCTAGACCAATTTGTTCAGGCGCGAGAAAAACGCGGGTCTCGGTTAGGCGCACCTATTTGTGAGGCAATTAGTTAATAGATTTTTGTTTCGCCATAGCGTGAGGGAGTCATTTTCGCGTACAGTTTGCCAACTCATATCGGGCAGCGCCTTAACATACCTTGTTGTCCCTACTGATAGCCGGCCCTTGACGTTGAGTGGCAATCTAAAAAAAGTTATACGCAGTGTGCGTTTCTTATCTGTTCGTTGCTTTTTTGTTGGACTATCTAGCAATCGTGAGGAGAAAAGATTCGTACAGAGATTCATGCGCTATGATTTTTCTAGTACCATTGTACAGAGCCATATGCCATGGAAGACCACGACAGAATGTTTTGAAGAGGGTGAAAACATGCAGGTACCTGCAGCGGTGAAAAACGTTTCTTTAGGTCACACACAGAAACACTATCGGTAAAGACATTCACAGAGTAACGGGGCTTTTTCACGCCATGGCGGCCGCACTGCTTGATATGTAAGAAACCAGGAACAATAGATCATGCTTTTTGCATTGTTGGGAAGAGGCTCATTTTTTTTTGCGAATGGGCTGAAATGCTCACTGGACCTCACTGTGCTATCACAAATCCACGAAAACACAGTATAGGGGATCTCCGCACTTGAAAACACACACCAACGACAGCAGCAAGAGGCTCACCGCTTCGCAAAACTAGATGCCTGTTCCTTAGGGGCGTGGACTTCCAATCTGAGGTACCTGTTTTAGAAAAGAGTTTGTTGCAGAGGAGATGTGGTGGGCAAATTTCAAGATAACCTTGAGCTGCAATACATCTCCCTTGTTTTTCTCCTACAAACAACCGTCGAATACTTAAATCACGCTGCTTCGTGCAGACGGCCGTGTAACACCATGTGCCATCGATACAGCAAACTGCGCAACGATGCCCGTACTTTCCATTGGGCACGCCGAAAAGAAATCATTTTGTAAAGTGAACTCGATACTTGTAGTATTTTTATCAAAGCAACAAGACTTGCGACCACTCTTGAGCCGCCGACACACACCTCGCACCTGGCCGTTTCTTGTGACGAGTGTCAGCTGCAAGGGTGACCTCGTGCTTTGCGGCGAAGTGAGAACAAAATCAATGAGAAGTGCGTTCTTAGGGCCAACTTCCAAAATCAATTTTTCAGAAGCAACTAATAACGAACTTACACTTCCTAATTACTTAACGAAGACGTCATCTATGAAACACTGCACCATTGCGTTTTATACTTACACCGCATCAGTACGAAAAAAATCGTTAAAAATGAGACAAATCGTACATCGCTCTAATTTCGCCATCTTTTACGCGAAAATGTCAAGTTCATTTCAACCCAAAACATTTTTTGTACAATATGACACTTTATGAAAACCTCAATATTATTAGGAATGCTGAGAGAGAGTTGCGGTTAGCTATCATTATAAAAAAATGGGGTATTTTGAATATTTTTGTTGTTCTTTAGAGGGCTAGCTGGCAGTATAATGCAAAAATTTTGGAATGATTCAGCCATACCACTAAAGATAGCCTTTACAGTAGCTCAAGCGTCGTTCTGAATCTCAACAACACAATTATATATCTTATGTACACTTTTCGATTAGCCCAATTTTAGTAAACTCCAGCAAACTTTTAGGAGATGCCATAACTACTATTATTACTGTCGCGAGTTTTACGTCCGAAAACTTCAATGTAATTTTGGGAGACGTCGTTCTGGAGGGAGAATATTTGGGTGCGTTGGTTATTTATTGTTATTCATAAAAGAGAGCGCAGAAAACAGGGGACAGAAAGAGATCAGGACAAGTCCTCACTATCAACTGAAGTTTTATTGCAGAATGAGAGCATATATACACTCATCGAAACCGCAACGAAGAGAATGAAGGAAAGAAAGCAGAACGAAAAAAGGACACGTGTCTACGCTAAGAATTCATGCTGTTTAAGAGATAACAGGATGGACAGAATACTAACACACCTGTCACCTGCCCTTGCTATCTCTGCCGCCTGCATGATTTCTCTAGCCATTTTTTTCCCGGTGCCCATGCAGTGCAACTGTCTGACCGAACAGTGGAACACACTGTGGCCTTGCGTCACACTTCTGACAATGAGCGGCAAGGTTTTCATGAAATGCAGCGGTTCCTATTTTCTTTTTATGCTCCTCAGGTGAAAGTTGAGGCATCCTAGCCTATGTAATAGCTGCCGCATGAAAGAGGAATTCTGTGCACTACGCCTCTTATACAGAAAACGTAGGCCTATTTGTGTCTTATGTAGCAAACAGCTTTCCGCTTCCATATCGGACAGCTCAACTTACACAAGCTCGAAAGACTGTTAGGTGCTGAAAACACATTTACTCCAGTAAGCTGCCCGACCTTCTTTCTTTAAATTGTGAGACAATTTGGGAGAGTAAGGGATTACAGCCACCTTTTCTTTGACTCGTTTTTCTTTAGCTGTTCTTTCGAGTTCTGCTCGCTGCTCTTCACTGAGACGGAAGACAGACTACTTCCTTCGATGTAGGCCTTCAGCGACTGAGACAATGACTTGCCTAGTGTAGCCCACTGCTCCCAAACGAGTAACTTGTTTCTGGAAGTTTTCATCCACCAAGTGTTCACGCGACTAGCAGACGGCATTAGAAAAAAAAAGAAAGCTTAATGTTTTGTTTGATAAGCTTCGAGTGCGCACAAGAGTACTTCAAGGGATGCTTGTTCGCTCTTGGTTAAAACACTGCTTAAAGGATGCAAGAATTCGCGTGACGACAAGATTGCTGCAGTCCAGACATTGTACACGAGAACTATCTCCCCCCTCCCCAGAGTATCAAAACTGATCTAACCAGAAACAATGAGAAGTGGTCGATGTTCCAAATTTTTTTTTACAATTTTAGAAGCACTCGGCTGCCAAAGAGAGCCCAGTAAGATCGAGCAAGGAAAAAATCACCTAAAATAGGTGCTATGCCCGATCCTACGTAAACACCCTGCTTCTGCAGAGAGTTTACATCGGGGAATTTACATGTAAATGTCATTGTCAAGAGCAACATAGGTCGACTTCAAGTAAAAAGATAAGTGTTCATAAAAAAAACCAGCATTGCCCACGCCGCGAGCATTTGGAAATCGTTGTGGAGAGCTCCGTAAAGTTTGACCATCTGGTGTTCCTAAACATGTACTGATATCGCACAGTACATAGGCCTACATCAGCTTGCCTTCGTCAAAACGCAACCGCCATGGCCGGGATCCCACCCGTCACCTTTCGGTCAGCTGCCGAGAACCCTTGCCACTGATTCACAGTTGTGGACAAGAGAAGCTGTTAAGTTCTTGAAAAATTTGTCCGAGTGAAAATGTTTGGAAGCATACTCGATGGGGAACCCAAAAAGGTGTAAATTTAATCCGCATAATACGCCATGGTCGAGCTTTAAGGCTGTGAGTCTGGAACACTTGATATATATATATATATATATATATATATATATATATATATATATATATATATATATATATATATATATGGGCTCGAATTTTTGTGTCAAAACACGGAAAAACGAACCCTTAAATATACACTTCATTCTCTTATTCATTTCCGAAGGTCTTGTACTCGCAGACTTCGTGCCGTTAGGTTGTATACGAGCGACTATTGGTCAACTGTTAGCTCGTAATAGGTTCACGTGCTACGTGACGTCGAACAGGCTCATAATGAGTGTGCCACACTTGCCGCTATGGATACAGATGAAGCTGACTGACAATCCCACGTTTATATTTCACATATAAACCCAATAAAGTGTCTCGGGAGGGAAGGCGTCATGTTAGCTCAGTGGTAGATCATAGAACGCGCTATTCGAAGGTCGCGGGATCGATTCCTGCTCACGGCAAGTTATCTATTCACCAACATATCTTTTTTCACATTGTAGCGAAGCCTCCGAACTATGAAATGGGTCGAACTCTTGAGTACCTTCTAGTGGGGCTACCCAACAAGGTCGCCGCTAGCGCTGAGTGCCCGTGCTTGGCTGTGACTGTCGCCATTTTATATTCTCGCTCGTTGCCGGCTAATAAACGCCTTAACAATTTGGTGGAGAGTGCTGCGATCCCTGTCTATGCCTTTGGAGCTACGATCACGTACCCTGCCATCTACTATGTACCAAGACGCTTCTCAGCAAACGCCTCCTCCAATGCCACCCCCTTGTCCCGGTGTCCCCAGAATCCGCGATCCACCCATCTTCACTGGCGCTGATGGCACTGACGTGGAGGACTGGCTCGCCATTTACGACCGCGTGAGCGTCCCCAACAAAAGGGACGAGGACGGCAAGCTGACCAACTTGGTGTTTTACCTTGCCGGTGTCGCCAGTTTGTGGTACAACAACCACGCGTCCGATTTTGCCACCTGGTCCGATTTCAAGACCGCAATCGTCAACGTCTTCGGCCGCCCTGCTGTTCGCAAGCTGCAAGCCGAGCAGCGCTTGCGTGAACGTGCTCAGGAGGCTGGTGAGTCATTCACTAGCTATATTGAAGTTGTCCTGGACATATGTAACAAGTCCAATCACACCATGTCCGAGTCTGACAAGATCCGAAACATCATGAAAGGCCTCGACGATGATGCCTTCACGATGCTGCTCGCCAAAAACCCCGGCACAGTGGCTGAGGTCATCACACTGTGCCAGAGCTACGAGGAGCTCCGCCGGCAGCGTTCGATGACCCGACGCTCCCCACGACGAGCTGCAACGCTTGCTGGCTTGGAGGCCAGTTGTGACCAAGTCGCGTTGATGGCAGAACTGAAGTCCTTTATCCGTGAGGAAATCGCGCGTCAGTTCTCCCTCCTGCCCTTTTCCCACCAACCTGCTGTTCAACAATCGGCTACTACCCTTCTCCCTCCCATCCACCGAGCGATTGAACAAGAAATAGCGGAGCTAATGCCTGCTTACCACCCCCAACAGCCTCCGGCTCCTGCGTCCCTGAGTTACGCGCAAGTGGTCGCCAGGCCACCCCAAGTCGTTCAAGCACCCGCCCCTCTGACGTACGCTGAAGCTGCTGCACGACCTCCGTCCGCTGCAGCGGGTATGCCCGCTACATATGTTGACGTAACCCCTCAGCCTCAGCTTCAGTCCACCATGCAGCCACCGTTCCGTCCATCAGCCCTTGCGACATGGGTGATACCTACCCCGGTGAACAGATGGCGCATACCCGACAACCAGCCCATCTGCTTTGCCTGTGGTTACGCCGGTCACGTGGCCCGTTATTGCCATCGTGTACAGCCGGCTCCAATTTCTTCACCTGTTTCTGGTCAACTCAGCCGTCCTTATCGCGAAGAACCGCCGTCTATGCCACCTTGATCTCGCCCAGGTCTATCTCGAAGATCACCGTCTCCACGACGCCGTTCCCTGTCTCCCATGCGGCCAAGTGCGGCAGCTCATGAGCGGGAAAACTAGTCGTCGCAGTCCCTGAGGCAAGGACTGTGACGCTATCGCAATGTGAAAGCCCTCAGAGCAGCCCCTCGAATGTCAATGACGTGCTCGTGGACGGTGTTTGTGCATCGGCTCTTATTGACACTGGAGCTGCCGTATCAGTTATGGACGAAAAACTCTGCCGCTTACTTCGAAAAGTGACGACGCCACTTTCTGGGTTATCCCTCCGTACTGCAAGTTTGCACCGGATTCATCCTACAGCAGGGTGCACAGCTCACATTGTCATCCAGGACGTTCTGTATGTCGCCCAGTTCATCGTCATTCAGGCATGCTCTCATGACGTCATCCTGGGATGGGACTTTCTCTCCCGCCATGATGCCGTCATCCATTGTGCCGCCGCCGAAATTGAGCTCTCACCCTTCTCGCATTTGACGCCAGAAGACAGTCCCCCGACACTGAGCAAGATTCTAACGAAAGCCGATACAACAGTGCCTCCAAACTCCACGACGGCTGTGTCTGTCTACTGCGCTGGTCTCTCCGACACCATTGGGCTTGTTTCGCCATCTGACCGCGCTTGCAGCAGGAAAGGGTTGCTAGTACCTTTCGCGACAGTGCAGGTCAACCAGGGCAACACTGCTATTTTTGTAACCAATCCGTTCCCGTATGCTGTTACCTTGCTTCGAGGGGAATGTCTCGGCAGAGTGGAACCAGTCGACGACGCACAAGTCCTGGACGTACCCGATAACACGCGCGCTCCCAGGTCGTGTACCATCAATGCTGTTTCCACTTCTGATTCGTCGTCTGCTGATGTATTTGGCCCCTCCATCGCTGACAATCTTACGGCCGTACAGCGTTCCCAACTTCTGGACCTGTTACAAGAATGTCGTTCTTCTTTCGATGTCGGGCGAAGTTCTCTCGGTCGCACGTCCGTTGTTACGCATCGCATCGACACTGGTGCCCATCCATCTTTACGGCAACGTCCATATCGCGTGTCGCCTGCTGAACGTCGAGTAATTAATGATCAGGTTGACGATATGCTTCGACGCGACGTTATTCGGCCCTCCGACAGTCCATGGGCGTCTCCTGTTGTTCTTGGTGCGAAGAAAGACGGTTCTGTGCGGTTCTGTGTGGACTACAGACGGCTCATTAAGATCACTCGCAAGGATGTTTATCCACTGCCACGCATCGATGACGCGATTGACAGCCTTCATGGAGCCAATTTTTTTTCTTCTCTCGATCTGCGCTCGGGGTACTGGCAAGTACCCATGGCTGACGACGCTCGACCAAAGACCGCCTTCGTCACGCCAGACGGCTTGTACGAGTTTAACGTCATGCCGTTTGGTCTATGTAATGCACCTGCGACCTTTGAGCGCATGATGGACACTGTTCTGCGCAACTTGAAATGGTACACGTGCTTGTGTTACCTCGACGAAGTCATTGTCTTTGCTCCGGATTTCTCCACGCATCTCCAACGTCTGAAAGAAGTTTTCGCACGTGTGAGCAATGCCGGCTTACAACTAAATCTGAAAAAGTGCCGCTTTGCAGCACGGCAACTCACCATACTGGGGTACGTCGTGTCCAAAGACGGCATTCTTCCTGATCCGGCCAAGCTTCAGGCCATGGCCGAATTCCCCAAACCTGCATCTGTCAAAGAACTGCGTAGTTCGTGGGCCTGTGCTCATACTTCCGACGCTTCATACGAAATTTCGCCACGATCATATCACCGCTGACGAAGCTCCTTGGAAGCAACGGGCCCTTCAATTCGTGGTCATCCGAGTGCAACGACGCGTTTGCGAAGCTCCGCCATTTGTTGACGTCGCCTCCCATTCTACGCCACTACGACCCTACAGCCCCAACGGAGGTGCACACGGACGCCAGCGGAGTAGGCCTCGGCGCTGTCCTGTCGCAGCGAAAACCCGGATTCCCTGAATATGTCGTAGCATATGCAAGCCGTACGCTCACGAGAGCCGAGAAAAACTACACCGTCACGGAGATAGAGTGCCTGGCGATCGTCTGGGCTCTTACAAAGTTTCGACCTTATTTGTATGGTCGCCCGTTCGATGTCGTCACCGACCATCAAGCACTATGCTGGCTTTCATCATTGAAGGATCCCTCAGGCCGTCTCGCCCGTTGGGCTCTTCGCTTACAAGACTACAATATCCGCGTGCTGTACCGCAACGGACGCCAGCATGCTGACGCCGACGCCCTCTCGCGCTCCCCTCTGCCTGAAGGTGATGTGCTCTGCTCAGTATCCTCGGCTGCTGTTTCTGCCATTGATGTTGACATCATCGCTACCGAACAACGAAAGATTAATTGGATCGGTCCACTCATCGACATGCTCTCTGATCCATCCGCAACGCCATCCACGCGTGCATTGCGTCGTCAAGCTCGCCATTTCGCCATTCGTGACGGCCTCCTACACCGACGCAATTACGACGCCGACGGCCGGCAGTGGTTACTCGTGATACCCCGCAGTCTGCGGTCAGAGATATGTGAATCGTTCCATTCTGATCCGCAATGCGCGCACTCGGGTATTCAAAACCTACCATCGCATTCGACAACGCTACTTCTGGCGCGGGATGTACCGCTATGTGCAGCAGTTCGTTCGCTCTTGCCTCACTTGCCAACGCCGTAAACCGTCAGCCCACATGTCGCACGCCAGTCTACAACCGTTACCTTGCCCTGATCGTCCCTTTGGGCGCGTAGGTATCGATTTGTATGGACCACTTCCTCTGACGTCCGCTGGTAACCGCTGGGCCATCGTTGCCGTTGACCATTTAACGCGATACGCCGAAACCGCCGCTCTCCCTGCGGCTGCTGCGCGCGATGTTGCGTCCTTCCTGCTGCATCGATTTATACTGCGCCACGGACCACCCCAAGAGCTTCTCAGCGATCGAGGCCGTGTCTTCTTGTCGGAAGTCGTCGAAGCCATTCTGACAGAGTGCCATTCTGTCCACCGCAAAACTACTGCTTACCACCCACAGACGAATGGCCTCACCGAACGCTTTAACCGCACCCTCGGCGACATGCTTTCTATGTACTTCGCTGCCAACCACACTAATTGGAATAATATACTGCCCTTCGTCACCTACGCCTACAACACCGCCCCTCAGAGTACGACTGGTTTTTCACCTTTCTACTTGCTGTACGGAAGGCACCCGTCGCACACCATGGACACGATACTCCCATACACGCCGGATCCATCTGAGTGTACACCTATTTCTGAGACAGCCAGGCTTGCTGAAGAGTGTCGCGAGCTTGCCAAGACTTTTACGACGCAAGAGCAAGAGCGGCAGAAGAGTATCCGTGACGGCTCCACCACTTCTGAGCCCACGTTCCTTCCTGGTGCGCTTGTATGGCTCTCGATTCCGACCACTGCCGCTGGCCTCTCTTCCAAACTACGTCCCAAATACGAAGGCCCCTACCGTGTCATCGAGCGCACCTCACCCGTCAACTATCTGATCGAACCCGTTGAACAATCTTCGGACATGCGCCGCCGTGGGTGAGACATCGTCAACGTGGAGCGCCTGAAGGCTTATTATGACCCGCTCATAATAACAAGCTGTTAGGTCGCCAGGCGGCTCCCTCTTCGAACCCGGGGTAATTGTAGCGAAGCCTCCGAACTATGAAATGGGTCGAACTCTTGAGTACCTTCTAGTGGGGCTACCCAACAAGGTCGCCGCTCGCGCTGAGAGCCCGTGCTTGGCTGTGACTGTCGCCATTTTATATTCTCGCTCGTTGCCGGCTAATAAACGCCTTAACAACATTTACATTACAATTGGTTTAATAACGTCCCCTATGCCTCCCACATGCATACGTCAATTAACTCACGGCCCTCAGTCCCCAGCAGCTACGAAGCAACTGACCAGGGCGGCGGTCAGATCTGCAACGCCGCAGAGGGTGCTAAGAATCTCTGGATCCGGACAGGCCGCCGCTGGAACCTGAACTCGGCAACATTTAACACTAGCACCCTATCTAGTGAAGGAAGTCTAGCTTTACTATTGAAGGAGCTAGAGGTTGGTAAATGGGATATAATAGAGCTAGACGAGGTTAGGAGGACATATATAGCGTATACGGTGCTACAGAATGGGCACATTTTTTGCTACCGGGGCTTGGCTGAGAAAAGAGATCTGGAAGTGGGGTTTCTAATGCACAGAAACACATCTGGCAACATAGAGGAATACTCTAGCAATATGGGAAGGGTGGTAGGTATTGTAATTAAACTGAATGAAATATACAAGATGAAAGTGGTGCATGCTTACGCGCCTACATCCAGCCATGATGACGCTTTAGACAAAAGCTTCTATGAAAACGTTGAATCGGCAATGAGTAAGGTAATACACAGTATACTATACTGATGGGAGACTTTTATGCAAATGTAGGGATGTAGGAGGCTGGAGACCTGGATATAGGAGATTATGGCATCGGTACTAGAAACGCCAGAGGAGAGCTACTAGTAGAATTCGCAGAACGCAATAATTTACGGATTTTGAATACCTTCTACCAAACGCGAGGAAACCGTAAATGGACGTGGAGGAGCCCTAATGGCGAAAATAAGAACAAAATAGACTTTATAATGATTGCACACCCAGGCGTCGTGCAGGATGTGGGAGTGGTTGGCGAGGTATGATGCAGTGACGATAGAATGGTACGATCTCTAATTCGCCTAGACAAGAAGAACCAACGACAGACACTGAAAACAAGAAGCGAATCAATGAGCTAGCTCTGGAAGGAAAAGTATAGGAATTCAGAGTCTCGCTTCAGAACAGGTACTCGGCTCTTAGTGAGGAAAGCAACCTTAGCGTAGATACAATAAATGATAATCTGATGAGTACCATTAAGGACTGTGCAGTGGAAGTTGGAGGCAAGGTAGATAGACAGGACACTGACAAGCTTTTCTAGGAACAAAGAATCTCATTTAGAAGCGTCAAATTATGAAAGTCTCATGTACAACAGTTAAAATAGAACTGCAGTTCTTTCGAAGTTGATTAATAGGCGTAAGTTATCCGATGTAAGAAGGTATGACATGGAGAAAGTTGAACACGCTCTGAGAAACGGAGGAACATTCAAAGCATTGAAGAGGGAACTTGGGATAGGCAAAAATCGGATGTATGCACTAAGGAACAAACAAGGCAAAATAACTACCAATATGGATAGGATTGTTAAAATGGCTGAGGAGTTTACAGAGATCTGTACAGTAGCCGGGACAACCACGACCTCACTAATATAAGAACAAGCAGTAACCCAGATGACTCCCCACCAGTAATGATAGAAGAAGTCAGAAAAGCTTTGGAGAGCATACAAAGAAGTAAAGCTGCTGGTGTGGATTAGGTACCATCAGATCTGCTGAAAGATGGAGGACAGATTGTGCTAGAAAAACTAGCCAACCTGTTTACGAGGTGTCTCCTGACGGAAAGAATACCAGAGTCTTGGATGAATGCTAAAATCATTTTATTACATAAGAAAGGAAATGACTGAGACTTGAAAAATTCTGGGCCGAGCAGCCTGCTCTCTGTAGTATACAAGCTATTTACAAAGGTAATTACTAACAGAATAAAGAAAACAATAGAAATCAATCAACCAGAGGAACAAGCAGGATTTCGAATAGGCTACTCAACAATGGACAACATTCATACTATGATTCAGGTAATAGAGAAATTCTCAGAATATAGCCAACCACTATACCTATCCTTCACTGATTACGAGAAGGCGTTTGAGTCAGTAGAAATACCAGCAGTCATGCAGACCCTGCGGAATCAGGGCGTCAATGAAGCATATACAAACATCCTGGAAGAAATGTACAGTGGATCAACTGCTACCATAACGCTTCATAATGAAAGCAACACAATACCAATCAAGAAGGGTGTAAAGCAGGAGGACACAATCCCCCCAATGCTATTTACCGCGCGCTTACAGGAGGTTTTCTGAAGCTTAGAATGGGAACAGTTAGGAGTAAGAGTTAATGGAGAGTACCTTAGTAACATGCACTTTACCGATATTTCATTGCTGAGTAACTCAGGGGACGAGTTGCAACTCATGATTATGGAGTTAGACAAGGAGAGCAGAATGGTGGGTCTTAAAATTATTCTGCAGAAAACGAAAATAATGTACAACAACCTCGGAAGAGAACAGCGCTTCGAGATAGGTAATAGTGCACTTCAAGTTGTAAAAGATTATGTCTACTTAGAGCAGGTAATAACCACGGAGCCGAACCACGAGGTTCAAGTAACTAGAAGAATGATAATGTGGTTTAGCGCATTTGGCAAGCACTCTCAAATCATAACAGGTAGATTGCCGCTATCTTCAAGAGGAAGGTATATAATAGATCTATCTTGCCGGTACTCAGCAACGGAGCAGAAACCTGGAGACTTACAAAGAGGGTTCTGCCTAAATTGAATAACGACGCAGAGAGAAATAGAAAGAAAAATGGTAGGTGTAACTTTAAAAGACAAGAAGAGAGCAGAGTGAATTAAGGATCAAACGGGGGTTAAGGATATCACAGTTAAAATAAAAAGAAGAAATGGACATGGGCTGGGCATGTAGCGCGTAGACAGGGTAACTGCTGGCCATTAAGGGTGACTGAATGGATTCCTAGAGAAGGCAAGCATGTTAGGGGGAGACAGAAGGTTAGGTGGGCAGATGAGGTTAAGAAGTTTGCGGGTATAAATTGGCTCAGCAAGCACAGGACCGAGTTAACTGGCGAAACTTGGGAGATATCTTTGTCCTGCAGTGTACGTAGTCAGGCTGATGATGATGGTGATGATGATGATGATGATACACATTTTGTCATTATTGTCTGTTAGATCTCGTTAATATTGTCAAAACACGGTAAATCAGCCTTTCCCTTAATCATTTACGAGAGCGTCGTACTGGCAGACTTTGTACCGTTAGTTTGTATGCGAGGGGCTATTGGTCAGCTGCCAGCTCGTAATAAGTTCACTTGCAAGGTGACGCCGAACTGGCTCATAAAGAGTGTGCCACACTTGCTGCTATGGCTACAGAGGGCACTGACTGACACTCCCACGATTAAAATTCACATGTAAACCCAATAAAGTGGCTGCGGGAATAGCCACCATGATAGATCAGTGATAGAGCATCGAACGCGTTATTCAAAGGTCGCCGGTTCGGTTCCTGCTCACGGCAGGTTATCTGGTCAACCACTTTTCATTCTTCCCGTTTACATTAAAATTGGTCTAATAACTTTCCCCATACATTTCTTGAGAGTATTTTCTGTTACATCTCAATATATATATATATATATATATATATATATATATATATATATATATATATATATATATATATATATATATATATATTTCAATATTTATATTTATATGGGATATGGCACAACGGGAGCGTTGTCAAGAAGGATACATAAATATATTTCCCAACAGTTTCGGGAGGGGTCGTCCCTTCATCAGAGATGAGTTATACTAACATGAACTTCCAAACTTCGTTGCTGCTGCGTCCCTCTCGACTTGAAAGATGTTTGCGAGAGTGAGAGGGAACTGAAAAAAGGAAAGAAAGAAAAAACAAAACCAAAAAAGGGAAGAAAAATGACAAAAAAAGAAAAGAAAGAAAGTAAAAAAGAGGAAGAACCACTGTCAACAATGAGAACGAAACCAACTGTCCGTGTACGTCCACATACGGTTCTTATCACGTGCCGTTCACAGTTCTCGACGTGTGTCGGGCCACTCAAGATTGTCACCGCGGTGGCGGGAGGGTCCGTGACGGCGTGCGTAAAGAAAGGGTTTCCCCTAATGGGTCGGTCGGCGTGCGGCGTGCGTAAAGAAAGGGTTTCCCCTTAATGGGTCGGTCGGCTCTTTACCTTTAATCTTCATCAGTTTCTCTTCAATGGTCATAGAGTGGTAGGCGAACATAAACACTTTGTATGTGCATGTGGAAAAAAGAAAAAAGCAAAAAGGAAGAAAAAAATACAAACAAAAAACAAGAAAGGGCAGTGTGCACGTACGAGTCAGAAAAAGCAAGCATGGTCTCCAGCTATCAATCTTTGTCATCAATTTCCTCCTGGCTTACTTCTCGGAGGCAGTTGAGTTTTCCGGGGTCGTCGTTGATGCCGGCTACTAATGTTCGAAATTCGAAAATAAAATATGCCTCAGGCTGTTCGCGCTCGCGCCTGTTTGAGAAACCGGACTGCAAAACAGTTACGCTGATATTTTCAAAACTGATTATAGATCAGTTTTGATTATAGATTATCAACTGATTATAGATCAAAACTGATTATAGATCATCATAGATCAGCCACTAGAACCCAGCCGTGGTCGAGCGGTTGGGCTCTAGTGGCTGAAACACTCAAGCGGCTGGGACACTCTAGTGGCATGAACCAAAGTGAGCTACGCTGAACAAGTAAATCAAGCATTCGTCAAAGATGGCTTATTTAGGCAACACATGTTTTTTGTGGCTTTGTGGTGTGCTAACCCAGGGATTTCCAGTTCAGCGAAAGTTTTTCAGCGTTTTCTAAAAGCAACGGGTGAGCACAAGAACTTGGACCAATAATTGAATCAAGTGTAGAGAAGCCGCCGAACACTGAAATGGGTCGAACTCTCAAGTGCTTTCTAGTGGGTCTACCCAAAAAGAACGCCGCTTGGCCGTTACTGTCGCCATTTTGTATACTCGCTGTGTGCCGGCTAATTAACGCCATAACATCTTGGTGGAGAGTACTACGATCCCCTTCGATGCCCTTGGAACTACGCTCATGTACCCTGAAATCTACCATGCCACACGACGCCACTCAGCAAACGCCTCCTCCCATGCCACCCCCTCTTCCCGGTGTCCCCAGGATCCGCGATCCACCCATCTTCACTGGCGCTGATGGCACTGATGTGGAGGACTGGCTCGCCCTTTACGAGCGCGTGAGCGTCCCCAACTAATGGGACGAAGACGGCAAGCTGACCAACTTGGTATTCTACCTTACGGGTGTTGCCAGTTTGTGGTACAACAACCACGCGTCCGATTTTGCCACCTGGTCGGATTTTAAGACCGCAATCATCAACGTCTTCGGCCGCCCTGCTGTTCGCAACCTGCAATCTGAGCAGCGCTTACGCGAACGTTCTCAGGAGGCTGGTGAGTTATTCACCAGCTATATTGTGGACGTACTGGACCTATGCAACAAATCTAATCGCACCATGTCCGAGTCTGACAAGATGCGGAACATCAAGAAAGGCATTGACGATGATGCCTTCACGATGCTGCTCGCCAAAAATCACGGCACAGTGACTGAGGTCATCACACTGTGCCAGAGCTACGAGGAGCTCCGCCGGCAGCGTTCAATGACCCGACGCTTTCCACAACGAGCTGCAACGCTTGCTGGCTTAGAGGCCAGTTGTGGCCAAGGGGCGTTGATGGCAGACCTAAAGTACTTCATCCGTGAGGAAATCGCGCGTCAGTTCTCGCTCCTGCCATTTGCCACCAACCGGCTGTTCAACAATCGGCTACTACCCTTCTCTCTCCCATCCGTCGCGCGATTGAACAGAAAATTGCGGAGATAATGCCTGCGTACCACCCCCACAGCCTCCGGCTCCTGCGCCCCTGAGTTACGCGCAAGTGGTCGCCAGGCCGCCCCAAGTCGTTCCAGCACCCGCTCCTCTGACCTACGCCGAAGCTGCCGCTCGACCTCCGTCCTTTGCAGCGGGTATGCCGGCTACGTATTTTGACGTAACTCCTCAGCCTCAGTCCACCATGCAGCCACCGTTCCGCGCATCGGCCCTTGCGACATGGGTGAGACCTACCCCGGTGAACAGATGGCGCACACCCGACAACCGGCCCATCTGCTTTGCGTGCGGTTACGACGGTCACGTGGCCCGTTATTGCCATCGCGCACAGCCGGCTCCAATTCCTTCACCTGTTGCTGGCCAACTCAGCCGCCCTAATCGCGAAGAACCGCCGTCTTTGCCACCTCGGTCTCGCCCAGGTCCATCTCGAAATCGCCGTCTCCACGACGTCGTTTCCTGTCCCCCATGCGCCCAAGTGTGGCTGCTCATGAGCGGGAAAACTAGTCGTCGCAGTCCCAGAGGCAATGACTGCGACGCTATCGCATTGTGAAAGCCTTCAGAGCCACCCACCTAATGTCATTGACGTGCTTGTGGACGGTGTTCATGCATCTGCTCTTATTGACACTGGAGCTGCGGTATTAGTTATGAACAAAAACCTTTGCCGCTTGCTTCGAAAAGTGACGACGCCGATTTCTGGGTTGTCCCTTCGTACCGCTAGCTCACATCGTATTCATCCTACAGCAGGCTGCAAAGCTCGCGTTGTCGTTCAGGATGCTCTGTATGTGGCCCAATTCATCATCATTCCTGCATGCTCTCATGACGTCATCTTGGGATGGGATTTTCTCTTCCGCAACGACGCCGTCATTCATTGTGCCGCCGCCGAAATTGAACTCTCGCCCTTCTCGCATTTGACGCCAGAAGACAGTCCCTCGACACTGAGCAAGATTCTCGTGAAAGACGATACTATAGTGCCTCCAAGCTCGACGATGGGTGTATCGGTCTACTGCACCGGTCTCTCCCACACAATTGTACTTGTTTCGCCATCCGACCGTGCTTCCAGAAGGAAAGGGTTGCTAGTACCTTTCGCGACCGTGCAAATCACCCAGGGCAACGCCACCATTTTCGGGACCAACCTATCTCCGTACAGTGTTACCTTGGTTCGAGGGAAATGTCTCGGCGGAGTGGAATCAGTCGACGACGCACAAGTCCTGGACGTACCCGAAGACTCGCGTTGTCCCGATTCGCGTACCATCAGTGCTGTTTCCACTTCTGACCCATCATCTCGTGATGTATTTGGCCCATACATTGATAACAACCTTACGTCAGTACAGCGTTCCCAGCTTCCAGACGTGTTGCAAGAATACCGTTCTTCTTTCGAGGTCGGGCGAAGTTCTCTCGGTCGCGCGTCCACTGTTACGCATTGTATCGACACTGGTGCCCATCCACCATTATGGCAACGTCCATGCCGCGTGTCGCCTGCTGAACGCCGAGAAATTGACGAGCAGGTTGACGATATGCTCCGACGCGACGTCATTCGGCCGTCGAATAGTCCAGGGGCGTCTCCCGTTGTCCTTGTTGCGAAGAAAGATGGTTCTGCGCGGTTCTGTGTAGACTACAGGCGGCTCAATAAGATCACTCGCAAGGATGTCTACCCGCTGCCGCGCACTGATGACGCAATCGACAGTCTTCATGGAGCCCACTTTTTTTCTTCTCTCGATCTGTGCTCGGGGTACTGGCAAGTACCCCTGGCTGATGACGCTCGACTGAAGACTGCCTTCATCACACCCAACGGCTTGTACGAATTCAACGTCATGCCGTTTGGTCTGTGTAATGCACCTGCGACATTTGAGCGCATGATGGATGCCGTTCTGCGCAACTTGAAATGGCACACGTGCTTGTGTTACCTCGATGACGTTGTTGTCTTTGCTGCAGACTTCCCCACGCATCTCCAACGTCTAAAAGAAGTTTTCGCACGTGTGAGCAATGCCGGCTTGCAACTAAATCTGAAGAAGTGCTGCTTTGCAGCACGGCAACTCACCTACCTTGGGTACGTCATGTCCAAGGATGGCATTCTTCCTGACCCAGCAAAGCTTCGGGCCGTGGACGAATTCCCAAAACCTGCGTCCGTCAAAGAACTGCGTAGTTTTGTGGCCCTGTGCTCATACTTCCGACGCTTCATACAAAATTTTGCCACGATTATATCACCGCTGACGAAGCTCCTTGGAAGTAACTGGCCCCTCAATTTGTGGTCGTCAGAGTGCGACGACGCGTTCTTGAAGCTTCGCCATTTGTTGACGTCTCCTCCCATTTCCTGCCACTACGACCCTACGGCCCCAACGGAGGTGCACACGGACGCCAGTAGTGTGGGTCTCGGCGCTGTTCTGTCGCAGCGCAAACCCGGGTTCCCTGATTATGTCGTGGCATATGCAAGCCGTACGCTCACGAGAGCCGAGACAAACTACACCGTCACGGAAAAAGAGTGCCTGGATGGTCTGGGCCCTTACAAAGTTTCGACCTTATTTGTATGGTCGCCCATTCGATGTCGTCACCGACCATCATGCACTATGCTGGCTCTCATCATTGAAGGATCCCTCAGGCCGCCTCGCCCATTGGTCTCTTCGCTTACAAGACTACGACATCCGCGTGCTCTACCGCAACGGACGCCAGCATGCTGACGCCGACGCCCTCTCACGCTCCCCGCTGCCTGAAGCTGACGTGCTCTGCTCAGTATCCTCGGTTGCTGTTTCTGCCATTGATGTTGACATCATCGCTACCGAACCGCGAAAGGATAATTGGATCGCCCAACTGATCGACTTGCTTTCTGATCCATCCGCAACACCATTCACGCGTGCCTGGCGTCGTCGAGCTCACCACTTTGCCATTCGTGACGGCCTCCTACACCGACGCAATCACGATGCCCATGGCCGGCAGTGGCTAATCGTGATACCCCGCAGTCTGCGGTCAGAGGTATGTGAATCCTTCCATTCTGATTCACAATGCGTGCACTCTGGGGTATTCAAAACCCACCATCGGATTAGACAACGCTACTTCTGGCGCGGGATGTACCGCTACGTCCAGCAGTTCGTTCGCTCCTGTCTCGCTCGCCAACGCCGCAAACCAACCGCACACATGTCACCGGTCGGTCTGCAACCGTTGCCTTGCCCTGACCGTCCGTTTGGGCGCATAGGTATCAATTTGTATGGACCACTACCTCTGACGTCCACTGGCAACCGCTGGGCCATCTTCGCCATAGATCATTTAACGCGATACGCCGAAACCACCGCTCTCCCTGCGGCTACTGCGCGTGATGTTGCGTCCTTCCTACTGCATTGATTCATACTGCGCCACGGTCCAGCCCAGGAGCTTCTCAGCGATCGAGGCCGTGTCTTCTTGTCAGAAGTCGTCGACGCCATTCTCACTGAGTGTCATTCTGTCCACCGCAAAACTACTGCTTACCACCCGCAGACGAATGGTCTGACCGAATGCTTTAACCGCACCCTCGGCGACATGCTGTCGATGTACGTCACCGCCAACCGCACGAATTGGGATACTATACTGCCCTTCGTCACCTACGCCTACAACACCACCCCTCAGAGCACGACTGGTTTTTCACCTTTCTTCTTGCTGTACGGAAGGCACCCGTCACACACCATCGACACGATACTCCCGTACACACCGGATCCATCTGAGTGTACACCTATTTCCGAGACCGCCAGGCTTGCCGAAGAGTGTCGCGAGCTTGCCTAGACGTTTACGACGCAAGAGCAAGAGCGGCAGAAGAGTATTCGTGATGGCTCCGCCACTACTGAGCCCACGTTCCTTCCCAGTTCTCTTGTATGGCTCTCAATTCCGACCGCTGTAGCTGGCCTTTCTTCCGAACTGCTCCCGAAGTATGAAGGTCCCTACCGTGTGATCAAGCGCACATCTCTAGTCAACTATCTTATTGAGCCAATTGAACCATCTTCCGACATGCGCCGTCGTGGGTGCGACATAGTCAACGTGGAGCGCCTGAAGGCTTACTATGACCCGCTCGTAGTGACAAGCTGTTAGGTCTCCAGGCGGCTCCCTCTTCTACCACGGGGTAATTGTAGAGAAGCCGCCGAACACTGAAATGGGTCGAACTCTCAAGTGCTTTCTAGTGGGTCTACCCAAAAGGACGCCGCTCACGCGGAGAGTCCGTGCTTGGCCGTTACTGTCGCCATTTTGTATACTCACTGTGTGCCGGCTAATAAACGCCGTAACACACGTATTAATTTTGCATGAGTACAGATGAGCAAGCCCAAGTCTCCGCAAGCCAGACTGAACTGAACGATATGCAGTGTCACTTGACTAATTGGTGAACACAGCAGCTAAGCTCCTGTCGAAAAAAATGGGTTTATTGAAAGGCTTGAATTCGATTTGGCTCGGCTACGTTGTTTCAGCTACTTTTACCTTTGGCAACTAGTTCAAATGATGTCAAATGTTTATAGACCACTTTTTGCTTATGAAATTCTTGTAGCTGTGGTTTAAAATTTTGTGAGTTTTTACTTCTAATGATGTGACTCGAATACACGTGATGGACTAAATGCTTCTAAATATTATTATAGAGAATGTAGATGGAGGCAGCGTTTTGACAAGTAATCTTTTATTCGTCAAGGCAATGCTGTTGCTCTCAGAAGGACAAGTGAACTCGCCGAAACACTGTTTCAAGTGAGGTTCTTTCTCGAAGAACTTCTGATCGCTTCAAGGCTCTTCGTTCCTCTGAACTTCAGTCTTGTTTGTTGCTCAATTTGTACGCCCGTTGTCATAACAAACGTGATTGGTCAAATATGTGTCCTCTCCACGATTATTGATGATTTTAACATTGGTTCAGATATATTGGGTTCAACGTTTTCTCGTTACGTCCATATGACAATTGTAAATCGAAGCTGCATCTATAGATTGACACTTTCACACTACGTGTATGTTCCTGTTTTTATGCAAAACATGCAATAAAAAAGCATTTCATTTGTGTCAATTGAGTTTCATCTTACTGTGAAATCAGTTAGCCTAACTTTTGCCCCTCCAGAAACACGAACAAACTTTTAAAAAAGAATACCAAAATTTTATGGCAGCATTGCCCAAGCGGCCAGCGGACTTGCAAGAAGGCATGAGCGCATTCCGCTTGCATGCGAAGTGAGAAAAGAGGGCTTCAGCGGCAAGGCTTCTTCTCTCAGTTTTTGTCCTTTCCCTCTACTTGGCAACCTAACCAGCCACGTCATGAAAGAAACTTGCTGTTCGTAATTTATTTCTAGTAGGATGCCCGGAAACCACCAGTGGTGAAAGCAGCGCTTCCGCTGCTGAGAGCGAATACATGGGAGGTACAAGGAGTTTCCGCCCCCTGATTATACTGTGGAATACTAAAAGAACCTATGCATTGTGCCACCTGTCTTTCCAGCTCTTCCTCAAAAAACAAGCAGCCATCGTGGATGCATTCGGTGATGGGCGATGTGACTCTCCTGGCTACAGCGCCAAGAATCTCACGTACAGTGGGCTTGCCATGCCGAATGGCTGTATTTTAAACACTGAGCTGGTGCAAGTTGGAGAGTTAAACCTGCAGTGCTACTAGTACACTTTTCCAGAGCTAACAAGAAACCTCTTGCTACACTTTTGTTCACCGTCACCCGAAGTCACCTACAATGTCGCCCTGGAAAATCGGGGACTTGCTAAGTGCCTCACTTCTGTTGAGAATCTAGGCAACCACATACGCTTATTGACAACTAGTACCATATGTTTGTGCACAATTTGCAAGTGAATCTCAGAATTATTAAGGTAATAAACCAAATCTTTATGTGAAAACGGTAGATTACTCTTTCAAGAAGGAATGTTGGATGCAAGTAGGGGGATGGTAGTTTAACACTCTTGTAGCAAGCACTGTGTGCGCCCATGAAAGAAGGTCCAAGGGACTTATTAGGCATAATTTTTTCCAAATCGACATCCTAGTGTCAAGCTATACTGCCGCAAGCACAAGGTAAACATGCCACACTGGTGTGATGTTTTACACGTTCGTAAAGATAAGCATGTACACTGTTTATAAAGTTGGTGTGGCACATGTAAAGTAATTTGGCCCACTCGGATAAATTACCTAAAAAGGCTGATACTTACACATGACTAACATCTTGAAAACTGGCTTTTTAAATTGTAATCATGGTAGACGCACTTGCAACTTGCAAGTTTCCTCTTGCATGCATGTTATAATTACCATATTGAAGACAACCAGCAATAACATACTACCTTATAAGAAATCCTGGGGCTAGTGTAACTTTGAAAAATTTCTACCGAAAATTTGCTGAAACAATGGTATTTCATTCTTCATATTTGTAGCAAAAAAAACTTGTGCAGACATAATTAATAGACTCATACACAATACGAGCACTGGTTCTACGTATGTGTTCCTTATGTCCGCATCTGTTTTTTTTTCTACGAATATGAATACAAGTGACGACTTAAAACAACTAGCCGCCATCGCCACTTTGGCTGCTCAAACATGTTTTTACAGTACAAGCGAGCGCATCCCCAAATACTTTCAGTAGCGACATTGCTCTCAAAAAAAACTTTTCTATTTTAAAGTTCACTATAACAAGCGGAGCTGACAATGAAATTTCTGTCATTTGCGCTTTGTTATGCTATCACATTGAAAGCAAGTCCCTGTACTGTACATAAAAATCCGATACCTGGCAGTGTAGTTTAAATAAGGTAAATGATGAGGCATGTAATCTGAGGGTTGTAGGTTTGGTTACTACAGGTGCAAAGCTGCCTTTTTTCACACTTATGTCACAATTACTAATACAGTACTAATAAAAGCGCACAATTACCATATTCTATACATTTCTTGGTTTCCCTATTAGCTAGTTTTCAATAATTTTATATAAAGAGTCTTAAAGGTGACCCTTCACTTTTTGTAATGCCCCCACTGCTGAGGAGCTTTCAGCTGGTGCAGCTAGTAATAAGAGTTCAAAAAGGGGCTGCGCACCTGGTACCGAGTGTTGGCTGTATATAGAACAGATGCACTTCTAACAAACTGTGGCACTTCAGATGACAAGTGATGACATGGTAATAGTTAAACGAAAAATTCTTCTGAACAAGCGTGCCATAAATATATGCTAAAAGCAGAGCCACAAGAGAAATATAAGATTGTAACCATGCCACAGCATACGTGCTTCTCATTTACCTGGTCGTTGCCAGCTGCACCAAATAAATTTTTTTATTGTCACACGAACCCCTACCCTACCCCCCCCCAATTTGTGGATTTGTATCTTTCATGAGGTAGGTTGATCTATCATCAAGTAAATATTGTAATTACTTTTATCTTGTAATGTGTCCTTGCATGATAGTGACTTTGTCTCTCTTCACTATGCAGACTATTTCAAGAGTTGTTGGAACATGCCATGGACCTCCTTGAACTCTCATCATATAAGGACCGCTTCACAAGCAATGAGGCAGCAAAGTCATGGCTTATATCCCTTACCTATGAATGGCCATCTAAGGAGGAGCTCATTGCTCAGAGGCACACTTACACGCTTTCCAACATCATCGACCTCGAATCAGCGACATGCATTCATTCTGTTGATGCTGGTTTTGGTTCAATGCCCCAAAACAGTGATGCAATAATATTGAGGTATGCTATAGTGAAGGATTCGAAGTATTTCGGTCACATGACGTTCTTCAACATGCACCTAAATCTACGTACAAAGCCGCAACCATTTTCGCCTCCACTGAAAATGCAGCCGCCACGGCAGAGATTCGATAAAGCGTCTTTCGGGTTATTAGTTCAGTATCACGTCAACTAGACCCCCATGGCGGGTGGCACAGCATCAAAAGCTTACCATCAAACTCGCATTAAATCTATTTTTACATGTGTGTGTTCTGGCTGGCAGCACACAGACAGCCATTGTGTGGATCGAATGAGGGGGCTTCACTGGATTAAAGCAACGTCAAAAGCACAGTGAAACAGAGAAAATGCACCCGTAGAGACGAAGCAGCTCAATGAGCTCAAGCTCTATGAACCACAGTGAAGCGAAGTGCCGAGTCCCGATTCTCGAACGAGGTCCTCACCACGTCGTCCAGGTAGAAGGAGACGCGGCGCAAATTTTTTTCCGGGTCCCACTGGTATAAGGCTGCTACTCGGTTCTACGTCTCGAGCTAGGTATCCGGTTTTTCAAATGAAGATTCGTGGATGATGGGCAGCTCCTTTCGCTGCTAAATTGCGACTAAGGTGGGCGTTGGTACAGGGTTGCCATAGTTGATGCTGTAGTGGTGTTGGCATTTGGTTTGCCACTGTTAACGGTTAGAGCTCTGTACTCCAGGGGCAGATCTTGTTGCCGGCGGCTTGCTCGCAGGTCGAGGTTGGCGGGGACGTTTGGTTCACGGTTGCGGCTTGGCTCTCGACTGGAGGAGGGCGTTCGGTACACGGACGGGAGGCACCTCCCCTAGACGCTCCGGGGTCGTGGTGTGAATAAAGGAAGAAAACTACATGCCGAATAACAAACTGTTTATGCGAGCCGAACTTGTGGCCACTTAACAATAAAATTAGATTACAGCGAGACACCGGCACTGGTAGCAGCAATCAGAGCTTCGGCCATGGATCAACTGACAAGCGGCGAATCGTGTCAAAATTTAAACCTTTGCCATCGAATATCCTAGCGTTATCACTAGCGGTGACGTAGGCTCTCGAATAGTCTGCATTGTTGACGAAGTGGGCGTAGTCTTAACAGAAAGATCCACTACAGCCTTGAAGCCTCTCGAACATCGTAGGCACGCTTTGCGCTGAACGTATTATGAAGGGGTGGTAAAAAAACATGAGGAAAGGAACGTGGCAATATCTGCTTTTATTAGAATCAACCAAGAAACATGAAATTTTGAATATGGCATGTCTAATCAATGCACCAACGATTAGTGATGTGTGAATAAGGAAAAAGACTCGTTCGAGAAACAACATAATATCGAACTTTTCGCTGACGTTTACTGACGTCCTGCGAAATTAGCCTCATATATATACCCTGTCTGTTCATCAACCCAACACTATCTATCTTAGCACTGCATTAAAAGAATAACAGAGGTAATTCAAGAAGAGTTCACTTATGATTTTTTCGCAGTGCAAGCGACCTCTGGGCTGCTCAACGCTCGCTATATCACAAATTATTGTTCACTGCCTAGAACCACCACACCACTAAGATTCCCACAGCTCCCATCTGTCGATGACAACCTTCGTTCCTTCTCGTAGTCGCCCGTGATACCCAAAAGTACACAGAACGATATCCTTTTCTCGAACGCTGTCGAAGCCTTCACACAATCCTCACTGCACTGGCTTGGTGGGCGCCGTGTTGGTTAGTGGGGAACGACGGCCGTCAGGTGTCGTAGCTGCCTACGTCATTTTATCAACAGCCAATAAAAGCCGCTGAGCGATGCGCCGGAGCAACAGCACAGCAATTACTAGAGTGCAATCAGGGCATTGGCCGCGTTTTTCACCGGTTAACAACGTCCGTCACCGACCAGAGGAAAACAGTGGAAAACGACGAATATATATGCTCCGGTAAATTTCAGTTTGAAAAAAGTTACCGGAGTGGAGCAGAAGCATCATCCCGCGATCACTCCTAGCTGGGTATATATCTGTTTACGGTGTGTGCGAAGGAAGGCGCATTCCTTCGTACTAATATCAGCTTGTTTGCAGTCACACCTGTATGGCATGCAGACTCGCCTGCATACATCTTTTTCTGCTGTTTGAACTAAACATTTCTTATATGAAATACGTCATCACGATGATCAGGTGAAGTTGAGTAATTCAATAAAAAAATAGCTCAGTGGTGTGCTGATGGCAAATGACTATAAATAGTGACAAAACTGTATTTATGTCCATTAGCAACAAGGTGTCTAAGTTTGATTTGCAATACCATTTTAATAATGTGGCACTACGAAGGGGTAACCAGTACAAATACCTTGGTATCACAATTTCATCTGATCTTAGTTGGACAGAGCACGTGCGTCAAGTGTCCAAAAAAGCGATGAGCAAAGTATTTTTTATTAAACGGGCCCTGTCATTCGCCCCACATAAAACGAAGCGTCTTGCTTACGTCACATTTGTCCGCCCGGTCTTAGATTATGCTAATAATATGTGGTTCCCTCACACCGTGAATAGTATCGCTATACTGGAAAGGGTTTAGTGGAAAGCAGTGCGCTTTATCTCTAACAGATACGGACGCAACGACTCACCTACTGCTCTACTACATCGTGCTGGTCTAGCCAGCCTTGAAAGTCGTGCAAAATTTTTCGGCTCAAATTTCTTTATCGACTTTTACACAGATCATCCCGCATAAGCCCAGATCTTTACTTGAGCTTACGTGATGCCAGACCGACGAGGCGAAGCCATGCATGGGAACTCAAAGAATACTCATTTAGTATTATTACTTTTTCCTATTCGTCCTTCCTGCGCATAATTCGAGAATGAAACACACTGATTCCAGTCATTTCATAGCAGCCAACATTAGAAAACTTTATGAAACAAATTGAAGGCACTGATCTATTCTAACCTAGTTAGCATGTACAGTGATCACCTGTTTTTTCTTCACGCAGTCCTTCCTGTTTCCAATTGTCATACTAAAACACTTGTCAGCATATATTTATTGTTTAATACGGTTCCTTGATAAAAATACTCGAACTGTGTTTTCTTTTTTCTGTGCTTCGTTTCTTCTCGACTCCTGTTTCTTGTTGGTGTACCATTGATGCACTTTTTACTTGGTTATCGTTCAAATAACTATGTATGATTCTTCTATGCCCTACTGCTGTGTTCAGTACGTGATTATGTGTTCTTTATCATTCTGCTTTGAAACGTCGAAAGTTGTGGAAGTGATGCTCACCCCTGTTATAATCCCCATGGGGGATTGACAGTAATCTGTAAATAAAAATAAATAAATACAATGAGGATAGTGTGTAGTACTTTTTGGCACATGGGCCAATCGATAGCCAAGGAGCGCCATACCAGTGCACAGGATATGTGAGCAATGATAAGGTATGTGCCTGTGTAGGGTCCTCAAAATTCCTCGCGGTTAGATTGAAATAATAACAATGGCGTGAATTATGTGCACTCAGAGTGAATCATGAAAAATCGTCATCATAAAACATTAATGCAGCTGCAGCCACCACAGCCGCGATCTCAGTAAAGAGCTCGTACTATGGATTACCTTATTGATATTGATATGTTGAGTTTAACGTCCGAAAACCAGCATATGTTTAGAAGAGACACCATAGCGGAGGGCTTCGGAAACATAACCACCTGGAGCTCAACGTGCACCACAACTTGAGCACACGGGCCTACAGCATTTGTACCTCCATCAAAACTACGGATCACCTCGGAATATGAAGTGACTATGTAAGTTATTTTGAAGGGAAACAGTGAATAAAGTTAGAATGAAAAGGGGTTCATGACTTTCATGACTAGGAGGGCACGATGCACGTGCCGGATGCTGGAATGTGGCGTATGATCGCCAGACCGCCGATGGTGTGCATTCGTGCCACGTTCACCTACGGTATTCGAGAAAAATACTTGTAACACTGGACCCGAGCCGTAGTGGTCAGTCACGGAAGACTAACTGTCATTGTGTGTTGGGGCTTCGAACTGCGAAGATTGCGAAGGTCAGTGCCACTACAGCGATGGAAGCAGTGCACTCGCCCGGTTCTGAGGCTGTTGGCGAAGAGGCTCCGGAAGTGGCCGTAAATCTTGGAAGACTTGAGTGAGGCTGCCCGGACTTGCCACAACCTTTTACTGCAATTACTGGTGGGCCTACAGCTCTGCCAAGTCAAGCCAGAACGATTGCGCCCCACACCACAGTCAAGATGCCGTTGACAAGACAGGTGGAGCCTGACTGATCCAGAATAGACGACAAAGACTGGAACCAACAGCGAATCAGGTCGACGAGTGTAGGAACTTGGAGAGGACGTCGACAGCGTCGACGAACCATCGACATGGCAAGAACATCGAGTGCGTGGCAACGTGACGATAATTGTGAGAACGTTTTGTTAATGAAACGCGATGGTGGTTCAGGATTAGCAGCTAGGACTAGAGGCATAAACTTGGCTACACTCAGTTTTCATTTTGATGTGTGCCCATGTCGAATTTCTCGCACAGTGTCTGCAATTTATTCCACTGTAGGCTGCGCCAAACGCAACAGCTTTCGCAGCCCTTTCCGCACAATCGCTCGGATCGTTTCACGCAGGTCTTCAAGGTCAATGGCTTGAGCAGCAGCGCAGTCGGGAGTCAGGCGATAATTATACTGTCTGGTGCGCATGCCCAGGGTCTTTTCAATAGTGGTTGCCTCCGACACGAATTCTTGGACGGTGTTTGGTGGATTCCTAATAAGTTCAATGAAGAGGTCCTGTTTGACCTCTCGCACGAAAAAACGAACTTTCTTTTCCTCAGACATATCCGGGTCAGCGTGACGGAATAGGCGGGTCATTTCTTCTATGAAAATGGCAACATTTTCATTTGGTAGCTGAACCCGGGTCTCTAGTAGAGCAGCGGCCCTCTCTTTGCGAGCGACGCTCGCGAACGTTTGCAGTGCAGGAATGCTCCACAGAAGCCTTCCCACGTTTAAGGTCAAACTCCCGATTTTCGAGCCAGGTGCTTGCGTTGTCTTCTAGGTAGAAGTACACATGACGGAGCTTTTCCTAAGTGTCTCAAGGATTGAGGGCAGCCATGCGGTCGTATGTTTCTAGCCAAGTCTCCGGGTCTTCAAACGATGACCCACGGAAAGTTGGTGGTTCCCTGGGTTGATACAAGACGATCGTGGACTGGGACGCTGCGGTTGTCATTTTTGCCGAAGTAGAGGTCATGACCTTAGTCTTCTGCGCCTTGTCTTGTAGAGGCCCGTACTCCAGTTGTAAACCTTGCTGCTGCTGGCTTGTTCGCAGATCCTGGTTGGCGTCGGTGTCTTCTCCGTGACCTAGGCTGGGTTCACGGCTTGACGGGGACGTCCGGTACATGAACGAATTAGCACCTCAACCAGATGTCACGGGGTCGTGACGTGGTCGCAGACAGGAGGCAGAATGGTCAGATCAAACTATTTATTTGGGTGAACCTGTGCCCTCTAAACGGCAAGTAGAGTTACGGTAGCACACTTCCACAGAAAGCGGGGAGCAGTGTAAGCCGTCGATCAACTGACAAGCGGCGAAGCGCGTCGGCATTTATACACTTGCTATCGAATATTCTAGCATTATCGCTGATGGTGAAGTAGCTCCAAGAATAATCTGTACAGTTCGCGGAGTGGGCGTGATCTTATCGAAAAAATCTACTACAGTCCTGAAGCTTCTCGAAGACTGCAGGCGCGGTTTGCGCTGAGAATTGCGTAGTGTATTGGGGTCCTAACAGGACTTGAGAAAGGGAACGTGACATTATTGCTATTGAGATTATTTGAGCGCCGGAGAGAGTGTTTCACTTTCGATTTTCGACTTAATTTCTATTTTTTGTGATAAAGGGTGCTCATTGCACCACGCTTTTCTTCATTCTCTCTCCATCCAATCTCTCGCAAGTGCTCCTAGGAATAATCGTGGCGCCTACTGATGAGCATTACAGGATTTATTGGGAGCTGCTGTAGGTAGGGTAATAGAAGGTGCTTTTTTAGTGCAATGAACACCTTCCAGTGGACAAGGATATGAAGAGCCTAAAGTGGTTCTCGAAATTACTTACACAATGGTGGATTCCCAGCAGACAGAAGTTATGATTGTGTAGAGTATGTACGTCACGTTCTTAGCTTTGTAACTTTGTGTGTTGTGATATCGACAGTGGCGAACAATTTATTCATTTATTTACTTCTTCATTTATTTACAGTATCTGCAGGCCTATAGTTAGGCCCTAGCGGGAGGGCAAAAATAATCAATAATATAAAGTTGTACACTGTCGCATTACATCATCAGACGACTTATAGAGCTCATACCCAGCTATGTTACGGCAGATAAACAGTGAAAACATGCAGCAAAAGTCTACAAATAATTCACTCGCCCAATGCCAACACGATCTAATCACATATCGTTCAAAACAAAACAATACAAAAAAGCTTCAAATTGTTTCTCTATATCTTCAAATGGAAAAGCACTTTCTGGTAAAGAGTACCAGTCGGCAATATTCCTAGGAAAAAAGTGTTTTTTTTTTACAAAGCAGTAGTACGAGCAACAACAGGCGCCAGGGAATAACTCTGGTTATGTATTGTTTTCTTGAAGATAGTCGTTTCACACAGTTGGTCGAACTTTTGGTATTTTACCAGAAAGAATTTTATGCAGAAACGTTAACCAGTTAATTTTCCTTAGATATTCCAATGTTTGTATGTCATTACATTTCACAATTTGTGTTGGCGAATCATGTCTTTTATATTTGCTAAAATTGAATATGACCGCTTTCGTTGAGCTTTTTCAAACAAGACAACCTATTTTACACATTGAGGGTCCCAAACAACCAAGGTGTATTCAAGCTTTGATCTAATACAAACGTTGTAAGCCAATAATCTGGTCTTCTTCGTGGAACATGTAACTTTCCTTTTGAGAAACCGCAGTTTCAAGCAGCCATGCAAATGCTTGCAATGTAACCTGACCATGTAAGTGTTTTCATCCAAGTCACTCCTAGGTACTTGTAATTTTCTACTTCTTTGAGTGGGTTATTGCCGAGACAATAGGTGTGAAGGCTGAGAGCTTGCTTTGTTTTTATTCGCGAGAGAACTGTTTTGTCACTATTAGGTTCCATGCCCCAGTTTTGGCACTATATTCTATACATTTATGAGGTTGCTGAATTAACACGTGGTCATTTACACAACATATTTCTTTAAAAAACAACCCAATCATCCGTGAATATTTGAAAAAAATATGTCCTTATGTATGACGTCTACAAAATTGATAACAAAAATTAAGAATATTAAGAAGCCTAACACGTTACCTTGTGGCGCACCAGAAGAAACACGTACAGAAGAAGCACAACCCCTGACCTTAACAAGTTGATTTCGGTTTTTTTTAATAGGCAAGTGTTATGTTCCTGAAGGAAGCCCAATATTTTCAAGTTTAGAGGGACCCTAGAGTCAAATAACAATTTACTTTAGAGGGAAAACTCAATGTATGACATCTAAAACGGCCATATTATCAACTACAGTGCCCTAACTACCGAGGAATACTGGTAAATGCACAAGATCACAAGCGCCACAGTAAGACATTTTCAAAATAACTTTAGTGACATCAGACGCACTGCCTAGAATTATTCTTTAGTAATTTATCTAACTGCACTAAATAAAAAACCTTCCGTGTATCAAGAGACGCAATAAACTTGTTCGTTTCTGGTTGACTCATAAAAAAAAGAACCGCCGGACGTTACTATGGCGAATGGCGCGAGTGCTTCAAAAATTCAATTTTCACGTGGTTACGTGGGACAGGTGATGCCATATAGCGGAGCGAAGTTGAAACAAAAGCTCCTGCAATCTTGAAGCCAATGGCGGGAAATTGATCAATAGCCATTGTTTCTGCTGTGGCTCCCGTTGCTTTCGGTCCGCTGCTACTAGCGCAATAAATCCGGGCAACGTTGTGCACGGCAACAGTTACGTGAAATGGTCTGGTCGGTCCGCTTCTGGAGGTGGGTAATTTGATGTGCGCTAACCCAGTGTGGAGCTCTAGAAAGTGATTTTATTTCAAAATACGCCCTTCCTTGGCACAAAAGTAACGCTACGAGGTTTCTACACCATTTCAACAATCAACGTCGACCTAATAGTTGGCTTTCTTGTCTCTTTAAACTAAAGTTTTCCTTGAGATACACTGTCAATGGCCTTACTAAAATATAAAAGCACACATAAATCTGCCCAGGTATATCTAAAACCTCCCTACTGAAAAATTCCGTATGAAATCTTACGGAAAACATATGGACTCCGTACGATTTCCTTATGAGCTATAAAGATACGGATATTTATGGAAACATACGGAAGTTGTATGGCGTATACGGAAAACTTTTTAAGGAAAATATGGTAGGATACGAAAATTACATGGAACATATGGAAAATTTCTTATGGAAGATATGGAAGGATACAGAAGTCATGTGGTATATACGGAAAATTACTTCGGAAAGTATGGAAAGATGTGGAAATAAGGAAAGCTTTATGGAGTATACGGAAGCTTCCTTAAGGAAGTTCTATGGAGCATACGGAAATTTTCTTACGGAAATAAAGAAAAATAAGAAGTGCGAGCAGACTAATAAGACTGGAGATGTTCATGTCACTAGATTCAAACCGGCAGTCTGAGATACGAATACCATTCGATCCGTGGTGGTACTACACCGTGTTCAGAAAAAGTAATGTCATTGTGATTGTACGTGATGTTGCAATGTCGACAATTCAGAAATAAATGGCCGTAAAAATTGAAGAAGTAAAATGTAGATTGATAAAAAAGTGAATATATACAGAAATAATTAGTCAGGTGCCAAAATGACGAGCACATAAACGAAAAAAAACGTCTACAGGACGAGTGCTCACTTGCAAAGTTTATTCTTTGAGTTATTGTTCTTAAAACATGCTAATTCGCTAAATAAATACGCAGAGAAATTTTATACCGCAGAAAAAATGGTGACCATGAGCCAAGACGACCCGCTGAACCAGTATACACACAGACGATAACATAACCACAAGCAACACGGCGTGCGTGGCGTGACAAAAAAAAACTCAATGGCAAAATGAACGTCTCGGGTCTATTCAGGTTTTTTAGAACGCGAAGTAACAGATGAACACCTGGTTTCTTGTAGTGCGACCGCACACATGTCGAGCTACTTTGTTATTAGCTTTTATGCAAGTTATCAAGAGAGCAAATTTAAAATACAGGTGCATGAAGCAAACTTGCCTCTCTGCTTTACTTTACGATAGGCAGTGAATCTTCATGCACATGAATATTGCCTCTGTGAAGTACACAGGAAAATGAAGTAGAACAGAAAAAAAGAGAGGAAGAAGACAGAAGAAAGGCAGGTAGCTCAACCAGGTTGATGATTTGCTGACCTACAGCGTAGGTAGGGGTAGAGAGAGTGGTCGGAAAAATAATTAAGTATGAGAGCACAACTGATATGTACGGACACATAATGGTGCTTATCATTGATGCTCGGATGGTCGTGTATAAAGCTGGGTCCTTTTGAGATTTTCAAAAGCATTGTTTCAGACCACCATGCAGATTACGCTTCAATTGTAGTGCTACATAAGACACAACTTATGGGCCAGCTTTAATGAATAAGAAGATTATAGGTGAAACAAATGCTTTGAAATATATCATATGGCTGCATGGACACATACAAGCAATGTAAAACGCAATAAAGTGAGTACGCATGAGCTTCTCTTGACGCTTCAGTTCTACATGGAGGCTTCAACTGTGCTGCAAGGAAATTTAACCAATGTTTGTGTGTGCAACAGTGTCCAATTTAAACTACCTATATGTATATCTAAAATTCCTACTGCTAGTTAAGCTACGTAGCACTCCGAAACTCTTCCTTTTATTAAGGGCAAGTTTTCAAACAATCAACATTATTCATTTTCTGTCTCATGACTTCGTGCCCGCCATTCTTGGTTTGGCTCGATCACAATTGTGCAGCCCTTATTTTGGAGGAATCAAAAAACATCAACCAAAATATATTTTGAAACTGCTTCCCGGTGATATTGCCTTCACTCAACTGCCACAGCTTGAGATGAGTCATAGCAAGTCTCGCGCATACCTAGGGCCTACCCTTGAAGAAGCTGGTCCGGCTGTGAAACGCTCAGTTTTTTCTCAAATTAATTTTTTGGTTTGAGTTTTCTCACTCCTCGAGTCCCTTCACAATCAAGCAGACCCAATGTTCTCCTTAGTCCTTAATTTTGTTATAATATGAAATAAATAAAAAAGTGTAATAATGAAAATAAAAATACTAATAACTGTTGCGCAAAAAGCACAGTCCCACATCTGTACTTGAACGCAATACTGCTTTTATTTTGTTTTAGTACCTAACGCATTAGAAAAGATAGCAGTACATAAAAACATTGAAAAAAAATTAAGACTTGGCGGGATTCGAACCTGCGCCATTCAGTTGTGCTCGCGTACGTGAACTCAGTGCGTTAGCTTGCTGAGCTATTTGCGCTTTTTTTTCTTTATTACCGGTTTCGCACAAGGTACACACATCAATATAAGTCACTGTAAACAGTAACATACAAACAGAAGTGATGACAAAAAAGCCGCGGAACTATTAGTGATTACAGTGCTAAAATTCCTTCAGGTTCACCAGGGGTTTGACCCTGGAGAGCCATTCCGGAACAAAATCTTGTTGTTTGAGTATATCAATGTACTGAGCAATGCTTTCGCGGAACAGCATACGGGACGGACGCCTGTTAGGGTCACAGTAGTAACCAGCCATTCTTGCCCGCCATAGACAGTGGAGGCCAAGCAGCATTATAAGATCAAAAGGCAGTCCCTCCTCTTTTTCTACTGTTAAAAACCTGATACCCAGTGAATGTAAGGAAAGTTCTTTTTTTAGAGTTCTCTGTAAAACATCCCAGAAGTATATCCCTTCCGAAAAATGCAGAAAAACGTGATCTATTGTCTCCGTCTTTCGGCAGATCAAACAGTGCGAACCCCATGGCATATAAACTCCTCTATCTTCTAAAAAAGTCTTAACCGGCAGTGTTCCGGAGTGTAATTTAAAGAAAAATCTTTTTGCACTAGGCTGAATTTGCATTTTCTTAACACGCTTAAGAACATCATTGCCTTCTCCCCCGCTATTAATTAACCTATACATAGGAACTCAAAAAATCATGTCGCATATGTCTTTATGTAATTTCTTTCGCCCGACCGAAGAAAGATATTCATTGGAAAACCGAACTGACAAGAACCGGACACTGTCTGCAACTTCCCTAAAGAAACCTCGCGTAGCTTCCGGCAAGCTTGCGGTGCTAACCACAAAGTTAGGCAGAACACGACAAAGGCGTAACTGACTAACTGTTCCTAAGAAGAGGTGTTGAACATCTCGAAAGAAAATAAAACGATTAACTATTTGTCGCACGAACAGATGCGACACGCTTAGTCCCCCCTGTTTTACTCTACGGAACATATTTGTCCTACTACATTTTTCCCAAGTTGACCCCCATATAAACACAGCAAATATCCTATGCAGCTTTTGCACATGCACCCGTGAGCAAAATAAAACCTGCATCACATACCATAATTTGGTCATTAAAAATATGTTGCATACAGTGGCTCTGGCAAACATTGAGAGACAGTTGCCATTCCACTGCCCTGTGTTTTCGCGCGTTTCTTCTATTTGTTCAGTCCAGTAATCATTGGTGTCTTTGTAGTGCTGGAAAGGCACGCCTAGATATTTTACTGTAGTAATAAACCAGTGAACGTTAGCATAGGTATCTGGGGTTGATGTCCAGTCTCCGTGCCACAACCCCCGACACTTCACCCAATTAACCCGACTTCCTATAATTTCTCCGAATTTTTTAACAACGGCAACTGTCTCTTGTACACTCTCTTTGGTGGTGCAAAACACTGCTACATCATCAGCGTATGCCAATATTTTTACCTCGGCGTCAAGCAGTCTGAAACCACGGACGGTCTCGTTTTCTATTATGGCCAAGCATAGCTCTCTATGTACAATGAAAACAAGAGTGAACTTGCCGGATATCCCTGGCGTACAGAACGTTCCAGCCTAATGGGAGACCCCGGGATCTTGTTAATAATTAGTCGTGTAGTAGAGTTTTTATACGCCAAAACTATGCCCCCTGTAATCACTGATCCGACGTTGACATGTTCAAGTATGGAGAATAACACATCTTGCGGAACGCAGTCAAAAGCCTTTTCTAAATCAAGCTGGAGGATCGCAACATGAAAATAAAAGCATCGCAACTCTCAAGGACACATCGCATTGTGTGTGTGTTCATCAATATTGAGCGCCCCTTGATGCCACACGTTTGGTGCTCCCGAACTATTCAAGTGATTACGGACTGCAATCTACCTGCCAATACTTTCATGAGTATTTTGTAGTCAGTGTTGGTTAGCGAAATGGGCCTATATGAGGAAACTAGTTTTAATTTTGCTTTGTCATCCGTCTTAGGTATTAGAATAGTGTGCATCTCGGCAAATGAAGGTGGTAACTCTTTGATTGCGTAGGCTTCCTTGAACACAGCTTGTAACACTGGTGAATTTTCTGTTTTAAAAGCTTTATACCACATCGCACCGAGACCGTCAGGCCCCGGCGACTTCCCAGCGGTGAGACTATCTATTGCATATAGGCGTCTCTAACGCTTCTTTCGTTTCGAGGGATAATTGCGGCATCCAACTCAAGAAAGTGTCCTTGAACTTCGTAACATCTACTAATGCGGCTGCGAAGAGACCCTTGTAATACCGAAAGAAAGCTTCAGCGATAGTGCTGTTTGTATTTAGCAGAATTCCATTTTCCTCAATTTTGTCGATGTGATTACGACGCGCTCATGATTTCTCGATTCCAAGTGCGTGCTTGGTGGGTGTCTCCCCCATAGCCCACGCCTCTGCTCTCACTCGAATGAGGGCTCCTCTGTAGCGTTCCTGCTCTACTAGCTCTACTTGTCGTTTCACCGTTCGAATATCTTCTTTATATGCACCGGGCTCCTTGCTTTCTAATGCTATCAATTTCTTAAACGTTGTTCTGAGTTCATTTTCTTTCATTCTTGATATTTTAAAGTACTAGATCTCAATATGGCTTTCATTTTAACGCTTTGCTTCAAAAGCTCCCATTCCTCGCCTACATTACAGGCTCCGATCACTTTAATGTTCTTACTTCCCTCAATCACAAAATTATTAAAAATGTCATCCCGAAGTAGTTTAGCGTTAAACTTCCATAAATCCCAACTAAATTTGTTTTCTTTTTGTTTAAGTCCAACGTTGCATTGAACAAGACAATGGTCAGAGAAATAGACAGGTAAGACTGTGTAATTATTGCTTTTAGCTAGCGTCTCCCCTGCCATGTATATCCTATCAAGACGTGCGTGACTGGTTCCCTGAAAATGCGTAAATCGAACTTTGCGACCTGCTTTGAGGCACTCCGCAACATCATCCAGGTCGGATTCATTCAGCAAGTCATATAGCACTTCAACACTTCTGTCTCGCACAAGGCGGTTATTAATTCTATCTTTCGTGCTCAATACACAATTGAAATCCCCCAATAAAACAAGCTGTTTTGGTGTCCGTAAATGTTGCCTAATTAACAAAAAGAAAGTTTCTCGGTCTGCTTCCACGTTCGGCGCATAGACACAAATGACGCGCCATTCAATTTCGCTAGTACTAAAATCAGAATTCACTGTTCTACCAGAGTCACAAGAAAAGTGACTTTCAACAATAAATCACGGATTCTTTTTAACAAAAAGAACACAACCGGCCGAAGATCCATTTGCGTGACTTACTATGGCATAATATTTAAGCATAAACCGCAGCATCATGCTCCGGGTCTCCTCATCACCTTCCACCTTTGTCTCCTGCACGGCTAACACGTCAATATCTTGGTCAATTAACAGGCGATACACTTGAGCCTGCTTTTTCTTGGAGGCCAAACTTCGGACATTTAAGGTTGCAAAGCTCAATGCCCAGTGACTAGTCATCGTTACTCGCAAAAAAAAGGAGGGGGTAGGCCCGGAGCATGGTGCTTACCGTGTGCGTCTAGCTCCCTTCTAGACGTCTCCGGGGCCATCCGGTGGTCCGGCATCACTTAGCTGCTGGTCCATTGGAGTGCCAACCGGTCGGTCCATAGGTAGATTGGACCTCGCTCTGGGGCCCGAGCGCCGCCCCGGTGTCGCCTTGGCTGGTGGTCCTTCAACTTTGCCTTCGTGAGCAGTGCCCGCAGATTGCTCCAGCGAACGCTTCACCGCCGAGCTCGTGTTGATCCCGCGGGTAGTTCCGTGCACTGGCATGTCGCGTCCTCTCGCCACTTGCGTCGACATGTCCACTAATTGGCTTTGTGCGTCTTCAGTGGAATGCTCTTGGCTGGTGTCTGCCTTAGCCATTTCTTTTTCCTTGGGTTCCGACGCTGTATTGTAATCTTCAGGCGAAACCGGCTCGCGTTCCACCAGAGAACTAGACACGTCTCCTGCCCCCTTAGCCGCGTCTTCCGCCTCAGCGGTGTCCATTGTCTGCTCTTTGATTTCATCGCACGTTGCAGCGCTCGTAACTGCTGCATACGACCGGACGCACTGAGCGTCTCGATGTCCAAATCGCCGACACATTGAACACCGTGGCACCCTGCAGTCTCACCGTACATGACCAGTCCCTTTGCACCGCAAGCATTGCATAGGCCTGCCCGGCGCCACAACTAGAGTCAATTCCCCTGCAACACACACTTGGTGCGGAAGGTCCTCCACCGTAGCTCCACTCTTTAACTTGAGGAGCATGGTTCTCGTCGTCGACGCTTTGTCGCTGACGCCGTCGACTCTCCAGCGCTCTCGATTCACTTCGACAACATTGCCGAAGGCCGCGAACGCCATCCGCACATCCTCATTGGCGACTCCGTAAAGCAGCCAATGAAGACGCAGTTTTATCTGCCGGTCCTGGGAATCAACGATGAGACACCGGTGTCCCTTCACCTGAAGTTCCTTGAAGGCCAGAAGTTTCTTCGTCGCGTCTTCTCCGTTCAGTGTAACCACCCAGACGTGATTAATCTGGTACGCTCCGAGTGCTATGACGTCCGTTAGCACTCCCGTGGGGCCCAACGCGTCTCTGAAGTCTTCAACCCTGTATGGCCTCGCTCAAACGTCTCCGTGCAAAAACACAGCATTTAAGGCAACGCGTCCTGTTGGCAGATGAGGCAGAATCACTTGGTACTCTTCAGTTTACCTGTTACCGGGCCCTCAAGGGCCGCGGAAGCCGCTCCGATGGAGCCCTGCATCCTACATCTATTCACTACCGTGGCCGAAAGCAGAATAGCTGAGCTATTCGCGCTAGGCAGGTCACGCGCGTTTAAGCTATATATATGAATTTGCTGTTTACACGTTATGTGTTTGTATATATATGTACGACATGTGATCGTATCTATTGTTGTGTGCATATGTTTTGTGATTGTATATACGTCACATGCTTTTCGCATGTCTTTCAACTATAGATTGCCGCCCCGTTGCGGAAGAAAACAAGTATTTTTACACCCACACACAAGCTTGAGCAGTTCAAGGTTGTTTCCCGGGGCTCTCTTGCGATTGAGTCGGCCACCACAGGAAATTAGGGTGATACGCCATTAATTCCTGCATCTAGCTGTATTCCACTTAGTAGCTCTCTCGCTTGACGACAAATCGAGCGCGGAGCGCGACACTATTGCACACGACCATGCCTCACGTAGCGGCGACATCAGCTGATTGCGCCGGCCGGCTTGCTTCGATTGGCTTCAGAGCAAAAAAATGTCATGCCTTGAAAGATTGCGTACTGCACTATGTCAAAATGTTACTGCTTTGTAGTCATCCTATGATTCATTGAGAATTGATAACTCTGATATGACAGCTATTGAGCTTTGCGTCGGCGACACGCACCGAACGTAAAACCGCACTACGTCTGTCGTAGAAGCATTAGGAGGCTGTCGTCTGCTAGAACAAAAACAAAACAAAGACCTGCAAAAATATTCTTACTTTGTAACTTGTTTTTTGAATAACCGTTTATCACTTTTAAACTTATTTTGCCAGATAACATACATTTTTTTTTCGATTTAGAGCAGCAACAAATGTTTTTTTTTATTTTCCTCACACAGATATCCAAGTCAAATTCATTCACAGCTAAAGCAACATGTTGTTTGTCTTCTTTGTTTCCGTGGGCATGCCGTTTCGGTTCGTCTCTCATGTTTTCACGCTGCTACACACGAGAGCACGAAATGTTAAATTTACGCAAGGAAGCGCCTTCCTCGTTCATGTGATGTGCAAAGATTGCGCCCTATTCCCGCGGTTGTTCGAGTGCGGGTCAAGTGCGAGTCGTCCAAGGAATCGGCGGGTTGTGCGGGCGCTTGAAGGACTCCGAGTGACGGCTGACGCCTGTGGTCGCTTCCCTCAGGACAGTGTGAAAGAAACTAAAGGTAAGGGGGACACTTTTCTATGTAGACTAAGTATGCCACTCAGTGCAAGTGTGTGTTGCCGCACTCTAACGAGGCGTCGTGAAACGGCAGCCTAACGCGCCTTTGCGAGTGCGGTTGCCGATTCGCTTTGACAACGCTAACGCCAGCAGAGCCATGGCGCATCGGCGCGGCCTTACTGGAGCTAATTCGCGACAACTGCGGCAACATGCATGTGTATGGTGATCAATTTTTTCATAAGTTCAATGTAGTGAGGAGGACGCACACGGCGCTTGCTACGTTGTTGATTAAACGTAGCCTGCGGTGCCATTTGATGCAAAGCAGCATTTTCTTCACGTTCGCGGGCGATACAATTTGTAACTTGTCTAAATGCACCTAGCCAACCGCCTAAGTGGGTTGATAAGCATACGTTCACAGTAGAGCGTTATTATGCCCCTAAACAGTGGCGTATGCTTGTTAAAAGATATAATGTGTGTGCAAGGTGTAGAAAGAGAGAGGTGTTCGTGCAATCTGTATGTGTACTTGCAAGACGCCTTTGCTTGTAACTAATAATGTACCAGCCAGCATCGACATTGTACGCCTGACTTTGAAGAAAACTTGCATGCACAATGTGAGATTTTGTATTCTGCCAGAGTTGCTTTTTATAAAATAATACATTGCCAGCATGTTCAAAATATGTTTCTATGCTGTGTGGCAGGGGTGCGGTTATCACGCTGTTGTGTAGTTGCTGATGCAAGCACCTATAGTTTTGATGCGTTAATATTTCTCATCTAACTCATCAGGTGTTTGGCTGTTTCAGCACAAACAAGGCAAAGAGATAAGGAAGACAGGTACTGAATATCGAGCGGTAAAGGTACCGAGTATATGTGAAACAAGAATCTCGGCTTATTACATGAAGACATACGAGGCCTTCGATAAAACGAGTTATACCTTTATTGGGCTTGCGTACTCGTCGGGGCGATGCATACATGCAGCTTCAGCAAATAGTATCTTCCAGCCCGGTGACCATGCAATTTTTTTTCTGCACACAGCCCAAACACCGAGATGTACCCACTCGCAGATAATCGCGTCAAGTGCATATTTGCCTTGACTAAAATGTCGAATCAAGTTTTTTCAACAACCGGTCGCTGCCACGAGTGCTAACGTCTTTGCAAACAAGACACATTGTTACTCACACTGCACACACCACACACAATATTCTCAGTTGAACCGATATTCTCAATACCTTTCAATGCACACTACACGCCGCAATTACAGTGCACATTTTTGAAGACTATGCCGCTGTTCCTCGCACAGGCGACCACGTGTGTTCACTTCTTCAAGATAAACAGACAGCGTGGCAAATAGTTCACCACACAGTTTACGCACAGCTAGATGTTTGCTGACACATACTACAGCTAATGTCGACATTGTAACGTGAAGTGTAAGTTTTGAAAAATTAAAACTTGCCCCAAACACCGCACGACTGTACCGGGCTCAGCCACTAGCGGGAGTGTTTTTCCAGCCACACCTTTTACGTGTGCCATTGACATCATGCTGTGACGTACCTCGGTAGGGGCTTATCGCTGCATACTTTATGTGAATGAGGGTCTTGTTAGAGAAAGCAGGCATTGTTGATTTTGTAACTTGTTTATTTCCAACTAGACCTTCATTTACACGAGTTGTCTGACTGATATTTAGGCGAACTTTTGTGCAATAATTTATACAGTTGGCAGTCTGTGCTTGCCCCATACTGTTGTTACTGGTGCTTCTCGTTGTTACTTTGCACTGTTCATTACTGCTCACCTACAGAAACTAGCCTAGCTTGCCGCTGTTTTGGACAAGATGCAGCTGGCAAGTGCGATAGTGTTCCTAACTCTAAATGCTCAAGCAAAAATTATCGTTTAATATTCAGTTAGTTGCATTCATATCAGTACATTATAAGTTATCATTGATTAAACATGATTTCGTGTTTTTTCACACCATGCTCACAACTTTAAATATCAAATTGAATAGTGTTTATAAAAACATGCGTTTTAGCTAAACTTCATGCTGTTTTCATGAACAGCTGACAAAACGCTATTGCATGCTTACTTGCCATGAATTGGATTGTGTTTGAAGTACATTGCAATTCTTCACCAGACTGCCAGTAACACTTCACTTAGGGGGAACATTTATTAACCATAGATTGATTAATTTTCAAGAACGGAAAGAAAGAAGTGGCAGGCCAGGATACTTAATTGATATTGGCATTTGTTTTGCTACCCAGCACATTACCATGCAAACTTCCTATAGAGTGGATATGCGTCTTGCATGTGTGTCTGTAAACCAAGAACTTTGGGTAGAACTATATTTGTCTTACAAATGGTTGCAGGACTGTGGAGGCTGTAGGGCTGCTTATCCACTATAAATGGTGGAATCTCTGAACATGCGTTCAATCATGCTGAATCAGCTGCTTGGAGTTTTCACGGCATCTTTACAGATGTGTTGGGTGAGTAAAGCAAGCAGGTTTCAACACAGGGAAAATATAATATGGCAGCAACTCTTGTGCATGCCTTACATTCCAAGTATATCAAATATTTATCTTGCACCTTGTGGTCTGTAATTTTTAAAGAGACACTTCTTTTTGCTTTATATTTGAGTCTTGATGCTTCGACAGCAATGTATTTGTATTGACAGCAAGTGTTCTTCAACAAATAACTGATCTCAATAACAACAAAACACCCTTCATACTTGGTCCTTAGCATAAGCTTGCACATATCTATAGCAGATTCAATTGTTCATTTTTTGCTGTGATGGTAATGGGAAAGTAGCAAAGGCAAGTTCAGAATGGAGTGGTCGGTGACGTCTGTTTAGGCTGTGCCGTATTGCTTTGCAACCAGAGTTACTTGTGGCCACACATACAATGAAGCCATATGACGTGCATTCTAAATGAGATTACCATATCACATTTCACTGCATCCTAATATGTGTCGAACAAATGCAGATATCTTTAGCTTGCCACTATAAAGGGATCCTAAACCAACACAAGGTTGAAATTTAGTCGTGGTGTTGCAGCTGTGTATGACTCTACAATGGATGCATTGCCGTGATAATTTTCCTATATGTTGTCGCAATAGTACTGTTACACACATTGAATGATACAGAAGGGGTCCTCGCTTATTTCGCTTTTTTCCCCTATGGTTCTTTCTTGTCTCTTTTTGCCATGTGCTCCTCCTCACTGTGCAAGGAGCAAGAGCAGTGGGCACACAAACACGTATTTAAAAAAAGGTTGTAAGGTGAGCACTGAGGGGCTGAACACTTCCAAAAGGTATTGTTTCTAGCTACTTTTTGGGCACCCATAGCTAGTTGTGCTGCTGCAGTTATCATTGTTGATCAGGACACTATTCTGAAGTCTTTGCACACATTTGCTTGAAATGTTGAAAACTAATTGGAGGTGGTTTGGCACCCTTTTTTGCAGTTACATACAGTACTAGGTTTCAATGCGTAAGCGAAATCTGTTGACTATAATTCAATCCTAATGATGTCTGAAATTCAGGAAATATTCACAGAAAAGCTCAGGAAAAGGCTAAGTGTTTGCCCCTTGAACGTGAAGAAGATATCCTTCTTCTAAAAGGTGAATAGACAGTCTAGTAGTCTCGATATTACATGCACTATATGATATTCTGGTGTGGTGCTTTTCATGCGTGTTATAATGAGAGGAATTTTTAATAGAACTATTGTCACTTTGCCCTGTGTTGCTGAAATTGTTCACATAGTTATAATACAAGAATCACTTTATGCCTTTTGATTTTATGCAAATGGTTTGCTTACCCTGTCGGTATAACTTGATTTGGATAAAATCATAAATGCTCTCAATTTTTTTTACTATACCGCAGGTTTATTTTTAAAACACGCGACCATAGATGTGAATGCAGTTGGTGGCGTGCTTGATTAATGCTTCACTATCACCACTCTAACTACACCGGCTACATGCATAGTGTGATAAAAATAATGGTACTTAACCTTACTGGCAGCATACACTTTTATGTCTCAAAATGTGATAGAAAGCCTGGTAAAAATGTGTGTACTTTTTTTTGCTCCAACTAAATATTCTGGCCTACTCAAAGCAGCTTCCGCTCTTTTGAGGTCCTCAAACTATTTGGTGTTCAAAAGAAGTATCAATGCCATATCCTTCCTTTGTCGGCCTACTCACCACTTCAATAATGAGAATTGCCCGACAACATTACCCAGAAATATATATGGGGATGTTATAAAAAGTAATGTCAATTCAATTGTCAAAAAACGTTAACCCATTAGTAACTTGTCGCCAAGTTACGTTTTTGTTCACTTTTGTTTTCACAATTTTGTTAAAGTTATATTTGATAACATCCCCTACAGTTTGTTTGGCATCATTGTCTGTTAATTCTTTTTATAATGTGTTCAGCAAAGACAACGAGCCCTTAAATTTGTAGTTCTTTCCTTTACTCATGAATCTGAAACAGTGAATCTCAGTAATCTTAGTGGTGTGTGACTTGTTTTTCTGATCAGGTGTGCGTGTGTTCGTGTACGTGCATTTAGGTGGGAGAGCGAACCATTGCCACCTCCTATGACTAGCAGATTTTCTGAGAACTAACAGATGCATAATGCTGCCAAAGAAGTATAGAGATATTGGAAGTAATCGTAATGTAATTGTCAAGAAAGAAAAGTGGAAGAAAAGATAGCTTGCCATGGTGAGGGACAGAACCTGCCACCTACGAATAAAGCGTGCGGCGCTCTACCAACTGTGTTACGTACCACAGCAGCTATTGCCCCTTCCACTTGGCAAGGTATATATGTGTACCTAATCGTCGGAGAGACAGTCAGCCCCACTTGTTGCCATCATGGCTAGTTTGGGACACTTTTTCTTTTCTATTGGCGTCACGTAGCGTGTGATGTTATTACAAGCTGGCAGCCTGACTAACGCCCCTGTGCTTAATGCACATATACACCCCATAAGTGGATGGGTAGATAACTGTCATAGTTAGTAGTAGGACATCAGATGCATTATTCAAAGGTTTCCAGATTCGGTTATTCCGCATGACTAGTTACATTTTCTTCCACGTTACTTTCTTGTCAAAACATTACAAATACTTCCATTAATATCCCTATTACTTTTTCTGGCAGAATTGTCAGTTCTCAATAATATTGTTTCTAACAAAAAAACGAGCCCTTTTTTCCTTCATTCGTAGTGAGGAACTTGTTATGGCAGGCATGGTGCTATGAGGTTGTATATGAGAGATAATTGGTCTGCTGACAGCTCATATAATAATAGCGCGTGCTGCGTGCCGCAAGTAGGCAAAAAAAATGTGTCCCACACTCGCCATAATGTTAACAGGCAGCACTGACTGACTCTTCCATGATTAAATGCACATATATACCGTACAAAGTGGAAGGGGAATAGCCGCCATGGTAGCTTATTTGATAGAGCATCGGACACGTTATTCGAAGGTCGCAGGCTCGGTCCCTGTCCAGGGCAAGTTATCTTTTTCCTTCTACTTTTTTTTCTTCACAATTACAACACTTTTATTCTTTATGCAGATTTTCTGGTGTTTGCTAAAAAGGTACCTTATGATCTGAAGAGGCAAACAGAATGTGCCAGTGTACGAGTTAGCTCTTGTAGTGATTACAAGTAAGATATGTTTTGAAGAATAAATCATTCTGCCACTTGCCTAAAGAATGCGTACTGGGCATGGTGCTAGATGCACTTTGTTATTTTTGAAACGAGCTATCTTGAATTCTATTTTTGTAAATTACATGGGCTACACTCGACGGTGTCGCACACTTTAATGCCACAAAGAATATGCAGCGAGCAATCTTATAAATGCGAAATTGTATAAGGATAAGGTGAAAACTGCACCCTCAACGAGAATGTACAGGGAGCACAGGGTGCAGGCGTCATTCCTTCTGCCCGTCCTTTTCAAGTGCGAGCTGTTTTCACCTCGTTCTGATCAACTAACTACATTGAGATGCGTTGTTAAAGTGCATTAGGATGCTCCACGGGAAACTAGGTTTGTCTCAAACTCTGTGTATGTCTTTGAACCTATACGGGGCCCGGTTCAAGAGTTCATGCAGACCAGATCGTGTAAAAGAGGACACCCGTTTAATATAATAACATGGCTTAAAGGATAAAGCAGTTAATTAGACCGAATATGAAGTTTTATAGTAGCTGTTTTTTTCTGCAATAGAAAGCTTACTGGTCTGAGCGTATAATCATGCAGTGAAAGAAGAGAATTTCCGGGGCTCGTTTCTTTTTGTTTTACATGGCTTTCAAGAGTAAATTTAATGGTAACACAGAAAGTGCTGGAAACATTTTAAGAATTTTGGGGTCTCTGACTGCTATGAAGTGTCACACAACACAGGCTGCAAACAGTGGGAGGTCGGCATAACAGCTTTATATGTTTGTGCATTGCAGTTTGCAGCGAAAGCGTGCATTTCAAATGCGTGTGAAATGCACATATTTCTCACTGTTTGCCACGATGGCAGTGCTGCTTTTTGAGGGTTGACTTTTCTGCGTAGGCAGCACAGAATAATGTTGGCACAGGTAATATGGATATATGCTGTAACTTTGACCACTAATGTTTTGGCATGTTAAAGCATCAACCTATTTGCAGTACATATACAGGCTGCATGACGTACTGATTTTTAGGCTTTTGAGTGCAATTTTAAAAGGAAATGCCACTCAAGTTGAAAAAAGAATACAGTTCAATTCACGAATTTCGATTTCCACCTCCAATCACACATTCTGGTGTCTTGTCAGTCTCTTTAATGAAGAAATTTTAATGAAAACTTTTAGCTGAATGGGTTGGTACTGATGTTGAATTTTGTGCCTTGCTCATGAGTAGAACGATAGATTCATTTCCTACCCGTCAGTACTGCCTGAAATCGATCAGGCTATCTTTGCATAGTTTTCTTATCGTTGCACGATCAGTGTCAGCTTAAGCTACGCCATGAAAGTGGCCCACAGCGTCCAGCTAATGTTACTTCCGTGTGCAACTGTAGTTGTGGTTGTGCTGAATGACCTTCTTTATATACACTACATAACAAACTTGCTGCTTTAGAGTCAAGTGCTTCTTCGGATCGATTGTAAACGTTTGCATATGCAAGGCCTTAAGTTTTATAAGAAATTCCTCAGTATGCCACGAGGAAATGTGTGTTCTGCAAAAATATGTATATCATTATATACAACTCCTAAAGCCTCGTCTACAACTTAGTGCAGGTTGACCTTGAGCAGAAAACAAGGAGTGGCCGCAGCCCCCAGAAAAGAGCAAGCACCCTTTAGGCTCCCAAAGCTCTCTTCGACAGGAACAGCAAAGTCACTGTGTGGCATTAAAAACCATTGCAAGGAGTGCCTTATGAGTACACTGTGCTCATCTTTCATCGCGGAAGACGAAGTTGACTACTCCAGAGGAACATCACGCTGTGTATTGTGAGTGCTTCAGTGGTTTTGGTTTTGTCCAGCCAGCAGTCAAGAAATCATGTCAGATTCAGTCGAGATGGCTAGAGGGAGTCGGGCAGGCATGTTTGGACATTTGTCTAGCCAAGTAGTGCCAATTTTTTCACTAGTCCTGTTGGAGTTACTGCCACAAACGACAGAAGCTTCGTCACCTCTGTAAATGTACAAATGTGTCGGGGAAGATTAGCTGCATTAGCTTTTTCTAAAACTGATAGCTGCGAACATTCTTCATTACACAGTAGTTTTGTTCCTCACTAATAGGTGTAAAGCCCTCCACAGAAAAAATGCTACACGTCTACTTACAGAACGCCCCAAGGCCTTACTTGTAGGTTTTTTCGGCTTGTAATCATAAGCACCTCATTTGGGTGAACATGAATATTTTAACCATGGACAGCAAAAATTTGGTTGGCTAGTCATTTTGTCGTTATCATGTTTTTCGCAATATTCTTGAGCATGTTGTGCATTACGTTGTCAATCTGATTCATGTGCATAGAAGATGTTACGCAGTTTTAGGCTACTTCAAGCACCGTATTGTAGTATAAAAGCCTGGAAGCAACCTATCAATAATTTTTTTAACACAGTTGCTTAATCTGATGCATGATACATCACTAAAATTTCGTGCGTATTCATCAATGTAAGCTCGTCTTAGTGATATCCAAAATGAAGATGCGAGTCGACAGATGGAAGCATCCAGTGGGGTAATCAGGGTGAACAGTGGAAGTGCCTCAGACAGGCTGGCCGAAGGAACCAAACTGGCGCCAATGGTTCGTTGATTCAAGTTTGGTTCAGTAAGGAGCCTGATCAATTACTTATCAAGGAACTCTCCTTTTGTCACTCAAGCATTTGCAAAGAGAGTCGTAGACATTCTTGTTGGTGGTGTATTCTATTGAAGCAGAGGAAAACAACCAGGGAGACTCTTTGACAGGTGGTGTGAACAGATACCATTCCAAAGTGGCACCAGTACCTAAGATAGACAGAGTCCGGGCAGAAATAGACGTAGCCATGAGCACCGAGCCAATTCAGACATAGGGTATATTAACATGCAGGGTAGTAGGAACGGGCTGAAGTGGAAAGAGATAGAAGAACAGCTAAAGGAGGAGAGGCCGAAGGTATATGGTTTTGTAGAAACACATCTCAGGGACATGGAACAACCTCCTAACAATCCGGACTACGCGTGGGAATATTGAAATAAAACAGAAGGCACCAGAAAGGGGGGTGGTATCAGGGCATTCATTCATAAAAGTACAGACTGGCAAAGGGTCAAGCAGGAGTGCAAGGAACATTTATGGCTAAAAGGAAAAGCGGCAGAGAAAATGACACTCCTTGGTTTCGTGTACTTGTGGACGGGAGCGAAAGCCAGAGAGGAAAACCAGGCAATGGTAGACTGTATATCAAAGAACATTCAGGAGTTAGGAGGAGAGTGCGAGATAATTATACCAGGAGATATGAATGCGCACATAGAAGATAAAGATGGGTATACGGACACGAGAGGCACAATGATCATGAATATGTGTGAAAGACTTGATTTGATCATTTGCAGCAGTTCTGAGAAGTGTGAAGGGCAAATAACATGGGAGGTAGGAAGACTGCAGTCAACGATAGATTACGCACTGATGTCACAAAGGATGTATGATAAGCTCAGGGGAATGCACATAGATGAAGGTGGCTCCAGAAGTCTGGGTAGTGATAACAAACGTATCAAGCTAAGTTTTGAAAGAGCAGTGAAAGTGGGAAGCAGACAAGATGAGCAACTACGGATAATTTTTATTCAGAAAGGCAAATTAAAATAGCCACTAGACGAATTCAGAAAGTAATCACTGAGGATAATAGAACAGTGTGGACATACAGGAATTTAATTAGACAATTTGAGCTAGAGCTTGCTAAGGCACGCGACAAGTCACCCGGAAAAAGAAGACACAAACCCAAAAGTTGGTGGGATGAGGAAGTTAAGAGAGCCGGAACAAAACGTCAGGAAACCTTTAGGGAACAGAGACATGCTAAACAACGGGGTGAACCGACAGATGGTGTTGAAAAAAAAGGGAAATATTTCTAAGCTGTAGAAGGGATGCATTCCTTCTGATCAATGAAAAGATTAGAAGAAAGGGAGCTCAGTGGCTGGAAGAAGTAAATAAAAAAGATAGAAAGGCAGCTGCAAAATTTTTTAACCATCTAAACTCCCTTAGGAATGAGACGAGCCTAGAGCAGAGGTTTATATCTACAGCTCAAGATGATAGGCTAGACGGCAACAAAGCTGTTGAATATATAGGAACAAGGGTGACATAAAAACTTCAAAAAAGAAGTGCTTTGCGCACCACAATAGACAAGGATGAATCAAGTGGCGCTATGGCTCCATTTTAACAACGAGAGTGGGAAAGGGCTGAGAAGAGGGTTCCTGTTGATGTACTACTGTACATCAACAGACCCAGATGACATTCCAATTATGCTGATAAAGACATTAGGTCTGAAGTCAAAGCAGGCTTTGAGAGAGGCAGTGGGCAAAATAATAATTGATGGTGAAGTCCCCGAAGGATGGAAACTTAGCAGGATGAGCATGATCTATAAAGGAAGGGGGGACAAAGCTGACATAAACAACTACCGTCCCATAACAGTTACATCAGTGGTATACAGGCTGGCGATGCAGATTATAAAGGAAAGACTGCAGGGGTGAATATATGACGAGGTGGTGCTGGGGGAACTGCAGAATGGGTTTCGGAAACCCAGGAGGTTGGAAGACAATCTGTTCTCACTGACGCAGTGCATCGAAGTAGCAGAAAATGAACACAGGCCCCTGTAGCTAGCATTTTTGGATATCAAGGGAGCGTACGATAGCGTAGTTCAAGAGGAATTGTGGGGAATGCTGGACACACTAGGCGTGGAAGATGTAGTCACGAATCTTTGAAAGAATATCTAAGTTGCAAAAGCAGGTATCAAAGCCTGCTGAGGTAAAAGTGGGGCTTAGGCAGGGGTGTCCCTTGTCACCGTAATTATTTATTAGGTAACTACAAGGATTAGAGGCCAAATTAAAGTGAAGTGGACTGGGCTTCAAGCTCTCTTTCATCAAACAAAGAAAACTCATTGCACAGGCACTACTAGCATTGATGTACGCAGAGAATATAATGCTAATGTCCGACAACAAGGAAGATTTGCAGAGATTTGTGGACATCTGCGGTAATGAGGGAGATAGGTTAGATTTCAGATTCAGTAAGGAAAATCAGCAGTCGGGATTTTTGATGACAATGAAGGTGGATTACAATGAAGCTTACAATGAAGCTTTAATTGCAATAAAGCTTAGATTACAGGAGCTGACACTAGAAATAACAGATAAATACAAATACCTGGGCGTATGGATAAGCAATGGGGCCGAGTACCTAAGGGAACACGAAATATACGTGACGACCAATGGTATCAGCAATGCAGCGGTAATGAAAAACAGGGCACTGTAGACTTAAAATTGGTATGATTTGAGACGAATATGGAAAGGGGTCAAGGCTCCTGGTCTGACGTTCAGCAATGTGGTCTTGTGCATGAGATCAGAAGTTGAAGCAGATTAGAAATTAAGCAAAGTGGAATAGGTAGGCTTGCCTTAGGAGCTCATGGGAATACACGAAATCAGAGAGTAGAAGGTGTAATGGGATGGACATCAATTGAGGGAAGGGAAGCTAACAGCAAGATAGAATTTGAGAAGCATATGAGAGAATTGGGGAAGGAACGTTGGGCTAGGAAGGTATTCAGCTACTTGTACATGAAGAATGTCGATACAAAATGGAGGAAGCGAACCAGAAAATTGACTGGTAAATACTTAGAAAACAGCAGGGGGCCAAACCAAAAAGAAATATCGGTTAAGAAGAAGGTGAAGAAAGCTTAGACCAATATGTGGAGAATTGGCATGATTAAGCAGTCCGCACTAGAGATCTATCGAACTTTTAAGCAGGAAATTGCCAAGGAAAGCATCTATGATAATACTCGGGGTAGTTTCTCACTGTTTGAGGCCAGATTGGGAGCATTGCGAACCAAGACATATCGGGGCAGAGAACAGCTCCAGCATTCAGCTCTCGAAGTTTTCTCCATTTTCTCTGGGACTTCTGCAATCTGAGGCACGAACACTGGGGGACGTGGTCCCGTAAAATATGAGATCAAAACCCCGCCCCGATTGCGGGCCCTGGACCGTCTCATCAGGGTGCGTCCTATGTGAGTGAGCGCTTCGGCCTTATCGTGGTGCACAGTTACGCTTTTGATGGCTCTTCCACCGAAGATATGGCCTCGGACAATGATTTCACCTCTGTTCCAAGCCGCCGTCTTAAGAGAAAGATCAGAAGGACGTCGCCGACCGGTCTAGAGGCACCGAAAAAGGCGAGTAGCCTGCGGTCCTTCACGATCTCGTACATGCCGACAATGACGACAGACTTCCTGAACACTCTAAATAGGCAAAGCTTGTCGGAGTATTTCGAACGTGTCGCACCTGGTCAGGTTGAGAAAATACGTATAAATATTCGCAAGAACATCCTGTCATTGGAGGTAACTTCAAAGGCTATACTTACTGGACACGCCAAAGGCTATTGTCCAGTTGGGAAATATTCCAGTGCGCGCGTTTTCTGCGTACGACAAGGCAACTACGATAGGCGTCATTTATGATGTGGACGAAGAGATTATAGACTCAAGCCTCGAGAAATTGCTTTCTTGGACGGCTCCTGTATTTGGTTTTCTCCGCTTTGGACGGTCTCGTTGTGTGAAAGTAGTGTTCGAGTCCAAGGCGTTGCCTACTCACGTCAAGGTTGGATATGTGCGTCATCAGATACGCCCTTATGTACCGAGGCCTTTGCAGTGTCATAAATGTTTGAAATTTGGGCATGTCAGTACAGTTTGTAAGGGTGTGGTAACTTGCAAACGATGTGGTGAACCTAATGACGATGGCAACTGCAACGCTGCCACAAATTGTCCTAACTACTGCACGGGTGCCCACGAAGCAACCTGAAAGGACTGTCCTAAAATGAAGAACCAAAATACTTTTATGAATAAGATCGTTAGAGACCACTCCACGCAAAGAGAAGCTGCAAGGGCTGTCCGGCGCAGTATACGCCGTTCACAACACCGACACAGACGAGGGAGCAGTGCTAATCGAGTTGAAGAACTGACATCAAACGTCCAGGCTTCACCTTCTCGTCGCTTGCTTTTACCGGCCAGAAATGAAGATCCATTGTGAGCTTACTTACAGCGCAACACCAGAAAAAATGTATGTTCTGTATTTTTTCTGGTGTTGCGCTGTACGTAAGTCCACGATTGATTCTAACCAACTGGTGGCCCAACTTATCGTCTTACAGAAATGAAGATGTCTATGCTTCCGTACGTTTACAGCCAACGAATGGACGAGTCAACCAGCCACCGGCCCGTAATACTTCGTAGTGGCCTTCTTTAGCATCAAGACTCACGTGTACGCCCTCCACGCATAATGCTGCTGATCGCAGCGAACAGGACGACAAGATGGATACTGATGACATCAAGAATAGCCTTACAAATTCGATGGGTTCAATGCGCAAGATTCTTGGTTGTCTAAACACTCCGGCGGCTACAGCTGCTGTCCAGTTACTTGAGGTGCTGGAGCCACTTCTTGTTGTTCTTCAGAAAGCGAACAATGCCTCGATGTTCCAATATCGCACGTGGCAGACGCTTGTTATGCAGTGGAATGCTCGTGGTTTACGTGGTCATCTCTTTGATTTCAGACAGCGCGTATTGAAATACCAGTTTCCAGTTATTGTCATCTGCGAACCAAACATGAATTCTACATTCCGTTTATCTGGGGACGTCCAGCTTTGGTCTCGCAGTGGTAACCGTGCAAGCAAGGTGCTAGTTTGTGTACGCCGCGATGTGACGTACGTACGACATCACATTCTGTCGCATACAACGAATGACTACGTTTGCTTGACTATAAATTATAAGAGGCGCACGTTGTCAGTTATTGAAGAATACATCCATACAAGTGCTAAGATGAACTGCTCCCACCTTAGGTCTGTGCTTCAGGCTGCTCAAAGCCCCAAATTGTCATTGGAGATTTCAACGCTCATCATCCCTTCTGGGGTAGCACTGTAATGAACGGCCGTGGCAGAGAATTGTGCGACTTCGTGTGTAATTTCGGACGAAGGGTGCTGAATGACGGATCGCCAACTTTCATTCGGGATACTTCTTACAGCAGCTGCCTCGACATTACAATTGTATCGAGGAGTCTTCTGTTTTCTGCAGCTTCGTCCACGGATATAGAGACTCACGGTAGTGATCACTTGCCAAGTTAAGTTCTGTTTAAGTTGTACCACCATTCAGCCACACGCTGCGTTCATGAGACTGACTGGTGTCTCTTCAAGTCATCTGTGAAAACCAGCTGTCAGCGCACTACTACACCATACGAAGTAGAAGACATCATTTCTTCGTCCCTGCGTGACACAACAAGACAAGTTACCATTCTACTGCTACGATCAGCTATTGACTTACAATACGAGGCCCTTCGTGCTATTTGTCGCCGCGCCGAACGGCGATACAGAATAACAAGATCACCGTCAGACCTCTCAGTATGTCGTCAAGCTCAACGACACGTTCTTCGGCATCTCGATAAGCTGGATATGCAATGATGGAGGTCGTTCTGCGGTTCTTTGGACCCAAGACAGCCTCTTTCTAAAATCTGTTAGATAGTATGAAGTCTACAATCTTCTCCACAACAAACTTGGCCATTCCGTGTGGTGGCTCTACATGAGGGTCGGAGTGAATTAGAGGTAGCCAAGGACTACTGTAGATTGTCCTATCCACCGCTCACACTGTGACCCAAACTCTTACCACCACTGTGCCCCCGTGTTTCGACGAACGCCTCAAAGTGTCTTTTACAATGCAGGAACTGGACGCTGCAATTCCGCTTTCTCGACGCTCATCGGCAACCGGGCCGGACGGAATTACGTACGCTGCACTTCGCCATCTTGATACAGAAGCACGAGAGATCCTTCTTACTTACTACAACACCTCCTGGGAGTCAGGAAATGTTCCAGATAAGTAAAAATGCAGCCGCATAATCGCACTGCTTAAACCAGGGAAGTGCCCTAATGAGCTTTCATCCTACCGGCCGATCGCCTTCAGCAGCGGCGTTGAAAAAATCATGAAAAGGATGGTATTGCGAGATTAGAGTGGCTCTTAGAGAGCAATAATCACTTTTCTGCGTTCATGAATGGCTTTAGGAGAGGCCGATCAGCCATTGACGGGGTCATCAACTTGGTCTCCAATGTTGAATGGGGTAGATGCCCAGGCAAATTATTGGCTGCTGTTTTTCTTGGCATTAAAGGCGCCCACGACGATGTCTTACATTATGCCATCCTTGATGTGCTTGACGATCTAGAAATCGGCGGACGACTGTATGTATTGATCGATGGATCGTGAGCTACCTTAGCTCAATACCGAGTATATTGGAACAAGCGATGTAGATACAGACCTTTATAACATTCACCGTGGTGTTCCCCAAGGGAGTGTTCTCCATCCGACACTTTTTAACATCACCTTGATTGGACTTGCTACTGAACTTCCTGACACGGTGGAGGTTAGCACACATGCGGACGACATCTGCATCTGGGCTTCTGGAGCTACGCGCCCCCAACTGCGTGCGCGATTGCAACGTGCAGTGACCATCACAGCAAGGTACCTACGTCGTCATGGTCTCGCACTGTCAACTGAAAAATGCGCAGTGCTTGCATTTACACGAAAACAAATGACAAGATACCCATTAACTGTGAATGGAACGGAAATTCGTGCTGTTGCGCCACACAAATTCCTGGGTGTTATCCTCGACCGGAATCTATTGTGGTCAAAACACGTCACAGCCTTGAAGTTAAAGCTCAAGAGTTTGTCCACGTTCTTTGGGTCAAGGCCGGAGCAAGATGGCGTCCTTCGGAGGCAGCTCACCTGCAACTGTACCAATCTTTATTCGTAGGGTACTTACGATGCAGCCTGCCCGTGCTTTCAAGCATAAAGCCCAGTTGTGCGAGCACGCTAGAAAGCATCCAAGCTCAATGATTGTGCTCTTGTTTGGGCTTACCTCAATGCACATCATCCAAGGGAACTCTCGCCAAAGCTCGGGCTTGTCCAATCAAAGTATATGTGCTCTGCGAGCCTCTTCGAGAGACCACCTTTGCCTGTTGACTCGACACAGGCAACATCCCCTATCAGCGCTCCCTGCCAGCTACCGAGACTGCAGTTATTCAAGAGCTATATTGCGGCTCGAGAACATCATACCGCCAAGATTCTTTCCCTCGCGTGTTCCTGAGACACCTCCGTAGCTCTTGCCTAGACCACTTGTCATACTTCGGATTCCTGGGATTGCCCCACCGCGGTGGTCTAGTGGCTAAGGTGCTCGGCTGCTGACCCGCAGGTCGCGGGTTCAAATCCCGGCTGCGGCGGCTGCATTTCCGATGGAGGCGGAAACGTTGAGGCCCATGTGCTCAGATTTGGGTGCACGTTAAAGAACCTCAGGTGGTCAAAATTTCCGGAGCCCTCCACTACGGCGTCTCTCATAATCATATGGTGGTTTTGGGACGTTAAACCTCACAAATCAATCAATTCCTGGGATTATGAAAAAGTCCCTTGTATCATCGATTGACCTAAATCAACTTACACTGCTGCACATTTATACTATGTACGACGGTGTGACTCACGTATATAATAATGGATCTACCACGTCGCGTACCTCCGCCGCAGCCTTTGTGACCCACTGATAAAGATAGCTCGACGTTTCAAGATAGATCACAAGACCACATCAACAGCCGCGGAACTTGTTGCTATTCTAGAGGCAATACATTTCATGTCGACAGAACCTACTCGTAAACGGACAATACTGTGCGATGCCAAAGCTGCTCTTCAAATTATCGATGGCTTCATGAGACAAGGTCCATGTCATACTTATCGATTGAAATAGCAGAGCTTCTTGGCATTGCTACAAAAAATGGAAATCATATACCATTTCAATGGATACCTGCTCATTGTGGCCTAATGGGCAATGAAGAGGCGGACGCTGAAGCTAAGAGAGCTTTAAATAGTGCCCCGGAAGTGCGCATCGCATTTTCTCGACAAGATATAAACAACCTACTTCGACGCGTAATGTGCAACTCCATCTTAGAGCACTGGAAGAAACCAGAACACCACCACAAGCGGCTGCACAAATAGGGCCTGGAAATGAAGTTCCGTATGCCCCACAAGGTAAAGCAAAGCATCTCATGCATTATCCATCGCTTTCGCCTCGGTGTGGATTACACGAGACGTTACACCCACTTGATTGGCTGTAAACAAACAGGTCCCAATTGTGGTCACTGTCCATTGCCATAAACGCTCGAACAAATATTTCGCGACTGTCCAGCATATGAAAGCGAACGTCAGCAACTGACATTTTGATTGGCTGATATATTAGTCGACCGTTAACCGATGAGGTTGTGTTAGGTCCTTGGCCAGACGTCAGCAGCACACATGTGGTTATAGGAGCCGTCATCGCTTTCTTGGAAGCCACTAGATTGGACGCACGTTTGTAGAGTTACCCAGCGTAATAAGAACGTATTATCTCTCTATCCTACCATCGTCATTCATCACTCTTTCACTCTCCAGTCACCATACCCCGTGTAGAGTAGCAGGCCAGAGCAAACTATAGCTCAGGCCGACCTCTCTACCTTTCTGTAAATAAATTCTCTCTCTCTCTCTTTCTCAAGACATATCGGGCCAAATACGAAGGGGCAGACACGGTATGCAGTGCGTGTGGAAAGGAATAAAAAACTGCCGAACAATTGATAATGTTCAATGAAGGGGTTCACCCTATAGTTCAGGATGGTGGCGCAGAGTTTCTCAAAGCACTGGCGTTCAGCGACAGGGAGGGCAAAATAGACTCTGATTCTTGGCTAAAGTCAAGGCACGAGTAAAAATTAAACCCTTCACTGCAAAGTATGAATACTGAACCTTGCTATTTAATGAAAAAAAGTAACAGTAGTTTTCGGTTCATTAAGTATTACGGTTTTGTGGCGCTAGCCACCGCCCGATCAAAAGAGTAACAGCCATATCCATTCATCCAACCATCCATTTGGCGGGGGCTGGGAGATCATGCGGTAGAATACCGCTGGGGCGTTGGTGAAAATTGCCTCAGTGATGGCGAGCACGACTGGTGCCCAGAAGACGGTGGTACATGCTGCTGGGAGAGGTAGTTTTCAATGTCGCGTGGTCTCTGGCCGTAACAGGGTGGCGGCAAGTACGCCGAGAAGCCGCGAAGCCCAAGACGGTGATATGGGCACTGGCGGAACAAGTGATCAGCTTCTCCGCAGTGAAAGCATAGAGTCCGGTGATCGGGTGTGCGCCAAACATCAGACTTCCGAGGAGACGTGTGCCAATCATCGATGTACTGCACAGGTTGCACCGAACGATGGGCGACAGAAGCGCCACAGAAAAAAGCCAGGGGTGATGGCGTGTACGTGGTTCGTAGTATGGTATGTGCTGCGCCGACTCGAGTAAAACAGCAGGGACAGAATGAACGAACAATGGCGGCGATGCAGCAGGGCGTTTGAAGGCTTCCGCGTAGGTTGTCCCACGGCGGTATTCAGCAGGAGCTGGCGCAGCTTTATCAGGAAGCAAGGTGTCCTGAAGGGCATGGCGCAGCTCATTCTTGATCACTGCTGCCATAGAGCTAACCGTAGGAAGAGGTGTTACACCAGCCTTTTGCAACTCTTCACGTATGATATTACGGATGAGTTCACGTATACAGTCATTGCTGGTCCCAGCGTGGTGAAAATGTCAGCAGTTGACATGCCACTAACTCGCCTGTCGTACTGGTTGGATCGCTGCTGCAGCATTTTTTCTATTGTTATAGCTTCGGACAAGATCTCCGCGACCGTCTTCGGAAGGCTTCGCACGAGGTCGGCAAAAAGCTGGTTCTGACACCATGCACCAAGCGACGCAACTTCTTGTCCTCCGTCCTTCTTGAATCAGCCCATCGGAAGAGGCGCGTGGTGTCTTCGACGTACGTGGTCACAGTTTCATTTGGCGACTGGACGCGGGCCACGATAGCTCGGTCAGCTTTCTTTTGATGATCAGCGCTGACATGTGTCTGCAGAAGTCTACTAGAAAATTCGGGCCACGTCGTCAGTTGCTTCTCTGGATTTAGATACCGCGAGCATGCCCATCTTCGAGATAGAAATAGACACGACCCAGTTTCGCCGCGTCGTCCCACTGATTCAAGGTGGCTACGCACTCGAAGTCCACCAACCAGTTCTCAACGTCTTTGCGCTCCGTACCATGCAACGTTGCCGGTGCCCGTGGGCTTTCCAATGTATAGCGGTTTGACGTAGTGCTTCCCGGGCTGGTTGGTGAGGTTCGCACCAAAGCGCTGGTCATGTTTGTTGACGTAGTGGCAGCAGTATCGTCGACTTCCGGAGGCAATCCCCTGATTCGGAGGCTGCTCCGATGCCCGGGCGTATTTACTGGCACTGGACTCGTATTACGGCTTCCTGGAGAGGGAGGGGGGTCCGCAGCACCCGTGAGACTACCCAGCACTTCCATCAGTTTGTCACGATGAATCACAAGTACTGGGGGCTTATTAAACCACCGAGTAGCTAGCTCTAGGACGATGCGTCAGTCGTGGCTGCCTCTCGAGTCACGAAGAAACACGCGATCTTCTTTTTTCCTCCAGATTGGGAGCTGCTCTTGTAGTCGAACCACTACGTGTGAGTGGCAATATCTTGTTAGCATATCAAAGCCTAGCAATTATCGATGTTGAACAGCCATGTTCATTTTAGGACGACACAAGAAAGCCGAAAAAATTGAAACTGTGTGTTAGGTGAACTAAACAATAAGTAAACATCGAATACATTTAATACTTCTGTAGCATTGCACAAATTCCGATGTTAATTAGCCACGGGAGCAAGTGAGAAAAATGCTTACCGAATTGGTTGGCTCCACAAAGCTAAGCTTTCAGTAGCCGCTCCTTTGTTCGTAACAAGAACCCTGTCTTTTGCACAAATTAAGTTAAACACAGGCACTTCGACTTCGAGTTTTCACCACGAGAAATCCTTTTATAACAGTTCAGAGGCATATGAACGTGGCCCTGCATAGGTGTTGTGGGCAATGCAGCTTTTCTTTACACGCAATTGTTTACAAAAAAAAGACTACCTGCCTATCGTTTGGTTCACTACATATAGTGGCATCATATAGAGTTTGCTGGTGATGGTCAAATGGACGGACGCATCAAAACTTTGTTAGTCTTGAAGTTCGCTATTCAACGCTCAGCAGGTCAGATAAAAAAAAGTTTACAATACCGTTTGTTGCTTATTATTCTCGTTTCATTTCCGGCGAAACACCGTTGAAACTCACCTGTTTGGCCCTCGTTTGCACTGGTGGCTGTCTTCACTATTCAATCAATATAGCAGTAACGTGCCATCAGGTTTAGAAACGAGCCCGACAGCCCGAAAATTAAGAGAGAGAGCAGAATTTTGCTCGGCTGACCGCTTGGATGCAACGCCGCCTCCTCTTTATACGTTCGCCCTTTCCTATATAAGTCCTCCTTTTTTCTTACTGTTGCACTTGAATACGCAGCATTCCCGCCAACGCCCTTTGGTTTTTTTTGCGATAAATATATTTCCTTAGTGTGCAGGGAACGTTTCAGAAAGAAGATAAAGAATTGATTGTTATGTGGGGTTCAGCGTCCCAAAGCCACCATATGATTATGACAGACGCCGTAGTGAAGGGCTCCGGAAATTTCGACCCAAACGTGCACCCAAATCTGCGCACACGGGCGTACACAATTTTCCCCTCCGTCGGAAAAGGAAGATATAGCAGAGAGATATGATAGAGTGCACACTTACAGTCAATTTTATTGCACAGATGGCGGGAATATTCAAACGGTCTAGAGGGCAAAGAGATCACGCACAGAAGAAAGGACAAATGATGGCGCATTCGCCAAACCACCTTATTCCAGTCTTAAAATGACAACTTAACTGAAAAGATACCTCTATTCATTATTCGACAGATTCGCGGGTATCTTTTTAATTAAGTTGTCATTTTAGGATTGGAATGAGGTGGTCTGGCGCATGCGCCATCACTTGTCCTTTCTTCTGTGCGTGATCTCCTTGCCCTTTTGACCGTATATATGTTCCCGCTATCTGTGCAATAAATTTGGCTGTAAGTGTGCGCTCTATCTTATCTCTCTACTATATCTTCCCTCTGAAACATTCTCTACGCAGTAAGGAAGTATATTTCTCTAAAAAATTGCAATACCAACCAGACCATGTAGCCCCTCCTTTGTTTTTGTTACGGCGATGCACGCACGCACCATCCAGGCACCACTCTCGTCTGGGGGAACAGTTAAGAAGTGCGTGCTCTCACCGCCAGGGTGACCATGGACACTCCAGCGCCGGTTCCCTATACTAGCAACGTTTAGGATTATATGGTGCGGGCTCCGGAGAAAAAATCTTCAAGAAGGATAGCTTCGACATGGCAAACTTTGACCAACCCCTTTACTTGGGATGAGTGACAGAAGTCCAACCTGATAGGCACATCATCAGCGCTATGGGGAGGACCCCAAAAAACTGGAGATGGCCGGACTATGAAGACGCAGTTTTGTACTCAATTGAATCCACTAAGCAAACAGGGTATCTTTGAGGTAAAACAACTTGATTGAGGAGGTACATGTATCCATAAATTTTCATACCAATGTGAGATTTCTAGAACAGAAAGAAATTGTAGATAACTCAAATTAACTTTTGATTGTGTAACTTTGTGCTAGCCTTGTTTTTCCAATCATATTCAGCCAAAAACAACTTTCTCACAAAGCCGCGCCACACGATGTAGAATCATTTGCCCCACCTCACCTCCCCACCTCAATAGAGTCATTGGTAGTAAATATGCGGATCAGTAGAATACTCCGTATATCGAGGGAGCTTTTATAAACGTTCTGCCATTATTCACTTGCCTTTATATTGACAATTCTTCTGCAAGAAAAAAACATGAAAATTCTGTCACAAAGTAACCCCATTTCACGGTAGTACAGGTCTTTGACTTCTTAGCTAAATTCACTATGTGTCTTCGGATCATTCTGCCGCAGAAATAACACGATAGCCCCTGAATAAGGCACAAGAAAGGAATCATAACAACGCTATGCCATGCCCCATAAAGAACGCATGACTGCTGTTAAAGCACTACAACACGAGGTCAATGACAAGGCCAAGTTCATCGTAGCAATGGGACTAAAATGTCAGTGAACCTCTGATGTTTTACTTGAATAAAATCAAATATTGCTTCAAAGCAGTGTTTGCAGTGACTGGTGTTGCACCAGCAGTTGCCATTATTTTCTTAAAGGTACTTTAAAGAGAACTAATGTCTCAGTTTAGACTGACATGCTGCACACCGAGACTTCTCATGCCACGAGTTCATTTTCAGCGGAGAAAAATAGGGTTGAAGTTAATTTTTTTTTAAATTTGTGATGCTCAAATTTTGAAAATTAATTGTATCTTCGCAACATTGGCTTGATGAATATTTCTGAAACGTGGTATCTAAGGTCCGTCACACCGACAGATGACCGTGTACTTAATTTTAATGAATTAAAATTTACGTAAGACCCAGTACACTTGTTTGAATTCTAAGATGTCTTGTGGTTTCGTGCGAGAAGGTCAGGGCGACATCTCCACCCACATTTTCTTTTTGGCGTTATCTCGCTTACCAAGCGTCGTTTCGCGGTACAAGTGGTATTTCCTGCATTGAGAAATTGTACTTGACTAATATGCGAGAAATGTTTTTAGTTTTAGCGTTTTTTAAAGGTGTGCCGAGACAGTTTTGAGATATTGCAAATGGGACATTTTTAGATTCTTCGGTATGCAAGTAGTATTATTGCTTACCACACAATAGTCAGCCGGAATGCATAAGATAGTTACTTTCATTTTAAAGTTTTCATTCCAGAGTTTTGGCAAGCAATGAAGTGGACATTATTCTGATGAGTCAGCAAGGTTCCTCCTAGTTTACAAACGGAGTTTCCGTGCAGCCTGAATAACAAAAATCACTGGCATGGTCAATAGGAACAATGCACTCATGGTTTACATGTACCACGACCAGATCGCTTGTCTGCCATTGGTACGTAGCGAATTGCAAAGTTCCTGCAACGTCAGACTGCCTTGTCCTGTCACAGAGAAGCCTCGCACTTGATATCGAAACTGAGAGTGTCTGTTAAAGGTAGAGGTATTAAAAACATATGCGATGCTTTCCCACGCAACACAAAGTCTCTTCTTGAAGCCAATCGTCTTCTATAGAACAACGGTTCCTAAACATTGAAAATTTGTCTCCCTACTCTTCTAAGTGATGTCAACAAGATTAATATTAGATTGTTCGGCAGTATATATTTCGGTTCATGCACAATTACTTGATCAATTGTGAAGGAAACAATGTTAACAAATGGACAGTAGATTACGGCAGGTCTATAGGCGCTCGCTCGCATCCTGCTCTTACGGGCTAAGCAGCCGCCGCGAGTAAAATATAGTTGCCTTTATACAGTGTCAGCGAGTTCCGCATGAGGGCGTCGAGCGCCAACTCTTCAAAACGCAATTTGCCGCATACGCATTGCATTGTATATCAGCTTTCCCCGGCTACTTTCTCGTGTCAATTACTTTTTTTCGTTTGTAGGAAGCAGCGAGAGTAGTAGAGGTGTTTGTGGGCACAGCCTGCATTTTTTGACACTCATGCATTGGGTAATGAATACGCTCACGCAATGGCACAGAATCTTTTTTAAGGCTCGAAGATATTCTATTCGCTGAATTCGAAAATGTTTGAGGCTCATGTGGTTGGTTTTATCATTTAGGTGCACGTTAAAGAACTCCACATGCTAAAATTTCCAAAGCCTTCCACTACGGCATCCTTCATGAACATATGACTGAAATAACTTCTTCGAACAAAAATCCTCTACAATCAAAGTTGATTCTTGAGCCTTACATTAAAGATTCACTGCTACTGGACTGTCCTAAAAGTGTGGACAAGAATCACGCCGAAGCGTCGGCGCTAATTACTTCTGATAATTTTCTTCGGATTCTTATGGTTAATTTCATAAAAATGTTGACCGATAAAAATTACATGCCGTCTGGCTTTGTTTACAAGCCCAAACAAAAACATTTCTGGTTAGAAAAATGTCTCTACTTCAGCTAAAAGCATCACGACAAAGTTTTGCTAACAATGCTTTTGTTTTTCTTCTGTCGCTATGAAAATATATTAGTACTAATGAGAACATTTTCTGATTCTCTGAAAATGTATTGTTCTCCTGCGTCTGTGGCAAACCTTATTGCATATGAAAATATTTCATATTTTTTTATCGGCACTGCAGATTGCATCTTGGATGTCGTGAGCTTGGGGTTGTTGTTTTTTCTTTACTACAACGACTTTCCAAAACTTCGAATAACCTTCGAATAACGCGTTCAATGCTCTAACCACTGAGATCCCACAGCGGCCTTCCCTCCATCCACATATTTTGGGTTAATATGTGAATTTAGAAGTAGGAGTGACAGTCAGCGCCATCTATAAGCCAAGCGACGAAAGTGAAAACAGTCTTTTATGCGCATATTTGGCGTCACGTTTGTTGTATACGAGAAACTACATATGCATACTTACATATTTGGCGGACTGTCTGTTGTATACGAGGAACTGTTAATCAGCTGCCCGCTCATAATAAGTTCACGTGCTACGTGACGCCAAACATGCGCATGAAAGAGTGTTTTAACACTCGTTGCTTGGCTTATAGACGGCGCTGACTGTCACTCCTACTTCTAAATTCACATATAAACCCAAAATAGGTGGATGGAGGGAAGGCCGCTGTGGTAGCTCAGTGGTTTAAGCATCGAACGCGTTATTCGAAGGTCGTAGGTTCGATTCCTGCTCATGGCTGGTTATTTTTTCATCCACTTTTCTTTCTTCCTATTTACATTCAGTTGGGTGTAATACCTTCCCCTGTACATTCCTTGGCTTTACTGTCTGTTAGATCATTCTAATATTGTGTTAAAACACGGAAAAACGAGCCCTTAGGTATACACTTCTTTCCCTTATTTCATTAAACGAGGGTCTCGTACTGGCAGATTTGGTGTAATTAGGTTGTATACGAGAGACTATTAATCAGCTGCCCGCTCATAGTAAGTTCTCGTGCTACATGAAGCCAAACATGCGCATAAAAGAGTGTTTTCACACTCGTCGCTTTGCTTATAGATGGCGCTGGCTGTCACTCCTACTTCTAAATTCACATATAAACCCAAAATAGGTGGATGGAGGGAAGGCCGCTGTGGTAGCTCAGTTGTTAGAACATCGAATGCGTTATTTGAAGGTCGTAGGTTCAATTCCTGCTCACGGCTGGTTATTTCTGATCCACTTTTATTTCTTCTTATTTACATTCAATTGGGTCTAATAACTTCCCCTGTACAATCCTTGGCTTTACTGTCTGTTAGATCTTATTATTATTGTGTTGAAACACGAAAAAACGAGCCCTTAGGTATACACTTCTTTTCCTTATTTCATTAAACGAGAGTCTCGTACTGGCAGACTTGGTGTCATTAAGTTGTATACGAGGGTCTATTATTCAGCTGCCCACTCATAATAAGTTCACGTGCTACGTGACGCCAAACATATGCATAAAAGAGTACTTTAACACTCGTCACTTGGCTTATAGATGGCGCTGACTGTCACTCCTAGTTCTAAATTCACATATAAACCCAAAATAGGTGGATAGAGGGAAGGGCGCTGTGGTAGCTCAGTGGTTAGAGCATCGATCGCGTTATTCGAAGGTTGTAGGTTCGATTCCTGCTCACGGCTGGTTATTTTTTCATCCACTTTTTTTTCTTCCTATTTACAATAAATTGGGTTTAATAACTTCCCCAGTAAATTCCTTGGCTTTACTGTCTGTTAGATCTCATGAATATTGTATTAAAACACTGAAAAACGAGCCCATAGGTATAGACTTCTTTCCCTTATTTCATTAAACGAGGATCTCGTACTGGCAGACTTGGTGTAATTAGGTTCTATACGAGGGACTATTAATCAGCTGCCCGCTCATAATAAGTTCACGTCCTACGTGACGCCAAACATGCGCATAAAAGAGTGTTTTCACACTCGTCGCTTGCTTATAGAATGCGCTGACTGTCACTCCTACTTCTAATTTCACATATAAACCCAAAATAAGTGGATGGAGGCAAGGCCGCTGTGGTAGCTCAGTTAGTAGAGCAGCGAACGCGTTATTCGAAGGTCGTAGGTTCAATTCCTGCTCACGGCTCGTTATTTTTTCTCCACTTTTATTTCTTCTTATTTACATTGAATTGGGTCTAATAACTTCCACAGTACAATCCTTGGCTTTACTGTCTGTTAGATCTCATTATTATTGTATTAAAACACGCAAAAACGAGCCCTTAGGTATACACTTCTTTCCCTCATTTCATTAAACGAGGGTCTCGTACTGGCAGACTTGGTGTCATTAGGTTGTATACGAGGAACTGTTAATCAGCTGCCCGCTCATATTAAGTTCACGTGCTACGTGACGCCAAACATGCGCATGAAAGAGTGTTTTAACACTCGTTGCTTGGCTTATAGATGGCGCAGACTGTCACTCCTACTTCTAAATTCACATATAAACCCAAAATAGGTGGATGGAGGGAAGGCTGCTGTGGTAGCTCAGTGGTTAGAGCATCGTACGCGTTATTCGAAGGTCGTAGGTTCGATTCCTGCTCATGGCTGGTTATTTTTTCATCCACTTTTCTTTCTTCCTATTTACATTCAATTGGGTGTAATAACTTCCCCTGTACATTCCTTGGCTTTACTGTCTGTTAGATCTCTCTAATATTGTGTGAAAACACGGAAAAACGAGCCCTAGGTATACACTTCTTTTCCTTATTTCATTAAACGAGGGTCTTGTACTGGCAGACTTGGTGTAATTAGGTTGTATACGAGGGACTATTAATCAGCTGCCCGCACATAATAAGTTCACGTGCAACGTGACGCCAAACATGCGTAATAAAAAGTGTTTTCACACTCGTAGCCTGGCTTATAGATGGCGCTGACTGTCACTCCTACTTCTGATATGTGGGGTTTAACAACCCAAAACCACTGTATGATTATGAGAGACGCCGTAGTGGAGAGCTCCGGAAATTTAGACCACCTGGGGTTCTTTAACGAGCACCCAAATCTGAGCACACGGGCCTACAACATTTCCGCCTCCATCGGAAATGCAGCCGCCGCAGACGGGATTTGAACCCACGCCCTGCGGGTCAGCAGCCGAGTACCTTAGCCACTAGACCACCGCGGCGGGGAAATGTCACTCCTACTTCTAAATTCACTTATAAACTCAAAATAAGTGGTTGGAGGAAAGGCCGCTGTGGTAGCTCAGGGGTTAGATCTTTGAACGCGTTATTAGAAGGTCGAAGGTTCGAATCCTGCTCACGGCTGATTATTTTTTTCATCGACTTTTCTTTCTTCTTGTGTACATTCAATTGGGTCTAATAACTTCCCCTGTACATTCCTTGGCTTTACTGTCTGTTAGATCTCTCTAATATTGTGTTAAAACACAAAAAACCGAGCCCTAGGTATACACTTCTTTCCCTTATTTCATTAAATGAGGGTCTCATACTGGCAGATTTGGTGTAGTTATGTTGTATACGAGAGACTATTAATCAGCTGCCCGCTCATAGTAAGTTCACGTGCTACGTGACGCCAAACATGCGCATAAAAGAGTGTCTTCACACTCGTCGCTTGGCTTATAGATGGCGCTGACTGTCACTCCTACTTCTAATTTCACATATAAACCCAAAATAAGTGGATGGAGGGAAGGCCGCTGTGGTAGCTCAGTTGTTAGAGCATCGAATGCGTTATTCGAAGGTCGTAGGTGCAATTCCTGCTCACGGCTGGTTATTTTTTATCCACTTTTATTTCTTCTTATTTACATTCAATTGGGTCTAATTACTTCCGCTGTACAATCCTTGGCTTTACTGTCTGTTAGATCTTATTATTATTGTGTTGAAACACGAAAAAACGAGCCCTTAGGTATACACTTCTTTTCCTTATTTCATTAAACGAGAGTCTCGTACTGGCAGACTTGGTGTCATTAGGTTGTATTCGAGGGTCTATTATTCAGCTGCCCGCTCATAATAAGTTCACGTGCTACGTGACGCCATACATGCGCATAAAAGAGTGTTTTAACACTCGTCGCTTGGCTTATAGATGGCGCTGACTGTCACTCCTACTTCTAAATTCACATATAAACCCAAAATAGGTGGATAGAGGGAAGGCTGCTGTGGTAGCTCAGTGGTTAGAGCATCGTACGCGTTATTCGAAGGTCGTAGGTTCGATTCCTGCTCATGGCTGGTTATTTTTTCATCCACTTTTCTTTCTTCCTATTTACATTCAATTGGGTGTAATAACTTCCCCTGTACATTCCTTGGCTTTACTGTCTGTTAGATCTCTCTAATATTGTGTGAAAACACGGAAAAACGAGCCCTAGGTATACACTTCTTTTCCTTATTTCATTAAACGAGGGTCTTGTACTGGCAGACTTGGTGTAATTAGGTTGTATACGAGGGACTATTAATCAGCTGCCCGCTCATAATAAGTTCACGTGCAACGTGACGCCAAACATGCGTAATAAAAAGTGTTTTCACACTCGTAGCCTGGCTTATAGATGGCGCTGACTGTCACTCCTACTTCTGATATGTGGGGTTTAACAACCCAAAACCACTGTATGATTATGAGAGACGCCGTAGTGGAGAGCTCCGGAAATTTAGACCACCTGGGGTTCTTTAACGAGCACCCAAATCTGAGCACACGGGCCTACAACATTTCCGCCTCCATCGGAAATGCAGCCGCCGCAGACGGGATTTGAACCCACGCCCTGCGGGTCAGCAGCCGAGTACCTTAGCCACTAGACCACCGCGGCGGGGAAATGTCACTCCTACTTCTAAATTCACTTATAAACTCAAAATAAGTGGTTGGAGGAAAGGCCACTGTGGTAGCTCAGGGGTTAGATCTTTGAACGCGTTATTAGAAGGTCGAAGGTTCGAATCCTGCTCACGGCTGATTATTTTTTTCATCGACTTTTCTTTCTTCTTGTGTACATTCAATTGGGTCTAATAACTTCCCCTGTACATTCCTTGGCTTTACTGTCTGTTAGATCTCTCTAATATTGTGTTAAAACACAAAAAACCGAGCCCTAGGTATACACTTCTTTCCCTTATTTCATTAAATGAGGGTCTCATACTGGCAGATTTGGTGTAGTTATGTTGTATACGAGAGACTATTAATCAGCTGCCCGCTCATAGTAAGTTCACGTGCTACGTGACGCCAAACATGCGCATAAAAGAGTGTCTTCACACTCGTCGCTTGGCTTATAGATGGCACTGACTGTCACTCCTACTTCTAATTTCACATATAAACCCAAAATAAGTGGATGGAGGGAAGGCCGCTGTGGTAGCTCAGTTGTTAGAGCATCGAATGCGTTATTCGAAGGTCGTAGGTGCAATTCCTGCTCACGGCTGGTTATTTTTTATCCACTTTTATTTCTTCTTATTTACATTCAATTGGGTCTAATTACTTCCGCTGTACAATCCTTGGCTTTACTGTCTGTTAGATCTTATTATTATTGTGTTGAAACACGAAAAAACGAGCCCTTAGGTATACACTTCTTTTCCTTATTTCATTAAACGAGAGTCTCGTACTGGCAGACTTGGTGTCATTAGGTTGTATTCGAGGGTCTATTATTCAGCTGCCCGCTCATAATAAGTTCACGTGCTACGTGACGCCATACATGCGCATAAAAGAGTGTTTTAACACTCGTCGCTTGGCTTATAGATGGCGCTGACTGTCACTCCTACTTCTAAATTCACATATAAACCCAAAATAGGTGGATAGAGGGAAGGGCGCTATGGTAGCTCAGTGGTTAGAGCATCGAACGCGTTATTTGAAGGTCAAAGGTTCGATTCCTGCTCACGGCTGGTTATTTTTTCATCCACTTTTCTTTCTTCCTATTTACATTCAATTGGGTTTAATAACTTCCCCAGTACATTCCTTGGCTTTACTGTCTGTTAGATCTCATTAGTATTGTACTAAAACACGGAAAAACCAGCCCATAGGTATACACTTCTTTCACTTATTTCATTAAACGAGGGTCTCGTACTGGCAGACTTGATGTAATTAGGTTCTATACGAGGAACTATTATTCAGCTGCCCGCTCATAATAAATTAACGTGCTATGTGACGCCAAACATGCGCATAAAAGAGTGTTTTCACACTCGTCCCTTGCCTATAGAATGCGCTAGCTGTAACTCCTACTTCTAAGTTCACATATAAACTCAAAATAAGTGGATGGAGGCAAGGCCGCTGTGGTAGGTCAGTTGTTAGAGCATTGAACGCGTTATTCGAAGGTCGTAGGTTCAATTCCTGCTCACGGCTGGTTATTTTTTATCCACTTTTATTTCTTCTCATTTACATTCAATTGGGTCTAATAACTTCCCCTGTACAATCCTTGGCTTTACTGTCTGTTAGATCTCATTAATATTGTATTAAAACACGGAAAAACGAGCCCTTAGGTATACACTTCTTTCCCTTATTTCCTTAAACGAGGGTTTCGTACTGGAAGACTTGGTGTCATTAAGTTGTATACGAGGGACTGTTAATCAGCTCTCACTCATAATAAGTTCACGTGCTACGTGACGCCAAACATGCGCATGAAAAAGTGTTTTAACACTCGTTGCTTGGCTTATAAATGGCGCTGACTGTCACTCCTACTTCTAAATTCACATATAAACCCAAAATAGGTGGATGAAGGGAAGGCCGCTGTGGTAGCTCAGTGGTTAGAGCATCGAACGCGCTATTCGAAGGTCGTATGTTCGAGTCCTGCTCATGGCTGGTTATTTTTTCATCCACTTTTCTTTCTTCCTATTTACATTCAGTTGGGTGTAATAAGTTCCCCTGTACATTCCTTGGCTTTACTGTCTGTTATATCTCTCTAATATTGTGTGAAAACACGGAAAAACGAGCCCTAGGTATACACTTCTTTCCCTTATTTCATTAAACGAGGTCTTGTACTGGCAGACTTGGTGCAATTAGGTTGTATACGAGGGACTATTGTTCAGCTGCCCGCTCATAATAGGTTCACGTGCTACGTGACGCCAAACATGCGCAATAAAAAGTGTTTTCACACACGTAGCCTAGCTTATAGATGGCGCTGACTGTCACTCCTACTTCTGATATGTGAGGTTTAACGACCAAAACCACTGTATGATTATGAGAGACGCCGTAGTGGAGAGCTTCGGAAATTTAGACCACCTGGGGTTCTTTAACGAGCACCCAAATCTGAGCACACGGGCTTACAACATTTCCGCCTCCATCGGAAATGCAGCCGCCGCAGCCGGGATTTGAACCCGCGCCCTGCGGGTCAGCAGCCGAGTACCTTAGCCACTAGACCACCGCGGCGGAGAAATGTCACTGCTACTTCTAAATTCACTTATAAACCCAAAATAAGTGGATGGAGGGAAGGCCGCTGTGGTAGCTCAGTGGTTAGAGCATCGAACGCGTTATTCGAAGGTCGTGGGTTCCATTCCTGCTTACGGGTAATTATTTTTTTCCACTTTTCTTTCTTCTTGTTTACATTCAATTGGGTCTAATAACTTCTCCTGTACATTCCTTCGCTTTACTGTCTGTTAGATCACTCTAATATTGTGTTAAAACAGTGAAAAATGAGCCTTTAAGTAAACACTTCTTTCCCTTATTTCATTAAACGAGGGTCTCGTACTGGCAGACTTGGTGTCATTAGGTTGTATACGAGAGACTATTAATCAGCTTCCCGCTCATAATAAGTTCACGTGCTACGTGACGCCAAACATGCGCATAAAAGAGTGTTTTAACACTCGTCGCGTGGCTTATAGATGGCGCTGACTGTCACTCCTACTTCTAAATTCACATATAAACCCAAAATAGGTGGATGGAGGGAAGGCCGCTATGGTAGCTCAGTGGTTAGAGCATTGAACGCGTTATTCGAAGGTCGTAGGTGCAATTCCTGCTAACGGCTGGTTATTTTTTATCCACTTTTATTTCTTCTTATTTACATTCAATTGGGTCTAATAACTTCCCCTGTACAATCATTGGCTTTACTGTCTGTTAGATCTTATTATTATTGTGTTGAAACACGAAAAAACGAGCCCTTACGTATACACTTTTTTTCCTTATTTCATTAAACGAGAGTCTCGTACTGGCAGACTTGATGTCATTAGGTTGTATACGAGAGACTATTATTCAGCTGCCCGCTCATAATAAGTTCACGTGCTACGTGACGCCATACATGCGCATAAAAGAGTGTTTTAACACTCTTCGCTTGGCTTATAAATGGCGCTGACTGTCACTCCTACTTCTAAATTCAAATATAAACCCAAAATAGGTGGATGGAGGGGAGGCCGCTGTGGTAGCTCAGTGGTTAGAGCATCGAACGCGTTATTCGAAGGTCGTAGGTTCGATTCCTGCCTATGGCTGGTTATTTTTTCATCCACTTTTTTTTTCTATTTACGTTCAGTTGGGTGTAATAACTTCCCCTGTACATTCCTTGGCTTTACTGTCTCTTAGATCTCTCTAATATTGTGTGAAAACACGGAAAAACGAGCCCTAGGTATACACTTCTTTCCCTTATTTCATTAAACGAGGGTCTTGTACTGGCAGACTTGGTGTAATTAGGTTGTATACGAGGGACTATTATTCAGCTGCCCGCTCATAATAGGTTCACGTGCTACGTGACGCCAAACATGCGCAATAAAAAGTGTTTTCACACTCGTAGCCTGGCATATAGATGGCGCTGACTGTCACTCCTACTTCTGATATTTGGGGTTTAACGACCCAAAACCACTGTATGATTATGAGAGGCGCCGTAGTGGAGAGCTCCGGAAATTTAGACCAACTGGGCTTCTTTAACGAGCACCCAAATCTGAGCACACAGGCCTACAACATTTCCGCCTCCATCGTAAATGCAGCTGCCGCCGCCGGGATTTGAACCCGCGCCCTGCCGGTCAGCAGCCGAGTACCTTAGCCAACTAGACCACCGCGGCGGGGCAATGTCACTCCTACTTCTAAATTCACTTATAAACCCCAAATAAGTGGATGGAGGGAAGGCCGCTGTGGTAGCTCAGTGGTTAGAGCATCGAACGCGTTATTCAAAGGTCGTGGGTTCCATACCTGCTCACGGCTAATTATTTTTTTCATCCACTTTTCTTTCTTCTTGTTTAAATTCAATTGGGTCTAATAACTTCTCCTGTACATTCCTTGGCTTTACTGTCTGTTAGATTTCTCTAATATTGTGTTAAAACACGGAAAAACGAGCCCTTAAGTAAACACTTCTTTCCCTTATTTCATTAAACGAGGGTCTCGTACTGGCAGACTTGGTGTCATTAGGTTGTATACGAGAGACTATTAATCAGCTTCCCGCTCATAATAAGTTCACGTGCTACGTGACGCCAAACATGCGCATAAAAGAGTGTTTTAACACTCGTCGCTTGGCCTAAAGATGGCGCTGACTGTCACTCCTACTTCTAAATTCACATATAAACCCAAAATAGGTGGATGGAGGGAAGGCCGCTGTAGTAGCTCAGTTGTTAGAGCATCGAACGCGTTATTCGAAGGTCGTAGGTTCGATTCCTGCTCACGGCTGGTTATTTTTTTATCCACTTTTCTTTCTTCCTATTTACATTCAATTGGGTCTAATAACTTCCCCAGTACATTCCTTGGCTTTACTGTCTGTTAGATCTCATTATTATTGTATTAAAACACGGAAAAACAAGCCCATAGGTATACACTTCTTTCCCTTATTTCATTAAACGAGGGTCTCGTACTGACACACTTGGTGTCATTAGGTTATATACGAGGGACTATTAATCAGCTGCCCGCTCATAATAAGTTCACGTGCTACGTGACGCCAAACATTCGCATAAAAGAGTGTTTTCGCACTCGTCGCCTGGCTAATAGATGGCACTGACTGTCACTCCTACTTCTAAATTCACATATAAACCCAAAATAAGTGAAAGGAGGGAAGGCCGCTGTGGTAGCTCAGTGGTTAGAGCTTCGAACGCGTTATTCGAAGGTCGTAGGTTCGATTCCCGCTCATGGCTGATTATTTTTTTCATCCACTTTTCTTTCTTCTTGTTTACATTCAATAGATTGATTGATTGATTGATTTGTGGGGTTTAACGTCCCAAAACCACGATATGATTATGAGAGACGCCGTAGTGGAGGGCTCCGGAAATTTTGACCCCCTGGGGTTTTTTAACGTGCACCCAAATCTGAGCACACGGGCCTACAACATTTCCGCCTCCATCGCAAATGCAGCCGCCGCAGCCGGGATTCGAACCCGCGCCCTGCGGGTCAGCAGCCGAGTACCTTAGCCACTAGACCACCACGGCGGGGCATACATTCAATAGAGTCTGATAACTTCCCCTGTACATTCCTTGGCTTTACTGTCTGTTATATCTCTCTAATATTGTGTAAAAACACGGAAGAAGGAGCCCTTAGGTAAACACTTTTTTCCCTTATTTCATTAAACGAGGGTCTCGTACAGGCAGACTTGGTGTCATTAGGTTGTATACGAGAGACTATTAATCAGCTTCCCACTCACAATGAGTACACGTGCTACGTGACGCCAAACACGCGCATAAAAGAGTGTTTTAACACTCGTCGATTGGCTTATAGATGGCGCTGACTGTCACTCCTACTTCTAAATTCACATATAAACCCAAAATAAGTGGATAGAGGAAAGGCCGCTGTGGTAGATCAGTTGTTAGAGCATCGAACGCATTATTCGAAGGTCGTAGGTTCAATTCCTGCTCACGGCTGCTTATTTTTTCATCCACTTTTGTTTCTTCTTATTTACATTCAATTGGGTATAATAACTACCCCTGTACAATCCTTGGTTTTGCTGTCTGTTAGATCTTATTATTTGTATTAAAACACGGAAAAACGAGCCCTTAGGTATACACTTCTTTCCCTTATTTCATTAAACGAGGGTTTCGTACTGGCAGACTTAGTGTCATTAAGTTGTATACGAGGGACTGTTAATCACCTCTCGCTCATAATAAGTTCACGTGCTACGTGACGCCAAACATGCGCATGAAAAAGTGTTTTAACACTCGTTGCTTGGCTTATAAATGGTGCTGACTGTCACTCCTACTTCTAAATTCACATATAAACCAGAATTAGGTGGATGGAGGGAAGGCCGCTGTGGTAGCTCAGTGGTTACAGCATCGAACGCATTATTCGAAGGTCGTAGGTTCGATTCCTGCTCATGGCTGGTTATTTTTTCATCCACTTTTTTTTCTTCCTATTTACAATCAATTGGGTTTAATAACTTCCCCAGTACATTCCTTGGCTTTACTGTCTGTTAGATCTCATGAATATTGTATTAAAACACGGAAAAACGAGCCCTTAGGTATAGACTTCTTTCCCTTATTTCATTAAACGAGGATCTCGTACTGGCAGACTTGGTGTAATTAGGTTCTATACGAGGGACTATTAATCAGCTGCCCGCTCATAATAAGTTCACGTGCTACGTGACGCCAAACATGCGCATAAAAGAGTGTTTTCACACTCGTCGCTTGCTTATAGAATGCGCTGACTGTCACTCCTACTTCTAATTTCACATATAAACCCAAAATAAGTGGATGGAGGCAAGGCCGCTGTGGTAGCTCAGTTAGTAGAGCAGCGAACGCGTTATTCGAAGGTCGTAGGTTCAATTCCTGCTCACGGCTCGTTATTTTTTCTCCACTTTTATTTCTTCTTATTTACATTGAATTGGGTCTAATAACTTCCACTGTACAATCCTTGGCTTTACTGTCTGTTAGATCTCATTATTATTGTATTAAAACACGCAAAAACGAGCCCTTGGGTATACACTTCTTTCCCTCATTTCATTAAACGAGGGTCTCGTACTGGCAGACTTGGTGTCATTAGGTTGTATACGAGGAACTGTTAATCAGCTGCCCGCTCATATTAAGTTCACGTGCTACGTGACGCCAAACATGCGCATGAAAGAGTGTTTTAACACTCGTTGCTTGGCTTATAGATGGCGCAGACTGTCACTCCTACTTCTAAATTCACATATAAACCGAAAATAGGTGGATGGAGGGAAGGCTGCTGTGGTAGCTCAGTGGTTAGAGCATCGTACGCGTTATTCGAAGGTCGTAGGTTCGATTCCTGCTCATGGCTGGTTATTTTTTCATCCACTTTTCTTTCTTCCTATTTACATTCAAATGGGTGTAATAACTTCCCCTGTACAATCCTTGGCTTTACTGTCTGTTAGATCTCTCTAATATTGTGTGAAAACACGGAAAAACGAGCCCTAGGTATACACTTCTTTCCCTTATTTCATTAATCGAGGTCTTGTACTGGCAGACTTGGTGCAATTAGGTTGTATACGAGGGACTATTATTCAGCTGCCCGCTCATAATAGGTTCACGTGCTACGTGACGCCAAACATGCGCAATAAAAAGTGTTTTCACACACGTAGCCTGGCTTATAGATGGCGCTGACTGTCACTCCTACTTCTGATATGTGAGGTTTAACGACCAAAACCACTGTATGATTATGAGAGACGCCGTAGTGGAGAGCTACGGAAATTTAGACCACCTGGGGTTCTTTAACGAGCACCCAAATCTGAGCACACGGGCCTACAACATTTCCGCCTCCATCGGAAATGCAGCCGCCGCAGCCGGGATATGAACCCGCGCCCTGCGGGTCAGCAGCCGAGTATCTTAGCCACTAGACCACCGCGGCGGAGAAATGTCACTGCTACTTCTAAATTCACTTATAAACCCAAAATAAGTGGGTGGAGGGAAGGCCGCTGTGGTAGCTCAGTGGTTAGAGCATCGAACGCGTTATTCGAAGGTCGTGGGTTCCATTCCTGCACCCGGCTAATTAATTTTTTCATCCACTTTTCTTTCTTCTTGTTTAAATTCAATTGAGTCTAATAACTTCTCCTGTACATTCCTTGGCTTTACTGTCTGTTAGATCTCTCTAATATTGTGTTAAAACACAGAAAAACGAGCCCTTAAGTAAACACTTCTTTCCCTTATTTCATTAAACGAGGGTCTCGTACTGGCAGACTTGGTGTCAATAGGTTGTATACGAGAGACTATTAATCAGCTTCCCGCTCATAATAAGTTCACGTGCTACGTGACGCCAAACATGCGCATGAAAGAGTGTTTTAACACTCGTTGCTTGGCTTATAGAAGGCGCAGACTGTCACTCCTACTTCTAAATTCACATATAAACCCAAAATAGGTGGATAGAGGGAAGGGCGCTGTGGTAGCTCAGTGGTTAGAGCATCGATCGCGTTATTCGAAGGTCGTAGGTTCAATTCCTGCTCACGGATCGTTATTTTTTCTCCACTTTTATTTCTTCTTATTTACATTGAATTGGGTCTAATAACTTCCACTGTACAATCCTTGGCTTTACTGTCTGTTAGATCTCATTATTATTGTATTAAAACACGGAAAAACGAGCCCTAGGTATACACTTCTTTCCCTTATTTCATTAAACGAGGGTCTTGTACTGGCAGACTTGGTGTAATTAGGTTGTATACGAGGGACTATTAATCAGCTGCCCGCTCATAATAAGTTCACGTGCAACGTGACGCCAAACATGCGCAATAAAAAGTGTTTTCACACTCGTAGCCTGGCTTATAGATGGCGCTGACTGTCACTCCTACTTCTAAATTCACATATAAACCCAAAATAGGTGGATAGAGGGAAGGGCGCTGTGGTAGCTCAGTGGTTTGAGCATCGAACGCGTTATTTGAAGGTCGTAGGTTCGATTCCTGCTCACGGCTGGTTATTTTTTCATCCACTTTTCTTTCTTCCTATTTACATTCAATTGGGTTTAATAACTTCCCCAGTACAATCCTTGGCTTTACTGTCTGTAAGATCTCATTAGTATTGTACTAAAACACGGAAAAACCAGCCCATAGGTATACACTTCTTTCACTTATTTCATTAAACGAGGGTCTCGTACTGGCAGACTTGATGTAATTAGGTTCTATACGAGGAACTATTATTCAGCTGCCCGCTCATAATAAATTAACGTGCTATGTGACGCCAAACATGCGCATAAAAGAGTGTTTTCACACTCGTCGCTTGCCTATAGAATGCGCTAACTGTCACTCCTACTTCTAAGTTCACATATAAACTCAAAATAAGTGGATGGAGGCAAGGCCGCTGTGGTAGGTCAGTTGTTAGAGCATTGAACGCGTTATTCGAAGGTCGTCGGTTCAATTCCTGCTCACGGCTGGTTATTTTTATCCACTTTTATTTCTTCTCATTTACATTCAATTGGGTCTAATAACTTCCCCTGTACAATCCTTGGCTTTACTGTCTGTTAGATCTCATTAATATTGTATTAAAACACGGAAAAACGAGCCCTTAGGTATACACTTCTTTCCCTTATTTCCTTAAACGAGGGTTTCGTACTGGAAGACTTGGTGTCATTAAGTTGTATACGAGGGACTGTTAATCAGCTCTCACTCATAATAAGTTCACGTGCTACGTGACGCCAAACATGCGCATGAAAAAGTGTTTTAACACTCGTTGCTTGGCTTATAAATGGCGCTGACTGTCACTCCTACTTCTAAATTCACATATAAACCCAAAATAGGTGGATGAAGGGAAGGCCGCTGTGGTAGCTCAGTGGTTAGAGCATCGAACGCGCTATTCGAAGGTCGTATGTTCGATTCCTGCTCATGGCTGGTTATTTTTTCATCCACTTTTCTTTCTTCCCATTTACATTCAGTTGGGTGTAATAACTTCCCCTGTACATTCCTTGGCTTTACTGTCTGTTAGATCTCTCTAATATTGTGTGAAAACACGGAAAAACGATCCCTAGGTATACACTTCTTTCCCTTATTTCATTAAACGAGGTCTTGTACTGGCAGACTTGGTGCAATTAGGTTGTATACGAGGGACTATTATTCACCTGCCCTCTCATAATAGGTTCACGTGCTACGTGACGCCAAACATGCGCAATAAAAAGTGTTTTCACACACGTAGCCTGGCTTATAGATGGCGCTGACTGTCACTCCTACTTCTGATATGTGACGTTTAACGACCAAAACCACTGTATGATTATGAGAGACGCCGTAGTGGAGAGCTACGGAAATTTAGACCACCTGGGGTTCTTTAACGAGCACCCAAATCTGAGCACACGGGCCTACAACATTTCCGCCTCCATCGGAAATGCAGCCGCCGCAGCCGGGATTTGAACCCGCGCCCTGCGGGTCAGCAGCCGAGTACCTTAGCCACTAGACCACCGCGGCGGAGAAATGTCACTGCTACTTCTAAATTCACTTATAAACCCAAAATAAGTGGATGGAGGGAAGGCCGCTGTGGTAGCTCAGTGGTTAGAGCATCGAACGCGTTATTCGAAGGTCGTGGGTTCCATTCCTGCTCACGGGTAATTATTTTTTTCCACTTTTCTTTCTTCTTGTTTACATTCAATTGGGTCTAATAACTTCTCCTGTACATTCCTTCGCTTTACTGTCTGTTAGATCTCTCTAATATAGTGTTAAAACAGTGAAAAACGAGCCTTTAGGTAAACACTTTTTTCCCTTATTTCATTAAACGAGGGTCTCGTACTGGCAGACTTGGTGTCATTAGGTTGTATACGAGAGACTATTAATCAGCTTCCCGCTCAAAATAAGTTCACGTGCTACGTGACGCCAAACATGCGCATAAAAGAGTGTTTTAACACTCGTCGCGTGGCTTATAGATGGCGCTGACTGTCACTCCTACTTCTAAATTCACAAATAAACCCAAAATAGGTGGATGGAGGGAAGGCCGCTGTGGTAGCTCAGTGGTTAGAGCATTGAACGCGTTATTCGAAGGTCCTAGGTGCAATTCCTGCTAACGGCTGGTTATTTTTTATCCACTTTTATTTCTTCTTATTTACATTCAATTGGGTCTAATAACTTCCCCTGTACAATCCTTGGCTTTACTGTTTGTTAGATCTTATTATTATTGTGTTGAAACACGAAAAAACGAGCCCTTAGGTATACACTTCTTTTCCTTATTTCATTAAACGAGAGTCTCGTACTGGCAGACTTGGTGTCATTAGGTTGTATACGAGGGTCTATTATTCAGCTGCCCGCTCATAATAAGTTCACGTGCTACGTGACGCCATACATGCGTATAAAAGAGTGTTTTAACACTCTTCGCTTGGCTTATAGATGGCACTGACTGTCACTCCTACTTCGAAATTCACATATAAACCCAAAATAGGTGGATAGAAGGAAGGGCGCTGTGGTAGTTCAGTGGTTAGAGCATCGAACGCGTTATTTGAAGGTCGTAGGTTCGATTCCTGCGCACGGCTGGTTATTTTTTCATCCACTTTTCTTTCTTCCTAATTACATTCAATTGGGTTTAATAACTTCCCCAGTACATGCCTAGACTTTACTGTCTGTTAGATCTCGTTATTATTGTATTAAAACACGGAAAAACCACCCCTTAGGTATACACTTCTTTCCCTTATTTCATTAAACGAGGGTCTCGTACTGGCAGACATGATGTAATTAGGTTCTATACCAGAAACTATAAATCAGCTGCCCGCTCATAATAAGTTAACGTGCTACGTGACGCCAAACATGTGCATAAAAGAGCGTTTTCACACTCGTCGCTTGCTTATAGAATGCGCTGACTGTCACTCCTACTTCTAAATTCAAATATAAACCCGAAATAAGTGGATGGAGGCAAGGCCGCTCTGGTAGGTCAGTTGTTAGAGCATTGAACGCGTTATTCGAAGGTCGTAGGTTCAATTCCTGCTCATGGCTGGTTATTTTTTATCCACTTTTATTTCTTCTTATTTACATTCAATTGGGTCTAATAACTTCCCCTGTACAATCCTTGGCTTTACTGTCTGTTAGATCTCATTAATATTGTATTAAAACACGGAAAAACGAGCCCTTAGGTATACACTTCTTTCCCTTATTTCATTAAACGAGGGTTTCGTACTGGCAGACTTGGTGTCATTAAGTTGTATACGAGGGACTGTTAATCAGCTCTCGCTCATAATAAGTTCACGTGCTACGTGACGCCAAACATGCGCATGAAAAAGTGTTTTAACACTCGTTGCTTGGCTTATAAATGGCGCTGACTGTCACTCCTACTTCTAAATTCAAATATAAACCCAAAATTGGTGGATGGAGGGGAGGCCGCTGTGGTAGCTCAGTGGTTAGAGCATCGAACGCGTTATTCGAAGGTCGTAGGTTCGATTCCTGCCTATGGCTGGTTATTTTTTCATCCACTTTTTTTTCTTCCTATTTACATTCAGTTGGGTGTAATAACTTCCCCTGTACATTCCTTGGCTTTACTGTCTGTTAGATCTCTCTAATATTGTGTGAAAACACGGAAAAACGAGCCCTAGGTATACACTTCTTTCCCTTATTTCATTAAACGAGGGTCTTGTACTGGCAGACTTGGTGTAATTAGGTTGTATACGAGGGACTATTATTCAGCTGCCCGCTCATAATAGGTTCACGTGCTACGTGACGCCAAACATGCGCAATAAAAAGTGTTTTCACACTCGTAGCCTGGCATATAGATGGCGCTGACTGTCACTCCTATTTCTGATATGTGGGGTTTAACGACCCAAAACCACTGTATGATTATGAGAGGCGCCGTAGTGGAGAGCTCCGGAAATTTAGACCACCTGGGCTTCTTTAACGAGCACCCAAATCTGAGCACACAGGCCTACAACATTTCCGCCTCCATCGGAAATGCAGCCGCCGCAGCCGGGATTTGAACCCGCGCCCTGCCGGTCAGCAGCCGAGTACCTTAGCCAACTAGACCACCGCGGCGGGGCAATGTCACTCCTACTTCTAAATTCACTTATAAACCCAAAATAAGTGGATGGAGGGAAGGCCGCTGTGGTAGCTCAGTGGTTAGAGCATCGAACGCGTTATTCAAAGGTCGTGGGTTCCATTCCTGCTCACGGCTAATTATTTTTTTCATCCACTTTTCTTTCTTCTTGTTTAAATTCAATTGGGTCTAATAACTTCTCCTGTACATTCCTTGGCTTTACTGTCTGTTAGATTTCTCTAATATTGGGTTAAAACACGGAAAAACGAGCCCTTAAGTAAACACTTCTTTCCCTTATTTCATTAAACGAGGGTCTCGTACTGGCAGACTTGGTGTCATTAGGTTGTATACGAGAGACTATTAATCAGCTTCCCGCTCATAATAAGTTCACGTGCTACGTGACGCCAAACATGCGCATAAAAGAGTGTATTAACACTCGTCGCTTGGCCTAAAGATGGCGCTGACTGTCACTCCTACTTCTAAATTCACATATAGACCCAAAATAGGTGGATGGAGGGAAGGCCGCTGTGGTAGCTCAGTTGTTAGAGCATCGAACGCGTTATTCGAAGGTCGTAGGTTCGATTCCTGCTCACGGCTGGTTATATTTTCATCCACTTTTCTTTCTTCCTATTTACATTCAATTGGGTCTAATAACTTCCCCAGTACATTCCTTGGCTTTACTGTCTGTTAGATCTCATTATTATTGTATTAAAACACGAAAAAACAAGCCCATAGGTATACACTTCTTTCCCTTATTTCATTAAACGAGGGTCTCGTACTGACACACTTGGTGTCATTAGGTTGTATACGAGGGACTATTAATCAGCTGCCCGCTCATAATAAGTTCACGTGCTACGTGACGCCAAACATGCGCATTAAAGAGTGTTTTCGCACTCGTCGCCTGGCTTATAGATGGCACTGACTGTCACTCCTACTTCTAAAGTCACATATAAACCCAAAATAAGTGAAAGGAGGGAAGGCCGCTGAGGTAGCTCAGTGGTTGGAGCATCGAACGTGTTATTCGAAGGTCGTAGGTTCGATTCCTGCTCACGGCTGGTTATTTTTTTATCCACTTTTCTTTCTTTTTATTTACATTCAATTGGGTGTAATAACTTCCCCTGTACATTCCTTGGCTTTATTGTCTGTTAGATATCTCCAATATTGTGTGAAAACACGGAAAAACGAGCCCTAGGTGTACACTTTTTTTCCCTGATTTCATTAAACGAGGGTCTCGTACTGGCAGACTTGATGTAATTAGGTTGTATACGAGGGACTAATAATCAGCTGCCCGCTCATAATAGGTTCACGTTCAACGTGACGCGAAACATGCGCAATAAAGAGTGTTTTCACACTCGTAGCTTGGCTTATAGATGGCGCTGACTGTCTCTCCTACTTCTGATATGTGGGGTTTAACGTCCCAAAACCACTATATGATTATGAGAGACGCCGTAGTGGAGGGCTCTGGAAATTTAGACCACCTGGGGTTCTTAAACGTGCACCCAATTCTGAGCCCACGGGCTTACAACAATTCCGCTTCCATCGGAAATGCAGCCGCCGCAGCCGCAATTCGAACCCGCGCCCTGCGGGTCAGTAGGCGAGTACCTTAGCCACAAGACCACCGTGGCGGGGCAATGTCACTCCTACTTCTAAAATCATATATAAACCCGAAATAAGTGGTTGGAGGACAGGCCGCTGTGGTAGCTCAGTGGTTAGAGCTTCGAACGCGTTATTCGAAGGTCGTAGGTTCGATTCCCGCTCACGGCTGATTATTTTTTTCATCCACTTTTCTTTCTTCTTGTTTACATTCAATAGATTGATTGATTGATTGATTTGTGGGGTTTAACGTCCCAAAACCACGATATGATTATGAGAGACGCCGTAGTGGAGGGCTCCGGAAATTTTGACCCCCTGGGGTTCTTTAACGTGCACCCAAATCTGAGCACACGGGCCTACAACATTTCCGCCTCCATCGCAAATGCAGCCGCCACAGCCGGGATTCGAACCCGCGCCCTGCGGGTCAGCAGCCGAGTACCTTAGCCACTAGACCACCACGGCGGGGCATACATTCAATAGAGTCTGATAACTTCCCCTGTACATTCCTTGGCTTTACTGTCTGTTATATCTCTCTAATATTGTGTTAAAACACGGAAGAAGGAGCCCTTAGGTAAACACTTTTTTCCCTTATTTCATTAAACGAGGGTCTCGTACTGGCAGACTTGGTGTCATTAGGTTGTATACGAGAGACTATTAATCAGCTTCCCACTCGCAATGAGTACACGTGCTACGTGACGCCAAACACGCGCATAAAAGAGTGTTTTAACACTCGTCGCTTGGCTTATAGATGGCGCTGACTGTCACTCCTACTTCTAAATTCACATATAAACCCAAAATAAGTGGATAGAGGAAAGGCCGCTGTGGTAGATCAGTTGTTAGAGCATCGAACGCGTTATTCGGAGGTCGTAGGTTCAATTCCTGCTCATGGCTGCTTATTTTTTCATCCACTTTTGTTTCTTCTTATTTACATTCAATTGGGTATAATAACTTCCCCTGTACAATCCTTGGTTTTGCTGTCTGTTAGATCTTATTAATATTGTAATAAAACACGGAAAAACGAGCCCTTAGGTATACACTTCTTTCCCTTATTTCATTAAACGAGGGTTTCGTACTGGCAGACTTAGTGTCATTAAGTTGTATACGAGGCACTGTTAATCACCTCTCGCTCATAATAAGTTCACGTGCTACGTGACGCCAAACATGCGCATGAAAAAGTGTTTTAACACTCGTTGCTTGGCTTATAAATGGCGCTGACTGTCACTCCTACTTCTAAATTCACATATAAACCAGAAATAGGTGGATGGAGGGAAGGCCGCTGTGGTAGCTCAGTGGTTACAGCATCGAACGCATTATTCAAAGGTCGTAGGTTCGATTCCTGCTTATGGCTGGTTATTTTTTCATCCACTTTTTTTCTTCCTATTTACATTCAGTTGGGTGTAATAACTTCCCCTGTACATTCCTTGGCTTTACTGTCTGTTAGATCTCTCTAATATTGTGTGAAAACACGGAACAACGAGCCCTAGGTATACACTTCTTTCCCGTATTTCATTAAACGAGGGTCTTGTACTGGCAGACTTGGTGTAATTAGGTTGTATACGAGGGACTATTATTCAGCTGCCCGCTCATAATAGGTTCACGTGCTACGTGACGCCAAACATGCGCAATAAAAAGTGTTTTCACACTCGTAGCCTGGCATATAGATGGCGCTGACTGTCACTCCTACTTCTGATATGTGGGGTTTAACGACCCAAAACCACTGTATGATTATGAGAGACGCCGTAGTGGAGAGCTCCGGAAATATAGATCACCTGGGATTCTTTACCGAGCACCCAAATCTGAGCACACAGGCCTACAACATTTCCGCCTCCATCGGAAATGCAGCCGCCGCAGCCGGGATTTGAACCCGCGCCCTGCCGGTCAGCAGCCGAGTACCTTAGCCACTAGACCACCGCGGCGGGGCAATGTCACTCCTACTACTAAATTCACTTATAAACCCAAAATAAATGGATGGAGGGAAGGCCGCTGTGGTAGCTCAGTGGTTAGAGCATCGAACGCGTTATTCAAAGGTCGTGGGTTCCATTCCTGCTCACGGCTAATTATTTTTTTCATCCACTTTTCTTTCTTCTTGTTTAAATTCAATTGGGTCTAATAACTTCTCCTGTACATTCCTTGGCTTTACTGTCTGTTAGATTTCTCTAATATTGTGTTAAAACACGGAAAAACGAGCCCTTAAGTAAACACTTCTTTCCCTTATTTCATTAAACGAGGGTCTCGTACTGGCAGACTTGGTGTCAATAGTTTGTATACGAGAGACTATTAATCAGCTTCCCGCTCATAATAAGTTCACGTGCTACGTGACGCCAAACATGCGCATAAAAGAGTGTTTTAACACTCGTCGCTTGGCTTATAGATGGCGCTGACTGTCACTCCTACTTCTAAATTCACATATAAACCCAAAATAGGTGGATGGAGGGAAGGCCGCTGTGGTAGCTCAGTTGTTAGAGCATCGAACGCGTTATTCGAAGGTCGTAGGTTCGATTCCTGCTCACGGCTGGTTATTTTTTCATCCACTTTTCTTTCTTCCTATTTACATTCAATTGGGTCTAATAACTTCCCCAGTATATTCCTTGGCTTTACTGTCTGTTAGATCTCATTATTATTGTATTAAAACACGAAAAAACGAGCCCATAGGTATACACTTCTTTCCCTTATTTCATTAAACGAGGGTCTCGTACTGACACACTTGGTGTCATTAGGTTGTATACGAGGGACTATTATTCAGCTGCCCGCTCATAATAAGTTCACGTGCTACGTGACGTCAAACATTCGCATAAAAGAGTGTTTTCGCACTCGTCGCCTGGCTTATAGATGGCACTGACTGTCACTCCTACTTCTAAATTTACATATAAACCCAAAATAAGTGAAAGGAGGGAAGGCCGCTGAGGTAGCTCAGTGGTTGGAGCATCGAACGTGTTATTCGAAGGTCGTAGGTTCGATTCCTGCTCACGGCTGGTTATTTTTTTATCCACTTTTCTTTCTTCCTATTTACATTCAATTGGGTGTAATAACTTCCCTGTACATTCCTTGGCTTTATTGTCTATTAGATATCTCTAATATTGTGTGAAAACACGGAAAAACGAGCCCTAGGTATACACTTTTTTTCCCTTATTTCATTAAACGAGGGTCTCGTACTGGCAGACTTGATGTAATTAGGTTGTATACGAGGGACTAATAATCAGCTGCCCGCTCATAATAGGTTCACGTTCTACGTGACGCCAAACATGCGCAATAAAGAGTGTTTTCACACTCGTAGCTTGGCTTATAGATGGCGCTGACTGTCTCTCCTACTTCTGATATGTGGGGTTTAACGTCCCAAAACCACTATATGATTATGAGAGACGCCGTAGTGGAGGGCTCTGGAAATTTAGACCACCTGGGGTTCTTAAACGTGCACCCAATTCTGAGCACACGGGCCTACAACAATTCCGCTTCCATCGGAAATGCAGCCGCCGCAGCCGCAATTCGAACCCGCGCCCTGCGGGTCAGTAGGCGAGTACCTTAGCCATAAGACCACCGTGGCGGGGCAATGTCACTCCTACTTCTAAAATCATATATAAACCCGAAATAAGTGGTTAGAGGACAGGCCGCTGTGGTAGCTCAGTGGTTAGAGCTTCGAACGCGTTATTCGAAGGTCGTAGGTTCGATTCCCGCTCACGGCTGATTATTTTTTTCATCCACTTTTCTTTCTTCTTGTTTACATTCAATAGATTGATTGATTGATTGATTTGTGGAGTTTAATGTCCCAAAACCACGATATGATTATGAGAGACGCCGTAGTGGAGGGCTCCGGAAATTTTGACCCCCTGGGGTTCTTTAACGTGCACCCAAATCTGAGCACACGGGCCTACAACATTTCCGCCTCCATCGCAAATGCAGCCGCCGCAGCCGGGATTCGAACCCGCGCCCTGCGGGTCAGCAGCCGAGTACCTTAGCCACTAGACCACCACGGCGGGGCATACATTCAATAGAGTCTGATAACTTCCCCTGTACATTCCTTGGCTTTACTGTCTGTTATATCTCTCTAATATTGTGTTAAAACACGGAAGAACGAGCCCTTAGGTAAACACTTTTTTCCCTTATTTCATTAAACGCGGGTCTCGTACTGGCAGACTTGGTGTCATTAGGTTGTATACGAGAGACTGTTAATAACGTCTCGCTCATAATAAGTTCACGTGCTACGTGATGCCAAACATGCGCATGAAAAAGTGTTTTAACACTCGTTGCTTGGCTTATAAATGGCGCTGACTGTCACTCCTACTTCTAAATTCACATATAAACCAAAAATAGGTGGATGGAGGGAAGGCCGCTGTGGTAGCTCAGTGGTTAGAGCATCGAACGTATTATTCGAAGGTCGTAGGTTCGATTCCTGCTCATGGCTGGTTATTTTTTCATCCACTTTTTTTTCTTCCTATTTACATTCAGTTGGGTGTAATAACTTCCCCTGTACATTCCTTGGCTTTACTGTCTGTTAGATCTCTCTAATATTGTGTGAAAACACGGAAAAACGAGCCCTAAGTATACACTTCTTTCCCGTATTTCATTAAACGAGGGTCTTGTACTGGCAGACTTGGTGTAATTAGGTTGTATACTAGGGACTATTATTCAGCTGCCCGCTCATAATAGGTTCACGTGCTACGTGACGCCAAACATGCGCATTAAAAGTGTTTTCACACTCGTAGCCTGGCATATACATGGCGCTGACTGTCACTCCTACTTCTGATATGTGGGGTTTAACGACCCAAAACCACTGTATGATTATGAGAGACGCCGTAGTGGAGAGCTCCGGAAATTTAGATCACCTGGGATTCTTTACCGAGCACCCAAATCTGAGCACACAGGCCTACAACATTTCCGCCTCCATCGGAAATGCAGCCGCCGCAGCCGGGATTTGAACCCGCGCCCTGCCGGTCAGCAGCCGAGTACCTTAGCCACTAGACCACCGCGGCGGGGCAATGTCACTCCTACTTCTAAATTCACTTATAAACCCAAAATAAGTGGATGGAGGGAAGGCCGCTGTGGTAGCTCAGTGGTTAGAGCATCGAACGCGTTATTCAAAGGTCGTGGGTTCCATTCCTGCTCCCGGCTAATTATTTTTTTCATCCACTTTTCTTTCTTCTTGTTTAAATTCAATTGGGTCTAATAACTTCTCGTGTACATTCCTTGGCTTTACTGTCTGTTAGATCTCTCTAATATTGTGTTAAAACACGGAAAAACGAGCCCTAAGTAAACACTTCTTTCCCTTATTTCATTAAACGAGGGTCTCGTACTGGCAGACTTGGTGTCAATAGGTTGTATACGAGAGACTATTAATCAGCTTCCCGCTCATAATAAGTTCACGTGCTACGTGACGCCAAACATGCGCATGAAAGAGTGTTTTAACACTCGTTGCTTGGCTTATAGATGGCGCAGACTGTCACTCCTACTTCTAAATTCACATATAAACCCAAAATAGGTGGATAGAGGGAAGGGCGCTGTGGTAGCTCAGTGGTTAGAGCATCGATCGCGTTATTCGAAGGTCGTAGGTTCAATTCCTGCTCACGGCTCGTTATTATTTCTCCACTTTTATTTCTTCTTATTTACATTGAATTGGGTCTAATAACTTCCACTGTACAATCCTTGGCTTTACTGTCTGTTAGATCTCATTATTATTGTATTAAAACACGGAAAAACGAGCCCTAGGTATACACTTCTTTCCCTTATTTCATTAAACGAGGGTCTTGTACTGGCAGACTTGGTGTAATTAGGTTGTATACGAGGGACTATTAATCAGCTGCCCGCTCATAATAAGTTCACGTGCAACGTGACGCCAAACATGCGCAATAAAAAGTGTTTTCACACTCGTAGTCTGGCTTATAGATGGCGCTGACTGTCACTCCTACTTCTGATATGTGGGGTTTAACAACCCAAAACCACTGTATGATTATGAGAGACGCCGTAGTGGAGAGCTCCGGAAATTTAGACCACCTGGGGTTCTTGAACGAGCACCCAAATCTGAGCACACGGGCCTACAACATTTCCGCCTCCATCGGAAATGCAGCCGCCGCAGACGGGATTTGAACCCGCGCCCTGCGGGTCAGCAGCCGAGTACCTTAGCCACTAGACCACCGCGGCGGGGCAATGTCACTCCTACTTCTAAATTCACTTATAAACTCAAAAGAAGTGGTTGGAGGAAAGGCCGCTGTGGTAGCTCAGGGGTTAGATCTTTGAACGCGTTATTAGAAGGTCGAAGGTTCGAATCCTGCTCACGGCTGATTATTTTTTCATCGACTTTTCTTTCTTCTTGTGTACATTCAATTGGGTCTAATAACTTCCCCTGTACATTCCTTGGCTTTACTCTCTGTTAGATCTCTCTAATATTGTGTTAAAACACAAAAAACCGAGCCCTAGGTATACACTTCTTTCCCTTATTTCATTAAACGAGGGTCTCGTACTGGCAGACTTGGTGTCATTAGGTTGTATACGAGAGACTATTAATCAGCTTCCCGCTCAAAATAAGTTCACGTGCTCTGTGACGCCAAACATGCGCATAAAAGAGTGTTTTAACACTCGTCGCGTGGCTTATAGATGGCGCTGACTGTCACTCCTACTTCTAAATTCACAAATAAACCCAAAATAGGTGGATAGAGGGAAGGCCGCTGTGGTAGCTCAGTGGTTAGAGCATTGAACGCGTTATTCGAAGGTCGTAGGTGCAATTCCTGCTAACGGCTGATTATTTTTTATCCACTTTTATTTCTTCTTATTTACATTCAATTGGGTCTAATAACTTCCCCTGTACAATCCTTGGCTTTACTGTCTGTTAGATCTTATTATTATTGTGTTGATACACGAAAAAACGAGCCCTTAGGTATACACTTCTTTTCCTTATTTCATTAAACGAGAGTCTCGTACTGGCAGACTTGGTGTCATTAGGTTGTATACGAGGGTCTATTATTCAGCTGCCCGCTCATAATAAGTTCACGTGCTACGTGACGCCATACATGCGCATAAAAGAGTGTTTTAACACTCTTCGCTTGGCTTATAGATGGCACTGACTGTCACTCCTACTTCTAAATTCACATATAAACCCAAAATAGGTGGATAAAAGGAAGGGCGCTGTGGTAGCTCAGTGGTTAGAGCATCGAACGCGTTATTTGAAGGTCGTAGGTTCGATTCCTGCGCACGGCTGGTTATTTTTTCATCCACTTTTCTTTCTTCCTAATTACATTCAATTGGGTTTAATAACTTCCCCAGTACATGCCTTGGCTTTACTGTCTGTTAGATCTCGTTATTATTGTATTAAAACACGGAAAAACCACCCCTTAGGTATACACTTCTTTCCCTTATTTCATTAAACGAGGGTCTCGTACTGGCAGACTTGATGTTATTAGGTTCTATACGAGAAACTATAAATCAGCTGCCCGCTCATAATAAGTTAACGTGCTACGTGACGCCAAACATGTGCATAAAAGAGTGTTTTCACACTCGTCGCTTGCTTATAGAATGCGCTGACTGTCACTCCTAATTCTAAATTCAAATATAAACCCGAAATAAGTGGATGGAGGCAAGGCCGCTCTGGTAGGTCAGTTGTTAGAGCATTGAACGCGTTATTCGAAGGTCGTAGGTTCAATTCCTGCTCATGGCTGGTTATTTTTTATCCACTTTTCTTTCTTCTTGTTTAAATTCAATTGGGTCTAATAACTTCTCCTGTACATTCCTTGGCTTTACTGTCTGTTAGATTTCTCTAATATTGTGTTAAAACACGGAAAAACGAGCCCTTAAGTAAACACTTCTTTCCCTTATTTCATTAAACGAGGGTCTCGTACTGGCAGACTTGGTGTCAATAGGTTGTATACGAGGGACTGTTAATCAGCTCTCGCTCATAATAAGTTCACGTGCTACGTGACGCCAAACATGCGCATGAAAAAGTGTTTTAACACTCGTTGCTTGGCTTATAAATGGCGCTGACTGTCACTCCTACTTCTAAATTCAAATATAAACCCAAAATTGGTGGATGGAGGGGAGGCCGCTGTGGTAGCTCAGTGGTTAGAGCATCGAACGCGTTATTCGAAGGTCATAGGTTCGATTCCTGCCTATGGCTGGTTATTTTTTCATCCACTTTTTTTTCTTCCTATTTACATTCAGTTGGGTGTAATAACTTCCCCTGTACATTCCTTGGCTTTACTGTCTGTTAGATCTCTCTAATATTGTGTGAAAACACGGAAAAACGAGCCCTAGGTATACACTTCTTTCCCTTATTTCATTAAACGAGGGTCTTGTACTGGCAGACTTGGTGTAATTAGGTTGTATACGAGGGACTATTATTCAGCTGCCCGCTCATAATAGGTTCACGTGCTACGTGACGCCAAACATGCGCAATAAAAAGTGTTTTCACACTCGTAGCCTGGCATATAGATGGCGCTGACTGTCACTCCTACTTCTGATATGTGGGGTTTAACGACCCAAAACCACTGTATGATTATGAGAGGCGCCGTAGTGGAGAGCTCCGGAAATTTAGACCACCTGGGCTTCTTTAACGAGCACCCAAATCTGAGCACACAGGCCTACAAAATTTCCGCCTCCATCGGAAATGCAGCCGCCGCAGCCGGGATTTGAACCCGCGCCCTGCCGGTCAGCAGCCGAGTACCTTAGCCAACTAGACCACCGCGGCGGGGCAATGTCACTCCTACTTCTAAATTCACTTTTAAACCCAAAATAAGTGGATAGAGGAAAGGCCGCTGTGGTAGATCAGTTGTTAGAGCATCGAACGCGTTATTCGAAGGTCGTAGGTTCAATTCCTGCTCACGGCTGCTTATTTTTTCATCCACTTTTGTTTCTTCTTATTTACATTCAATTGGGTATAATAACTTCCCCTGTACAATCCTTGGTTTTGCTGTCTGTTAGATCTTATTAATATTGTAATAAAACACGGAAAAACGAGCCCTTAGGTATACACTTCTTTCCCTTATTTCATTAAACGAGGGTTTCGTACTGGCAGACTTAGTGTCATTAAGTTGTATACGAGGCACTGTTAATCACCTCTCGCTCATAATAAGTTCACGTGCTACGTGACGCCAAACATGCGCATGAAAAAGTGTTTTAACACTCGTTGCTTGGCTTATAAATGGCACTGACTGTCACTCCTACTTCTAAATTCACATATAAACCAGAAATAGGTGGATGGAGGGAAGGCCGCTGTGGTAGCTCAGTGGTTACAGCATCGAACGCATTATTCGAAGGTCGTAGGTTCGATTCCTGCTCACGGCTGGTTATTTTTTCATCCACTTTTCTTTCTTCCTATTTACATTCAATTGGGTCTAATAACTTCCCCAGTACATTCCTTGGCTTTACTGTCTGTTAGATCTCTCTAATATTGTGTGAAAACACGGAACAACGAGCCCTAGGTATACACTTCTTTCCCGTATTTCATTAAACGAGGGTCTTGTACTGGCAGACTTGGTGTAATTAGGTTGTATACGAGGGGCTATTATTCAGCTGCCCGCTCATAATAGGTTCACGTGCTACGTGACGCCAAACATGCGCAATAAAAAGTGTTTTCACACTCGTAGCCTGGCATATAGATGGCGCTGACTGTCACTCCTACTTCTGATATGTGGGGTTTAACGACCCAAAACCACTGTATGATTGTGAGAGACGCCGTAGTGGAGAGCTCCGGAAATGTAGATCACCTGGGATTCTTTACCGAGCACCCAAATCTGAGCACACAGGCCTACAACATTTCCGCCTCCATCGGAAATGCAGCCGCCGCAGCCGGGATTTGAACCCGCGCCCTGCCGGTCAGCAGCCGAGTACCTTAGCCACTAGACCACCGCGGCGGGGCAATGTCACTCCTACTACTAAATTCACTTATAAACCCAAAATAAATGGATGGAGGGAAGGCCGCTGTGGTAGCTCAGTGGTTAGAGCATCGAACGCGTTATTCAAAGGTCGTGGGTTCCATTCCTGCTCACGGCTAATTATTTTTTTCATCCACTTTTCTTTCTTCTTGTTTAAATTCAATTGGGTCTAATAACTTCTCCTGTACATTCCTTGGCTTTACTGTCTGTTAGATTTCTCTAATATTGTGTTAAAACACGGAAAAACGAGCCCTTAAGTAAACACTTCTTTCCCTTATTTCATTAAACGATGGTCTCGTACTGGCAGACTTGGTGTCAATAGGTTGTATACGAGAGATTATTAATCAGCTTCCCGCTCATAATAAGTTCACGTGCTACGTGACGCCAAACATGCGCATAAAAGAGTGTTTTAACACTCGTCGCTTGGCTTATAGATGGCGCTGACTGTCACTCCTACTTCTAAATTCACATATAAACCCAAAATAGGTGGATGGAGGGAAGGCCGCTGTGGTAGCTCAGTTGTTAGAGCATCGAACGCGTTATTCGAAGGTCGTAGGTTCGATTCCTGCTCACGGCTGGTTATTTTTTCATCCACTTTTCTTTCTTCCTATTTACATTCAATTGGGTCTAATAACTTCCCCAGTATATTCCTTGGCTTTACTGTCTGTTAGATCTCATTATTATTGTATTAAAACACGAAAAAACGAGCCCATAGGTATACACTTCTTTCCCTTATTTCATTAAACGAGGGTCTCGTACTGACACACTTGGTGTCATTAGGTTGTATACGAGGGACTATTATTCAGCTGGCCGCTCATAATAAGTTCACGTGCTACGTGACGCCAAACATTCGCATAAAAGAGTGTTTTCGCACTCGTCGCCTGGCTTATAGATGGCACTGACTGTCACTCCTACTTCTAAATTTACATATAAACCCAAAATAAGTGAAAAGAGGGAAGGCCGCTGAGGTAGCTCAGTGGTTGGAGCATCGAACGTGTTATTCGAAGGTCGTTGGTTCGATTCCTGCTCACGGCTGGTTATTTTTTTATCCACTTTTCTTTCTTCCTATTTACATTCAATTGGGTGTAATAACTTCCCCTGTACATTCCTTGGCTTTATTGTCTGTTAGATATCTCTAATATTGTGTGAAAACACGGAAAAACGAACCCTAGGTATACACTTTTTTTCCCTTATTTCATTAAACGAGGGTCTCGTACTGGCAGACTTGATGTAATTAGGTTGTATACGAGGGACTAATAATCAGCTGCCCGCTCATAATAGGTTCACGTTCTGCGTGACGCCAAACATGCGCAATAAAGAGTGTTTTCACACTCGTAGCTTGGCTTATAGATGGCGCTGACTGTCTCTCCTACTTCTGATATGTGGGGTTTAACGTCCCAAAACCACTATATGATTATGAGAGACGCCGTAGTGGAGGGCTCTGGAAATTTAGACCACCTGGGGTTCTTAAACGTGCACCCAATTCTGAGCACACGGGCCTACAAGAATTCCGCTTCCATCGGAAATGCAGCCGCCGCAGCCGCAATTCGAACCCGCGCCCTGCGGGTCAGTAGGCGAGTACCTTAGCCACAAGACCACCGTGGCGGGGCAATGTCACTCCTACTTCTAAAATCATATATAAACCCGAAATAAGTGGTTGGAGGACAGGCCGCTGTGGTAGCTCAGTGGTTAGAGCTTCGAACGCGTTATTCGAAGGTCGTAGGTTCGATTCCCGCTCACGGCTGATTATTTTTTTCATCCACTTTTCTTTCTTCTTGTTTACATTCAATAGATTGATTGATTGATTGATTTGTGGAGTTTAATGTCCCAAAACCACGATATGATTATGAGAGACGCCGTAGTGGAGGGCTCCGGAAATTTTGACCCCCTGGGGTTCTTTAACGTGCACACAAATCTGAGCACACGGGCCTACAACATTTCCGCCTCCATCGCAAATGCAGCCGCCGCAGCCGGGATTCGAACCCGCGCCCTGCGGGTCAGCAGCCGAGTACCTTAGCCACTAGACCACCACGGCGGGGCATACATTCAATAGAGTCTGATAACTTCCCCTGTACATTCCTTGGCTTTACTGTCTGTTATATCTCTCTAATATTGTGTTAAAACACGGAAGAACGAGCCCTTAGGTAAACACTTTTTTCCCTTATTTCATTAAACGCGGGTCTCGTACTGGCAGACTTGGTGTCATTAGGTTGTATACGAGAGACTGTTAATCACGTCTCGCTCATAATAAGTTCACGTGCTACGTGATGCCAAACATGCGCATGAAAAAGTGTTTTAACACTCGTTGCTTGGCTTATAAATGGTGCTGACTGTCACTCCTACTTCTAAATTCACATATAAACCAAAAATAGGTGGATGGAGGGAAGGCCGCTGTGGTAGCTCAGTGGTTAGAGCATCGAACGTATTATTCGAAGGTCGTAGGTTCGATTCCTGCTCATGGCTGGTTATTTTTTCATCCACTTTTTTTTCTTCCTATTTACATTCAGTTGGGTGTAATAACTTCCCCTGTACATTCCTTGGCTTTACTGTCTGTTAGATCTCTCTAATATTGTGTGAAAACACGGAAAAACGAGCCCTAGGTATACACTTTTTTCCCGTATTTCATTAAACGAGGGTCTTGTACTGGCAGACTTGGTGTAATTAGGTTGTATACTAGGGACTATTATTCAGCTGCCCGCTCATAATAGGTTCACGTGCTACGTGACGCCAAACATGCGCATTAAAAGTGTTTTCACACTCGTAGCCTGGCATATACATGGCGCTGACTGTCACTCCTACTTCTGATATGTGGGGTTTAACGACCCAAAACCACTGTATGATTATGAGAGACGCCGTAGTGGAGAGCTCCGGAAATTTAGATCACCTGGGATTCTTTACCGAGCACCCAAATCTGAGCACACAGGCCTACAACATTTCCGCCTCCATCGGAAATGCAGCCGCCGCAGCCGGGATTTGAACCCGCGCCCTGCCGGTCAGCAGCCGAGTACCTTAGCCACTAGACCACCGCGGCGGGGCAATGTCACTCCTACTTCTAAATTCACTTATAAACCCAAAATAAGTGGATGGAGGGAAGGCCGCTGTGGTAGCTCAGTGGTTAGAGCATCGAACGCGTTATTCAAAGGTCGTGGGTTCCATTCCTGCTCCCGGCTAATTATTTTTTTCATCCACTTTTCTTTCTTCTTGTTTAAATTCAATTGGGTCTAATAACTTCTCGTGTACATTCCTTGGCTTTACTGTATGTTAGATCTCTCTAATAATGTGTTAAAACACGGAAAAACGAGCCCTAAGTAAACACTTCTTTCCCTTATTTCATTAAACGAGGGTCTCGTAATGGCAGACTTGGTGTCAATAGGTTGTATACGAGAGACTATTAATCAGCTTCCCGCTCATAATAAGTTCACGTGCTACGTGACGCCAAACATGCGCATAAAAGAGTGTTTTAACACTCGTCGCTTGGCTTATAGATGGCGCTGACTGTCACTCCTACTTCTAAATTCACATATAAACCCAAAATAGGTGGATGGAGGGAAGGCCGCTGTGGTAGCTCAGTTGTTAGAGCATCGAACGTGTTATTCGAAGGTCGTAGGTTCGATTCCTGCTCACGGCTGGTTATTTTTTTATCCACTTTTCTTTCTTCCTATTTACATTCAATTGGGTGTAATAACTTCCCCTGTACATTCCTTGGCTTTATTGTCTGTTAGATATCTCTAATATTGTGTGAAAACACGGAAAAACGAGCCCTAGGTATACACTTTTTTCCCTTATTTCATTAAACGAGGGTCTCGTACTGGCAGACTTGATGTAATTAGGTTGTATACGAGGGACTAATAATCAGCTGCCCGCTCATAATAGGTTCACGTTCTACGTGACGCCAAACATGCGCAATAAAGAGTGTTTTCACACTCGTAGCTTGGCTTATAGATATCGCTGACTGTCTCTCCTACTTCTGATATGTGGGGTTTAACGTCCCAAAACAACTATTTGATTATGAGAGACGCCGTAGTGGAGGGCTCTGGAAATTTAGACCACCTGGGGTTCATAAACGTGCACCCAATTCTGAGCACACGGGCCTACAACAATTCCGCTTCCATCGGAAATGCAGCCGCCGCAGCCGGGATTCGAACCCGCGCCCTGCGGGTCAGCAGCCGAGTACCTTAGCCACTAGACCACCACGGCGGGGCATACATTCAATAGAGTCTGATAACTTCCCCTGTACATTCCTTGACATTACTGTCTGTTATATCTCTCTAATATTGTGTTAAAACACGGAAGAACGAGCCCTTAGGTAAACACTTTTTTCCCTTATTTCATTAAACGAGGGTCTCGTACTGGCAGACTTGGTGTCATTAGGTTGTATACGAGAGACTGTTAATCACCTCTCGCTGATAATAAGTTCACGTGCTACGTGACGCCAAACATGCGCATGAAAAAGTGTTTTAACACTCGTTGCTTGGCTTATAAATGGCGCTGACTGTCACTCCTACTTCTAAATTCACATATAAACCAAAAATAGGTGGATGGAGGGAAGGCCGCTGTGGTAGCTCAGTGGTTAGAGCATCGAACGCATTATTCGAAGGTCGTAGGTTCGATTCCTGCCATGGCTGGTTATTTTTTCATCCACTTTTTTTTCTTCCTATTTACATTCAGTTGGGTGTAATAACTTCCCCAGTACATTCCTTGGCTTTACTGTCTGTTAGATCTCTCTAATATTGTGTGAAAACACGGAAAAACGAGCCCTAGGTATACACTTCTTTCCCGTATTTCATTAAACGAGGGTCTTGTACTGGCAGACTTGGTGTAATTAGGTTGTATACGAGGGACTATTATTCAGCTGCCCGCTCATAATAGGTTCACGTGCTACGTGACGCCAAACATGCGCATTAAAAGTGTTTTCACACTCGTAGCCTGGCATATACATGGCGCTGACTGTCACTCCTACTTCTGATATGTGGGGTTTAACGACCCAAAACCACTGTATGATTATGAGAGACGCCGTAGTGGAGAGCTCCGGAAATTTAGATCACCTGGGATTCTTTACCGAGCACCCAAATCTGAGCACACAGGCCTACAACATTTCCGCCTCCATCGGAAATGCAGCCGCCGCAGCCGGGATTTGAACCCGCGCCCTGCCGGTCAGCAGCCGAGTACCTTAGCCACTAGACCACCGCGGCGGGGCAATGTCACTCCTACTTCTAAATTCACTTATAAACCCGAAATAAGTGGTTGGAGGACAGGCCGCTGTGGTAGCTGAGTGGTTAGAGCTTCGAACGCGTTATTCGAAGGTCGTAGGTTCGATTTCCGCTCACGGCTGTTTATTTTTTTCATCCACTTTTCTTTCTTCTTGTTTACATTCAATTGGGTCTAATAACTTCTCCTGTACATTCCTTGGCTTTACTGTCTGTTAGATTTCTCTAATATTGTGTTAAAACACGGAAAAACGAGCCCTTAAGTAAACACTCCTTTCCCTTATTTCATTAAACGAGGGTCTCGTACTGGCAGACTTGGTGTCATTAGGTTGTATACGAGAGACTATTAATCAGCTTCCCGCTCATAATAAGTTCACGTGCTACGTGACGCCAAACATGCGCATAAAAGAGTGTTTTAACACTCGTCGCTTGGCCTAAAGATGGCGCTGACTGTCACTCCTACTTCTAAATTCACATATAAACCCAAAATAGGTGGATGGAGGGAAGGCCGCTGTGGTAGCTCAGTTGTTAGAGCATCGAACGCATTATTCGAAGGTCGTAGGTTCGATTCCTGCTCACGGCTGGTTATTTTTTCATCCACTTTTCTTTCTTCTTATTTACATTCAATTGGGTCTAATAACTTCCCCAGTACATTCCTTGGCTTTACTGTCTGTTAGATCTGATTATTATTGTATTAAAACACGGAAAAACGAGCCCATAGGTATACACTTCTTTCCCTTATTTCATTAAACGAGGACCTCGTACTGACACACTTGGTGTCATTAGGTTGTATACGAGGGACTATTAATCAGCTGCCCGCTCATAATAAGTTCACGTGCTACGTGACGCCAAACATTCGCATAAAAGAGTGTTTTCGCACTCGTCGCCTGGCTTTTAGATGGCACTGACTGTCACTCCTACTTCTAAATTCACATATAAACCCAAAATAGGTGAATGAAGGGAAGGCCGCTGAGGTAGCTCAGTGATTGGAGCATCGAACGTGTTATTCGAAGGTCGTAGGTTCGATTCCTGCTCACGGCTGGTTATTTTTTTATCCACTTTTCTTTCTTCCTATTTACATTCAATTGGGTGTAATAACTTCCCCTGTACATTCCTTGGCTTTATTGTCTGTTAGAGTGGGCCAGGCAGCAGCACTACCGGCGGGATGCTCAGTAATCCCTTCTGCTTCGTTCTTCAGGTTTTGGCTGTGCTTCAAGAAATTCGGCTATCACAGCGCGGCTGCCTCCCTGGAATCAAGCAAGCCGAACTGCTACGCAGATATGGACCGGAGCCATCGCCGCTTGCCGACTACGGTATCAGCAGCATCAAAAGTCCTCACACCGCAAGATGGCCATTGCGACCATCTTCAGTGACGTCACATCACGTGTCCATCTTGGAAGCTACAAAAGGGCGTGAACCGGCGAGCCACCCCAGTGGGCCAGGCAGCAGCACTACCGGCGGGATGCTCAGTAATCCCTTCTGCTTCGTTCTTCAGGTTTTGGCTGTGCTTCAAGAAATTCGGCTATCACAGCGCGGCTGCCTCCCTGGAATCAAGCAAGCCGAACTGCTACGCAGATATGGACCGGAGCCATCGCCGCTTGCCGACTACGGTATCAGCAGCATCAAAAGTCCTCACACCGCAAGATGGCCATTGCGACCATCTTCGGTGACGTCACATCACGTGTCCATCTTGGAAGCTACAAAAGGGCGTGAACTGGCGAGCCACCCCAGTGGGCCAGGCAGCAGCACTACCGGCGGGATGCTCAGTAATCCCTTCTGCTTCGTTCTTCAGGTTGGTGATAACCGGCCATCGCATTGTTTTCGTAGTGACAACCCTTATTTGTTGCTGCTGCCTTGCCCACACTTTGTACTAAATGTTGTTACTTATATTTTCACCCTAGCAAAAAGTTTATTACTTTGTGGCGACATTGAAACAAACCCCGGTCCCTCCCAAAGTGATACGTTGCGTGAGTTACTGGCCGGACAACAAAAAATAATGGAAACCATGGCATCTATGCAATCTTCTCATGAGAAGATAGAAAAGAAATTGTCTTCAGTAAGCGACAGAATGGAGGCAATGGAGAAACAGCTGTCTAGTCTTGCCACATTGGGCGATAAGATTAAAAACTTAGAAGACCAAATGTCCCACCTTGATAGAAACTTCGTGGCGCTTAGGGACAAAGTAGATGATTTAGAAAATAGGAGTCGCCGAAATAATCTAATCATCTATGGTCTTTATGAACCCAAGAATGAGACACATGAAGAATTGGAAAAGAAATTTAATAAGGACATTGTAGAAGATAAACTGGGACTTAAAGCGGTCAGCATTGAGCGAATTCATAGGTTAGGCCGCAGTATGGAAAATAAAAATCGTCCAATTGTAATAAAGTGTCTGGATTATAAAGAAAAGCTGTCAATTTTAAAAGTTTCGCATAAACTTAAAGGCACTTTATTGTCTATTACGGAAGATTTTTCGCATCATGTCCGTGAGCAGCGAAGGATGCTTTGGAAAACTGCTCAAGACGAAAAGGAAAAAGGGGCTAAGGCAAAGCTTATCTATGATAAGCTAAGTGTAAACGGCGTTATGTACGGTTGGGACAGTGACAAGAAATGCCGCTTTCGGTTGAAAAGTGATAGGCGGGTTTGACACAGGCAAAATGATGATCGATTCTTGAAACTTCTTAACATCAATTGTAGGAGCGTAGTCAATAAAAGCACAGAGCTTGAGGGGCTAATTATCGCTAACGATCCTGATATTGTTATACTGACTGAGACATGGCTCAGTGATGAAATATACGATAGTGAATTCGTTCCATCAGGATACCGAGTTTACAGGAAAGACCGTGGTAGTAGGGGTGGTGGAGTTTGTATAATCTACAAAAGTGCGCTTAATGTATTCTTGATGCCTGAAGTTGCCTACATTGAGTGTTTATTCTGCAAAGCCTATAGTGGCGGCCTTAGGTATATTGTTGGTGCCATGTACAGACCCCCTAACTCTGATGCTTCTACCATGAATGTGTTGAAGGAGTATTTATGTGACCATGTCAAACCTGATGATCGGATAATCCTATCTGGTGATTTCAATTTGCCTGATGTTGACTGGCTAACAATGTCCCCCAAAAGTCGTAATGACAAGGTAGGAGAGGCAATGCTTGATATTGCTTTTGCCTTTGACCTTACTCAAGTTGTTGAAGGCTTCACAAGAATTCAGGATAGCAGTAAGACTCTACTAGATCTTTTCTTCGTAAGCGGTAGCATTTTCGAGAACGCCACATCTCAAATCATGCCAGGAATTTCCGATCATCAGGCCGTCTTCCTTAGCCTCAGCAATGTTAAAGTCGACAAAGCTAACAAAGTTACGTATTTTCGAAACTTTTCCAGAGCCGATGACGAAGCTATAATAGACGTGCTTTCGTTTCATCTAGATAATTTCTCTCGCACTGATGCAAATGTTCACAATCTTTGGGCTTCTTTTACGAAACTTATACATGAATGTATTGAACAATTTGTGCCATTGATACGCAAGAAAAACAAACGTGTGAATGCCTGGATAAGTCGTTCTACTATACATTTGCAGAGAAAATAAAGAGGTTAAAGAAAAAACGTCGATCTGTAGGCGACTGCGTAAACCTGGAATCCAAAATTTCAGATTTGTCTCACAAAGTTAAAACACAAATTGCAGCTGACAAAGACAAATATTTTTCAGTTTCTTTACCTAGTTTCATTACTAGTTCGCCGCAGTAGTTTTGGCAAGCAATTTCCCCATCTTATACTGATGTGGATGCTTTTACCATTAATGGTGTCCAAATTACTGATGCCACAAAAATTGCAAATGCATTCAATAGGCAGTTTCAGTCCTGCTTTACTAATGATGATGGCAAACTGCCTAATTTTGTGTCACCATTACCGCCGATGCCTGACATTACCGTAAGTGAAAAGGGAATTTTCAACATGCTTTTGAAACTTGATGTAAAAAAATCTGGCGGTGCTGACGAAATACCCAATGCCTTTCTCAAAAGGTACGCTGAATGGGTCGTCAAATATCTTTGCATTCTTTTTACAAAATCGTTGAAAGAAGGACAGCTGCCAATCGATTGGAGGACAGCCAAAGTGAAACCACTTCATAAAAAGGGTACGAAAGATGAAATGAGTAACTATAGGCCAATATCACTATTGTCAACAGTTTGTAAGTTGCTCGAGCATATAGTTCATAATCATATTTCGGAATTTCTAACTGCTCATAATGCCCTATCCGAGTCTCAACATGGATTCAGAAGAGGCTACTCTACTTGTACCCAATTATTTCAGACCGTTTACGATTTTGCATTGACAATTAATAATGGTGAGCAGACTGACGCAATTTTTATGGATTTTTCAAAGGCGTTTGATAAGGTTTCTCACAAAAAATTAATTTTCAAACTAGACAACATACTCAAAAACAAGCAGTTAACTAAATGGATTTTATCTTACCTTCATACCCGGCAGCAATATGTTGTATTTAAAGATAAATGCTCTGAGAGGGTTTCTGTGGAATCTGGCGTCCCCCAGTGTTCGGTACTTGGTCCGCTTCTTTTTCTTTTATATATCAATGACATTGTGAATGACATACCCGTTAACATAAAACTCTATGCAGACGACTGCGTTATTTACTCCGAGGTAAAAAATTCTAATGACCAAATAAAGTTAAATGCCGCATTTCAAAAAGTTAAATCTTGGTGCGACAGTTGGCAGATGCCCATAAACTTTGAAAAAACCGTATTTATGCGCATTTCACACAAAAAAGAGCCCCTCTTGTTCCAATATTGCTGTAACAATATATACCTTGCTGAGGTGCAGTATTACAAGTATCTAGGGGTTTACATTACAAACAACTTGAAGTGGAATAAGCATATCGATTATGTTGCAGCTTGTGCTAACACAAGACTTTCATTTCTTAGGAGAGTTCTCAAGCACTCCACTCCCACTGTGCGCTTGCTGGCGTACAAATCAACAGTTCTACCCATTCTAGATTATGCAGTCGTTATATGGGATCCTTTTACGTTGACTAATAAAAAGAAGATTGAAAAAATACAAAGAAAGGCAGCCCGTTTTATATACAACAGTTATGGTCGCACATCTGTTAGTGCACTGCTAGCGAGAGCTAATCTTCCACCAATAACTGAAAGAAACCGAATTTCTCGTCTCAAATTTTTATATCAACTAATTAAGAAGCACTATAAGATAGACACTAGCAAATTATTGTCTTTCTCCTCTGGGTATCCGACAAGGCATCGCCATAACCTCTCCATTACGCCCTTTCAAACACGCAATAACTGCTTCACGTATTCATTTTTTCCGAGAACAGTCGGGGAATGGAACAACCTAACTAATGACGTTGTTTTACAGCCATCACTTGAAAAGTTTGCCTTGTGTTTAACTGCATATTATATATGTGTGCATATGTGTGTATGTATATATGTGTATATATTTGAAATTGTGTAGAATTATCACCCGTGTTTTTTTTCCAATCCTTGCGTATGTGACTCTGTTTCTGGAATATTTATTATCCTGTACATTTTGAATTGTATTTTGTCGCCATGGTTGATCATGTATTCGTGAATTTTGTATATCAGTTTTTCCTTTTTTTTGTAATTCCGAGAACTGTACTTTGCTTCCGTATTTTGTTCTTGTTCAACTAGGAATATTTTATGATTGTACTTCCCACCCTGCTATAATCCCTCATGTGGGATTGCAGTATCTACAAATAAATAAATACATAAATAAATATCTCTAATATTGTGTGAAAACACGGAAAAACGAGCCCTAGGTATACACTTTTTTCCCTTATTTCATTAAACGAGGGTCTCGCACTGGCAGACTTGATGTAATTAGGTTGTATACGAGGGACTAATAATCAGCTGCCCGCTCATAATAGGTTCACGTTCTACGTGACGCCAAACATGCGCAATAAAGAGTGTTTTCACACTCGTAGCTTGGCTTATAGATGGCGCTGACTGTCTCTCCTTCTTCTGATATGTGGGGTTTAACGTCCCAAAACCACTATATGATTATGAGAGACGCCGTAGTGGAGGGCTCTGGAAATTTAGACCACCTGGGGTTCTTAAACGTGCACCCAATTCTGAGCACATGGGCCTACAACAATGCCGCTTCCATCGGAAATGCAGCCGCCGCAGCCGCAATTCGAACCCGCGCCCTGCGGGTCAGTAGGCGAGTACCTTAGCCACAAGACCACCGTGGCGGGGCAATGTCACTCCTACTTCTAAAATCATATATAAACCCGAAATAAGTGGTTGGAGGACAGGCCGCTGTGGTAGCTCAGTGGTTAGAGCTTCGAACGCGTTATTCGAAGGTCGTAGGTTCGATTCCCGCTCACGGCTGATTATTTTTTTCATCCACTTTTCTTTCTTCTTGTTTACATTCAATAGATTGATTGATTGATTGATTGATTTGTGGGGTTTAACGTCCCAAAACCACGATATGATTATGAGAGACGCCGTAGTGGAGGGCTCCGGAAATTTTGACCCCCTGGGGTTCTTTAACGTGCACCCAAATCTGAGCACACGGGCCTACAACATTTCCGCCTCCATCGCAAATGCAGCCGCCGCCGCCGGGATTCGAACCCGCGCCCTGCGGGTCAGCAGCCGAGTACCTTAGCCACTAGACCACCACGGCGGGGCATACATTCAATAGAGTCAAATAACTTCCCCTGTACATTCCTTGGCTTTACTGTCTGTTATATCTCTCTAATATTGTGTTAAAACACGGAAGAACGAGCCCTTAGGTAAACACTTTTTTCCCTTATTTCATTAAACGAGGGTCTCGTACTGGCAGACTTGGTGTCATTAGGTTGTATACGAGAGACTATTAATCAGCTTCACACTCATAATAAGTACACGTGCTACGTGACGCCAAACACGCGCATAAAAGAGTGTTTTAACACTCGTCGCTTTGCTTATAGATGGCGCTGACTGTCACTCCTACTTCTAAATTCACATATAAACCCAAAATAAGTGGAGAGAGGAAAGGCCGCTGTGGTAGATCAGTTGTTAGAGCATCGAACGCGTTATTCGAAGGTCGTAGGTTCAATTCCTGCTCACGGCTGGTTATTTTTTCATCCACTTTTGTTTCTTCTTATTTGCATTCAATTGGGTATAATAACTTCCCCTGTACAATCCTTGGTTTTGCTGTCTGTTAGATCTTATTATTATTGTATTAAAACACGGAAAAACGAGCCTTTAGGTATACACTTCTTTCCCTTATTTCATTAAACGAGGGTTTTGTACTGGCAGACTTGGTGTCATTAAGTTGTATACGAGGGACTGTTAATCACCTCTCGCTCATAATAAGTTCACGTGCTACGTGACGCCAAACATGCGCATGAAAAAGTGTTTTAACACTCGTTGCTTGGCTTATAAATGGCGCTGACTGTCACTCCTACTTCTAAATTCACATACAAACCCAAAATAGGTGGATGGAGGGAAGGCCGCTGTGGTAGCTCATTGGTTAAAGCATCGAACGCATTATTCGAAGGTCGTAGGTTCGATTCCTGCTCATGGCTGGTTATTTTTTCATCCACTTTTTTTTCTTCCTATTTACATTCAGTTGGGTGTAATAACTTCCCCTGTACATTCCTTGGCTTTACTGTCTATTAGATCTCTCTAATATTGTGTGAAAACACGGAAAAACGAGCCCTAGGTATACACTTCTTTCCCGTATTTAATTAAACGAGGGTCTTGTACTGGCAGACTTGGTGTAATTAGGTTGTATACGAGGGACTATTATTCAGCTGCCCGCTCATAATAGGTTCACGTGCTACGTGACGCCAAACATGCGCAATAAAAAGTGTTTTCACACTCGTAGCCTGGCATATAGATGGCGCTGACTGTCACTCCTACTTCTGATATGTGGGGTTTAACGACCCAAAACCACTGTATGATTATGAGAGACGCCGTAGTGGAGAGCTCCGGAAATTCAGATCACCTGGGATTCTTTACCGAGCACCCAAATCTGAGCACACAGGCCTACAACATTTCCGCCTCCATCGGAAATGCAGCCGCCGCAGCCGGGATTTGAACCAGCGCCCTGCCGGTCAGCAGCCGAGTACCTTAGCCACTAGACCACCGCGGCGGGGCAATGTCACTCCTACTTCTAAATTCACTTATAAACCCAAAATAAGTGGATGGAGGGAAGGCCGCTGTGGTAGCTCAGTGGTTAGAGCATCGAACGCGTTATTCAAAGGTCGTGGGTTCCATTCCTGCTCCCGGCTAATTATTTTTTTCTTCCACTTTTCTTTCTTTTTGTTTAAATTCAATTGGGTCTAATAACTTCTCCTGTACATTCCTTGGCTTTACTGTCTGTTAGATCTCTCTAATATTGTGTTAAAACACGGAAAAACGAGCCCTTAAGTAAACATTTCTTTCCCTTATTTCATTAAACGAGGGTCTCGTACTGGCAGACTTGGTGTCAATAGGTTGTATACGAGAGACTATTAATCAGCTTCCCGCTCATAATAAGTTCACGTGCTACGTGACGCCAAACATGCGCATAAAAGAGTGTTTTAACACTCGTCGCTTGGCTTATAGATGGCGCTGACTGTCACTCCTACTTCTAAATTCACATATAAACCCAAAATAGGTGGATGGAGGGAAGGCCGCTGTGGTAGCTCAGTTGTTAGAGCATCGAACGCGTTATTCGAAGGTCGTAGGTTCGATTCCTGCTCACGGCTGAATATTTTTTCATCCACTTTTCTTTCTTCCTATTTACATTCAATTGGGTCTAATAACTTCCCCAGTATATTCCTTGGCTTTACTGTCTGTTAGATCTCATTATTATTGTATTAAAACACGGAAAAACGAGCCCATAGGTATACACTTCTTTCCCTTATTTCATTAAACGAGAGTCTCGTGCTGGCAGACTTGGTGTCATTAGCTTGTATACGGGAGGAGACTAATAATCAGCTTCCCGCTTATAATAGGTTCACGTGCTACGTGACGCCAAACATGCGCATAAAAGTGTGTTTTCACACTCGTCGCTTGGCTTACAGATGGCGCTGACTGTCACTCCTATTTCTGAATTCACATATTAACCCAAAATAAGGGGATGAAGGGAAGGCCGCTGTGGTAGCTCAGCGGTTAGAGCATCGAACGCGTCATTCGAAGGTCGGTGGTTCGATTCCTGCTCACGGCTACTTATTTTTCCATCCACTTTTCTTTCTTCTTATTTACAATCAATTAGGTCTAATAACGTCCCCTGTACATTCCTTGGCTTTACTGTCTGTTAGATCTCATTAATATTGTGTTAAAACACGGAAAAACGAGCCCTTAGGTATACACTTCTTTCCCTTATTTCATTAGGCGAGGGTCTCGTACTGGCAGACTTGGTGTCATTAGGTTGTATACGAGGAACTGTTAGTCAGCTGCCCTCTCATAATAAGTTCACGTGCTACGTGACGCCAAACATGCGCATAAAAGCGTGTTTTAACACTCGTCGCTTGGCTTATAGACGGCGCTGACTGTCACTCCTACTTCTAAATTCACATATAAACCCAAAATAAGTGGATGGAGGGATGGCCGCTGTGGTAGCTCAGTGGTTAGAGCATCTAACGCGTTATTCGAAGGTCGTAGGCTCGATTGTTGCTCACGGCTGGTTATTTTTTCATCCACTTTCCTTTCTTCTTATTTACATTCAATTGGGTTTAATAACTTCCCCTGTACATTACTTGGCTTTACTGTCTGTTAGATCTCAATAATATTGTGTTAAAACACGAAAAAACGAGCCCTTAGGTATACACTTCTTTCCCTTATTTCATTAGGCGAGGGTCTCGTACTGGCAGACTTGGTGTCATTAGGTTGTATACGAGGAACTGTTAATCAGCTGCCCTCTCATAATAAGTTCACGTGCTACGTGACGCCAAACATGCGCATAAAAGCGTGTTTTAACACTCGTCGCTTGGCTTATAGACGGCGCTGACTGTCACTCCTACTTCTAAATTCACATATAAACCCAAAAAAGGTAGATGGAGGGAAAGCCGCTGTGGTAGCTCAGTGGTTAGAACATCGAACGCGTCATTCGACGGTCGTAGGTTCAATTCCTGCTCACGGCTGGTCATTTTTTCATGCACTTTTCTTTCTTCCTAATTACATTCAATTGGGTCTAATAACTTCTCCTGTACAACCCTTGGCTTTACTGTCTGTTAGATCTTATTAATATTGTGTTGAAACACGAAAAAACGAGCCCTTAGGTATACACTTCTTTCCCTTATTTCATTAAACGAGAGTCTCGTACTAGCAGACTTGGTGTCATTAGGTTGTATACGAGAGTCTATTAATCAGCTGCCCGCTCATAATAAGTTCACGTGCTACGTGACGCCAAACATGCGCATAAAAGAGTGTTTTAACACTCGTCGCTTGGCTTATAGTAGGCGCTGACTGTCACTCTTAATTATAAATTCACATATTAACCCAAAATAGGTGGATGGAGGGAAGGCCGCTGTGGTAGCTTAGTGGTTAGAGCATCGAACGCGTTATTCGAAGGTCGTAGGTTCGATTCCTGCTCACGGCTGGTTATTTTTTCATCCACTTTTCTTTCTTTCTATTTACATTCAATTGGGTCTAATAACTTCCCCAGTACATTACTTGGCTTTACTGTCTGTTAACTCTCATTATTATTGTAATAAAACACGGAAAAACGAGCCCATAGGTATACACTTCTTTCCCTTATGTCATTAAATGAGGGTCTCGTACTGACAGACTGGGTGTCATTAGGTTGTATACGAGGGACTATTAATCAGCTGCCCGCTCATAATAAGTTCACGTGCTACGTGACGCCAAACATGCGCATAAAAGAGTGTTTTTGCACTCGTCGCCTGGCTTATAGATGGCACTGACTGTCACTCCTACTTCTAAATTCACATATAAACTCAAAATAAGTGATTAGAGGGAAGGCCGGTGTGGTAGCTCAGTGGTTAGTGCATCGAACGCGTTATTCGAAGGTCGTAGGTTCGATTCCTGCTCACGGCTGGTTATTTTTTCATCCACTTTTCTTTGTTCCTATATACATTCAATTGGGTCTAATAACTTCCCCTATACATTCCTTGGCTTTACTGTCTGTTAGATGTCATTATTATTGTAATAAAACACGGAAAAACGAGCCCATAGGTATACACTTCTTTCTCTTATTTCATTAAACGAGGGTCTTGTACTGACACACTTGGTGTCATTAGGTTGTATATGAGGGGTTTATTAATCAGCTGCCCGCTCATAATACGTTCACGTTTTACGTGAGGCTAAACATGCGCATAAAAGAGTGTTTTAACACTCGTCGCTTGGCCTAAAGATGGCGCTGACTGTCACTCCTACTTCTAAATTCACATATAAACCCAAAATAGGTAGATGGAGGGAAGGCCGCTATGGTAGCTCAGTGGTTAGAGCATCGAACGCGTTATTCGAAGGTCGTAGGTTCAATTCTTGCTCACGGCTGGTTATTTTTTCATCCACTTTTGTTTCTTCTTATTTACATTCAATTGGGTCTAATAACTTCCCCAGTACATTACTTGGCTTTACTGTCTGTTAGATGTCATTATTATTGTATTAAAACACGGAAAAACGAGCCCATAGGTATACACTTCTTTCCCTTATTTCATTAAACGAGAGTCTCGTGCTGGCAGACTTGGTGTCATTAGGTTGTATACGAGGGTCTATTAATCAGCTGCCCTCTCATAATAAGTTCTCGTGCTACGTGACGCCAAGCATGCGCATAAAAGAGTGTTTTAACACTCGTGGCTTGGCTTATAGATGGCGCTGACTGTCAGTCCTACTTCTAAATTCACATATAAACCCAAAATAGGTGGATGGAGGGAAGGCTGCTGTGGTAGCTCAGGGGTTAGAGCATCGAACGCGTTATTCGAAGGTCGTAGGTTCGATTCCTGCTCACGGCTGGTTATTTTTCATCCACTTTTCTTTCTTCCTATTCACATTCAATTGTGTCTAATAACTTCCCCAGTACATTACTTGGCTTTACTGTCTGTTATATCTCTGTAATATTGTGTTAAAACACGGAAGAATGAGCCCTTAGGTAAACACTTTTTTCTCTTATTTCATTGAACGAGGGCCTCGTACTGGCAGACTTGGTGTCATTAGCTTGTATACGGGAGGAGACTAATAATCAGCTTCCCGCTTATAATAGGTTCACGTGCTACGTGACGCCAAACATGCGCATAAAAGTGTGTTTTCACACTCGTCGCTTGGCTTACAGATGGCGCTGACTGTCACTCCTATTTCTGAATTCACATATTAACCCAAAATAAGGGGATGAAGGGAAGGCCGCTGTGGTAGCTCAGCGGTTAGAGCATCGAACGCGTCATTCGAAGGTCGGTGGTTCGATTCCTGCTCACGGCTACTTATTTTTCTATCCACTTTTCTTTCTTCTTATTTACAATCAATTAGGTTTAATAACGTCCCCTGTACATTCCTTGGCTTTACTGTCTGTTAGATCTCATTAATATTGTGTTAAAACACGGAAAAACGAGCCCTTAGGTATACACTTCTTTCCCTTATTTCATTAGGCGAGGGTCTCGTACTGGCAGACTTGGTGTCATTAGGTTGTATACGAGGAACTGTTAGTCAGCTGCCCTCTCATAATAAGTTCACGTGCTACGTGACGCCAAACATGCGCATAAAAGCGTGTTTTAACACTCGTCGCTTGGCTTATAGACGGCGCTGACTGTCACTCCTACTTCTAAATTCACATATAAACCCAAAAAAGGTAGATGGAGGGAAAGCCGCTGTGGTAGCTCAGTGGTTAGAACATCGAACGCGTCATTCGACGGTCGTAGGTTCAATTCCTGCTCACGGCTGGTTATTCTTTCATGCACTTTTCTTTCTTCCTAATTACATTCAATTGGGTCTAATAACTTCTCCTGTACAACCCTTGGCTTTACTGTCTGTTAGATCTTATTAATATTGTGTTGAAACACGAAAAAACGAGCCCTTAGGTATACACTTCTTTCCCTTATTTCATTAAACGAGAGTCTCGTACTAGCAGACTTGGTGTCATTAGGTTGTATACGAGAGTCTATTAATCAGCTGCCCGCTCATAATAAGTTCACGTGCTACGTGACGCCAAACATGCGCATAAAAGAGTGTTCTAACACTCGTCGCTTGGCTTATAGTAGGCGCTGACTGTCACTCTTAATTCTAAATTCACATATTAACCCAAAATAGGTGGATGGAGGGAAGGCCGCTGTGGTAGCTTAGTGGTTAGAGCATCGAACGCGTTATTCGAAGGTCGTAGGTTCGATTCCTGCTCACGGCTGGTTATTTTTTCATCCACTTTTCTTTCTTTCTATTTACATTCAATTGGGTCTAATAACTTCCCCAGTACATTACTTGGCTTTACTGTCTGTTAAATCTCATTATTATTGTAATAAAACACGGAAAACGAGCCCATAGGTATACACTTATTTCCCTTATTTCATTAAATGAGGGTCTCGTACTGACAGTCTGGGTGTCATTAGGTTGTATACAAGGGACTATTAATCAGCTGCCCGCTCATAATAAGTTCACGTGCTACGTGACGCCAAACATGCGCATAAAAGAGTGTTTTTGCACTCGTCGCCTGGCTTATAGATGGCACTGACTGTCACTCCTACTTCTAAATTCACATATAAACTCAAAATAAGTGATTAGAGGGAAGGCCGGTGTGGTAGCTCAGTGGTTAGTGCATCGAACGCGTTATTCGAAGGTCGTAGGTTCGATTCCTGCTCACGGCTGGTTATTTTTTCATCCACTTTTCTTTGTTCCTATATACATTCAATTGGGTCTAATAACTTCCCCTATACATTCCTTGGCTTTACTGTCTGTTAGATCTCATTTATATTGTAATAAAACACGGAAAAACGAGCCCATAGGTATACACTTCTTTCTCTTATTTCATTAAACGAGGGTCTCGTACTGGCAGACTTGGTGTCATTAGGTTGTATACGAGAGACTATTAATCAGCTTCCCACTCATAATAAGTACACGTGCTACGTGACGCCAAACACGCGCATAAAAGAGTGTTTTAACACTCGTCGCTTTGCTTATAGATGGCGCTGACTGTCACTCCTACTTCTAAATTCACATATGAACCCAAAATAAGTGGATAGAGGAAAGGCCGCTGTGGTAGATCAGTTGTTAGAGCATCGAACGCGTTATTCGAAGGTCGTAGGTTCAATTCCTGCTCACGGCTGGTTATTTTTTCATCCACTTTTGTTTCTTCTTATTTGCATTCAATTGGGTATAATAACTTCCCCTGTACAATCCTTGGTTTTGCTGTCTGTTAGATCTTATTATTATTGTATTAAAACACGGAAAAACGAGCCCTTAGGTATACACTTCTTTCCCTTATTTCATTAAACGAGGGTTTCGTACTGGCAGACTTGGTGTCATTAAGTTGTATACGAGGGACTGTTAATCACCTCTCGCTCATAATAAGTTCACGTGCTACGTGACGCCAAACATGCGCATGAAAAAGTGTTTTAACACTCGTTGCTTGGCTTATAAATGGCGCTGACTGTCACTCCTACTTCTAAATTCACATACAAACCCAAAATAGGTGGATGGAGGGAAGGCCGCTGTGGTAGCTCAGTGGTTAAAGCATCGAACTCATTATTCGAAGGTCGTAGGTTCGATTCCTGCTCATGGCTGGTTATTTTTTCATCCACTTTTTTTTCTTCCTATTTACATTCAGTTGGGTGTAATAACTTCCCCTGTACATTCCTTGGCTTTACTGTCTATTAGATCTCTCTAATATTGTGTGAAAACACGGAAAAACGAGCCCTAGGTATACACTTCTGTCCCGTATTTAATTAAACGAGGGTCTTGTACTGGCAGACATGGTGTAATTAGGTTGTATACGAGGGACTATTATTCAGCTGCCCGCTCATAATAGGTTCACGTGCTACGTGACGCCAAAGATGCGCAATAAAAAGTGTTTTCACACTCGTAGCCTGGCATATAGATGGCGCTGACTGTCACTCCTACTTCTGATATGTGGGGTTTAACGACCCAAAACCACTGTATGATTATGAGAGACGCCGTAGTGGAGAGCTCCGGAAATTCAGATCACCTGGGATTCTTTACCGAGCACCCAAATCTGAGCACACAGGCCTACAACATTTCCGCCTCCATCGGAAATGCAGCCGCCGCAGCCGGGATTTGAACCCGCGCCCTGCCGGTCAGCAGCCGAGTACCTTAGCCACTAGACCACCGCGGCGGGGCAATGTCACTCCTACTTCTAAATTCACTTATAAACCCAAAATAAGTGGATGGAGGGAAGGCCGCTGTGGTAGCTCAGTGGTTAGAGCATCGAACGCGTTATTCAAAGGTCGTGGGTTCCATTCCTGCTCCCGGCTAATTATTTTTTTCTTCCACTTTTCTTTCTTTTTGTTTAAATTCAATTGGGTCTAATAACTTCTCCTGTACATTCCTTGGCTTTACTGTCTGTTAGATCTCTCTAATATTGTGTTAAAACACGGAAAAACGAGCCCTTAAGTAAACATTTCTTTCCCTTATTTCATTAAACGAGGGTCTCGTACTGGCAGACTTGGTGTCAATAGGTTGTATACGAGAGACTATTAATCAGCTTCCCGCTCATAATAAGTTCACGTGCTACGTGACGCCAAACATGCGCATAAAAGAGTGTTTTAACACTCGTCGCTTGGCTTATAGATGGCGCTGACTGTCACTCCTACTTCTAAATTCACATATAAACCCAAAATAGGTGGATGGAGGGAAGGCCGCTGTGGTAGCTCAGTTGTTAGAGCATCGAACGCGTTATTCGAAGGTCGTAGGTTCGATTCCTGCTCACGGCTGGTTATTTTTTCATCCACTTTTCTTTCTTCCTATTTACATTCAATTGGGTCTAATAACTTCCCCAGTATATTCCTTGGCTTTACTGTCTGTTAGATCTCATTATTATTGTATTAAAACACGGAAAAACGAGCCCATAGGTATACACTTCTTTCCCTTATTTCATTAAACGAGAGTCTCGTGCTGGCAGACTTGGTGTCATTAGCTTGTATACGGGAGGAGACTAATAATCAGCTTCCCACTTATAATAGGTTCACGTGCTACGTGACGCCAAACATGCGCATAAAAGTGTGTTTTCACACTCGTCGCTTGGCTTACAGATGGCGCTGACTGTCACTCCTATTTCTGAATTCACATATTAACCCAAAATAAGGGGATGAAGGGAAGGCCGCTGTGGTAGCTCAGCGGTTAGAGCATCGAACGCGTCATTCGAAGGCCGGTGGTTCGATTCCTGCTCACGGCTACTTATTTTTCCATCCACTTTTCTTTCTTCTTATATACAATCAATTAGGTCTAATAACGTCCCCTGTACATTCCTTGGCTTTGCTGTCTGTTAGATCTCATTAATATTGTGTTAAAACACGGAAAAACGAGCCCTTAGGTATACACTTCTTTCCCTTATTTCATTAGGCGAGGGTCTCGTACTGGCAGACTTGGTGTCATTAGGTTGTATACGAGGAACTGTTAGTCAGCTGCCCTCTCATAATAAGTTCACGTGCTACGTGACGCCAAACATGCGCATAAAAGCGTGTTTTAACACTCGTCGCTTGGCTTATAGACGGCGCTGACTGTCACTCCTACTTCTAAATTCACATATAAACCCGAAATAAGTGGATGGAGGGATGGCCGCTGTGGTAGCTCAGTGGTTAGAGCATCTAACGCGTTATTCGAAGGTCGTAGGCTCGATTGTTGCTCACGGCTGGTTATTTTTTCATCCACTTTCCTTTCTTCTTATTTACATTCAATTGGGTTTAATAACTTCCCCTGTACATTCCTTGGCTTTACTGTCTGTTAGATCTCAATAATATTGTGTTAAAACACGAAAAAACGAGCCCTTAGGTATAATCTTCTTTCCCTTATTTCATTAGGCGAGGGTCTCGTACTGGCAGACTTGGTGTCATTAGGTTGTATACGAGGAACTGTTAATCAGCTGCCCTCTCATAATAAGTTCACGTGCTACGTGACGCCAAACATGCGCATAAAAGCGTGTTTTAACACTCGTCGCTTGGCTTATAGACGGCGCTGACTGTCACTCCTACTTCTAAATTCACATATTAACCCAAAATAGGTGGATGGAGGGAAGGCCGCTGTGGTAGCTTAGTGGTTAGAGCATCGAACGCGTTATTCGAAGGTCGTAGGTTCGATTCCTGCTCACGGCTGGTTATTTTTTCATCCACTTTTCTTTCTTTCTATTTACATTCAATTGGGTCTAATAACTTCCCCAGTACATTACTTGGCTTTACTGTCTGTTAAATCTCATTATTATTGTAATAAAACACGGAAAAACGAGCCCATAGGTATACACTTCTTTCCCTTATTTCATTAAATGAGGGTCTCGTACTGACAGACTGGGTGTCATTAGGTTGTATACGAGGGACTATTAATCAGCTGCCCGCTCATAATAAGTTCACGTGCTACGTGACGCCAAACATGCGCATAAAAGAGTGTTTTTGCACTCGTCGCCTGGCTTATAGATGGCACTGACTGTCACTCCTACTTCTAAATTCACATATAAACTCAAAATAAGTGATTAGAGGGAAGGCCGGTGTGGTAGCTCAGTGGTTAGTGCATCGAACGCGTTATTCGAAGGTCGTAGGTTCGATTCCTGCTCACGGCTGGTTATTTTTTCATCCACTTTTCTTTGTTCCTATATACATTCAATTGGGTCTAATAACTTCCCCTATACATTCCTTGGCTTTACTGTCTGTTAGATCTCATTATTATTGTAATAAAACACGGAAAAACGAGCCCATAGGTATACACTTCTTTCTCTTATTTCATTAAACGAGGGTCTTGTACTGACACACTTGGTGTCATTAGGTTGTATACGAGGGACTATTAATCAGCTGCCCGCTCATAATACGTTCACGTTTTACGTGAGGCTAAACATGCGCATAAAAGAGTGTTTTAACACTCGTCGCTTGGCCTAAAGATGGCGCTGACTGTCACTCCTACTTCTAAATTCACATATAAACCCAAAATAGGTAGATGGAGGGAAGGCCGCTATGGTAGCTCAGTGGTTAGAGCATCGAACGCGTTATTCGAAGGTCGTAGGTTCAATTCTTGCTCACGGCTGGTTATTTTTTCATCCACTTTTGTTTCTTCTTATTTACATTCAATTGGGTCTAATAACTTCCCCAGTACATTACTTGGCTTTACTGTCTGTTAGATGTCATTATTATTGAATTAAAACACGGAAAAACGAGCCCATAGGTATACACTTCTTTCCCTTATTTCAATTAACGAGAGTCTCGTGCTGGCAGACTTGGTGTCATTAGGTTGTATACGAGGGTCTATTAATCAGCTGCCCTCTCATAATAAGTTCTCGTGCTACGTGACGCCAAGCATGCGCATAAAAGAGTGTTTTAACACTCGTGGCTTGGCTTATAGATGGCGCTGACTGTCAGTCCTACTTCTAAATTCACATATAAACCCAAAGTAGGTGGATGGAGGGAAGGCTGCTGTGGTAGCTAAGGGGTTAGAGCATCGAACGCGTTATTCGAAGGTCGTAGGTTCGATTCCTGCTCACGGCTGGTTATTTTTCATCCACTTTTCTTTCTTCCTATTCACATTCAATTGTGTCTAATAACTTCCCCAGTACATTACTTGGCTTTACTGTCTGTTATATCTCTGTAATATTGTGTTAAAACACGGAAGAATGAGCCCTTAGGTAAACACTTTTTTCTCTTATTTCATCGAACGAGGGCCTCGTACTGGCAGACTTGGTGTCATTAGCTTGTATACGGGAGGAGACTAATAATCAGCTTCCCGCTTATAATAGGTTCACGTGCTACGTGACGCCAAACATGCGCATAAAAGTGTGTTTTCACACTCGTCGCTTGGCTTACAGATGGCGCTGACTGTCACTCCTATTTCTGAATTCACATATTAACCCAAAATAAGGGGATGAAGGGAAGGCCGCTGTGGTAGCTCAGCGGTTAGAGCATCGAACGCGTCATTCGAAGGTCGGTGGTTCGATTCCTGCTCACGGCTACTTATTTTTCTATCCACTTTTCTTTCTTCTTATTTACAATCAATTAGGTTTAATAACGTCCCCTGTACATTCCTTGGCTTTACTGTTTGTTAGATCGCATTAATATTGTGTTAAAACACGGAAAAACGAGCCCTTAGGTATACACTTCTTTCCCTTATTTCATTAGGCGAGGGTCTCGTACTGGCAGACTTGGTGTCATTAGGTTGTATACGAGGAACTGTTAGTCAGCTGCCCTCTCATAATAAGTTCACGTGCTACGTGACGCCAAACATGCGCATAAAAGCGTGTTTTAACACTCGTTGCTTGGCTTATAGACGGCGCTGACTGTCACTCCTACTTCTAAATTCACATATAAACCCAAAAAAGGTAGATGGAGGGAAAGCCGCTGTGGTAGCTCAGTGGTTAGAACATCGAACGCGTCATTCGACGGTCGTAGGTTCAATTCCTGCTCACGGCTGGTTATTTTTTCATGCACTTTTCTTTCTTCCTAATTACATTCAATTGGGTCTAATAACTTCTCCTGTACAACCCTTGGCTTTACTGTCTGTTAGATCTTATTAATATTGTGTTGAAACACGAAAAAACGAGCCCTTAGGTATACACTTCTTTCCCTTATTTCATTAAACGAGAGTCTCGTACTAGCAGACTTGGTGTCATTAGGTTGTATACGAGAGTCTATTAATCAGCTGCCCGCTCATAATAAGTTCACGTGCTACGTGACGCCAAACATGCACATAAAAGAGTGTTCTAACACTCGTCGCTTGGCTTATAGTAGGCGCTGACTGTCACTCTTAATTCTAAATTCACATATTAACCCAAAATAGGTGGATGGAGGGAAGGCCGCTGTGGTAGCTTAGTGGTTAGAGCATCGAACGCGTTATTCGAAGGTCGTAGGTTCGATTCCTGCTCACGGCTGGTTATTTTTTCATCCACTTTTCTTTCTTTCTATTTACATTCAATTGGGTCTAATAACTTCCCCAGTACATTACTTGGCTTTACTGTCTGTTAAATCTCATTATTATTGTAATAAAACACGGAAAACGAGCCCATAGGTATACACTTCTTTCCCTTATTTCATTAAATGAGGGTCTCGTACTGACAGTCTGGGTGTCATTAGGTTGTATACAAGGGACTATTAATCAGCTGCCCGCTCATAATAAGTTCACGTGCTACGTGACGCCAAACATGCGCATAAAAGAGTGTTTTTGCACTCGTCGCCTGGCTTATAGATGGCACTGACTGTCACTCCTACTTCTAAATTCACATATAAACTCAGAATAAGTGATTAGAGGGAAGGCCGGTGTGGTAGCTCAGTGGTTAGTGCATCGAACGCGTTATTCGAAGGTCGTAGGTTCGATTCCTGCTCACGGCTGGTTATTTTTTCATCCACTTTTCTTTGTTCCTATATACATTCAATTGGGTCTAATAACTTCCCCTATACATTCCTTGGCTTTACTGTCTGTTAGATCTCATTATTATTGTAATAAAACACGGAAAAACGAGCCCATAGGTATACACTTCTTTCTCTTATTTCATTAAACGAGGGTCTTGTACTGACACACTTGGTGTCATTAGGTTGTATATGAGGGGTTTATTAATCAGCTGCCCGCTCATAATACGTTCACGTTTTACGTGAGGCTAAACATGCGCATAAAAGAGTGTTTTAACACTCGTCGCTTGGCCTAAAGATGGCGCTGACTGTCACTCCTACTTCTAAATTCACATATAAACCCAAAATAGGTAGATGGAGGGAAGGCCGCTATGGTAGCTCAGTGGTTAGAGCATCGAACGCGTTATTCGAAGGTCGTAGGCTCGATTCCTGCTCACGGCTGGTTATTTTTTCATCCACTTTCCTTTCTTCTTATTTACAATCAATTGGATTTAGGAACTTCCCCTGTACATTCCTTGGCTTTACTGTCTGCTAGATCTCATTAATATTGTGTTAAAACACAGAAAAACGAGCCCTTAGGTATACACGTCTTTCCCTTATTTCATTAAACGAGGGTCTCGTACTGGCAGACTTGGTGTCATTAGGTTGTATACGAGGAACTGTTAATCAGCTGCCCGCTCATAATAAGTTCACGTGCTACGTGACGCCAAACATGCACGTAAAATAGTGTTTTAACACTCGTCGCTTGGCCTATAGATGGCGCTGACTGTCACTCCTACTTCTCAATTCACATATAAACCCAAAATAGGTAGATGGAGGGAAGGCCGCTATGGTAGCTCAGTGGTTAGAGCATCGAACGCGTTATTCGAAGGTCGTAGGTTCAATTCCTGCTCACAGCTGGTTATTTTTTCATCCACTTTTCTTTCTTCATATTTACATTTATTTGGGTGTAATAACTTCCTCTGTACATTCCTTGGCTTTACTGTCTGTTAGATCTCATTATTATTGTATTAAAACACGGAAAAACGAGCCCATAGGTATACACTTCTTTCCCTTATTTCAATAATTCAGGGTCTCGTACTGGCAGACTTGGTGTCATTAGATTGTATACGAGGAACTGTTAATCAGCTGCCCGCTCATAATAAGTTCACGTGCTACGTGACGCCAAACATGCGCATAAAAGAGTGCTTTACCACTCGTCGCTTGGCTTACAGATGGCGCTGACTGTCAGTCCTATTTTTGAATTCACATATTAAAGCAAAATAAGGGGATGGAGGGAAGGCCGCTGTGGTAGCTCAGTGGTTAGAGCATAGAACGCGTTATTCGAAGGTCGGTGGTTCGATTCCTGCTCACGGCTGCTTATTTTTCCATCAACTTTTCTTTCTTCTTATTTACATTCAATTAGGCGTAATAACTTCCCCTGTACAGTCCTTGGCTTTACTGTCAGTTAGATCTCTCTAATATGGTGTTAAAACACAAAAAACGAGCCCGAGGTATACACTTCTTTCCCTTATTTCGTTAAACAAGGTTCTCGTACTGGCAGACTTGGTGTAATTAGGTTGTATACGAGGGACTATTATTCAGCTGGCCGCTCATAATAAGTTCACGTGCTACGTGACGCTAAACATGCGCATAAAAGAGTGTTTTCACACTCGTCGCTTGGCTTATGGATGGCTCTGACTGTCACTCCTACTTCTGACTTCACATATAAACCCAAAATAAGTGGATGAAGGGAAGGCCGCTGTGGTAGCTAAGTGGCTAGAGCATCGAACGCGTTATTCGAAGGTCGTAGGTTCGATTCCTGCTCACGGCTGGTTATTTTTTCATCCACTTTTATTTATTCTTATTTACATTCAATTGGGTCTAATAACTTCTCCTGTACAATCCTTGGCTTTACTGTCTGTTAGATCTCATTAATATTGTGTTAAAACACGGAAAATAGAGCCCTTAGGTATACACTTCTTTCCCTTATTTCATTAAACGAGGGTCTCGTACTGGCAGACTTGGTGTCATTAGGTTGTATACGAGGAACTGTTAATCAGCTGCCCGCTCATAATAAGTTCACGTGCTACGTGACGCCAAACATGCGCGTAAAATAGTGTTTTAACACTCGTCGCTTGGCTTATAGTAGGCGCTGACAGTCACTCCTAATTTTAAATTCACATATTAACCCAAAATAGGTGGATGGAGGGAAGGCCGCTGTGGTAGCTCGGTGGTTCGAGCATCGAACGCGTTATTCGAAGGTCGTAGGTCCGATTCCTGCTCACGGCTGGTTATTTTTTTATCCACTTTTCTTTCTTCCTACTTACATTCAATTGGGTCTAATAACTTCCCCTGTACATTCCTTGGCTTTACTGTCTGTTATATCTCTCTAATATTGCGTTAAAACACGGAAGAACGAGCCCTTAGGTGAACACTTTTTTTCTTATTTCATTAAACGAGGGTCTCGTACTGGCAGACATGGTGTCATTAGCTTGTATACGGGAGGAGACTATTATTCAGCTTCCCGCTTATAATAGGTTAACGTGCTACGTGACGCCAAACATGCGCATAAAAGTGTGTTTTCACACTCGTCGCTTGGCTTACAGATGGCGCTGACCGTCACTCCTATTTCTGAATTCACATATAAACCCAAAATAAGTGAATGGAGGGAAGGCGGCTGTGGTAGCTCAGTGGTTAGAGCATCGAACGCGTTATTCGAAGGTCGTAGGCTCGATTCCTGCTCACGGCTGGTTATTTTTTCATCCACTTTCCTTACTTCTTATTTACAATCAATTGGGTTTAGGAACTTCCCCTGTACATTCCTTGGCTTTACTGTCTGCTAGATCTCATTAATATTGTGTTAAAACACGGAAAACGAGCCCTTAGGTATACACTTCTTTTCCTTATTTCATTAAACGAGGGTCTCGTACTGGCAGACTTGCTGTCATTAGGTTGAATACGAGGAACTGTTAATCAGCTGCCCACTCATAATAAGTTCACGTGCTACGTGACGCCAAACATGCGCGTAAAATAGTGTTTTAACACTCATCGCTTGGCTTATAGATGGCGCTGACTGTCACTCCTACTTCTAAATTCACATATAAACCCAAAATAAGTAGATGGAGGGAAGGCCGCTATGGTAGCTCAGTGGTTAGAGCATCGAACGCGTTATTCGAAGGTCGTAGGTTCAATTCCTGCTCACAGCTGGTCATTTTTTCATCCACTTTTCTTTCTTCATATTTGCCTTTATTTGGGTGTAATAACTTCCCCTGTACATTCCTTGGCTTTACTGTCTGTTATATCTCTCTAATATTGTGTTAAAACACGGAAGAACGAGCCCTTAGGTAAACACTTTTTTCCCTTATTTCATGAAACGAGGGTCTCGTACTGGCAGACTTGGTGTCATTAGCTTGTATACGGGAGGAGGCTATTAATCAGCTTCCCGCTTATAATAAGTTCACGTGCTACGTGACGCCAAACATGCGCATAAAAGTGTGTTTTCACACTCGTCGCTTGGCTTACAGATGGCGCTGACTGTCACTCCTATTTTTGAATTCACATATTAACCCAAAATAACGGGATGGAGGGAAGGCCGCTGTGGTAGCTCAGTGGTTAGAGCATCGAACGCGTTATTCGAAGGTCGGTCGTTCGATTCCTGCTCACGGCTGCTTATTTTTCCATCCACTTTTCTTTCTTCTTATTTACATTCAATTAGGTCTAATAACTTTCCCTGTACATTCCTTGGCTTTACTGTTGTAACGTTTGCAGTGCTCGCCCTCTTTCTACGTCGGGGCTTTCTGATAACATTGCCCGATTGCTGTTATCTTGCTGTTTCCTTTTCTTTCGTGCCAACCTGCGATTGGCTGCGTAGCGCTTAAAAACGCGCCGCAAGGTGAATAAACTGGGATTGTCTTCCTGGCACTGCTTGAGTCGTCTCTTTCCTGGGCCGGCTGTCGTCCAGCCGCCGAATACGTAACAGCTGGTGGCAGCGGTGGCGGCGGTATGGAGCGCACGTCGAAGGCGGCCTTGGCGTCCGGTTTGGTGAGAGCACGGCTTGCTTGACTTCATTGGGAGCATTAGCAGCATTTACTTGGTAGTCGAGGTTCTTTTGTATTTGTTGTTGACTTTGCTAAATAGTAGTACATATCAGGGTAGCACTTGTTAACTGCAGTCATGATCCTCACGTCGTTAACGAAACCCAACCTAGTGCTGCTAGCTGAAGAGCTCGGTATCCCTGTACAGAAGTCTATGCGGAAGCCTGCAATTATCGAAGCGATATCCAAATGCGGAGCAAACGACGACGAAGTCGAGGAGTGTTGGAGGGCAGTCTCGGAAAAGCTCAAAGAACGAGAAGTAGAACTGAAGTTAAAAGAGATGCAACTGCATAACCTTGAACGCAATGACAGTTTCGATATGCGAGGATACATGCAACCTTTCAAGGCTGGCAGTGACATCACTTTGTATCTCGTCAACTTTGAGAGGACGTGTACAAGAGCTGCACTTGCAAAAGAGACTTGGTCGCAACGCCTGTTGACATTACTTCCAAATGAGGCAGCCGATGTAATCGCGAGAATGCCAGATGAAGATGCTCATGATTACGAAAAAGTGAAACTTCATTTGAGGCGAAGGTACAGCTTGTCAACAGAAGCCTTGAGGATGAAGTTCCGTAACACGAGGCGTGGCCAAGGGGAGTCATTTTCAGAATTCGCCTACAAATCCATGAGCTTGTTAGAGGAATGGCTTAAGAGTGCCAACGCATACGAGGACAAGCAACGTCTGATTGAACTGTTTGCGCTCGAGCAGTTTTATGCGTCCATTCCGGACCAAATGCGGCTGTGGATTCAGGACAAGCCAAACGTAGAGACTTTGCAAACGGCAGCCAGCTTGGCGGACGAGTACCGTTCCCGTAGAATGGAAAGTTCGGAAGAACAAAGAAAGAAGCCGTCAGGAGCGTTCAAGAAATTTCAGAAAGGAACGAAAGAAACTAACCAAGGGAAACCAGGCGACAGTGTTCCAGCCCAAGGGCATGCAGCCAACGCGAGTGAACCGAAAAGTTCCAAGTTCGAAGAAAAACAACCGCTGGTCTGCTATAAATGCCAACAACCGGGTCACATCGCAGTCGGTTGCCGACAGCCAGCAGTTTCCGTCAATTTGCTAACCGAAGAGAGCGATTTACTCTTGCCCTACACATATGACATGAAGGTGAACGGCATCAGTTGCAACGTTCTGCGCGACACAGGAGCAACATTTGATATCGTCCACCCGTCATTTGTTAAGCCCGAGAACTTAACAGGTTCATGTGTATGGGTACGCCAGGCACTAGAGCCAGACATGAAGTGTTTGCCGGTAGCCAGAGTCGAAATGAAGGGCGCCTTCGGCACATTCGAAACTGATGCTGCGGTTTCCGATAAACTTCCTCAGAAAATTCCCTACATTTTTTCTAACCGATCAATGAGGGACTTCCAAAATGCAGGACTGGAACTTAATGCTAACCCTGTAATGGTCGTCACGAGGTCCCAAACAAGAGCTCAAGCTACCAGCGCTACCCGTAACACGGAAATTACAGACCAGAGTGAACCGACACAAGCTACTGCACCAAGCGAAACTGTTCCTGTCGACGCCAATTGTGTCGCGCCAGCCTTCGATAGCAGCACTCCCGTCGGTAATGCGCTCCCAGGTGAAGCGATAAACCCAGTCAGTGAAAATTTTCAGCTTCTAGCAAAGTTAGACAAAAGCGCTCTCAAAATGGAGCAGGCAAACGACGAGTCGCTGAAGACGTGCTGGGAAAAATCAAAACGGAAACAAAAAGGAGCCGTGTCGCTCATAGTCAAAGAAGGCATTTTGTACAGAATATTCAAAAACAAGAAAGGCAGAACCTTTGAACAGCTTGTCGTTCCCAAAAAGTATCGAGTCGCACTTTTGGGTTTGGTTCACAGCGATAGCTGGGCTGGCCATTTAGGTATCAACAAGACCAAGAGCAGGTTATTGAACGACTACTACTGGCCGATGTGCTTCAAAGAATCGGAGAACTGGGTACGTTCCTGCAACGTTTGCCAAAGGACGGGGCGGCCAAACGAAAAACTCAAAGCACCTTTGGTCCAAGTGCCTTTGATTGGCGAACCCTTTCGCAGATTAGTTGTCGACATTGTAGGTCCATTACCAGTAACAGCGGCGGGCAACAAATACTTGCTAACACTCATTTGCCCTGCTACGAAGTTCCCGGAAGCAGTGGTGTTACCCGAATTAAGCTCCACTGCAGTTGTAAACGCGCTACTCGGCGTCTTTGCAAGAATTGGATTTCCTAGTGAAATCCAATGCGACCAAGGTTCTGTGTTCACAAGCGCGCTCACCACGACGTTCTTGAAGAAATGCGGCATATCCGTTCACCACAGCTCAGTCTACCATCCGCAAAGTAATTCAGTCGAGAAACTTCACTCTGTAATGAAGCGCATTCTGCGTGCACTCTGTTTCGAGAAAGGCGCCGACTGGGACGAAGCTGTTCCCGCGATGCTCTTTGCTCTGCGCTCCGTCACTCACGAAGCGACTGGGTTCACGCCGGCGGAACTTGTTTACGGTCGAGCGCTTCGCTCCCCGCTAACGTTGTTGAAAGAAAAGTGGGAAGACAAGTTCGTAGACAAATCAGTTGTCGAGTACGTGCTGACCTTGTTGAAGCGCCTACGTGAATCGCAAGAACTGGCGCAGATAAACATGGCAGAAGCGCAGCAACGCTCAAAGGTGTACTACGACAGATCCGCACGCACACGAACCTTCAAGGAAGGCGATAAAGTGCTGATTCTGCGGTCGTCAAAGGCAAATAAACTGGAAGTAGCATGGGATGGGCCGGTCACGATTAAACAAAAGCTCTCCGACACCAATTACTTGGTAACGACGCCCGGTAAACGCAATGATGTGACGATATATCACTGCAATCTAATGAAGCCTTTTATCGAACGCAGTGAGACGTTGAGCATTGTCCTTAACGAGCCTGAAGAGATCAACGTTCCTCTACCCCAAGTGCCAAGCCCCTGCTCTTCCCCATCAACAGAAGAGATAGTCCAATCTGTCACTAAACAAGCTTCTCTAACTGACAAGCAAAGAAAGGAGTTAGAACTGCTTGTGCGCAACTTCAGAGACTTGTTTAGTCCCACTCCCGGCAGGACAAATCTCGTGGAGCACGACATTGAGTTAACATCCAACCAACCTTTCCGAACCAGGATGCACAGATTTTCCCCCCGTCACGAAAAGATCCTGAACGATTGTGTTCAAAACATGTTGACACTGGGTCTAATCGTGCCAGGAGAAAGCGAGTATGTGTCACCTATGTTTATTGTAGAAAGTCCAGGCAAGGAACCGCGACCCTGCATCGATTATCGAAAATTGAATGCGATAACAAAAACAAAGATGTTTCCCATTCCAAACGTTGAGGGCTTGATCGAGAAAGTGTCCGCGGCACGGTACGTTTCTACGTTAGATTTGGTACGCGGTTTCTGGCAAGTGCCACTAACGGAAAACGCCAGTAAGCTCGCCACTTTCATGACACCGACAGGCACATATCGCCCTCTTGTGCTCACTTTTGGCCTCAAGAATGCACCCTTCGCATTTTCAAGGTTAATGCATGAAGTGCTCAAAGGAGCCGAGTCGTTCGCTGTTCCGTACCTTGACGACATAGCTGTTTTTTCGAGCACCTGGCAACAGCATTTGGAACATCTGCAGCAGGTATTCCTTCGAATACACGAGGCAGGCTTGACTCTCAAACTCGCCAAATGTCGTCTTGCGAGCTCTGAAGTCCACTACTTGGGGCATGTTGTTGGCCAAGGGAAGCGACGTCCTTCCGAAATAAAAGTTGAAGCAATCACTAGCTTTCCTTTGCCGAAAACAAAGACTAACTTGCGTTCCTTTTTGGGTTTAGCCGACTACTACAGAAGCTACATTCCCAACTTCGCAAATATCGCTAGTCCTCTCACAGACGCACTGCGCAAAACTGAGCCAACTATTGTAAGTTGGAATAAGGCTCGTAAAGATGCTTTTGCTGAGATCAAAAAGATTCTTGTCAGCAAACCGGTCCTCGCGGCACCAGATTACTCTCTCCCCTTCTTAGTTCAGTGTGACGCCAGTGACCGCGGAATGGGCGTTGTTCTAAGTCAAGTGAACAAAAAGGGCGAGGAACATCCTCTTGTCTACGCCAGTCGAAAACTAACATCACGCGAGCAAGCCTACAGTACAACTGAAAAAGAATGTGCTTGCTTAGTCTGGGCTCTCGAAAAGCTGTCGTGTTACCTCAAAGGCTCCTCATTTGTTTTTGAAACTGATCACTCACCTTTAGTGTGGTTAAATCAAATGTCGAACAAAAACAGCCGCTTGATGCGTTGGAGTCTAGCACTTCAGCAATTTGATTTCTCAGTGCGGCACAAGAAAGGCAAACACCATGCTAATGCGGACTGCCTTAGCCGAACCTATTAAGTGTTTCTTGTTTCTTTTGTGTGCATGCAACTTGGCGCAAGTATATATTTTTTTTTTCCTTATCGTGTTCGGCTTTCACGTTATCTGCTCCCAGTGAAATCAACTGTCGGGCTTTTCTAAGCTTGGGCGCCAGGTTGCTTTTGACGTAGTTTCTGCGTTTCTACCGCTCGTCCACTCAGCCATTTCAGATCCTGTCGTACCAGATGGCGAAATCAACCCTGCTCCAGGCGCCTGCAGCCAACTCCCGTGCTGCAGCCAATCGACACTCGGCGAGTGGTGCCCGTTCTGAACATTGCCTGTTCTCGACATTGCCTCCTCTTGGCCTTTAATGCCAACCTTCGCGGGCGTGTTCCAGCCAGACGACGCGCAATGCCATTTCCATTTACTTCTGCGGTGGCTACTTCAACGACCAGTGCCACCATGCACCTCAGGGTCTTCGCCCACGCCGTGCACAAAGACAATATGACCGTGCGAAACGTGTCAGTGCTGTGCTTGGAGACCTGCCCACGTGTTGGCTACCTGTTACCACCTCCAGCCGTTCATGAAGCGTCATCCTCTTGAACGCCTTCCGCTAGGGGTAGCTTTGGCCGAGTTGTAACGTTTGCAGTGCTCGCCCTCTTTCTACGTCGGGGCTTTCTGATAACATTGCCCGATTGCTGTTATCTTGCTGTTTCCTTTTCTTTCGTGCCAACCTGCGATTGGCTGCGTAGCGCTTAAAAACGCGCCGCAAGGTGAATAAACTGGGATTGTCTTCCTGGCACTGCTTGAGTCGTCTCTTTCCTGGGCCGGCTGTCGTCCAGCCGCCGAATACGTAACACTGTCAGTTAGTACTCTCTAATATTGTGTTAAAACACAAAAAAACGAGCCCGAGGTATACACTTCTTTCCCTTTTTTCGTTAAACGAGGTTCTCGTACTGGCATACTTGGTGTAATTAGGTTGTATACGAGGGACTATTATTCAGCTGGCCGCTCATAACAGGTTCACGTGCTACGTGACGCCAAACAAGCGCATAAAAGAGTGTTTTCACACTCAATGCTTGCCTTAAAGATGGCGCTGACTGTCACTCCTACTTCTGAATTCACATATAAACCCAAAATAGGTAGATGGAGGGAAGGCCGCTTTGGTAGCTCAGTGGTTAGAGCATCGAACACGTTATTCGAAGGTCGTAGGTTCAATTCCTGCTCACAGCTGGTTATTTTTTCATCCACTTTTCTTTCTTCCTATATACATTCAATTGGGTCTAATAACTTCCCCTATACATTCCTTGGCTTTACTGTCTGTTAGATCTCATTATTATTGTAATAAAACACGGAAAAACGAGCCCATAGGTATACACTTCTTTCCCTTATTTCATTAAACGAGGGTCTCGTACTGACACACTTGGTGTCATTAGGTTGTATATGAGAGTTTATTAATCAGCTGCCCGCTCATAATCCGTTCACGTTTTACGTGAGGCTAAACATGCGCATAAAAGAGTGTTTTCACACTCGTCGCCTGGCCTATAGATGTCACTGACGGTCACTCCTACTTCTAAATTCACATATAAACCCAAAATAAGGGGATGGAGGGAAGGCCGCTGCGGTAGCTCAGTGGTTAGAGCATCGAACGCGTTATTCGAAGGTCATAGGCTCGATTCCTGCTCACGGCTGGTTATTTTTTCATCCACTTTCCTTTCTTCTTATTTACAATCAATTGGGTTTAAGAACTTCCCCTGTACAATCCTTGGCTTTACTGTCTGCTAGATCTCATTAATATTGTGTTAAAACACTGAAAAACGAGCCCTTAGGTATACACTTCTTTCTCTTATTTCATTAAACGAGGGTCTCGTACTGGCAGACTTGGGGTCATTAGGTTGTATACGAGGAGCTGTTAATCAGCTGCCCGCTCATAATAAGTTCACGTGCTACGTGACGCCAAACATTCGCGTAAAATAGTGTTTTAACACTCGTCGCTTGGCTTATAGATGGCGGTGACTGTCACTCCTACTTCTAAATTCACATATAAACCCAAAATAGGTAGATGGAGGGAAGGCCGCTATGGTAGCTCAATGGTGAGTGCATCGAACGCGTTATTCGAAGGTCGTAGGTTCGATTCCTGCTCACGGCTGGTTATTTTTTCATCCAGTTTTCTTTCTTCCTATATACATTCAATTGGGTCTAGTAACTTCCCCTATACATTCCTTGGCTTTACTGTCTGTTAGATCTCATTATTATTGTAATAAAACATGGAAAAACGAGCCCATAGCTATACACTTCTTTCCCTTATTTCATTAAACGAGGGTCTCGGACTGACACACTTGATGTCATTAGGTTGTATATGAGGGGTTTATTAATCAGCTCCCGCTCATAATACTTTCACGTTTTACGTGAGGCTAAACATGCGCATAAAAGAGTGTTTTCACACTCGTCGCCTGGCTTATAGATGGCACTGACTGTCACTCCTACTTCTAAATTCACATATAAACCCAAAATAAGTAGATGGAGGGAAGGCCGCTGTGGTAGCTCAGTGGTTAGAGCATCGAACGCGTTATTCGAAGGTCGTAGGCTCGATTCCTGCTCACGGCTGGTTATTTTTTCATCCACTTTCCTTTCTTTTTATTTACAATCAATTGGGTTTAGGAACTTCCCCTGTACATTCCTTGGCTTTACTGTCTGCTAGATCTCATTAATATTGTGTTAAAACACGGAAAAACGAGCCCTTAGGTATACACTTCTTTCCCTTATTTCATTAAACGAGGGTCTCGTACTGGCAGACTTGGTGTCATTAGGTTGTATACGAGGAACTGTTAATCAGCTGCCCGCTCATAATAAGTTCACGTGCTACGTGACGCCAAACATGCGCGTAAAATAGTGTTTTAACACTCGTCGCTTGGCTTATAGATGGCGCTGACTGTCACTCCTACTTCTAAATTCACATATAAACCCAAAATAGGTAGATGGAGGGAAGGCCGCTATGGTAGCTCAGTGGTTAGAGCATCGAACGCGTTATTCGAAGGTCGTAGGTTCAATTCCTGCTCACAGCTGGTTATTTTTTCATCCACTTTTCTTTCTTCATATTTACATTTATTTGGGTAAAATAACTTTCCCTGTATATTCCTTGGCTTTACTGTCTGTTAGATCTCATTATTATTGTAATAAAACACGGAAAAACGAGCCCATAGGTATACACTTCTTTCCCTTATTTCATTATTTGAGGGTCTCGTACTGGCAGACTTGGTGTCATTAGGTTGTATACGAGGAACTGTTATTTAGCTGCCCGCTCATAATGAGTTCACGTGCTACGTGACGCCAAACATGCGCATAAAAGTGTGTTTTCACACTCGTCGCTTGGCTTAGAGATGGCGCTGACTGTCACTCCTATTTTTGAATTCACATATTAACCCAAAATAAGGGGATGGAGGGAAGGCCACTGTGGTAGCTCAGTGGTTAGAGCATCGAACGCGTTATTCGAAGGTCGGTCGTTCGATTCCTACTCACGGCTGCTTATTTTTCCATCCACTTTTCTTTCTTCTTATTTACATTCAATTAGGTCTAATAACTTTCTCTGTACATTCCTTGGCTTTACTGTCAGTTAGATCTCTCTAATATTGTGTTAAAACACAAAAAAACGAGCCCGAGGTATACACTTCTTTCCCTTATTTCGTTAAACGAGGTTCTCGTACTGGCATACTTGGTGTAATTAGGTTGTATACGAGGGACTATTATTCAGCTGGCCGCTCATAACAGGTTCACGTGCTACGTGACGCCAAACATGCGCATAAAAGAGTGTTTTCACACTCGTCGCTTGGCTTATAGATGGCGCTGACTGTCACTCCTTCTTCTAAATTCACATATAAACCCAAAATAGGTGGATGGAGGGAAGGCCGCTGTGGTATCTCAGTGGTGAGAGCATCAAACGCGTTATTCGAAGGTCGTAGGTTCGATTCCTGCTCACGGCTGGTTATTTTTTCATCCACTTTTCTTTCTTCCTATATACATTCAATTGGGTCTAATAACTTCCCCTATACATTCCTTGGCTTTACTGTCTGTTAGATCTCATTATTATTGTAATAAAACACGGAAAAACGAGCCCATAGGTATACACTTCTTTCCCTTATTTCATTAAACGAGGGTCTCGTACTGACACACTTGGTGTCATTAGGTTGTATATGAGGGGTTTATTAATCAGCTCCCGCTCATAATACGTTCACGTTTTACGTGAGGCTAAACATGCGCATAAAAGAGTGTTTTCACACTCGTCGCCTGGCTCATAGATGGCACTGACTGTCACTCCTACTTCTAAATTCACATATAAACCCAAAATAAGTGAATGGAGGGAAGGCCGCTGTGGTAGCTCAGTGGTTAGAGCATCGAACGCGTTATTCGAAGGTCGTAGACTCGATTCCTGCTCACGGCTGGTTATTTTTTCATCCACTTTCCTTTCTTCTTATTTACAATCAATTGGGTTTAGGAACTTCCCCTGTACATTTCTTGGCTTTACTGTCTGCTAGATCTCATTAATATTGTGTTAAAACACGGAAAAACGAGCCCTTAGGTATACACTTCTTTCCCTTATTTCATTAAACGAGGGTCTCGTACTGGCAGACTTGGTGTCATTAGGTTGTATACGAGGAGCTGTTAATCAGCTGCCCGCTCATAATAAGTTCACGTGATACGTGACGCCAAACATGCGCGTAAAATAGTGTTTTAACACTCGTCGCTTGGCTTATAGATGGCGCTGACTGTCACTCCTACTTCTAAATTCACATATAAACCCAAAATAGGTAGATGGAGGGAAGGCCGCTATGGTAGCTCAGTGGTGAGAGCATCGAACGCGTTATTCGAAGGTCGTAGGTTCGATTCCTGCTCACGGCTGGTTATTTTTTCATCCAGTTTTCTTTCTTCCTATATACATTCAATTGGGTCTAATAACTTCCCCTATACATTCCTTGGCTTTACTGTCTGTTAGATCTCATTATTATTGTAATAAAACACGGAAAAACGAGCCCATAGGTATACACTTCTTTCCCTTACTTCATTAAACGGGGTCTCGTACTGACACACTTGGTGTCATTAGGTTGTATATGAGGGGTTTATTAATCAGCTCCCGCTCATAATACGTTCACGTTTTACGTGAGGCTAACCATGCGCATAAAAGAGTGTTTTCACACTCGTCGCCTGGCTTATAGATGGCACTGACTGTCACTCCTACTTCTAAATTCACATATAAACCCAAAATAAGTAGATGGAGGGAAGGCCGCTGTGGTAGCTCAGTGGTTAGAGCATCGAACGTGTTATTCGAAGGTCGTAGGCTCGATTCCTGCTCACGGCTGGTTGTTTTTTCATCCACTTTTCTTTCTTTTTATTTACAATCAATTGGGTTAAGGAACTTCCCCTGTAGATTCCTTGGCTTTACTGTCTGCTAGATCTCATTTATATTGTGTTAAAACACGGAAAAACGAGCCCTTAGGTATACACTTCTTTCCCTTATTTCATTAAACGAGGGTCTCGTACTGGCAGGCTTGGTGTCATTAGGTTGTATACGAGGAACTGTTAATCAGCTGTCCACTCATAATAAGTTCACGTGCTACGTGACGCCAAACATGCGCGTAAAACAGTGTTTTAACACTCGTCGCTTGGCTTATAGATGGCGCTGACTGTCACTCCTACTTCTAAATTCACATATAAACCCAAAATAGGTAGATGGAGGGAAGGCCGCTATGGTAGCTCAGTGGTTAGAGCATCGAACGCGTTATTCGAAGGTCGTAGGTTCAATTCCTGCTCACAGCTGGTTATTTTTTCATCCACTTTTCTTTCTTAATATTTACATTTATTTGGGTGTAATAACTTTCCCTGTATATTCCTTGGCTTTACTGTCTGTTAGATCTCATTATTATTGTATTAAAACACGGAAAAACGAGCCCATAGGTATACACTTCTTTCCCTTATTTCATTATTTGAGGGTCTCGTACTGGCAGACTTGGTGTCATTAGGTTGTATACGAGGAACTGTTATTCAGCTGCCCGCTCATAATGAGTTCACGTGCTACGTGACGCCAAACATGCGCATAAAAGTGTGTTTTCACACTCGTCGCTTTGCTTAGAGATGGCGCTGACTGTCACTCCTATTTTTGAATTCACATATTAACCCAAAATAAGGGGATCGAGGGAAGGCCGCTGTGGTAGCTCAGTGGTTAGAGCATCCAACGCGTTATTCGAAGGTCGGTCGTTCGATTCCTACTCACGGCTGCTTATTTTTCCATCCACTTTTCTTTCTTCTTATTTACATTCAATTAGGTCTAATAACTTTCCCTGTACATTCCTTGGCTTTACTGTCAGTTAGATCTCTCTAATATTGTGTTAAAACACGGAAAAACGAGCCCATAGGTATACACTTCTTTCCCTTATTTCATTAAACGAGGGTCTCGTACTGACACACTTGGTGTCATTAGGTTGTATATGAGGGGTTTATTAATCAGCTGCCCGCTCATAATACGTTCACGTTTTACGTGAGGCTAAACATGCGCATAAAAGAGTGTTTTCACACTCGTCGCCTGGCTTATAGATGGCACTGACTGTCACTCCTACTTCTAAATTCACATATAAACCCAAAATAAGTGGATGGAGGGAAGGCCGCTGTGGTAGCTCAGTGGTTAGAGCATCGAACGCGTTATTCGAAGGTCGTGGGCTCGATTCCTGCTCACGGCTGCTTATTTTTCCATCCACTTTTCTTTCTTCTTATTTACATTCAATTAGGTCTAATAACTTTCCCTGTATATTCCTTGGCTTTACTGTCAGTTAGATCTCTCTAATATTGTGTTAAAACACAAAAAAACGAGCCCGAGGTATACACTTCTTTCCCTTATTTCGTTAAACGAGGTTCTCGTACTGGCATACTTGGTGTAATTAGGTTGTATACGAGGGACTATTATTCAGCTGGCCGCTCATAACAGGTTCACGTGCTACGTGACGCCAAACATGCGCATAAAAGAGTGTTTTCACACTCGTCGCTTGGCTTATTGATGGCGCTGACTGTCACTCCTACTTCTGATATCACATATAAACCCAAAATAGGTAGATGGAGGGAAGGCCGCTATGGTAGCTCAGTGGTTAGAGCATCGAAGCGTTATTCGAAGGTCGTAGGTTCAATACCTGCTCACAGCTGGTTATTTTTTCATCCACTTTTCTTTCTTCCTATATACGTTCAATTGGGTCTAATAACTTCCCCTATACATTCCTTCGCTTTACTGTGTGTTAGATCTCATTATTATTGTAATAAAACACGGAAAAACGAGCCCATAGGTATACACTTCTTTCCCTTATTTCATTAAACGAGGGTCTCGTACTGACACACTTGGTGTCATTAGGTTGTATATGAGGGGTTTATTAATCAGCTGCCCGCTCATAATACGTTCACGTTTTACGTGAGGCTAAACATACGCATAAAAGAGTGTTTTCACACTCGTCGCCTGGCTTATAGATGGCACTGACTGTCACTCTTACTTCTAAATTCACATATAAACCCAAAATAAGTGGATGGAGGGAAGGCCGCTGTGGTAGCTCAGTGGTTAGAGCATCGAGCGCGTTATTCGAAGGTCGTAGGCTCGATTCCTGCTCACAGCTGGTTATTTTTTCATCCACTTTTCTTTCTTCCTATATACATTCAATTGGGTCTAATAACTTCCCCTATACATTCTCTGGCTTTACTGTATGTTAGATCTCAATATTATTGTAATAAAACACGGAAAAACGAGCCCATAGGTATACACTTCTTTCCCTTATTTCATTAAACGAGGGTCTCGTACTGACACACTTGGTGTCATAAGGTTGTATATGAGGGGTTTATTAATCAGCTGCCCGCTCATAATACGTTCACGTTTTACCTGAGGCTAAACATGCGCATAAAAGAGTGTTTTCACACTCGTCGCCTGGCTTATAGATGGCACTGATTGCCACTCCTACTTCTAAATTCACATATAAACCCAAAATAAGCGGTTGGAGGGAAGGCCGCTGTGGTAGCTCAGTGGTTAGAGCATCGAAGGCGTTATTCGAAGGTCGTAGGCTCGATTCCTGCTCACGGCTGGTTATTTTTTCACCCACTTTCCTTTCTTCTTATTTACAATCAATTGGGTTTAGGAACTTCCCCTGTACATTCCTTGGCTTTACTGTCTGCTAGATCTCATTAATATTGTGTTAAAACACGGAAAAACGAGCCCTTAGGTATACACTTCTTTCCCTTATTTCATTAAACGAGGGTCTCGTTATGGCAGACTTGGTGTCATTAGGTTGTATACGAGGAACTGTTAATCAGCGTCCCGCTCCTAATAAGTTCACGTGCTACGTGACGCCAAACTTGCGCGTAAAATAGTGTTTTAACACTCGTCGCTTGGCTTATAGATGGCGCTGACTGTCACTCCTACTTATAAATTCACATATAAACCCAAAATAGGTAGATGGAGGGAAGGCCGCTATGGTAGCTCGGTGGTTAGAGCAACGAACGCGTTATTCAAAGGTCGTAGGTTCAATTCCTGTTCACAGCTGGTTATTTTTTCATCCACTTTTCTTTCTTCATATTTACATTTATTTGGGTGTAATAACTTCCCCTGTACATTCCTTGGCTTTACTGTCTGTTAGATCTCATTATTATTGTATTAAAACACGGAAAAACTAGCCCATAGGTATACACTTCTTTCCCTTATTTCATTAATTGAGGGTCTAGTACTGGCAGACTTGGTGTCATTAGGTTGTATACGAGGAACTGTTATTCAGCTGCCCGCTCATAATAAGTTCACGTGCTACGTGACGCCAAACATGCGCATAAAAGAGTGTTTTCACACTCGTCGCTTGGCTTATAGATGGCACTGACTGTCACTCCTACTTCTAAATTCACATATAAACCTAAAATAGGTGAATGGTGAGAAGGCCGCTGTGGTAGCTCAGTGGTTAGAGCATCGAACGCGTTAATCGAAGGTCGGTGGTTCGATTCCTGCTCACGGCTGCTTATTTTTCCATCCACTTTTCTTTCTTCTTATTTACATTCAATTAGGTCTAATAACTTCCCCTGTACATTTCTTGGCTTTACTGTCAGCTAGATCTCTCTAATATTGCCACGTTCCATTTCCCAAGTTTTTGTTATCGTCCCAAAACACCACACGATTCTCAGCGCAAACCGCGCCTGCGGTTTTCTAGAGGGTTCCGGACTGTAGTAGATCATTTCGATAAGATCACGCCCACTGTGCGAATGGTACAGATTGTTCTGGAACGCACGCCGCCGCCAGCGATAGCGCTAGAACATTCGACGGCGGGAGTATAAATGCCGACGCGCTTCGCCGCTTGTCAGTTGTTGATCGAAGGCCGACGCTCCGTTCGCCGCTATCAGTCTGAGACTGCTATCTGTGCGAGACTGCTGCTGTACTTGGACTTTCTGTTTACCGGGCACAGGTTCGCCCAAATAAACAGTTAAATTCCAACAAGAAGTTTCCTGTCTTCGGCCACGTCACGACCCCGTGACAATATTGTGTTAAAACACAAAAAAACGAGCCCGAGGTATACAATTCTTTCCCTTATTTCGTTAAACGAGGTTCTCGTACTGGCAGACTTGGTGTAATTAGGTTGTATACGAGGGACTATTATTCAGCTGGCCGCTCATAATAAGTTCACGTGCTACGTGACGCCAAACATGCGCATAAAAGAGTGTTTTCACACTCGTCGCTTGGCTTATAGATGGCGCTGACTGTCACTCCTACTTCTGACTTCACATATAAACCCAAAATAAGTGGATAGAGGGAAGGCCGCTGTGGTAGAACAGTTGTTAGAGCATCGAACGCGTTATTCGAAGGTCGTAGGTTCTATTCCTGCTCACGGCTGGTTATTTTTTCATACACTTTTATTTCTTCTTTTTTACATTCAATTGGGTTCAATAACTTCCCCTGTACAATTCTTGGCTTTGCTGTCTGTTAGATCTTATTATTATTGTGTTGAAATACGAAAAAACGAGCCCTTAGGTATACACTTCTTTCCCTTACTTTATTAAACGAGAGTCTCATACTGGCAGACTTGGTGTCATTAGGTTGTATACGAGGGTCTATTAATCAGCTGCCCGCTCATAATAAGTTCACGTGCTACGTGACGCCAAACATTCACATGAAAGAGTGTTTTAACACTTGTCACTTGGCTTATAGATGGCGCTGACTGTCACTCCTCCTTCTAAATTCACATATAAACCCAAAATAGGTGAATGGAGGGAAGGCCGCTGTGGTATCTCAGTGGTTAGAGCATCGAACGCGTTATTCGAAGGTCGTAGGTTCGATTCCTGCTCACGGCTGGTTATTTTTTTATCCACTTTCCTTTCTTCTTATTTACATTCAACTGGGTCTAATAACTACCCTGTACATTTCTTGGCTTTACTGTCTGTTAGATCTCATTAATATTGTGTTAAAACACGGAAAAACGAGCCCTTAGGTATACACTTCTTTCCTTTATTTCATTAAACGAGTGTCTCGTACTGGCAGACTTGGTGTCAATAGGTTGTATACGAGGGACTGTTAATCAGCTGCCCGCTCATAATAAGTTCTTGAACTACGTGACGCCAAACATGCGCATAAAAGAGTGTTTTAACACTCGTCGCTTGGCTTATAGATAGTGCTGACTGTCACTCCTACTTCTAAATTCACATATAAACCCAAAATGGGTGGAAGGATGGAAGGCCGCTGTGGTAGCTCTGTGGTTAGAGCATCGAACGCGTTATTCGAAGGTCGTAGGTTCGATCCCTGCTCACGGCTGGTTATTTTTTCATCCACTTTTCTTTCTTCGTATTTACATTCAATTGGGTGTAATAACTTCCCCTGTAAATGCCTTGGCTTTACTGTCTGTTAGATCTCTCTAATATTGTGTGAAATAACGGAAAAACGAGCCCTTAGGTATACACTTCTTTCCCTTATTTTATTAAACGAGGGTCTCGTACTGGCAGACTTGGTGTCATTAGGTTGTATACGAGGAACTGTTAATCAGCTGCCCTCTCATAATAAGTTCACGTGCTACGTGACGCCAAACATGCGCATAAGAGAGTATTTTCACATCGTAGCTTGGCTTAGAGATGGCGCTGACTGTCACTCCTACTTCTGATATGTGAGGTTTAACGTCCCAAAACCACTATATGATTATGAGAGACGCCAACGTGGAGGGCTCTGGAAATTAAGACTACGTGGGGTTCTTTAACGTGCACCCAATTCTGAGCACACGGGCCTACAACATTTCCGCCTCCATCGGAAATGCAGCCGACGCAGCCGGGATTCGAACCCGCGCCCTGCGGGTCAGCAGCCGAGTACCTTAGCCACTAGACCACCGCGGCGGGGCAATGTCACTCCTACTTCTAAATTCACATATAAACCCAAAATAAGTGGTTAGAGGGAAGGCCGCTGTGGTAGCTCAGTGGTTAGAGCTTCGAACGCGTTATTCGAAGGTTGTAGGTTCGATTCCTGCTCACGGCTGGTTATTTTTTTCATCCACTTTTCTTTCTTCTTGTTTACATTCAATTGGGTCTAATAACTACCCTGTACATTTCTTGGCTTTACTGTCTGTTAGATCTCATTAATATTGTGTTAAAACACGGAAAAACGAGCCCTTAGGTATACACTTCTTTCCTTTATTTCATTAAACGAGGGTCTCGTACTGGCAGACTTGGTGTCAATAGGTTGTATACAAGGGACTGTTAATCAGCTGCCCGCTCATAATAAGTTCTTGAACTACGTGACGCCAAACATGCGCATAAAAGAGTGTTTTAACACTCGTCGCTTGGCTTATAGATAGTGCTGACTGTCACTCCTACTTCTAACTTCACATATAAACCCAAAATGGGTGGAAGGATGGAAGGCCGCTGTGGTAGCTCTGTGGTTAGAGCATCGAACGCGTTATTCGAAGGTCGTAGGTTCGATCCCTGCTCACGGCTGGTTATTTTTTCATCCACTTTTCTTTCTTCGTGTTTACATTCAATTGGGTGTAATAACTTCCCCTGTAAATGCCTTGGCTTTACTGTCTGTTAGATCTCTCTAATATTGTGTGAAATAACGGAAAAACGAGCCCTTAGGTATACACTTCTTTCCCTTATTTTATTAAACGAGGGTCTCGTACTGGCAGACTTGGTGTCATTAGGTTGTATACGAGGAACTGTTAATCAGCTGCCCTCTCATAATAAGTTCACGTGCTACGTGACGCCAAACATGCGCATAAGAGAGTATTTTCACATCGTAGCTTGGCTTATAGATGGCGCTGACTGTCACTCCTACTTCTGATATGTGAGGTTTAACGTCCCAAAACCACTATATGATTATGAGAGACGCCAACGTGGAGGGCTCTGGAAATTAAGACTACGTGGGGTTCTTTAACGTGCACCCAATTCTGAGCACACGGGCCTACAACATTTCCGCCTCCATCGGAAATGCAGCCGACGCAGCCGGGATTCGAACCCGCGCCCTGCGGGTCAGCAGCCGAGTACCTTAGCCACTAGACCACCGCGGCGGGGCAATGTCACTCCTACTTCTAAATTCACATATAAACCCAAAATAAGTGGTTAGAGGGAAGGCCGCTGTGGTAGATCAGTGGTTAGAGCTTCGAACGCGTTATTCGAAGGTTGTAGGTTCGATTCCTGCTCACGGCTGGTTATTTTTTTAATCCACTTTTCTTTCTTCTTGTTTACATTCAATTGGGTCTAATAACTTCTCCTGTACATTCCTTCACTTTACTGTCTGTTAGATCTCTCTAATATTGTGTTAAAACACGGAAGAACGAGCCCTTAGGTAAACACTTCTTTCCCTTATTCCATTGAACGAGGGTCTCGTACTGGCAGACTTGGTGTAATTAGGTTGTAAACGCGGGACTATTAATCAGCTGCCCGCTCATAATAAGTTCACATGGTACGTGACGCCAAACATGCGCATAAAAGCGTGTTTTCAAACTCGTCGCTTGGCTTACAGATGGCGCTGACTGTCACTCCTACTTCTGACTTCACATATAAACCCAAAATAAGTGGATAGAGGGAAGGCCGCTGTGGTAGAACAGTTGTTAGAGCATCGAACGCGTTATTCGAAGGTCGTAGGTTCTATTCCTGCTCACGGCTGGTTATTTTTTCATACACTTTTATTTCTTCTTTTTTACATTCAATTGGGTTTAATAACTTCCCCTGTACAATTCTTGGCTTTGCTGTCTGTTAAATCTTATTATTATTGTGTTGAAATACGAAAAAACGAGCCCTTAGGTATACACTTCTTTCCCTTACTTTATTAAACGAGAGTCTCATACTGGCAGACTTGGTGTCATTAGGTTGTATACGAGGGTCTATTAATCAGCTGCCCGCTCATAATAAGTTCACGTGCTACGTGACGCCAAACATTCACATGAAAGAGTGTTTTAACACTTGTCACTTGGCTTATAGATGGCGCTGACTGTCACTCCTCCTTCTAAATTCACATATAAACCCAAAATAGGTGAATGGAGGGAAGGCCGCTGTGGTATCTCAGTGGTTAGAGCATCGAACGCGTTATTCGAAGGTCGTAGGTTCGATTCCTGCTCACGGCTGGTTATTTTTTTATCCACTTTCCTTTCTTCTTATTTACATTCAACTGGGTCTAATAACTACCCTGTACATTTCTTGGCTTTACTGTCTGTTAGATCTCATTAATATTGTGTTAAAACACGGAAAAACGAGCCCTTAGGTATACACTTCTTTCCTTTATTTCATTAAACGAGGGTCTCGTACTGGCAGACTTGGTGTCAATAGGTTGTATACGAGGGACTGTTAATCAGCTGCCCGCTCATAATAAGTTCTTGAACTACGTGACGCCAAACATGCGCATAAAAGAGTGTTTTAACACTCGTCGCTTGGCTTATAGATAGTGCTGACTGTCACTCCTACTTCTAAATTCACATATAAACCCAAAATGGGTGGAAGGATGGAAGGCCGCTGTGGTAGCTCTGTGGTTAGAGCATCGAACGCGTTATTCGAAGGTCGTAGGTTCGATCCCTGCTCACGGCTGGTTATTTTTTCATCCACTTTTCTTTCTTCGTATTTACATTCAATTGGGTGTAATAACTTCCCCTGTAAATGCCTTGGCTTTACTGTCTGTTAGATCTCTCTAATAATGTGTGAAATAACGGAAAAACGAGCCCTTAGGTATACACTTCTTTCCCTTATTTTATTAAACGAGGGTCTCGTACTGGCAGACTTGGTGTCATTAGGTTGTATACGAGGAACTGTTAATCAGCTGCCCTCTCATAATAAGTTCACGTGCTACGTGACGCCAAACATGCGCATAAGAGAGTATTTTCACATCGTAGCTTGGCTTATAGATGGCGCTGACTGTCACTCCTACTTCTGATATGTGAGGTTTAACGTCCCAAAACCACTATATGATTATGAGAGACGCCAACGTGGAGGGCTCTGGAAATTAAGACTACGTGGGGTTCTTTAACGTGCACCCAATTCTGAGCACACGGGCCTACAACATTTCCGCCTCCATCGGAAATGCAGCCGACGCAGCCGGGATTCGAACCCGCGCCCTGCGTGTCAGCAGCCGAGTACCTTAGCCACTAGACCACCGCGGCGGGGCAATGTCACTCCTACTTCTAAATTCACATATAAACCCAAAATAAGTGGTTAGAGGGAAGGCCGCTGTGGTAGCTCAGTGGTTAGAGCTTCGAACGCGTTATTCGAAGGTTGTAGGTTCGATTCCTGCTCACGGCTGGTTATTTTTTTCATCCACTTTTCTTTCTTCTTGTTTACATTCAATTGGGTCTAATAACTACCCTGTACATTTCTTGGCTTTACTGTCTGTTAGATCTCATTAATATTGTGTTAAAACACGGAAAAACGAGCCCTTAGGTATACACTTCTTTCCTTTATTTCATTAAACGAGGGTCTCGTACTGGCAGACTTGGTGTCAATAGGTTGTATACGAGGGACTGTTAATCAGCTGCCCGCTCATAATAAGTTCTTGAACTACGTGACGCCAAACATGCGCATAAAAGAGTGTTTTAACACTCGTCGCTTGGCTTATAGATAGTGCTGACTGTCACTCCTACTTCTAAATTCACATATAAACCCAAAATGGGTGGAAGGATGGAAGGCCGCTGTGGTAGCTCTGTGGTTAGAGCATCGAACGCGTTATTCGAAGGTCGTAGGTTCGATCCCTGCTCACGGCTGGTTATTTTTTCATCCACTTTTCTTTCTTCGTATTTACATTCAATTGGGTGTAATAACTTCCCCTGTAAATGCCTTGGCTTTACTGTCTGTTAGATCTCTCTAATATTGTGTGAAATAACGGAAAAACGAGCCCTTAGGTATACACTTCTTTCCCTTATTTTATTAAACGAGGGTCTCGTACTGGCAGACTTGGTGTCATTAGGTTGTATACGAGGAACTGTTAATCAGCTGCCCTCTCATAATAAGTTCACGTGCTACGTGACGCCAAACATGCGCATAAGAGAGTATTTTCACATCGTAGCTTGGCTTATAGATGGCGCTGACTGTCACTCCTACTTCTGATATGTGAGGTTTAACGTTCCAAAACCACTATATGATTATGAGAGACGCCAACGTGGAGGGCTCTGGAAATTAAGACTACGTGGGGTTCTTTAACGTGCACCCAATTCTGAGCACACGGGCCTACAACATTTCCGCCTCCATCGGAAATGCAGCCGACGCAGCCGGGATTCGAACCCGCGCCCTGCGGGTCAGCAGCCGAGTACCTTAGCCACTAGACCACCGCGGCGGGGCAATGTCAATCCTACTTCTAAATTCACATATAAACCCAAAATAAGTGGTTAGAGGGAAGGCCGCTGTGGTAGCTCAGTGGTTAGAGCTTCGAACGCGTTATTCGAAGGTTGTAGGTTCGATTCCTGCTCACGGCTGGTTATTTTTTTAATCCACTTTTCTTTCTTCTTGTTTACATTCAATTGGGTCTAATAACTTCTCCTGTACATTCCTTCACTTTACTGTCTGTTAGATCTCTCTAATATTGTGTTAAAACACGGAAGAACGAGCCCTTAGGTAAACACTTCTTTCCCTTATTCCATTGAACGAGGGTCTCGTACTGGCAGACTTGGTGTAATTAGGTTGTAAACGCGGGACTATTAATCAGCTGCCCGCTCATAATAAGTTCACATGGTACGTGACGCCAAACATGCGCATAAAAGCGTGTTTTCAAACTCGTCGCTTGGCTTACAGATGGCGCCGACTGTCACTCCAATTTCTAAATTCAATAATAACCCAAAATAAGTGAATGGAGGGAAGCCCGCTGTGGTAGCTCAGTGGTTAGAGCATCAAACGCATTATTCGAAGGTCGTAGGTTCGATTCCTGCTCACGGCTAAATATTTTTTCATCCACTTTTCTTTCTTCTTGTTTACATTCAATTGGGTCTATTAACTTCTCCTGTACAATCCTTGGCTTTACTGTCTGTTAGATCTTATTATTATTGTGTTGAAACACGAAAAAACGAGCCCTTAGCTATATACTTCTTTCCCTTATTTCATTAAACGAGAGTCTCGTAGTGACAGACTTGGTGTCATTAGGTTGTATACGAGGGACAATTAATTAGCTGCCCGCTCATAATAAGTTCACGTGCTACGTGACGCCAAATATGCGCATAAAAGAGTGTTTTCGCACTCATCGTCTGGCTTATTGATGGCACCAACTGTCACTCCTACTTCTAAATTCACATATAAACCCAAATTAAGTGGTTGGAGGGAAGGCCGCTGTGGTAGCTCAGTGGTTAGAGCTTCGAACGCGTTATTCGAAGGTTGTTGGTTCGGTTCCTGCTCACGGCTGGTTATTTTGTTCATCCACTTTTATTTCTTCTTCTTTACATTCAATTGGGTCTAATAACTTCCCCTGTACCTTCCTTGGCTTTACTGTCTGTTAGATCTCTCTAATATTGTGTTAAAACACGGAAGAACGAGCCCTTAGGTAAACACTTCTTTCCCTTATTTCATTAAACGAGGGTCTCGTACTGGCAGACTTGGTGTAATTAGGTTGTATACGAGGGACTATTAATCAGCTGCCCACTCATAATGAGTTCACGTGCTACTTCATGCCAAACATTCGCATAAAAGTGTGTTTTCAAACTCGTCGCTTGGCTTACAGATGGCGCTGACTGTCACTCCTATTTCTAAATTCACATATTAACCCAGAATAAGTGGATGCAGGGAAGGCTGCTGTGGTATATCAGTGGTTAGAGCATCGAACGCGTTATTCGAAGGTCGGTGGTTCGATTCCTGCTCACGGATGCTTATTTTTCCATCCACTTTTCTTTCTTCTTATTTACATTCAGTTGGGTCTAATAACTTCCCCTGTACATTCCTTGGCTTTACTGTCTGTTAGATCTCTCTAATATTGTGTTAAAACACAAAAAAACGAGCCCTAGGTATACACTTCTTTCCCTTATTTCATTAAACGAGGGTCTCGTACTGGCAGACTTGGTGTAATTAGGTTGTATACGAGGCACTATTAATCAGCTGCCCGCTCATAATAAGTTCACGTGCTACGTGACGCCAAAAATGCGCATAAAAGAGTGTTTTCACACTCGTCGCTTGGCTTATAGATGGCACTGACTGTCACTCCTACTTCTAAATTCACATATAAACCAAAAATAAGTGAATGGTGGGAAGGCCGCTCTGGTAGCTCAGTGGTTAGAGCATCGAACGCGTTATTCGAAGGTCGTAGGTTCGATTCCTGCTCACGGCTGGTTATTTTTTTATCCACTTTCCGTTCTTCTTATTTACATTCAATTGGGTCTAATAACTACCCTGTACATTCCTTGGCATTACTGTCTGTTAGATCTCATTATATTGTGTTAAAACACGGAAAAACGAGCCCTTAGGTATACACTTCTTTCCTTTATTTCATTAAACGAGGGTCTCGTACTGGCAGACTTGGTGTCATTAGGTTGTATACGAGGGACTGTTAACAGCTGCCCGCTCACAATAAGTTCTTGAACTACGTGACGCCACACATGCGCATAAAAGAGTGTTTTAACACTCGTCGCTTGGCTTATAGATAGCGCTGACTGTCACTCCTACTTCTAAATTCACATATAAACCCAAAATAGGTGGAAGGAGGGAAGGCCGCTGTGGTAGCTCTGTGGTTAGAGCATCGAACGCGTTATTCGAAGGTCGTAGGTTCGATTCCTGCTCACGGCTGGTTATTTTTTCATCCACTTTTCTTTCTTCCTATTTACATTCAATCGGGTGTAATAAATTCCCCTGTAAATTCCTTGGCTTTACTGTCTGTTAGATCTCTCTAATATTGTGTGAAAACACAGAAAAACGAGCCCTAGGTATACACTTTTTTCCCTTATTTCATTAAACGAGGGTCTCGTTCTGGCAGACTTGGTGTAATTAGGTTGTATACGAGAGACTATTAGCTGCCCGCTAATAATAAGTTCACGTGCTACGTGACGCCAAACATGCGCAATAAAGAGTGTTTTCACATCGTAGCTTGGCTCATAGATGGCGCTGACTGTCACTCCTACTTCTGATATGTGGGGTTTAACGTCCCAAAACCACTATATGATTATGAGAGACGCCGTAGTGGAGGGCTCTGGCAATTTAGACTACGTGGGGTTCTTTAAAGTGCACACAATTCTGAGCACACGGGCATACAACATTTCCGCCTCCATCGGAAATGCAGCCATGCAGCCGGGATTCGAACCCGCGCCCTACGGGTCAGCAGCCGAGTACCTTAGCCACTAGACCACCGCGGCGGGGCAATGTCACTCCTACTTCTTAATTCACATATAAACCCAAAATAAGTGGTTGGAGGGAAGGCCGCTGTGGTAGCTCAGTGGTTAGAGCTTCGAACGCGTTATTCGAAGGTTGTAGGTTCGATTCCTGCTCACGGCTGGTTATTTTTTTAATCCACTTTTCTTTCTTCTTGTTCACACTCAATTGGGTCTAATAACTTCCCCTGTACATTCCTTCGCTTTACTGTCTGTTAGATCTCTCTAATATTGTGTTAAAACACGGAAGAACGAGCCCTTAGGTAAACAATTCTTTCCCTTATTCCATTGAACGAGGGTCTCGTACTGGCAGACTTGGTGTAATTAGCTTATATACGAGGGACTATTAATCAGCTGCCCGCTCATAATAAGTTCTTGAACTACGTGACGCCAAACATGCGCATAAAAGTGTGTTTTAACACTCGTCGCTTGGCTTATAGATAGCGCTGACTGTCACTCCTACTTCTAAATTCACATATAAACACAAAATAGGTGGATGGAGGGAAGGCAGCTGTGGTAGCTCAGTGGATAGTGCATCGAACGCGTTATTCAAAGGTCGCAGGTTCGATTCCTGCTCACGGCTGGTTATTTTTTCATCCACTTTTCTTTCTTCCTATTTACATTCAATTGGGTGTATTAACTTCCCCTGTAAATTCATTGGCTTTATTGTCTGTTAGATCTCTTTAATATTGTGTGAAAACACGGAAAAACGAGCCCTAGGTATACACTTTTTTGACCTATTTCTTTAAACGAGGGTCTCGTACTGGCAGACTTGGTGTAATTAGGTTGTATACGAGGCACTATTAATTAGCTGCCCGCTCATAATAAGTTCACGTGCTACGTGACGCCAAACATGCGCAATAAAGAGTGTTTTCACATCGTAGCTAGGCTTATAGATGGCGCTGAATGTCACTCCTACTTCTGATATGTGGGGTTTAACGTCCCAAAACCACTATATGATTATGAGAGACGCCGTAGTGGAGGGCTCTGGCAATTTAGACTACATGGGGTTCTTTAAAGTGCACCCAATTCTGAGCACACGGGCATACAACATTTCCGCCTCCATCGGAAATGCAGCCGCCGCAGCCGGGATTCGAACCCGCGCCCTGCGGGTCAGCAGCCGAGTACCTTAGCCACTAGACCACCGCGGCGGGGCAATGTCACTCCTACTTCTAAATTCACAAATAAACCCAAAATAAGTGGTTGGAGGGAAGGCCGCTGTGGTAGCTCAGTGGTTAGAGCTTCGAACGCGTTATTCGAAGGTTGTAGGTGCGATTCCTGCTCACGGCTAAATATTTTTTCATCCACTTTTCTTTTTTCTTGTTTACATTCAATTGGGTGTAATAACTTCCCCTGTAAATTCCTTGGCTTAACTGTCTGTTAGATCTCTCTAATATTGTGTGAAAACACGGAAAAACGAGCCCTAGGTATACACTTTTTTCTCTTATTTCATTAAACGAGGGTCTCGTACTGGCAGACTTGGTGTAACTAGGTTGTAAACGCGGGACTATTAATCAGCTGCCCGCTCATAATAAGTTCACGTGGTACGTGACGCCAAACATGCGCATAAAAGCGTGTTTTCAAACTCGTCGCTTGGCTTACAGATGGCGCCGACTGTCACTCCAATTTCTAAATTCAATAATAACCCAAAATAAGTGAATGGAGGGAAGCCCGCTGTGGTAGCTCAGTGGTTAGAGCATCAAACGCATTATTCGAAGGTCGTAGGTTCGATTCCTGCTCACGGCTAAATATTTTTTCATCCACTTTTCTTTCTTCTTGTTTACATTCAATTGGGTCTATTAACTTCTCCTGTACAATCCTTGGCTTTACTGTCTGTTAGATCTTATTATTATTGTGTTGAAACACGAAAAAACGAGCCCTTAGCTATATACTTCTTTCCCTTATTTCATTAAACGAGAGTCTCGTAGTGACAGACTTGGTGTCATTAGGTTGTATACGAGGGACAATTAATTAGCTGCCCGCTCATAATAAGTTCACGTGCTACGTGACGCCAAATATGCGCATAAAAGAGTGTTTTCGCACTCATCGTCTGGCTTATTGATGGCACCAACTGTCACTCCTACTTCTAAATTCACATATAAACCCAAATTAAGTGGTTGGAGGGAAGGCCGCTGTGGTAGCTCAGTGGTTAGAGCTTCGAACGCGTTATTCGAAGGTTGTTGGTTCGGTTCCTGCTCACGGCTGGTTATTTTGTTCATCCACTTTTATTTCTTCTTCTTTACATTCAATTGGGTCTAATAACTTCCCCTGTACCTTCCTTGGCTTTACTGTCTGTTAGATCTCTCTAATATTGTGTTAAAACACGGAAGAACGAGCCCTTAGGTAAACACTTCTTTCCCTTATTTCATTAAACGAGGGTCTCGTACTGGCAGACTTGGTGTAATTAGGTTGTATACGAGGGACTATTAATCAGCTGCCCACTCATAATGAGTTCACGTGCTACTTCATGCCAAACATTCGCATAAAAGTGTGTTTTCAAACTCGTCGCTTGGCTTACAGATGGCGCTGACTGTCACTCCTATTTCTAAATTCACATATTAACCCAGAATAAGTGGATGCAGGGAAGGCTGCTGTGGTATATCAGTGGTTAGAGCATCGAACGCGTTATTCGAAGGTCGGTGGTTCGATTCCTGCTCACGGATGCTTATTTTTCCATCCACTTTTCTTTCTTCTTATTTACATTCAGTTGGGTCTAATAACTTCCCCTGTACATTCCTTGGCTTTACTGTCTGTTAGATCTCTCTAATATTGTGTTAAAACACAAAAAAACGAGCCCTAGGTATACACTTCTTTCCCTTATTTCATTAAACGAGGGTCTCGTACTGGCAGACTTGGTGTAATTAGGTTGTATACGAGGCACTATTAATCAGCTGCCCGCTCATAATAAGTTCACGTGCTACGTGACGCCAAACATGCGCATAAAAGAGTGTTTTCACACTCGTCGCTTGGCTTATAGATGGCACTGACTGTCACTCCTACTTCTAAATTCACATATAAACCAAAAATAAGTGAATGGTGGGAAGGCCGCTCTGGTAGCTCAGTGGTTAGAGCATCGAACGCGTTATTCGAAGGTCGTAGGTTCGATTCCTGCTCACGGCTGGTTATTTTTTTATCCACTTTCCGTTCTTCTTATTTACATTCAATTGGGTCTAATAACTACCCTGTACATTCCTTGGCATTACTGTCTGTTAGATCTCATTATATTGTGTTAAAACACGGAAAAACGAGCCCTTAGGTATACACTTCTTTCCTTTATTTCATTAAACGAGGGTCTCGTACTGGCAGACTTGGTGTCATTAGGTTGTATACGAGGGACTGTTAACAGCTGCCCGCTCACAATAAGTTCTTGAACTACGTGACGCCACACATGCGCATAAAAGAGTGTTTTAACACTCGTCGCTTGGCTTATAGATAGCGCTGACTGTCACTCCTACTTCTAAATTCACATATAAACCCAAAATAGGTGGAAGGAGGGAAGGCCGCTGTGGTAGCTCTGTGGTTAGAGCATCGAACGCGTTATTCGAAGGTCGTAGGTTCGATTCCTGCTCACGGCTGGTTATTTTTTCATCCACTTTTCTTTCTTCCTATTTACATTCAATCGGGTGTAATAAATTCCCCTGTAAATTCCTTGGCTTTACTGTCTGTTAGATCTCTCTAATATTGTGTGAAAACACAGAAAAACGAGCCCTAGGTATACACTTTTTTCCCTTATTTCATTAAACGAGGGTCTCGTTCTGGCAGACTTGGTGTAATTAGGTTGTATACGAGAGACTATTAGCTGCCCGCTAATAATAAGTTCACGTGCTACGTGACGCCAAACATGCGCAATAAAGAGTGTTTTCACATCGTAGCTTGGCTCATAGATGGCGCTGACTGTCACTCCTACTTCTGATATGTGGGGTTTAACGTCCCAAAACCACTATATGATTATGAGAGACGCCGTAGTGGAGGGCTCTGGCAATTTAGACTACGTGGGGTTCTTTAAAGTGCACACAATTCTGAGCACACGGGCATACAACATTTCCGCCTCCATCGGAAATGCAGCCATGCAGCCGGGATTCGAACCCGCGCCCTACGGGTCAGCAGCCGAGTACCTTAGCCACTAGACCACCGCGGCGGGGCAATGTCACTCCTACTTCTTAATTCACATATAAACCCAAAATAAGTGGTTGGAGGGAAGGCCGCTGTGGTAGCTCAGTGGTTAGAGCTTCGAACGCGTTATTCGAAGGTTGTAGGTTCGATTCCTGCTCACGGCTGGTTATTTTTTTAATCCACTTTTCTTTCTTCTTGTTCACACTCAATTGGGTCTAATAACTTCCCCTGTACATTCCTTCGCTTTACTGTCTGTTAGATCTCTCTAATATTGTGTTAAAACACGGAAGAACGAGCCCTTAGGTAAACAATTCTTTCCCTTATTCCATTGAACGAGGGTCTCGTACTGGCAGACTTGGTGTAATTAGCTTATATACGAGGGACTATTAATCAGCTGCCCGCTCATAATAAGTTCTTGAACTACGTGACGCCAAACATGCGCATAAAAGTGTGTTTTAACACTCGTCGCTTGGCTTATAGATAGCGCTGACTGTCACTCCTACTTCTAAATTCACATATAAACACAAAATAGGTGGATGGAGGGAAGGCAGCTGTGGTAGCTCAGTGGATAGTGCATCGAACGCGTTATTCAAAGGTCGCAGGTTCGATTCCTGCTCACGGCTGGTTATTTTTTCATCCACTTTTCTTTCTTCCTATTTACATTCAATTGGGTGTATTAACTTCCCCTGTAAATTCATTGGCTTTATTGTCTGTTAGATCTCTTTAATATTGTGTGAAAACACGGAAAAACGAGCCCTAGGTATACACTTTTTTGACCTATTTCTTTAAACGAGGGTCTCGTACTGGCAGACTTGGTGTAATTAGGTTGTATACGAGGCACTATTAATTAGCTGCCCGCTCATAATAAGTTCACGTGCTACGTGACGCCAAACATGCGCAATAAAGAGTGTTTTCACATCGTAGCTAGGCTTATAGATGGCGCTGAATGTCACTCCTACTTCTGATATGTGGGGTTTAACGTCCCAAAACCACTATATGATTATGAGAGACGCCGTAGTGGAGGGCTCTGGCAATTTAGACTACATGGGGTTCTTTAAAGTGCACCCAATTCTGAGCACACGGGCATACAACATTTCCGCCTCCATCGGAAATGCAGCCGCCGCAGCCGGGATTCGAACCCGCGCCCTGCGGGTCAGCAGCCGAGTACCTTAGCCACTAGACCACCGCGGCGGGGCAATGTCACTCCTACTTCTAAATTCACAAATAAACCCAAAATAAGTGGTTGGAGGGAAGGCCGCTGTGGTAGCTCAGTGGTTAGAGCTTCGAACGCGTTATTCGAAGGTTGTAGGTGCGATTCCTGCTCACGGCTAAATATTTTTTCATCCACTTTTCTTTTTTCTTGTTTACATTCAATTGGGTGTAATAACTTCCCCTGTAAATTCCTTGGCTTAACTGTCTGTTAGATCTCTCTAATATTGTGTGAAAACACGGAAAAACGAGCCCTAGGTATACACTTTTTTCTCTTATTTCATTAAACGAGGGTCTCGTACTGGCAGACTTGGTGTTTTAGGTTGTATACGAGGGACTATTAATTAGCTGCCCGCTCTTAATAAGTTCAAGTGCTACGTGACGCTAAACATGCGCAATAAAGAGTGTTTCCACATCGTAGCTTGGCTTATAGATGGCGCTGACTGTCACTCCTACTAGTGATATGTGGGGTTTAACGTCCCAAAACCACTATATGATTATGAGAGACGCTGTAGTGGAGGGCTCTGGAAATTTAGACTTCGTGGGGTTCTTTAACGTGCACTCAATTCTGAGCACACGGGCCTACAACATTTCCGCCTCCATCGGAAATGCAGCCGTCGCAGCCGGGATTCGAACCCGCGCCCTGCGGGTCAGCAGCCGAGTACCTTAGCCACTAGAACACCGCGGCGAGGCAATGTCACTCCTACTTTTAAATACACATATAAACCCAAAATGAGTGGTTGGAGGGAAGGCCGCTGTGGTAGCTCAGTGGTTAGAGCTTCGAATGCGTTATTCGAAGGTCGTAGGTTCGATTCCTGCTCACGGCTGGTTATTTTTTCATCCACTTTTCTTTCTTCCTATTTACATTCAATTGGGTCTAATAACTTCCCCAGTACATTCCTTGGCTTTACTGTCTGTTAGATCTCATTATAATTGTATTAAAACACGGAAAAACGAGCCCATAGGTATACACTTCTTTCCCTTATTTCATTAAATGAGGGTCTCGTACTGGCACACTCGGTGTCATTAGGTTGTATACGAGGTACAGTTAATCAGCTGCCCACTCATAATAAGTTCTTGAACTACGTGATGCCAAACATGCGCATAAAAGAGTGTTTTAACACTCATCGCTTGGCTTATAGATAGTGCTGACTGTCACTCCTACTTCTAAATTCACATATAAACCCAAAATAGGTGGATGGAGGGAAATCCGCTGTGGTAGCTCAGTGGATAGAGCATCGAACGCGTTATTCAAAGGTCGCAGGTTCGATTCCTGCTCACGGCTGGTTATCTTTTCATCCAATTTTCTTTCTTCCTATTTACATTCAATTGGGTGTATTAACTTCCCCTGTAAATTCATTGGCTTTACTGTCTGTTAGATCTCTTTATTATTGTGTGAAAACACGGAAAAACGAGCCCTAGGTATACACTTTTTTGACCTATTTCATTAAACGAGGGTCTCGTACTGGCAGACTTGGTGTAATTAGGTTGTATACGAGGGACTAATAATTAGCTGCCCGCTCATAATAAGTTCACGTGCTACGTGACGCCAAACATGCGCAATAAGAAGTGTTTTCACATCGTAGCTTGGCTTATAGATGGCGCAGACCGTCACTCCTTCTGATATGTGGGGTTTAACGTCCCTTATTGGAGGGCTCTGGAAATTTAGACTTCGTGGGGTTCTTTAACATGCACCCAATTCTGAGCACACGGGCCTACAACATTTCCGCCTCTATCGGAAATGCAGCCGCCGCAGCCAGGATTCGAACCCGCGCCCTGCGGGTCAGCAGCCGAGTACCTTAGCCACTAGACCACTGCGGCGGGGCAATGTCACTCCTACTTCTATATTCACATATAAACCAAAAATAAGTGGATGGAGGGAAGGCCGCTGTGGTAGCTCAGTGGTTAGAGCATCGAACGCGTTATTCGAAGGTCGGTGGTTTGATTCCTGCTCACGGCTGCTTATTTTTCCATCCACTTTTCTTTCTTCTTATTTACATTCAATCGGGTCTAATAACTTCCCCTGTACATTCCTTGGCTTTACTGTCTCTTAGATCTCTCTAATATTGTGTTAAAACACAAACAAACGAGCCCTAGGTATACATTTCTTTCCCTTATTTCATTAAACGAGGGTCTCGTACTGGCAGACTTGGTGTAATTAGGTTGTATACGAGGGACTATAAATTAGCTGCCCGCTCATATTAAGTTCACGTGCTACGTGTCGCCAAACATGCGCATAAAAGAGTGTTTTCACACTCGTCGCTTGGCTTATAGATAGTGCTGACTGTCACTCCTACTTCTAAATTCACATATAAACCCAAAATGGGTGGAAGGATGGAAGGCCGCTGTGGTAGCTCTGTGGTTAGAGCATCGAACGCGTTATTCGAAGGTCGTAGGTTCGATCCCTGCTCACGGCTGGTTATTTTTTCATCCACTTTTCTTTCTTCCTATTTACATTCAATTGGGTGTAATAACTTCCCCTGTAAATTCCTTGGCTTTACTGTCTCTTAGATCTCTCTAATATTGTGTGAAAACACGTAAAAACGAGCCCTTGGTATACACTTTTTTCTCTTTTTCCCTTATTTCAATTAACGAGGGTCTCGTACTGGCAGACTTGGTGTATTTAGGTTGTATACGAGGGACTAATAATTAGCTGCCCGCTCATAATAGGTTCACGTGCTACGTTACGCCAAACATGCGCAATAAAGAGTGTTTTCACATCGGAGCTTTGCTTATAGATGGCGCTGACTGTCACTCCTACTTCTGATATGTTGGGTTTAACGTCCCAAAACCACTATATGATTATGAAAGACGCTGTACTGGAGGGCTCTGGAAATTTAGACTTCGTGGGGTTCTTTAACGTGCACCCAATTCTGAGCACACGGGCCTAAAACATTTCCGGCTCCATCGGAATGCAGCCGCCGCAGCCGGGATTTAAACCCGCGCCCTGCGGGTCAGCACCCGAGTACCTCAGCCACTAGACCACCGCGGCGGGGCAATGTCACTCCTACTTCTAAATTAACATATAAACCCAAAATAAGTGGTTGGAGGGAAGGCCGCTGGGTAGATCAGTGGTTAGAGCTTTGAACGTGTTATTCGAAGGTCGTAGGTTCGATTCCTGCTCACGGCTGGTTATTTTTTTCATCCACTTTTCTCTCTTCTTGTTTACAATCAATTGGGTCTAATAACTTCCCCTGTACATTCCTTGGCTTTACTGTCTGTTAGATCTCTCTAATATTGTGTTAAAACACGGAAGAACGAGCCCTTAGGTAAACACTTCTTTCCCTTATTTCATTAAACGAGGGTCTCGTACTGGCAGACTTGGTGTCATAAGGTTGTATACGAGAGACTATTAATCAGCTTCCCGCTCAGAATAAGTTCACGTGCTACGTGACGCCAAACATGCGCACAAAAGTGTGTTTTCACACTTGTCGCTTGGCTTACAGATGGCGCTGACTGTCACTCCTACTTCTAAATTCACATATTAACCAAAAATAAGTGGATATAGGTAAGGCCGCTGTGGTAGCTCCGTGTTTAGAGCATCGAACGCGTTAATCGAAGGTCGTAGGCTCGATTTCTGCTCACGGCTAGTTATTTTTTCATCCACTTTCCTTTCTTCTTATTTACATTCAATTGGGTTTAATAACTTCCCCTGTACATTCCTTGGCTTTACTGTCTGTTAGATCTCTCTAATATTGTGTGAAAACACGGAAAAACGAGCCCAAGGTATACACTTTTTTCCCTTATTTCATTAAACGAGGGTCTCGTACTGGCAGACTTGGTGTAATTAGGTTGCGTACGAGAGACTATTAATTAGCTGCCCGCTCATAATAGGTTCACGTGCTACGTGACGCCAAACATGCGCAATAAAGAGTGTTTTCACATCGTAGCTTGGCTTATAGATGGCGCTGACTGTCACTCCTACTTCTGATATGTGGGGTTTAACGTCCCAAAACCACTATATGATTATGAGAGACGCCGTAGTGGAGGGTTCTGGCAATTCAGACTACGTGGGGTTCTTTAACGTGCACCCAATTCTGAGCACACGGACCTACAACATTTCCGCCTCCATCGGAAATGCAGCCGCCGCAGCCGGGATTCGAACCCGCGCCCTGCGGGTCAGCAGCCGAGTGCCTTAGCCACTAGACCACCGCGGCGGGGCAATGTCACTCCTACTTCTAAATTCACATATAAACCCAAAATAAGTGGTTGGAGGGAAGGCCGCTGTGGTAGCTCAGTGGTTAGAGCTTCGAACGCGTTATTCGAAGGTTGAGTGTTCGATTCCTGCTCAAGGTTGGTTATTTTTTTCATCCACTTTTCTTTCTTCTTGTTTACATTCAATTGGGTCCAATAACTTCCCCTGTAAATTCCTTGGCTTTACTGTCTGTTAGATCTCTCTAATATTGTGTTAAAACACGGAAGAACGAGCCCTTAGGTAAACACTTCTTTCCCTTATTTCATTAAACGAGGGTCTCGTACTGGCAGACTTGGTGTAATTAGGTTGTATACGAGGGACTATAATAAGCTGCCCGCTCATAATAAGTTCACGTGCTACGTGACGCCAAAATGCGCATAAAAGTGTGTTTTCAAACTCGCCGCTTAGCTTACAGATGGCGCTGACTGTCACTCCTATTTCTAAATTCACATATTAACCCAAAATAAGTGGATGTAGGGAAGGCCGCTGTGGTAGATCAGTGATAGAGCATCGAACGCGTTATTCGAAGGTCGGTGGTTCGATTCCTGCTCACGGCTGGTTATTTTTTCATCCACATTTATTTCTTCTTATTTACATTCAATTGGGTCTAATAACTTCCCCAGTACATTCCTTGGCTTTACTGTCTGTTAGATCTCATTATAATTGTAATAAAACACGGAAAAACGAGCCCATAGGTATACACTTCTTTCCCTTATTTCATTAAACGAGGGTCTCGTACTGACAGACCTGGTGTCATTAGGTTGTATACGAGGGACTGTTAATCAGCTGCCCGCTCATAATAAGTTCTTGAACTACGTGATGCCAAACATGCGCATAAAAGAGTGTTTTAACACTCGTCGCTTGGCTTATAGATAGTGCTGACTGTCACTCCCAGCTCTAAATTCACATATAAACCCAAAATAGGTGGATGGAGGGAAGGCCACTGTGGTAGCTCAGTGGATAGAGCGTCGAACGCGTTATTCGAAGGTCGTAGGTTCGATTTCTGCTCACGGCTGGTTATTTTTTCATCCACTTTTCTTTCTTCCTATTTACATTCAATTGGGTGTAATAACTTCCCCTGTACATTCTTTGACTTTGCTGTCTGTTGGATCTCTCTAATATTGTGTGAAAACACGGAAAAACGAGCTCTAGGTATACACTTTTTTGACTTATTTCATTAAACGAGGGGCTCGTACTGGCAGACTTGGTGTAATTAGGTTGAATACGAGGGACTATTAATTAGCTGCCCGCTCATAATAAGTTCACGTGCTACGTGACGCCAAACATGCGCAATAAAGAGTGTTTTCACATCGTGGCTTGGCTTATGGATGGCGCTGACTGTCACTCCTACTTCTGATATGTGGGGTTTAACGTCCCAAAACCACTATATGATTATGAGAGACGCCGTAGTGGAGAACTCTGGAAATTTAGACTTCGTGGGGTTCTTTAACCTGCACCCAATTCTGAGCACACGGGCCTACAACAATTCCGCTTCCATCGGAAATGCAGCCGCCGCAGCCGCGATTCGAACCCGCGCTCTGCAGGTCAGTAGGCGAGTACCTTAGCCACAAGACCACCACGGCGGGGCAATGTCACTCCTACTTCTAAAATCATATATAAACCCGAAATAAGTGGTTGGAGGACAGACCGCTGTGGTAGCTCAGTGGTTAGAGCTTCGAACGCGTTATTCGAAGGTCGTAGGTTCGATTCCCGCTCACGGCTGATTATTTTTTTCATCCACTTTTCTTTCTTCCTATTTACATTCAATCGGGTGTAATAACTTCCCCTGTAAATTCCTTGGCTTTACTGTCTGTTAGATCTCTCTAATATTGTGTGAAAACACGGAAAAGGAGCCCTAGGTATACACTTTTTTCCCTTATTTCATTAAACGAGGGTCTCGTTCTGGCAGACTTGGTGTAATTAGGTTGTATACGAGAGACTATTAGCTGCCCGCTCATAATAAGTTCACGTGCTACGTGACGCCAAACATGCGCAATAAAGAGTGTTTTCACATCGTAGCTTGGCTCATAGATGGCGCTGACTGTCACTCCTACTTCTGATATGTGGGGTTTAACGTCCCAAAACCACTATATGATTATGAGAGACGCCGTAGTGGAGGGCTCTGGCAATTTAGACTACGTGGGGTTCTTTAAAGTGCACACAATTCTGAGCACACGGGCATACAACATTTCCGCCTCCATCGGAAATGCAGCCATGCAGCCGGGATTCGAACCCGCGCCCTACGGGTCAGCAGCCGAGTACCTTAGCCACTAGACCACCGCGGCGGGGCAATGTCACTCCTACTTCTTAATTCACATATAAACCCAAAATAAGTGGTTGGAGGGAAGGCCGCTGTGGTAGCTCAGTGGTTAGAGCTTCGAACGCGTTATTCGAAGGTTGTAGGTTCGATTCCTGCTCACGGCTGGTTATTTTTTTAATCCACTTTTCTTTCTTCTTGTTCACACTCAATTGGGTCTAATAACTTCCCCTGTACATTCCTTCGCTTTACTGTCTGTTAGATCTCTCTAATATTGTGTTAAAACACGGAAGAACGAGCCCTTAGGTAAACAATTCTTTCCCTTATTCCATTGAACGAGGGTCTCGTACTGGCAGACTTGGTGTAATTAGCTTATATACGAGGGACTATTAATCAGCTGCCCGCTCATAATAAGTTCTTGAACTACGTGACGCCAAACATGCGCATAAAAGTGTGTTTTAACACTCGTCGCTTGGCTTATAGATAGCGCTGACTGTCACTCCTACTTCTAAATTCACATATAAACACAAAATAGGTGGATGGAGGGAAGGCAGCTGTGGTAGCTCAGTGGATAGAGCATCGAACGCGTTATTCAAAGGTCGCAGGTTCGATTCCTGCTCACGGCTGGTTATTTTTTCATCCACTTTTCTTTCTTCCTATTTACATTCAATTGGGTGTATTAACTTCCCCTGTAAATTCATTGGCTTTATTGTCTGTTAGATCTCTTTAATATTGTGTGAAAACACGGAAAAACGAGCCCTAGGTATACACTTTTTTGACCTATTTCTTTAAACGAGGGTCTCGTACTGGCAGACTTGGTGTAATTAGGTTGTATACGAGGCACTATTAATTAGCTGCCCGCTCATAATAAGTTCACGTGCTACGTGACGCCAAACATGCGCAATAAAGAGTGTTTTCACATCGTAGCTAGGCTTATAGATGGCGCTGAATGTCACTCCTACTTCTGATATGTGGGGTTTAACGTCCCAAAACCACTATATGATTATGAGAGACGCCGTAGTGGAGGGCTCTGGCAATTTAGACTACATGGGGTTCTTTAAAGTGCACCCAATTCTGAGCACACGGGCATACAACATTTCCGCCTCCATCGGAAATGCAGCCGCCGCAGCCGGGATTCGAACCCGCGCCCTGCGGGTCAGCAGCCGAGTACCTTAGCCACTAGACCACCGCGGCGGGGCAATGTCACTCCTACTTCTAAATTCACAAATAAACCCAAAATAAGTGGTTGGAGGGAAGGCCGCTGTGGTAGCTCAGTGGTTAGAGCTTCGAACGCGTTATTCGAAGGTTGTAGGTGCGATTCCTGCTCACGGCTAAATATTTTTTCATCCACTTTTCTTGTTTCTTGTTTACATTCAATTGGGTGTAATAACTTCCCCTGTAAATTCCTTGGCTTAACTGTCTGTTAGATCTCTCTAATATTGTGTGAAAACACGGAAAAACGAGCCCTAGGTATACACTTTTTTCTCTTATTTCATTAAACGAGGGTCTCGTACTGGCAGACTTGGTGTTTTAGGTTGTATACGAGGGACTATTAATTAGCTGCCCGCTCTTAATAAGTTCAAGTGCTACGTGACGCTAAACATGCGCAATAAAGAGTGTTTCCACATCGTAGCTTGGCTTATAGATGGCGCTGACTGTCACTCCTACTAGTGATATGTGGGGTTTAACGTCCCAAAACCACTATATGATTATGAGAGACGCTGTAGTGGAGGGCTCTGGAAATTTAGACTTCGTGGGGTTCTTTAACGTGCACTCAATTCTGAGCACACGGGCCTACAACATTTCCGCCTCCATCGGAAATGCAGCCGTCGCAGCCGGGATTCGAACCCGCGCCCTGCGGGTCAGCAGCCGAGTACCTTAGCCACTAGAACACCGCGGCGAGGCAATGTCACTCCTACTTTTAAATACACATATAAACCCAAAATGAGTGGTTGGAGGGAAGGCCGCTGTGGTAGCTCAGTGGTTAGAGCTTCGAATGCGTTATTCGAAGGTCGTAGGTTCGATTCCTGCTCACGGCTGGTTATTTTTTCATCCACTTTTCTTTCTTCCTATTTACATTCAATTGGGTCTAATAACTTCCCCAGTACATTCCTTGGCTTTACTGTCTGTTAGATCTCATTATAATTGTATTAAAACACGGAAAAACGAGCCCATAGGTATACACTTCTTTCCCTTATTTCATTAAATGAGGGTCTCGTACTGGCACACTCGGTGTCATTAGGTTGTATACGAGGTACTGTTAATCAGCTGCCCACTCATAATAAGTTCTTGAACTACGTGATGCCAAACATGCGCATAAAAGAGTGTTTTAACACTCATCGCTTGGCTTATAGATAGTGCTGACTGTCACTCCTACTTCTAAATTCACATATAAACCCAAAATAGGTGGATGGAGGGAAATCCGCTGTGGTAGCTCAGTGGATAGAGCATCGAACGCGTTATTCAAAGGTCGCAGGTTCGATTCCTGCTCACGGCTGGTTATCTTTTCATCCAATTTTCTTTCTTCCTATTTACATTCAATTGGGTGTATTAACTTCCCCTGTAAATTCATTGGCTTTACTGTCTGTTAGATCTCTATATTATTGTGTGAAAACACGGAAAAACGAGCCCTAGGTATACACTTTTTTGACCTATTTCATTAAACGAGGGTCTCGTACTGGCAGACTTGGTGTAATTAGGTTGTATACGAGGGACTAATAATTAGCTGCCCGCTCATAATAAGTTCACGTGCTACGTGACGCCAAACATGCGCAATAAGAAGTGTTTTCACATCGTAGCTTGGCTTATAGATGGCGCAGACCGTCACTCCTTCTGATATGTGGGGTTTAACGTCCCTTATTGGAGGGCTCTGGAAATTTAGACTTCGTGGGGTTCTTTAACATGCACCCAATTCTGAGCACACGGGCCTACAACATTTCCGCCTCTATCGGAAATGCAGCCGCCGCAGCCAGGATTCGAACCCGCGCCCTGCGGGTCAGCAGCCGAGTACCTTAGCCACTAGACCACTGCGGCGGGGCAATGTCACTCCTACTTCTATATTCACATATAAACCAAAAATAAGTGGATGGAGGGAAGGCCGCTGTGGTAGCTCAGTGGTTAGAGCATCGAACGCGTTATTCGAAGGTCGGTGGTTTGATTCCTGCTCACGGCTGCTTATTTTTCCATCCACTTTTCTTTCTTCTTATTTACATTCAATCGGGTCTAATAACTTCCCCTGTACATTCCTTGGCTTTACTGTCTCTTAGATCTCTCTAATATTGTGTTAAAACACAAACAAACGAGCCCTAGGTATACATTTCTTTCCCTTATTTCATTAAACGAGGGTCTCGTACTGGCAGACTTGGTGTAATTAGGTTGTATACGAGGGACTATAAATTAGCTGCCCGCTCATATTAAGTTCACGTGCTACGTGTCGCCAAACATGCGCATAAAAGAGTGTTTTCACACTCGTCGCTTGGCTTATAGATAGTGCTGACTGTCACTCCTACTTCTAAATTCACATATAAACCCAAAATGGGTGGAAGGATGGAAGGCCGCTGTGGTAGCTCTGTGGTTAGAGCATCGAACGCGTTATTCGAAGGTCTTAGGTTCGATCCCTGCTCACGGCTGGTTATTTTTTCATCCACTTTTCTTTCTTCCTATTTACATTCAATTGGGTGTAATAACTTCCCCTGTAAATTCCTTGGCTTTACTGTCTCTTAGATCTCTCTAATATTGTGTGAAAACACGGAAAAACGAGCCCTTGGTATACACTTTTTTCTCTTTTTCCCTTATTTCAATTAACGAGGGTCTCGTACTGGCAGACTTGGTGTATTTAGGTTGTATACGAGGGACTAATAATTAGCTGCCCGCTCATAATAGGTTCACGTGCTACGTTACGCCAAACATGCGCAATAAAGAGTGTTTTCACATCGGAGCTTTGCTTATAGATGGCGCTGACTGTCACTCCTACTTCTGATATGTTGGGTTTAACGTCCCAAAACCACTATATGATTATGAAAGACGCTGTACTGGAGGGCTCTGGAAATTTAGACTTCGTGGGGTTCTTTAACGTGCACCCAATTCTGAGCACACGGGCCTAAAACATTTCCGGCTCCATCGGAATGCAGCCGCCGCAGCCGGGATTTAAACCCGCGCCCTGCGGGTCAGCACCCGAGTACCTCAGCCACTAGACCACCGCTGCGGGGCAATGTCACTCCTACTTCTAAATTAACATATAAACCCAAAATAAGTGGTTGGAGGGAAGGCCGCTGGGTAGATCAGTGGTTAGAGCTTTGAACGTGTTATTCGAAGGTCGTAGGTTCGATTCCTGCTCACGGCTGGTTATTTTTTTCATCCACTTTTCTCTCTTCTTGTTTACAATCAATTGGGTCTAATAACTTCCCCTGTACATTCCTTGGCTTTACTGTCTGTTAGATCTCTCTAATATTGTGTTAAAACACGGAAGAACGAGCCCTTAGGTAAACACTTCTTTCCCTTATTTCATTAAACGAGGGTCTCGTACTGGCAGACTTGGTGTCATAAGGTTGTATACGAGAGACTATTAATCAGCTTCCCGCTCAGAATAAGTTCACGTGCTACGTGACGCCAAACATGCGCACAAAAGTGTGTTTTCACACTCGTCGCTTGGCTTACAGATGGCGCTGACTGTCACTCCTACTTCTAAATTCACATATTAACCAAAAATAAGTGGATATAGGTAAGGCCGCTGTGGTAGCTCCGTGTTTAGAGCATCGAACGCGTTAATCGAAGGTCGTAGGCTCGATTTCTGCTCACGGCTAGTTATTTTTTCATCCACTTTCCTTTCTTCTTATTTACATTCAATTGGGTTTAATAACTTCCCCTGTACATTCCTTGGCTTTACTGTCTGTTAGATCTCTCTAATATTGTGTGAAAACACGGAAAAACGAGCCCAAGGTATACACTTTTTTCCCTTATTTCATTAAACGAGGGTCTCGTACTGGCAGACTTGGTGTAATTAGGTTGCGTACGAGAGACTATTAATTAGCTGCCCGCTCATAATAGGTTCACGTGCTACGTGACGCCAAACATGCGCAATAAAGAGTGTTTTCACATCGTAGCTTGGCTTATAGATGGCGCTGACTGTCACTCCTACTTCTGATATGTGGGGTTTAACGTCCCAAAACCACTATATGATTATGAGAGACGCCGTAGTGGAGGGTTCTGGCAATTCAGACTACGTGGGGTTCTTTAACGTGCACCCAATTCTGAGCACACGGACCTACAACATTTCCGCCTCCATCGGAAATGCAGCCGCCGCAGCCGGGATTCGAACCCGCGCCCTGCGGGTCAGCAGCCGAGTGCCTTAGCCACTAGACCACCGCGGCGGGGCAATGTCACTCCTACTTCTAAATTCACATATAAACCCAAAATAAGTGGTTGGAGGGAAGGCCGCTGTGGTAGCTCAGTGGTTAGAGCTTCGAACGCGTTATTCGAAGGTTGAGTGTTCGATTCCTGCTCAAGGTTGGTTATTTTTTTCATCCACTTTTCTTTCTTCTTGTTTACATTCAATTGGGTCCAATAACTTCCCCTGTAAATTCCTTGGCTTTACTGTCTGTTAGATCTCTCTAATATTGTGTTAAAACACGGAAGAACGAGCCCTTAGGTAAACACTTCTTTCCCTTATTTCATTAAACGAGGGTCTCGTACTGGCAGACTTGGTGTAATTAGGTTGTATACGAGGGACTATAATAAGCTGCCCGCTCATAATAAGTTCACGTGCTACGTGACGCCAAAATGCGCATAAAAGTGTGTTTTCAAACTCGCCGCTTAGCTTACAGATGGCGCTGACTGTCACTCCTATTTCTAAATTCACATATTAACCCAAAATAAGTGGATGTAGGGAAGGCCGCTGTGGTAGATCAGTGATAGAGCATCGAACGCGTTATTCGAAGGTCGGTGGTTCGATTCCTGCTCACGGCTGGTTATTTTTTCATCCACATTTATTTCTTCTTATTTACATTCAATTGGGTCTAATAACTTCCCCAGTACATTCCTTGGCTTTACTGTCTGTTAGATCTCATTATAATTGTAATAAAACACGGAAAAACGAGCCCATAGGTATACACTTCTTTCCCTTATTTCATTAAACGAGGGTCTCGTACTGACAGACCTGGTGTCATTAGGTTGTATACGAGGGACTGTTAATCAGCTGCCCGCTCATAATAAGTTCTTGAACTACGTGATGCCAAACATGCGCATAAAAGAGTGTTTTAACACTCGTCGCTTGGCTTATAGATAGTGCTGACTGTCACTCCCAGCTCTAAATTCACATATAAACCCAAAATAGGTGGATGGAGGGAAGGCCACTGTGGTAGCTCAGTGGATAGAGCGTCGAACGCGTTATTCGAAGGTCGTAGGTTCGATTTCTGCTCACGGCTGGTTATTTTTTCATCCACTTTTCTTTCTTCCTATTTACATTCAATTGGGTGTAATAACTTCCCCTGTACATTCTTTGACTTTGCTGTCTGTTAGATCTCTCTAATATTGTGTGAAAACACGGAAAAACGAGCTCTAGGTATACACTTTTTTGACTTATTTCATTAAACGAGGGGCTCGTACTGGCAGACTTGGTGTAATTAGGTTGAATACGAGGGACTATTAATTAGCTGCCCGCTCATAATAAGTTCACGTGCTACGTGACGCCAAACATGCGCAATAAAGAGTGTTTTCACATCGTGGCTTGGCTTATGGATGGCGCTGACTGTCACTCCTACTTCTGATATGTGGGGTTTAACGTCCCAAAACCACTATATGATTATGAGAGACGCCGTAGTGGAGAACTCTGGAAATTTAGACTTCGTGGGGTTCTTTAACCTGCACCCAATTCTGAGCACACGGGCCTACAACAATTCCGCTTCCATCGGAAATGCAGCCGCCGCAGCCGCGATTCGAACCCGCGCTCTGCAGGTCAGTAGGCGAGTACCTTAGCCACAAGACCACCACGGCGGGGCAATGTCACTCCTACTTCTAAAATCATATATAAACCCGAAATAAGTGGTTGGAGGACAGACCGCTGTGGTAGCTCAGTGGTTAGAGCTTCGAACGCGTTATTCGAAGGTCGTAGGTTCGATTCCCGCTCACGGCTGATTATTTTTTTCATCCACTTTTCTTTCTTCTTGTTTACATTCCATAGAGTCTAATAACTTCCCCTGTACATTCCTTGGCTTTACTGTCTGTTATATCTCTCTAATATTGTGTTAAAACACGGAAGAACGAGCCCTTAGGTAAACACTGTTTTTCCTTATTTCAGTAAACGAGGGTCTCGTACTGGCAGACTTGGTGTCATTAGGTTGTATACGAGGGTCTATTAATCAGCTGCCCGCTCAAAATAAGTTCACGTGCTACGTGACGCCAAATATGCGCATAAAAGTGTGTTTTAACACTAGTTGCTTGGCTTATAGATGGCGCTGACTGTCAGTCGTAATTCTAAATTCACATTAAAACCCAGAATATGTGGATGGAGGGAAGGCCGCTGTGGTAGCTCAGTGGGTAGAGAATCGAACGCGTTATTCGAAGGTCGTAGGTTGGATTCCTGCTCACGGCTAGTTATTTTTTCATCCACTTTTCTTTCTTCCTATTTACATTCAATTCGGTCTAATAACTTCCCCTGTACATTCCTTGGCTTCACTGTCTGTTAGATCTCTCTAATATTGTGTTAAAACACGGAAGAACGAGCCCTTAGGTAAACACTTCTTTCCCTTATTTCATTAAACGAGGGTCTCGTACTGGCAGACTTGGTGTAATTAGGTTGTATACGAGGGACTATTAATAAGCTGCCCGCTCATAATAAGTTCACGTGCTACGTGACGCCAAACATGCGCATAAAAGTGTGTTTTCAAACTCGCCGCTTAGCTTACAGATGGCGCTGACTGTCACTCCTATTTCTAAATTCACATATTAACCCAAAATAAGTGAATGGAGGGAAGGCCGCTGTGGTGGATCAGTGATTAGAGCATCAAACGCGTTATTCGAAGGTCGGTGGTTCGATTCCTGCTCACGGCTGGTTATTTTTTCATCCACTTTTCTTTCTTCTTATTTACATTCAATTGGGTCTTATAACTTCCCCAGTACATTCCTTGGCTTTACTGTCTGTTAGATCTCATTATAATTGTAATAAAACACGGAAAAACGAGCCCATAGGTATACACTTCTTTCCCTTATTTCATTAAACGAGGGTCTCGTACTGACAGACTTGGTGTCATTAGGTTGTATACGAGGGACTGTCAATAAGCTGCCCGCTCATAATAAGTTCTTGAACTACGTGATGCCAAACATGCGCATAAAAGAGTGTTTTCACATCGTAGCTTGGCTTATAGATAGTGCTGACTGTCACTCCCACCTCTAAATTCACATATAAACCCAAAATAGGTGGATGGAGGGAAGGCCACTGTGGTAGCTCAGTGGATAGAGCGTCGAACGCGTTATTCGAAGGTCGTAGGTTCAATTTCTGCTCACGGCTGGTTATTTTTTCATCCACTTTTCTTTCTTCCTATTTACATTCAATTGGGTGTAATAACTTCCCCTGTACATTCTTTGACTTTGCTGTCTGTTAGATCTCTCTAATATTGTGTGAAAACACGGAAAAACGAGCCCTAGGTATACACTTTTTTTACTTATTTCATTAAACGAGGGGCTCGTACTGGCAGACTTGGTGTAATTAGGTTGTATACGAGGGACTATTAATTAGCTGCCCGCTCATAATAAGTTCACGTGCTACGTGACGCGAAACAGGCGCAATAAAGAGTGTTTTCACATCGTGGCTTGGCTTATGGATGGCGCTGACTGTCACTCCTACTTCTGATTGGTGGGGTTTAACGTCCCAAAACCACTATATGATTATGAGAGATGCCGTAGTGGAGGGCTCTGGAAATTTAGACTTCGTGGGGTTCTTTAACCTGCACCCAATTCTGAGCACACGGGCCTACAACAATTCCGCTTCCATCGGAAATGCAGCCGCCGCAGCCGCGATTCGAACCCGCGCTCTGCAGGTCAGTAGGCGAGTACCTTAGCCACAAGACCACCGCGGCGGGGCAATGTCACTCCTACTTCTAAAATCATATATAAACCCGAAATAAGTGGTTGGAGGACAGACCGCTGTGGTAGCTCAGTGGTTAGAGCTTCGAACGCGTTATTCGAAGGTCGTAGGTTCGATTCCCGCTCACGGCTGATTATTTTTTTCATCCACTTTTCTTTCTTCTTGTTTACATTCCATAGAGTCTAATAACTTCCCCTGTACATTCCTTGGCTTTACTGTCTGTTATATCTCTCTAATATTGTGTTAAAACACGGAAGAACGAGCCCTTAGGTAAACACTGTTTTTCCTTATTTCATTAAACGAGGGTCTCGTACTGGCAGACTTGGTGTCATTAGGTTGTATACGAGGGTCTATTAATCAGCTGCCCGCTCAAAATAAGTTCACGTGCTACGTGACGCCAAATATGCGCATAAAAGAGTGTTTTAACACTAGTTGCTTGGCTTATAGATGGCGCTGACTGTCAGTCGTAATTCTAAATTCACTTATAAACCCAAAATAAGTGAATGGTGGGAAGGCCGCTTTGGTAGCTCAGTGGTACGAGCACCGAACGCGTTATTCGAAGGTCGTAGGTTCGATTCCTGCTCACGGCTGGTTATTTTTTATCCACTTTCTTTTCTTCTTATTTACATTCAATTGGGCCTAATAACTACCCTGTACATTCCTCGGCTTTACTGTCTGTTAGATCTCATTAATATTGTGTTAAAAGACGGAAAAACAAGCCCTTAGGTATACACATCTTTCCTTTATTTCATTAAACGAGGGTCTCGTACTGGCAGACTTGGTGTCATTAGGTTGTATACGAGGGACTGTTAATCAGCTGCCCGCTCATAATAAGTTCTCGAACTACGTGACGCCAAAAATGCGTATAAAAGAGTGTTTTAACACTCGTCACTTGGCTTATAGATAGCGGTGACTGTCACTCCTACTTCTAAATTCACATATAAACCCAAAATAGGTGGAAGGAGGGAAGGCCGCTGTGGTAGCTCAGTGGTTAGAGCATCGAACGCGTTATTCGAAGGTCGTAGGTTCGATCCCTGCTCACGGCTGGTTATTTTTTCATCCACTTTTCTTTCTTCCTAATTACATTCAATTGGGTGTAATAACTTCCCCTGTAAATTCCTTGGCTTTACTGTCTCTTAGATCTCTCTAATATTGTGTGAAAACACGGAAAAACGAGCCCTTGGTATACACTTTTTTCTCTTTTTCCCTTATTTCAATTAACGAGGGTCTCGTACTGGCAGACTTGGTGTATTTAGGTTGTATACGAGGGACTAATAATTAGCTGCCTGATCATAATAAGTTCACGTGCTACGTGACGCCAAACATGCGCAATAAAGAGTGTTTTCACATCGTAGCTTGGCTTATAGATGGCGCTGACTGTCACTCCTACTTCTGATATGTGGGGTTTAACGTCCCAAAACCACTATATGATTTTGAGAGACGCCGTAGTGGAGGGCTCTGGAAATTTAGACTTCGTGGGGTTCTTTAACCTGCACCCAATTCTGAGCACACGGGCCTACAACATTTTCGCCTCCATCGGAAATGCAGCCACCGCAGCCGAGATTCGAATACGCGCCCTGCGGGTCAGCAGCCGAGTACCTTAGCCACTAGACCACTGCGGCGGGGCAATGTCACTCCTACTTCTAAAGTCACATATAAACCCAAAATAAGTGGTTGGAGGGAAGGCCGCTGTGGTAGCTCAGTGGTTAGAGCTTCGAACGCGTTATTCGAAGGTCGTAGTTTCGATTTTTGCTCACGACTGGTTATTTTTTCATCCACTTTTCTTTCTTCTTGTTTACTTTCAATTGGGTCTAATAACTTCCCCTGTACATTCCTAGGGTTTACTGTCTGTTAGATCTCTCTAATATTGTGTTAAAACACGGAAGAACGAGCCCTTAGGTAAACACTTCTTTCCCTTATTCCATTGAACGAGGGTCTCGTACTGGCAGACTTGGTGTAATTAGGTTGTATACGAGGGACTATTAATAAGCTGCCCGCTCATAATAAGTTCACGTGCTACGTGACGCCAAACATGCGCATAAAAGTGTGTTTTCAAACTCGCCGCTTAGCTTACAGATGGCGCTGACTGTCACTCCTATTTCTAAATTCACATATTAACCCAAAATAAGTGAATGGAGGGAAGGCCGCTGTGGTAGATCAGTGATTAGAGCATCGAACGCGTTATTCGAAGGTCGGTGGTTCGCTTCCTGCTCACGGCTGGTTATTTTTTCATCCACATTTATTTCTTCTTATTTACATTCAATTGGGTCTAATAATTTCCCCAGTACACTCCTTGGCTTTACTGTCTGTTAGATCTCATTATAATTGTAATAAAACACGGAAAAACGAGCCCATAGGTATACACTTCTTTCCCTTATTTCATTAAACGAGGGTCTCGTACTGACAGACTTGGTGTCATTAGGTTGTATACGAGGGACTGTTAATCAGCTGCCCGCTCATAATAAGTTTTTGAACTACGTGATGCCAAACATGCGCATAAAAGAGTGTTTTAACACTCGTCGCTTGGCTTATAGATAGTGCTGACTGTCACTCCTACCTCTAAATTCACATATAAACCCAAAATAGGTGGATGGAGGGAAGGCCACTGTGGTAGCTCAGTGGATAGAGCGTCGAACGCGTTATTCGAAGGTCGTAGGTTCGATTTCTGCTCACGGCTGGTTATTTTTTCATCCACTTTTCTTTCTTTCTATTTACATTCAATTGGGTGTAATAACTTACCCTGTACATTCTTTGACTTTGCTGTCTGTTAGATCTCTCTAATATTGTGTGAAAACACGGAAAAACGAGCCCTAGGTATACACTTTTTTGACTTATTTCATTAAACGAGGGGCTCGTACTGGCAGACTTGGTGTAATTAGGTTGTATACGAGGGACTATTAATTAGCTGCCCGCTCATAATAAGTTCACGTGCTACGTGACGCCAAACATGCGCAATAAAGAGTGTTTTCACATCGTGGCTTGGCTTATGGATGGCGCTGACTGTCACTCCTACTTCTGATATGTGGGTTTTAACGTCCTAAAACCACTATATGATTATGAGAGACGCCGTAGTGGAGGGCTCTGGAAATTTAGATTTCGTGGGGTTCTTTAACCTGCACCCAATTCTGAGCACACGGGCCTACAACAATTCCGCTTCCATCGGAAATGCAGCCGCCGCAGCCGCGATTCGAACCCGCGCTCTGCAGGTCAGTAGGCGAGTACCTTAGCCACAAGACCACCGCGGCGGGGCAATGTCAAACCTACTTCTAAAATCATATATAAACCCGAAATAAGTGGTTGGAGGACAGACCGCTGTGGTAGCTCAGTGGTTAGAGCTTCGAACGCGTTATTCGAAGGTCGTAGGTTCGATTCCCGCTCACGGCTGATTATTTTTTTCATCCACTTTTCTTTCTTCTTGTTTACATTCCATAGAGTCTAATAACTTCCCCTGTACATTCCTTGGCTTTACTGTCTGTTATATCTCTCTAATATTGTGTTAAACACGGAAGAACGAGCCCTTAGGTAAACACTGTTTTTCCTTATTTCATTAAACGAGGGTCTCGTACTGGCAGACTTGGTGTCATTAGGTTGAATACGAGGGTCTATTAATCAGCTGCCCGCTCAAAATAAGTTCACGTGCTACGTGACGCCAAATATGCGCATAAAAGAGTGTTTTAACACTAGTTGCTTGGCTTATAGATGGTGCTGACTGTCAGTCGTAATTCTAAATTCACATATAAACCCAAAATAAGTGAATGGTGGGAAGGCCGCTTTGGTAGCTCAGTGGTACGAGCACCGAACGCGTTATTCGAAGGTCGTAGGTTCGATTCCTGCTCACGGCTGGTTATTTTTTATCCACTTTCTTTTCTTCTTATTTACATTCAATTGGGCCTAATAACTACTCTGTACATTCCTCGGCTTTACTGTCTGTTAGATCTCATTAATATTGTGTTAAAAGACGGAAAAACAAGCCCTTAGGTATACACATCTTTCCTTTATTTCATTAAACGAGGGTCTCGTACTGGCAGACTTGGTGTCATTAGGTTGTATACGAGGGACTGTTAATCAGCTGCCCGCTCATAATAAGTTCTCGAACTACGTGACGCCAAAAATGCGTATAAAAGAGTGTTTTAACACTCGTCACTTGGCTTATAGATAGCGGTGACTGTCACTCCTACTTCTAAATTCACATATAAACCCAAAATAGGTGGAAGGAGGGAAGGCCGCTGTCGTAGCTCAGTGGTTAGAGCATCGAACGCGTTATTCGAAGGTCGTAGGTTCGATCCCTGCTCACGGCTGGTTATTTTTTCATCCACTTTTCTTTCTTCCTAATTACATTCAATTGGGTGTAATAACTTCCCCTGTAAATTCCTTGGCTTTACTGTCTCTTAGATCTCTCTAATATTGTGTGAAAACACGGAAAAACGAGCCCTTGGTATACACTTTTTTCTCTTTTTCCCTTATTTCAATTAACGAGGGTCTCGTACTGGCAGACTTGGTGTATTTAGGTTGTATACGAGGGACTAATAATTAGCTGCCTGATCATAATAAGTTCACGTGCTACGTGACGCCAAACATGCGCAATAAAGAGTGTTTTCACATCGTAGCTTGGCTTATAGATGGCGCTGACTGTCACTCCTACTTCTGATATGTGAGGTTTAACGTCCCAAAACCACTATATGATTTTGAGAGACGCCGTAGTGGAGGGCTCTGGAAATTTAGACTTCGTGGGGTTCTTTAACGTGCACCCAATTCTGAGCACACGGGCCTACAACATTTTCGCCTCCATCGGAAATGCAGCCACCGCAGCCGAGATTCGAATACGCGCCCTGCGGGTCAGCAGCCGAGTACCTTAGCCACTAGACCACTGCGGCGGGGCAATGTCACTCCTACTTCTAAAGTCACATATAAACCCAAGATAAGCGGTTGGAGGGAAGGCCGCTGTGGTAGCTCAGTGGTTAGAGCTTCGAACGCGTTATTCGAAGGTCGTAGTTTCGATTTTTGCTCACGACTGGTTATTTTTTCATCCACTTTTCTTTCTTCTTGTTTACTTTCAATTGGGTCTAATAACTTCCCCTGTACATTCCTAGGGTTTACTGTCTGTTAGATCTCTCTAATATTGTGTTAAAACACGGAAGAACGAGCCCTTAGGTAAACACTTCTTTCCCTTATTCCATTGAACGAGGGTCTCGTACTGGCAGACTTGGTGTAACTAGGTTGTAAACGCGGGACTATTAATCAGCTGCCCGCTCATAATAAGTTCACGTGGTACGTGACGCCAAACATGCGCATAAAAGCGTGTTTTCAAACTCGCCGCTTAGCTTACAGATGGCGCTGACTGTCACTCCTATTTCTAAATTCACATATTAACCCAAAATAAGTGAATGGAGGGAAGGCCGCTGTGGTAGATCAGTGATTAGAGCATCGAACGCGTTATTCGAAGGTCGGTGGTTCGATTCCTGCTCACGGCTGGTTATTTTTTCATCCACATTTATTTCTTCTTATTTACATTCAATTGGGTCTTATAACTTCCCCAGTACACTCCTTGGCTTTACTGTCTGTTAGATCTCATTATAATTGTAATAAAACACGGAAAAACGAGCCCATAGGTATACACTTCTTTCCCTTATTTCATTAAACGAGGGTCCATTACTGACAGACTTGGTGTCATTAGGTTGTATACGAGGGACTGTTAATCAGCAGCCCGCTCATAATAAGTTCTTGAACTACGTGATGCCAAACATGCGCATAAAAGAGTGTTTTAACACTCGTCGCTTGTTTTATAGATAGTGCTGACTGTCACTCCTACCTCTAAATTCACATATAAACCCAAAATAGGTGGATGGAGGGAAGGCCACTGTGGTAGCTCAGTGAATAGAGCGTCGAACGCGTTATTCGAAGGTCGTAGGCTCGATTTCTGCTCACGGCTGGTTATTTTTTCATCCACTTTTCTTTCTTCCTATTTACATTCAATTGGGTGTAATAACTTACCCTGTACATTCTTTGACTTTACTGTCTGTTAGATCTCTCTAATATTGTGTGAAAACACGGAAAAACGAGCCCTAGGTATACACTTTTTTGACTTATTTCATTAAACGAGGGGCTCGTTCTGGCAGACTTGCTGTAATTAGGTTGTATACGAGGGACTATTAATTAGCTGCCCGCTCATAATAAGTTCACGTGCTACGTGACGCCAAACATGCGCAATAAAGAGTGTTTTCACATCGTGGCTTGGCTTATGGATGGCGCTGACTGTCACTCCCACTTCTGATATGTGGTGTTTAACGTCCCAAAACCACTATATGATTATGAGAGACGCCGTAGTGGAGGGCTCTGGAAATTTAGACTTCGTGGGGTTCTTTAACCTGCACCCAATTCTGAGCACACGGGCCTACAACACTTCCGCCTCCATCGGAAATGCAGCCGCTGCAGCCGCCGCAGTACCTTAGCCACTAGACCACCGCGGCAGGGCAATGTCACTCCTACTTCTAAATTCACATACAAACCCAAAATAAGTGGTTGGAGGGAAGGCCACTGTGGTAGCTCAGTGGTTAGAGCTTCGGACGCGTTATTCGAAGGTTGTAGGTTGGATTCCTGCTCACGGCTGGTTATTTTTTGCATCCACTTTTCTTTCTTCTTGTTTACATTCAATTGGGTCTAATAACTTCTCTGTACCTTCCTTGACTTTACTGTCTTTTAGACCTCTCTAATATTGTGTTAAAACACGGAAGAACGAGCCCTTAGGTATACACTTCTTTCCCTTATTTCATTTAACGAGAGTCTCGTACTGGCAGACTTGGTGTCATTAGGTTGTATACGAGGGACGATTAATCAGCTGCCCGCTCATAATAAGTTCACGTGCTACGTGACACCAAGTATGCGCATAAAAGAGTGTTTTCGCACTCGTCACCTGGCTTATAGATGGCACTGACTGTCACTCCTACTTCTAAATTCACATATAAACCCAAAATAGGTGGATGGAGGGAAGGCCGCTGCGGTAGCTCAGTGGTTAAAGCATCGAACGCGTTATTCGAAGGTCGTAGGTTCGATTCCTGCTCACGGCTGGTTATTATTTCATCCACTTTTCTTTCTTCCTATTTACATTCAATTGGGTGTAATAACTTCCCCTGTACATTCTTTGACTTTGCTGTCTGTTAGATCTCTCTAATATTGTGTGAAAACACGGAAAAACGAGCCCTAGGTATACACTTTTTTGACTTATTTCATTAAACGAGGGGCTCGTACTGGCAGACTTGGTGTAATTAGGTTGTATACGAGGGACTAATTATTAGCTGCCCGCTCATAATAGGTTCACGTGCTACGTGACGCGAAACAGGCGCAATAAAGAGTGTTTTCACATCGTGGCTTGGCTTATGGATGGCGCTGACTGTCACTCCTACTTCTGATTGGTGGGGTTTAACGTCCCAAAACCACTATATGATTATGAGAGACGCCGTAGTGGAGGGCTCTGGAAATTTAGACTTCGTGGGGTTCTTTAACCTGCACCCAATTCTGAGCACACGGGCCTACAACAATTCCGCTTCCATCGGAAATGCAGCTGCCGCAGCCGCGATTCGAACCCGCGCTCTGCAGGTCAGTAGGCGAGTACCTTAGCCACAAGACCACCGCGGCGGGGCAATGTCACTCCTACTTCTAAAATCATATATAAACCCGAAATAAGTGGTTGGAGGACAGACCGCTGTGGTAGCTCAGTGGTTAGAGCTTCGAACGCGTTATTCGAAGGTCGTAGGTTCGATTTCCGCTCACGGCTGATTATTTTTTTCATCCACTTTTCTTTCTTCTTGTTTACATTCCATAGAGTCTAATAACTTCCCCTGTACATTCCTTGGCTTTACTGTCTGTTAGATCTCTCTAATATTGTGTTAAAACACGGAAGAACGAGCCCTTAGGTAAACACTTCTTTCCCTTATTCCATTGAACGAGGGTCTCGTACTGGCAGACTTGGTGTAACTAGGTTGTAAACGCGGGACTATTAATCAGCTGCCCGCTCATAATAAGTTCACGTGGTACGTGACGCCAAACATGCGCATAAAAGCGTGTTTTCAAACTCGTCGCTTGGCTAACAGATGGCGCTGACTGTCACTCCTATTTCTAAATTCACATATTAACCCAAAATAAGTGAATGGAGGGAAGGCCGCTGTGGTAGATCAGTGATTAGAGCATCGAACGCGTTATTCGAAGGTCGGTGGTTCGATTCCTGCTCACGGCTGGTTATTTTTTCATCCACATTTATTTCTTCTTATTTACATTCAATTGGGTCTAATAACTTCCCCAGTACACTCCTTGGCTTTACTGTCTGTTAGATCTCATTATAATTGTAATAAAACACGGAAAAACGAGCCCATAGGTATACACTTCTTTCCCTTATTTCATTAAACGAGGGTCTCGTACTGACAGACTTGGTGTCATTAGGTTGTATACGAGGGACTGTTAATCAGCTGCCCGCTCATAATAAGTTCTTGAACTACGTGATGCCAAACATGCGCATAAAAGAGTGTTTTAACACTCGTCGCTTGGCTTATAGATAGTGCTGACTGTCACTCCTACCTCTAAATTCACATATAAACCCAAAATAGGTGGATGGAGGGAAGGCCACTGTGGTAGCTCAGTGGATAGAGCGTCGAACGCGTTATTCGAAGGTCGTAGGTTCGATTTCTGCTCACGGCTGGTTTTTTTTTCATCCACTTTTCTTTCTTCCTATTTACATTCCATTGGGTGTAATAACTCACCCTGTACATTCTTTGACTTTGCTGTCTGTTAGATCTCTCTAATATTGTGTGAAAACACGGAAAAACGAGCCCTAGGTATACACTTTTTTGACTTATTTCATTAAACGAGGGGCTCGTACTGGCAGACTTGGTGTAATTAGGTTGTATACGAGGGACTATTAATTAGCTGCCCGCTCATAATAAGTTCACGTGCTACGTGACGCCAAACATGCGCAATAAAGAGTGTTTTCACATCGTGGCTTGGCTTATGGATGGCGCTGACTGTCACTCCTACTTCTGATATGTGGGTTTTAACGTCCTAAAACCACTATATGATTATGAGAGACGCCGTAGTGGAGGGCTCTGGAAATTTAGATTTCGTGGGGTTCTTTAACCTGCACCCAATTCTGAGCACACGGGCCTACAACAATTCCGCTTCCATCGGAAATGCAGCCGCCGCAGCCGCGATTCGAACCCGTGCTCTGCAGGTCAGTAGGCGAGTACCTTAGCCACAAGACCACCGCGGCGGGGCAATGTCACTCCTACTTCTAAAATCATATATAAACCCGAAATAAGTGGTTGGAGGACAGACCGCTGTGGTAGCTCAGTGGTTAGAGCTTCGAACGCGTTATTCGAAGGTCGTAGGTTCGATTCCCGCTCACGGCTGATTATTTTTTTCATCCACTTTTCTTTCTTCTTGTTTACATTCCATAGAGTCTAATAACTTCCCCTGTACATTCCTTGGCTTTACTGTCTGTTATATCTCTCTAATATTGTGTTAAAACACGGAAGAACGAGCCCTTAGGTAAACACTGTTTTTCCTTATTTCATTAAACGAGGGTCTCGTACTGGCAGACTTGGTGTCATTAGGTTGAATACGAGGGTCTATTAATCAGCTGCCCGCTCAAAATAAGTTCACGTGCTACGTGACGCCAAATATGCGCATAAAAGAGTGTTTTAACACTAGTTGCTTGGCTTATAGATGGCGCTGACTGTCAGTCGTAATTCTAAATTCACATATAAACCCAAAATAAGTGAATGGTGGGAAGGCCGCTTTGGTAGCTCAGTGGTACGAGCACCGAACGCGTTATTCGAAGGTCGTAGGTTCGATTCCTGCTCACGGCTGGTTATTTTTTATCCACTTTCTTTTCTTATTTACATTCAATTGGGCCTAATAACTACCCTGTACATTCCTCGGCTTTACTGTCTGTTAGATCTCATTAATATTGTGTTAAAAGACGGAAAAACAAGCCCTTAGGTATACACATCTTTCCTTTATTTCATTAAACGAGGGTCTCGTACTGGCAGACTTGGTGTCATTAGGTTGTATACGAGGGACTGTTAATCAGCTGCCCGCTCATATTAAGTTCTCGAACTACGTGACGCCAAAAATGCGTATAAAAGAGTGTTTTAACACTCGTCACTTGGCTTATAGATAGCGGTGACTGTCACTCCTACTTCTAAATTCACATATAAACCCAAAATAGGTGGAAGGAGGGAAGGCCGCTGTGGTAGCTCAGTGGTTAGAGCATCGAACGCGTTATTCGAAGGTCGTAGGTTCGATCCCTGCTCACGGCTGGTTATTTTTTCATCCACTTTTCTTTCTTCCTAATTACATTCAATTGGGTGTAATAACTTCCCCTGTAAATTCCTGGGCTTTACTGTCTCTTAGATCTCTCTAATATTGTGTGAAAACACGGAAAAACGAGCCCTTGGTATACACTTTTTTCTCTTTTTCCCTTATTTCAATTAACGAGGGTCTCGTACTGGCAGACTTGGTGTATTTAGGTTGTATACGAGGGACTAATAATTAGCTGCCTGATCATAATAAGTTCACGTGCTACGTGACGCCAAACATGCGCAATAAAGAGTGTTTTCACATTGTAGCTTGGCTTATAGATGGCGCTGACTGTCACTCCTACTTCTGATATGTGAGGTTTAACGTCCCAAAACCACTATATGATTTTGAGAGACGCCGTAGTGGAGGGCTCTGGAAATTTAGACTTCGTGGGGTTCTTTAACGTGCACCCAATTCTGAGCACACGGGCCTACAACATTTTCGCCTCCATCGGAAATGCAGCCACCGCAGCCGAGATTCGAATACGCGCCCTGCGGGTCAGCAGCCGAGTACCTTAGCCACTAGACCACTGCGGCGGGGCAATGTCACTCCTACTTCTAAAGTCACATATAAACCCAAAATAAGTGGTTGGAGGGAAGGCTGCAGTGGTAGCTCAGTGGTTAGAGCTTCGAACGCGTTATTCGAAGGTCGTAGTTTCGATTTTTGCTCACGACTGGTTATTTTTTCATCCACTTTTCTTTCTTCTTGTTTACTTTCAATTGGGTCTAATAACTTCCCCTGTACATTCCTAGGGTTTACTGTCTGTTAGATCTCTCTAATATTGTGTTAAAACACGGAAGAACGAGCCCTTAGGTAAACACTTCTTTCCCTTATTCTATTGAACGAGGGTCTCGTACTGGCAGACTTGGTGTAACTAGGTTGTAAACGCGGGACTATTAATCAGCTGCCCGCTCATAATAAGTTCACGTGGTACGTGACGCCAAACATGCGCATAAAAGCGTGTTTTCAAACTCGCCGCTTAGCTTACAGATGGCGCTGACTGTCACTCCTATTTCTAAATTCACATATTAACCCAAAATAAGTGAATGGAGGGAAGGCCGCTGTGGTAGATCAGTGATTAGAGCATCGAACGCGTTATTCGAAGGTCGGTGGTTCGATTCCTGCTCACGGCTGGTTATTTTTTCATCCACATTTATTTCTTCTTATTTACATTCAATTGGGTCTTATAACTTCCCCAGTACACTCCTTGGCTTTACTGTCTGTTAGATCTCATTATAATTGTAATAAAACACGGAAAAACGAGCCCATAGGTATACACTTCTTTCCCTTATTTCATTAAACGAGGGTCCATTACTGACAGACTTGGTGTCATTAGGTTGTATACGAGGGACTGTTAATCAGCTGCCCGCTCATAATAAGTTCTTGAACTACGTGATGCCAAACATGCGCATAAAAGAGTGTTTTAACACTCGTCGCTTGTTTTATAGATAGTGCTGACTGTCACTCCTACCTCTAAATTCACATATAAACCCAAAATAGGTGGATGGAGGGAAGGCCACTGTGGTAGCTCAGTGGATAGAGCGTCGAACGCGTTATTCGAAGGTCGTAGGCTCGATTTCTGCTCACGGCTGGTTATTTTTTCATCCACTTTTCTTTCTTCCTATTCACATTCGATTGGGTGTAATAACTTACCCTGTACATTCTTTGACTTTACTGTCTGTTAGATCTCTCTAATATTGTGTGAAAACACGGAAAAACGAGCCCTAGGTATACACTTTTTTGACTTATTTCATTAAACGAGGGGCTCGTTCTGGCAGACTTGCTGTAATTAGGTTGTATACGAGGGACTATTAATTAGCTGCCCGCTCATAATAAGTTCACGTGCTACGTGACGCCAAACATGCGCAATAAAGAGTGTTTTCACATCGTGGCTTGGCTTATGGATGGCGCTGACTGTCACTCCCACTTCTGATATGTGGTGTTTAACGTCCCAAAACCACTATATGATTATGAGAGACGCCGTAGTGGAGGGCTCTGGAAATTTAGACTTCGTGGGGTTCTTTAACCTGCACCCAATTCTGAGCACACGGGCCTACAACACTTCCGCCTCCATCGGAAATGCAGCCGCTGCAGCCGCCGCAGTACCTTAGCCACTAGACCACCGCGGCAGGGCAATGTCACTCCTACTTCTAAATTCACATACAAACCCAAAATAAGTGGTTGGAGGGAAGGCCACTGTGGTAGCTCAGTGGTTAGAGCTTCGGACGCGTTATTCGAAGGTTGTAGGTTGGATTCCTGCTCACGGCTGGTTATTTTTTGCATCCACTTTTCTTTCTTCTTGTTTACATTCAATTGGGTCTAATAACTTCTCTGTACCTTCCTTGACTTTACTGTCTTTTAGACCTCTCTAATATTGTGTTAAAACACGGAAGAACGAGCCCTTAGGTATACACTTCTTTCCCTTATTTCATTTAACGAGAGTCTCGTACTGGCAGACTTGGTGTCATTAGGTTGTATACGAGGGACGATTAATCAGCTGCCCGCTCATAATAAGTTCACGTGCTACGTGACACCAAGTATGCGCATAAAAGAGTGTTTTCGCACTCGTCACCTGGCTTATACATGGCACTGACTGTCACTCCTACTTCTAAATTCACATATAAACCCAAAATAAGTGGATGGAGGGAAGGCCGCTGCGGTAGCTCAGTGGTTAAAGCATCGAACGCGTTATTCGAAGGTCGTAGGTTCGATTCCTGCTCACGGCTGGTTATTATTTCATCCACTTTTCTTTCTTCCTATTTACATTCAATTGGGTGTAATAACTTCCCCTGTACATTCTTTGACTTTGCTGTCTGTTAGATCTCTCTAATATTGTGTGAAAACACGGAAAAACGAGCCCTAGGTATACACTTTTTTGACTTATTTCATTAAACGAGGGGCTCGTACTGGCAGACTTGGTGTAATTAGGTTGTATACGAGGGACTATTAATTAGCTGCCCGCTCATAATAGGTTCACGTGCTACGTGACGCGAAACAGGCGCAATAAAAAGTGTTTTCACATCGTGGCTTGGCTTATGGATGGCGCTGACTGTCACTCCTACTTCTGATTGGTGGGGTTTAACGTCCCTAAACCACTATATGATTATGAGAGACGCCGTAGTGGAGGGCTCTGGAAATTTAGACTTCGTGGGGTTCTTTAACCTGCACCCAATTCTGAGCACACGGGCCTACAACAATTCCGCTTCCATCGGAAATGCAGCCGCCGCAGCCGCGATTCGAACCCGCGCTCTGCAGGTCAGTAGGCGAGTACCTTAGCCACAAGACCACCGCGGCGGGGCAATGTCACTCCTACTTCTAAAATCATATATAAACCCGAAATAAGTGGTTGGAGGACAGACCGCTGTGGTAGCTCAGTGGTTAGAGCTTCGAACGCGTTATTCGAAGGTCGTAGGTTCGATTCCCGCTCAAGGCTGATTATTTTTTTCATCCACTTTTCTTTCTTCTTGTTTACATTCCATAGAGTCTAATAACTTCCCCTGTACATTCCTTGGCTTTACTGTCTGTTAGATCTCTCTAATATTGTGTTAAAACACGGAAGAACGAGCCCTTAGGTAAACACTTCTTTCCCTTATTCCATTGAACGAGGGTCTCGTACTGGCAGACTTGGTGTAACTAGGTTGTAAACGCGGGACTATTAATCAGCTGCCCGCTCATAATAAGTTCACGTGGTACGTGACGCCAAACATGCGCATAAAAGCGTGTTTTCAAACTCGTCGCTTGGCTAACAGATGGCGCTGACTGTCACTCCTATTTCTAAATTCACATATTAACCCAAAATAAGTGAATGGAGGGAAGGCCGCTGTGGTAGATCAGTGATTAGAGCATCGAACGCGTTATTCGAAGGTCGGTGGTTCGATTCCTGCTCACGGCTGGTTATTTTTTCATCCACATTTATTTCTTCTTATTTACATTCAATTGGGTCTAATAACTTCTCTGTACCTTCCTTGACTTTACTGTCTTTTAGATCTCTCTAATATTGTGTTAAAACACGGAAGAACGAGCCCTTAGGTATACACTTCTTTCCCTTATTTCATTTAACGAGAGTCTCGTACTGGCAGACTTGGTGTCATTAGGTTGTATACGAGGGACGATTAATCAGCTGCCCGCTCATAATAAGTTCACGTGCTACGTGACACCAAGTGTTCGCATAAAAGAGTGTTTTCGCACTCGTCACCTGGCTTATAGATGGCACTGACTGTCACTCCTACTTCTAAATTCACATATAAACCCAAAATAGGTGGATGGAGGGAAGGCCGCTGCGGTAGCTCAGTGGTTAGAGCATCGAACGCGTTATTCGAAGGTCGTAGGTTCGATTCCTGCTCACGGCTGGTTATTATTTCATCCACTTTTCTTTCTTTCTATTTACATTCAATTGGGTGTAATAACTTCCCCTGTAAATTCCTTGGCTTTACTGTCTGGTAGATCTCTCTAATATTGTGTGAAAACACGGAAAAACGAGCCCTAGGTATACACTTGTTTCCCTTATTTCATTAAACGAGGGTCTCGTACTGGCAGACATGGCGTAATTAGGTTGTATACGAGGGACTAATAATTAGCTGCCCGCTCATAATAAGTTCATGTGCTACGTGACGCCAAACATGCGCAATAAAGAGTGTTTTCACATCGTAGCTAGGCTTATAGATGGCGCTGACTGTCACTCCTACTTCTGATATGTGGGGTTTAACGTCCCAAAACCACTATATGATTATGAGAGACGCTGTACTGGAGGGCTCTGGAAATTTAGACTTCGTGGGGTTCTTTAACGTGCACCCAATTCTGAGCACACGGGCCTACAACATTTCCGCCTCCATCGGAAATGCAGCCGCCGCAGCCGGGATTCGAACCCGCGCCCTGCGGGTCAGCAGCCGAGTGCCTTAGCCACTAGACCACCGCGGCGCGGCAATGTCACTCCTACATCTAAATTCACATATAAACCCAAAATAAGTGGTTCGATTACTGCTCAAGGTTGGTTATTTTTTTCATCCACTTTTCTTTCTTCTTGTTTACATTCAATTGGGTCTAATAACTTCCCCTGTACATTCCTTGGCTTTACTGTCTGTTAGATCTCTCTAATATTGTGTTAAAACACGGAAGAACGAGCCCTTAGGTAAACACTTCTTTCCCTTATTTCATTAAACGAGGGTCTCGTACTGGCAGACTTGGTGTAATTAGGTTGTATACGAGGAACTATTAATAAGCTGCCCGCTCATAATAAGTTCACGTGCTACGTGACGCCAAACATGCGCATAAAAGTGTGTTTTCAAACTCGCCGCTTAGCTTACAGATGGCGCTGACTGTCACTCCTATTTCTAAATTCACATATTAACCCAAAATAAGTGAATGGAGGGAAGGCCGCTGTGGTAGATCAGTGATTAGAGCATCGAACGCGTTATTCGAAGGTCGGTGGTTCGATTCCTGCTCACGGCTGGTTATTTTTTCATCCACATTTATTTCTTCTTATTTACATTCAATTGGGTCTAATAACTTCCCCAGTACATTCCTTGGCTTTACTGTCTGTTAGATCTCATTATAATTGTAATAAAACACGGAAAAACGAGCCCATATGTATACACTTCTTTCCCTTAATTCATTAAACGAGGGTCTCGTAATGACAGACTTGGTGTCATTAGGTTGTATACGAGGGACTATTAATCAGCTGCCCGCTCATAATAAGTTCACGTGCTACGTGACGCCAAGTATGCGCATAAAAGAGTGTTTTTGCACTTGTCGCCTGGCTTATAGATGGCACTGACTGTCACTCCTACTTCTAAATTCACATATAAACCCAAAATAAGTGAATGGTGGGAAGGCCGCTGTGGTAGCTCAGTGGTTAGAGCATCGAACGCGTTATTGAAAGGTCGTAGGTTCGATTCCTGCTCACGGCTGGTTATTTTTTTATCAACTTTTCTTTCTTCTTATTTACATTCAATTGGGTCTGAAAACTACCCTGTACATTCGTTGGCTTTACTGTCTGTTAGATCTCATTAATATTGTGTTAAAACACAGAAAAACGAGCCCTAGGTATACACTTCTTTCCTTTATTTCATTAAAAGAGGGTCTCGTACTGGCAGACTTGGTGTCATTAGGTTGTATACGAGGGACTGTTAATCAGCTGCCCGCTCATAATAAGTTCTTGAACTACGTGATGCCAGACATGCGCATAAAAGAGTGTTTTAACACTCGTCGCTTGGCTTATAGATAGTGCTGACTGTCACTCCTACTTCTAAATTCACATATAAACCCAAAATAGGTGGATGGAGGGAAGGCCACTGTGGTAGCTCAGTGGTTAGAGCTTCGAACGCGTTATTCGAAGGTTGTAGGTTGGATTCCTGCTCACGGCTGGTTATTTTTTGCATCCACTTTTCTTTGTTCTTGTTTACATTCAATTGGGTCTAATAACTTCCCCAGTACATTCCTTGGCTTTACTGTCTGTTAGATCTTATTAATATTGTGTTGAAACACGAAAAAACGAGCCCTTAGGTATACACTTCTTTCCCTTATTTCATTTAACGAGAGTCTCGTACTGGCAGACTTGCTGTCATTAGGTTGTATACGAGGGTCTATTAATCAGCTGCCCGCTCATAATAGGTTCACGTGCTACGTGACGCCAAACATGCGCATAAAAGAGTGTTTTAACACTCGTCGCTTGGCTTATAGATGGCGCTGACTGTCACGGCTAATTCTAAATTCACATTAAAACCCAAATTAGGTGGATGGAGGGAAGGCCGCTGTGGTAGCTCAGTGGGTAGAGCATCGAACACGTTATTCAAAGGTTGTACATTGGATTCCTGTGCACGGCTGGTTATTTTTTATCCACTTTTGTTTCTTCCTATTTACATTCAATTGGGTCTAATAACTTCCCCTGTACATTCCTTGGCTTTACTGTCTGTTAGATCTCATTATTATTGTGTTAAAACACGGAAAAACGAGCCCTTAGGTATACACTTCTTTCCTTTATTTCATTAAACGAGGGTCTCGTACTGGCAGACTTGGTGTCATTAGGTTGTATACGAGGGACTGTTAATCAGCTGCCCCTTCATAATAAGTTCACGTGCTACGTGACGCCAAACATGCGCATAAAAGAGTGTTTTAACACTCGTCGCTTGGCCTATACATAGCGCTGACTGTCACTCCTACTTCTAAATTCACATATAAACACAAAATAGGTGGATGGAGGGAAGGCCGCTGTGGTAGCTCAGTGGTTATAGCGTCGAACGCGTTATTCGAAGGTCGTAGGTTCGATTCCTGCTCACGGATGGTTATTTTTTCATCCACTTTTCTTTCTTCCTATTTACATTCCATTGGGTGTAATAACTTCCCCTGTAAATTCCTTGGCTTTACTGTCTGTTAAATCTCTCTAATATTGTGTGAAAACACGGAAAAACGAGCCCTAGGTATACACTTTTTTTCCTTATTTCATTAAACGAGGGTCTCGTACTGGCAGACTTGGTGTAATTAGGTTGTATACGAGGGACTAATAATTAGCTGCCCGCTCATAATAAGTTCACGTGCTACGTGACGTCAAACATGCGCAATAAAGAGTGTTTTCAAATCGTAGCTTGGCTTATAGATGGCGCTGACTGTCACTCCTACTTCTGATATGTGGGGTTTAACGTCCCAAAACCACTATATGATTATGAGAGACGCCGTAGTGGAGGGCTCTGGCAATTTAGATTACGTGGGGTTCTTTAACGTGCTCCCAATTCTGAGCACACGGGCCTACAACATTTCCGCCTCCATTGTAAATGCAGCCGCCACAGCCGGGATTCGAACCCGCGCCCTGCGGGTCAGCAGCCGAGAACCTTAGCCACTAGACCACCGCGGCGGGGCAATGTCACTCCTACTTCTAAATTCACATATAAACCTTAAATAAGTGGTCGGAGGGAAGGCCGCTGTGGTAGCTCAGTGGTTAGAGCTTCGAACGCGTTATTCGAAGGTTGTAGGTTCAATTCCTGCTCACGGCTGGTTATTTTTTTTCATCCACTTTTCTTTCTTCTTGTTTACATTCAATTGGGTCTAATAACTTCCCCTGTACATTCCTTGGCTTTACTGTCTGTTAGATCTTCTAATATTGTGTTAAGACACGGAAAAACGAGCCCGAAGGTATATACTTCTTTCCCTTATTTCATTAAACGAGGGTCTCGTACTGACAGACTTGGTGTCATTAGGTTGTATACGAGGGACTATTAATCAGCTGCCCGCTCATAATAAGTTCACGTGCTACATAACGCGAAATATGCGCATAAAAGAGTGTGTTTGCACTTGTCGCCTGGCTCATAGATGGCACTGACTGTCACTCCTACTTCTAAATTCACATATAAACCCAAAATAGGTGAATGGTGGGAAGGCCGCTGTGGTAGCTCAGTTGTTAGAGCATCGAACGCGTTATTCAAAGGTCGTAGGTTCGATTCCCGCTCACGGCTGGTTATTTTTTTATCAACTTTGCTTTCTTCTTATTTACATTCAATTGGGTCTAATAACTACCCTGTACATTCGTTGGCTTTACTTGCTGTTAGATCTCATTAATATTGTGTTAAAACACGGAAAAACGAGCCCTAGGTATACACTTCTTTCCTTTATTTCATTAAAAGAGGGTCTCGTACTGGCAGACTTGGTGTCATTAGGTTGTATACGAGGGACTGTTAATCAGCTGCCCGCTCATAATAAGTTCTTGAACTACGTGATTCCAAACATGCGCATAAAAGAGTGTTTTAACACTCGTCGCTTGGCTTATAGATAGTGCTGACTGTCACTCCTACTTCAAAATTGACATAAAAACCCAAAATAGGTGGATGGAGGGAAGGCCACTGTGGTAGCTCAGTGGATAGAGCATCGAACGCGTTATTCGAAGGTCGTAAGTTCGATTCCTGCTCACGGCTGGTTATTTTTTCATCCACTTTTCTTTCTTCCTATTTACATTCAATTGGGTGTAATAACTTCCCCTGTACATTCCTTGACTTTACTGTCTGTTAGATCTCTCTAATATTGTGTGAAAACACGGAAAAACAAGCCCTAGGTATACACGTTTTTGACTTATTTCATTAAACGAGGCTCTCGTACTGGCAGACTTGGTGTAATTAGGTTGCGAGGGACTATAAATTAGCTGCCCGCTCAAAATAAGTTCACGTGCTACGTGACGCCAAACATGCGCAATAAAGAGTGTTTTCACATCGTGGCTTGGCTTATGGATGGCGCTGACTGTCACTCCAACATCTAACTTCACATATAAACACAAAATAGGTGGATGGAGGGAAGGCTGCTGTTGTAGCTCAGTGGATAGAGCATCGAACGCGTTATTCAAAGGTCGGTGGTTCGATTCCTGCTCACGGCTGGTTATTTTTTCATCCACATTTATTTCTTCTTATTTACATTCAATTGTGTCTAATAACTTCCCCAGTACATTCCTTGGCTTTACTGTCTGTTAGATCTCATTATAATTGTAATAAAACACGGAAAAACGAGCCCATAGGTATATACTTTTTTCCCTTATTTCATTAAACGAGGGTCTCGTACTGACAGACTTGGTGTCATTAGGTTGTATACGAGAGACTATTAATCAGCTGCCCGCTCATAATAAGTTCACGTGCTACGTGACGCCAAATATGCGCATAAAAGAGTGTTTTTGCACTTGTCGCCTGGCTTATAGATAACACTGACTGTCACTCCTACTTTTAAATTCACATATAAACCCAAAATAAGTGAATGGTGGGAAGGCCGCTGTGGTAGCTCAGTGGTTAGAGCATCGAACGCGTTATTCAAAGGTTGTAAATCGATTCCTGCTCACGGCTGGTTATTTTTTTATGAACTTTCCTTTCTTCTTATTTACATTCAAATGGGTCTAATAACTACCCTGTACATTCGTTGGCTTTACTGTCTGTTAGATCTCTCTAATATTGTGTGAAAACACGGAAAAACGAGCCCAAGGTATATACTTCTTTCCCTATTTCATTAAACGAGGGTCTCGTACTGACAAACTTGGTGTCATTAGGTTGTATACGAGAGACTATTAATCAGCTGCCCGCTCATAATAAGTTCATGTGCTACGTGACGCCAAACATGCGCAATAAAGAGTGTTTTCACATCGTAGCTTGGCTTATAGATGGCGCTGACTGTCACTCCTACTTCTGATATGTGGGGTTTAACGTCCCAAAACCACTATATGATTATGAGAGACGCCGTAGTGGAGGGCTCTGGCAATTTAGATTACGTGGGGTCCTTTAACGTGCTCCCAATTCTGAGCACATGGGCCTACAACATTTCCGCCTCCATCGTAAATGCAGCCGCCGCAGCCGGGATTCGAACCCGCGCCCTGCGGGTCAGCAGCCGAGTACCTTAGCCACTAGACCACCGCGACGGGGCAATGTCACTCCTACTTCTAAATTCACATATAAACCCAAAATAAGTGGTTGGAGGGAAGGCCGCTGTGGTAGCTCAGTGGTTAGAGCTTCGAACGCGTTATTCGAAGGTTGTAGGTTCAATTCCTGCTCACGGCTGGTTATTTTTTTCATCCACTTTTCTTTCTTCTTGTTTACATTCAATTGGGTCTAATAACTTCCCCTGTACATTCCTTGGCTTTACTGTCTGTTAGATCTCTCTAATATTGTGTTAAAACACGGAAGAACGAGCCCTTAGGTAATCATTTCTTTCACTTATTTCATTAAACGAGGGTCTCGTACTGGCAGACTTGGTGTAATTAGGTTGTATACGAGGGACTAATAATAAGCTGCCCGCTCATAATAAGTTCAAGTGCTACGTGACGCCAAACATGCGCATAAAAGTGTGTTTTCAAACTCGCCGCTTGGCTTACAGATGGCGCTGACTGTCACTCCTATTTCTAAATTCACATATTAACCCAAAATAAGTGGATGGAGGGAAGGCCGCTGTGGTAGATCAGTGGTTAGAGCATCGAACGCGTTATTCAAAGGTCGGTGGTTCGATTCCTGCTCACGGCTGGTTATTTTTTCATCCACATTTATTTCTTCTTATTTACATTCAATTGGGTTTAATAACTTCCCCAGTACATTCCTTGGCTTTACTGTCTGTTAGATCTCATTAAAATTGTAATAAAACACGGAAAAACGAGCCCCAAGGTATATACTTCTTTCCCTTATTTCATTAAACGAGGGTCTCGTACTGACAGACTTGGTGTCATTAGGTTGTATACGAGGGACTATTAATCAGATGCCCGCTCATAATAAGTTCACGTGCTACATGACGCCAAATATGCGCATGAAAGAGTGTTTTTGCACTTGTCGCCTGGCTTATAGATGGCACTGACTGTCACTCCTACTTCTAAATTCACATATAAACCCAAAATAAGTGAATGGAGGGAAGGCCGCTGTGGTAGTTCAGTTGTTAGAGCATCGAACGCATTATTCGAAGGTCGTAGGTTCAATTCCTGCTCACGGCTGGTTATTTTTTCATCCACTTTTATTTTTTCGTATTTACATTCAATTGAGTCTAATAACTTCCCCTGTACAATCCTTGGCTTTACTGTCTGTTAGATCTTATTAATATTGTGTCGAAACACGAAAAAACGAGTTCTTAGGTATACACTTCTTTCCCTTATTTCATTTAACGAGAGTCTCGTACTGGCAGACTTGGTGTCATTAGGTTGTATACGAGGGTCTATTAATCAGCTGCCCGCTCATAATAGGTTCACGTGCTACGTGACGCCAAACATGCGCATAAAAGAGTGTTTTAACACTCGTCGCTTGGCTTACAGATGGCGCTGACTGTCACTCCTAATTCTAAATTCACATTAAAACCCAAATTAGGTGGATGGAGGGAAGGCCGCTGTGGTAGCTCAGTGGGTAGAGCATCGAACACGTTATTCGAAGGTCGTAGATTGGATTCCTGCGCACGGCTGGTTATTTTTTCATCCACTTTTGTTTCTTCCTAGTTACATTCAATTGGGTGTAATAACTTCCCCTGTACATTCCTTGACTTTACTGTCTGTTAGATCTCTCTAATATTGTGTGAAAACACGGAAAAACAAGCCCTAGGTATACACTTTTTTGACTTATTTCATTAAGCGAGGCTCACGTACTGGCAGACTTGGTGTAATTAGGTTGTATACGAGGGACTATTAATTAGCTGCCCGCTCATAATAAGTTCACGTGCTACGTGACGCCAAACATGCGCAATAAAGAGTGTTTTCACATCGTGGCTTGGCTTATGGATGGCGCTGACTGTCACTCCTACTTCTGATATGTGCGGTTTTACGTCCCAAAACCACTATATGATTATGAGAGACGCAGTAGTGGAGGGCTCTGGAAATTTAGACTACGTGGGGTTCTTTAACCTGCACCCAATTCTGAGCACACGGGCCTACAACACTTCCGCCTCCATCGGAAATGCAGCTGCCGCAGCCGGGATTCGAACCCGCGCCCTGCGGGTCAGCAGCCAAGTACCTTAGCCACTACACCACCGCGGCAGGGCAATGTCACTCCTACTTCTAAATTCACATATAAACCCAAAATAAGTGGTTGGAGGGAAGGCCGCTGTGGTAGCTCAGTGGTTATAGCATCGAACGCGTTATTCGAAGCTCGTAGGTTCGATTCCTGCTCACGGCTGGTTATTTTTTCATCCACTTTTCTTTCTTCCTATTTACATTCTATTGGGTGCAATAACTTCCCCTGTAAATTCCTTGGCTTTACTGTCTGTTAGATCTCTCTAATATTGTGTGAAAACACGGAAAAACGAGCCCTAGGTATACACTTTTTTCGCTTATTTCATTAAACGAGGGTCTGGTACTGGCAGACTTGGTGTAATTAGGTTGTATACGAGGGACTAATAATTAGCTGCCCGCTCATAATAAGTTCACGTGCTACGTGACGCCAAACATGCGCAATAAAGAGTGTTTTCACATCGTAGCTTGGCTTATAGATGGCGCTGACTGTCACTCCTACTTCTGATATGTGGGGTTTAATGTCCCAAAACCACTATATGATTATGAGAGACGCCGTAGTGGAGGGCTCTGGCAATTTAGATTACGTGGGGTTCTTTAACGTGCTCCCAATTCTGAGCACATGGGCCTACAACATTTCCGCCTCCATCGTAAATGCAGCCGCCGCAGCCGGGATTCGAACCCGCGCCCTGCGGGTCAGCAGCCGAGTACCTTAGCAACTAGACCACCGCGGCGGGGCAATGTCACTCCTACTTCTAAATTCACATATAAACCCAAAATAGGTGGTTGGAGGGAAGGCCGCTGTGGTAGCTCAGTGGTTAGAGCTTCGAACGCGTTATTCGAAGGTTGTAGGTTCAATTCCTGCTCACGGCTGGTTATTTTTTTCATCCACTTTTCTTTCTTCTTGTTTACATTCAATTGGGTCTAATAACTTCCCCTGTACATTCCTTGGCTTTACTGTCTGTTAGATTTTCTAATATTGTGTTAAGACACGGAAAAACGAGCCCCAAGGTATATACTTCTTTCCCTTATTTCATTAAACGAGGGTCTCGTACTGACAGACTTGGTGTCATTAGGTTGTATACGAGGGACTATTAATCAGCTGCCCGCTCATAATAAGTTCACGTGCTACATAACGCGAAATATGCGCATAAAAGAGTGTGTTTGCACTTGTCGCCTGGCTCATAGATGGCACTGACTGTCACTCCTACTTCTAAATTCACATATAAACCCAAAATAAGTGAATGGTGGGAAGGCCGCTGTGGTAGCTCAGTTGTTAGAGCATCGAACGCGTTATTCAAAGGTCGTAGGTTCGATTCCCGCTCACGGCTGGTTATTTTTTTATCAACTTTGCTTTCTTTTTATTTACATTCAATTGGGTCTAATAGCTACCCTGTACATTCGTTGGCTTTACTTGCTGTTAGATCTCATTAATATTGTGTTAAAACACGGAAAAACGAGCCCTAGGTATACACTTCTTTCCTTTATTTCATTAAAAGAGGGTCTCGTACTGGCAGACTTGGTGTCATTAGGTTGTATACGAGGGACTGTTAATCAGCTGCCCGCTCATAATAAGTTCTTGAACTACGTGATTCCAAACATGCGCATAAAAGAGTGTTTTAACACTCGTCGCTTGGCTTATAGATAGTGCTGACTGTCACTCCTACTTCAAAATTGACATAAAAACCCAAAATAGGTGGATGGAGGGAAGGCCACTGTGGTAGCTCAGTGGATAGAGCATCGAACGCGTTATTCGAAGGTCGTAAGTTCGAATCCTGCTCACGGCTGGTTATTTTTTCATCCACTTTTCTTTCTTCCTATTTACATTCAATTGGGTGTAATAACTTCCCCTGTACATTCCTTGACTTTACTGTCTGTTAGATCTCTCTAATGTTGTGTGAAAACACGGAAAAACAAGCCCTAGGTATACACGTTTTTGACTTATCTCATTAAACGAGGCTCTCGTACTGGCAGACTTGGTGTAATTATGTTGTATACGAGGGACTATAAATTAGCTGCCCGCTCATAATAAGTTCACGTGCTACGTGACGCCAAACATGCGCAATAAAGAGTGTTTTCACATCGTGGCTTGGCTTATGGATGGCGCTGACTGTCACTCCTACTTCTGATATGTGGGGCTTTACGTCCCAAAACCACTATATGATTACGAGAGACGCCGTAGTGGAGGGCTCTGGAAATTTAGACTACGTGGGGTTCTTTAACCTGCACCCAATTCTGAGCACACGGGCCTACAACACTTCCGCCTCCATCGAAAATGCAGCTGCCGCAGCCGGGATTCGAACCCGCGCCCTGCGGGTCAGCAGCCGAGTACCTTAGCCACTAGACCACCGCGGCAGGGCAATGTCACTCCTTCTTCTAAATTCACATATAAACCCAAAATAAGTGGTTGGAGGGAAGGCCACTGTGGTAGCTAAGTGGTTAGAGCTTCGAACGCGTTATTCGAAGGTTGTAGGTTCGATTCCAGCTCACGGCTGGTTATTTTTTGCATCCACTTTTCTTTCTTCTTGTTTACATTCAAATGGGTTTAATAACTTCCCTGTACATTCCTTGACTTTACTGTCTGTTAGATCTCTCTAATATTGTGTTAAAACACGGAAGAACGAGCCCTTAGGTATACACTTCTTTCCCTTATTTCATTTAACGAGAGTCTCGTACTGGCAGACTTGGTGTCATTAGGTTGTATACGAGGGTCTATTATTCAGCTGCCCGCTCATAATAAGTTCACGTGCTACGTGACGCCAAATATGCGCATAAAAGAGTGTTTTAACACTCGTTGCTTGGCTTATAGATGGCGCTGACTGTCATTCCTAATTCTAAATTCACATATAAACCCAAAATAGGTGGATGGAGGGAAGGCCGCTGTGGTAGCTCAGTGGGTAGAGCATCGAACGCGTTATTCGAAGGTCGTAGGTTATATTCCTGCTCACGGCTGGTTATTTTTTCATGCACTTTTCTTTCTTCCTATTTACATTCAATTGGGTCTAATAACTTCTACAGTACATTCCTTGGCTTTACTGTCTGTTAGATCTCATTATAATTGTATTAAAACACGGAAAAACGAGCCCATAGGTATACACTTCTTTCCCTTATTTCAATAAACGAGGGTCTCGTACTGACAGACTTGGTGTCATTAGGTTGTATACGAGGGTCTATTAATCAGCTGCCCGCTCATAATAAGTTCACGTGCTACGTGACGCCAAACATGCGCATAAAAGAGTGTTTTAACACTCGTCGCTTGGCTTATACATTGCGCTGACTGTCACTCCAACATCTAACTTCACATATAAACACAAAATAGGTGGATGGAGGGAAGGCTGCTGTTGTAGCTCAGTGGATAGAGCATCGAACGCGTTATTCAAAGGTCGGTGGTTCGATTCCTGCTCACGGCTGGTTATTTTTTCATCCACATTTATTTCTTCTTATTTACATTCAATTGTGTCTAATAACTTCCCCAGTACATTCCTTGGCTTTACTGTCTGTTAGATCTCATTATAATTGTAATAAAACACGGAAAAACGAGCCCATAGGTATATACTTCTTTCCCTTATTTCATTAAACGAGGGTCTCGTACTGACAGACTTGGTGTCATTAGGTTGTATACGAGGGACTATTAATCAGCTGCCCGCTCATAATAAGTTCACGTGCTACGTGACGCCAAATATGCGCATAAAAGAGTGTTTTTGCACTTGTCGCCTGGCTTATAGATAACACTGACTGTCACTCCTACTTTTAAATTCACATATAAACCCAAAATAAGTGAATTGTTGGAAGGCCGCTGTGGTAGCTCAGTGGTTAGAGCATCGAACGCGTTATTCAAAGGTTGTAAATCGATTCCTGCTCACGGCTGGTTATTTTTTTATGAACTTTCCTTTCTTCTTATTTACATTTAAATGGGTCTAATAACTACCCTGTACATTCGTTGGCTTTACTGTCTGTTAGATCTCTCTAATATTGTGTGAAAACACGGAAAAACGAGCCCTAGGTATATACTTCTTTCCCTATTTCATTAAACGAGGGTCTCGTACTGACAAACTTGGTGTCATTAGGTTGTATACGAGAGACTATTAATCAGCTGCCCGCTCATAATAAGTTCATGTGCTACGTGACGCCAAACATGCGCAATAAAGAGTGTTTTCACATCGTAGCTTGGCTTATAGATGGCGCTGACTGTCACTCCTACTTCTGATATGTGGGGTTTAACGTCCCAAAACCACTATATGATTATGAGAGACGCCGTAGTGGAGGGCTCTGGCAATTTAGATTACGTGGGGTTCTTTAACGTGCTCCCAATTCTGAGCACATGGGCCTACAACATTTCCGCCTCCATCGTAAATGCAGCCGCCGCAGCCGGAATTCGAACCCGCGCCCTGCGGGTCAGCAGCCGAGTACCTTAGCCACTAGACCACCGCGACGGGGCAATGTCACTCCTACTTCTAAATTCACATATAAATCCAAAATAAGTGGTTGGAGGGAAGGCCGCTGTGGTAGCTCAGTGGTTAGAGCTTCGAACGCGTTATTCGAAGGTTGTAGGTTCAATTCCTGCACACGGCTGGTTATTTTTTTCATCCACTTTTCTTTCTTCGTATTTACATTCAATTGGGTCTAATAACTTCCCCTGTACATTCCTTGGCTTTACTGTCTGTTAGATATTCTAATATTGTGTTAAAACACGGAAGAACGAGCCCTTAGGTAATCACTTCTTTCCCTTATTTCATTAAACGAGGGTCTCGTACGGGTAGACTTGGTGTAGTTAGGTTGTATACGAGGGACTATTAATAAGCTGCCCGCTCATAATAAGTTCACGTGCTACGTGACGCCAAACATGCGCATAAAAGTGTGTTTTCAAACTCGCCGCTTGGCTTACAGATGGCGCTGACTGTCACTTCTATTTCTAAATTCACATATTAACCCAAAATAAGTGGATGGAGGGAAGGCCGCTGTGGTATATCAGTGGTTAGAGCATCGAACGCGTTATTCAAAGGTCGGTGGTTCGATTCCTGCTCACGGCTGGTTATTTTTTCATCCACAATTATTTCTTCTTATTTACATTCACTTGGGTCTAATAACTTCCCCAGTACATTCCTTGGCTTTACTGTTTGTTAGATCTCATTATAATTGTAATAAAACACGGAAAAACGAGCCCCAAGGTATATACTTCTTTCCCTTATTTCATTAAACGAGGGTCTCGTACTGACAGACTTGGTGTCAATAGGTTGTATACGAGGGACTGTTAATCAGCTGCCCGCTCATAATAAGTTCTTGAACTACGTGATTCCAAACATGCGCATAAAGGAGTGTTTTAACACTCGTCGCTTGGCTTATAGATAGTGCTGACTGTCACTCCTACTTCTAAATTCACATATAAACCCAAAATAAGTGAATGGTGGGAAGGCCGCTGTGGTAGCTCAGTTGTTAGAGCATCGAACGCGTTATTCAAAGGTCGTAGGTTCGATTCCCGCTCACGGCTGGTTATTTTTTATCAACTTTCCTTTCTTCTTATTTACATTCAATTGGGTCTAATAACTACCCTGTACATTCGTTGGCTTTACTTGCTGTTAGATCTCATTAATATTGTGTTAAAACACGGAAAAACGAGCCCTAGGTATACACTTCTCTCCTTTATTTCATTAAAAGAGGGTCTCGTACTGGCAGACTTGGTGTCAATAGGTTGTATACGAGGGACTGTTAATCAGCTGCCCGCTCATAATAAGTTCTTGAACTACGTGATTCCAAACATGCGCATAAAGGAGTGTTTTAACACTCGTCGCTTGGCTTATAGATAGTGCTGACTGTCACTCCTACTTCAAAATTCGCATAAAAACCCAAAATAGGTGGATGGAGGGAAGGCCACTGTGGTAGCTCAGTGGATAGAGCAACGAACGCGTTATTCGAAGGTCGTAAGTTCGATTCCTGCTCACGGCTGGTTATTTTTTCATCCACTTTTCTTTCTTCCTATTTACATTCAATTGGGTGTAATAACTTCCCCTGTACATTCTTTAACTTTGCTGTCTGTTAGATCTCTCTAATATTGTGTGAAAACACGGAAAAACGAGCCCTAGGTATACACTTTTTTGACTTATTTCATTAAACGAGGGGCTCGTACTGGCAGACTTGGTGTAATTAGGTTGTATACGAGGGACTATTAATTAGCTGCCCGCTCATAATAAGTTCACGTGCTACGTGACGCCAAACATGCGCAATAAAGAGTGTTTTCACATCGTGGCTTGGCTTATGGATGGCGCTGACTGTCACTCCTACTTCTGATATGTGGGGTTTAACGTCCCAAAACCACTATATGATTATGAGAGACGCCGTAGTGGAGGGCTCTGGAAATTTAGACTTCGTGGGGTTCTTTAACCTGCACCCAATTCTGAGCACACGGGCCTACAACACTTCCGCCTCCATCGAAAATGCAGCTGCCGCAGCCGGGATTCGAACCCGCGCCCTGCGGGTCAGCAGCCGAGTACCTTAGCCACTAGACCACCGCGGCAGGGCAATGTCACTCCTTCTTCTAAATTCACATATAAACCCAAAATAAGTGGTTGGAGGGAAGGCCACTGTGGTAGCTAAGTGGTTAGAGCTTCGAACGCGTTATTCGAAGGTTGTAGGTTCGATTCCAGCTCACGGCTGGTTATTTTTTGCATCCACTTTTCTTTCTTCTTGTTTACATTCAAATGGGTTTAATAACTTCCCTGTACATTCCTTGACTTTACTGTCTGTTAGATCTCTCTAATATTGTGTTAAAACACGGAAGAACGAGCCCTTAGGTATACACTTCTTTCCCTTATTTCATTTAACGAGAGTCTCGTACTGGCAGACTTGGTGTCATTAGGTTGTATACGAGGGTCTATTATTCAGCTGCCCGCTCATAATAAGTTCACGTGCTACGTGACGCCAAATATGCGCATAAAAGAGTGTTTTAACAATCGTTGCTTGGCTTATAGATGGCGCTGACTGTCATTCCTAATTCTAAATTCACATATAAACCCAAAATAGGTGGATGGAGGGAAGGCCGCTGTGGTAGCTCAGTGGGTAGAGCATCGAACGCGTTATTCGAAGGTCGTAGGTTATATTCCTGCTCACGGCTGGTTATTTTTTCATGCACTTTTCTTTCTTCCTATTTACATTCAATTGGGTCTAATAACTTCTACAGTACATTCCTTGGCTTTACTGTCTGTTAGATCTCATTATAATTGTATTAAAACACGGAAAAACGAGCCCATAGGTATACACTTCTTTCCCTTATTTCAATAAACGAGGGTCTCGTACTGACAGACTTGGTGTCATTAGGTTGTATACGAGGGTCTATTAATCAGCTGCCCGCTCATAATAAGTTCACGTGCTACGTGACGCCAAACATGCGCATAAAAGAGTGTTTTAACACTCGTCGCTTGGCTTATACATTGCGCTGACTGTCACTCCAACATCTAACTTCACATATAAACACAAAATAGGTGGATGGAGGGAAGGCTGCTGTTGTAGCTCAGTGGATAGAGCATCGAACGCGTTATTCAAAGGTCGGTGGTTCGATTCCTGCTCACGGCTGGTTATTTTTTCATCCACATTTATTTCTTCTTATTTACATTCAATTGTGTCTAATAACTTCCCCAGTACATTCCTTGGCTTTACTGTCTGTTAGATCTCATTATAATTGTAATAAAACACGGAAAAACGAGCCCATAGGTATATACTTCTTTCCCTTATTTCATTAAACGAGGGTCTCGTACTGACAGACTTGGTGTCATTAGGTTGTATACGAGGGACTATTAATCAGCTGCCCGCTCATAATAAGTTCACGTGCTACGTGACGCCAAATATGCGCATAAAAGAGTGTTTTTGCACTTGTCGCCTGGCTTATAGATAACACTGACTGTCACTCCTACTTTTAAATTCACATATAAACCCAAAATAAGTGAATTGTTGGAAGGCCGCTGTGGTAGCTCAGTGGTTAGAGCATCGAACGCGTTATTCAAAGGTTGTAAATCGATTCCTGCTCACGGCTGGTTATTTTTTTATGAACTTTCCTTTCTTCTTATTTACATTTAAATGGGTCTAATAACTACCCTGTACATTCGTTGGCTTTACTGTCTGTTAGATCTCTCTAATATTGTGTGAAAACACGGAAAAACGAGCCCTAGGTATATACTTCTTTCCCTATTTCATTAAACGAGGGTCTCGTACTGACAAACTTGGTGTCATTAGGTTGTATACGAGAGACTATTAATCAGCTGCCCGCTCATAATAAGTTCATGTGCTACGTGACGCCAAACATGCGCAATAAAGAGTGTTTTCACATCGTAGCTTGGCTTATAGATGGCGCTGACTGTCACTCCTACTTCTGATATGTGGGGTTTAACGTCCCAAAACCACTATATGATTATGAGAGACGCCGTAGTGGAGGGCTCTGGCAATTTAGATTACGTGGGGTTCTTTAACGTGCTCCCAATTCTGAGCACATGGGCCTACAACATTTCCGCCTCCATCGTAAATGCAGCCGCCGCAGCCGGAATTCGAACCCGCGCCCTGCGGGTCAGCAGCCGAGTACCTTAGCCACTAGACCACCGCGACGGGGCAATGTCACTCCTACTTCTAAATTCACATATAAATCCAAAATAAGTGGTTGGAGGGAAGGCCGCTGTGGTAGCTCAGTGGTTAGAGCTTCGAACGCGTTATTCGAAGGTTGTAGGTTCAATTCCTGCACACGGCTGGTTATTTTTTTCATCCACTTTTCTTTCTTCGTATTTACATTCAATTGGGTCTAATAACTTCCCCTGTACATTCCTTGGCTTCACTGTCTGTTAGATATTCTAATATTGTGTTAAAACACGGAAGAACGAGCCCTTAGGTAATCACTTCTTTCCCTTATTTCATTAAACGAGGGTCTCGTACGGGTAGACTTGGTGTAGTTAGGTTGTATACGAGGGACTATTAATAAGCTGCCCGCTCATAATAAGTTCACGTGCTACGTGACGCCAAACATGCGCATAAAAGTGTGTTTTCAAACTCGCCGCTTGGCTTACAGATGGCGCTGACTGTCACTTCTATTTCTAAATTCACATATTAACCCAAAATAAGTGGATGGAGGGAAGGCCGCTGTGGTATATCAGTGGTTAGAGCATCGAACGCGTTATTCAAAGGTCGGTGGTTCGATTCCTGCTCACGGCTGGTTATTTTTTCATCCACAATTATTTCTTCTTATTTACATTCACTTGGGTCTAATAACTTCCCCAGTACATTCCTTGGCTTTACTGTTTGTTAGATCTCATTATAATTGTAATAAAACACGGAAAAACGAGCCCCAAGGTATATACTTCTTTCCCTTATTTCATTAAACGAGGGTCTCGTACTGACAGACTTGGTGTCAATAGGTTGTATACGAGGGACTGTTAATCAGCTGCCCGCTCATAATAAGTTCTTGAACTACGTGATTCCAAACATGCGCATAAAGGAGTGTTTTAACACTCGTCGCTTGGCTTATAGATAGTGCTGACTGTCACTCCTACTTCTAAATTCACATATAAACCCAAAATAAGTGAATGGTGGGAAGGCCGCTGTGGTAGCTCAGTTGTTAGAGCATCGAACGCGTTATTCAAAGGTCGTAGGTTCGATTCCCGCTCACGGCTGGTTATTTTTTTATCAACTTTCCTTTCTTCTTATTTACATTCAATTGGGTCTAATAACTACCCTGTACATTCGTTGGCTTTACTTGCTGTTAGATCTCATTAATATTGTGTTAAAACACGGAAAAACGAGCCCTAGGTATACACTTCTCTCCTTTATTTCATTAAAAGAGGGTCTCGTACTGGCAGACTTGGTGTCAATAGGTTGTATACGAGGGACTGTTAATCAGCTGCCCGCTCATAATAAGTTCTTGAACTACGTGATTCCAAACATGCGCATAAAGGAGTGTTTTAACACTCGTCGCTTGGCTTATAGATAGTGCTGACTGTCACTCCTACTTCAAAATTCGCATAAAAACCCAAAATAGGTGGATGGAGGGAAGACCACTGTGGTAGCTCAGTGGATAGAGCAACGAACGCGTTATTCGAAGGTCGTAAGTTCGATTCCTGCTCACGGCTGGTTATTTTTTCATCCACTTTTCTTTCTTCCTATTTACATTCAATTGGGTGTAATAACTTCCCCTGTACATTCTTTAACTTTGCTGTCTGTTAGATCTCTCTAATATTGTGTGAAAACACGGAAAAACGAGCCCTAGGTATACACTTTTTTGACTTATTTCATTAAACGAGGGGCTCGTACTGGCAGACTTGGTGTAATTAGGTTGTATACGAGGGACTATTAATTAGCTGCCCGCTCATAATAAGTTCACGTGCTACGTGACGCCAAACATGCGCAATAAAGAGTGTTTTCACATCGTGGCTTGGCTTATGGATGGCGCTGACTGTCACTCCTACTTCTGATATGTGGGGTTTAACGTCCCAAAACCACTATATGATTATGAGAGACGCCGTAGTGGAGGGCTCTGGAAATTTAGACTTCGTGGGGTTCTTTAACCTGCACCCAATTCTGAGCACACGGGCCTACAACACTTCCGCCTCCATCGGAAATGCAGCCGCCGCAGCCGGGATTCGAACCCGCGCCCTGCGGGTCAGCAGCCGAGTACCTTAGCCACTAGACCACCGCGGCAGGGCAATGTCACTCCTACTTCTAAATTCACATACAAACCCAAAATAAGTGGTTGGAGGGAAGGCCACTGTGGTAGCTCAGTGGTTAGAGCTTCGGACGCGTTATTCGAAGGTTGTAGGTTCGATTCCTGCTCACGGCTGGTTATTTTTTCATCCACATTTATTTCTTCTTATTTACATTCAATTGGGTCGAATAACTTCCCCAGTACATTCCTTGGCTTTACTGTCTGTTAGATCTCATTATAATTGTAATAAAACACGAAAAAACGAGCCCATAGGTATACACTTCTTTCCCTTATTTCATTAAACGAGGGTCTCGTACTGACAGACTTGGTGTCATTAGGTTGTATACGAGGGACTATTAATCAGCTGCCCACTCATAATAAGTTCACGTGCTACGTGACGCCAAATATGCGCATAAAAGAGTGTTTTAACACTCGTCGCTTGGCTTATAGATAGTGCTGACTGTCACTCCTACTTCTAAAATCACATATAAACCCAAAATAGGTGGATGGAGGGAAGGCCACTGTGGTAGCTCAGTGGATTGAGCGTCGAACGCGTTATTCAAAGGTCGTAGGTTCGATTTCTGCTCACGGCTGGTTATTTTTTCATCCACTTTTCTTTCTTCCTATTTACATTCAATTGGGTGTAATAACTTCCCCTGTACACTCTTTGACTTTACTGTCTGTTAGATCTCTCTAATATTGTGTGAAAACACGGAAAAACGAGCCCTAGGTATACACTTTTTTGACTTATTTCATTAAACGAGGGGCTCGTACTGGCAGACTTGCTGTAATTAGGTTGTATACGAGGGACTATTAATTAGCTGCCCGCTCATAATAAGTTCACGTGCTACGTGACGCCAAACATGCGCAATAAAGAGTGTTTTCACATCGTGGCTTGGCTTATGGATGGCACTGACTGTCACTCCTACTTCTGATATGTGGGGTTTAACGTCCCAAAACCACTATATGATTATGAGAGACGCCGTAGTGGAGGGCTCTGGAAATTTAGACTTCGTGGGGTTCTTTAACCTGCACCCAATTCTGAGCACACGGGCCTACAACACTTCCGCCTCTATCGGAAATGCAGCCGCTGCAGCCGCCGCAGTACCTTAGCCACTAGACCACCCCGGCAGGGCAATGTCACTCCTACTTCTAAATTCACATACAAACCCAAAATAAGTGGTTGGAGGGAAGGCCACTGTGGTAGCTCAGTGGTTAGAGCTTCGGACGCGTTATTCGAAGGTTGTAGGTTGGATTCCTGCTCACGGCTGGTTATTTTTTGCATCTACTTTTCTTTCTTCTTGTTTACATTCAATTGGGTCTAATAACTTCTCTGTACATTCCTTGACTTTACTGTCTGTTAGATCTCTCTAATATTGTGTTAAAACACTGAAGAACGAGCCCTTAGGTATACACTTCTTTCCCTTATTTCATTTAACGAGAGTCTGGTACTGGCAGACTTGGTGTCATTAGGTTGTATACGAGGGACGATTAATCAGCTGCCCGCTCATAATAAGTTCACGTGCTACGTGACACCAAGTATGCGCATAAAAGAGTGTTTTCGCACTCGTCACCTGGCTTATAGATGGCACTGACTGTCACTCCTACTTCTAAATTCACATATAAACCCAAAATAGGTGGATGGAGGGAAGGCCGCTGCGGTAGCTCAGTGGTTAAAGCATCGAACGCGTTATTCGAAGGTCGTAGGTTCGATTCCTGCTCACGGCTGGTTATTTTTTCATCCACTTTTCTTTCTTTCTTTTTACATTCAATTGGGTGTAATAACTTCCCCTGTAAATTCCTTGGCTTTACTGTCTGGTAGATCTCTCTAATATTGTGTGAAAACACGGAAAAACGAGCCCTAGGTATACACTTTTTTCCCTTATTTCATTAAACGAGGGTCTCGTACTGGCAGACATGGCGTAATTAGGTTGTATACGAGGGACTAATAATTAGCTGCCCGCTCATAATAAGTTTATGTGCTACGTGACGCCAAACATGCGCAATAAAGAGTGTTTTCACATCGTAGCTAGGCTTATAGATGGCGCTGACTGTCACTCCTACTTCTGATATGTGGGGTTAACGTCCCAAAACCACTATATGATTATGAGAGACGCCGTAGTTGAGGGCTCTGGCAATTTAGATTACGTGAGGTTCTTTAACGTGCTCCCAATTCTGAGCACACGGGCCTACAACATTTCCGCTTCCATCGTAAATGCAGCCGCCGCAGCCGGGATTCGAACCCGCGCCCTGCGGGTCAGCAGCCGAGTACCTTAGCCACTAGACCACCGCGGCAGGGCACTGTCACTCCTACTTCTAAATTCACATATAAACCGAAAATAAGTGGTTGGAGGGAAGGCCGCTGTGGTAGCTCAGTGGTTAGAGCTTCGAACGCGTTATTCGAAGGTTGTAGGTTGAATTCCTGCTCACGGTTGGTTATTTTTTCATCCACTTTTCTTTCTTCTTGTTTACATTCAATTGGGTCAAATAACTTCCCCTGTACATTCCTTGGCTTTACTGTCTGTTAGATCTCTTTAATATAGTGTTAAAACACGGAAGAACGAGCCCTTAGGTAATCACTTCTTTCCCTTATTTCATTAAACGAGGGTCTCGTACTGGCAGACTTGGTGTAATTAGGTTGTATACGAGGGACTATTAATAAGCTGCCCGCTCATAATAAGTTCACGTGCTACGTGACGCCAAACTTGCGCATAAAAGTGTGTTTTCAAACTCGCCGCTTGGCTTACAGATGGCGCTGACTGTCACTCCTATTTCTAAATTCACATATTAACCCAAAATAAGTGGATGGAGGGAAGGCCGCTGTGGTAGATCAGTGGTTAGAGCATCGAACGCGTTATTCAAAGGTCGGTGGTTCGATTCCTGCTCACGGCTGGTTATTTTTCATCCACATTTATTTCTTCTTATTTACATTCAATTGGGTCTAATAACTTCCCAAGTACATTCCTTGGCTTTACTGTCTGTTAGATCTCATTATAATTGTAATAAAACACGGAAAAACGAGCCCATAGGTATATACTTCTTTCCCTTATTTCATTAAACGAGGGTCTCGTACTGACAGACTTGGTGTCATTAGGTTGTATACAAGGAACTATTATTCAGCTGCCCGCTCACAAAAAGTTCACGTATTATGTGACGCCAAACATGCGCATAAAAGAGTGTTTTCACACTCGTTGCTTGGCTTATAGATGGCGCTGACTGTCACTCCTACATTCAAATTCACATATAAACCCAAAATAATTCGATGGAGGGAAGGCCGCTGTGGTAGTTCAGTTGTTAGAGCATCGAACGCATTATTCGAAGGTCGTAGGTTCAATTCCTGCTCACGGCTGGTTATTTTTTCATCCACTTTTATTTTTTCGTATTTACATTCAATTGAGTCTAATAACTTCCCCTGTACAATCCTTGGCTTTACTGTCTGTTATATCTTATTAATATTGTGTTGAAACACGAAAAAACGAGCCCTTAGGTATACACTTCTTTCCCTTATTTCATTTAACGAGAGTCTCGTACTGGCAGACTTGCTGTCATTAGGTTGTATACGAGGGTCTATTAATCAGCTGCCCGCTCATAATAGGTTCACGTGCTACGTGACGCCAAACATGCGCATAAAAGAGTGTTTTAACACTCGTCGCTTTGCCTATAGATGGCGCTGACTGTCACTGCTAATTCTAAATTCACATTAAAACCCAAATTAGGTGGATGGAGGGAAGGCCGCTGTGGTAGCTCAGTGGGTAGAGCATCGAAAACGTTATTCGAAGGTCGTAGATTGGATTCCTGCGCACGGCTGGTTATTTTTTCATCCACTTTTGTTTCTTCCTATTTACATTCAATTGGGTCTAATAACTTCCCCTGTACATTCCTTGGCTTTACTGTCTGTTAGATCTCATTATTATTGTGTTAAAACACGGAAAAACGAGCCCTTAGGTATACACTTCTTTCCTTTATTTCATTAAACGAGGGTCTCGTACTGGCAGACTTGGTGTCATTAGGTTGTATACGAGGGACTGTTAATCAGCTGCCCGTTCATAATAAGTTCACGTGCTACGTGACGCCAAACATGCGCATAAAAGAGTGTTTGAACACTCGTCGCTTGGCTTATACATAGCGCTGACTGTCACTCCTACTTCTAAATTCACATATAAACACAAAATAGGTGGATGGAGGGAAGGCCGCTGTGGTAGCTCAGTGGTTATAGCGTCGAACGCGTTATTCGAAGGTCGTAGGTTCGATTCCTGCTCACGTCTGGTTATTTTTTCATCCACTTTTCTTTCTTCCTATTTACATTCCATTGGGTGTAATAACTTCCCCTGTAAATTCCTTGGCTTTACTGTCTGTTAAATCTCTCTAATATTGTGTGAAAACACGGAAAAACGAGCCCTAGGTATACACTTTTTTCCCTTATTTCATTAAACGAGGGTCTCGTACTGGCAGACTTGGTGTAATTAGGTTGTATACGAGGGACTAATAATTAGCTGCCCGCTCATAATAAGTTCACGTGCTACGTGACGTCAAACATGCGCAATAAAGAGTGTTTTCAAATCGTAGCTTGGCTTATAGATGGCGCTGACTGTCACTCCTACTTCTGATCATCATCATCATCATCATCATCATCAGCCTGACTACGTCCACTGCAGGACAAAGGCCTCTCCCATGTTCCGCCAGTTAACCCGGTCCTGTGCTTGCTGCTGCCAATTTATACCCGCAAACTTCTTAATCTCATCTGCCCACCTAACCTTCTGTCTCCCCCTAACCCGCTTCCCTTCTCTGGGAATCCAGTCAGTTACCCTTAATGACCAGCGGTTATCCTGTCTACGCGCTACATGCCCTGCCCATGTCCATTTCTTCTTCTTGATTTCAGCTATGATATCCTTAACCCCCGTTTGTTTCCTAATCCACTCTGCTCTCTTCTTGTCTCTTAAGGTTACACCTACCATTTTTCTTTCCATTGCTCGCTGCGTCGTCCTCAATTTAAGCTGAACCCTCTTTGTAAGTCTCCAGGTTTCTGCTCCGTAGCTAAGTACCGGCAAGATACAGCTGTTATATACCTTCCTCTTGAGGGATAACGCCAAACTACCTGTCATAATTTGAGAGTGCTTGCCAAATGTGCTCCACCCCATTCTTATTCTTCTAGTTACTTCAGTCTCGTGGTTCGGCTCTGCGGTTATTACCTGCCCTAAGTAGACATAGTCTTTTACAACTTCAAGTGCACTATTACCTATCTCGAAGCGCTGCTCCTTGCCGAGGTTGTTGTACATTACTTTCGTTTTCTGCAGATTAATTTTAAGACCCACCTTTCTGCTCTCCTTGTCTAGCTCCGTAATCATGAGTTGCAATTCGTCCCCCGAGTTACTCAGCAATGCAATGTCATCGGCGAAGCGCAGGTTACTAAGGTATTCTCCATTGACTCTTATCCCTAACTGTTCCCATTCTAGGCTTCTGAAAACCTCCTGTAAGCACGCGGTAAATAGCATTGGGGAAATTGTGTCCCCCTGCCTTACACCCTTCTTGATTGGTATTCTGTTGCTTTCTTTATGAAGCACTATGGTAGCAGTTGATCCCCTGTAGATTTCTTCCAGAATGTTTATATATACTTCATCTACGCCCTGATTCCGCAGTGTTTGCATGACGGCTGATATTTCTACTGAATCAAACGCTTTCTCGTAATCTATGAAGGCTATGTATAGGGGTTGGTTATGCTCTGAGCATTTCTCTATTACCTGATTGATAGTATGAATGTGGTCAATTGTTGAGTAGCCTGTTCGAAATCCTGCTTGTTCCTTTGGTTGATTGAATTCTAATGTTTTCTTTACTCTGTTAGCAATTACCTTTGTAAATAGCTTGTATACTACAGAGAGCAAGTTGATCGGCCTGTAATTCTTCAAGTCCTTGTCATCTCCTTTCTTATGTATTAAGATGATGTTAGCGTTCTTCCAAGACTCTGGTACTCTTCCCGTCAGGAGACACCTCGTAAACAGGGTGGCTAGTTTTTCTAACACAATCTGTCCTCCATCCTTCAGCAGATCTGATGTTACCTGATCCTCACCAGCAGCTTTGCCCCTTTGCATGCTCTCCAAAGCTTTCCTGACTTCTTCTATCATTACTGGTGGGGTGTAATCTGGGTTACTGCTAGTTCTTATAGTATTAAGGCCGTGGTTGTCACGGCTACTGTACAGATCTCTGTAAAACTCCTCTGCTATTTTAACTATCCTATCCATATTGGTAGTTATTTTGCCTTCTTTGTCCCTTAGTGCATACATCTGACTTTTGCCTATCCCAAGTTTCCTCTTCAATGCTTTGACACTTCCTCCGTTTTTCAGAGCGTGTTCAATTCTCTCCATGTTATACCTTCTTACATCGCATACCTTACGTTTATTAATCAACTTCGAAAGCTCTGCCAGTTCTATTTTGTCTGTTGTACTTGACACTTTCATGATTTGACGCTTCTTAATTAGGTTCTTCGTTTCCTGGGAAAGCTTGCCAGTGTCTTGTCTAACTACCCTGCCTCCAACTTCCACTGCACACTCCGTAATGATACTCGTTAGATTATCATTCATTGTATCTACGCTAAGGTTCGTTTCCTCACTAAGAGCCGAGTACCTGTTCTGCAGCGACACTCTGAATTCCTGTACTTTCCCTCTCAGTGCTAGCTGATTGATTGGCTTCTTGCGTATCAGTTTCTGTCGTTCCTTCTTCAAGTCTAGGCGAATTCGAGACCGTACTATTCTATGGTCACTGCATCGTACCTTGCCAATCACTTCCACATCCTGCACGATTCCAGGTTGTGCACTCATTATAAAGTCTATTTCGTTCTTATTTTCGCCATTAGGGCTCCTCCATGTCCACTTGCGGTTTTCTCGTTTTCGGTAGAAGGTATTCAAAATCCGTAAATTATTGCGTTCTGCGAATTCTACTAGTAGCTCTCCTCTGGCGTTTCTAGTACCGATGCCATAATCTCCTACTGCCTGGTCTCCAGCCTGCTTCTTCCCTACCTTTGCATTAAAGTCGCCCATCACTATAGTATACTGTGTTTTTACCTTACTCATTGCCGATTCCACGTCTTCATAGAAGCTTTCAACTGAAGCGTCATCATGGCTGGATGTAGGCGCGTAAGCCTGTACTACCTTCATCTTGTATCTTTTATTCAGTTTAATTACGATACCTACCACCCTTTCATTAATGCTATAGTATTCCTCTATGTTGCCAGCTATGTTTCTGTGAATTAGGAACCCCACTCCCAGTTCTCTTCTGTCTGCCAAGCCCCTGTAGCAAAGGACGTGCCCATTCTGTAGCACCGTATAAGCCTCATCTGTCCTCCTAACCTCACTGAGCCCTATTATATCCCATTTAACACCCTCTAGCTCCTCGAATAGTACAGCTAGACTTCCCTCACTAGATAAGGTTCTAGCATTAAACGTTGCCAAGTTCAGGTTCCAATGGCGGCCTGTCCGGATCCAGAGATTCTTAGCACCCTCTGCTGCGTTGCAGATCTCACCGCCGCCATGGTCAGTTGCTTCGCAGCTGCTGGGGACTGAGGGCTGTGAGTTATTTGACGTAAGCATGTGGGAGGTAGTGGCCAGATACTGCACCAGGGTGGCCAATCCTTCTCTGGTGAGGGAGTGCGTTCTCGGCGGTGTTTGCTGGTGAGGCCGCACCCCAGGCCTCTTAATGCAGTTCCATCAACGCGGATTTTTTTTTTAATCCGGTTGGGAACTGCGCGGTACCGGGATTTGAACCACGGACCTCTTGCATGCGAGGCGGATGCTCTAACCACTACGCCATCGCCGCAACTCCTACTTCTGATATGTGGGGTTTAACGTCCCAAAACCACTATATGATTATGAGAGACGCCGTAGTGGAGGGCTCTGGCAATTTAGATTACGTGGGGTTCTTTAACGTGCTCCCAATTCTGAGCACACGGGCCTACAACATTTCCGCCTCCATCGTAAATGCAGCCGCCGCAGCTGGGATTCGAACCCGCGCCCTGCGGGTCAGCAGCCAAGAACCTTAGCCACTAGACCACCGCGGCGGGGCAATGTCACTCCTACTTCTAAATTCACATATAAACCCAAAATAAGTGGTTGGAGGGAAGGCCGCTGTGGTAGCTCAGTGGTTAGAGCTTCGAACGCGTTATTCGAAGGTTGTAGGTTCAATTCCTGCTCACGACTGGTTATTTTTTTCATCCACTTTTCTTTCTTCTTGTTTACATTCAATTGGGTCTAATAACTTCCCCTGTACATTCCTTGGCTTTACTGTCTGTTAGATCTCTCTAATATTGTGTTAAAACACGGAAGAACGAGCCCTTAGGTAATCACTTCTTTCCCTTATTTCATTAAACGAGGGTCTCGTACTGGCAGACTTGGCGTAATTAAGTTGTATACGAGGGACTATTAATTAGCTGCCCGCTCATAATAAGTTCATGTGCTACGTGACGCCAAACATGCGCAATAAAGAGTGTTTTCACATCGTAGCTTGGCTTATAGATGGCGCTGACTGTCACTCCTACTTCTGATATGTGGGGTTTAACGTCCCAAAACCACTATATGATTATGAGAGACGCTGTACTGGAGGGCTCTGGAAATTTAGACTTTGTGGGGTTCTTTAACGTGCACCCAATTCTGAGCACACGGGCCTAAAACATTTCCGGCTCCATCGGAAATGCAGCCGCCGCAGCCGGGATTCAAACCCACGCCCAACGGGTCAGGTGCCGAGTACCTTAGCGACTAGACCACCGCGGCGGGGCAATGTCACTCCTACTTCTAAATTCACATATAAACCCAAAATAGGTGGTTGGAGGGAAGGCCGCTGTGGTAGCTCAGTGGTTAGAGCTTCGAACGCGTTATTCGAAGGTCGTGGGTTCGATTCCTGCTGACGGCTGGTTATTTTTTCATCCACTTTTCTTTCTTCCTGTTTACATTCAATTGGGTCTAATAACTTCCCCTGTACATTCCTTGGGTTTACTGTCTGTTAGATCTCTGTAATATTGTGTTAAAACACGGAAGAACGAGCCCTTAGGTAAACACATCTTTCCCTTATTTTATTAAACGAGGGTCTCGTAATGGCAGACTTGGTGTAATTAGGTTGTATACGAAGGACTATTAATCAGCTGCCCGCTCACAATAAGTTCACGTATTACGTGACGCCAAACATGCGCAATAAAGAGTGTTTTCACATCGTAGCTTGGCTCATAGATGGCGCTGACTGTCACTCCTACTTCTGATATGTGGGGTTAACGTCCCAAAACCACTATATGATTATGAGAGACGCTGTACTGGAGGGCTCTGGAAATTTAGACTTTGTGGGGTTCTTTAACGTGCACCCAATTCTGAGGACACGGGCCTAAAACATTTCCGGCTCCATCGGAAATGCAGCCGCCGCAGCCGGGATTCAAACCCACGCCCAACGGGTCAGCAGCCGAGTACCTTAGCGACTAGACCACCGCGGCGGGGCAATGTCACTCCTACTTCTAAATTCACATATAAACCCAAAATAGGTGGTTGGAGGGAAGGCCGCTGTGGTAGCTCAGTGGTTAGAGCTTCGAACGCGTTATTCGAAGGTTGTGGGTTCGATTCCTGCTGACGGCTGGTTATTTTTTCATCCACTTTTCTTTCTTCCTGTTTACATTCAATTGGGTCTAATAACTTCCCCTGTACATTCCTTGGGTTTACTGTCTGTTAGATCTCTGTAATATTGTGTTAAAACACGGAAGAACGAGCCCTTAGGTAAACACATCTTTCCCTTATTTTAATAAATGAGGGTCTCGTAATGGCAGACTTGGTGTAATTAGGTTGTATACGAAGGACTATTAATCAGCTGCCCGCTCACAATAAGTTCACGTATTACGTGACGCCAAACATGCGCATAAAAGAGTGTTTTCACACTCGTTGCTTGGCTTATAGATGGCGCTGACTGTCACTACTACATTTAAATTCACATATAAACCCAAAATAAGTCGATGGAGGGAAGGCCGCTGTGGTAGCTCAGTTGTTGGAGCATCGAACGCGTTATTTTAAGGTCGTAGGTTCAATTCCTGCTCACGGCTGGTTATTTTTTCATCCACTTTTATTTTTTCGTATTTACATTCAATTGAGTCTAATAACTTCCCCTGTACAATCCTTGGCTTTACTGTCTGTTAGATCTTATAAATATTGTGTTGAAACCCGAAAAAACGAGCCCTTAGGTATACATTTCTTTCCCTTATTTCATTTAACGAAAGTCCCGTACTGGCAGACTTGGTGTCATTAGGTTGTATACGAGGGTCTATTAATCAGCTGCCCGCTCATAATAAGTTCACGTGCTACGTGACGTCAAACATGCGCATAAAAGAGTGTTTTAACACTCGTCGCTTGGCTTATAGATGGCGCTGACTGTCACTCCTACTTCTAAATTCACATATAAACACAAAATAGGTGGATAGAGGGAAGGCCGCTGTGGTAGCTCAGTGGTTAGAGCACCGAACGCGTTATTCGAAGGTCGTAGGTTCGATTCCTGCTCACGGCTGGTTATTTTTTCATCCACTTTTCTTTCTTCCTATTTACATTCAATTGGGTGTAATAACTTCCCCTGTAAATTTCTTGGCTTTACTGTCTGGTAGATCTCTCTAATTTTGTGTGAAAACACGGAAAAACGAGCCCTAGGTATACACTTTTTTCTCTTATTTCATTAAACGAGGGTCTCGTACTGGCAGACTTGGTGTAATTAGGTTGTATATGAGGGACTAATAATTAGCTGCCCGCTCATAATAAGTTCACGTGCTACGTGACGCCAAACATGCGCAATAAAGAGTGTTACGTTTTCACATCGTAGCTTGGCTCATAGATGGCGCTGACTGTCACTCCTACTTCTGATATGTGGGGTTAACGTCCCAAAACCACTATATGATTATGAGAGACGCCGTAGTTGAGGGCTCTGGCAATTTAGATTACGTGAGGTTCTTTAACGTGCTCCCAATTCTGAGCACACGGGCCTACAACATTTCCGCTTCCATCGTAAATGCAGCCGCCGCAGCCGGGATTCGAACCCGCGCCCTGCGGGTCAGCAGCCGAGTACCTTAGCCACTAGACCACCGCGGCAGGGCACTGTCACTCCTACTTCTAAATTCACATATAAACCGAAAATAAGTGGTTGGAGGGAAGGCCGCTGTGGTAGCTCAGTGGTTAGAGCTTCGAACGCGTTATTCGAAGGTTGTAGGTTGAATTCCTGCTCACGGTTGGTTATTTTTTCATCCACTTTTCTTTCTTCTTGTTTACATTCAATTGGGTCAAATAACTTCCCCTGTACATTCCTTGGCTTTACTGTCTGTTAGATCTCTTTAATATAGTGTTAAAACACGGAAGAACGAGCCCTTAGGTAATCACTTCTTTCCCTTATTTCATTAAACGAGGGTCTCGTACTGGCAGACTTGGTGTAATTAGGTTGTATACGAGGGACTATTAATAAGCTGCCCGCTCATAATAAGTTCACGTGCTACGTGACGCCAAACTTGCGCATAAAAGTGTGTTTTCAAACTCGCCGCTTGGCTTACAGATGGCGCTGACTGTCACTCCTATTTCTAAATTCACATATTAACCCAAAATAAGTGGATGGAGGGAAGGCCGCTGTGGTAGATCAGTGGTTAGAGCATCGAACGCGTTATTCAAAGGTCGGTGGTTCGATTCCTGCTCACGGCTGGTTATTTTTCATCCACATTTATTTCTTCTTATTTACATTCAATTGGGTCTAATAACTTCCCAAGTACATTCCTTGGCTTTACTGTCTGTTAGATCTCATTATAATTGTAATAAAACACGGAAAAACGAGCCCATAGGTATATACTTCTTTCCCTTATTTCATTAAACGAGGGTCTCGTACTGACAGACTTGGTGTCATTAGGTTGTATACAAGGAACTATTATTCAGCTGCCCGCTCACAAAAAGTTCACGTATTATGTGACGCCAAACATGCGCATAAAAGAGTGTTTTCACACTCGTTGCTTGGCTTATAGATGGCGCTGACTGTCACTCCTACATTCAAATTCACATATAAACCCAAAATAAGTCGATGGAGGGAAGGCCGCTGTGGTAGTTCAGTTGTTAGAGCATCGAACGCATTATTCGAAGGTCGTAGGTTCAATTCCTGCTCACGGCTGGTTATTTTTTTATCCACTTTTATTTTTTCGTATTTACATTCAATTGAGTCTAATAACTTCCCCTGTACAATCCTTGGCTTTACTGTCTGTTATATCTTATTAATATTGTGTTGAAACACGAAAAAACGAGCCCTTAGGTATACACTTCTTTCCCTTATTTCATTTAACGAGAGTCTCGTACTGGCAGACTTGCTGTCATTAGGTTGTATACGAGGGTCTATTAATCAGCTGCCCGCTCATAATAGGTTCACGTGCTACGTGACGCCAAACATGCGCATAAAAGAGTGTTTTAACACTCGTCGCTTGGCCTATAGATGGCGCTGACTGTCACTGCTAATTCTAAATTCACATTAAAACCCAAATTAGGTGGATGGAGGGAAGGCCGCTGTGGTAGCTCAGTGGGTAGAGCATCGAAAACGTTATTCGAAGGTCGTAGATTGGATTCCTGCGCACGGCTGGTTATTTTTTCATCCACTTTTGTTTCTTCCTATTTACATTCAATTGGGTCTAATAACTTCCCCTGTACATTCCTTGGCTTTACTGTCTGTTAGATCTCATTATTATTGTGTTAAAACACGGAAAAACGAGCCCTTAGGTATACACTTCTTTCCTTTATTTCATTAAACGAGGGTCTCGTACTGGCAGACTTGGTGTCATTAGGTTGTATACGAGGGACTGTTAATCAGCTGCCCGTTCATAATAAGTTCACGTGCTACGTGACGCCAAACATGCGCATAAAAGAGTGTTTTAACACTCGTCGCTTGGCTTATACATAGCGCTGACTGTCACTCCTACTTCTAAATTCACATATAAACACAAAATAGGTGGATGGAGGGAAGACCGCTGTGGTAGCTCAGTGGTTATAGCGTCGAACGCGTTATTCGAAGGTCGTAGGTTCGATTCCTGCTCACGGCTGGTTATTTTTTCATCCACTTTTCTTTCTTCCTATTTACATTCCATTGGGTGTAATAACTTCCCCTGTAAATTCCTTGGCTTTACTGTCTGTTAAATCTCTCTAATATTGTGTGAAAACACGGAAAAACGAGCCCTAGGTATACACTTTTTTCCCTTATTTCATTAAACGAGGGTCTCGTACTGGCAGACTTGGTGTAATTAGGTTGTATACGAGGGACTAATAATTAGCTGCCCGCTCATAATAAGTTCACGTGCTACGTGACGTCAAACATGCGCAATAAAGAGTGTTTTCAAATCGTAGCTTGGCTTATAGATGGCGCTGACTGTCACTCCTACTTCTGATCATCATCATCATCATCATCATCATCAGCCTGACTACGTCCACTGCAGGACAAAGGCCTCTCCCATGTTCCGCCAGTTAACCCGGTCCTGTGCTTGCTGCTGCCAATTTATACCCGCAAACTTCTTAATCTCATCTGCCCACCTAACCTTCTGTCTCCCCCTAACCCGCTTCCCTTCTCTGGGAATCCAGTCAGTTACCCTTAATGACCAGCGGTTATCCTGTCTACGCGCTACATGCCCTGCCCATGTCCATTTCTTCTTCTTGATTTCAGCTATGATATCCTTAACCCCCGTTTGTTTCCTAATCCACTCTGCTCTCTTCTTGTCTCTTAAGGTTACACCTACCATTTTTCTTTCCATTGCTCGCTGCGTCGTCCTCAATTTAAGCTGAACCCTCTTTGTAAGTCTCCAGGTTTCTGCTCCGTAGCTAAGTACCGGCAAGATACAGCTGTTATATACCTTCCTCTTGAGGGATAATGGCAAACTACCTGTCATAATTTGAGAGTGCTTGCCAAATGTGCTCCACCCCATTCTTATTCTTCTAGTTACTTCAGTCTCGTGGTTCGGCTCTGCGGTTATTACCTGCCCTAAGTAGACATAGTCTTTTACAACTTCAAGTGCACTATTACCTATCTCGAAGCGCTGCTCCTTGCCGAGGTTGTTGTACATTACTTTCGTTTTCTGCAGATTAATTTTAAGACCCACCTTTCTGCTCTCCTTGTCTAGCTCCGTAATCATGAGTTGCAATTCGTCCCCCGAGTTACTCAGCAATGCAATGTCATCGGCGAAGCGCAGGTTACTAAGGTATTCTCCATTGACTCTTATCCCTAACTGTTCCCATTCTAGGCTTCTGAAAACCTCCTGTAAGCACGCGGTAAATAGCATTGGGGAAATTGTGTCCCCCTGCCTTACACCCTTTTTGATTGGTATTCTGTTGCTTTCTTTATGAAGCACTATGGTAGCAGTTGATCCCCTGTAGATTTCTTCCAGAATGTTTATATATACTTCATCTACGCCCTGATTCCGCAGTGTTTGCATGACGGCTGATATTTCTACTGAATCAAACGCTTTCCCGTAATCTATGAAGGCTATGTATAGGGGTTGGTTATACTCTGAGCATTTCTCTATTACCTGATTGATAGTATGAATGTGGTCAATTGTTGAGTAGCCTGTTCGAAATCCTGCTTGTTCCTTTGGTTGATTGAATTCTAATGTTTTCTTTACTCTGTTAGCAATTACCTTTGTAAATAGCTTGTATACTACAGAGAGCAAGCTGATCGGCCTGTAATTCTTCAAGTCCTTGTCATCTCCTTTCTTATGTATTAAGATGATGTTAGCGTTCTTCCAAGACTCTGGTACTCTTCCCGTCAGGAGACACCTCGTAAACAGGGTGGCTAGTTTTTCTAACACAATCTGTCCTCCATCCTTCAGCAGATCTGATGTTACCTGATCCTCACCAGCAGCTTTGCCCCTTTGCATGCTCTCCAAAGCTTTCCTGACTTCTTCTATCATTACTGGTGGGGTGTAATCTGGGTTACTGCTAGTTCTTATAGTATTAAGGCCGTGGTTGTCACGGCTACTGTACAGATCTCTGTAAAACTCCTCTGCTATTTTAACTATCCTATCCATATTGGTAGTTATTTTGCCTTCTTTGTCCCTTAGTGCATACATCTGACTTTTGCCTATCCCAAGTTTCCTCTTCAATGCTTTGACACTTCCTCCGTTTTTCAGAGCGTGTTCGATTCTCTCCATGTTATACCTTCTTACATCGCATACCTTACGTTTATTAATCAACTTCGAAAGCTCTGCCAGTTCTATTTTGTCTGTTGTACTTGACACTTTCATGATTTGACGCTTCTTAATTAGGTTCTTCGTTTCCTGGGAAAGCTTGCCAGTGTCTTGTCTAACTACCCTGCCTCCAACTTCCACTGCACACTCCGTAATGATACTCGTTAGATTATCATTCATTGTATCTACGCTAAGGTTCGTTTCCTCACTAAGAGCCGAGTACCTGTTCTGCAGCGACACTCTGAATTCCTGTACTTTCCCTCTCAGTGCTAGCTGATTGATTGGCTTCTTGCGTATCAGTTTCTGTCGTTCCTTCTTCAAGTCTAGGCGAATTCGAGACCGTACTATTCTATGGTCACTGCATCGTACCTTGCCAATCACTTCCACATCCTGCACGATTCCAGGTTGTGCACTCATTATAAAGTCTATTTCGTTCTTATTTTCGCCATTAGGGCTCCTCCATGTCCACTTGCGGTTTTCTCGTTTTCGGTAGAAGGTATTCAAAATCCGTAAATTATTGCGTTCTGCGAATTCTACTAGTAGCTCTCCTCTGGCGTTTCTAGTACCGATGCCATAATCTCCTACTGCCTGGTCTCCAGCCTGCTTCTTCCCTACCTTTGCATTAAAGTCGCCCATCACTATAGTATACTGTGTTTTTACCTTACTCATTGCCGATTCCACGTCTTCATAGAAGCTTTCAACTGAAGCGTCATCATGGCTGGATGTAGGCGCGTAAGCCTGTACTACCTTCATCTTGTATCTTTTATTCAGTTTAATTACGATACCTACCACCCTTTCATTAATGCTATAGTATTCCTCTATGTTGCCAGCTATGTTTCTGTGAATTAGGAACCCCACTCCCAGTTCTCTTCTGTCTGCCAAGCCCCTGTAGCAAAGGACGTGCCCATTCTGTAGCACCGTATAAGCCTCATCTGTCCTCCTAACCTCACTGAGCCCTATTATATACCATTTAACACCCTCTAGCTCCTCGAATAGTACAGCTAGACTTCCCTCACTAGATAAGGTTCTAGCATTAAACGTTGCCAAGTTCCGGTTCCAATGGCGGCCTGTCCAGATCCAGAGATTCTTAGCACCCTCTGCTGCGTTGCAGATCTCACCGCCGCCATGGTCAGTTGCTTCGCAGCTGCTGGGGACTGAGGGCCGTGAGTTATTTGACGTAAGCATGTGGGAGGTAGTGGCCAGATACTGCACCAGGGTGGCCAATCCTTCTCTGGTGAGGGAGTGCGTTCTCGGCGGTGTTTGCCGGTGAGGCCGCACCCCAGGCCTCTTAATGCAGTTCCATCAACGCGGATTTTTTTTTAATCCGGTTGGGAACTGCGCGGTACCGGGATTTGAACCACGGACCTCTTGCATGCGAGGCGGATGCTCTAACCACTACGCCATCGCCGCAACTCCTACTTCTGATATGTGGGGTTTAACGTCCCAAAACCACTATATGATTATGAGAGACGCCGTAGTGGAGGGCTCTGGCAATTTAGATTACGTGGGGTTCTTTAACGTGCTCCCAATTCTGAGCACACGGGCCTACAACATTTCCGCCTCCATCGTAAATGCAGCCGCCGCAGCTGGGATTCGAACCCGCGCCCTGCGGGTCAGCAGCCAAGAACCTTAGCCACTAGACCACCGCGGCGGGGCAATGTCACTCCTACTTCTAAATTCACATATAAACCCAAAATAAGTGGTTGGAGGGAAGGCCGCTGTGGTAGCTCAGTGGTTAGAGCTTCGAACGCGTTATTCGAAGGTTGTAGGTTCAATTCCTGCTCACGACTGGTTATTTTTTTCATCCACTTTTCTTTCTTCTTGTTTAAATTCAATTGGGTCTAATAACTTCCCCTGTACATTCCTTGGCTTTACTGTCTGTTAGATCTCTCTAATATTGTGTTAAAACACGGAAGAACGAGCCCTTAGGTAATCACTTCTTTCCCTTATTTCATTAAACGAGGGTCTCGTACTGGCAGACTTGGTGTAATTAGGTTGTATACGAGGGACTAATAATAAGCTGCCCGCTCATAATAAGTTCACTTGCTACGTGACGCCAAACATGCGCATAAAAGTGTGTTTTCAAACTCGCCGCTTGGCTTACAGATGGCGCTGACTGTCACTCCTATTTCTAAATTCACATATTAACCCAAAATAAGTGGATGGAGGGAAGGCCGCTGTGGTAGATCAGTGGTTAGAGCATCGAACGCGTCATTCAAAGGTCGGTGGTTCGATTCCTGCTCACGGCTGGTTATTTTTTCATCCACATTTATTTCTTTTTATTTACATTCAATTGGGTCTAATAACTTCCCCAGTACATTCCTTGGCTTTACTGTCTGTTAGATCTCATTAAAATTGTAATAAAATACGGAAAAACGAGCCCCAAGGTATATACTTCTTTCCCTTATTTCATTAAACGAGGGTCTCGTACTGACAGACTTGGTGTCATTAGGTTGTATACGAGATACTATTAATCAGCTGCCCGCTCATAGTAAGTTCACGTGCTACATGACGCCAAATAGGCGCATGAAAGAGTGTTTTTGCACTTGTCGCCTGGCTTATAGATGGCACTGACTGTCACTCCTACTTCTAAATTCACATATAAACCCAAAATAGGTGAATGGAGGGAAGGCCGCTGTGGTAGTTCATTTGTTAGAGCATCGAACGCGTCATTCGAAGGTCGGTGGTTCGATTCCTGCTCACGGCTGGTTATTTTTTCATCCACATTTATTTCTTTTTATTTACATTCAATTGGGTCTAATAACTTCCCCAGTACATTCCTTGGCTTTACTGTCTGTTAGATCTCATTAAAATTGTAATAAAATACGGAAAAACGAGCCCCAAGGTATATACTTCTTTCCCTTATTTCATTAAACGAGGGTCTCGTACTGACAGACTTGGTGTCATTAGGTTGTATACGAGATACTATTAATCAGCTGCCCGCTCATAGTAAGTTCACGTGCTACATGACGCCAAATAGGCGCATGAAAGAGTGTTTTTGCACTTGTCGCCTGGCTTATAGATGGCACTGACTGTCACTCCTACTTCTAAATTCACATATAAACCCAAAATAGGTGAATGGAGGGAAGGCCGCTGTGGTAGTTCATTTGTTAGAGCATCGAACGCATTATTCGAAGGTCGTAGGTTCAATTCCTGCTCACGGCTGGTTATTTTTTCATCCACTTTTCTTTCTTCTTGTTTACATTCAATTGGGTCTAATAACTTCCCCTGTACATTCCTTGGCTTTACTGTCTGTTAGATCTTCTAATATTGTGTTAAGACACGGAAAAACGAGCCCCAAGGTATATACTTCTTTCCCTTATTTCATTAAACGAGGGTCTCGTACTGACAGACTTGGTGTCATTAGGTTGTATACGAGGGACTGTTAATCAGCTGCCCGCTCATAATAAGTTCTTGAACTACGTGATTCCAAACATGCGCATAAAAGAGTGTTTTAACACTCGTCGCTTGGCTTATAGATAGTGCTGACTGTCACTCCTACATCAAAATTCACATAAAAACCTAAAATAGGTGGATGGAGAGAAGGCCACTGTGGTAGCTCAGTGGATAGAGCATCGAACGCGTTATTCGAAGGTCGTAAGTTCGATTCCTGCTCACGGCTGGTTATTTTTTCATCCACTTTTCTTTCTTCCTATTTACATTCAATTGGGTGTAATACCTTCCCCTGTACATTCCTTGACTTTACTATCTGTTACATCTCGCTAATATTGTGTGAAAACACGGAAAAACAAGCCCTAGGTATACACGTTTTTGACTTATTTCATTAAACGAGGCTCTCGTACTGGCAGACTTGGTGTAATTAGGTTGTATACGAGGGACTATAAATTAGCTGCCCGCTCATAATAAGTTCACGTGCTACGTGACGCCAAACATGCGCAATAAAGAGTGTTTTCACATCGTGGCTTGGCTTATGGATGGCGCTGACTGTCACTCCTACTTCTGATATGTGGGGCTTTACGTCCCAAAACCACTATATGATTATGAGAGACGCCGTAGTGGAGGGCTCTGGAAATTTAGACTACGTGGGGTTCTTTAACCTGCACCCAATTCTGAGCACACGGGCCTACAACACTTCCGCCTCCATCGGAAATGCAGCTGCCGCAGCCGGGATTCGAACCCGCGCCCTGCGGGTCAGCAGCCGAGTACCTTAGCCACTAGACCACCGCGGCAGGGCAATGTCACTCCTACTTCTAAATTCACATATAAACCCAAAATAAGTGGTTGGAGGGAAGGCCACTGTGGTAGCTAAGTGGTTAGAGCTTCGAACGCGTTATTCGAAGGTTGTAGGTTCGATTCCAGCTCACGGCTGGTTATTTTTTGCATCCACTTTTCTTTCTTCTTGTTTACATTCAAATGGGTTTAATAACTTCCCTGTACATTCCTTGACTTTACTGTCTGTTAGATCTCTCTAATATTGTGTAAAAACACGAAAGAACGAGCCCTTAGGTATACACTTCTTTCCCTTATTTCATTTAACGAGAGTCTCGTACTGGCAGACTTGGTGTCATTAGGTTGTATACGAGGGTCTATTATTCAGCTGCCCGCTCATAATAAGTTCACGTGCTACGTGACGCCAAATATGCGCATAAAAGAGTGTTTTAACACTCGTTGCTTGTCTTATAGATGGCGCTGACTGTCATTCCTAATTCTAAATTCACATATAAACCCAAAATAGGTGGATGGAGGGAAGGCCGCTGTGGTAGCTCAGTGGGTAGAGCATCGAACGCGTTATTCGAAGGTCGTAGGTTATATTCCTGCTCACGGCTGGTTATTTTTTCATGCACTTTTCTTTCTTCTTATTTACATTCAATTGGGTCTAATAACTTCCCCAGTACATTCCTTGGCTTTACTCTCTGTTAGATCTCATTAAATTGTATTAAAACACGGAAAAACGAGCCTATAGGTATACACTTCTTTCCCTTATTTCATTAAACGAGGGTCTCGTACTGACAGACTTGGTGTCATTAGGTTGTATACGAGGGTCTATTAATCAGCTGCCCGCTCATAATAAGTTCACGTGCTACGTGACGCCAAACATGCGCATAAAAGAGTGTTTTAACACTCGTCGCTTGGCTTATAGATGGCGCTGACTCTGACTCCTAATTCTAAATTCACATTAAAACCCAAAATAGGTGGATGGAGGGAAGGCCGCTGTGGTAGCTCAGTGGGTAGAGTATCGAACGCGTTATTCGAAGGTCGTAGATTGGATTCATGCTCACGGCTGGTTATTTTTTCATCCACTTTTCTTTCTTGCTATTTACATTCAATTGGGTCTGATAACTTCCCCAGTACATTCCTTGGCTTTACTGTCTTTTAGATCTCATTATAATTGTATTAAAACACGGAAAAACGAGCCCATAGGTATACACTTCTCTCCCTTATTTCATTAAACAAGGGTCTCGTACTCACAGACTTGGTGTCATTAGGTTGTATTACGAGGGACTATTAATCAGCTGCCCGCTCATAATAAGTTCACGTGCTACGTGATGCCAAACATGCGCATAAAAGAGTGTTTTAACACTCGTCGCTTGGCTTATAGATAGCGCTGACTGTCACTCCTACTTCTAAATTCACATATAAACCCAAAATATGTGGATCGAGGGAAGGCCGCTGTGGTAGCTCAGTGGATAGAGCATCGAACGCGTTATTCGAAGGTCGTAGGTTCGATTCCTGCTCACGGCTGGTTATTTTTTCATCCACATTTATTTCTTCCTATTTACATTCAATTGTGTCTAATAACTTCCCCAGTACATTCCTTGGCTTTACTGTCTGTTAGATCTCATTATAATTGTAATAAAACACGGAAAAACGAGCCCATAGGTATATACTTCTTTCCCTTATTTCATTAAACGAGGGTCTCGTACTGACAGACTTGGTGTCATTAGGTTGTATACGAGGGACTATTAATCAGCTGCCCGCTCATAATAAGTTCACGTGCTACATAACGCGAAATATGCGCATAAAAGAGTGTGTTTGCACTTGTCGCCTGGCTCATAGATGGCACTGACTGTCACTCCTACTTCTAAATTCACATATAAACCCAAAATAAGTGAATGGTGGGAAGGCCGCTGTGGTAGCTCAGTGGGTAGAGTATCGAACGCGTTATTCGAAGGTCGTAGATTGGATTCATGCTCACGGCTGGTTATTTTTTCATCCACTTTTCTTTCTTCCTTTTTACATTCAATTGGATCTAATAACTTCCCCTGTACATTCCTTGGCTTTACTGTCTGTTAGATCTCATTAATATTGTGTGAAAACACAGAAAAACGAGCCCTAGGTATACACTTCTTTCCTTTATTTCATTAAAAGAGGGTCTCGTACTGGCAGACTTGGTGTCATTAGGTTGTATACGAGGGACTGTTAATCAGCTGCCCGCTCATAATAAGTTCTTGAACTACGTGATTCCAAACATGCGCATAAAAGAGTGTTTTAACACTCGTCGCTTGGCTTATAGATAGTGCTGACTGTCACTCCTACTTCAAAATTCACATAAAAACCCAAAATAGGTGGATGGAGAGAAGGCCACTGTGGTAGCTCAGTGGATAGAGCATCGAACGAGTTATTCGAAGGTCGTAAGTTCGATTCCTGCTCACGACTGGTTATTTTTTCATCCACTTTTCTTTCTTCCTATTTACATTCAATTGGGTGTAATAACTTCCCCTGTACATTCCTTGACTTTACTGTCTGTTAGATCTCTCTAATATTGTGTGAAAACACGGAAAAACAAGCCCTAGGTATACACGTTTTTGACTTATTTCATTAAACGAGGCTCTCGTACTGGCAGACTTGGTGTAATTAGGTTGTATACGAGGGACTATAAATTAGCTGCCCGCTCATAATAAGTTAACGTGCTACGTGACGCCAAACATGCGCAATAAAGAGTGTTTTCACATCGTGGCTTGGCTTATGGATGGCGCTGACTGTCACTCCTACTTCTGATATGTGGGGCTTTACGTCCCAAAACCACTATATGATTATGAGAGACGCCGTAGTGGAGGGCTCTGGAAATTTAGACTACGTGGGGTTCTTTAACCTGCACCCAATTCTGAGCACACGGGCCTACAACACTTCCGCCTCCATCGGAAATGCAGTTGCCGCAGCCGGGATTCGAACCCGCGCCCTGCGGGTCAGCAGCCGAGTACCTTTGCCACTAGACCACCGCGGCAGGGCAATGTCACTCCTACTTCTAAATTCACATATAAACCCAAAATAAGTGGTTGGAGGGAAGGCCACTGTGGTAGCTAAGTGGTTAGAGCTTCGAACGCGTTATTCGAAGGTTGTAGGTTCGATTCCAGCTCACGGCTGGTTATTTTTTGCATCCACTTTTCTTTCTTCTTGTTTACAATCAAATGGGTTTAATAACTTCCCTGTACATTCCTTGACTTTACTGTCTGTTAGATCTCTCTAATATTGTGTTAAAACACGGAAGAACGAGCCCTTAGGTATACACTTCTTTCCCTTATTTCATTTACCGAGAGTCTCGTACTGGCAGACTTGGTGTCATTAGGTTGTATACGAGGGTCTATTATTCAGCTGCCTGCTCATAATAAGTTCACGTGCTACGTGACGCCAAATATGCGCATAAAAGAGTGTTTTAACACTCGTTGCTTGGCTTATAGATGGCGCTGACTGTCATTCCTAATTCTAAATTCACATATAAACCCAAAATAGGTGGATGGAGGGAAGGCCGCTGTGGTAGCTCAGTGGGTAGAGCATCGAACGCGTTATTCGAAGGTCGTAGGTTATATTCCTGCTCACGGCTGGTTATTTTTTCATGCACTTTTCTTTCTTCCTATTTACATTCAATTGGGTCTAATAACTTCCCCAGTATATTCCTTGGCTTTACTGTCTGTTAGATCTCATTATAATTGTATTAAAACACGGAAAAACGAGCCCATAGGTATACACTTCTTTCCCTTATTTCATTAAACGAGGGTCTCGTACTGACAGACTTGGTGTCATTAGGTTGTATACGAGGGTCTATTAATCAGCTGCCCGCTCATAATAAGTTCACGTGCTACGTGACGCCAAACATGCGCATAAAAGAGTGTTTTAACACTCGTCGCTTGGCTTATAGATGGCGCTTACTCTGACTCCTAATTCTAAATTCACAATAAAACCCAAAATAGGTGGATGGAGGGAAGGCCGCTGTGGTAGCTCAGTGGGTAGAGTATCGAACGCGTTATTCGAAGGTCGTAGATTGGATTCATGCTCACGGCTGGTTATTTTTTCATCCACTTTTCTTTCTTCCTTTTTATATTCAATTGCATCTAATAACTTCCCCTGTACATTCCTTGGCTTTACTGTCTGTTAGATCTCATTAATATTGTGTTAAAACAAGGAAAAACGAGCCCTTAGGTACACACTTCTTTCCTTTATTTCATTAAACGAGGGTCCCGTACTGGCAGACTTGGTGTCATTAGGTTGTATACAAGGGACTGTTATTCAGCTGCCCGTTCATAATAAGTTCACGTGCTACGTGACGCCAAACATGCGCATAAAAGAGTGTTTTAACACTCGTCGCTTGGCTTATACTTAGCGCTGACTGTCACTCCAATATCTAACTTCACATATAAACACAAAATAGGTGGATGGAGGGAAGGCTGCTGTGGTAGCTCAGTGGTTAGAGCATCGAACGCGTCATTCAAAGGTCGGTGGTTCGATTCCTGCTCACGGCTGGTTATTTTTTCATCCACAATTATTTCTTCTTATTTACATTCAATTGTGTCTAATAACTTCACCAGTACATTCCTTGGCTTTACTGTCTGTTAGATCTCATTATAATTGTAATAAAACACGGAAAAACGAGCCCATAGGTATATATTTCTTTCCCTTATTTCATTAAACTAGGGTCTCGTACTGACAGACTTGGTGTCATTAGGTTGTATACGAGGGACTATTAATCAGCTGCCCGCTCATAATAAGTTCACGTGCTACGTGACGCCAAATATGCGCATAAAAGAGTGTTTTTGCACTTGTCGCCTGGCTTATAGATGACACTGACTGTCACTCCTACTTCTAAATTCACATATAAACCCAAAATAAGTGAATGGTGGGAAGGCCGCTGTGGTAGCTCAGTTGTTAGAGCATCGAACGCGTTATTCAAAGGTCGTAGGTTCGATTCCCGCTCACGGCTGGTTATTTTTTATCAACTTTCCTTTCTTCTTATTTACATTCAATTGGGTCTAATAACTACCCTGTACATTCGTTGGCTTTACTTGCTGTTAGATCTCATTAATATTGTGTTAAAACACGGAAAAACGAGCCCTAGGTATACACTTCTTTCCTTTATTTCATTAAAAGAGGGTCTCGTACTGGCAGACTTGGTGTCATTAGGTTGTATACGAGGGACTGTTAATCAGCTGCCCGCTCATAATAAGTTCTTGAACTACGTGATTCCAAACATGCGCATAAAAGAGTGTTTTAACACTCGTCGCTTGGCTTATAGATAGTGCTGACTGTCACTCCTACATCAAAATTCACATAAAAACCCAAAATAGGTGGATGGAGAGAAGGCCACTGTGGTAGCTCAGTGGATAGAGCATCGAACGCGTTATTCGAAGGTCGTAAGTTCGATTCCTGCTCACGGCTGGTTATTTTTTCATCCACTTTTCTTTCTTCCTATTTACATTCAATTGGGTGTAATAACTTCCCCTGTACATTCCTTGACTTTACTGTCTGTTACATCTCTCTAATATTGTGTGAAAACACGGAAAAACAAGCCCTAGGTATACACGTTTTTGACTTATTTCATTAAACGAGGCTCTCGTACTGGCAGACTTGGTGTAAATTAGCTGCCCGCTCATAATAAGTTCACGTGCTACGTGACGCCAAATATGCGCAATAAAGAGTGTTTTCACATCGTGGCTTGGCTTATGGATGGCGCTGACTGTCACTCCTACTTCTGATATGTGGGGCTTTACGTCCCAAAACCACTATATGATTATGAGAGACGCCGTAGTGGAGGGCTCTGGAAATTTAGACTACGTGGGGTTCTTTAACCTGCACCCAATTCTGAGCACACGGGCCTACAACACTTCCGCCTCCATCGGAAATGCAGCTGCCGCAGCCGGGATTCGAACCCGCGCCCTGCGGGTCAGCAGCCGAGTACCTTAGCCACTAGACCACCGCGGCAGGGCAATGTCACTCCTACTTCTAAATTCACATATAAACCCAAAATAGGTGGTTGGAGGGAAGGCCACTGTGGTAGCTAAGTGGTTAGAGCTTCGAACGCGTTATTCGAAGGTTGTAGGTTCGATTCCAGCTCACGGCTGGTTATTTTTTGCATCCACTTTTCTTTCTTCTTGTTTACATTCAAATGGGTTTAATAACTTCCCTGTACATTCCTTGACTTTACTGTCTGTTAGATCTCTCTAATATTGTGTAAAAACACGAAAGAACGAGCCCTTAGGTATACACTTCTTTCCTTTATTTCATTTAACGAGAGTCTCGTACTGGCAGACTTGGTGTCATTAGGTTGTATACGAGGGTCTATTATTCAGCTGCCCGCTCATAATAAGTTCACGTGCTACGTGACGCCAAATATGCGCATAAAAGAGTGTTTTAACACTCGTTGCTTGGCTTATAGATGGCGCTGACTGTCATTCCTAATTCTAAATTCACATATAAACCCAAAATAGGTGGATGGAGGGAAGGCCGCTGTGGTAGCTCAGTGGGTAGAGCATCGAACGCGTTATTCGAAGGTCGTAGGTTATATTCCTGCTCACGGCTGGTTATTTTTTCATGCACTTTTCTTTCTTCCTATTTACATTCAATTGGGTCTAATAACTTCCCCAGTACATTCCTTGGCTTTACTGTCTGTTAGATCTCATTATAATTGTATTAAAACACGGAAAAACGAGCCCATAGGTATACACTTCTTTCCCTTATTTCATTAAACGAGGGTCTCGTACTGACAGACTTGGTGTCATTAGGTTGTATACGAGGGTCTATTAATCAGCTGCCCGCTCATAATAAGTTCACGTGCTACGTGACGCCAAACATGCGCATAAAAGAGTGTTTTAACACTCGTCGCTTGGCTTATAGATGGCGCTGACTCTGACTCCTAATTCTAAATTCACATTAAAACCCAAAATAGGTGGATGGAGGGAAGGCCGCTGTGGTAGCTCAGTGGGTAGAGTATCGAACGCGTTATTCGAAGGTCGTAGATTGGATTCATGCTCACGGCTGGTTATTTTTTCATCCACTTTTCTTTCTTCCTTTTTACATTCAATTGGATCTAATAACTTTCCTTGTACATTCCTTGGCTTTACTGTTTCTTAGATCTCATTAATATTGTGTTAAATCAAGGAAAAACGAGCCCTTAGGTACACACTTCTTTCCTTTATTTCATTAAACGAGGGTCCCGTACTGGCAGACTTGGTGTCATTAGGTTGTATACAAGAGACTGTTATTCAGCTGCCCGTTCATAATAAGTTCACGTGCTACGTGACGCCAAACATGCGCATAAAAGAGTGTTTTAACACTCGTCGCTTGGCTTATACATAGCGCTGACTGTCACTCCAACATCTAACTTCACATATAAACACAAAATAGGTGGTTGGAGGGAAGGCTGCTGTGGTAGCTCAGTGGTTAGAGCATCGAACGCGTTATTCAAAGGTCGGTGGTTCGATTCCTGCTCACGGCTGGTTATTTTTTCATCCACATTTATTTCTTCCTATTTACATTCAATTGTGTCTAATAACTTCCCCAGTACATTCCTTGGCTTTACTGTCTGTTAGATCTCATTATAATTGTAATAAAACACGGAAAAACGAGCCCATAGGTATATACTTCTTTCCCTTATTTCATTAAACGAGGGTCTCGTACTGACAGACTTGGTGTCATTAGGTTGTATACGAGGGACTATTAATCAGCTGCCCGCTCATAATAAGTTCACGTGCTACATAACGCGAAATATGCGCATAAAAGAGTGTGTTTGCACTTGTCGCCTGGCTCATAGATGGCACTGACTGTCACTCCTACTTCTAAATTCACATATAAACCCAAAATAAGTGAATGGTGGGAAGGCCGCTGTGGTAGCTCAGTGGGTAGAGTATCGAACGCGTTATTCGAAGGTCGTAGATTGGATTCATGCTCACGGCTGGTTATTTTTTCATCCACTTTTCTTTCTTCCTTTTTACATTCAATTGGATCTAATAACTTCCCCTGTACATTCCTTGGCTTTACTGTCTGTTAGATCTCATTAATATCGTGTGAAAACACGGAAAAACGAGCCCTAGGTATACACTTCTTTCCTTTATTTCATTAAAAGAGGGTCTCGTACTGGCAGACTTGGTGTCATTAGGTTGTATACGAGGGACTGTTAATCAGCTGCCCGCTCATAATAAGTTCTTGAACTACGTGATTCCAAACATGCGCATAAAAGAGTGTTTTAACACTCGTCGCTTGGCCTATAGATAGTGCTGACTGTCACTCCTACTTCAAAATTCACATAAAAACCCAAAATAGGTGGATGAAGGGAAGGCCACTGTGGTAGCTCAGTGGATAGAGCATCGAACGCGTTATTCGAAGGTCGTAAGTTCGATTCCTGCTCACGGCTGGTTATTTTTTCATCCACTTTTCTTTCTTCCTATTTACATTCAATTGGGTGTAATAACTTCCCCTGTACATTCCTTGACTTTACTGTCTGTTAGATCTCTCTAATATTGTGTGAAAACACGGAAAAACATACACGTTTTTGACTTATTTCATTAAACGAGGCTCTCGTACTGGCAGACTTGGTGTAATTAGGTTGTATACGAGGGACTATAAATTAGCTGCCTGCTCATAATAAGTTCACGTGCTACGTGACGCCAAATATCCGCATAAAAGAGTGTTTTAACACTCGTTGCTTGGCTTATAGATGGCGCTGACTGTCATTCCTAATTGTAAATTCACATATAAACCCAAAATAGGTGGATGGAGGGAAGGCCGCTGTGGTAGCTCAGTGGGTAGAGCATCGAACGCGTTATTCGAAGGTCGTAGGTTATATTCCTGCTCACGGCTGGTTATTTTTTCATGCACTTTTCTTTCTTCCTATTTACATTCAATTGGGTCTAATAACTTCCCCAGTATATTCCTTGGCTTTACTGTCTGTTAGATCTCATTATAATTGTATTAAAACAATGAAAAACGAGCCCATAGGTAGACACTTCTTTCCCTTATTTCATTAAACGAGGGTCTCGTACTGACAGACTTGGTGTCATTAGGTTGTATACGAGGGTCTATTATACAGCTGCCCGCTCATAATAAGTTCACGTGCTACGTGACGCCAAACATGCGCATAAAAGAGTGTTTTAACACTCGTCGCTTGGCTTATAGATGGCGCTGACTCTGACTCCTAATTCTAAATTCACATTAAAACCCAAAATAGGTGGATGGAGGGAAGGCCGCTGTGGTAGCTCAGTGGGTAGAGTATCGAACGCGTTATTCGAAGGTCGTAGATTGGATTCATGCTCACGGCTGGTTATTTTTTCATCCACTTTTCTTTCTTCCTTTTTATATTCAATTGCATCTAATAACTTCCCCTGTACATTCCTTGGCTTTACTGTCTGTTAGATCTCATTAATATTGTGTTAAAACAAGGAAAAACGAGCCCTTAGGTACACACTTCTTTCCTTTATTTCATTAAACGAGGGTCCCGTACTGGCAGACTTGGTGTCATTAGGTTGTATACAAGGGACTGTTATTCAGCTGCCCGTTCATAATAAGTTCACGTGCTACGTGACGCCAAACATGCGCATAAAAGAGTGTTTTAACACTCGTCGCTTGGCTTATACTTAGCGCTGACTGTCACTCCAATATCTAACTTCACATATAAACACAAAATAGGTGGATGGAGGGAAGGCTGCTGTGGTAGCTCAGTGGTTAGAGCATCGAACGCGTCATTCAAAGGTCGGTGGTTCGATTCCTGCTCACGGCTGGTTATTTTTTCATCCACATTTATTTCTTCTTATTTACATTCAATTGTGTCTAATAACTTCACCAGTACATTCCTTGGCTTTACTGTCTGTTAGATCTCATTATAATTGTAATAAAACACGGAAAAACGAGCCCATAGGTATATACTTCTTTCCCTTATTTCATTAAACTAGGGTCTCGTACTGACAGACTTGGTGTCATTAGGTTGTATACGAGGGACTATTAATCAGCTGCCCGCTCATAATAAGTTCACGTGCTACGTGACGCCAAATATGCGCATAAAAGAGTGTTTTTGCACTTGTCGCCTGGCTTATAGATGACACTGACTGTCACTCCTACTTTTAAATTCACATATAAACCCAAAATAAGTGAATGGTGGGAAGGCCGCTGTGGTAGCTCAGTGGTTAGAGCATCGAACGCGTTATTCAAAGGTTGTAAATCGATTCCTGTTCACGGCTGGTTATTTTTTTATCAACTTTCCTTTCTTCTTATTTACATTCAAATGGGTCTAATAACTACCCTGTACATTCGTTGGCTTTACTGTCTGTTAGATCTCTCTAATATTGTGTGAAAACACGGAAAAACGATCCCTAGGTAAATACTTCTTTCCCTATTTCATTAAACGAGGGTCTCGTACTGACAAACTTGGTGTCAATAGGTTGTATACGAGAGACTATTAATCAGCTGCCCGCTCATAATAAGTTCACGTGTTACGTGACGCCAAACATGCGCAATAAAGAGTGTTTTCACATCGTAGCTTGGCTTATAGATGGCGCTGACTGTCACTCCTACTTCTGATATGTGGGGTTTAACGTCCCAAAACCACTATATGATTATGAGAGACGCCGTAGTGGAGGGCTCTGGCAATTTAGATTACGTGGGGTTCTTTAACGTGCTCCCAATTCTGAGCACATGGGCCTACAATATTTCCGCCTCCATCGTAAATGCAGCCGCCGCAGCCGGGATTCGAACCCGCGCCCTGCGGGTCAGCAGCCGAGTACCTTAGCCACTGGACCACCGCGACGGGGCAATGTCACTCCTCCTTCTAAATTCACATATAAACCCAAAATAAGTGGTTGGAGGGAAGGCCGCTGTGGTAGCTCAGTGGTTAGAGCTTCGAACGCGTTATTCGAAGGTTGTAGGTTCAATTCCTGCTCACGGCTGGTTATTTTTTTCATCCACTTTTCTTTCTTCTTGTTTACATTCAATTGGGTGTAATAACTTCCCCTGTACATTCCTTGACTTTACTGTCTGTTACATCTCTCTAATATTGTGTGAAAACACGGAAAAACAAGCCCTAGGTATACACGTTTTTGACTTATTTCATTAAACGAGGCTCTCGTACTGGCAGACTTGGTGTAAATTAGCTGCCCGCTCATAATAAGTTCACGTGCTACGTGACGCCAAATATGCGCAATAAAGAGTGTTTTCACATCGTGGCTTGGCTTATGGATGGCGCTGACTGTCACTCCTACTTCTGATATGTGGGGCTTTACGTCCCAAAACCACTATATGATTATGAGAGACGCCGTAGTGGAGGGCTCTGGAAATTTAGACTACGTGGGGTTCTTTAACCTGCACCCAATTCTGAGCACACGGGCCTACAACACTTCCGCCTCCATCGGAAATGCAGCTGCCGCAGCCGGGATTCGAACCCGCGCCCTGCGGGTCAGCAGCCGAGTACCTTAGCCACTAGACCACCGCGGCAGGGCAATGTCACTCCTACTTCTAAATTCACATATAAACCCAAAATAAGTGGTTGGAGGGAAGGCCACTGTGGTAGCTAAGTGGTTAGAGCTTCGAACGCGTTATTCGAAGGTTGTAGGTTCGATTCCAGCTCACGGCTGGTTATTTTTTGCATCCACTTTTCTTTCTTCTTGTTTACATTCAAATGGGTTTAATAACTTCCCTGTACATTCCTTGACTTTACTGTCTGTTAGATCTCTCTAATATTGTGTAAAAACACGAAAGAACGAGCCCTTAGGTATACACTTCTTTCCCTTATTTCATTTAACGAGAGTCTCGTACTGGCAGACTTGGTGTCATTAGGTTGTATACGAGGGTCTATTATTCAGCTGCCCGCTCATAATAAGTTCACGTGCTACGTGACGCCAAATATGCGCATAAAAGAGTGTTTTAACACTCGTTGCTTGGCTTATAGATGGCGCTGACTGTCATTCCTAATTCTAAATTCACATATAAACCCAAAATAGGTGGATGGAGGGAAGGCCGCTGTGGTAGCTCAGTGGGTAGAGCATCGAACGCGTTATTCGAAGGTCGTAGGTTATATTCCTGCTCACGGCTGGTTATTTTTTCATGCACTTTTCTTTCTTCCTATTTACATTCAATTGGGTCTAATAACTTCCCCAGTACATTCCTTGGCTTTACTGTCTGTTAGATCTCATTATAATTGTATTAAAACACGGAAAAACGAGCCCATAGGTATACACTTCTTTCCCTTATTTCATTAAACGAGGGTCTCGTACTGACAGACTTGGTGTCATTAGGTTGTATACGAGGGTCTATTAATCAGCTGCCCGCTCATAATAAGTTCACGTGCTACGTGACGCCAAACATGCGCATAAAAGAGTGTTTTAACACTCGTCGCTTGGCTTATAGATGGCGCTGACTCTGACTCCTAATTCTAAATTCACATTAAAACCCAAAATAGGTGGATGGAGGGAAGGCCGCTGTGGTAGCTCAGTGGGTAGAGTATCGAACGCGTTATTCGAAGGTCGTAGATTGGATTCATGCTCACGGCTGGTTATTTTTTCATCCACTTTTCTTTCTTCCTTTTTACATTCAATTGGATCTAATAACTTTCCCTGTACATTCCTTGGCTTTACTGTCTCTTAGATCTCATTAATATTGTGTTAAAACAAGGAAAAACGAGCCCTTAGGTACACACTTCTTTCCTTTATTTCATTAAACGAGGGTCCCGTACTGGCAGACTTGGTGTCATTAGGTTGTATACAAGAGACTGTTATTCAGCTGCCCGTTCATAATAAGTTCACGTGCTACGTGACGCCAAACATGCGCATAAAAGAGTGTTTTAACACTCGTCGCTTGGCTTATACATAGCGCTGACTGTCACTCCAACATCTAACTTCACATATAAACACAAAATAGGTGGATGGAGGGAAGGCTGCTGTGGTAGCTCAGTGGTTAGAGCATCGAACGCGTTATTCAAAGGTCGGTGGTTCGATTCCTGCTCACGGCTGGTTATTTTTTCATCCACATTTATTTCTTCCTATTTACATTCAATTGTGCCTAATAACTTCCCCAGTACATTCCTTGGCTTTACTGTCTGTTAGATCTCATTATAATTGTAATAAAACACGGAAAAACGAGCCCATAGGTATATACTTCTTTCCCTTATTTCATTAAACGAGGGTCTCGTACTGACAGACTTGGTGTCATTAGGTTGTATACGAGGGACTATTAATCAGCTGCCCGCTCATAATAAGTTCACGTGCTACATAACGCGAAATATGCGCATAAAAGAGTGTGTTTGCACTTGTCGCCTGGCTCATAGATGGCACTGACTGTCACTCCTACTTCTAAATTCACATATAAACCCAAAATAAGTGAATGGTGGGAAGGCCGCTGTGGTAGTCAGTGGGTAGAGTACCGAACGCGTTATTCGAAGGTCGTAGATTGGATTCATGCTCACGGCTGGTTATTTTTTCATCCACTTTTCTTTCTTCCTTTTTACATTCAATTGGATCTAATAACTTCCCCTGTACATTCCTTGGCTTTACTGTCTGTTAGATCTCATTAATATTGTGTGAAAACACGGAAAAACATACACGTTTTTTACTTATTTCATTAAACGAGGCTCTCGTACTGGCAGACTTGGTGTAATTAGGTTGTATACGAGGGACTATAAATTAGCTGCCCGCTCATAATAAGTTCACGTGCTACGTGACGCCAAATATCCGCATAAAAGAGTGTTTTAACACTCGTTGCTTGGCTTATAGATGGCGCTGACTGTCATTCCTAATTGTAAATTCACATATAAACCCAAAATAGGTGGATGGAGGGAAGGCCGCTGTGGTAGCTCAGTGGGTAGAGCATCGAACGCGTTATTCGAAGGTCGTAGGTTATATTCCTGCTCACGGCTGGTTATTTTTTCATGCACTTTTCTTTCTTCCTATTTACATTCAATTGGGTCTAATAACTTCCCCAGTATATTCCTTGGCTTTACTGTCTGTTAGATCTCATTATAATTGTATTAAAACAATGAAAAACGAGCCCATAGGTAGACACTTCTTTCCCTTATTTCATTAAACGAGGGTCTCGTACTGACAGACTTGGTGTCATTAGGTTGTATACGAGGGTCTATTATACAGCTGCCCGCTCATAATAAGTTCACGTGCTACGTGACGCCAAACATGCGCATAAAAGAGTGTTTTAACACTCATCGCTTGGCTTATAGATGGCGCTGACTCTGACTCCTAATTCTAAATTCACATTAAAACCCAAAATAGGTGGATGGAGGGAAGGCCGCTGTGGTAGCTCAGTGGGTAGAGTATCGAACGCGTTATTCGAAGGTCGTAGATTGGATTCATGCTCACGGCTGGTTATTTTTTCATCCACTTTTCTTTCTTCCTTTTTATATTCAATCGCATCTAATAACTTCCCCTGTACATTCCTTGGCTTTACTGTCTGTTAGATCTCATTAATATTGTGTTAAAACAAGGAAAAACGAGCCCTTAGGTACACACTTCTTTCCTTTATTTCATTAAACGAGGGTCCCGTACTGGCAGACTTGGTGTCATTAGGTTGTATACAAGGGACTGTTATTCAGCTGCCCGTTCATAATAAGTTCACGTGCTACGTGACGCCAAACATGCGCATAAAAGAGTGTTTTAACACTCGTCGCTTGGCTTATACTTAGCGCTGACTGTCACTCCAATATCTAACTTCACATATAAACACAAAATAGGTGGATGGAGGGAAGGCTGCTGTGGTAGCTCAGTGGTTAGAGCATCGAACGCGTCATTCAAAGGTCGGTGGTTCGATTCCTGCTCACGGCTGGTTATTTTTTCATCCACATTTATTTCTTCTTATTTACATTCAATTGTGTCTAATAACTTCACCAGTACATTCCTTGGCTTTACTGTCTGTTAGATCTCATTATAATTGTAATAAAACACGGAAAAACGAGCCCATAGGTATATACTTCTTTCCCTTATTTCATTAAACTAGGGTCTCGTACTGACAGACTTGGTGTCATTAGGTTGTATACGAGGGACTATTAATCAGCTGCCCGCTCATAATAAGTTCACGTGCTACGTGACGCCAAATATGCGCATAAAAGAGTGTTTTTGCACTTGTCGCCTGGCTTATAGATGACACTGACTGTCACTCCTACTTTTAAATTCACATATAAACCCAAAATAAGTGAATGGTGGGAAGGCCGCTGTGGTAGCTCAGTGGTTAGAGCATCGAACGCGTTATTCAAAGGTTGTAAATCGATTCCTGCTCACGGCTGGTTATTTTTTTATCAACTTTCCTTTCTTCTTATTTACATTCAAATGGGTCTAATAACTACCCTGTACATTCGTTGGCTTTACTGTCTGTTAGATCTCTCTAATATTGTGTGAAAACACGGAAAAACGATCCCTAGGTATATACTTCTTTCCCTATTTCATTAAACGAGGGTCTCGTACTGACAAACTTGGTGTCATTAGGTTGTATACGAGAGACTATTAATCAGCTGCCCGCTCATAATAAGTTCACGTGTTACGTGACGCCAAACATGCGCAATAAAGAGTGTTTTCACATCGTAGCTTGGCTTATAGATGGCGCTGACTGTCACTCCTACTTCTGATATGTGGGGTTTAACGTCCCAAAACCACTATATGATTATGAGAGACGCCGTAGTGGAGGGCTCTGGCAATTTAGATTACGTGGGGTTCTTTAACGTGCTCCCAATTCTGAGCACATGGGCCTACAATATTTCCGCCTCCATCGTAAATGCAGCCGCCGCAGCCGGGATTCGAACCCGCGCCCTGCGGGTCAGCAGCCGAGTACCTTAGCCACTGGACCACCGCGACGGGGCAATGTCACTCCTCCTTCTAAATTCACATATAAACCCAAAATAAGTGGTTGGAGGGAAGGCCGCTGTGGTAGCTCAGTGGTTAGAGCTTCGAACGCGTTATTCGAAGGTTGTAGGTTCAATTCCTGCTCACGGCTGGTTATTTTTTTCATCCACTTTTCTTTCTTCTTGTTTACATTCAATTGGGTCTAATAACTTCCCCTGTACATTCCTTGGCTTTACTGTCTGTTAGATCTTCTAATATTGTGTTAAAACACGGAAGAACGAGCCCTTAGGTAATCACTTCTTTCCCTTATTTCATTAAACGAGGGTCTCGTACGGGTAGACTTGGTGTAATTAGGTTGTATACGAGGGACTATTAATAAGCTGCCCGCTCATAATAAATTCACGTGCTACGTGACGCCAAACATGCGCATAAAAGTGTGTTTTCAAACTCGCCGCTTGGCTTACAGATGGCACTGACTGTCACTTCTATTTCTAAATTCACATATTAACCCAAAATAAGTGGATGGAGGGAAGGCCGCTGTGGTATATCAGTGGTTAGAGCATCGAACGCGTTATTCAAAGGTCGGTGGTTCGATTCCTGCTCACGGCTGGTTATTTTTTCATCCACAATTATTTCTTCTTATTTACATTCACTTGGGTCTAATAACTTCCCCAGTACATTCCTTGGCTTTACTGTCTGTTAGATCTCATTATAATTGTAATAAAACACGGAAAAACGAGCCCCAAGGTATATACTTCTTTCCCTTATTTCATTAAACGAGGGTCTCGTACTGACAGACTTGGTGTCATTAGGTTGTATACGAGGGACTATTAATCAGCTGCCCGCTCATAATAAGTTCACGTGCTACGTGACGCCAAATATGCGCATAAAAGAGTGTTTTGCACTTGTCGCCTGGCTTATAGATGACACTGACTTTCACTCCTACTTTTAAATTCACATATAAACCCAAAATAAGTGAATGGTGGGAAGGCCGCTGTGGTAGCTCAGTGGTTAGAGCATCGAACGCGTTATTCAAAGGTTGTAAATCGATTCCTGCTCACGGCTGGTTATTTTTTTATCAACTTTCCTTTCTTCTTATTTACATTCAAATGGGTCTAATAACTACCCTGTACATTCGTTGGCTTTACTGTCTGTTAGATCTCTCTAATATTGTGTGAAAACACGGAAAAACGAGCCCAAGGTATATACTTCTTTCCCTTATTTCATTAAACGAGGGTCTCGTACTGACAAACTTGGTGTCATTAGGTTGTATACGAGAGACTATTAATCAGCTGCCCGCTCATAATAAGTTCACGTGCTACGTGACGCCAAATATGCGCATAAAAGGGTGTTTTTGCACTTGTCGCCTGGCTTATAGATGGCACTGACTGTCACTCCTACTTCTAAATTCACATATAAACCCAATATATGTGAATGGAGGGAAGGCCACTGTGGTATCTCAGTGGATAGAGCATCGAACGCGTTATTCGAAGGTCGTAGGTTCGATTCCTGCTCACGGCTGGTTATTTTTTCATCCACTTTTCTTTCTTCCTATTTACATTCAATTGGGTGTAATAACTTCCCCTGTACATTCCTTGACTTTACTGTCTGTTAGATCTCTCTAATATTGTGTGAAAACACGGAAAAACGAGCCCTAGGTATACACTTTTTTGACTTATTTCATTAAACGAGGGTCTCGTACTGGCAGACTTGGTGTAATTAGGTTGTATACGAGGGACTAATAATTAGCTGCCCGCTCATAATAAGTTCACGTGCTACGTGACGCCAAACATGCGCAATAAAGAGTGTTTCCACATCGTGGCTTGGCTTATGGATGGCGCTGACTGTCACTCCTACTTCTGATATGTGGGGTTTAACGTCCCAAAACCACTATATGATTATGATAGACGCCGTAGTGGAGGGCTCTGGAAATTTAGACTACGTAGGGTTATTTAACCTGCACCCAATTCTGAGCACTCGGGCCTACAACACTTCCGCCTCCATCGGAAATGCAGCCGCCGCAGCCGGGATTCGAACCCGCGCCCTGCGGGTCAGCAGCCGAGTACCTTAGCCACTAGACCACCGCGGCAGGGCAATGTCACTCCTACTTCTAAATTAACATATAAACCCAAAATAAGTGGTTGGAGGGAAGGCCACTGTGGTAGCTCAGTGGTTAGAGCTTCGAACGCGTTATTCGAAGGTTGTAGGTTCGATTCCTGCTCACGGCTGGTTATTTTTTGCATCCACTTTTTTTATTGTTTACATTCAATTGGGTTTAATAACTTTCCTGTAAATTCCTTGACATTACTGTCTGTTAGATCTCTCTAATATTGTGTTAAAACACGGAAGAACGAGCCCTTAGGTATACACTTCTTTCCCTTATTTCATTTAACGAGAGTCTCGTACTGGCAGACTTGGTGTAATTAGGTTGTATACAAGGGACTATTAATCAGCTGCCCGCTCATAATAAGTTCACGTGCTATGTGACGCCAAATATGCGCATAAAAGAGTGTTTTAACACTCGTCGCTTGGCTTATAGATGGCGCTGACTGGCACTCCTAAATCTAAATTCACATTAAAACCCAAAATAGGTGGATGGAGGGAAGGCCGCTGTGGTAGATCAGTGGTTAGAGCATCGAACGCGTTATTCGAAGGTCGGTGGTTCGATTCCTGCTCACGGCTGGTTATTTTTTCATCCACATTTATTTCATCCTATTTACATTCAATTGGGTCTAATAACTTCCCCTGTACAATCCTTGGCTTTACTGTCTGTTAGATCTTATTAATATTGTGTTGAAACAAGAAAAAAGGAGCCCTTAGGTATACACTTTTTTCCCTTATTTCATTTAACGAGAGTCTCGTACTGGCAGACTTGGTGTCAATAGGTTGTATACGAGGGTTTAATAATCAGCTGCCCGCTCATAATAACTTCACGTGCTACGTGACGCAAAACATGCGCATAAAAGAGTGTTTTAACACTCGTCGCTTGGCTTATAGATGGCGCTGACTGTCACTCCTAATTCTAAATTCACATATAAACCCAAAATAGGTGGATGGAGGAAGGGCCACTGTGGTATTTCAGTGGGTAGAGCATCGAACGCGTTATTCGAAAGTCGTAGGTTAGATTCCTGCTCACGGCTGGTTATTTTTTCATCCACTTTTCTTTCTTGCTATTTACATTCAATTGGGTCTGATAACTTCCCCAGTACATTCCTTGGCTTTACTGTCTTTTAGATCTCATTATAATTGTATTAAAACACGGAAAAACGAGCCCATAGGTATACACTTCTCTCTCTTATTTCATTAAACAAGGGTCTCGTACTGACAGACTTGGTGTCATTAGGTTGTATTACGAGGGAATATTAATCAGCTGCCCGCTCATAATAAGTTCACGTGCTACGTGATGCCAAACATGCGCATAAAATAGTGTTTTAACACTCGTCGCTTGGCTTATGGAGAGCGCTGACTGTCACTCCTACTTCTAAATTCACATATAAACCCAAAATAGGTGGATGGAGGGAAGGCCGCTGTGGTAGCTCTGTGGATAGAGCATCGAACGCGTTATTCGAAGGTCGTAGGTTCGATTCCTGCTCACGGCTGGTTATTGTTTCATCCACTTTTCTTTCTTCCTATTTACATTCAATTGGGTGTAATAACTTCCCCTGTACATTCCTTGACTTTACTGTCTGTTAGATCTCTCTAATATTGTGTGAAAACGCGGAAATACGAGCCCTAGGTATAAACTTTTTTGACTTATTTCATTAAACGAGGGTATCGTACTGGCAGACTTGGTGTAATTAGGTTGTATACGAGGGACTAATAATTAGCTGCCCGCTCATAATAAGTTCACGTGCTACGTGACGCCAAACATGCGCAATAAAGAGTTTTTTCACGTCGTAGCTTGGCTTATAGATGGCGCTGACTGTCACTCCTACTTCTGATATGTGGGGTTTAACGTCCCAAAACCACTATATGATTATGAGAGACGCCGTAGTGGAGGGCTCTGGAAATTTAGACTGCGTGGGGTTCTTTAACGTGCACCCAAATCTGAGCTCACGGGCCTACAACACCTCCGCCTCCATCGGAAATGCAGCCGCCGCAGCCGGGATACAAACCCGCGCCCTGCGGGTCAGCAGCCGAGTACCTTAGCCACTAGACCACCGCGGCGGGGCAATGTGACTCCTACTTCTAAATTCACATATAAACTCAAAATAAGTGGTTGGAGGGAAGGCCACTGTGGTAGCTCAGCGGTTTGAGTTTCGAACGCGTTATTTGAAGGTTGTAGGTTCGATTCCTGCTCAGGGCCGGTTATATTTAGCATCCATTTTTCTTTCTTCTTGTTTACACTCAATTGGGTCTAATAACATCCCCTGTACATTCCTTGACTTTACTGTCTGTTAGATCTCTCTAATATTTTGTTAAAACACGGAAGAACGAGCCCTTAGGTATACACTTCTTTCGCTTATTTCATTTAACGAGAGTCTCGTACTGGCAGACTTGGTGTAATTAGGTTGTATACAAGGGACTATTAATCAGCTGCCCGCTCATAATAAGTTCACGTGCTACGTGACGCAAAACATGCGCATAAAAGTGTGTTTTTAAACTCGCCGCTTGACTTACAGATGGCGCTGACTGTCACTCCTATTTCTAAATTTACATATTAACCCAAAATAAGTGTATGGAGGGAAGGCCGCTGTGGTAGCTCAGTGGTTAGAGCATCGAACGCGTTATTCGAAGGCCGGTAATTCGATTCCTGCTCACGGCTGCTTATTTTTCTTCCACTTTTCTTTCTTTTTATTTACATTCAATTGGGTCTATTAAATTCCCCTGTACATTCCTTGGCGTTACTGTCTGTTAGAACTCTCTAATAGTGTGTTAAAACGCAAAAGTACGAGCCCTAGCTATACACTTCTTTCCCTTATTTCATTTAACGAGAGTCTCGTACTGGCAGACTTGGTGTCAATAGGTTGTATACGAGGGTCTAATAATCAGCTGCCCGCTCATAATAACTTCACGTGCTACGTGACGCAAAACATGCGCATAAAATAGTGTTTTAACACTCGTCACTTGGCTTATAGAAGGCGCTGATTGTCACTCCTAATTCTAAATTCACATATAAACCCAAAATAGGTGGATGGAGGAAGGGCCGCTGTGGTAGTACAGTGGGTAGAGCATCGAACGCCTTATTCGAAGGTCGTAGGTTAGATTCCTGCTCACGGCTGGTTATTTTTTCATCCACTTTTCTTTCTTGCTATTTACATTCAATTGGGTCTGATAACTTCTCCAGTACACTCCTTGGCTTTACTGTCTTTTAGATCTCTCTAATATTGTGTGAAAACACGGAAAAACGAGCCCTAGGTATACACTTTTTTGACTTATTTCATTAAACGAGGGTATTGTATTGGCAGACTTGGTGTAATTAGGTTGTATACGAGGGACTATTAATTAGCTGCCCGCTCATAATAAGTTCACGTGCTACGTGACGCCAAACATGCGCAATAAAGAGTTTTTTCACGTCGTAGCTTGGCTTATAGACTGCGCTGACTGTCACTCCTACTTCTGATATGTGGGGTTTAACGTCCCAAAACCACTATATGATTATGAGAGACGCCGTAGTGGAGGGCTCTGGAAATTTAGACTTCGTGGGGTTCTTTAACGTGCACCCAATTCTGAGCTCACGGGTCTACAACACCTCCGCCTCCATCGGAAATGCAGCCGCCGCAGCCGGGATTCAAACCCGCGCACTGCGGGTCAGCAGCCGAGTACCTTAGCCACTAGACCACCGTGGCGGGGCAATGTCACTCCTACTTCTAAATTCACATATAAACCCAAAATAAGTGGTTGGACGGAAGGCCACTGTGGTAGATCAGTGGTTAGAGCATTGAACGCGTTATTCGAAGGTCAGTGGTTCGATTCCTGCTCACGGCTGGTCATTTTTTCATCCACATTTATTTCATCTTGTTTACACTCAATTGGGTCTAATAACTTCCCCAGTACATTCCTTGGCTTTACTGTCTGTTATATCTCACTTTAATTGTATTAAAACACGGAAAAACGAGCCCATAGGTATACACTTCTTTTCCTTATTTCATTAAACGAGGGTCTCGTACTGACAGACTTGGTGTCATTAGGTTGTATACGAGGGACTATTATTCAGCTGCCCGCTCATAAGTTCACGTGCTACGTGACGCCAAACATGCGCAATAAAGAGTGTTTTCACTTCGTAGCTTGGCTTATACATGGCGCTGACTGTCACTCCTACTTCTGATATGTGGGGTTTAACGTCCCAAAACCACTCTATGATTATGAGAGACGCCGTAGTAGAGGGCTCTGGCAATTTAGACTACGTGGGGTTCTTTAACGTGCACCCAATTCTGAGCACACGGGCCTACAACATTTCCGCCTCCATCGGAAATGCAGCCGCCGCAGCCGGGATTCGAACCCGCGCCCTGCGGGTCAGCAGCCGAGTACCTTAGCCACTAGACCACCGCGGCGGGGCAATGTCACTCCTACTTCTAAATTCACATATAAACCCAAAATAAGTGAATGGAGGGAAGCCAGCTGTGGTAGCTCAGTGGTTAAAGCATCAAACGCGTTTTTCGAAGGTCGTAGGTTCGATTCCTGCTCACGGCTAATTATTTTTTCATCCACTTTTCTTTCTTCTTGTTTACATTCAATTGGGTGTAATAACTTCCCCTGTAAAGTCCTTGGCTTTACTGTCTGTTAGATCTCTCTAATATTGTGTGAAAACACGGAAAAAGGAGCCCTAGGTATAAACTTTTTTTCCTTATTTCATTAAACGAGGGTCTCGTACTGGCAGACTTGGTGTTTTAGGTTGTATACGAGGGACTATTATTTAGCTGCCCGCTCTTAATAAGTTCACGTGCTACGTGATGCCGAACATGCGCATAAAAGCGCGTTTTCAAACTCGTCGCTTGGCTTACAGATGGCGCAGGCTGTCACTCCTATTTCTAAATTCACATATTAACCCAAAATATGTGTATGGAGGGAAGGCCGCTGTGGTAGCTCAGTGGTTAGAGCATCGAACGCGTTATTCGAAGGTTGGTGGTTCGATTCCTGCTCACGGCTGCTTATTTTTCCGTCCAATTTTTTTTCTTCTTATTTACATTCAATTGGGTCTAATAAATTCCCCTGTACATTCCTTGGCGTTACTGTCTGTTAGAACTCTCTAATAGTGTGTTAAAACGCAAAAAAACGAGCCCTAGGTATACACTTCTTTCGCTTATTTCATTAAACGAGGGTCTCGTACTGGCAGACTTGGTGTCATTAGGTTGTATACGAGGGACCATTAATCAGCTGCCCGCTCATAATAAGTTCACGTGCTACGTTACGCCAAACATGCGCATAAAAGAGTGTTTTCACACTCGTCGCTTGGCCTATAGTTGGCGCTGACTGTCACTCCTACGTCTAAATTCACTTATAAACCCAAAACAAATGAATGGAGGGAAGGCCGCTGTGGTAGCTAAGTCGTTAGAGCATCGAACGCGTTATTCGAAGGTCGTAGGTTCAATTCCTGCTCACGGCTGGTTATTTTTTCATCCACATTTATTTCTTCTTATTTACATTCAATTGGGTCTAATAGCTTCCCCTGTACAATCGTTGGCTTTACTGTCTGTAATATCTTATTAATATTGTGTTGAAACACGAAAAAACGAACCCTTGGGTGTACACTTCTTTCCCTTATTTCATTTACGAGAGTCTCGTACTGGCAGACTTGGTGTCAATAGGTTGTATACGAGGGTCTAATAATCAGCTGCCCGCTTATAATAACTTCACGTGCTACGTGACGCAAAACATGCGCATAAAAGAGTGTTTTAACACTCGTCGCTTGGCTTATAGATGGCGCTGACTGTCACTCCTAATTCTAAATTCACATATAAACCCAAAATAGGTGGATGGAGGAAGGGCCGCTGTGGTAGTTCAGTGGGTAGAGCATCGAACGCGTTATTCCAAGGTCGTAGGTTAGATTCCTGCTCACGGCTGGTTATTTTTTCATCCACTTTTCTTTTTTGCTATTTACATTCAATTGGGTCTGATAACTTCCCCAGTACATTCCTTGGCTTTACTGTCTTTTAGATCTCATTATAATTGTATTAAAACACGGAAAAACGAGCCCATAGGTATACACTTCTCCTCCTATTTCATTAAACAAGGGTCTTGTACTGACAGACTTGGTGAAATTAGGTTGTATTACGAGGGACTATTAATCAGCTGCCCGCTCATAATAAGTTCACGTGCTACGTGATGCCAAACATGCGCATAAAAGAGTGTTTTAACACTCGTCGCTTGGCTTATAGATAGCGCTGACTGTCACTCCTACTTCTAAATTCACATATAAACCCAAAATATGTGGATGGAGGGAAGGCCGCTGTGGTAGCTCAGTGGATAGAGCATCGAACGCGTTATTCGAAGGTCGTAGGTTCGATTCCTGCTCACGGCTGGTTATTGTTTCATCTACTTTTCTTTCTTCCTATTTACATTCAATTGGGTGTAATAACTTCCCCTGTACATTCCTTGACTTTACTGTCTGTTAGATCTCTCTAATATTGTTTGAAAACACGGAAAAACGAGCCCTAGGTATACACTTTTTTGACTTATTTCATTAAACGAGGGTATCGTACTGGCAGACTTGGTGTAATTAGGTTGTATACGAGGGACTAATAATTAGCTGCCCTCTCATAATAAGTTCACGTGCTACGTGACGCCAAACATGCGCAATAAAGAGTTTTTTCACGTCGTAGCTTGGCTTATAGATGGCGCTGACTGTCACTCCTACTTCTGATATGTGGGGTTTAACGTACCAAAACCACTATATGATTATGAGAGACGCCGTAGTGGAGGGCTCTGGAAATTTAGACTTCGTGGGGTTCTTTAACGTGCACCCAATTCTGAGCTCACGGGTCTACAACACCTCCGCCTCCATCGGAAATGCAGCCGCCGCAGCCGGGATTCAAACCCGCGCACTGCGGGTCAGCAGCCGAGTACCTTAGCCACTAGACCATCGCGGCGGGGCAATGTCACTCCTACTTCTAAATTCACATATAAACCCAAAATAAGTGGTTGGACGGAAGGCCCCTGTGGTAGATCAGTGGTTAGAGCATTGATCGCGTTATTCGAAGGTCAGTGGTTCGATTCCTGCTCACGGCTGGTTATTTTTTCATCCACATTTATTTCATCTTGTTTACATTCAATTGGGCCTAATAACTACCCTGTACATTCCTTGGCTTTACTGTCTGTTAGATCTCATTAATATTGTGTTGAAACACGGAAAAACGAGCCCTTAGGTATACACTTCTTTCCTTTATTTCATTAAACGAGGGTCTCGTACTGGCAGACTTGGTGTCATTAGGTTGTATACGAGGGACTCTTAGTCAGCTGCCCGCTCATAATAAGTTCTTGAACTCTGTGACGCCAAACATGCGCATAAAAGAGTGTTTTAACACTCGTCGCTTGGCCTATAGATAGCGCTGACTGTCACTCCTACATCTAAATTCACATGTAAACCCAAAATAGGTGGATGGAGGGAAGGCCGCTGTCGTAGCTCAGTGGATAGAGCATCGAACGCGTTATTCGAAGGTCGTAGGTTCGATTCCTGCTCAAGGCTGGTTATATTTTATCCACTTTTCTTTCTTCCTATTTACATTCAATTGGGTGTAATAACTTCCCCTGTACATTCCTTGACTTTACTGTCTGTTAGATCTCTCTAATATTGTGTGAAAACACGGAAAAACGAGCCCTAGGTATACACTTTTTGGACTTATTTCATTAAACGAGCGTTTCGTACTGGCAAACTTGGTGTTATTAGGTTGTATACGAGGGACTATTAATTAGCTGCCCGCTCCTAATAAGTTCACGTGCTACGTGACGCCAAACATGCGCAATAAAGAGTTTTTTCGCATCGTAGCTTGGCTTATAGATGGCGCTGACTGTCATTCCTACTTCTGGTATGTGGGGTTTACCATCCCAAAACCACTATATGATTATGAGAGACGCCGAACTGGAGGGCTCTGGAAATTTAGACTACGTGGGGTTCTTTACCGTGCACCCAATTCTGAGCACACGGGCCTACAACACTTCCGCCTCCATCGGGAATGCAGCCGCCGCAGCCGGGATTTGAACCCGCGCCCGGCGGGTCAGCAGCCGAGTACCTTAGCCAATAGACTACCGCGGCGGGACAATGTCACTCCTACTTCCAAATTCACATATAAACCCAAAATAAGTGGTTGAAGGGAAGGCCACTGTATTAGCTCAGTGGTCAGAGCTTCGAACGCGTTATTCGAAGGTTGTAGGTTCGATTCCTACTCACGGCTGGTTATTTTTTGCATCCACTTTTCTTTCTTCTTGTTTACATTAAATTGGGTCTAATAACTTCTCTGTACATTCGTTGACTTTACTGTCTGTTAGATCTCTCTAATATTGTGTTAAAACACGGAAAAACGAGCCCTTAGGTATACACTTCTTTCCCTTATTTCATTTAACGAGAGCCTCGTACTGGCAGACTTGGTGTCATTAGGTTGTATACGAGGGTCTATTATTCAGCTGCCCGCTCATAATAAGTTCACGTGCTACGTGACGCCAAACACGCGCAATAAAGAGTGTTTTCACATCGTAGCTTGGCTTATAGATAGCGCTGATTGTAACTCCTACCTCTAAATTCACATATTTACCAAAAATAAGTGGATGGAGAGAAGGCCGCTGTGGTAGCTCAGTGGTTAGAGCATCGAACGCGTTATTCGAAGGTCGTAGGCTCGATTGCTGCTCACGGCTGGTTATTTTGTCATCCACTTTTCTTTCTTCTTATTTACATTCAATTGGGTTTAATAACTTCCCCTGTACATTCCTTGGCTTTACTGTCTGTTAGATCTCTCTAATATTGTGTGAAAACACGGAAAAACGAGCCCAAGGTATACACTTTTTTTCCTTATTTCATTAAACGAGGGTCTCGTACTGGCAGACTTGGTGTAATTAGGTTGCATACGAGAGACTATTAATTAGCTGCCCGCTCATAATAGGTTCACGTGCTACGTGACGCCAAACATGCGCAATAAAGAGTGTTTTCACATCGTAGCTTGGCTTATAGATGGCACCGACTGTCACTCCTACTTCTGATATGTGGGGTTTAACATCCCAAAACCACTATATGATTATGAGAGACGCCGTAGTGGAGGGCTCTGGCAATTTAGACTACGTGGGGTTCTTTAACGTGCACCCAATTCTGAGCACACGGGCCTACAACATTTCCGCCTCCATCGGAAATGCAGCCGCCGCAGCCGGGATTCGAACCCGCGCCCTGCGGGTCAGAAGCCGTGTGCCTTAGCCACTAGACCACCGCGGCGGGGCAATGTCACTCCTACTTCTAAATTCACATATAAACCCAAAATAAGTGGATGGAGGGAAGGCCGCTTTGGTAGATCAGTGGTTAGAGCATCGAACGCGTTATTCGAAGGTTGGTGGTTCGATTCCTGCTCACGGCTGGTTATTTTTTCATCCACATTTATTTCTTCTTATTTACATTCAATTGGGTCTAATAACTTCCCCAGTACACTCCTTGGCTTTACTGTCTGTTAGATCTCATTATAATTGTAATAAAACACGGAAAAACGAGCCCATAAATATACACTTCTTTCCCTTATTTCATTAAACGAGGGTCTCGTACTGACAGACTTGGTGTCATTAGGTTGTATACGAGGGACTATTAATCAGCTGCCCGCTCATAATAAGTTCACGTGCTACGTGACGCCAAATATGCGCATAAAAGAGTGTTTTTGCACTTGTCGCCTGGCTTATAGATGGCGCTGACTGTCCCTCATACTTCTAAATTCACATATAAACCCAAAATAAGTGAATGGTGGGAAGGCCGCTGTGGTAGTTCAGTGGTTAGAGCATCGAACGCGTTATTCAAAGGTCGTAGGTTCGATTCCTTCTCACGGCTGGTTATTTTTTTATCAACTTTCCTTTCTTCTTATTTACATTCAATTGGGTCTAATAACTACCCTGTACATTCGTCGGCTTTACTGTCTGCTAGATCTCATTAATATTGTGTTAAAACACAGAAAAACGAGCCCTTGGTATACACTTCTTTCCTTTATTTCATTAAAAGAGGGTCTCGTACTGGCAGACTGGGTGTCATTAGGTTGTATACGAGGGACTGTTAATCAGCTGCCCACTCATAATAAGTTCTTGAACTACGTGATGCCAAACATGCGCATAAAAGAGTGTTTTAACACTCGTCGCTTGGCTTATAGATAGTGCTGACTGTCACTCCTACTTCTAAATTCACATATAAACCCAAAATAGGTGGATGGAGGGAAGGCCACTGTGGTAGCTCAGTGGATTGAGCGTCGAACGCGTTATTCGCAGGTTGTAGGTTCGATTTCTGCTCACGGCTGGTTATTTTTTCATCCACTTTTCTTTCTTCCTATTTACATTCAATTGGGTGTAATAACTTCCCCTGTACATTCTTTGACTTTACTGTCTGTTAGATCTCTCTAATATTGTGTGAAAACACGGAAAAACGAGCCCTAGGTATACACTTTTTTTACTTATTTCATTAAACGAGGGGCTCGTACTGGCAGACTTGGTGTAATTAGGTTGTATAGGAGGGACTATTAATTAGCTGCCCGCTCATAATAAGTTCACGTGCTACGTGACGCCAAACATGCGCAATAAAGAGTGTTTTCACATCGTGGCTTGGCTTATGGATGGCGCTGACTGTCACTCCTACTTCTGATATGTGGGGTTTAACGTCCCAAAACCACTATATGATTATGAGAGACGCCGTAGTGGAGGGCTCTGGAAATTTAGACTTCGTGGGTTCTTTAACCTGCACCCAATTCTGAGCACACGGGCCTACAACACTTCCGCCTCCATCGGAAATGCAGCCGCTGCAGCCGCCGCAGTACCTTAGCCACTAGAGCACCGCGGCAGGGCAATGTCACTCCTACTTCTAAATTCACATACAAACCCGAAATAAGTGGTTGGAGGGAAGGCCACTGTGGTAGCTCAGTGGTTAGAGCTTCGGACGCGTTATTCGAAGGTTGTAGGTTGGATTCCTGCTCACGGCTGGTTATTTTTTGCATCCACTTTTCTTTCTTCTTGTTTACATTCAATTGGGTCTAATAACTTCTCTGTACATTCCTTGACTTTACTGTCTGTTAGATCTCTCTAATATTGTGTTAAAACACGGAAGAACGAGCCCTTAGGTATACACTTCTTTCCCTTATTTCATTTAACAAGAGTCTCGTACTGGCAGACTTGGTGTCATTAGGTTGTATACGAGGGACGATTAATCAGCTGCCCGCTCATAATAAGTTCACGTGCTACGTGACACCAAGTATGCGCATAAAAGAGTGTTTTCGCACTCGTCACCTGGCTTATAGATGGCACTGACTGTCACTCCTACTTCTAAATTCACATATAAACCCAAAATAGGTGGATGGAGGGAAGGCCGCTGCGGTAGCTCAGTGGTTAAAGCATCGAACGCGTTATTCGAAGGTCGTAGGTTCGATTCCTGCTCACGGCTGGTTATTTTTTCATCCACTTTTCTTTCTTTCTATTTACATTCAATTGGGTGTAATAACTTCCCCTGTAAATTCCTTGGCTTTACTGTCTGGTGGATCTCTCTAATATTGTGTGAAAACACGGAAAAACGAGCCCTAGGTATACACTTTTTTCCCTTATTTCATTAAACGAGGGTCTCGTACTGGCAGACATGGCGTAATTAGGTTGTATACGAGGGACTAATAATTAGCTGCCCGCTCATAATAAGTTCATGTGCTACGTGACGCCAAACATGCGCAATAAAGAGTGTTTTCACATCGTAGCTTGGCTTATAGATGGCGCTGACTGTCACTCCTACTTCTGATATGTGGGGTTTAACGTCCCAAAACCACTATATGATTATGAGAGACGCTGTACTGGAGGGCTCTGGAAATTTAGACTTCGTGGGGTTCTTTAACGTGCACCCAATTCTGAGCACACGGGTCTACAACATTTCCGCCTCCATCAGAAATGCAGCCGCCGCAGCCGGGATTCGAACCCGCGCCCTGCGGGTCAGCAGCCGAGTGCCTTAGCCACTAGACCACCGCGGCGGGGCAATGTTACTCCTACTTCTAAATTCACATATAAACCCAAAATAAGTGGTTGGAGGGAAGGCCGCTGTGGTAGCTCAGTGGTTGGAGCTTCGAACGCGTTATTCGAAGGTTGAGTGTTCGATTACTGCTCAAGGTTGGTTATTTTTTTCATCCACTTTTCTTTCTTCTTGTTTACATTCAATTGGGTCTAATAACTTCCCCTGTACATTCTTCGGCTTTACTGTCTGTTAGATCTCTCTAATATTGTGTTAAAACACGGAAGAACGAGCCCTTAGGTAAACACTTCTTTCCCTTATTTCATTAAACGAGGGTCTCGTACTGGCAGACTTGGTGTAATTAGGTTGTATACGAGGAACTATTAATAAGCTGCCCGCTCATAATAAGTTCACGTGCTACGTGACGCCAAACATGCGCATAAAAGTGTGTTTTCAAACTCGCCGCTTAGCTTACAGATGGCGCTGACTGTCACTCCTATTTCTAAATTCACATATTAACCCAAAATAAGTGGATGGAGGGAAGGCCGCTGTGGTAGATCAGTGATTAGAGCATCGAACGCGTTATTCGAAGGTCGGTGGTTCGATTCCTGCTCACGGCTGGTTATTTTTTCATCCACATTTATTTCTTCTTATTTACATTCAATTGGGTCTAATAACTTCCCCAGTACAATCCTCGGCTTTACTGTCTGTTAGATCTCATTATAATTGTAATAAAACACGGAAAAACGAGCCCATAAGTGTACACTTCTTTCCCTTATTTCATTAAACGAGCGTCTCGTACTGGCAGACTTGGTGTCATTAGGTTGTATACGAGGGACGAATAATCAGCCGCCCGCTCATAATAAGTTCACGTGCTACGTGACACCAAGTATGCGCATAAAAGAGTGTTTTCGCACTCGTCACCTGGCTTATAGATGGCACTGACTGTCACTCCTACTTCTAAATTCACATATAAACCCAAAATAGGTTGATGGAGGGAAGGCCGCTGCGGCAGCTCAGTGGTAAGAGCATCGAACGCGTTATTCGAAGGTCGTAGGTTCGATTCCTGCTCACGGCTGGTTATTTTTTCATCCACTTTTCTTTCTTTCTATTTACATTCAATTGGGTGTAATAACTTCCCCTGTAAATTCCTTGGCTTTACTGTCTGGTAGATCTCTCTAATATTGTGTGAAAACACGGAAAAACGAGCCCTAGGTATACACTTTTTTCCCTTATTTCATTAAACGAGGGTCTCGTACTGGCAGACTTGGCGTAATTAGGTTGTATACGAGGGACTATTAATTAGCTGCCCGCTCATAATAAGTTCATGTGCTACGTGACGCCAAACATGCGCATTAAAGAGGGTTTCACATCGTAGCTTGGCTTATAGATGGCGCTGACTGTCACTCCTACTTCTGATAAGTGGGGTTTAACGTCCCAAAACCACTATATGATTATGAGAGACGCTGTACTGGAGGGCTCTGGAAATTTAGACTTTGTGGGGTTCTTTAACATGCACCCAATTCTGAGCACACGGGCCTAAAACATTTCCGGCTCCATCGGAAATGCAGCCGCCGCAGCCGGGATTCGAACCCACGCCCAACGGGTCAGCAGCCGAGTACCTTAGCGACTAGACCACCACGGCGGGGCAATGTCACTCCTACTTCTAAATTCACATTTAAACCCAAAATAGGTGGTTGGAGGGAAGGCCGCTGTGGTAGCTCAGTGGTTAGAGCTTCGAACGCGTTATTCGAAGGTCGTGGGTTCGATTCCTGCTGACGGCTGGTTATTTTTTCATCCACTTTTCTTTCTTCCTGTTTACATTCAATTGGGTCTAATGACTTCCCCTGTACATTTCTTGGGTTTACTGTCTGTTAGATCTCTGTAATATTGTGTTAAAACACGGAAGAACGAGCCCTTAGGTAAACACATCTTTCCCTTATTTTATTAAACGAGGGTCTCGTAATGGCAGACTTGGTGTAATTAGGTTGTATACGAAGGACTATTATTCAGCTGCCCGCTCACAATAAGTTCACGTATTACGTGACGCCAAACATGCGCATAAAAGAGTGTTTTCACACTCGTTGCTTGGCTTATAGATGGCGCTGACTGTCACTCCTACATTTAAATTCACATATAAACCCAAAATAAGTCGATGGAGGGAAGGCCGCTGTGGTAGCTCAGTTGTTGGAGCATCGAACGCGTTATTCGAAGGTGGTAGGTTCAATTCCTGCTCACGGCTGGTTATTTTTTCATCCACTTTTATTTTTTCGTATTTACATTCAATTGAGTCTAATAACTTCCCCTGTACAATCCTTGGCTTTACTGTCTGTTAGATGTTATAAATATTGTGTTGAAACACGAAAAAACGAGCCCTTAGGTATACACTTCTTTCCCTTATTTCATTTAACGAAAGTCCCGTACTGGCAGACTTGGTGTCATTAGGTTGTATACGAGGGTCTATTAATCAGCTGTCGCTCAAAATAAGTTCACGTGCTACGTGACGTCAAACATGCGCATAAAAGAGTGTTTTAACACTCGTCGCTTGGCTTATAGATGGCGCTGACTGTCACTCCTACTTCTAAATTCACATATATACACAAAATAGGTGGATAGAGGGAAGGCCGCTGTGGTAGCTCAGTGGTTAGAGCACCGAACGCGTCATTCAAAGGTCGGTGGTTCGATTCCTGCTCACGGCTGGTTATTTTTTCATCCACTTTTCTTTCTTCCTATTTACATTCAATTGGGTGTAATAACTTCGCCTGTAAATTCCTTGGCTTTACTGTCTGTTAGATCTCTCTAATATTGTGTGAAAACACGGAAAAACGAGCCCTAGGTATACACTTTTTTCTCTTATTTCATTAAACGAGGGTCTCGTACTGGCAGACTTGGTGTAATTAGGTTGTATACGAGGGACTAATAATTAGCTGCCCGCTCATAATAAGTTCACGTGCTACGTGACGCCAAACATGCGCAATAAAAAGTGTTTTCACATCGTAGCTTGGCTCATAGATGGCGCTGACTGTCACTCCTACTTCTGATATGTGGGGTTTAACGTCCCAAAACCACTATATGATTATGAGAGACGCCGTAGTTGAGGGCTCTGGCAATTTAGATTACGTGAGGTTCTTTAACGTGCTCCCAATTCTGAGCACACGGGCCTACAACATTTCCGCTTCCATCGTAAATGCAGCCGCCGCAGCCGGGATTCGAACCCGCGCCCTGCGGGTCAGCAGCCGAGTACCTTAGCCACTAGACCACCGTGGCAGGGCAATGTCACTCCTACTTCTAAATTCACATATAAACCGAAAATAAGTGGTTGGAGGGAAGGCCGCTGTGGTAGCTCAGTGGTTAGAGCTTCGAACGCGTTATTCGAAGGTTGTAGGTTCAATTCCTGCTCACGGCTGGTTATTTTTTCATCCACTTTTCTTTCTGCTTGTTTACATTCAAATGGGTTTAATAACTTCCCTGTACATTCCTTGACTTTACTGTCTGTTAGATCTCCCTATTATTGTGGTAAAACAAGGAAAAACGAGCCCTTAGGTACACACTTCTTTCCTTTATTTCATTAAACGAGGGTCCCGTACTGGCAGACTCTGTGTCATTAGGTTGTATACAAGGGACTGTTATTCAGCTGCCCGTTCATAATAAGTTCACGTGCTACGTGACGCCAAACATGCGCATAAAAGAGTGTTTTAACACTCGTCGCTTGGCTTATACATAGCGCTGCCTGTGACTCCAACATCTAACTTCACATATAAACACAAAACAGGTGGATGGAGGGAAGGCTGCTATGGTAGCTCAGTGGTTAGAGCATCGAACGCGTTATTCGAAGGTCGGTGGTTCGATTCCTGCTCACGGCTGGTTATTTTTTCATCCACATTTATTTCTTCTTATTTACATTCAATTGGGTCTAATAACTTCCCCAGTACATTCCTTGGCTTTACTGTCTGTTAGATCTCATTATAATTGTAATAAAACACGGAAAAACGAGCCCATAGGTATATACTTCTTTCCCTTATTTCATTAAACGAGGGTCTCGTACTGACAGACTTGGTGTCATTAGGTTGTATACGAGGGACTATTAATCAGCTGCCCGCTCATAATACGTTCACGTGCTACGTGACGCCAAATATGCGCATAAAAGAGTGTTTTTGCACTTGTCGCCTGGCTTATAGATGACACTGACTGTCACTCCTACTTTTAAATTAACATATAAACCCAAAATAAGTGAATGGTGGGAAGGCCGCTGTGGTAGCTCAGTGGTTAGAGCATCGAACGCGTTATTCAAAGGTTGTAAATCGATTCCTGCTCACGGCTGGTTATTTTTTTATCAACTTTCCTTTTTTCTTATTTACATTCAAATGGGTCTAATAACTACCCTGTACATTCGTTGGCTTTACTGTCTGTTAGATCTCTCTAATATTGTGTGAAAACACGGAAAAACGAGCCCTAGGTATATACTTCTTTCCCTTATTTCATTAAACGAGGGTCTCGTACTGACAAACTTGGTGTAATTAGGTTGTATACGAGGGTTTAATAATCAGCTGCCCGCTCATAATAACTTCACGTGCTACGTGACGCAAAACATGCGCATAAAAGAGTGTTTTAACACTCGTCGCTTGGCTTATAGATGGCGCTGACTGTCACTCCTAATTCTAAATTCACATATAAACCCAAAATAGGTGGATGGAGGAAGGGCCGCTGTGGTAGTTCAGTGGGTAGAGCATCGAACGCGTTATTCGAAGGTCGTAGGTTAGATTCCTGCTCACGGCTGGTTATTTTTTCATCCACTTTTCTTTCTTGCTATTTACATTCAATTTGGTCTGATAACTTCCCCAGTACATTCCTTGGCTTTACTGTCTTTTAGATCTCATTAAAATTGTATTAAAACACGGAAAAACGAGCCCATAGGTATACACTTCTCTCCCTTATTTCATTAAACAAGGGTCTCGTACTGACAGACTTGGTGTCATTAGGTTGTATTACGAGGGAATATTAATCAGCTGCCCGCTCATAATAAGTTCACGTGCTACGTGATGCCAAACATGCGCATAAAAGAGTGTTTTAACACTCGTCGCTTGGCTTATAGAGAGCGCTGACTGTCACTCCTACTTCTAAATTCACATATAAACCCAAAATAGGTGGATGGAGGGAAGGCCGCTGTGGTAGCTCAGTGGATAGAGCATCGAACGCGTTATTCGAAGGTCGGAGGTTCGATTCCTGCTCACGGCTGGTTATTGTTTCATCCACTTTTCTTTCTTCCTATTTACATTCAATTGGGTGTAATAACTTCCCCTGTACATTCCTTGACTTTACTGTCTGTTAGATCTCTCTAATATTGTGTGAAACACGGAAAAACGAGCCCTAGGTATAAACTTTTTTGACTTATTTCATTAAACGAGGGTATCGTACTGGCAGACTTGGTGTAATTAGGTTGTATACGAGGGACTATTAATTAGCTGCCCGCTCATAATAAGTTCACGTGCTACGTGACGCCAAACATGCGCAATAAAGAGTTTTTTCACGTCGTAGCTTGGCTTATAGATGGCGCTGACTGTCACTCCTACTTCTGATATGTGGGGTTTAACGTCCCAAAACCACTATATGATTATGAGAGACGCCGTAGTGGAGGGCTCTGGAAATTTAGACTGCGTGGGGTTCTTTAACGTGCACCCAATTCTGAGCTCACGGGCCTACAACAGCTCCGCCTCCATCGGAAATGCAGCCGCCGCAGCCGGGATACAAACCCGCGCCCTGCGGGTCAGCAGCCGAGTACCTTAGCCACTAGACCACCGCGGCGGGGCAATGTGAGTCCTACTTCTAAATTCACATATAAACTCAAAATAAGTGGTTGGAGGGAAGGCCACTGTGGTAGCTCAGTGGTTAGAGTTTCGAACGCGTTATTCGAAGGTTGTAGGTTCGATTCATGCTCAGGGCCGGTTATTTTTTGCATCCATTTTTCTTTCTTCTTGTTTACACTCAATTGGGTCTAATAACATCCCCTGTACATTCCTTGACTTTACTGTCTGTTAGATCTCTCTAATATTGTGTTAAAACACGGAGGAACGAGCCCTTAGGTATACACTTCTTTCGCTTATTTCATTTAACGAGAGTCTCGTACTGGCAGACTTGGTGTAATTAGGTTGTATACAAGGGACTATTAATCAGCTGCCTGCTCATAATAAGTTCACGTGCTACGTGACGCCAAACATGCGCATAAAAGTGTGTTTTTAAACTCGCCGCTTGGCTTACAGATGGCGCTGACTGTCACTCCTATTTCTAAATTCACATATTAACCCAAAATAAGTGTATGGAGGGAAGGCCGCTGTGGTAGCTCAGTGGTTAGAGCATCGAACGCGTTATTCGAAGGTCGGTGGTTCGATTCCTGCTCACGGCTGCTTATTTTTCCGTCCACTTTTCTTTCTTCTTATTTACATTCAATTGGGTCTATTAAATTCCCCTGTACATTCCTTGGCGTTACTGTCTGTTAGATCTTATTATTATTGTGTTGAAACACGAAAAAACGAGCCCTTAGGTATACACTTCTTTCCCTTATTTCATTTAAAGAGAGTCTCGTACTGGCAGACTTGGTGTCAATAGGTTGTATACGAGGGTCTAATAATCAGCTGCCCGCTCATAATAACTTCACGTGCTACGTGACGCAAAACATGCGCATAAAAGAGTGTTTTAACACTCGTCACTTGGCTTATAGAAGGCGCTGATTGTCACTCCTAATTCTAAATTCACATATAAACCCAAAATAGGTGGATGGAGGAAGGGCCGCTTTGGTAGTTCAGAGGGTAGAGCAACGAACGCCTTATTTGAAGGTCGTAGGTTAGATTCCTGCTCACGGCTGGGTATTTTTTCATCCACTTTTCTTTCTTGCTATTTACATTCAATTGGGTCTGATAACTTCCCCAGTACATTCCTTGGCTTTACTGTCTTTTAGATCTCATTATAATTGTATTAAAACACGGAAAAACGAGCCCATAGGTATACACTTCTCTCCCTTATTTCATTAAACAAGGGTCTCGTACTGACAGACTTGCTGTCATTAGGTTGTATTACGAGGGAATATTAATCAGCTGCCCGCTCATAATAAGTTCACGTGCTACGTGATGCGAAACATGCGCATAAAAGAGTGTTTTAACACTCGTCGCTTGGCTTATAGATAGCGCTGACTGTCACTCCTACTTCTAAATTCACATATAAACCCAAAATAGGTAGATGGAGGGAAACTTCTAGGCGCTTAAAACTTCAGACAACTAACATAAGAGACAAGGACGAGCGCAGTGCAAAAAAGGGGGAAAGGAGCTACAATTAACAGTGCCCGAGGAACTAGAAATGTACTTAAGTAAAGTGTGGGATTGGGCTAGTTGGTAATCCATATAAAACTTCTAGGCGCTTAAAACTTCAGACAACTAACATAAGAGACAAGGACGAGCGCAGTCTCTTATGTTAGTTGTCTGAAGTTTTAAGCGCCTAGAAGTTTTATATGGATTACCAACTAGCCCAATCCCACACTTTACTTAAGTACATTTCTAGTTCCTCGGGCACTGTTAATTGTAGCTCCTTTCCCCCTTTTTTGCTGCGCTCGTCCTTGTCTCTTATGTTAGTTGTCTGAAGTTTTAAGCGCCTAGAAGTTTTATATGGATTACCAACTAGCCCAATCCCACACTTTACTTAAGATGGAGGGAAGGCCGCTGTGGTAGCTCAATGGATAGAGCATCGAACTCGTTATTCTAAGGTCGTAGGTTCGATTCCTGCTCACGGCTGGTTATTGTTTCATCCACTTTTCTTTCTTCCTATTTACATTCAATTGGGTGTAATAACTTCCCCTGTACATTCCTTGACTTTACTGTCTGTTAGATCTCTCTAATATTGTGTGAAAACACGGAAAAACGAGCCCTAGGTATACACTTTTTTGACTTATTTCATTAAACGAGGGTATCGTACTGGCAGACTTGGTGTAATTAGGTTGTATATGAGGGACTATTAATTAGCTGCCCGCTCATAATAAGTTCACGTGCTACGTGACGCCAAACATGCGCAATAAAGTGTTTTTTCACGTCGTAGCTTGGCTTATAGATGGCGCTGACTGTCACTCCTACTTCTGATATGTGGGGTTTAACGTCCCAAAACCACTATATGATTATGAGAGACGCCGTAGTGGAGGGCTCTGGAAAATTAGACTTCGTGGGGTTCTTTAACGTGCACCCAATTCTGAGCTCACGGGTCTACAACACCTCCGCCTCCATCGGAAATGCAGCCGCCGCAGCCGGGATTCAAACCCGCGCACTGCGGGTCAGCAGCCGAGTACCTTAGCCACTAGACCACCGCGGCGGGGCAATGTCACTCCTAATTCTAAATTCAAATATAAACCCAAAATAAGTGGTTGGACGGAAGGCCACTGTGGTAGATCAGTGGTTAGAGCATTGAACGCGTTACTCGAAGGTCAGTGGTTCGATTCCTGCTCACGGCTGGTTATTTTTTCATCCACATTTATTTCATCTTGTTTACATTCAATTGGGTCTAATAACTTCCCCAGTACATTCCTTGGCTTTATTGTCTGTTATATCTCATTTTAATTGTATTAAAACACGGAAAAACGAGCCCATAGGTATACACTTCTTTTCCTTATTTCATTAAACGAGGGTCTCGTACTGACAGACTTGGTGTCATTAGGTTGTATACGAGGGACTATTAATCAGCTGCCCGCTCATAAGTTCACGTGCTACGTGACGCCAAACATGCGCAATAAAGAGTGTTTTCACATCGTAGCTTGGCTTATACATGGCGCTGACTGTCACTCCTACTTCTGATATGTGGGGTTTAACGTCCCAAAACCACTCTATGATTATGAGAGACGCCGTAGTGGAGGGCTCTGGCAATTCAGACTACGTGGGGCTCTTTAACGTGCACCCAATTCTGAGCACACGGGCCTACAACATTTCCGCCTCCATCGGAAATGCAGCCGCCGCAGCCGGGATTCGAACCCGCGCCCTGCGGGTCAGCAGCCGAGTACCTTAGCCACTAGACCACCGCGGCGGAGCAATGTGACTCCTACTTCTAAATTCACATATAAACTCAAAATAAGTGGTTGGAGGGAAGGCCACTGTGGTAGCTCAGTGGTTAGAGATTCGAACGCGTTATTCGAAGGTTGTAGGTTCGATTCCTGCTCAGTGCCGGTTATTTTTTGCATCCACTTTTCTTTCTTCTTGTTTACATTCAATTGGGTGTAATAACTTCCCCTGTAAAGTCCTTGGCTTTACTGTCTGTTAGATCTCTCTAATATTGTGTGAAAACACGGAAAAAGGAGCCCTAGGTATACACTTTTTTTCCTTATTTCATTAAACGAGGGTCTCGTACTGGCAGACTTGGTGTTTTAGGTTGTATACGAGGGACTATTATTTAGCTGCCCGCTCTTAATAAGTTCACGTGCTACGTGATGCCGAACATGCGCATAAAAGCGCGTTTTCAAACTCGTCGCTTGGCTTACAGATGGCGCTGACTGTCACTCCTATTTCTAAATTCACATATTAACCCAAAATAAGTGTATGGAGGGAAGGCCGCTGTGGTAGCTCAGTGGTTAGAGTTTCGAACGCGTTATTCGAAGGTTGTAGGTTCGATTCCTGCTCAGGGCCGGTTAATTTTTGCATCCATTTTTCTTTCTTCTTGTTTACACTCAATTGGGTCTAATAACATCCCCTGTACATTCCTTGACTTTACTGTCTGTTAGATCTCTCTAATATTGTGTTAAAACACGGAAGAACGAGCCCTTAGGTATACACTTCTTTCGCTTATTTCATTTAACGAGAGTCTCGTACTGGCAGACTTGGTGTAATTAGGTTGTATACAAGGGACTATTAATCAGCTGCCCGCTCATAATAAGTTCACGTGCTACGTGACGCCAAACATGCGCATAAAAGTGTGTTTTTAAACTCGCCGCTTGGCTTACAGATGGCGCTGACTGTCACTCCTATTTCTAAATTCACATATTAACCCAAAATAGGTGGATGGAGGGAAGGCCGCTGTGGTAGCTCAGTGGATAGAGCATCGAACTCGTTATTCGAAGGTCGTAGGTTCGATTCCTGCTCACGGCTGGTTATTGTTTCATCCACTTTTCTTTCTTCCTATTTACATTCAATTGGGTGTAATAACTTCCCCTGTACATTCCTTGACTTTACTGTCTGTTAGATCTCTCTAATATTGTGTGAAAACATGGAAAAACGAGCCCTAGGTATACACTTTTTTGACTTATTTCATTAAACGAGGGTATCGTACTGGCAGACTTGGTGTATTTAGGTTGTATACGAGGGACTATTAATTAGCTGCCCGCTCATAATAAGTTCACGTGCTACGTGACGCCAAACATGCGCAATAAAGAGTTTTTTCACGTCGTAGCTTGACTTATAGATGGCGCTGACTGTCACTCCTACTTCTGATATGTGGGGTTTAACGTCCCAAAACCACTATATGATTATGAGAGACGCCGTAGTGGAGGGCTCCGGAAATTTAGACTGCGTGGGGTTCTTTAACGTGCACCCAATTCTGAGCTCACGGGCCTACAACACCTCCGCCTCCATCGGAAATGCAGCCGCCGCAGCCGGGATACAAAACCGCGCCCTGCGGGTCAGCAGCCGAGTACCTTTGCCACTAGACCACCGCGGCGGGGCAATGTGACTCCTACTTCTAAATTCACATATAAACTCAAAATAAGTGGTTGGAGGGAAGGCCACTGTCGTAGCTCAGTGGTTAGAGTTTCGAACGCGTTATTCGAAGGTTGTAGGTTCGATTCCTGCTCAGGGCTGGTTATTTTTTGCATCCATTTTTCTTATTTCTTGTTTACACTCAATTGGGTCTAATAACATCCCCTGTACATTCCTTGACTTTACTGTCTGTTAGATCTCTCTAATATTGTGTTAAAACACGGAAGAACGAGCCCTTAGGTATACACTTCTTTCGCTTATTTCATTTAACGAGAGTCTCGTACTGGCAGACTTGGTGTAATTAGGTTGTATACAAGGGACTATTAATCAGCTGCCCGCTCATAATAAGTTCACGTGCTACGTGACGGCAAACATGCGCATAAAAGTGTGTTTTTAAACTCGCCGCTTGGCTTACAGATGGCGCTGACTGTCACTCCTATTTCTAAATTCACATATTAACTCAAAATAAGTGTATGGAGGGAAGGCCGCTGTGGTAGCTCAGTGGTTAGAGCATCGAACGCGTTATTCGAAGGTCGGTGGTTCGATTCCTGCTCACGGCTGCTTATTTTTCCGTCCACTTTTCTTTCTTCTTATTTACATTCAATTGGGTCTATTAAATTCCCCTGTACATTCCTTGGCGTTACTGTCTGTTAGATCTTATTAAAATTGTGTTGAAACACGAAAAAACGAGCCCTTAGGTATACAATTCTTTCCCTTATTTCATTTAACGAGAGTCTCGTACTGGCAGACTTGGTGTCAATAGGTTGTATACGAGGGTCTAATAATCAGCTGCCCGCTCATAATAACTTCACGTGCTACGTGACGCAAAAGATGCGCATAAAAGAGTGTTTTAACACTCGTCACTTGGCTTATAGAAGGCGATGATTGTCACTCCTAATTCTAAATTCACATATAAACCCAAAATAGGTGGATGGAGGAAGGGCAGCTGTGGTAGTTCAGAGGGTAGAGCATCGAACGCCTTATTCGAAGGTCGTAGGTTAGATTCCTGCTCACGGCTGGTTATTTTTTCATCCACTTTTCTTTCTTGCTATTTACATTCAATTGGGTCTGATAACTTCCCCAGTACATTCCTTGGCTTTACTGTCTTTTAGATCTCATTATAATTGTATTAAAACACGGAAATACGAGCCCATAGGTATACACTTCTCTCCCTTATTTCATTAAACAAGGGTCTCGTACTGACAGACTTGCTGTCATTAGGTTGTATTACGAGGGAATATTAATCAGCTGCCCGCTCATAATAAGTTCACGTGCTACGTGATGCCAAACATGCGCATAGAAGAGTGTTTTAACACTCGTCGCTTGGCTTATAGATAGCGCTGACTGTCACTCCTACTTCTAAATTCACATATAAACCCAAAATAGGTGGATGGAGGGAAGGCCGCTGTGGTAGCTCAGTGGATAGAGCATCGAACTCGTTATTCGAAGGTCATAGGTTCGATTCCTGCTCACGGCTGGTTATTGTTTCATCCACATTTCTTTCTTCCTATTTACATTCAATTGGGTGTAATAACTTCCCCTGTACATTCCTTGACTTTACTGTCTGTTAGATCTCTCTAATATTGTGTGAAAACACGGAAAAACGAGCCCTAGGTATACACTTTTTTGACTTATTTCATTAAACGAGGGTATCGTACTGGCAGACTTGGTGTAATTAGGTTGTATACGAGGGACTATTAATTAGCTGCCCGCTCATAATAAGTTTACGTGCTGCGTGACGCTAAACATGCGCAATAAAGAGTGTTTTCACATCGTAGCTTTGCTTATAGAAGGCGCTGACTATCACTCCTACTTCTGATACGTGGGGTTTAACGTCCGAAAACAACTATATGATTATGAGAGACGCCGTAGTTGAGGGCTCTGGAAATTTAGACTTCGTGGGGTTCTTTAACGTGCACCCAATTCTGAGCTCACGGGTCTACAACACCTCCGCCTCCATCGGAAATGCAGCCGCCGCAGCCGGGATTCAAACCCGCGCAATGCGGGTCAGCAGCCGAGTACCTTAGCCCCTAGACCACCGCGGCGGGGCAATGTCATTCCTACTTCTAAATTCACATATAAACCCAAAATAAGTTGTTGGACGGAAGGCCACTGTGGTAGATCAGTGGTTAGAGCATTGAACGCGTTACTCGAAGGTCAGTGGTTCGATTCCTGCTCACGGCTGGTTATTTTTTCATCCACATTTATTTCATCTTGTTTACATTCAATTGGGTCTAATAACTTCCCCAGTACATTCCTTGGCTTTATTGTCTGTTATATCTCATTTTAATTGTATTAAAACACGGAAAAACGAGCCCATAGGTATACACTTCTTTTCCTTATTTCATTAAACGAGGGTCTCGTACTGACAGACTTGGTGTCATTAGGTTGTATACGAGGGACTATTAATCAGCTGCCCGCTCATAAGTTCACGTGCTACGTGACGCCAAACATGCGCAATAAAGAGTGTTTTCACATCGTAGCTTGGCTTATACATGGCGCTGACTGTCACTCCTACTTCTGATATGTGGGGTTTAACGTCCCAAAACCACTCTATGATTATGAGAGACGCCGTAGTGGAGGGCTCTGGCAATTTAGACTAAGTGGGGTTCTTTAACGTGCACCCAATTCTGAGCACACGGGCCTACAACATTTCCGCCTCCATCGGAAATGCAGCCGCCGCAGCCGAGATTCGAACCCGCGCCCTGCGGGTCAGCAGCCGAGTACCTTAGCCACTAGACCACCGCGGCGGGGCAATGTCACTCCTACTTCTAAATTCACATCTAAACCCAAAATAAGTGAATGGAGGGAAGCCCGCTGTGGTAGCTCAGTGGTTAAAGCATCAAACGCGTTATTCGAAGGTCGTAGGTTCGATTCCTGCTCACGGCTAATTATTTTTTCATCCACTTTTCTTTCTTCTTGTATACATTCAATTGGGTGTAATAACTTCCCCTGTAAAGTCCTTGGCTTTACTGTCTGTTAGATCTCTCTAATATTGTGTGAAAACACGGAAAAAGGAGCCCTAGGTATACACTTTTTTTCCTTATTTCATTAAACGAGTGTCTCGTACTGGCAGACTTGGTGTTTTAGGTTGTATACGAGGGACTATTATTTAGCTGCCCGCTCTTAATAAGTTCACGTGCTACGTGATGCCGAACATGCGCATAAAAGCGCGTTTTCAAACTCGTCGCTTGGCTTACAGATGGCGCTGACTGTCACTACTATTTCTAAATTCACATATTAGCCCAAAATAAGTGTATGGAGGGAGGGCCGCTGTGGTAGCTCAGTGGTGAGAGCATCGAACGCGTTATTCGAAGGTTGGTGGTTCGATTCCTGCTCACGGCTGCTTATTTTTCCGTCCACTTTTCTTTCTTCTTATTTACATTCAATTGGGTCTAATAAATTCCCCTGTACATTCCTTGGCGTTACTGTCTGTTAGAACTCTCTAATAGTGTGTTAAAACGCAAAAAACGAGCCCTAGGTATACACTTCTTTCGCTTATTTCATTAAACGAGGGTCTCGTACTGGCAGACTTGGTGTCATTAGGTTGTATACGAGGGACCATTAATCAGCTGCCCGCTCATAATAAGTTCACGTGCTACGTTACGCCAAACATGCGCATAAAAGAGTGTTTTCACACTCGTCGCTTGGCCTATAGATGGCGCTGACTGTCACTCCTACGTCTAAATTCACTTATAAACCCAAAATAAGTGAATGGAGGGAAGGCCGCTGTGGTAGCTAAGTCGTTAGAGCATCGAACGCGTTATTCGAAGGTCGTAGGTTCAATTCCTGCTCACGGCTGGTTATTTTTTCATCCACATTTATTTCTTCTTATTTACATTCAATTGGGTCTAATAACTTCCCCTGTACAATCGTTGGCTTTACTGTCTGTTAGATCTTATTAATATTGTGTTGAAACACGAAAAAACGAACCTTTGGGTGTACACTTCTTTCCCCTATTTCATTTAACGAGAGTCTCGTACTGGCAGACTTGGTGTCAATAGGTTGTATACGAGGGTCTAATAATCAGCTGCCCGCTCATAATAACTTCACGTGCTACGTGACGCAAAACATGCGCATAAAAGAGTGTTTTAACACTCGTCGCTTGGCTTATAGATGGCGCTGACTGTCACTCCTAATTCTAAATTCACATATAAACCCAAAATAGGTGGATGGAGGAAGGGCCGCTGTGGTAGTTCAGTGGGTAGAGCATCGAACGCGTTATTCGAAGGTCGTAGGTTAGATTCCTGCTCACGGCTGGTTATTTTTTCATCCACTTTTCTTTCTTGCTATTTACATTCAATTGGGTCTGATAACTTCCCCAGTACATTCCTTGGCTTTACTGTCTTTTAGATCTCATTATAATTGTATTAAAACACGGAAAAACGAGCCCATAGGTATACACTTCTCTCCCTTATTTCATTAAACAAGGGTCTCGTACTGACAGACTTGGTGTCATTAGGTTGTATTACGAGGGACTATTATTCAGCTGCCCGCTCATAATAAGTTCACGTGCTACGTGATGCCAAACATGCGCATAAAAGAGTGTTTTAACACTCGTCGCTTGGCTTATAGATAGCGCTGACTGTCACTCCTACTTCTAAATTCACATATAAACCCAAAATAGGTGGATGGAGGGAAGGCCGCTGTGGTAGCTCAGTGGATAGAGCATCGAACGCGTTATTCGAAGGTCATAGGTTCGATTCCTGCTCACGGCTGGTTATTGTTTCATCCACTTTTCTTTCTTCCTATTTACATTCAATTGGGTGTAATAACTTCCCCTGTACATTCCTTGACTTTACTGTCTGTTAGATCTCTCTAATATTGTGTGAAAACACGGAAAAACGAGCCCTAGGTATACACTTTTTTGACTTATTTCATTAAACGAGGGTATCGTACTGGCAGACTTGGTGTAATTAGGTTGTATACGAGGGACTATTATTTAGCTGCCCGCTCATAATAAGTTCACGTGCTACGTGACGCCAAACATGCGCAATAAAGAGTTTTTTCACGTCGTAGCTTGGCTTATAGATGGCGCTGACTGTCACTCCTACTTCTGATATGTGGGGTTTAACGTCCCAAAACCACTATATGATTATGAGAGACGCCGTAGTGGAGGGCTCTGGAAATTCAGACTTCGTGGGGTTCTTTAACGTGCACCCAATTCTGAGCTCACGGGTCTACAACACCTCCGCCTCCATCGGAAATGCAGCCGCCGCAGCCGGGATTCAAACCCGCGCACTGCGGGTCAGCAGCCGAGTACCTTAGCCACTAGACCACCGCGGCGGGGCAATGTCACTCCTACTTCTAAATTCACATATAAACCCAAAATAAGTGGTTGGACGGAAGGCCACTGTGCTAGATCAGTGGTTAGAGCATTGAACGTGTTACTCGAAGGTCAGTGGTTCGATTCCTGCTCTCGGCTGGTTATTTTTTCATCCACATTTATTTCATCTTGTTTACATTCAATTGGGTCTAATAACTTCCCCAGTACATTCCTTGGCTTTATTGTCTGTTATATCTCATTTTAATTGTATTAAAACACGGAAAAACGAGCCCATAGGTATACACTTTTTTTCCTTATTTCATTAAACGAGGGTCTCGTACTGACAGACTTGGTGTCATTAGGTTGTATATGAGGGACTATTATTCAGCTGCCCGCTCATAAGTTCACGTGCTACGTGACGCCAAACATGCGCAATAAAGAGTGTTTTCACATCGTAGCTTGGCTTATACATGGCGCTGACTGTCACTCCTACTTCTGATATGTGGGGTTTAACGTCCCAAAACCACTCTATGATTATGAGAGACGCCGTAGTGGAGGGCTCTGGCAATTTAGACTACGTGGGGTTCTTTACCGTGCACCCAATTCTGAGCACACGGGCCTACAACATTTCCGCCTCCATCGGAAATGCAGCCGCCGCAGCCGGGATTCGAACCCGCGCCCTGCGGGTCAGCAGCCGAGTACCTTAGCCACTAGACCACCGCGGCGGGGCAATGTCACTCCTACTTCTAAATTCACATCTAAACCCAAAATAAGTGGTTGGAGAGAAGGCCACTGTGGTAGCTCAGTGGTTAGAGTTTCGAACGCGTTATTCGAAGGTTGTAGGTTCGATTCCTGCTCATGGCCGGTTATTTTTTGCATCCATTTTTCTTTCTTCTTGTTTACACTCAATTGGGTCTAATAACATCCGCTGTACATTCCTTGACTTTACTGTCTGTTAGATCTCTCTAATATTGTGTTAAAACACGGAAGAACGAGCCCTTAGGTATACACTTCTTTCGCTTATTTCATTTAACGAGAGTCTCGTACTGGCAGACTTGGTGTAATTAGGTTGTATAGGCGGGACTATTAATCAGCTGCCCGCTCATAATAAGTTCACGTGCTACGTGACGCCAAACATGCGCATAAAAGTGTGTTTTTAAACTCGCCGCTTGGCTTACAGATGGCGCTGACTGTCACTCCTATTTCTAAATTCACATATTAACCCAAAAGAGGTGTATGGAGGGAAGGCCGCTGTGGTAGTTCAGTGGGTAGAGCATCGAACGCCTTATTCGAAGGTCGTAGGTTAGATTCCTGCTCACGGCTGGTTATTTTTTCATCCACTTTTCTTTCTTGCTATTTACATTCAATTGGGTCTGATAACTTCCCCAGTACATTCCTTGACTTTACTGTCTTTTAGATCTCATTATAATTGTATTAAAACACGGAAAAACGAGCCCTTAGGTATACACTTCTTTCCTTTATTTCATTAAACGAGGGTCTCGTACTGGCAGACTTGATGTAATTAGGTTGTATACGAGGGACCATTAATCAGCTGCCCGCTCATAATAAGTTCACGTGCTACGTGACGCCAAACATGCGCATAAAAGAGTGTTTTCACACTCGTCGCTTGGCCTATAGATGGCGCTGACTGTCACTCCTACGTCTAAATTCACATATAAACCCAAAATAAGTGAATGGAGGGAAGGCTGCTGTGGTAGCTGAGTCGTTAGAGCATCGAACGCGTTATTCGAAGGTCGTAGGTTCAATTCCTGCTCACGGATGGTTATTTTTTCATCCACATTTATTTCTTCTTATTTACATTCAATTGGGTCTAATAACTTCCCCTGTACAATCCTTGGCTTTACTGTTTGTTAGATCTTATTAATATTGTGTTGAAACACGAAAAAACGAGCCCTTAGGTATACACTTCTTTCCCTTATTTCATTTAACGAGAGTCTCGTACTGGCAGACTTGGTGTCAATAGGTTGTATACGAGGGTCTAATAATCAGCTGCCCGCTCATAATAACTTCACGTGCTACGTGACGCAAAACATGCGCATAAAAGAGTGTTTTAACACTCGTCACTTGGCTTATAGAAGGCGCTGATTGTCACTCCTAATTCTAAATTCACATATAAACCCAAAATAGGTGGACGGAGGAAGGGCCGCTGTGGTAGTTCAGTGGGTAGAGCATCGAACGCCTTATTCGAAGGTCGTAGGTTAGATTCCTGCTCACGGCTGCTTATTTTTTCATCCACTTTTCTTTCTTGCTATTTACATTCAATTGGGTCTGATAACTTCCCCAGTACATTCCTTGGCTTTACTGTCTTTTAGATCTCATTATAATTGTATTAAAACACGGAAAAACGAGCCCTTAGGTATACACTTCTCTCCCTTATTTCATTAAACAAGGGTCTCGTACTGACAGACTTGGTGTCATTAGGTTGTATTACGAGGGAATATTAATCAGCTGCCCGCTCATAATAAGTTCACGTGCTACGTGATGCCAAACATGCGCATAAAAGAGTGTTTTAACACTCGTCGCTTGGCTCATAGATAGCGCTGACTGTCACTCCTACTTCTAAATTCACATATAAACCCAAAATAGGTGGAAGGAGGGAAGGCCGCTGTGGTAGCTCAGTGGTTAGAGCATCGAACGCGTTATTCGAAGGTCGTAGGTTCGATCCCTGCTAACGGCTGGTTATTTTTTCATCCACTTTTCTTTCTTCCTATTTACATTCAATTGGGTGTAATAACTTCCCCTGTAAATTCCTTGGCTTTACTGTCTGTTAGATCTTATTAATATTGTGTTGAAACACGAAAAAACGAACCCTTGGGTGTACACTTCTTTCCCTTATTTCATTTAACGAGAGTCTCGTACTGGCGGACTTGGTGTCAATAGGTTGTATACGAGGGTCTAATAATCAGCTGCCCGCTCATAATAACTTCACGTGCTACGTGACGCAAAACATGCGCATAAAAGAGTGTTTTAACACTCGTCGCTTGGCTTATAGATGGCGCTGACTGTCACTCCTAATTCTAAATTCACATATAAACCCAAAATAGGTGGATGGAGGAAGGGCCGCTGTGGTAGTTCAGTGGGTAGAGCATCGAACGCGTTATTCGAAGGTCGTAGGTTAGATTCCTGCTCACGGCTGGTTATTTTTTCATCCACTTTTCTTTCTTGCTATTTACATTCAATTGGGTCTGATAACTTCCCCAGTACATTCCTTGGCTTTACTGTCTTTTAGATCTCATTATAATTGTATTAAAACACGGAAAAACGAGCCCATAGGTATACACTTCTCTCCCTTATTTCATTAAACAAGGGTCTCGTACTCACAGACTTGGTGTCATTAGGTTGTATTACGAGGGACTATTAATCAGCTGCCCGCTCATAATAAGTTCACGTGCTACGTGATGCCAAACATGCGCATAAAAGAGTGTTTTAACACTCGTCGCTTGGCTTATAGATAGCGCTGACTGTCACTCCTACTTCTAAATTCACATATAAACCCAAAATATGTGGATCGAGGGAAGGCCGCTGTGGTAGCTCAGTGGATAGAGCATCGAACGCGTTATTCGAAGGTCGTAGGTTCGATTCCTGCTCACGGCTGGTTATTAATTCATCTACTTTTCTTTCTTCCTATTTACATTCAATTGGGTGTAATAACTTCCCCTGTACATTCCTTGACTTTACTGTCTGTTAGATCTCTCTAATATTGTGTGAAAACACGGAAAAACGAGCCCTAGGTATACACTTTTTTGACTTATTTCATTAAACGAGGGTATCGTACTGGCAGACTTGGTGTAATTAGGTTGTATACGAGGGACTATTAATTAGCTGCCCGCTCATAATAAGTTCACGTGCTACGTGACGCCAAACATGCGCAATAAAGAGTTTTTTCACGTCGTAGCTTGGCTTATAGATGGCGCTGACTGTCACTCCTACTTCTGATATGTGGGGTTTAACGTCCCAAAACCACTATATGATTATGAGAGACGCCGTAGTGGAGGGCTCTGGAAATTTAGACTGCGTGGGGTTCTTTCCCGTGCACCCAATTTTGAGCTCACGGGCCTACAACACCTCCGCCTCCATCGGAAATGCAGCCGCCACAGCCGGGATTCAAACCCGCGCCCTGCGGGTCAGCAGCCGAGTACCTTAGCCACTAGACCACCGCGGCGGGGCAATGTGACTCCTACTTCTAAATTCACATATAAACTCAAAATAAGTGGTTGGAGAGAAGGCCACTGTGGTAGCTCAGTGGTTAGAGTTTCGAACGCGTTATTCGAAGGTTGTAGGTTCGATTCCTGCTCATGGCAGGTTATTTTTTGCATCCATTTTTCTTTCTTCTTGTTTACACTCAATTGGGTCTAATAACATCCCCTGTACATTCCTTGACTTTACTGTCTGTTAGATCTCTCTAATATTGTGTTAAAACACGGAAGAACGAGCCCTTAGGTATACACTTCTTTCGCTTATTTCATTTAACGAGAGTCTCGTACTGGCAGACTTGGTGTAATTAGGTTGTATAGGAGGGACTATTAATCAGCTGCCCGCTCATAATAAGTTCACGTGCTACGTGACGCCAAACATGCGCATAAAAGTGTGTTTTTAAACTCGCCGCTTGGCTTACAGATGGCGCTGACTGTCACTCCTATTTCTAAATTCACATATTAACCCAAAATAAGTGTATGGAGGGAAGGCCGCTGTGGTAGTTCAGTGGGTAGAGCATCGAACGCCTTATTCGAAGGTCGTAGGTTAGATTCCTGCTCACGGCTGGTTATTTTTTCATCCACTTTTCTTTCTTGCTATTTACATTCAATTGGGTCTGATAACTTCCCCAGTACATTCCTTGACTTTACTGTCTTTTAGATCTCATTATAATTGTATTAAAACACGGAAAAACGAGCCCTTAGGTATACACTTCTTTCCTTTATTTCATTAAACGAGGGTCTCGTACTGGCAGACTTGATGTAATTAGGTTGTATACGAGGGACCATTAATCAGCTGCCCGCTCATAATAAGTTCACGTGCTACGTGACGCCAAACATGCGCATAAAAGAGTGTTTTCACACTCGTCGCTTGGCCTATAGATGGCGCTGACTGTCACTCCTACGTCTAAATTCACATATAAACCCAAAATAAGTGAATGGAGGGAAGGCTGCTGTGGTAGCTAAGTCGTTAGAGCATCGAACGCGTTATTCGAAGGTCGTAGGTTCAATTCCTGCTCACGGATGGTTATTTTTTCATCCACATTTATTTCTTCTTATTTACATTCAATTGGGTCTAATAACTTCCCCTGTACAATCCTTGGCTTTACTGTCTGTTAGATCTTATTAATATTGTGTTGAAACACGAAAAAACGAGCCCTTAGGTATACACTTCTTTCCCTTATTTCATTTAACGAGAGTCTCGTACTGGCAGACTTGGTGTCAATAGGTTGTATACGAGGGTCTAATAATCAGCTGCCCGCTCATAATAACTTCACGTGCTACGTGACGCAAAACATGCGCATAAAAGAGTGTTTTAACACTCGTCACTTGGCTTATAGAAGGCGCTGATTGTCACTCCTAATTCTAAATTCACATATAAACCCAAAATAGGTGGACGGAGGAAGGGCCGCTGTGGTAGTTCAGTGGGTAGAGCATCGAACGCCTTATTCGAAGGTCGTAGGTTAGATTCCTGCTCACGGCTGCTTATTTTTTCATCCACTTTTCTTTCTTGCTATTTACATTCAATTGGGTCTGATAACTTCCCCAGTACATTCCTTGGCTTTACTGTCTTCTAGATCTCATTATAATTGTATTAAAACACGGAAAAACGAGCCCATAGGTATACACTTCTCTCCCTTATTTCATTAAACAAGGGTCTCGTACTGACAGACTTGGTGTCATTAGGTTGTATTACGAGGGAATATTAATCAGCTGCCCGCGCATAATAAGTTCACGTGCTACGTGATGCCAAACATGCGCATAAAAGAGTGTTTTAACACTCGTCGCTTGGCTTATAGATTGCGCTGACTGTCACTCCTACTTCTAAATTCACATATAAACCCAAAATAGGTGGAAGGAGGGAAGGCCGCTGTGGTAGCTCAGTGGTTAGAGCATCGAACGCGTTATTCGAAGGTCGTAGGTTCGATCCCTGCTCACGCCTGGTTATTTTTTCATCCACTTTTCTGTCTTCCTATTTACATTCAATTGGGTGTAATAACTTCCCCTGTAAATTCCTTGGCTTTACTGTCTCTTAGATCTCTCTAATATTGTGTGAAAACACGGAGAAACGAGCCCTAGGTATACACTTTTTTCTCTTATTTGATTAAACGAGGGTCTCGTACTGGCAGACTTGGTGTATTTAGGTTGTATACGAGGGACTAATAATTAGCTGCCCGCTCATAATAAGTTCACGTGCTACGTGACGCCAAACATGTGCAATAAAGAGTGTTTTCACATCGTAGCTTGGCTTATAGATGGCGCTGACTGTCACTCCTACTTCTGATATGTGGGGTTTAACGTCCCAAAACCACTATATGATTATGAGAGACGCCGTAGTGGAGGGCTCTGGAAATTTAGACTTCGTGGGGTTCTTTAACCTGCACCCAATTCTGAGCACACGGGCCTACAACATTTCCGCCTCCATCGGAAATGCAGCCACCGCAGCCGGGATTCGAACCCGCGCCCTGCGGGTCAGCAGCCGAGTACCTTAGCCACTAGACCACCGCGGCGGGGCAAGGTCACTCCTAGTTCTCAATTCACATATAAACCCAAAATAAGTGGTTGGAAGGAAGGCCGCTGTGGTAGGTCAGTGGTTAGAGCTTCGAATCGGTTATTCGAAGGTCGTAGTTTCGATTCCTGCTCACGGCTGGTTATTTTTTTCATCCACTCTTCTTTCTTCTCGTTTACATTCAATTGGGTCTAATAACTTCCCCTGTACATTCCTAGGGTTTACTGTCTGTTAGATCTCTCTAATATTGTGTTAAAACACGGAAGGATGAGCCTTTAGGTAAACACTTCTTTCCCTTATTCCATTGAACAAGCCTCTCTTACTGGCAGACTTGGTGTAATTAGGTTGTATACGCGGGACTATTATCAGCTGCCCGCTCATAATAAGTTCACGTGCTACGTGACGCCAAACATGCGCATGAAAGCGTGTTTTCCAACTCGTCACTTGGCTTACAGATGGTGCTGACTGTCACTCCTATTTCTAAATTCACTTATAAACCCAAAATAAGTGAATGGTGGGAAGGCCGCTGTGGTAGCTCAGTGGTTAGTGCATCGAACGCGTTATTCGAAGGTAGTAGGTTCGATTCCTGCTCACGGCTGGGAATCTTTTTATCCACTTTCCTTTCTTCTTATTTACATTCCATTGGGTCTAATAACTACCTTGTACTTTCCTTGGCTTTACTGTTTGTTAGATATCATTAATATTGTGTTGAAACACGGAAAAACGAGCCCTTAGGTATACACTTCTTTCCTTTATTTCATTAAAAGAGGGTCTCGTACTGGCAGACTTTGTGTCATTAGGTTGTATACGAGGGACTGTTAATCAGCTGTCCGCTCATAATAAGTTCTTGAACTACGTGACGCCAAACATGCGCATAAAAGAGTGTTTTAACACTCGTCACTTGGCCTATAGATAGCGCTGACTGTCACTCTTACTTCTAAATTCACATATAAACCCAAAATAAGTGAATGGTGGGAAGGCCGCTGTGGTAGCTCAGTGGTTAGAGCATAGAACGCGTTATTCGAAGGTCGTAGGTTCGATTCCTGCTCACGGCTGGTTGTTTTTTTATCCACTTTCCTTTCTTCTTATTTACATTCTATTGGGCCTAATAACGACCCTGTACATTCTTTGGCCTTACTGTCTGTTATATCTCATTAATATTGTGTTAAAACACGGAAAAACGAGCCCTTAGGTATACACTTCTTTCCTTTATTTCATTAAACGAGGGTCTCGTACTGGCAGACTTGGTGTCATTAGGTTGTATACGAGGGACTGTTAATCAGCTGTCCGCTCATAATAAGTTCTTGAACTACGTGACGCCAAACATGCGCATAAAAGAGTGTTTTAACACTCGTCACTTGGCCTATAGATAGCGCTGACTGTCACTTCTACTTCTAAATTCACATATAAACCCAAAATGGGTGGAAGGAGGGAAGGCCGCTGTGGTAGCTCAGTGGTTAGAGCATCGAACGCGTTATTCGAAGGTCGTAGATTCGATCCCTGCTCACGGCTGGTTATCTTTTCATCCACTTTTCTTTCTTCCTATTTACATTCAATTGGGTGTAATAACTTCCCCTGTAAATTCCTTGGCTCTACTGTCTCTTAGATCTCTCCAAAATTGTGTGAAAACACGGAAAAACGAGCCCTAGGTATACACTTTTTGGACTTATTTCATTAAACGAGGGTCTCGTACTGGCAAACTTGGTGTAATTAGGTTGTATACGAGGGACTATTAATTAGCTGCCCGCTCATAATAAGTTCACGTGCTACGTGACGCCAAACATGCGCAATAAAGAGTTTTTTCGCATCGTAGCTTGGCTTATGGATGGCGCTGACTGTCATTGCTACTTCCGATATGTGGGGTTTAACATCCCAAAACCACTATATGATTATGAGAGACGCCGAAGTGGAGGGCTCTGGAAATTTAGACTACGTGGGGTTCTTTAACGTGCACCCAATTCTGAGCACAAGGCCTACAACACTTCCGCCTCCATCGGAAATGCAGCCGCCGCAGCCGGGATTTGAACCCGCGCCCGGCGGGTCAGCAGCCGAGTACCTTAGCCACTAGACTACCGCGGCGGGACAATGTCACTCCTACTTCTAAATTCACATATAAACCCAAAATAAGTGGTTGAAGGGAAGACCACTGTATTAGCTCAGTGGTCAGAGCTTCGAACGCGTTATTCGAAGGTTGTAGGTTCGATTCCTACTCACGGCTGGTTATTTTTTGCATCCACTTTTCTTTCTTCTTGTTTACATTTAATTGGGTCTAATAACTTCCCCTGTACATTCCTTGACTTTACTGTCTGTTAGTTCTCTCTAATATTGTGTTAAAACACGAAAGAACGAGCCCTTAGGTATACACTTCTTTCCCTTATTTCATTTACCGTGAGTCTTGTACTGGCAGACTTGGTGTAATTAGATTCTATACGAGGGACTATTAATCAGCTGCCCGCTCATAATGAGTTCACGTGCTACGTGACGCCAAACATGCGCATAAAAGTGTGTTTTCAAACTCGTCGCTTGGCTTACAGATGGCGCTGACTGTCACTCCTATTTCTAAATTCACATATTAACCCAAGATAAGTGAATGGAGGAAAGGCCGCTGTGGTAGCTCAGTGGTTAGAGCATCGAACACGTTATTTGAAGGTCGGTGGTTCGATTCCTGCACACGGCTGCTTATTTTCCATCCATTTTTCTTTCTTCTTATTTACATTCAATTGGGTCTAATAACTTCCCCTGTACATTCCTTAGGTTCACTGTCTCTTAGATCTCTGTAATATTGTGTTAAAACACAAAAAACGAGCCCTAGGTATACACTTCTTTCCCTTATTTCATCAAACGAGGGTCTCGTACTGGCAGACTTGGTGTAATTAGGTTGTATACGAGAGACTATTAATCAGCTGCAAGCTCATAATAAGTTCACGTGCTACGTGTCGCCAAACATGCGCATAAAAGAGTGTTTTCACACTCGTCGCTTGGCTTATAGATGTCACTGACTGTCACTCCTATTCTAAATTCACATATAAACCCAAAATAAGTGAATGGTGGGAAGGCTGCTGTGGTAGCTCAGTGGTTAGAGCATCGAACGTGTTATTCGAAGGTCGTAGGTTTGATTCCTGCTCACCGCTGGTTATTTTTTTATCCACTTTTTTTCTTCTTATTTACATTTATTTGGGCCTAATAACTACCCTGTACATTCCTTGGCTTTACTGTCTGTTAGATCTCATTATTATTGTGTTAAAACACGGAAAAACGAGCCCTTAGGTATACACTTCTTTCCTTTATTTCATTAAACGAGGGTCTCATACTGGCAGACTTGGTGCCATTAGGTTGCATACGAGGGACTGTTAATCAGCTGCCCGCTCATAATAAGTTCTTGAACTACGTTACGCCAAACATGCGCATAAAAGAGTGTTTTAACACTCGTCACTTGGCCTATAGATAGCGCTGACTGTCATTCCTACTTATAAATTCACATATAAACCCAAAATAGGTGAAAGGAGGGAAGGCCGCTGTGGTAGCTCAGTGGTTAGAGCATCGAACGCGTTATTCGAAGGTCGTAGGTTCGATCCCTGCTCACGGCTGGTTAATTTTTCATCCACTTTTCTTTCTTCCTATTTACATTCAGTTGGGTGTAATAACTTTCCCTGTAAATTCCTTGGCTTTACTGTCTCTTAGATCTCTCTAATATTGTGTGAAAACACGGAAAAATGAGCCCTAGGTATACACTTTTTTCCCTATCTTCATTAAACGAGGGTCTTGTACTGGCAGGCTTGGTGTATTTAGGTTGTATACGAGGGACTATTAATTAGCTGCCCGCTCATAATAAGTTCACGTGCTACGTGACGCCAAACATGCGCAATAAAGAGTGTTTTCACATCGTAGCTTGGCTTATAGATGGCACTGACTGTCACTCCTACTTCTGATATGTGAGGTTTAACGTCCCAAAACCACTATATGATTATGAGAGACGCCGTAGAGGAGGGCTCTGAAAATTTAGACTTCGTGGGGTTCTTTAAACTGCACCCAATTCTGAGCACACGGGCCTACAACATTTCCGCCTCCATCGGAAATGCAGCCACTACAGCTGGGATTTGAACCCGCGCCCTGCGGGTCAGCAGCCGAGTACCTTAGCCACTAGACCACCGCGGCGGGGCATTGTCACTCCTGCTTCTAAATTCACATATAAACCCAAAATAAGTGGTTGGAGGGAAGGCCGCTGTGGTAGGTCAGTGGTTAGAGCGTCAAACGCGTTATTCGAAGGTCGTAGTTTCGACTCCTGCTCACGGCTGGTTATTTTTTTCATCCACTTTTCTTTCTTCTTGTTTACATTCAATTGGGTCTAATAGCTTCCCCTGTACATTCCTAGGGTTTACTGTCTGTTAGATCTCTCTAATATTGTGTTAAAGCACGGAAGAACGAGCCCTTAAGTGAACACTTCTTTCTCTTATTCCATTGAACGAGGGTCTCGTACTGGCAGACTTGGTGTAATTAGGTTGTATACGCGGGACTATTAATCAGCTGCCCGCTCATAATAAGTTCACGTGCTACGTGACGCCAAACATGCGCATAAAAGAGTGTTTTCACACTCGTCGCTTGGCCTATAGATGGCGCTGACTGTTACTCCTACGTCTAAATTCACATATAAACCCAAAATAAGTGAATGGAGGGAAGGCCGCTGTGATAGCTAAGTCGTTAGAGCATCGAACGCGTTATTCGAAGGTCGTAGGTTCGATTCCTGCTCACGGCTGGTTATTTTTTCATCCACATTTATTTCTTCTTATTTACATTCAATTGGGTCTAATAACTTCCCCTGTACAATCGTTGGCTTTACTGTCTGTTAGATCTTATTAATATTGTGTTGAAACACGAAAAAACGAGCCCTTGGGTATACACTTCTTTCCCCTATTTCATTTAACGAGAGTCTCGTACTGGCAGACTTGGTGTCAATAGGTTGTACACGAGGGTCTAATAATCAGCTGCCCGCTCATAATAACTTCACGTGCTACGTGACGCAAAACATGCGCATAAAAGAGTGCTTTAACACTCGTCGCTTGGCTTATAGATGGCGCTGACTGTCACTCCTAATTCTAAATTCACATATAAACCCAAAATAGGTGGATGGAGGAAGGGCCGCTGTGGTAGTTCAGTGGGTAGAGCATCGAACGCGTTATTCGAAGGTCGTAGGTTAGATTCCTGCTCACGGCTGGTTATTTTTTCATCCACTTTTCTTTCTTGCTATTTACATTCAATTCGGTCTGATAACTTCCCCAGTACATTCCTTGGCTTTACTGTCTTTTAGATCTCATTATAATTGTATTAAAACACGGAAAAACGAGCCCATAGGTACACACTTCTCTCCCTTATTTCATTAAACAAAGGTCTCGTACTGACAGTTTTGGTGTCATTAGGTTGTATTACGAGTGACTATTAATCAGCTGCCCGCTCATAATAAGTTCACGTGCTACGTGATGCCAAACATGCGCATAAAAGAGTGTTTAACAACCGTCGCTTGGCTTATAGATAGCGCTGACTGTCACTCCTACTTCTAAATTCACATATAAACCCAAAATAGGTGGATGGAGGGAAGGCTGCTGTGGTAGCTCAGTGGATAGAGCATCGAACGCGTTATTCGAAGGTCGTAGGTTCGATTCCTGCTCACGGCTGGTTATTGTTTCATCCACTTTTCTTTCTTCCTATTTACATTCAATTTGGTCTAATAACTACCCTGTACATTCCTTGGCTTCACTGTCTGTTAGATCTCATTTATATTGTGTTAAAACACGGAAAAACGAGCCCTTAGGTATACATTCTTTCCTTTATTTCATTAAAAGAGGGTCTCGTACTGGAAGACTTGGTGTCATTAGGTTGTATACGAGGGACTGTTAATCAGCTGCCCGTTCAAAATAAGTTCTTGAACTACGTGATGCCAAACATGCGCATAAAAGAGTGTTTTAACACTCGTCGCTTGGCTTATAGATAGCGCTGACTGTCACTCCTACATCTAAATTCACATATAAACCCAAAATCGGTGGATGGAGGGAAGGCCGCTGTGGTAGCTCAGTGGATGGAGCATCGAACGCGTTATTCGAAGGTCGTAGGTTCGATTACTGCTCACGGCTGGTTATTTTTTCATCCAATTTTCTTTCTTCCTATTTACATTCAATTGGGTGTAATAACTTCCCCTGTACATTCCTTGACTTTACTGTCTGTTAGATCTCTCTAATATTGTGTGAAAACACGGAAAAACGAGCCCTAGGTATACACTTTTTTCCCTTATTTCATTAAACGAGGGTCTCGTACTGGCAGACTTGGTGTATTAAAGTTGTATACGAGGGACTATTAATTAGCTGCCCGCTCATAATAAGTTCACGTGCTACGTGACGCCAAACATGCGCAATAAAGAGTGTTTTCACATCGTAGCTTGGCTTATAGATGGCGCTGACTGTCACTCCTACTTCTGATACGTGAGGTTTAACGTCCCAAAACCACTATATGATTATGAGAGACGCCGTAGTGGAGGGCTCTGGAAATTTAGACTTCGTGGGGTTCTTTAACCTGCACCCAATTCTGAGCACACGGGCCTACAACATTTCCGCCTCCATCGGAAATGCAGCCACCACAGCTGGGATTCAAACCCGCGCCCTGCGGGTCAGCAGCCGAGTACCTTAGCCACTAGACCACCGCGGCGGGGCATTGTCACTCCTGCTTCTAAATTCACATATAAACCCAAAATAAGTGGTTGGAGGGAAGGCCGCTGTGGTAGGTCAGTGGTTAGAGCGTCAAACGCGTTATTCGAAGGTCGTAGTTTCGATTCCTGATCACGGCTGGTTATTTTTTTATCCACTTTTCTTTCTTCTTGTTTACATTCAATTGGGTCTAATAGCTTCCCCTGTACATTCCTAGGGTATACTGTCTGTTAGATCCCTCTAATATTGTGTTAAAGCACGGAAGAACGAGCCCTTAAGTAAACACTTCTTTCCCTTATTCCATTGAACGAGGTTCTCGTACTGGCAGACTTGGTGTAATTAGGTTGTATACGCGGGACTATTAATCAGCTGCCCGCTCATAATAAGTTCACGTGCTACGTGACGCCAAACATGCGCATAAAAGCGTGTTTTCAAACTCGTCGCTTGGCTTACAGATGGCACTGACTGTCACTCTTTTTTCTAAATTCACATATTAACCCAAAATAAGTGGATGGAGGGAAGGCCGCTGTGGTAGCTCAGTGGTTAGAGCATCGAACGCGTTATTCGAAGGTCGGTGGTTAGATTCCTGCTCACGGCTGCTTATTTTTCCATTCGCTTTTCTTTTTCTTATTTACATTCAATTGGGTCTAAGAACTTCCCCTCTACAATGCTTGGCGTTACTGTCTGTTAGATCTCTCTAATATTGTGTTAAAACGCAAAAAAACGAGCCCTAGGTATACACTTCTTTCCCTTATTTCATTAAACGTCGGTCTCGTACTGACAGACTTGGTGTCATTAGGTTGTATACGAGTAACTATTAATCAGCTGCCCGCTCATAATAAGTTCACGTGCTACGTGACGCCAAATATGCGCATAAAAGAGTGTTTTCGCACTCGTCGCCTGGCTCATAGATGGCACTGACTGTCACTCCTACTTCTAAATTCACATATAAACCCAAAATAAGTGAATGGTGGGAAGGCCGCTGTGGTAGCTCAGTGGTTAGAGCATCGAACGCGTTATTTAAAGGTCGCAGGTTCGATTCCTGCTCACGGCTGGGAATTTTTTTATCCAATTTCCTTTCTTCTTATTTACACTCCATTAGGTCTAATAACTACCCTGTACATTCCTTGGCTTTACTGTTTGTTAGATCTCATTAATATTGTGTTAAAACACGGAAAAACGAGCCCTCAGGTATACACTTCTTTCCTTTATTTCATTAAACGAGGGTCTCGTACTGGCAGACTTGGCGTCATTAGGTTGTATACGAGGGACTGTTAATCAGCTGCCCGCTCATAATAAGTTTACGTGCTACGTGACGCCAAACATGCGCATAAAAGAGTGTTTTAACACTCGTCGCTTGGCTTATAGATAGCGCTGACTGTCACTCCGACTTCTAAATTCTTATATAAACCCAAAATAAGTGGATGAAGGAAGGGCCGCTGTGGTAGCTCAGTGGGTAGAGCATCGAACGCGTTATTCGAAGGTCGTAGGTTAGATTCCTGCTCTCGGCTGGTTATTTTTTCATCCACTTTTCTCTCTTGCTATTTACATTCAATTGGGTCTAATAACTTCCCCAGTACATTCCTTGGCTTTACTGTCTTTTAGATCTCAATATAATTGTAATAAAACACGGAAAAACGAGCCCATGGTATACACTTCTTTCCCTTATTTCATTAAACGAGGGTCTCGTACTGACAGACTTGGTGTCATTAGGTTGTATATGAGAGACTATTAATCAGCTGCCCGCTCATAATAAGTTCACGTGCTACGTGACGCCAAATATGCGCATAAAAGAGTGTTTTCGCACTCGTCGCCTGCTTATAGATGGCACTGACTGTCACTCCTACTTCTAAATTCACATATAAACCCAAAATAGGTGAAAGGTGGGAACGCCGCTGTAATAGCTCAGTGGATAGAGCACCGAACGCGTTATTCGAAGGTCGTAGGTTCGATTCCTGCTCACGGCTGGTTATTTTTTCATCCACTTTTCTTTCTATTTACATTCAATTGGGTGTAATAACTTCCCCTGTACATTCCTTGACTTTACTGTCTGTTAGATCTCTCTAATATTGTGTGAAAACACGGAAAAACGAGCCCTAGGTATACACTTTTTTGACTTATTTCATTAAACGAGGGTCTCGTACTGGCAGACTTGGTGTAATTAGGTTGTATACGAGGGACTATTATTTAGCTGCCCGCTCATAATAAGTTCACGTGCTACGTGACGCCAAACATGCGCAATAAAGAGTTTTTTCGCATCGTAGCTTGGCTTATAGATGGCGCTGACTGTCACTCCTACTTCTGATATGTGGGGTTTAACGTCCCAAAACCACTATATGATTATGAGAGACGCCGTAGTGGAGGGCTCTGGAAATTTAGACTACGTGGGGTTCTTTAACGTGCACCCAATTCTGAGCACACGGGCCTACAACACTTCCGCCTCCATCGGAAATGCAGCCGCCGCAGCCGGGATTCGAACCCGCGCCCTGCGGGTCAGCAGCCGAGTACCTTAGCCACTAGACTACCGCGGCGGGTCAATGTCACTCCTACTTCTAAATTCACATATAAACCCAAAATAAGTGGTTGGAGGGAAGGCCACTGTGGTAGCTCAGTGGTCAGAGCTTCGAACGCGTTATTCGAAGGTTGTAGGTTCGATTCCTGCTCACGGCTGGTTATTTTTTTATCCACTTTTTTTTCTTCTTATTTACATTCAATTGGGCCTAATAACTACCCTGTACATTCCTTGGCTTTACTGTCTGTTAGATCTCATTAATATTGTGTTAAAACACGGAAAAACGAGCCCTTAGGTATACACTTCTTTCCTTTATTTCATTAAACAAGGGTCTCGTACTGGCAGACTTGGTGTAATTAGGTTGTATACCAGGGACTATTATTAGCTGCCCGCTCATAATAAGTTCACGTGCTACGTTACGCCAAATATGCGCAATAAAGAGTGTTTTCACATCGTAGCTTGGCTTATAGATGGCGCTGACTGTCACTCCTACTTCTGATATGTGGGGTTTAACGTCCCAAAACCACTATATGATTATGAGAGACGCTTTACTGGAGGGCTCTGGAAATTTAGACTTCGTGGGGTTCTTTAACGTGCACCCAATTCTGAGCACACGGGCCTAAAACATTTCCGGCTCCATCGGAAATGCAGCCGCCACAGCCGGGATTCGAACCCACGCCCTGTGGGTCAGCAGCCGAGTACCTTAGCCACTAGACCACTGCGGCGGGGCAATGTCACTCCTACTTCTAAATTCACATATAAACCCAAAATAAGTGGTTGGAGGGAAGGCCGATGTGGTAGCTAAGTGGTTAGAGCTTCGAACGCGTTATTCGAAGCTCGTAGGTTCGATTCCTGCTCACGGCTGGTTATTTTTTTAAACCACTTTTCTTTCTTTCTGTTTACATTCAATTGGCTCTAATAACTTCCCCTCTACATTCCTTGGCTTTACTGTCTGTTAGATCTCTCTAATATTGTGTTAAAACACGGAAGAACGAGCCCTTAGGTAAAGACTTCTTTCCCTTATTTTATTAAACGAGGGTCTCGTACTGGCAGACTTGGTGTAATTAGGTTGTATACAAGGACTACTAATCAGCTGCCCGCTCATAATAAGTTCACGTGCTACGTGACGCCAAACATGCGCACAAATGTGTGTTTTCAAACTCGTCGCTTTGCTTTCAGATGGCGCTGACTGTCACTCCTATTTCTAAATTCACATATTAACCCAAAATAAGTGGATGGAGGGAAGGCCGCTGTGGTAGCTCAGTGGTTAGAGTATCGAACGCGTTATTCGATGGTCGGTGGTTTGATTCCTGCTCACGGCTGCTTATTTTTCCATCCACTTTTCTTTCTCCTTATTTACATTCAATTGGGTGTAAAACTTCCCCTGTACAATCCTTGGCTTTACTGTCTGTTAGATCTCATTATTATTTTGTTAAAACACGAAAAAACGAGCCCTTATGTATACACTTCTTCCCTTTATTTCATTAAACGAGGGTCTTGTACTGGCAGACTTGGTGTCATTAGGTTGTATACGAGGGACTGTTAATCAGCTGCCCGCTCATAATAAGTTCACGTGCTACGTGACGCCAAACATGCGTATAAAAGAGTGTTTTAACACTCGTCGCTTGGCTTAAAGATAGCGCTGACTGTCACTCCTACTTCTAAATTCACATATAAACCCAAAATAGGTGGATGGAGGGCAGGCCACTGTGGTAGCTCAGTGGTTAGAGCATCGAACGCGTTATTCGAAGGTCGTAGGTTCGATTCCTGCTCACGGCTGCTTATTTTTTCATCCACTTTTCTTTCTTCCTATTTACATTCAATTGGGTGTAATAACTTCCCCTGTAAATTCCTTGGCTTTACTGTCTGTTAGATCTCTCTAATATTGTGTGAAAACACGGAAAAACGAGCCTTAGGTATACACTTTTCTCCCTTATTTTATTAAACGAGGGTCTCGTACTGGCAGACTTGGTGTAATTAGGTTGTATACGGGGGACTATGAATTAGCTGCCCGCTCATAATAAGTTCACGTGCTACGTTACGCCAAACATGCGCAATAAAGAGTGTTTTCACATCGCAGCTTGGCTTATAGATGGCGCTGACTGTCACTCCTACTTCTGATATGTGGGTTTTGACGTCCCAAAACCACTATATGAATATGAGAGACGCCGTAGTGGAGGGCTCTGGAAATTTTGACTTCGTGGGGTTCTTTAACGTGCACCCAATTCTGAGCACACGGACCTACAACATTTCCGCCTCCATCGGAAAGGCAGCCGCCGCAGCCGGGATTCGAACCCGCGCCCTGCGGGTCAGCAGCCGAGTACCTTAGCCACTAGACCACCGCGGCGGGGCAATGTCACTCCTACTTCTAAATTCACATATAAACCCAAAATAGGTGGTTGAAGGGAAGGCCGCTGTGGTAGCTCAGTGGTTAGAGCTTCGAACGCGTTATTCGAAGGTCGTAGGTTCGATTCCTGCTCACGGCTGGTTATTTTTTTCTTCCACTTTTCTTTCTTCTTGTTTACATTCAGTTGGGTCTAATAACTTCCCCTGTACATTCCTTGGCTTTACTGTCTGTTAGATCTCTCTAATATTGTGTTAAAACACAAAAAACGAGCCCTAGGTATACACTTCTTTCCCTTATTTCATTAAACGAGGGTCTCGTACTGGTAGACTTGGTGTGATTAGGTTGTATACGAGGGACTACTAATCAGCTGCCCACTAATAATAAGTTAACGTGCTACGTGACGCCGAACATGCGCATAAAAGTGTGTTTTCACACCCGTCCCTTGGCTTACAGATGGCACTGACTGTCACTCCTATTTCTAAATTCACATATTAACCCAAAATAAGTGGATGGAGGGAAGGCCGCTGTGGTAGCTCAGTGGTTAGAGCATCGAACGCGTTATTCGAAGGTCGGTGGTTCGATTCCTGCTCACAGCTGCTTATTTTTCCATCCACTTTTCTTTCTTCTTATTTACATTCAATTGGGTCTAATAACTTCCCCTGTACATTCCTTGGCTTTACTGTCTGTTAGATCTCTTTAATATTGTGTTAAAACACAAAAAACGAGCCCTAGGTATTCACTTCTTTCCCTTATTTCATTAAACGAGGGTCTCGTACTGGCAGACTTGGTGTAATTAGGTTGTATACGAGGGACTGTTAATCAGCTGCCCGCTCATAATAAGTTCACGTGCTACTTGACGCCAAACATGCGCATAAAAGAGTGTTTTAACACTCGTCGCATGGCTTATGGATAGCGCTGACTGTCACTCCTACTTCTAAATTCACATATAAACCCAAAATAGGTGGATGGAGGGAAGGCCGCTGTGGTAGCTTAGAGGTTAGAGCATCGAACGCGTTATTCGAAGGTCGTAGGTTCGATTCCTGCTCACGGCTGGTTATTTTTTCATCAACTTTTCTTTCTTCCTATTTACATTCAATTGGGTGTAATAACTTCCCCTGTAAATTCCTTGGCTTTACTGTCTGTTAGATCTCTCTAATATTGTGTGAAAACACAGAAAAACGAGCCCTAGGTATACACGTTTTTTCCTTAATTCATTAAACGAGGGTCTCGTACTGGCAGACTTGGTGTAATTAGGTTGTATACGAGAGACTATTAATTAGCTTCCCGCTCATAATAAGTTTACGTGCTACGTGACGCTAAACATGCGCAATAAAGAGTGTTTTCACATCGTAGCTTTGCTTATAGATGGCGCTGACTATCACTCCTACTTCTGATACGTGGGGTTTAACGTCCGAAAACAACTATATGATTATGAGAGACGCCGTAGTTGAGGGCTCTGGAAATTTAGACTTCGTGGGGTTCTTAAACGTGCACCCAATTCTGAGCACACGGGCCTACAACATTTCCGCCTCCATCGGAAATTTAGCCGCCACAGCTGGGATTCGAACCCGCGCCCTGCGGGTCAGCAGCCGAGTACCTTAGCCACTAGACCACCGCGGCGGCGATTGTCACTCCTACTTCTAAATTCACATATAAACCCGAAATAAGTGGTTGGAGGGAAGGCTGCTGTGGTAGCTCAGTGGTTAGAGCTTCGAACGCGTTATTCGAAGACCGTAGGTTCGATTCCTGCGCACGGCTGCTTATTTTTCCATCCACTTTTCTTTCTTCTTATTTACATGCAATTGGGTCTAATAACTTCCCCTGTACATTCCTTGGCTTTACTGTCTGTTAGATCTCTCTAATATTGTGTTAAAACACAAAAAACGAGCCCTAGGTATACACTTCTTTCCCTTATTTCATTAAACGAGGGTCTCGTACTGCCAGACTTGGTGTGATTAGGTTGTATACGAGGGACTAATAATCAGCTGCCCACTAATAATAAGTTAACGTGCTACGTGACGCCGAACATGCGCATAAAAGTGTGTTTTCACACTCGTCGCTTGGCTTACAGATGGCACTGACTGTCACTCCTATTTCTAAATTCACATATTAACCCAAAATAAGTGGATGGAGGGAAGGCCGCTGTGGTAGCTCAGTGGTTAGAGCATCGAACGCGTTATTCGAAGGTCGGTGGTTCGATTCCTGCTCACGGCTGCTTATTTTTCCATCCACTTTTCTTTCTTCTTATTTACATTCAATTGGGTCTAATAACTTCCCCTGTACATTCCTTGGCTTTACTGTCTGTTAGATCTCTCTAATATTGTGTTAAAACACAAAAAACGAGCCCTAGGTATACACTTCTTTCCCTTATTTCATTAAACGAGGGTCTCGTACTGGCAGATTTGGTG